>NC_079496.1:74636498-75885191 GCF_030052815.1 Hevea brasiliensis | reverse complement strand
TTTCAAAAGCATGACACAAATTAAGTAAGGTATATTAGAGTGTGCGAAGACACCGTGTGGCATTACTTATTCGGTATACTATACGAGTAAGGGTGTCACATTTAGTGGTATCGAGCACGGTTTAGGCGTTTCTGGGCCTAGATTGAGTCCATACCATGCATTGCATTTGTAAGAGTCGAGGTGACACTAACGCAGATCTATTTATCTTTCTTATTTTGAATAGGATATGGATCCTTCCTCTCAGAGAGCCGTTGAGGAGGAAGTGGAGAGTCATGCTCCACCTGCAGCGGTGAGGCCCAGGGGCATGAGAGAATCTGCTCCACTAGCTCAGCGAGCACCTCGGCCTCCACGAGCCATGTTCCAACAAATGGCCGACTTCTTTAGGCGGATGGTGGGGTAATGCAAGCACCACCACCAACACCACCGGCTCCACGGTAAATCACACTGGAAAGGTTAAGGAAGTTTGGGCCGTGGACTTCTATAGCAAGAGAGAAGATGACTGCATTGCAGTAGAATTGGTTGAGCAGGCGAGCGAGTACTAAAACAACTTCACTGCACTCCAGAGCAAAACCTGGAAGCTGCCATCTCTTTACTGCAAGACGATGCTTATGAGTGGTGGGACACTGTGTCCAGTGAAGTGCAGCCAGAAGCTGTAACTTGGGATTTCTTTCTCTCGGAATTCAAGAAGAAGTATGTGGGTACTGTATACCTAGAAGAGAGAAGAAGGGAATTTATTAACCTGAGGCAGAGACAGTTGTCAGTGGCTGAATATGAGAAGGAATTCGTCCGATTAAGCCGCTACGGAAGGGAGATAGTCCCAAATGAAGCTGAAAGATGCAAGAGATTTGAAGAGGGACTAAATGACAATATTAAGATCCAGCTCACTGCCTTGGGAATCACAGAATTTACCAAGTTAGTGGAAGCTGCAATAAAGGTGGAAAAAGTAAGAATTAGTGAGTGGACTAGAAGGGAGAGAGCAGAAGAGGGACCGGTCGGTCTAGTTCGGCTCTGCATCGTGGAAGAAGTTCAAGGGTCCTCCCGCACGAGTTCTGGTCGACCACGGGGCCGGTGGTCTCAGGGGCCCAGGCCACAGTTCACCCCTAGGAGAGGTCAGTCCACACCATCAGTGGGCAGCTCTCCAGGGATGGGGTTCAGGGGACCAGCCCCGGCATCTTCTGCATGTCCACACTGTCAGAAATGGCATAAGGGGGAGTGTTGGAGAATGACTGGTGCTTGCTTGAGGTGTGGGTCAGAGCATCGGTTGAGAAACCGCCCACGCAGAACCATTACAATTTGCTCCAACACAGCGCATGCACTGCTCCCGCACCACCAAGGGGTAGAAGGTCCGTAAATCTGGTTGTGGGACCATCTCGAGGCTGCATTCGAGCCAGAGAGGCCAGATAACAGACCACCTGCCAGAAATTATGCCTTGAGAGCTCAGGAGGAGCAAGATGCCCCGGACGTCATCAGGGGTACGTTCTTCCTCTACACTACACCTGTGCATGCATTGGTGGATCCAGGATCCACTCATTCATACATCTGCATTAATCTACCCGTAGAAAGGGGGATACTGGTAGGGGAAAGTGACCAAGACATTCTAGTCACTAATCCATTGGGTCACAGTGTGGTAGTGAACAAGGTATACAAGGGTTGCCCGTTAAGGATTCAGGGGTATGAATTCTTGGCAGACCTGATTGAGTTACCCTTCCATGAGTTTGACGTGATTTTGGGAATGGACTGGTTGTCACGTCATCAGGCAATAGTTGATTGCAAATTGAAGAGGATTTCTCTAAAAACTTCAGAGGGTAATGAGATCACAGTTGTGGGGGAAAGGACAGATTTCTTGTCCAATGTCATCTCAGCCACTGTTGCAAGAAGAATGATGAGAAAAGGCTGTGAAGCCTACCTAGCACATGTGGTGGATACTAGGCAGGCTAAGCCAAACCTGAGTGACATACCCACAGTGAGAGACTTCCCAGAGGTATTTCCTGAAGAGTTACCTGGTTTGCCACCAGAAAGGGAAGTCGAATTTGCTATTGAGACACTGCCGGGTACAGCACCCATTTCCATTGCTCCTTATAGGATGGCACCCACTGAATTGAGGGAGTTGAAAACTCAGTTGCAAGAGTTGCTTGATAAGGGGTTCATACGCCCCAGTGTGTCACCATGGGGAGCTCCAGTGCTGTTTGTAAAGAAGAAGGATGGGACTTTGAGGCTATGTATTGATTACCGGCAGTTGAATAAAGTGACTGTGAAGAACAAGTATCCGTTGCCTAGAATTGATGATCTGTTTGATCAGTTGAAGGGAGCAGGAGTATTTTCTAAGATTGATCTCAGATCAGGGTATCATCAGCTGAGGGTGAAGGATGTAGATGTGCCCAAGACTGCATTCAGGACCCGGTATGGGCATTATGAGTTTCTGGTGATGCCCTTTGGCTTAACAAATGCACCAGCGGCATTCATGGACCTTATGAACCGTATCTTCCATCCATACCTAGATCGGTTCGTAGTGGTCTTTATTGATGATATTTTGGTGTATTCCAAGACCAGTGAAGAACATGATGAACATTTGAGGATTGTTCTGCAAACCCTGAAAGAAAAGGAGCTGTATGCTAAGTTGTCCAAGTGTGACTTTTGGCTGAGTGAAATTGCATTCCTTGGACACATAGTGTCAGCTGATGGGATTAGGGTGGATCCCAAGAAAATAGAAGCAGTGATGGAATGGAAGCCTCCCAGAAATACAACTGAGGTCAGAAGCTTCTTGGGGCTAGCTGGGTATTACAGAAGATTTGTGAAGGGATTTTCCCTAATAGCTGCTCCAATGACCAAGTTGTTACACAAGAATGTCAGATTTGACTGGAATGACAAGTGTCAGACCAGTTTTGAGAAATTGAAGGCTATGTTGACAGAGGCACCAGTGTTAACACTTCAAGTGTGAGTGAAGTAATTTGTGGTATTTAGTGATGCCTAACTTAATGTGTTAGTGTGTGTTTTATTGCAAGATGGGAAGGTGGTCGCGTATGCCTCCGTGCGATTGAGGCCACACGAATGTAACTACCCTACCCATGATCTAGAGCTTGCAGCAATTATCTTCGTGATCAAGATATGGAGGCATTACTTGTATGGTGAAAAGTGCTACATTTACACGCACTCACAAGAGCACGAAATATTTGCCAACCTGTATGAGCTCAACCTTAGACAGAGGCGATGGATTGAGTTCCAAGGACTATGACTGTAATTGATTACCATCCCGGGAAGGCAAATGTAGTTGCCGATGCTTTGAGCAGAAATCCATGACACTTGAGATCATTGAATGCCCGTCTATCTTTGGTTCGTGATGGAGCTATCTTGGCCGAGTTGCAGTGAGGCCAAACTCGCTACAAAGCAGATTTTAGATAGGCAAAAGGCGTATGAAAAGTTAATGGCTATTATGAGCAAGATCCTGTGGGGAAAAGCGATTGACTATGGGGTGAAAGCAGATGGGTGTCTCAGATACAAAGGAAGACTGTGTACCAGATGATGGGGAATTAAAGACCAGTATTCTAAAAGAGGCACACACCAGTGTATATGCTATGCACCCAGGAAGTACAAAGATGTATCATGATCTGAAACTCCAGTATTGGTGGCCTGGTATGAAGAGAGATATCGGTGACTATGTGACTAAATGCTTGACATGTCAGCAAGTCAAGGCAGAACATCAAGTTCCATCGGGTTTGCTACAGCCTATACGCATACCTGAATGGAAATGGGATCGGGTCACCATGGATTTTGTAAGTGGTCTGCCTCTCACCCAGAGGAAACATGATGCAGCATGGGTAATAGTGGATAGATTGACAAAGTCAGCACACTTTCTGCCAGTTAGGACTGACTACTCACTAGAGAGGTTAGCAGAATTGTATATCAGTGAGATAGTTAGACTGCATGGAATCCCACTTTCCATCATATCTGATCGAGACCCAAGGTTTACATCGAGATTTTGGAAGAAATTGCATGAATCCTTGGGTACACAACTCCATTTCAGCACAGCTTTCCATCCTCAGACGGATGGGCAATCTGAAAGAGTAATCCAGGTCCTTGAGGATATGCTGAGGAGTTGTGTCATTGAGTTTGAGGGAAGCTGGGATAGATACCTCCCACTGGCAGAATTTGCATACAACAATAGCTACCAAGCTAGTATTCAAATGGCCCCGTATGAAGCACTGTATGGGAGAAAATGTAGAACTCCAGTGTGCTGGACTGAATTGGGCGAAGACAAATCGTAGGGCTGCACTGTGAAACAGCCGAGGAGAAGGTGAAATCAATCAAAGCCAACTTAAAGATTGCCTCGCATGCATGTAAATCTTATGCCGACCTGAAGAGAAAAGAAATAGAATATGTGGTTGGCGATAAAGTGTACCTCAAGGTGTCACCGTGGAAAAAGGTATTGAGGTTTGGAAGAAAAGGTAAGTTGAGCCCTAGGTTCATTGGCCCATATGAAGTCATTGAACGTGTGGGTCCAGTGGCCTATAGGCTAGCTTTACCACCAGAGCTGGACAAGATCCACAATGTGTTCCATGTATCCATGCTCGTAAGATACCGCTGCCCTTCACATGTCATCTCCAGAGAAGAAATTGAAATACAACCGGATTTGACATATGAAGAAGAACCTCTACGAATCTTGGCTCTGAAGTGAAAGAGTTGAGGAACAAACAGATTCCATCGTGAAAGTGCTTTGGAGGCACCACAACACCGAGGAGGCAACTTGGGAAAGTGAAGAAACGATGAGGCAACAGCTCTCAACTGCTTAGACTGTAAATTTCGAGGACGAAATTTAAATTAGAGGGGAAGAGTTGTAACACCCTCCCAGAACCAATTCAGACATCCTACTGCTCCGTGATCAGGTCGGTCCCATAGCTAGAACGTCCTAAAAATATTTAAACTAAAGTCAGAACCAAAATTAACTCAAATATTAATAAGAAAAATTTAGTAAAAATTTTAGAAATAAAATACAACCAAGTCAAACGAGCCTGCCCAAGCGAGGGGTAATCGAGGGAAGTTATGCTTCGCAACGAGGAGCCCTAGACTGGGGAAAAATTATAAAATAATTTTTGGGACTCCAGAGAAGGGTTATTAAGGTTTCCATGGCATTATAATGCCAAGAAAATACCTAGAAAAATTTTTCAATCGGTACAGACAATTTTGACCCGTTAAGCCAAACGAAGGGCATTTTGGTCATTTCCTTCGTAAGTGATTTTTGGCCGACTTGTCCAGTTAAGTAAATAATTATTATGACCCAAAATATGAATAAATATTGCTAAAAATTAAATTGAAATGTGGTAGAAAAGAAAAGGAAAGAAAATGAAATAAAAGCCAATTTTGACATAATGTGATGTCATTAACATACCCCAACCAATCAAAATTTGACAAGCCTTCTTAAACCACTTAAAAGAGTCAAAATGAAGACCAAAATCACTAAAATTTCCAGCAGCCCTCACCTTCACAAATGCTCACCCGTAGCTCTCAAATCCCATAGCCAAACTTCCATTGATTTTCAACCAAAGCTCACTTTCTCTCTTCTTTTCACCATAAACCCTAAACCCCTTTCATTAAAAGTTGTCCACTCATCTTAGGGAAGTGTTTGGCAGCCTAGAAAGTGAAGGAAAGTGAAGTTTTGAGTGGGAAAATCTGCCCTAATCAAGGTTAGTGCATATATGAAGTTTAAAACTCATTAGTTCCATGATCTATGCTTGTAATGAATGAAAAATTGTGAAATAATGAAACAAATCCATGTGTAGCTCTACCAAAGAATTTAGGCAGCCCTATGGGAGATTGAGGTTGATTGTTTGATAAGCTTAGAATGGTTGGAAATCATGGTTATGATATTAATATGCATGGAGACTTAAGTAAGTATGTTAATCAAAGTGTATGAGTAATGAGTTTGGACATTAGGGTTTGTGTAGGTGAAATTGTGACTTAGCTTAGGAAATGGTTAGGGAACTTTTTAATGGTCAATTAATGACCATTTTAGGTAGGTTGACCCTAATTAGAACTGAAAAATTGGATGGCAAACTCAAGGTGAAAACTGCCCTATGGACAGCAGCATAAGGACTGAAATTTCAGTCCCTTTGCACTGCCATAACATGGGCTGTGCTTGTCCAATTGATGTTTGGCCAATTGGACATGAAACTAGGCTTATAATGGCACATTTTTGCTGAAGAAACCATGCCCGAAAGACCAAAGCAAAAGGGTCAAAACTCAGCCACAATCCGGAACCCTGAAACTGCCTCTGCAGAATTTGACCAAATGAATAACTGTTCATTTGGCCATAAGTCACTGTAGATTTGGTCAATTGGTCTGATATTTTTACAGCAACAAGTTAAGACATAGACAAACAACTTTCATGAAGGAACCTATCCCAAATTATGGCCAGAACCCATTCAACCAAGTGACTCAAGTCACTGTTCATGCACTGTAGATATGGTAAAATTCTGCAGACTGCATATCCGGACAGCCTGGGTTTTTGAGCCATATCTGGAGCTACAAAACTCCAAATGGAGTGATTCAAAAAAGGAAATTCAACTAGACAAAATAAGGAACAACTTTCATGTTTTACATTTCTTCAAATTCCAACAGTAACAGTGTCCAATGGAACAGTGAAGTTAGGGCACCAAAACTGAAATTTTCTGCTAGTGTGGGTTACACTTTGAAATTGCAAAAACACTTAATGCCAACAAGTTTTAAACACCAAATGTGGTATGTTGGGAGTGCCAAAGTTGATGTACACATTTTTATGCTAAAAGTCAACATTTTTGTTGACCAATGATGAATAGTAACACAAAAAAAGTTGAAATTCACAAATTGACGAAGTTAAGAGTTTCAAATGCCCTAGTATACCTAACAAGATTGGTTTGGATAGTTTGGCATGCCAATAGGGTTCAGTTAGCAGTACTGCACATGGCAAAAATGCCATTCTGTGATTTCATGGCTTTTAGCCATTCTGACTTTGCATTGAGACTTGGCCTTGTGCCTGATATCATTTACAGCTTGTTAGCCGCTCTGCACACCGAGATGCATATGTGACCGATGGTGTGACGGCCCGAGGTACTAGGTACCCAAAGGCGCTTACCCGTTATCCATCCAAATGCCTAGTGTAGGTTACTTGGGGCAACCAAATGAATAAAAGTGAACAAAGTTAATGAATTAATGAATATACCAAGATCAAACAAAGAAAGCATACACATTGTATACACATTTATTTTCTTGCTATTTTCTTCTATTATATTATTGCACTACTAAGCATTATTGCTTAGCGCATTGCTTTTGCCACGCGTAGGTACTGGAGACCCCGATCGTGAGCCCAGAGACCACGCATCGGGTGAGGCCATCCGACAGCTTCGCCTGTCCGTGTCACCTCACTACCTGCAGTGCATCGGTAGGGCACTAGATGCCATTTTGTCATCTTGTAATTAACTTTTTATTTTCTCATATGTATTTAGGATTTATGTAATGTATTTTGAGGTTCATGTAAATAATAAAGATTTATGGTTATGTATGGTATTAATTTGAGTATTTAATGGTTGTTTATATATGAGAACCCTGAGAAAGGGATGTTTTGAAAACTGGAAAGGTTGTTGAGACCTGAAATTGACAAATTACCGAGATATTGATATTGAGTTTTATTGATGATATTGGAGTTTGAGATGATGAAATAAAAATATTGGAAGTGTTTTTAACAGGTTCCGAAGAACGGTTTTCTCCATATTTAGCCAGATCACGGATTTTCTTAAAAATTTTCTAACCTCAAATGAAATAATACTTTTGATAAATGGTTAAAATAAATCATATTTCATAAATTAATTTCAAAAGCATGACACAAATTAAGTAAGGTATATTAGAGTGTGCCAGTACACCGTGTGGCATTACTTATTCGGGTATACTATACACGAGTAAGCTCAATTGGTAAGAGGCGAAGCAAACCCGTGAGGTGATATGGGTTCGAATCCTAGCTCTGCAGGGTGAAGGGATTCAACTCCACCAAAGCGGACAGTACCGATTTGAGTCGCATCGCCGGCCTCTAGAGGGGTACGCCGGCAAGATGGCCACCCATAGAGGGGCTTGAGCTGGGGCCCACTAAGCCGGGGTGTGACAATAAAAAAGGCGCCTTTTATTGTCACCTCTAGAGGCCGGCGATGCAACTCAAATCGATGTCGCTGGTGGAGTTCAATCCCCTGAGCTAGGATTCGAACCCATATCACCTCACGGGTTTGCTTCGCCTCTTACCAATTGAGCTGCAGCTCAATTGGTAAGAGGCGAAGCAAACCCGTGAGGTGATATGGGTTCGAATCCTAGCTCTGCAGGGCGAAGGGATTGAACTCCACCAAAGCGGACAGTACCGAATTGAGTTGCATCGCCGGCCTCTAGAGGGGCTTGAGCTGGGGCCCACTAAGCCGGGGTGTGACATCATTGGTCAACAAAAATGTTGACTTTTGGATAGAAAATCGGTGCATTGGTTTTAACACTCCCAATGTACCACATTTCACATTTAAAACTTGTTGGAATTGAGCACCCATACCATTTCTAAACTTAAAACCAAGAGGGCAGAATTTTCAGTTTTTGAAGCCTAACTTTACTATTCCATTAAGCACTGTTGCAGTGGGAATTTGAGGAAATGGCAAACATGAAAGTTGTTCCTTATTTTGTCTAGTTGAATTTCTTTTTTTGAATCACTCCATTTGGAGTTTTGTAGCTCCATATATGGTCCAAAAACCATAGCTGGCCGGATTGAAAAAAACTGCAGAATTACCAAATCTACAGTACCATGAACAGTGACTGCCACTGTCTTGTTGGATAGGTTCTGGTCATAATTTGGGGTAGGCTTCTTCATGAAAGTTGTTTGTCTATGTCTTAAATTTTTTCTGTAAAAATTTCAGGTCAATTGACCTTTTCTACAGTGATTTATGGCCAAATGAACAGTTACTATTCATTTGGTCATTCTGCAGAATTGGCTTGCAGGGTACCCAGATTGGGGCCAACTTTTGGTCCTCTTGCTTTGGTCTTTTGGGCATGGTTTCTTCAGCAAAAATGTGCCATTATAAGTGTAGTTTCATGTCCAATCGACCAAACACCAATTGGACCAACACAGCCAAAGATATGGCAGTCCAAGTGGGCTGGAATCACAGCCACCCTGCTACACTCACTGGGCATCATACTCATTCACTTTGCCATGCTATATTTCAGTCCAAATTATGGTCAAATTTCCTCAAATGGTCACTAATTGACCATTAGAATGTTCTTTAACAATTTCATAAGCCAAGTCCACATTTTACTCTCAAAACCCTAGTTTCCATTATAAATTTTCACAACATACCTTAATTACTAACTCATTCACTAACCACATGCATACATGCTTTAAACATGATCTCTAATCCACTTTAAGTCCATCAAAACACTCCATCATTGTTCCTTCCTTAGGGCTGCCGAAATTCATGGTAGGCATACGCACAAATTTGGTTCATTTAATTCACAAATTCATGTTGATTTCAAGTCCCTAACATGGAAAATAAGGGTTTTAAGTAGATAGGTGCACTAACCTCTTGTAGGGCAGAATTTTCCAAGTTTAATCTTCACTTTCTTTCCTTTTTTAGGCTGCCAAACACTTTCCCAAGATGAGTGGACAAGTTTTAATGAAGAGAAGAAAGGATTTTATGGTGGGGAGTGAAGGGAATCAAGCTTGAGACAAGAGCTTCAATGGAGGGAGAGGGGAAGGGGTTTCGGCTGGTTTGTTCTCAGGAGGAAGATGACTTTTTTTTTCTTATTTTCAGCCTCTTTTATTTGCTTTATATGTATTTGTTATATGGTTATTGGTGGACAATTTTAAATGACATCTTAATGATGTCATTATTTGCATTATTTTGATTTTTCTTTTCTTTTCATCACTACTCATTTTCAATTTAAATTTTAGTAATATTTATTCATATTTTATGTTATAATAATTATTTACTCAACTGGAAAAGTCGGCCAAAAATCACATCTGAAGGAGAAATGACCAAAATGCCCTCCGTTTGGCTTAACGGGTCAAAATTGTCTGTACCGATTGAAAATTTTTTCTAAATATTTTGTTGGCATTCTAATGCCATAGGAACCTCAATGACCCTTCTCTGGACTCCCAAAAATTATTTTATGAATTTTCTCTCGGGTCTAGGGCTCCTAGTTGCGAAAACTGCAACTTCCCTCTGGGTTACCCATCGCTTGGGCACCGGCTCATTTAACTTGGTTGTATTTTATTTCTAAAATTTTTACTAAATTTTTCTTATTAATATTTGAGTTAATTATGGTTCCTGACTTTAGTTTAAATATTTTTCTGGACGTTCTAGCTGTCCGGACCGACACCGGTCACCGGAACAGTAGAATGTACGGAATTGCTACCGAGAGGGTGTTACAACTCTTCCCCTCTAATTTAATTCGTCCTCGAAATTTTACCTGATGCGAACAGTTGAGGGAACTGTTGCCTCATCGTCTCTTCACTTTCCCAAGTTGCCTCTTCAATATTGTGGTGCCTCCAAAGTACTTTCACCAGTGGAATCTGCTTATTCCTCAACTCTTTCACTTCCCGAGCCAGGATCCGTATGGGTTCTTCTTCATATGTCAAATCTGGTTGTACTTCAATTTCTTCCATGGAGATGACATGTGAAGGATCTGAGCGATATCTTCTTAGCATAGATACGTGGAACACATTGTGGATCTTGTCCAGCTCTGGTGGTAAAGCTAGCCTATAGGCCAATGGATCCACACGTTCAATGACTTCATATGGGCCAATGAACCTAGGGCTTAACTTACCTTTTCTTCCAAACCTCAATACCTTCTTCCACGATGACACCTTGAGGAACACTTTATCGCCAACCGCATATTCTATTTCTTTTCTCTTCAGGTCGGCATAGGATTTCTGTCTGTCTGAGGCAACCTTCAGATTGGCTTTGATTAGTTTTACTTTCTCCTCAGTTTGTTTCACCAGGTCTGGCCCTACCAGTTTGTCTTCGCCCAATTCAGTCCAGCACACTGGAGTTCTACATTTTCTCCCATACAGTGCTTCATATGGGGCCATTTGGATGCTAGCTTGGTAGCTATTGTTGTATGCAAATTCTGCTAGTGGGAGGTATCTATCCCAACTTCTCTCAAACTCAATGACACAACTCCTTAGCATATCCTCAAGGACCTGACATATATTTCTTTTTATCATTATCATTTTAGTTCAATATTTGTATTAATTCAATTGGTTCAATTGTTTACCTGGATTACTCTTTCTGATTGCCCATCCGTCTGAGGATGGAAAGCTGTGCTGAAGTGGAGTTGTGTACCCAAGGACTCATGCAACTTCTTCCAAAATCTCGATGTGAACCTTGGGTCTCGATCAGATATGATGCAAAGTGGAATTCCATGCAGTCTAACTATCTCACTGATATACAATTCTGCTAACTTCTCCAGTGAGTAGTCAGTCCTAACTGGCAGAAAGTGTGCTGACTTCGTCAATCTGTTCACTATCACCCATGCTGCATCATGTTTCTTTCGAGTGAGAGGTAGACCACTTACAAAATCCATGGTGACCCGATCCCATTTCCATTCAGGTATGCGTATAGGTCAGAATAATCTGATGGAACTTGATGTTCGCCTTGACTTGCCGACATGTCAAGCATTTAGTCACATAGTCGCTATGTCTTTCTTCATACTGTGCCACCAATATCAAGCTTTAGATCATGATACATCTTTGTACTTCCTGGGTGCATAGCATATACACTGGTGTGTGCCTCTTTTAGAATACTGGCCTTCAATTCCCCATTATCTGGTACACACAGTCTTCCTTTGTAATACAGACACCCATCTGCTTTCATCTCATAGTCAGTTGCTTTTCCCTCTGAGATTTTGCTCATAATAGCCATTAGCTTCTCATCTACCTTCTGCCCATCTAAAATCTGCTGTAACAGGGTTGGCCTCACTTGCAACTCAGTCAAAATAGCTCCATCTCGAATCAAAGTTAGACGGGCATTCAATGATCTCAAAGCTGTGATGGATTTTCTGCTCAAAGCATCAGCAACTACATTTGCTTTCCCAGGATGGTAATCAATTACACAATCATAGTCCTTCAGGAACTCAATCCATCGCCTCTGTCTAAGGTTGAGCTCCTTCTGGGTTGGCAAGTATTTTAGGCTTTTGTGGTCCGTGTAAATGTAGCACTTTTCACCATACAAGTAATGCCTCCATATCTTCAGTGTGAAGATAATTGCTGCAAGCTCTAGATCATGGGTAGGGTAATTCTGCTCATGTGGCCTTAGCTGCCTAGAAGCATAAGCGATCACCTTCCCCTCTTGCATCAATACACACCCTAACCCATTATGAGAGGCATCACTGTAGACCACAAAGTCCTTTCCTGACACTGGCTGTGTTAACACTGGTGCCTCTATCAACATGGCCTTCAACTTCTCAAAACTGGTATGACACTTGTCATTCCAGTCAAATCTGACGTTCTTGTGTAATAACTTGGTAATTGGAGCAGCTATTAAGGAAAATCCCTTCACAAATCTTCTGTAATACCCATCTAGCCCCAAGAAACTTCTGACCTTAGTTGTATTCCTGGGAGGCTTCCATTCCATCACTGCTTCTATTTTCTTGGGATCCACCCTAATCCTATCAGCTGACACTATGTGTCCAACGAATGCAATCTCATTCAACCAAAAGTCACACTTAGACAACTTAGCATACAACTTCTTTTCTCTCAGGGTTTGCAGAACAATCCTCAAATGTTCATCATGTTCTTCCCTAGTCTTGGAATACACCAAAATATCATCAATAAAGACCACTACAAACCGATCTAGGTATGGATGGAAGATACGGTTCATAAGGTCCATGAATGCTGCTGGTGCATTCGTTAGGCCAAAGGGCATCACTAGGAACTCATAATGCCCATATCGGGTCCTGAATGCAGTCTTTGGCACATCCGCATCCTTCACCCTCAACTGATGATACCCTGATCTCAGATCAATTTTAGAAAATACTCCTGCTCCCTTCAACTGATCAAACAGATCATCAATTCTAGGCAATGGATACTTATTCTTCACTGTCACTTTATTCAACTGCCGGTAATCAATGCATAACCTCAAAGTCCCATCTTTCTTCTTTACAAACAGCACTGGAGCTCCCCATGGTGACACACTGGGGCGTATGAACCCCTTATCAAGCAACTCTTGCAACTGAGTCTTCAACTCCCTCAATTCAGTGGGTGCCATCCTATAAGGAGCAATGGAAATGGGTGTCAGATCTGCATTACCTCAATAGCAAACTCGACTTCCCTTTCTGGTGGTAAACCAGGCAACTCTTCAGGAAATACATCTGGGAATTCTCTTACTGTGGGTATATCACTCAGGTTTGGCTTAGCCTGCCTAGTATCCACCACATGTGCTAGGTAGGCTTCATAGCCTTTTCTCATCATTCTTCTTGCAACTGTGGCTGAGATAACATTGGACAGGAAATTAGTCCTTTCACTCACAACAGTGATCTCATTACCCTCAGAAGTTTTCAGAGAAATTCTCTTCAATTTGCAATCAACTATTGCCTGATGATGTGACAACCAGTCCATTCCCAAAATCACATCAAACTCGTGGAAGGGCAACTCAATCAGGTCTGCCAAGAATTCATACCCCTGAATCCTTAATGGGCAACCCTTGTATACTTTGTTCACTACCACACTGTGGCCCAATGGATTAGTGACCAGAATGTCTTGGTCACTCTCCCCTACTAGTATCCCCCTTTCTATGAGTAAGTTGATGCAGATGTATGAATGAGTGGATCCTGGATCCACCAATGCATGCACAGGTGTATTGTAGAGGGAGAACGTACCCCTGATGACGTCCGGGGCATCTTGCTCCTCCTGAGCTCTAATAGCATAAGCTCTTGCAGGTGGTCTGCTGTCAGGCCTCTCTGCTGGCTCAGATGCAGGCCTCTGCGATGGTCCCACTACGTCAGATTTGCCAGATTTCCTACCCCTTTGTGGTGCAGGAGCAGTGCATGCGCTTGTGTTAGAGCAGCTGTAGTAGTTCTGCGTGGACAGTTCTTCAACTGATGCTCTGTTGACCCACACCTTAAGCAGGCACCAGTCACTCTCCAACACTCCCCCTTGTGCCATTTCAAACAATGTGGACATGCAGAAGATGCTGGGGCTGGTCCCCTGAACCCCATCCCTGGAGAGCTACCCAGTGATGGTGTGGACTGACCTCTCCTAGGGGTAAACTATGGCTTGGGCCCCTGAGACTGACCCTGACCTTGTGGCTGACCTGAACTCTGTGCAGGTGGACCTTTGAACTTCTTCCCAGGTGCAGGAGATGAACTAGACTGACCCGGGCCCCTCTTCTGCTGTCTCTCTCTTCTGGTCTACTCACTTATTCTTACTTTTTCCACTTTTATTGCAGCTTCCACTAACTTGGTGAAGTCTGTGATTCCCAAGGCAGTGATCATGATCTTTATGTTGTCATTTAGTCCCTCTTCAAATCTCTTATACCTTTCAGCTTCATTAGGGACTATCTCCCTTCCGTAGCGGCTTAATTGAACGAATTCCTTCTCATACTCGGCCACTGACAGCTGTCTCTGCCTCAAATTAATGAACTCTCTTCTTCTCTCTTCCAGGTATACACTACCCACATATTTCTTCTTAAATTCGGAGAGGAAGAAGTCCCAAGTTATTACTTCTAGTTGCACTTCACTGGACACAGTATCCCACCATTCATATGCATCATCTTGCAATAGAGATACAGCAGCTTCTAGATTTTGCTCTGGAGTGCAGTGGAGTTGTTTTAAAACTCTGCCTGTTCTGTTTAACCAATTTTCGGCTGCAACAGAATCATCTTCCCTCTTGCCAAAGAAGTCCACTGCTCCAAATTTTCTTAGTCTTTCCAGATGTGATTTCTGCTGTGGAGGTGGTGGTGGTGGTGGTGGTGCTGGCATTACCCCAGCCATTTGTCTGAAAAATTCGGCCATTTGCTGGAACATGGCCTGTGGAGGCTGAGCAGGCTCTGCTTGAGCTGGCGGAGCAGGTTCTCCCATACCCCCAGTCTCAGCTGCTGCAGGTGGAGCATGACTCTCCACTTCCTCCTCAACTGCCCTCTGAGATGTAGAGTCCATATCCTATTCAAAATAAGAAAGACAAACAGATCTGCATTAGTGTCACCTCGACTCTTACAAATGCAATGCATGGTATGGACTCAATCTAGGCCCAGAAACGCCTAAACCGTGCTCTGATACCACTAAATGTGACACCCTTTACCTGTGTACAGTATATCCGAGTAAGCAATGTCACACGGTGTATCGGCACTCTCTATTTTAACTTAATTAATTTTTGTCATAGTTTTGAATATAGTTTATGAAATATAATTTATTTAAGCCATTTATCAAAATTATTATTTATTTGAGGTTCCGAAAATTTTAAGGAAAATCCGACAGAGTACCGGCTAAAAATGGAGAAAACAGTTCTTCGGAACCTGTTAAAAACACTTCCAATATTCATACTCAATCATTTCTCAAACTCCAATGTCATCACAAACTCAATATTTTTCAACAACATTTCTCAATCAGTCATTTCTCAGGGTACTCATATATAAGCAATGAATAAATACTCAAATTTCCCATTCATAACCACAATTTCTACTATTTACATTATTACCAAAATACATTATATAAGTTTCATTTACACAAAGGAAAATAAAAATCAATTACAAAATACCAAAATGAAGCCTGGTGTCCTACCAATGCACTGTAGATGGTGAGGTGACACAAACACTATGCAGGGCTGCAGGATGGACTCACCCAGTCTGCGGTCTACTGAGCTCACGATCAGTATCTCCGGAACCTACGCGTGGCAAAAGCAACGCGCTAAGCAATGATGCTTAGTGGTGCAATAATAAAATAAAAGAAAATAGCAGAAAATAAATATGTATTGAATGTATATGTCTTATTTGTTTTGTACTTATTATATTCATTTATTTCTTTAACTTTGTCCATTTTCGTTCATTTGGTTGCTCAAGTAACCTATACTAGACGACTGGACTGGATAAACGGGTAAACTGGCACTGGGTATCTAGTACCTCAGGCCGTCACACCATCGGTCACATATGCATCTCCCGGTGTGCAACAGAACAGCTAACAAGCTGTAAATAGTATTAGGTACGACGCCAAGTCTCAACACAATATCAAAATGGCTAAAAGCCATAAAATCACAGAATGGCATAATGCCATGCGTAGTATTGCTAACTGAACCCTATTGGCATGCCAAACTATCCAAACCAATCTTGTTAGGTATACTAGGGCATTTGATACTTTTGAACTCTTCAATTTTTGAATTTTAAGTTTTTGGTGTCACTATTCACTTCATTGGTCAACAAAAATGTTAACTTTTGGATAGAAAATAGGTACATTGGTTTTAACACTCCCAATGTACCACATTTCACATTTAAAACTTGTTGGAATTGAGCACCCATACCATTTCTAAACTTAAAACCAAGAGGGCAGAATTTTCAGTTTTTGAAGCCTAACTTTACTGTTCCATTAAGCACTGTTGCAGTAGGAATTTGAGGAAATGGTAAACATGAAAGTTGTTTCTTATTTTGTCTAGTTGAATTTCTTTTTTTAAATCACTCCATTTGGAGTTTTGTAGCTCCAGATATGGTCCAAAAACCACAGCTGGCCGGATTGAAAAAAACTGCAGAATTAACAAATCTACAGTACCATGAACAGTGATTGCCACTATCTTGTTGGATAGGTTCTGGTCATAATTTGGGGTAGGCTTCTTCATGAAAGTTGTTTGTCTATGTCTTAAATTTTTGCTGTAAAAATTTCAGGTCAATTGACCTTTTCTACAGTGATTTATGGCCAAATGAACAGTTACTATTCATTTGGTCATTCTGCAGAATTGGCGGCATTCAAGCTTGAGACAAGAGCTTCAATGGAGGGAGAGGGGAAGGGGTTTCGGCTGGTTTGGTTCTAAGGAGGAAGATGACTTTTTTTTTCTTATTTTCAGCCTCTTTTATTTGCTTTATATGTATTTGTTATATGGTTATTGGTGGACAATTTTAAATGACATCTTAATGATGTCATTATTTGCATTATTTTGATTTTTCTTTTCTTTTCATCACTACTCATTTTCAATTTAATTTTTAGTAATATTTATTCATATTTTATGTTATAATAATTATTTACTCAACTGGACAAGTCGGCCAAAAATCACCTCTGAAGGCGAAATGACCAAAATGCCCTCCGTTTGGCTTAACGGGTCAAAATTGTCTGTACCGATTGAAAAAATTTTCTAAATATTTTCTTGGCGTTCTAATGCCATAGGAACCTCAATGACCCTTCTCTGGAGTCTAAAAAATTATTTTATGAATTTTCTCTCGGGTCTAGGGCTCCTAGTTGCGAGAACCGCAACTTCCCTCTGGGTTACCCATCGCTTGGGCACCGGCTCATTTAACTTGGTTGTATTTTATTTCTAAAATTTTTACTAAATTTTTATTATTAATATTTGAGTTAATTATGGTTCCTGACTTTAGTTTAAATATTTTTCCGGACGTTCTAGCTGTCCGGACCGACACCGGTCACCGGAACAGTAGAATGTACGGAGTTGCTTCCGGGAGGGTGTTACAAAGATCCATAACCTATTCAAAATAAGAAAACAACAGATCTGCATCAGTGTCACCTCAACACTTACAAATGCAATGCAATGCAATGCAATGGAATGTACTCGATCTAGACCCAGAAACACCTAAACTGATGCTCTGATACCACTAAATGTGACACCCCTTACCCGTCTACAGTGTAGCCGAGCAAGTTATGCCACTCAGTGTGTCGGAACACCAATTCATGTTTCAATTTCAATTAATCCTTTTTAATTCATTTATTTATAATTTTTGATAAATCTAAATTTTTTCGCAAATTTTATAGAAAATCCGACAGAGTGCCGGCTATAAATTGGAAAAACAGTTCTTCTGAACCTGTTAAAAACACTTCCAATAATATTATCACATTATTCTCAATCAACCTCTAATATATTCTCAATAATTTCTCAATTCACTTTAGTATCTCAAAAATTCAATTCAATTCAAAACACAATTAACTCAATGAAAAATGCTCAATTTATTACTGAATATATTCCATAGATACTTACATCAAAGGCATAATTACATGAATTTATAATATACATTACAGAAGGCTACAAAATACAAAATATCAAAATATCAAAATATCAAAATGGCCTAATGTCCTACCAAATGCACTGCAATGTGAGGTGATTTTGAACTCTGAGTGCAGATATGAAGGCTCACCCTGTATGAGGCCTGCTGGACTCCCCAGCTATGTCTCTAATACCTACGCATGGCAAAAGCGACGCGCTAAGCAATTCTGCCTAGTGGTGACAATATAAAATAAAATAAAATAAAATAAAATAAAATAAAATAAAAACATGTGTACATAATGTATGTTTACATTTTTGGGTGAACTAAGTCTCAAATATTTATTGCAATATTATTCAATTGAAGTTTGGTAAAATTTATTAATACTGCCCGAGTAACCTATACTAGTTGACTAGACTGAATAAACGGGTAAACTGGTACTGGGTACTAAGTACCTCGGACCATCACACCATCGGTCACATTGTATCTCCCGGTCTGCAACAGAACAGCTAATAAGCTATGATAATTATCAGGGATTAAACCCGAGTATAACAACTCATTATCATAGCCAAAGGCTATTATGTCATAGAATGGCATGGGAAGCCATGAAATACAGAATGGCATGAAGTCATATGCAGTACTGCTAACAGAACCCTATTGGCATGCCAACCTATCCAAACCAATCACATTAGGCCAACTAGGGCATTTAACACTTTTTATTTATGTAATTCTTTGAAATTGAATTTTTATTATTACTATTCACTTCATTGGTCAACCAAAATGTTGACTTTTGCATTGGCAATAGGTAAATTAGTTTAAATATCATCAACATACCACATTTTGCATTTTAAACTTGTTGGTATTGGTTGCCAATACCATCTCTAAGCTTAATGTGAATTGGACAGAATTTTCAGTTTTTAAGCTTTGGTTTACTGTTCCATTAGTTACTATTGCAGTAGGAATTTAGAAAAATGATCAACATGAAAGTTGTTTCTTATTTTGTCTAGTTGAATTTCCTTTTTTGAATCACTCCATTTTGAGTTTTGTAGCTCAAGTTATGGTCCAAAAACCACAACTGGCCGGATTGAAAATTTTCAAGGCTGACCATATCTACAGTGCAGTGAACTGTGACTGCAACTCAATTGTTGGATAGGTTCTGGTCATAATTTGGGGTAGGTTTCTTCATAAAAGTTGTTGGTCGATATCTCAGCTTGTTGCTGCTAAAATTTCAGGTCAATTGGACCTTTCTACTTTGAGTTATGGCCAAATGAACAATCACTGTTCATTTGGTCATTCTGCAGAAACAGCCTGCAGGTCACCCGGATTTGAGCAAGTTTTTGGTCCACTTGGTTTGGTTTTATGGGCATGGTTTCTTCACCAAAGTTGTGCCATTTTGTGTCTAGTTTCATGTCCAATTGGCCAAACACCAATTGAACCTCTACAATTTAAGTTATTGCAGTCCAAACAGGCTGGACTCACATCCAAACCTGCAGGTCACATAAGGCAGCCACTCCAACCTCAAATCCCACAACCCAATTCACTTCATTTTTTATTCAAACCAAACCAAATGGTCACTAATTGACCATTAAAACCTACTCCCATCATCACAAGATCAAAGTCTCATTCTTCAACCCAAACCCTAACTCAAAATTTCAAAACCATGCATTATCATTGCATTTATCAATTCACTTATAAGATACACATTAAGGGCAGCCATACTAGCATGTTAACTCCCCAAAAATCATCACCATATTACCCTAGCCATGGCTGCCAAAATTTAGGGTTAACATACCAATGGTGTTTCATCAAATTTCTTTGTCATTTACACATATTTATAGTTCTTAAACATGAGATTAAAGTGAAATTCAAGGTTTAGGTCACTAACCTCTTAGGGAGTGAATTTCCCACTTGCTCAAAGTCTTGGTTTCCTTTTCTTTTTGCTCCCACAAGAATCACCAAGATGATAGAATGAATTTTTGTGTTGGTAATTAGGGTTTTTAGTGGAAGAAAGCTAGGGAAATGGAGGTTTAGAAGTTTGTTAATGGTGGTTATGGTGAAATGGTTCATGGCAAGAGGAAGAAAAAAGAAAGAGAAGTCTGATTTTCTCCATTTTCCAGTCCATTGGACCTCTTTTAAGTTAGTTTATGCCATGTGTCAACATTGGGTTGGGTGAAGGCACACTAATGACATCATGTGATGTCATAAATTCTCATTTAATTCATTTTTTTTCTTTTCTTTTCTACTCATTTTCAATTCAATTTTTAGTAATATTTATTCACATTTTATGTCATAATAATTATTTACTTAACTGGACAAGTCGGCCAAAAATCACCTTTGAAGGCGAAATGACCAAAATGCCCTCCGTTTGGCTTAACGGGCCAAAATTGTCTGTACCGATTGAAAAATTTTTCTAAATATTTTCTTGGTATTCTAATGCCATAAGAACCTCAATAACCCTTCTCTGGAGTGCCAAAAATTATTTTATAATTTTTCCCCCTGGTCTAGGGCTCCTAGTTGCGAGAACCGCAACTTCTCACTAGGTTACCCATCGTTAGGGCACCGGCTCATTTAACTTGGCTGTATTTTATTTCTAAAATTTTTCCTAAATTTTTCTTATTAATATTTGAGTTAATTTTGATTCCTCACTTTAGTTTAAATATTTTTCCAGACGTTCTAGCTGTTCGGACCGACACTGGTCACCGGAACAGTAGAATGTACGGAGTTGCTACAGGGAGGGTGTTACAAAAATATTTGAATAACTTGATTTAATTTTTTTTTTATAATTCATACTTGGCATGACAATATTAATATGTTCCTCCTCCACTTGTGGGGTGAGTTTGATATTTGATCACTTTCCTCCCTTTCTGGCTTCCGATCGAGGTTGAGTTTGGATGAGTACTCATTAGCTAGTTAGCCACCTTCCTCATTGATTTTGATTAGTGGGGTGAGTTTGCCTTGTCGTGATGTACACACGGCATGTTCGAAAATTTTGTGTTATGGCATAAGTTGTATTATTGATTGGCAACACTATGAATATTAAATTGTTTAATCAAATTTGTGTTATATTAAGCTTTGAAAATTATGATTTGCTATAAATTTGATTTGAAAAATTGTGAAATGTGATTGTGAGATTTTTGAATTATGAATTGTTCATAAATGTTTTATATTACGCATTTTATATTTTATTGTGCACCACTGAGTATTTTTATACTCAGCGATAGCTTTCTTTGCTGTCGCAGATAGAAACAAGGAAAAAGCATAGAGTGAGCTACTGATTGTTGGGACTTCACTAATCTTTTTGTATGGGTATTTATTTATACCCTTATAGTTATTTGATGTAAACATTGTAATGTCCTATGTATCAATGTAAAGTTGAGCAGTTGTATAATAAATTGTAATAATGTTATTTTGGATTTTCTTTTTATAAATTAAGATCTGTATTTGTAAATTAAGTTCTATTTGCAATGTGAATGAATTTGTGAAGTATTTTGAGATGAAAAATTTTTGGTTGAGTTGTGGAATTGAATTAAATTGTGTTGACTTGAGTTGATTTGGGTTGGGAGTTGTGAAAATAATTATTGGAAGTGTTTTTACAGGTTTTTGAAGAACTGTTTTCTTAAAATATAGACGGCACTCTATCGAAATTTTTATAAAATTTACGGAAAAATAAAATGAGACAAAAATCTTAACTAGTTTTCAAACTCTAATTAAATGCTTTGATACCTATTAGAAAGTGCTCACCACTTATAAAAGTAAGAAAATTGTTTTAAAATCCCTTATAGGGTACTTAATGAGTTATCGGTAGATGAAGTTTGGTAGTTCATTAGGTATTCTACGGGATCATGTTATGCCTTACAGAGAGATAAAGTGTGACAGATCTTAAAAATTCTCTTAACCTTTTCTTGACATTCTAATGCTACCTAAGGCACCGTAACTCTTCTCTGAAATCCCAGAAATTATTTCACTGGATTTCTCTAAGGGTTGACAACTGTCTTTATAGTCGCTTCCCGTTGGGTCACCCATCACCGGGGCACCAGCTCATTTAACTTTATTATATTTCATTTCTAAAATTTTTTCTTAATTTTTCTTATCATTATTTGGCCTATTATGACTCCTCACTCTAGTTTACATATAGTTTACATATAGTTCCAGACATTTCGATTGTCCGGACAGACATTAATCACCGGAACAGTCCAATGCAAGGACTAGCTAAAGTGAGGGTCTTAGATCTTGCATGCTCCATTGTTGTGACACCTCTTACCCATCTACAGTGTAGCCGAGCGAGGAGTGCCACATTTAGTGCTAGAGCACCCTATCTTATGCTGTCCTGTTCATTGTTAATTTTAAAATTATAGAAAATGTGAGGAAATTTTTTTTTTCAATTTATTTATGTGGACACCCGAGCAGAACCTCCTCTATTTAATTGGCATCTGACGGTTTCTACTAGTTACCTATTAAAAACAATATCATGTCTTTCTCATATTTTTACATGTCATATTATCTCATTTCTGCTTCTACAATCTCAAATTCATTCATTCATATAGACATTCATATGCAGAAATTCATTACTTTAATTACAATTTAAAACACATAATTACAATTTTTATTACATCACAAACTAGTAATTACATCATGTTTATACACAATGAACCAAAATACTAGTCTATACATGGGCCCTACCGAAATACAAAAATTGGTGAGGTGACTCTGGGCGGTGGCTAATCCGGTCAGAGCTCTGTCTGAATACTACTATGGCGACTGCTGTTGATCTCCAGTTCCTACGCAATGGAAAAACCATACGCGCTAAGCAAATTACTTAGCGGTGCATAATTTAAAGAAATGTATTTAAATAATTAAAATAATCATTCTATTCTAAGTTCCACAATTTCTAAGTTGTTTACGAATTTTCTACACTTTGGAAGCAATTTAACTTAACAGTATCTTTTCTTGTCATTTCTTATATTTTCAATCTTAATTTATTTATAACAATGCCCAAGTAACCTATAACAGATTACAAGTGCTGGATACGCTGGATTATACTGGTTAAACAGCCGTATGTTTAGCCTGTATGCACTAGGCCAGAAGGTAGGCTTTCTAAGCCACAAATATCATTAGGCATAATGGCCAACGGGAAGGCATATAGCCTATACAACAATCATATCAAACATATTTTTGTCTATCAATGATTATTCATGTAGGCAGTACTACTATCTATAGTTCCTAATTAGTATACCAATCGATCCATACAATATACATAAGCCTAGGTTTACTTTGGGCAATTAAGCATTATTAACTTCTTAGTAGGCTTTTCATGTCATTTTGTAGTGGGAAGGTGAGTCCTACATACTTATTTAGTGTAATATAATGATAACAGAATTTTTGTGTCAATGTGTAGTGGGAAAGTGGATCCCACATACCTGTTTTAAGTAATTTAGCATATAGTGACTTAGTAGGGATAAGCCAATAATGTTTTTCAAGAACCTTTCTTTAGGTTCAAATTTGGGATTTTAATTTTGCATATGACTTTGGACAGTTTGTGGCCACTGTTTGGCCCTATTTCCTAAAAGGAAATTGTTCTTCTATGTCTTGTCTTTATTTTCCTTTTTAAATCATGTCATTTGGATTTGTATAACTCAAGTTATGGTTAATTGACCATAACTAGGTCAATTCTGAATTTTGGTTCCCTTACTAGGTGGTTTTGCTATTATAATTTATCAATTTTATTTGAGTAGATTGCTGCCATATTTGGGTCTACTACTCTCATAGAATATGTTGCCATATTTCTTATGGTCACTTAGAATTTTTTATTGTGATTTTTCAAGTCTTGTTGAGTTACTTATAGTCAAATTATTGACCTAGACTCAAGTGTCTTATAGTAATTGAGTTTCAATTAGGTCAGTAGCTTTGACCCAATATTTAGGCTTCTTACATTCATAAGGTGAGGAAGATGTTTAAAGCAAAATTGGAGGTCTATTTCTTAGCTTTCTAGAATGGTATGGCTCATTTTATTTGAAGACTTCTAGTAGAAGTTATACTTAAAAAACTTTGCTGGAGTTAATGGTCATTTGGACCATTTCTAGATTTGGTATACCAAATTAATTAAGTTAATTGACCTAGTTTTCTAAGTTTCTGGGTTTTGGTCAAAGTATCATTATTGTAGACCTATGTCTTATTTAAAATTTGGCACTAGTTTCAGGGCATTTGGAGTTCTATGGACCAAGTTATGGCTTCTTTGCCAAGACTGGTCAAGTGGTCATTATTTAGCAATTCTGGATAGTGTCAATTCTAGACAGATTTGGTGTCCCTACTTAGGCAAGCAAATTGACTTAGTTAATTCTGGGTTTTGTTGTCTTCACAAGAGTTGTAGCCCTATGTCTAAGCTTTCTAATGGTGTAAATTTCAGGTCATTTGGACCTGCCTATAGTGAGATATGACCAAAAGAGTGAACATTATTCATTTGGTCATTTCTGGGTTCACAAACAAGGCAATCCGGATTTGGTCAGGTTTCTGGTCACTTTTTAGGCAGAATAGGGACATGATTTCTATATGAAAGTTGGAGTATTTTAGGTCATTTTTCACCTCCAATTGGCCTTATACCAATTGGGGTCACACAAGGTCAATTATAACTCTATTTACACACTGTTTTCAACAATATCACAACCTGCACAAAATAGCACTCCCAATATTCATTTCTCTATCTCCCAAACTTCAAGTATACATTCATGGCACTTCTAATATCACCAATTCATCTCAATCAATCAATATCCAGCAGCATACACAAGTCTATAATAAGCAATTCAAAACCCTAAATTCAATTTGGTCAAGGTCAACAATATGTACATGGAACAATTGATTAATACATGTAATTTCAACAATCAATACCTAATTCACTTCCACATATCCATGGACACCATCATTCACCATTTAATTCATGAAATTACATATTTTCTATGTTCCTCAAGGCTGCCAAATTGGGCAGTATCCTTAATTACTCATAATTGTTCAAAGCCCTAAGTTAAAGTACCAAAATCAACAATTATACATGCAATTAAATTCCTATACTCTTAGTCACCTTAATCAACATTATAATTCACCAATTATGTGTCTAATTTAATCAATAATCAAGCTAATTAAGGCTACCAAATTGGGCAGATTCAAGCCTAAACAAAATCCCCAATTTTTATGGTTGTAAACCCTAATTCACAATCAACCTCAAACACCCACATACAATCGTACCCTAATTCATGTAATTAGCTTAATTAGCACTACAAGGCATCAATTTCATGTACAAATTAAACAATCTCCCCTAGCTTCCATGGCTGCTCAATTCCTTCAATTTTCCTAACACACTAACTCAATTAACCATAATTTCAACAAATTAAGGGAGCAAAGTGTGGGATTATACACTAACCTTTAATTTGTAGGAAATCTAAGCTTGTAGAACTAACAATTAATGCTCCCTTTTGCTGCCTACTAACTCCCCAAGGTGTAGTGACTAACTTTGATTGAAGAATTTAGTGATTTTGGGTGGAAAAATGGGGGATTTAGCTTGCATGCAAGAAGAACTATGTAGGGGCAAGGGAATGGGGTTTCAACACTTGAGAGAAAATAAGGGAGGTGAGAGTTTTCTTCTTTCATTTTCTACCCACTAGCCTTTTATACCACACCCCCCCCCCCCTCCCCTCTTCCACTAACTTAAAATAATAATATAATAATCAAGGTTTCTAATTTCCCAATTAACCCCACTTAAGTTCCCTTAATTGTACTAACGTAATTTCATATTTTCATGGGGGTTTTTATGGGATTTTCTAAATTTAATACCACTAATTTTTTTAATGGACTTTTTCATCAAAAGTAAACTTTAGGTTCCAAATGACTAAAATGCCCCTCTTCGGGTTAAAGTCCCTTTTTTTTTTGGAAATTACCGATCGGACAATTCCTTAAATTTTTTTTTACACTGTCTATTTTTATTTTTATTTTCACTTTTATCAATAAATTAAAGTTTTGTTGACATTTTTAATGTCACTTACACCTCGATAAAATTTTAATTAAATCCTGGAATTTAATTCCTAGGGTTTCTCACGGGTCCGGGATACGGTTCTTCTAACCTAATTTTGTTTCATGTCTTTTATTTTACTTTAATTTTTCTTGTATTTTCCTATCATGTGTTCTATCATTTTATGTGTTCTCACTGTCAATTAAATGTAGTTCCCAGCATTCTGACTGTCCGGGCAGATGTCAGTCGCTGGGGCAGTAGAATGTGCGAACTACCGACGGTGAGGGCGTTACAATTCTTTTCCTCTAATTAAAATTTCGTCTTCGAAATTTACTTGGTATGAAGAACTGAGGGAACTGCTGCCTCATTGTCTCCTTGCTCTCCCAAGTTGCCTCTTCTGTGTTGTGGTGTCTCCACTGGACTTTCACCAGTGGAATACAATGTTTTTTAGCTCTTTTACTTCTCGTGCCAAAATTCTAATTGGCTCTTCTTCATATGTCAAGTCAGGTTGCACAATTATCTCTTCTGTTGAAATGACATGTGAAGGATCTGATCTGTATCTCTTGAGCATCAACATATGGAATACATTGTGGATCTTATCCAACTCAGATGGCAAAGCTAGCCTGTAGGCTACTGGACCCACACGTTCAATGACATCGTATGGACCAATAAACCTAGGGCTTAACTTACCATTCTTACTAAACCTTAGCACTTTCTTCCAAGGTGATACCTTGAGAAACACCTTATCACCAACCACATACTCTATATCCTTTCTCCTCAGGTCAGCATATGACTTCTGCCTATATGAGGTGGCTTTCAGGTTGTCTCTAATGAGCTTCACTTTCTCTTCTGTTTGTCTCACTAAGTCTGGGCCCACTATTTTCTCTTCACCCATTTCAGTCCAACATAAGGGAGTTCTACATCTCCTGCCATATAAAGCTTCATATGGAGCCATCTTTAGGCTGGCTTGGTAGCTGTTGTTATAAGTAAACTCTACCAAAGGAAGATACTTTTCCCAACTTCCTTCAAAGTCAATAATGAAACTCTGGAGCATATCTTCCAATACCTATCATGTCATTCATGTCATATCATTATTATTAGTCTTTTAATATTTATATATATTTTATTAAGTTTTAAGAGTTACCTGAATCACCCTTTCAGACTGTCCATCCATCTGAGGATGAAAAGCCGTACTGAAGTGCAGTTGAGTGCTTAATGACTCCTATAGCTTCTTCCAAAAGCTCAAAGTAAACCTCGGGTCTTGGTAAGATATAATCGATGTTGGCACTCCATGTAATCGTACTATCTCAGCTATGTAGATTTCTGCTAGTCTCTCTAGTGAATAGTCGATTCTAATAGGTAGGAAGTGTGCTGACTTGGTTAATTTGTCTACAATCACCCAAATGGTATCGTGCTTCTTTTGTGTCAATGGTAGCCCAGTTGCAAAATCCATGGTGAAGTGGTCCCATTTCCACTCTGGTATGGATATAGGTTGCAATAACCCTAATGGAACTTGATGCTCAGCTTTAACCTACTGGCATGTCAGACATCTGGTAACAAAATTACCAATCTCCTTCTTCATTCTAGGCCACCATTACTGTGCCTTCAGGTCATGATACATCTTAGTACTTCCTGGTTACATAGCATGGAAGCTACTGTGTGCCTCTTTCAAGATACTCTTTTTGAGTTCCTCATCTCTTAGTACACAAATTCTGCCTTTATAGTATAGGTATCCATCTCCTTTCAACTCATAGTCAGTCTCCTTCCCCTCTTTAACTCTGGCCATAACAGTTAGCAACTTCTCATCCCTTAGCTATGCTTCTTGTATTTGCTGTAGCAAAATTGGCTTTACATGCAACTCAGCCAAAAGTACCCCATCCTATGCTACAGACAACAAAGCATTCAATGCCCTTAAAGCCATCATGGACTTCCTACTCAGTGTGTCAGCCACTACATTCGCCTTTCCAGGGTGATAGTTTCAATCAATCTCCTCTGTCTCAGATTGAGTTCCTTTTGGGTTGGCAAGTACTTTAGACTCTTGTGATCTGTGTATATGTAGCACTTCTCACCATATAAGTAATGCCTCCATATCTTTAGAGCAAATATTATTGCAGCCAATTCCAGATCATGTGTTGGGCAGTTCTTTTCATGTGCCCTTAGCTGTCTGAAAGCATAGGCAACTACTTTACCTTCTTGCATCAGAACACACCCAAGCTCATTATGAGAGGCATCACTATAGAACACATAGTCTTTCCCTAACTCTGGCTATTTCAGCACTAGAGCTTCTGTGAGCATAGCCCTTAGCTTTTTAAAGCTAGCCTGGCATTTATCATTCTAGTTAAATTTGACATTCTTGTGTAGCAACTTAGTCAGTGGGGCTGCTATAAGGGAGAATCCCTTCACAAATCTCCTGTAATAACCAGCTAACCCCAAGAAACTTCTGACCTCTGTTACATTTCTGGGAGGTTTCCATTCAACTATTGCTTCAATCTTCCTTGGATCCACCCTGATCCCATTTGATACAATGTGTCTAAGGAAGGATATTTCATCTAACCAGAAGTCACACTTGGACAGCTTGGCATATAACCGCTTTTCTCGCAGTGTCTGTAGTACTACTCTCAGGTGTTTATCATTGTAACACCCCTCACCCGACTACAGTGTAGCCGAGCAAAGTGTGCTACATTTGGTGCCGGAGCACCCTCTCTTATCTTACTTTATTCCTTTCATAATTTGATCTCATTATATTTTAATATTAATTATTTTTCGTCGGAGAAACCAGCGGAGTTTCCCCTATTTTATTACCAGTTGATGTATTTTACTATTTACCTGTTTGAAAATTTCAATAATATTTCCAAAATAAAATCTTATCCATGCTAATCATAATTATCTCATCAATCATTCTCATAATTTTCTCATATTTCAAATCTCATCCATACATTTCAATTTCATAATCATTTCCATACATTTCCATTCATACTCAATTCATATGTAAACATTCTCAAATTCAATGAGCAAAATTTTCAAAATTTCCTTAATTTACATAATTTACAAAATAATTACAAAATTTCATAATTTACATGATGTATAAACTAATTACATATGAAAGAGCTAATTTATTAATTTACATCACATTTATATTAATTACCTATTCCTAATCTACATTATAATGCAATATCTAGCATTTTATACAAAATACAAAATATGATCTATATGAGCCCTATCTATATGCATTGCTGAGGAGGAGACCACCTTTGACACTCTGCAGATCAAAACTCCCAAAATTCCCAGTCAAACGTCCATTGGCTTCTAGCTTCAGTACCTGCGCGAGGAAACAATTCCATCGCGCTAAGCATTGCTGCTTAGTGGTGCAATAATATAACAAGGAAATAATATACAAATAAAGATAGAAATAAAACATAATTCAAATAATTAAGATTTATTTATACTTCACATGCGGTTTCTAAAATTTAATATGTTTTATCCTAATTTAATCTTCTTTGAAAGTGTTTATTTTGCCAATGTACAGTAATAATGTACAAAGAAAAATGATCTAAAAATAATAAATTTATGCTTATATTATTATATAAGTCACATTTGCAATATTTATTTATGTTATAATTTTCTTTGCTAATCTTTTAGCATTTCCTCTATACTTGCTAGGTTATCTCAGATTGTTTCATAATAAGTAAATTTTGATATCGGTCCAGTTCATTTCGATTCTTTCTAATAAATAACTATTCTAATTTATTTTAAGACACATCTTACTCATTTATTTTATTTATTTTCTAATATTTTTAATTTCTAATATTCTTAACTTATCTCAATAAATTTCACTGCCCAAGTAACCTATGACAGGCTGACTAAACTGGATAACGGGTCGTTGGCACTGGACACCGCAGTGCCTCGGGCCGTCATACTATGGGACGCAGAACGTCAACCACGTATGCAGTCAGTATGGCTAAAAAGCCATGATAACACATAATCGGGCATAAAAGCCATGAATGTTGGCATAAAGCCATGAATACGGGCATAAAGCCATGAATACAGGCATAAAGCCTTTCGCAGTACTGCTAAAACAATACCCTATTGGCATGCCAAACTATCCAATCTGACACACATGTCTAGGCAATACAAGGGCACATAATATCATTAAATGTTAATATATTGTATTTTATGACTTCATTATTTCGTGATAAATTTCAATTATAATTCATACATTCATTTGATCATTTATATGATTACAATTCACATCAATTATCCTTTTATACCATTGTACTCAAAATACTTCTCCTCTCTACAATAATGAGAACTAATGTCTCATTCATACATTAATATGTTTCATTTATTCATTCATTATGTTATTCATATTGATCACAATTCTAAACAATGGTTCACATGTTTCATTGTATTCAAAACATTTTTCCTTTCTCATTTATACATTCAAGAATCTACTTATGTAATTACAAATTTTATATTTCAAGTTGAGTTATTAATATTTTATGAATTCTATTTGTGATGGGCGTATAAGCCCTAACTATCTATTCATATCAATTAGGTGACTTATTTTTCATGTTTCAAGTAATCTATAAATATTTCATGGATTTCAAATTTATGGCCTTAATTTCTTTTTAACAATTTTGACTAGGATGCATAGTCTACATTTGTCATACAATTCTAAGCATTTAAGCTTAGAATTGGTTCTAGGTTTTCATCTTAATTTACTAATCAGTTTGTTTACTTTTCACCTTACTTGTCTACCAACATGTTGACTTTTTCATACTTAGTGGATATATTAATTCTAATTACACCAAGATCCCACATTTTGAGTTTTACATTTGCTAGTATTAATTGCCAATTGCAATTTAAAGTCCCCTAGATGCATTTCTAATTTCAAATTTTGAATTTCAAGTTTTGGTGTCACTATTCACCTCATTGGTCAACAAAAATGTTGACTTTTGGATAGAAAATAGGTACATTGGTTTTGACACTCCAAACATACCACATTTTGCATTTAAAACTTGTTGGAAGTGATCACCATTACCATTTCTAAGCCTAACACTAAGTGGCAGAATTTTCAGTTTTTGTACCATAAGTTTACTGTTCTATTAGGGACTGTTATAGTGAAAATTTGAGGAAATGGTAAACATGAAAGTTGTTCCTTATTTTATCTAGTTGAATTTATTTTTTTGAATCACTCCATTTGGAGTTTTGTAGCTCCAGATATGGTCCAAAAACCACAGCTGGCCGGATTTCAATTCTGCAGAATTTACCAAATCTACAGTAACATGAATAGTGACTGCCACTGCCTTGTTGAATGGGTTCTGGCCATAATTTTGGGTAGGTTTCTTCATGAAAGTTGTTTGTCTATGTCTTATCTTGTTGCTGTAAAAATTTCAGGTCAATTGACCATATCTACAGTGAGTTATGGCCAAATGAACAGTTACTGTTCATTTGGTCATTCTGCAGAATTGGCTTACAGGGTACCCGGATTGGGGCCAACTTTTGGTCCACTTGCTTTGGTCTTTTGGGCATGGTTTCTTCAGCAAAAATGTGCCATTATAAGTCTAGTTTCATGTCCAATTGGCCAAACACCAATTGAACCTACACAGCCAAAGTTATGGCTGTCCAAGTGTGCTGGAATCACAGCCACCCTGCTGCTATCACTAGGCAGCCTATCAATTCAGTGTGTAACACTCTAATGCACTTCAATTTATGGTCAACTTCCCTCAAATGGTCATTAATTGACCATTAAAATGTTCACTCACCATTTCACAAGCAAAGTCCAAGTTTCTCTCCAAAACCCTAACCCTAATTCACCAAGCCTCCAATTCATGCATCCCACTCCTAATTTGCTATACTAATCATATAATTTATAAGAGGGGCAGCAATATGTCACTTTAAACCAAAGATTTCTCCTAACCCTAACTCATGTCAAGGCTGCCAAAACTTCATGGAATATAACCATGCTTCATTAATTCAATTTTTGTCAAATTTTTAACTTAACTTAGCTCAAATTCATGATTAGAAAGATGTAAAAGCAAAGGTTATGGCACTAACCTCTTTGGTGATTTTCTAAGCTTGTTCACACCTCACTTTCTTCCACTTTCTCTTCTTCTAATTGCTGCCCAAGTCTTGCTCTACTGGTAAGGGAAATTTTTAGTGAAGGGAGGACAAGGTTTTGAGGTGGTTTGAAGTGGGAAATGAAGCTTAAGGGAGCTTTAATGGTGGAACCTCTTCTCTCTCTCTCTCTCAACGTTTTTTAGGCTGCCCAAAGGTTGAAGATGCAGATTGGTGTTTCAAATTTTTGGTCACTTTTATCTCTTTTAATGAGTTTAACAAATTGTGATTGGTGGATAGGTTTTTAATGACATCATATGATGTCATAATTAGGTATTTTCTTTCATCTTCTTTTCTTCTTTTCTCTACTCATTTTCAATTCAATTTTTAGCAATATTTATTCATATTTTAGATCATAATAATTATTTACTTAACTGGACAAGTCGGCCAAAAATCGTCTCTGAAGGCGAAATGACCAAAATGCCCTCCGTTTGGCTTAACGGGTCAAAATTGTCTGTACCGATTAAAAAATTTTTCTAAATATTTTCTTGGCATTCTAATGCCATAGGAACCTCAATGACCCTTTTCTGGAGTCCCAAAATTATTTTATGAATTTTTCCCTGAGTCTAGGGCTCTTCGTTGCAGGAACCGCAACTTCCCTCTGGTTACCCATCGCTTGGGCACCGGCTCGTTTAACTTGGTTGTATTTTATTTCAAAAATTTTTCCTAAATTTTTCTTATTAATATTTGAGTTAATTATGGTTCCTGACTTTAGTTTAAATATTTTTGTGGACGTTCTAGCTGTCCGGACCGACACAGGTCACCAAGCGATGGGAATGTACGGAGTTGCTACCGAGAGGGTGTTACAACTCTTCCCCTCTAATTTAAATTTCGTCCTCGAAATTTACTGGGTGTTTTGGGTTCTGAGATAATTCTTTTACCTTTCTATTACTCCATTTGTCTACTTCTTTTGTATATATGGTACTATTTAGTTTTTTTTTTTAATCTATTATTATACACTTTGGCATATCATAAGGGAATGATACTTTACCTCAAATTTACATTTGGGGCTTCTTGTTCCTCTCCGACTTGGGTAACATTTGGAAGTGGTGTTACTGTTGTACTTGGTCCTTCCACGACCTCTGTTTGGGTCCGTGGTAAATTCCTCTTAGGACAATCTTTCAGACGATGGTCTATGGCCCCATATCTATAACAGGCTCCAGTCAATCCCCTACATTCACCTTTATGCCACTTGTTACAATGGCCACATTTTCTTGCTAATCCTGGCGCACTCACTACTAGTGTTTCTGGTTGATCTCTTCTGGGTATAAGCCTGGGTTTGGATCTCCTACTTTGATCAGATGTCTGACTTAACTGTTCTCTCGGCCTCTTATTACTAGACTGTCCAAATTTCCTCTTTTGCTGATCACTACTCCTCTTCTGTTCCTCTTCATGAACACAGCTAATATATTTCTTTCTGAACTCTATTAGAAAGAATTCCCAAGTTACGTCGACTAGTGGCACTACCTTGGTTACAACATCCCACCACTGATATGCAGCTTCTTGTAACAATGAAACTGCACACTCCAAACTTTGTTCTGGTGTGCAATGGAGCTGCTGTAGGACTCTTTTAGTCCTTTCTAACCAATACTCAGCTGCTACAGAATCGTCTTCCTTTCTACCATTGAAATCTATAGCTCCATACTTCCTAATTTTTCCTAGGGGTGATTTCCGCTGAAACAGTAGTGGAATAACCCTAGTCATCTGTCGAAAGAATCCAGTCATCTGCTCAAACAAGGCCTGTTGGCGTTGTACAGGCACCTCTTGCACTGGTGGAGTAGGATCTCCCTGATTTCCAATATCATTCCCAGTCGGAATACGGCTTACTACTTCTTCTTCTCGCCTCTGCAGTGCGAGTCCATACCTTAACTTAAAATAACCAAGAAAACAGATCTGCATTAGTGTCACCTCAACTCATATAAATGCAATGCATGTTATGCACACAATCTTATTCTATCTATCTATGCCTAGGAAAGCCTAAACTGCGCTCTGATACCAATAAATGTAACACCCCTCACCCGACTACAGTGTAGCCGAGCAAAGTGTGCTACATTCGGTGCCGGAGCACCCTCTCTTATCTTACTTTATTCCTTTCGTAATTTGATCTCATTATATTTTAATATTAATTATTTTTCGTCGGAGAAACCAGCGGAGTTTCCCCTATTTTATTACCAGTTGATGTATTTTACTATTTACCTGTTTGAAAATTTCAATAATATTTCCAAAATAAAATCTTATCCATGCTAATCATAATTATCTCATCAATCATTCTCATAATTTTCTCATATTTCAAATCTCATCCATACATTTCAATTTCATAATCATTTCTATACATTTCCATTCATACTCAATTCATATGTAAACACTCTCAAATTCAATGAGCAAAATTTTCAAAATTTTCTTAATTTACATAATTTACAAAATAATTACAAAATTTCATAATTTACATGATGTATAAACTAATTACATATGAAAGAGCTAATTTATTAATTTACATCACATTTATATTAATTACCTATTCCTAATCTACATTATAATGCAATATCTAGCATTTTATACAAAATACAAAATATGATCTATATGGGCCCTATCTACATGCATTGCTGAGGAGGTGACCACCTTTGACACTCTGCAGATCAAAACTCCCAAAATTCCCAGTCAAACGTCCATTGGCTTCTAGCTTCAGTACCTGCGCGAGGAAACAATTCCATCGCGCTAAGCATTGCTGCTTAGTGGTGCAATAATATAACAAGGAAATAATATACAAATAAAGATAGAAATAAAACATAATTCAAATAATTAAGATTTATATATACTTCACATGCGGTTTCTAAAATTTAATATGTTTTATCCTAATTTAATCTTCTTTGAAAGTGTTTATTTCGCCAATGTACAGTAATAATGTACAAAGAAAAATGATCTAAAAATAATAAATTTATGCTTATATTATTATATAAGTCACATTTGCAATATTTATTTATGTTATAATTTTCTTTGCTAATCTTTTAGCATTTCCTCTATACTTGCTAGGTTGTCTCAGATTGTTTCATAATAAGTAAATTTTGATATCGGTCTAGTTCATTTCGATTCTTTCTAATAAATAACTATTCTAATTTATTTTAAGACACATCTTACTCATTTATTTTATTTATTTTATAATATTTTTAATTTCTAATATTCTTAACTTATCTCAATAAATTTCACTGCCCAAGTAACCTATGACAGGCTGACTAAACTGGATAACGGGTCGTTGGCACTGGACACCGCAGTGCCTCGGGCCGCCATACTATGGGACGCAGAACGTCAACCACGTATGCAGTCAGTATGGCTAAAAAGCCATGATAACACATAATTGGGCATAAAAGCCATGAATGTTGGCATAAAGCCATGAATACGGGCATAAAGCCATGAATACAGACATAAAGCCTTTCGCAGTACTGCTAAAATAATACCCTATTGGCATGCCAAACTATCCAATCTGACACACATGTCTAGGCAATACAAGGGCACATAATATCATTAAATGTTAATATATTGTATTTTATGACTTCATTATTTCGTGATAAATTTCAATTATAATTCATACATTCATTTGATCATTTATATGATTACAATTCACATCAATTATCCTTTTATACCATTGCACTCAAAATACTTCTCCTCTCTACAATAATGAGAACTAATGTCTCATTCATACATTAATATGCTTCATTTATTCATTCATTATGTTATTCATATTGATCACAATTCTAAACAATGGTTCACATGTTTCATTGTATTCAAAACATTTTTCCTTTCTCATTTATACATTCAAGAATCTACTTATGTAATTACAAATTTTATATTTCAAGTTGAGTTATTAATATTTTATGAATTCCATTTGTGATGGGCATATAAGCCCTAACTATCTATTCATATCAATTAGGTGACTTATTTTTTATGTTTCAAGTAATCTATAAATATTTCATGGATTTCAAATTTATGGCCTTAATTTCTTTTTAACAATTTTGATTAGGATGCATAGTTTACATTTGTCATACAATTATAAGCATTTAAGTTAGAATTGGTTCTAGGTTTTCATCTTAATATACTAATCATTTTGATTACTATTCACCTTACTAGTCAACCAAAATATTGACTTTTTCATACTTAGTGGATATATTAATTCTAATTACACCAAGATCCCACATTTTGAGTTTTACATTTGCTAGTATTAATTGCCAATTGCAATTTAAAGTCCCCTAGATGCATTTCTAATTTCAAATTTTGAATTTCAAGTTTTGGTGTCACTATTCACCTCATTGGTCAACAAAAATGTTGACTTTTGGATAGAAAATAGGTACATTGGTTTTGACACTCCAAACATACCACATTTTGCATTTAAAACTTGTTGGAAGTGATCACCATTACCATTTCTAAGCCTAACACTAAGTGGCAGAATTTTCAGTTTTTGTACCATAAGTTTACTGTTCTATTAGGGACTATTTCAGTGAAAATTTGAGGAAATGGTAAACATGAAAGTTGTTCCTTATTTTATCTAGTTGAATTTATTTTTTTGAATCACTCCATTTGGAGTTTTGTAGCTCTAGATATGGTCCAAAAACCACAGCTGGCCGGATTTCAATTCTGCAGAATTTACCAAATCTACAGTAACATGAACAGTGACTGCCACTGCCTTGTTGAATGGGTTCTGGCCATAATTTTGGGTAGGTTTCTTCATGAAAGTTGTTTGTCTATGTCTTATCTTGTTTCTGTAAAAATTTCAGGTCAATTGACCATATCTACAGTGAGTTATGGCCACTGTTCATTTGGTCATTCTGCAGAATTGGCTTGCAGGGTACCCGGATTGGGGCCAACTTTTGGTCCACTTGCTTTGGTCTTTTGGGCATGGTTTCTTCAGAAAAAATGTGCCATTATAAGTCTAGTTTCATGTCCAATTGGCCAAACACCAATTGAACCTACACAGCCAAAGTTATGGCTGTCCAAGTGGGCTGGAATCACAGCCACCTGTCACTGTCACTAGGCAGCCTATCAATTCAGTGTGTAATACTCTAATGCACTTCAATTTATGGTCAACTTCCCTCAAATGGTCATTAATTGACCATTAAAATGTTCACTCAACTTTCACAAGCAAAGTCCAAGTTTCTCTCCAAAACCCTAACCCTATTTCACCAAGCCTCCAATTCATGCATCCCACTCCTAATTTGCTATACTAATCATATAATTTATAAGAGGGGCAGCAATATGTCACTTTAAACCAAAGATTTCTCCTAACCCTAACTCATGTCAAGGCTGCCAAAACTTCATGGAATATAACCATGCTTCATTAATTCAATTTTTGTCAAATTTTTAACTTAACTTAGCTCAAATTCATGATTAGAAAGATGTAAAAGCAAAGGTTATGGCACTAACCTCTTTGGTGATTTTCTAAGCTTGTTCACACCTCACTTTCTTCCACTTTCTCTTCTTCTAATTGTTGCCCAAGTCTTGCTCTAGTGGTAAGGGAAATTTTTAGTGAAGGGAGGACAAGGTTTTGAGGTGGTTTGAAGTGGGAAATGAAGCTTAAGGGAGCTTTAATGGTGGAACCTCTTCTCTCTCTCTCTCTCAACGTTTTTTAGGCTGCCCAAAGGTTGAAGATGCAGATTGGTTTTTCAAATTTTTGGTCACTTTTATCTCTTTTAATGAGTTTAACAAATTGTGATTGGTGGATAGGTTTTTAATGACATCATATGATGTCATAATTAGGTATTTTCTTTCATCTTCTTTTCTTCTTTTCTCTACTCATTTTCAATTCAATTTTTAGCAATATTTATTCATATTTTAGATCATAATAATTATTTACTTAACTGGACAAGTCGGCCAAAAATCGTCTCTGAAGGCGAAATGACCAAAATGCCCTCCGTTTGGCTTAACGGGTCAAAATTGTCTGTACCGATTAAAAAAATTTTCTAAATATTTTCTTGGCATTATAATGCCATAGGAACCTCAATGACCCTTTTCTGGAGTCCCAAAAATTATTTTATGAATTTTTCCCTGAGTCTAGGGCTCTTCGTTGTAGGAACCGCAACTTCCCTCTGGTTACCCATCGCTTGGGCACCGGCTCGTTTAACTTGGTTGTATTTTATTTCAAAATTTTTTCCTAAATTTTTCTTATTAATATTTGAGTTAATTATGGTTCTTGACTTTAGTTTAAATATTTTTTCGGACGTTCTAGGTATGGGACCGACCGATCCAAAGCGATGGGAATGTACGGAGTTGCTACCGAGAGGGTGTTACAATCATGCTCCTCCCGGTTCTTAGAATACACCAGAATATCATCTATAAAGACCACAATAAACTGATCCAAGTAGGAGTGAAAGATACGATTCATTAGGTCCATAAAAACTGCTGGTGCATTTGTTAGCCCAAATGGCATCACTAGAAACTCAGTGTCCATGGCGGGTCCTGAAAGTAGTTTTTGGCACATCTGTCTCCTTTACTTTCAGCTGGTGATAGCCTGATTTGAGATCTATCTTAGAGAACACATCGACTCCCTTCAGTTGATCAAATAAGTCATCTATCCGTGGTAACAAATAATTATTTTTCACAGTCACCTTATTCAACTACCGATAGTCTATACAAAGCCATAGTGTACTGTCTTTTTTCTTTACAAATAACACCGGTGCTCCCTAGGGTGACACACTAGGGCGTATGAAACCCTTATCTAGTAGCTCCTGTAACTAAACTTTTAACTCCCTCAGTTTAGTAGGTGCCATCTTATATAGAGCAATAGAAATCGGTGCGGTTGTAACACCCCTAAGTTCGGTAGTGCGTTCTACTGTTCCGGTGACCAGTGCTGTCCGGACAGCTAGGATGCCTAGAACCACACTTTGACATGAGGGAGGAGACATAAAATAATGAAATACAAGAAAAGAAAATACAAGAAAAACAAAGGAAAAATAATAGCAAAGAAAGGTAATCAAGTTAAGCAGTAGGAAACCTAACGATGGGTGATCGCCTTTGGGAAGTCACGGCGTGGACCGTTGACTAGCTACAGATGCGGGAACCACGGAAAACATTTTTAGGACTTAAATAGACCCTTATTGAAGAATAAATATCATTAGAAAGATCAAAGAAAAATTAAATAATTAGTACAAAGAAAAGTGAGAAATCGAAAAACGGACAAAACCCGGTGATACCGAAAAATCGGGAATGCCACCCGAACAGGGGCATTATGGTCATTTGACATCCCGAATTGTCTTTTGACCTAAATGTCCATTAAAAATAAATAGTATTACACTTAGAAAATAATGAAAAATTAATTTGGTGGTACCTAAAGTAAATAGCTAAAATCATGGGTTAATGTGGAATAAATGAACAATTAGCTTATTATATGATTATTTGGAGTTAGTGGACCATTAATGGATTAATTAAACACTAAATGGGGCTGATGTAAGTCCACTAACCAGCTGAACTTCATCTTCCTCAAGGTTCTCTCAACATTGCCGAATTGAAGGTGAGAGGAAACCTCCATTGGCGTTTCATGCAAGCTCATCTAATCCTTCCATTTCAACTCCAATCCCTTAAGTAGCTTCATGAAAAATTGTCTACACATCACAAGGAAGAGTTTGATACCAAATTTAAGAAGTTTGGTGAAGGTTTAACAAGTCCCAACCATAAGGTAAGTTCATATTTTTGAAGATAGCTTTGTTAAGTTTTGTGTGCATGTTATGGGTGTTGGATTTGTGAAGAAAATTTTTGAGTTTGAAGAGTTATTGTTGTGTTCATTTTGGACAGCCATGGAGTCATGTATTTGATGAAATAATTGTGCATATATTTGATGAGAAATGATGTTGATCATGATGATTTAATAACCTAGTGAATTACTTCACATGTATATGGTGAATTTTGCACTTGGAATGGGATTTAATGAATTGTAGGACACTTTGGTGTTGAAGGACAATTTCGGCAGCCTTGAAACTCTTGGATAAGTGTATGTGTTCATGAAGATATGGGCAGAATTGTGGCATTAAGGATTGAAGGATATGTGTATGAAATTGTTGTGTAAAGTGTATGTAAAAACTAGTGATGTTTATGTGTATGTGTAATGGTATTTGAACTTTGGGAATTAGAGTTATATTTGGTATGTTGAGGATAATTGTAATCTGCCCAAAGTGATGTTAATGTAAAGTAATATATAGTTTTGGTAATGTACCAAAACAGATTTGGTAGGGAAGTAAACATATTGCAAGGTAAATGTGTGTAATTGATGTGTGTTAAGCAAAGTAACTAAGGGCAGTGTACATTTTAGCCAATAAGTTTAAATGTGTAACCTCAATTGGTATGAGACCAATTGGAGGTGAAACTAGGCACAAAATGTGCCAACTTTCATTGAGAAATCATACCAAAATTCTGCTTGCAAGGTGACCTAAGAAAATGACCAATTCGGATTAGGTACAATTAGGACCTGGAAAATGACCAATTGGGCAGCAGTGAGTGTTTAGGCCATAACTCACTCAAAACAGGTCAATTGACCTGAAATTTTAACCATGAATAGTTAAGACCCATACCTACAAGTCTTATGAAGACACCAAAACCCAGAAATGACGAGAAGCAAGTCAAAAAGCTTGCACAAGTTCGGGTCCAAAAACTGGCCGAACCAAAGTTGACCAAATTGACCTAAAATTGACCTAATTTGATGCCATTTGACCAGCAATAGTGTAATGACCATAACTTGGTCTACTTAACTCGGATTGACCTAAAATTTTGCCCCGCGTGCAATAAGACATAGATCTACAAGTTTGTAGTTTTGACCGAAACCCGAAAACTGAGGTAACTAGATCGTCCAGCTAGGTCAAACTAGTATCCTGAAATCCAGCAATTTGCAATAAAATGCAAGAAAGCGCAATATACATAGAATTGAGTTTGGTAACACGTACCAAACCTAAAACCCTATCGAATATGACATGTTAAGTTGACCAAATTGACCTAATTTGATGCCATTTGACCAGCAATAGTGTAATGACCATAAATTGGTCTACTTAACTCGGATTGACCTAAAATTTTGCCCCGCGTGCAATAAGACATAGATCTACAAGTTTGTAGTTTTGACCGAAACCCGAAAACCGAGGAAACTAGATCATCCGGCTAGGTCAAACTAGTATCCCGAAATCCAGCAATTTGCAATAAAATGCAAGAAAACACAATATACATAGAATTGAGTTTGGTAACACGTACCAAACCTAAAACCCTATCGAATGTGACATACTAATGACACTAAAACCTAATTTACCTAAAACGCATCGAGGGTCGGTATATTAGGTGATTAAGCAAATAAAGGTATTCAGTGAATTGTTTATCGAACATTATTGTTAGAGGCAAATTAATTTAGCACTGAAACACTTCAAATTGTGTTTCTCAGTTAACAAGGACTCAGCAAAAGGGAAAGAAATACTGAGTCAAGACCAGGAGACAAATATCAGAGGTTTGTGCACAACAACTATTCTTTTGAATTATTTTCAATTGAAATAAATATTGACTATTTATATATTATTGTTTTAAATTGTGGAAATGTATTTGAATGAATATTTATTGCTTGAAAAGCATTGTAAATGATTTGAAACTGTGAGAAATTGTTTGAATGACATTGATGGATACTTATTGATTTAAAAGCATTGGAAATGGTTTGAAACCACAGCTATCATGTATATTGATTGTATTCCTCATTAGCTTGTCTAGTGGGACGAATTGAATTCCCTCTCTGGCTGAAGTGTTGAGGTGTGTGCCTGTTGAGGATGAATTGGATGAGTACTCATATTTTTGCTAGCTAGCTATGTTATTCCTCATTAGTCATCGACTTTTGGGACGAATTGAATACCTCATTAGCCATTGGCTTTTAGGACGAATTGAACTATGGATCATGATTAAGCTGTGTGTGATTTATTGATATGTATTGTGAGATTGTGAAATGGATTTAAACTCTCATTGACATATACTGTCTTTTGAATTCAAACATGATCTAACTTATGAAATTATTGTGATATTGACAAATGGAGTTTAAATTCTTGTTGACAATTACTGTCTTGAATTTAACTATGATTTTAAGTATCCACTATTTACATGACTTATGAATTGTGAATTAAATTGTGTTTGGTTAATGTTGTGCACCACTGAGACATTGTCTCAGCGATAGCTTTATTCTTTGTCGCAGTAGAGACAGACAGCGGCGTGACTAGGCTACATATACCTCCAGCAAGAGATTTTTGGGTATAGTGAGTATACCACATTTGGCATTTTGTACTGTAATGTATTGCCACTGTATGTACATATTGTTTTTTTTGGTTTTGAGCAGTTATAAATTCAAATTGTACACTGAAGTTGTAAATTAATTATGAGTTATTTGACTTGTAAAAATTGTATTATATTTCCTTATCTCAGACTTTGAAAATTTTCTATGGAATTGAGTTGATAAATTGTTGTGTTGAGAAATGTATTGGAGTAGAGATGTGGAAAATTATTGAAGTGCTTTTCTGAGTTTTACAAGAACTGTTTTGTCCAAAATACGGATGGCACTCTGCCAAAATTTTCTGAAATTCCAAATAAACCAAATGAGTTTGTTGTTTCACTTTAGTTCTCCAAATTCTTTAACAGCTGTAAATAGTGCTCACCACTGTAAAAGAAGTAAGAAAAGTTTTAAAATCCCTTGTAGTGTATTTAATGGGTTATCGATGAAGCGAAGTTGGTAATTCATTAGGTATACTACGGGATCATGTTATGCCTTACAGAGGGGTAGGGTGTGACATGTTTTAGTGGTATCAGAGTAAAGTTTTTAAACTCTGTTTTCACCTGTTACTTGAATGTTCTGTCTTCATAGTACAACTGCTCAATATCATTGTTTGATACATACAGTACATTACATTATAAAAATGCACTAACAGGAGGAAATCTCCTTTTGTTATTTGTTCAGGAGATCTTAAATCCTCGCATTGAATATGGAAGAGGGTGATCGTTCAGTCGATCAATCTATTGAGGCTGAGGTGCAAGGGGATGCCCCAGGCCTACATAATGTTAGTGGTTCAGCTGCACCCCTGCGATCTGCAGATTTCTGCTCGATTCGCTCGTGAGATGGCTGCAATGTTCCAACAAATGGCTGGTAATGTGCCTACTCAAGTCCCAATACAGACACCAGTGGTACAACCACAATCTCCGACTAGGCAGTATGATAAATTGATGAAATATGGGGCTACAGAGTTTAAGGGGACAGTAGATCCTCTAGAAGCTGAACAATGGTTAGAGAGGATGGATAGGGTGTTCAAGAAGCTACATTGTACAGAAGAGCTTAGATTTGAATACTCAGTGTCCTTACTCTGACGGGATGCTTATGGTGGTGGAAAACCATTCCCCATAGTGCAGTAGAGCTGCGGTGCTAACATGGAATGACTTCCTCGGGAATTCAGCGAAATATGTCCCTGATGCTTATGTAGACCAGAAGCTGCAAGAGTTCCTAAGTTTGAAACAGGGGAACAGATCAGTGGCTGAGTATGAAAGAGAATTTTCCCGTCTGAGCCATTATGCAGTGAGTCTACTCTCTACCAGTAGGGAGAGATGCAAGAGGTTTGAAACTGGCTTGAAGCCCAGTATCAGAGTACAAGTGATCGGCTTCAAACACACTAACTTCTCTGAACTTGTTTCTCAAGCCCTAGAGTTGGAAAGAGTTGAGTTTGAGATTGCTCCAGAGAAAAAGAGATCAGAGAAGACAGAGAAAGAAGGAAAGTCAGTAGAACAGAGTTCCAGTGGTCATACTGGGAAGAGGAAAAACTATGGGGGACATGGCAGAGGTGGCAAGAAATCTGGTAGGGGAAGATATTCAGGACAGAGACCTCCCCTATCTGGTCAGCAGAGTACCAGAGGTTCCTACCCTCCCCGCCAATGTGAAACTTGTAGAAAAAAATCATGGTGGGATCTGCTACAAGGCTATTGGAGCCTGTTATAACTGTGGAGGCACAGGACACTTTGCCAAGGACTGCACCAGTAGTCGCAGAGTTGGACCACCTCCTACTACTGCAGAAGGGTCAGTTCAGAGCCCTGTCACTAGAAATTCACAACCACCCAGCAGAGGTAGAGGCAGGGGTAGAGGTAGCCAGCAGGCAGCCAAGGCACAGTAAAACATTCAGAGCAAGATAGTGCTCCAGTCAGAGTCTATGCCATGAGACAGAGGGAAGAGGCCGAGACATCTGATGTTGTGGCTGGTACCTTCTCAACTTTTAACCAAAATGTATTTGTGTTATTTGATCCGGGTTCTACCCATTCTTATGTGAGTGCTAGCATCATTGATTGCATTGCTGTTCCATGTACAAAAATGGACTTTGAGGTGCTAGTAACAAGTCCACTAGGACAGGAAGTTAGAGTTAATAGAATGTATAGAGATTGTCCTTTGGTGATCCAAGGACACACTTTCCTGTCTGATTTCATTGAAATGCCCTTCAGAGATTATGATATCATCTTGGGCATGGATTGGTTAGCTATGCATCATGCCATGATTGGTAGTGAAGGCAGTCACTTTTGGCCTTCCTCGATCTGATGATGTGGTGATACAAGGAGAGGCGATTATTGCCATCAAACATCATTTAACGCACTAACAAGAAAAATGATCAGAAAGGGGTGTGAAGCCTACTTGGCACATGTGGTAGACACCCAAGTGGGGAGTCCAGCATTGAAGGACATCCCTACAGTACATGACTTTCCAGATGTGTTTCCTGATGAATTGCTAGGATTACCTCCAGAAAGAGAAGTGCAGTTTGAAATTAATGTTATGCCTGGTGTGGATCCAATCTCCATAACACCATACAGAATGGCACCAGCAGAGTTGAAGGAGTTGAAGATACAATTGCAAGAATTACTTGAAAAGGGCTTCATCCACCCGAGTGTGTCACCTTGGGGAGCACCAGTGTTGTTTGTTAAGAAAAAGGATGGTACTCTCCGCTTATGCATTGACTATCGACAGTTGAATAAGGTGACAATAAAGAATAGATATCCATTGCCTCGCATTGATGATCTGTTTGATCAGTTGAAGGGTGCAGCTGTATTCTCCAAAATTGATTTGCGATCTGGTTATTATCAGTTGAAGGTGCAAGAGCAGAGTATTCCAAAAACTGCTTTCAGAACTCGATATGGCCACTATGAGTTTCTAGTAATGCCATTCGGGTTAACAAATGCTCCAACTGCTTTTATGGATCTGATGAACACTATCTTCAGACCATATCTTGATCAATTTGTGGTGGTGTTTATTAATGACATTTTGATATATTCAAGGAATGCAGAGGAGCATGATAGACATCTGCAGATTGTACTGCAGACCTTAAGGGAGAAACAGCAATACGCCAAATTGTCGAAGTGTGAATTTTGGCTGAAAGAAATCTCCTTTTTGGGACATGTTGTGTCAGCTGAAGGGATCAAGGTAGATTCCAGCAAGGTAGAAGCTATCCTTAATTGGAAGCCACCCAGGAACATCACAGAAATTCACAGTTTTCTGTGTCTAGCTGGATATTACCATCGGTTTGTGAAGGGGTTTTCTATGTTATCTTCTCCACTGACCAAACTGCTTCGGAAAGATGTAAAATTTCAGTGGACAGATAAATGTCAGCAGAGTTTTGATGAGTTGAAGAGGTGTTTGACTGAAGCTCCAGTCCTCACTTTACCTACTCCGGGTAAAGAATACACAGTTTATAGTGATGCTTCTCACAATGGGTTAGGCTGTGTACTGATGCAAGATCGGAATGTCATCGCTTATGCATCACGCCAGCTGAAACCGCATGAGAGGAGCTACCCAATACATGATCTGGAGTTAGCAGCTATTGTTTTTGCTCTGAAGATCTGGAGACACTATTTGTATGGGGAGAAATGCTACATTTACACAGATCACAAGAGCTTGAAGTACTTAGGCACCCAGAAGGAATTGAATTTGAGGCAGAGGAGATGGTTAGAACTCATCAAAGATTATGATTGCTTAATAGACTATCAGCCAGGGAAAGCAAATGTGGTGGCTGACGCCTTAAGTCGCAAGACTATGGCAAATCTCAGAGTTTCTCCTATGTCCATGGTATGTGAATTGAAAGCACAGCATGCCAGTTTAGAGATTGATGATGAGGGACAGACAGTAGTTGCTTGGCATGTACAGCCAATGTTGATTGATCAGATCAAAATGGCTGGTCAGAGTGATGAAAAGTATCAGAAGCTACTGAAAGAAGTCCAGCAGGGCAAGAAACCTGAATTCTCTGTGAGAGATGATGGTTTATTGCTACATCAGGGCAGAATGTGCGTTCCTAGTGATGTGGAATTGAGACAAATCATTTATGAGGAAGCACATGCGTCTCCATTTTGCTATGCACCCTGGTGGAACTAAAATGTCTGAGAGAATTTGAAAGAGCATTACTGGTGGATGGTCATGAAAAGAGATATAGCTGAATTCATTTCCAAATGCCTAACTTGTTAGCAAGTAAAGGCAGAACATCAAGTTCCAGCTGGTTTGTTACATCCTTTGTCAGTACCAGAGTGGAAATGGGAACGAATAACTATGGATTTTGTTACAGGACTTCCAAGGACACAGAGTAGTCATGATGCAGTATGGGTTATAGTTGACAGATTGACCAAGTCTGCTCACTTTTTACCAGTTCGGATGGACTATAGCCTGGAAAGATTGGCCAGATTGTACATATATGAGATTGTAAAATTGCATGGAGTGCCAGTTTCAATTGTGTCGACAGAGATCCTAGGTTCACTTCTAGATTCAGGGTAGTCTTCAGAGAGCCCTAGGACCTAGAATGAACTTCAAGACCTGACATTCCACCCATGCAGACGGATGGCGATGCGAGAGGTTATTCAGACATTGGAGGATATGCTACGGGCTTGTGTGATTGAATTTGAAGGTAGTTGGGATACACACTTGCCTTTGATTGAGTTTGCTTATAACAACAGCTACCAATCAAGCATTGGGATGCCTCCATATGAAGCTTTGTATGGTAGAAAGTGCAGAACTCCCCTATGTTGGGATGAGGTAGGTGAAAGGAAGATGATTGGGCCAGAAATTGTTCAGCAGACAGAGGAAAAGATCAGATTGATTAGAGATAGACTCAAGGCTGCATCAGACCGTCAGAAGTCCTATGTTGATATGAAAAGAAGAGATATTGAGTACGCAGTGGGTGATAAGGTATTCCTCAAAGTTTCTCCTTGGAAGAGGATTATGAGATTTGGCAGAAAGGAAGCGAGTCCTCGTTTCATCGGACCATATGAAGTTCTGGAAAGAGTGGGTCCTTTGGCATATCGGTTGGCATTACCTCCAGAGCTAGCAAGGATACACAGTGTCTTCCATGTGTCCATGTTAAGGAGGTACAGATCTGACCCATCTCATGTACTATCAGTTGAAGAGATTAAAGTAAATCCAGACCTCTCATATGAGGAAGACCCCATAAAAATTCTGGCTTATGAGGTGAAACAGTTGAGGAACAAACAGATACACCTGGTTAAAGTGCTGTGGAACCATCATTCAGCCAGAAACCGCTGGGAACGAAGAGGATATGAGGAGACAGCACCCACAAATGTTCAGAGACTAATGCTGTAAAATTTCGAGACGAAATTTATTTAAGGGGAGAATTGTAACACCCTAAGTTCGGTGATGCGTTCTCATTGCTCGTGACCATCTTTGTCAGAAACGACTAGGATGCCTAGAACCACACTTTGACATGAGGGAGGAGACACTAAATAATGAAATACAAGAAAATAAAATACAAGAAATACAAAGGAAAAATAATAGCAAAGAAAGGTAATCAAGTTAAACGAGCCGGGAAACCTAACGATGGGTGACCGCACTGGGAAGTCACGGCGTGGACCGTTGACTAGCCACGGATGCGGGAACCCTGGAAAACATTTTTAAGACTTAAATAGACCCTTATTGAAGAATAAATATCATTAGAAAGATCAAAGAAAAATTAAATAATTAGTACAAAGAAAAGTGAGAAATCGAAAAACGGACAAAACCCGGTGATACTGAAAAATCGGGAATGCCACCCGAACAGGGGCATTATGGTCATTTGACATCCCGAATTGTCTTTTGACCTAAATGTCCATTAAAAATAAATAGTATTACACTTAGAAAATAATGAAAAATTAATTTGGTGGTACCTAAAGTAAATAGCTAAAATCATGGGTTAATGTGGAATAAATGAACAATTAGCTTATTATATGATTATTTGGAGTTAGTGGACCATTAATGGATTAATTAAACACTAAATGGGGCTGATGTAAGTCCACTAACCAGCTGAACTTCATCTTCCTCAAGGTTCTCTCAACATTGCCGAATTGAAGGTGAGAGGAAACCTCCATTGGCGTTTCATGCAAGCTCATCTAATCCTTCCATTTCAACTCCAATCCCTTAAGTAGCTTCATGAAAAATTGTCTACACATCACAAGGAAGAGTTTGATACCAAATCTAAGAAGTTTGGTGAAGGTTTAACAAGTCCCAACCATAAGGTAAGTTCATATTTTTGAAGATAGCTTTGTTAAGTTTTGTGTGCATGTTATGGGTGTTGGATTTGTGAAGAAAATTTTTGAGTTTGAAGAGTTATTGTTGTGTTCATTTTGGACAGCCATGGAGTCATGTATTTGATGAAATAATTGTGCATATATTTGATGAGAAATGATGTTGATCATGATGATTTAATAACCTAGTGAATTACTTCACATGTATATGGTGAATTTTGCACTTGGAATGGGATTTAATGAATTGTAGGACACTTTGGTGTTGAAGGACAATTTCGGCAGCCTGAAACTCTTGGATAAGTGTATGTGTTCATGAAGATATGGGCAGAATTGTGGCATTAAGGATTGAAGGATACGTGTATGAAATTGTTGTGTAAAGTGTATGTAAAAACTAGTGATGTTTATGTGTATGTGTAATGGTATTTGAACTTTGGGAATTAGAGATATATTTGGTATGTTGAGGATAATTGTAATCTGCCCAAAGTGATGTTAATGTAAAGTAATATATAGCTTTGGTAATGTACCAAAACAGATTTGGTAGGGAAGTAAACATATTGCAAGGTAAATGTGTGTAATTGATGTGTGTTAAGCAAAGTAACTAAGGGCAGTGTACATTTTAGCCAATAAGTTTAAATGTGTAACCTCAATTGGTATGAGACCAATTGACCAATTGGAGGTGAAACTAGGCACAAAATGTGCCAACTTTCATTGAGAAAGCATACCAAAATTCTGCTTGCAAGGTGACCTAAGAAAATGACCAATTCGGATTAGGTACAATTAGGACCTGAAAAATGACCAATTAGGCAGCAGTGAGTGTTTAGGCCATAACTCACTCAAAACAGGTCCGATTGACCTGAAATTTTAACCATGAATAGTTAAGACCCATACCTACAAATCTTATGAAGACACCAAAACCCAGAAATGACCAGAAGCAAGTCAAAAAGCTTGCACAAGTTCGGGTCCAAAAACTGGCCGAACCAAAGTTGACCAAATTGACCTAAAATTGACCTAATTTGATGCCATTTGACCAGCAATAGTGTAATGACCATAACTTGGTCTACTTAACTCGGATTGACCTAAAATTTTGCCCCGCGTGCAATAAGACATAGATCTACAAGTTTGTAGTTTTGACCGAAACCCGAAAACCGAGGGAACTAGATCGTCCGGCTAGGTCAAACTAGTATCCCGAAATCCAGCAATTTACAATAAAATGCAAGAAAACGCAATATACATAGAATTGAGTTTGGTAACACGTACCAAACCTAAAACCCTATCGAATGTGACATGTTAAGTTGACCAAATTGACCTAAAATTGACCTAATTTGATGCCATTTGACCAGCAATAGTGTAATGACCATAACTTGGTCTACTTAACTCGGATTGACCTAAAATTTTGCCCCGCGTGCAATAAGACATAGATCTATAAGTTTGTAGTTTTGACCGAAACCCGAAAACCGAGGGAACTAGATCGTCCGGCTAGGTCAAACTAGTATCCCGAAATTCAGCAATTTGCAATAAAATGCAAGAAAATGCAATATACATAGAATTGAGTTTGGTAACACGTACCAAACCTAAAACCCTATCGAATGTGATATATTAATGACACTAAAACCTAATTTACCTAAAACGCATCGAGGGTCGGTATATTAGGTGATTAAGCAAATAAAGGTATTCAGTGAATTGTTTATCGAACATTATCATTAGAGGCAAATTAATTTAGCACTGAAACACTTCAAATTGTGTTTCTCAGTTAACAAGGACTCAGCAAAAGGGAAAGAAATACTGAGTCAAGACCAGGAGACAAATATCAGAGGTTTGTGCACAATAACTATTCTTTTGAATTATTTTCAATTGAAATAAATATTGACTATTTGTATATTATTGTTTTAAATTGTGGAAATGTATTTGAATGAATATTTATTGCTTGAAAAGCATTGTAAATGATTTGAAACTGTGAGAAATTGTTTGAATGACATTGATGGATACTTATTGATTTAAAAGCATTGGAAATGGTTTGAAACCACAGCTATCATGTATATTGATTGTATTCCTCATTAGCTTATCTAGTGGGACGAATTGAATTCCCTCTCTGCTGAAGTGTTGAGGTGTGTGCACATTGAGGACGAATTGGATGAGTACTCATATTTTTGCTAGCTATGTATGTTATTACTGATTAGTCATCGTCTTTTTTGAAGATTTGAATACCTCATTAGCCATTGTCTTTTGTGAAGATTTGTACTTTGGATCATTATTAAGCTGTGTGTGATTTTTTTATATGTATTTTGAGATTGTGAAGTGGATTTAAAATCTCATTGAAATATAATTTCTTATGAATTAAAACATGATCTAACTTATTAAAATTAATGTGATATTGACAAATATAGTTTAAATTCTTGTTGACAATTACTGTCTTGAATTTAACTATGATTTTAAGTATCCACTATTTACATGACTTATGAATTGTGAATTAAATTGTGTTTGGTTAATGTTGTGCACCACTGAGACATTGTCTCAGCGATAGCTTTTTATTACTGTCGCGGGTAGAGAGACAGATAGGGCAGCAGACTAGGCTGCATATACCTCCAGCAAGAGATTTTTGGGTATAGTGAGTATACCACATTTGGCATTTTGTACTGTAATGTATTGCCACTGTATGTACATATTGTTTTTCTTGGTTTTGAGCAGTTGTAAATTCAAATTGTACACTGAAGTTGTAAATTAATTATGAGTTATTTGACTTGTAAAAATTGTATTATATTTCCTTATCTCAGACTTTGAAAATTTTCTATGGAATTGAGTTGATAAATTGTTGTGTTGAGAAATGTATTGGAGTTGAGATTTGGAAAATTATTGAAGTGCTTTTTACAGGTTTTTTGAAGAACTGTTTTGTCCAAAATACAGATGGCACTCTGCCAAAATTTTTACAGAAATTCCAAATAAACCAAATGAGTTAGTTGTTTCACTTCAGTTCACCAAAGTCTTTAACACCTGTAAATAGTGCTCACCACTGTAAAAGAAGTAAGAAAAGTTTTTAAAATCCCTTGTAGTGTATTTAATGGGTTATTAGTAGACGAAGTTGGTAATTCATTAGGTATACTACGGGATCATGTTATACCTTATAGAGGGGTAGGGTGTGACAGCGGTACCCGGTATAACCTCTATAGCAAACTCCAATTCTCTATCAGGTGGCAAACCTGGTAACTCTTCCGGAAACACCTCTGGAAATTTACATACTCTGGGGATCTCCTGTATGCTTGGGCTAGTCTTCTTAGTATCAACTACATATGCTAAGAAAGCCTTACATCCCTTCTTATCATTCTTCTAGCTACTATGGCTGATATGATAGCAGAAATACAACTCATTCCTTCACCCACAACTGTAATCTCATCCCCTTCTGCTGTCTGTAGTGAAATCCTCTTCAGCCGATAATCTACCATTGCCTGATGACGTGATAACCAATCCATACCCAGTATCATATCGAACTCATGGAATGGTAGTTCAATTAGGTCAGCTGGAAACTCACACCCTTGTATTTTTAGAGGACAACCCTTGTAGACCTTTTTCACCATGACACTATAGCCTAAAGGGTTTGTAACTTGTATGTCCTCTTCTAACTCCTCTATCTATACCCCTCTATCAATTGGTGGTGCGATACACACATATGAATGTGAGGAACCCGGATCAATCAGTGCACATACTAGCATATCATAAAGAGAAAATATACCTCTAATGACATCTGCTGGTTCTGGCTCCTCCCGAGCCCTCATAGCATAAGCACAAGGTGCTACCGTGGTCTCCTGCCTTTGAACCATCTCTACAGTAGGCCTCTGTGATGTACCAGCTGTATCAGGCCTTGGAGGTCTTCTACCCCTCTGTGCTGCCGGGGTAGTCCTCTCTAACTGGGGTGGAACATTGGGAGCATTAACACTCTTCTGTGGAAAATCCTTTAGGAAGTGATCAGTACACCCACATCTGAAACACCCACCAGTCAACAATCTGCACTCTCCTCTGTGGGGCCTCCCACAATGTGCACAAGCTGCTATTGGGGCTGATCCCCGTGTATCTGCACCAGGTGAACTACCCACTGATGCACTAGACTGTCCTCCTCTCCTCAGAGAGAACTGAGATTTCTGCCTCTTACCTCAACCCTGAGTCTGACCCTGAGACTCCTTGAGCTTCTTACTGCCAATGGTTACTGAATCGAGCTGCCCAGATCCAGAACCCCTCTTACGTTGCCTGTCCTTTCTGGACTGCTCTTCATTTCTGACTCTCTCCACATCAAGGCCTGATGCTACCAACTGGGAGAAGTCTGTGAAGTGATGAGACTATCAGTCTAATGTTGTCATTCAGTCCATCTTCAAACCTTCTGCACTTATCAATCTCTGTAGGCATGATCTCTAATGCATATCCACTAAGTGTCACAAATTCCCGCTCATATTCGGAGACTGTAAGCTGCCTTTGCTGAGGAATTCCCTCCTTCTGGCCTTCAAGTACACATGGCTGATGTATTTCTTTCTGAATTCAACCAAAAAGAACTCCCAGATAATCTGTGCAGGCTATACTACTCTAGATATAGTCACCCACCATCTATATGCATCCTCCTATAATAGGGATAGAGCACACTCCAACTGCTACTCTGAGGTGCAGTGGAGCTACTATAAAACTCTGTCTGTCCTCTCTAGCCAATACTCTACTACGGCTGGATAATCCTCCCTCTTACCTCTAAAGTCAACTACCCCATGCTTTCGTAGTTTCTCTAAAGGGGATCTGTGTACAGGTAGCAGCTGTGGAGGTGGAGGTGGCTGTATAGGTGGTGGTGGTGGTGGCTGAGGCTATGGAGGTGGAGGTGGTTATGGCTGAGGAATGGCTCCGGTGACCGAACGGAGCAGATGAGTCATCTGTTCCAGAAGGCCTACTCTGCTCTCCTCGTAGTACTATGGGATGACTCGGCCTTACTGCTTCTCTCCCCACTAGGAGTCGGCGCAGGTACATGACTCTCTACCTCCTTCTCTATCAGTCCTGGAGGCTAGTGCTCTGAAGGATCAGATGCCATCGATCCTATAAAACAGACAAAGAACAAATCTGCATTAGTGTCACCTCAACTCTATCTAAAGGACCATGCATGTGATGCAACTATTTCTTTCTATCTATCTAGGTCTAGGACAGCCTAAACCTCTGCTCTGATACCACTAAAAATGTGACACCCCTTACCCGTCTACAGTTGTAACACCCCTTACCCGTCTACAGTATAGCCAAGCAAGGCGTGCTATATGGCGTGTCGGACCACCTAGTCTGTGATTATCTCATTTTCTGAACTCAATTTGACTTGAGAAGTCTTTATGTGATATTCATAAAATACTGGTTCTATTTTCATATTTTAATAAAATCAGTGTTTCAAAATGGTAATAAAAATCCGACAAGGTGCCATCTGTATTTCGGACAAACTGTCCTTCTAAACCTGTTAAAAATAGTTCAATATGATAATCTCAACCTTCCAACTAATTTTTCAGTCTCAAAATTTCATAGCTTCAAAACACAATCCATCATAATTTACATCCATCCAACACTCTCCATAGGAGTTTAATATGTACAAATTATTATAAACCCTAAATTTCTATGATATACATATTACATAACAAAATATCAAAATACAACTGATAGTCATTACACAAGATCCTAAGTCCTACCATGTATGCAGTGTAGTGCAGATGAGTCTGGACTCCTGTGCAGATCTGATGTCTCACCCAGTCGTAGGTCTGCTGGGCTCCCCAACTGTGTTTCTAATACCTACGCGTAGCAAGAGCAACGTGCTAAGCAATTCTGCTTAGTGGTGCCAAATATAAAAAAATATACACTAAAATAAAAATAAATGTATTATTTATGAATTTATGATATCGATATTCTTTGCAGTTGTTGATTCTACTTTTATTTGCTAACTTGTTATTTTTGCTAATTTTTTGTGGTGTTGTATGTCAATAAACTGAATTTAACTATTTGAATTTAATAATGCTTAAATTAACTGTCCATGTAGCCTATACACTGACCAGACTGGATAAATGGATATACTGACACTGGGTACCTAGTACCTTGGGCCGTCACACCATCAGTCACAAAGTATCTCCCGGTGTGCAAACAGTATGGCTAAAAAGCCATATAGTCAATCCGGCGAGAAGCTAAGTATAATAACACAATACATATAGTCGTAGGCTATTAAAGTCACAGTGCGGCATAATATGCCGTAAAAACACAGTATGGCATAAAGCCATTTACAGAACAGCTGTCAGAATCCTATTGGCATGCCAACCTATCCAAACTAGTCAACTAGGCAAACTATGGCACATTACAAATTAATTGTTTAATTCTTTATTTTTAGAGTTTACTAGTTATTATGTAATTCACAAGTCAATGCAAATGTTGACCTTTTTAGATATCATGTATAAGTTGATTCTAGTATCAACGTGTCACAATTTGTAATTCAATATACTGCCAATATAGTGCAATTTACCCTTTTCACAAGTTGGCATTCATTGCCAAATTACTTTAAGCTTCATTGTCAAATTTTCAGTTTTAGTGTGCTAGATTGGTCTAGCTTAAAGTCCTATTTCTCTTGGGTTTTAGCTTCTGGGTAAAGAAGAAAAAATGTAGCTCTATGTCTTATTGAACTTTTGGCACAAATTTAAGGTCATTCTGAGTTGTATAGACCAAGATATGATCAATTTACTAAAGCTAGACAGATTGCATCTTTAGTGCAAAATTTAGTCAATTTTAGGTTAAATTCAGTTCTAGCAGTTTTGATATGCTAAATTGGGCAAGCAATTTAACTTGGTTCTGGCCATTTCTAGGCTTTGGTATCTTCATAAGAATTGTAGCTCTATGTCTAAGCTTTCCATGGTAAAAATTTCAGGTCATTTGGACCTGTTTTGAGTGAGTTATGGTCATCTTAGTGACTACTGTTCATATGATCAAAAATCTAGGCTTGCACTTATCAATTCCGGATTAGGTCATTTTTTAAGGTCAGTTTCTAGGTAGAATTTTGGCAATATTTCTACATGAATGTTGGCCTATTTTGTGTCTAGTTTCACCTTCCATTTGTCTCATATCAATTGGGGTCACCAATTATCACTTATGGTTTAATTTACCTACTGCCTTCACAATACAAAATCTGCACACAAAGAACACTTCCAAATGACACTTCTCCTCCTCCCAAAACTACAAATATACATTCATAACACTTCTATACTATTCATCATATCTCAATCATGTACATTTGGGAAGAATATACAAGTGTTCCATGTACATTATACAACCCTAATTTGCAAAGTTAAATTCAACATAATATATACATAAAAACACTTGATTATAACATATACCTCCCAACCATTACTTCACATCACTGCCCTCAATTCATCTTCACCATAATTCATCAAGAAAATTCATGAAACTAAACACTAATTCATGAATTTAAAGGCTGCCAAAAGTGGCAGTTTGCTAAGATATACAAATTGCTTTCCAAACCCTCAAATTCAAGTGCTCAATGTACATATACATGAAAACTAAATTATTACAACATTAAAATGACTAAATCAACAATATTTTCCATCCATTAGAGGTAAGAAAAACTCAGCAACATAGGTTCTCATGGCTACCAAAATTGAACAACACCATAACTCAATAAATTCTTTCATTCTCTTCACCGTTCAACTCACCTCAACCTAAACATGAAGTTTACTAAAGCAAGGGAGGGGATTTGGACACTTACCTCTTGAGAGCTTTCCTAAAACTTCACCAAATCTTCTTTTTCTTGTTCCCAATATCTTCCTCAAGTTGAGTAGGCAAGCTTTAATGAAGGAATTATATGTGAAAGATGGTTTGAAGTGAAGTGCATGGAGCTTAAAGAGAGCTACGGCAATGGAGTTTTCATGGAGGAATTCGGCTGGTTATTTGGGAGGATGAAGATGGACTGAAATTCTGTCCACTTTGCTTTATTTAGGTCCCATAATTCATGGTTAGTGGAGCACTAAGTTTACTTTTATTGTTTAATTATTCAAAGTTTCAAAACTTGTATTTATGCCCCATTTCTTTTACTATTACTATAATGTATCACATTTTAATTTTTTATGACATTTTCAAAGTGTATTACCACTTATTTTTAATGGAAATTGAGGTCAAAAGTCAACTCTAGGTGTCAAAAGACCAAAATGCCCCCCTTCGGGTTGTATTCCTGATTTTTCGGTAACACTAATTTTTGTCTATATCTTGATTTTTTATTTTTCTTTATATTAATTTATTAATTTTTCTTTGATATTCTAGTGTCGATTGCATTTCAATAAACCTTTAATTATGTCTCAAAATTTAATTCTGAGGCTTCCCCGCAGTCCTGGGGTTGACAATTACCTTCGCCGTAACTTCCCGGTGCGGTCACCCATCGCTGCAGTGCCGGCTCGTTTAACTTAGTTTCATTTTCTCTTTTTTATTTTTCTTTAATTTTTCTTGTATTTTCTTTTTATTTATTTCATCATTATATGTCTGTTCACTATCACTGAAGTGTAGTTCCAAACATCCTGACTTGCCCGGACTGACATTAGTTCACCGGAGCAACAGAACGTACAAAATATGTACAGGGAGGATGTTACAACTCTTCCCCTCTAAATAAAAATTTCATCCTCAAAATTTACCTGATGTGAAGAGCTGAGGAAACTATTGCTTCATTGTCTCCTCGCTCTCCTATGTTGCCTCTTCCGTGTTGTGGTGCCACCATAGGATTTTCACTAGTGGAATTATCTTGTTTCTGAGCTCTTTTACCTCTCGTGTCAAGATTTTAATTGGTTCTTCTTCATATGTTAGGTTAGGTTGTACAACAATTTCTTCTGCTGAGATGACATGTGAAGGATTTGATCTGTATCTTCTGAGCATCGAGACATGGAACACATTATGTATCTTGTCCAGCTTAGGTGGTAAGGCTAATCTGTAGGCTACTGGTCCCACACTTTCAATAACTTCATATGGGCCAATGAACCTAGGAATTAATTTTCCCTTTTTCCCGAATCTCAACACTTTCTTCCATAGTGATACTTTGAGAAATACCTTCTCGCCAACTTCATACTCAATGTCCTTTCTTTTCAAGTCAGCATAAGATTTCTGTCGGTCTGAGGCAACTTTCAAATTGGCCTTGATCCGTTTCACCTTTTCCTCTGTCTATTTTACTAGGTCTGGTCCCACTAGCTTATCTTTACCTAATTCAGTCCAACATACAGGTGTTCTGCATTTTCTCCCATACAGTGCTTCATAGGGTGCCATTTGTATGCTAGCTTAATACCTATTATTGTATGGAAATTCTATCAGTGGAAGGTATCTATCCCAACTTCCCTCAAACTCAATAACACAACTCCTCAGCATATCCTCGAGGACCTATCACATATGTTCAGTTATTATTATCATTATCAGTTACAATTTATTGTTTGCAATAACTCAATGAGTTTCAAAATTTACTTGGATTATTCTTTCTGACTGTCCATCCGTCTGAGGATGAAAAGCCATACTAAAATGGAGTTGTGTGCCCAAGGATTCTTGTAATTTCTTCCAAAATCTAGATGTAAACCTCAAGTCTCTATTAGATAAAATGGATAGCGGAATTCCATGTAGTCTAACTATCTCACTGATGTATAATTCTGCTAGCTTTTCCAGTGAGTAGTCAGTTCTGACTGGCAGAAAATGTGTTGATTTGGTCAACCTATCCATAATCACCCATACTACATCATGCTTCTTCTAAGTGAGAGGTAGGCCACCGACAAAGTCCATAGTGACTCTGTCCCATTTCCATTCAGGTATGTTTATGGAATCACCCATACTGCATCATGCTTCTTCTGAGTGAGAGGTAGACCACTGACAAAATCCATAGTGACTCAGTCCCATTTCCATTCAGGTATGTTTATGGGCTGTAACAAACCTGATGGAACTTGATGTTCTGCTTTGACTTGATGACATGTCAAGCATCTAGTTACATAGTCAGCTATGTCCTTCTTCATACCTAGCCACCAGTATCGAAGTTTCAGGTCATGGTACATTTTTGTGCTTCCTGGGTGCATAGCATACACACTGTTATGTGCTTCTCTTAGAATACTAGTTTTCAACTCTTTATCATCTGGTACACATACTCTTTCTTTATAGTACAGGCACCCATTTTCTTTTACTTCATATTCAATTTCCTTTCCCTCAGTGATTTTGCCCATAATAGCCATTAATTTCTCATACGTCTTCTGCCCATCCTGTATCTGTTGTAATAGATTCGGCTTCACTTGCAACTCAGCCAAAATAAATCCGTTATGAGTTAAGGACAGTTGGGCATTCAAAGATCTTAATGCTACAATAGATTTTCTGCTTAAGGCATCAGCGACTACGTTTGCCTTCCCAGGGTGGTAGTCAATCACACAATCATAATCTCTCAGGAATTCAATCCATCGCCTCTGTCTCAAATTAAGTTGCTTCTGGGTTGGCAGATACTTCAGACTCTTATGGTCTGTGTATATGTAGCATTTTTCTCCATACAAGTAATGCCTCCTTATCTTCAATGCGAAGATAATTGCTGCTAACTCAAAATCATGAGTAGGGTAATTCTTTTCATGTGGCCTTAACTGCCTGGAAGCATATGCGACCACTTTCCCTTCTTGCATGAGTACACACCCTAACCCGTTATGTGAGGCATCACTATAGACTACGAAGTCTGTTCCTGACACTGGCTGTGTTAACACTAGTCCCTCTGTCAATATAGCCTTCAGCCTCTCAAAACTGGCTTGACATTTGTCATTCCAGTCATATTTCATATTCTTGTGTAGTAATTTGGTCATTGGAGCAGCTATCAGGAAAAATCCCTTTACAAATCTTCTATAATATCCAGCTAATCCCAAGAAACTTCTGATCTCAGTTGTATTTCTGGGAGGCTTCCATTCCATCACTGCTTCAATCTTTTTGGGATCCACTCTAATCCCTTCAGCTGATACTACATGTCCAAGGAATGCAATCTCATTCAACTAGAACTCACACTTGGACAATTTAGCATACAGTTTCTTCTCTTTTAGAGTCTGCAGAACAATTCTCAAATGCTCATCATGTTCTGCTTTATCCTTGGAATACACCAGGATGTCATCAATGAAGACCACTACGAACCGATCTAAGTATGGATGGAAGATACGGTTCATAAGGTCCATGAATGCTGCTGGAGCATTTGTTAACCTAAATGGCATCACCAGGCATTCATAATGCCCATACCGGATTCTGAATGTAGTCTTAGGCACATTTGCATCCCTAACCCTTAGCTGATAATACCTTAATCTGAGATCAATCTTAGAAAACACACTGGCTCCCTTCAACTGATCAAACAGATAATCAATTCTAGGCAACGGATAATTGTTCTTCACTATTACTTTGTTTAACTGCCGATAGTCAACACATAACCTCAGTGTCCCATCTTTCTTCTTAACAAACAGTATCGGAGCTCCCCACGGTGAGACACTGGGGTGTATGAACCCCTTGTCTAGCAATTCTTGCAGCTGGATTTTTAACTCTTTCAATTCAGCAGGTGCCATCCTATACGGAGCAATTGAAATCAGAGCTGTACCCGGCATATTCTCAATAACAAATTCAACTTCCATTTCTATTGCCAAACTAGGCAATTCCTGAGGAAATACCTCAGAGAAATCCCTTACTGTGGGTATATCAGACAAGTCAAATTTACCCTGGCTAGTGTCAACCACGTATGCCAGATAGGCTTCACACCCTTTTCTCATCCATCTTCTTGCAACTGTAGTTGAGATGACATTGGACAAGAAATCTATCCTTTCACCCACAGATGTTATTTCTTCATTCTCAACAGTTTTCACAGAGATTCTCTTCAATTTACAATCTACCATTGCATGATGATGGGATAGCCAGTTCATTCCCAAAATCACATTAAAACTCATGGAAAGGCAGTTCTATTAAGTCTACCGAGAACTCTTTCCCTTGAATCTTCAATGGACAGCCCTTATATACCTTGTTTACTACCACACTGTGGCCTAGCGGATTTGTGACTAGGATCTCTTGGTCACTTTTCGCTACTGGTATTCCCTTTTCTACGGGCAGCTTGATATAAATATATGAATGAGTAGATCCAGGATCCACTAATGCATGCACAGAAGTATTATAGAGGAGAAACGTACCCTTAATGACATATGGAGCATCCTGCTCCTCCTGTGCCCTTATAGCATAGGCTCTGGCTGGTATTCTACCCTCTGCTCTCTCCACAGACTCTGATACAGGTTTCTATGAAGTACTGGCTGCCTCAACCTTACCCGGCTTTCTACCCCTTGGAGTTGGAGGGGCAAGCCTAATAGTTGATACCGGAGTAGATGTAGCAGTTCTGCGCGAACAATCTCAGATCAGGTGGTCTCTAGACCCACACTGTAAACAAACACCTATCATTCTCCAACATTCCCCCTTATGCCATTTTTGTCAATGTGGGCAAGCAACAGATACTATTAAGGTTGGTCCCCTAAACCCTGTCCCTAGAGAGCTAGCCACTTAAGGTGTAATACCCCTATTTGCATAGTCTGGTAAATTACACTGTTCAGGAGATCGGTGTCGGTCTGGAAAATTAAGAGAATTAGAACCACACCTAAGACACTTAGTTAAGCCCTGAAAATAAATAATTAGTAATTGTCAAATAGTTAAGTATAAATAAGAAAAACAAAACACAAGAAGTTAAGTGAGCCAAGAGTCACAGCGATGGGTGACCTTCTCGGGAAGGACTGCGAGGTCGATTTAAACTCAAATTTCGAACCGTAAAATGTGACACCGTGGTCCTTAGGACTATTGCGAACACAGTGGAAAAGAGAAAATTACAAAAAAGAATTGTTACATAGGTCAAATAATTAGGTCAAGGATCCGGAAGAAATATCAAATAACTAGCAAACCGGATCAAACCGGCGAAGGGCAATTTGGCCAATTGACCCCTAGAGCTGACTCCTGACCTAACTGTTAAATAAAATCAGAGAAAAGAAAATTTCGGGATCAAGAATTAAATTAAAGAACTAAAGAAAAATAAATGAAAAAGAAAAAGGAAAAGTGATAGAAAACTATGACATCATAGGGTGACATAAGCCATGATATCATAATTAAATTTTAATTAATGGAAAATTTGACTAAGTCAAAAAGCTTTAATAAATATACAAAAAGTAAAAGAAAAAAAAATCATCATCTTCTTCTCTACATTGCTGCCCCAATTCTCTCTCCTCTCTTTCTCATTTTCTTCCACCATTTTTAAGGAACAAAAGCTTGGAATTCTTGTGTTCCTTTCCATAAATCCCCTAAATCCCAATATTAAATCTTACCCTTAAACACTTTGGGAGCAAGAAGGAAGAGAAAACTTTGAGAATTGAAGAACTAGGGAATCTACAAACTAAGGTAAGTGCAACTTCAAGTTTAGATTCTTATTGAATTCATGAATTTAAGTTAAATGTGATAAAATTGCATTAGAAATAAAGAAAACCATGCTTGAATAAGGGAAGAGAAAATTCGACAGCTATGGAACCCTAGGGTTTTGATGGTGTTTAGTTAGGTTAAACATGAAAACTTGGTGAATTGATATTTTATATGTGATTTGTATATTTAGATTGCATGAATTGTGATGATTGGACAAATTAGGGTTTTGGCACCTAGGGTTTTGAGAGGAAAAATGTGAAACTTAGCCAAATGATGTGTTTGACCTCATCTAAGTTGAAAAATGGTCATGTATGACCAATTGTGATGTGTAGGAAGTGTTAGAACCAAATTGAAATTCGGATTAGATATGGTCATTCTGTAGGTAGCATGACCAAGGTCCCTTTCAGGGACCAAAACTGAAAATTTACCAACCCAATTGGTGTGAGGCCAATTGGGAATGAAACTAGACACAAAATGGCTCATTTTTCATTTAGGAATCATGCCCAAAAAGTGACCATAGCATAGTGAACAAATTGGCCGAATCTGGATGTGAGTATTCTGCCCTGTACAAAAATGAGGGCTAGGCAAGTCTAAATGACCTGAAATTTTACCAGTAGAAAGCTTAGATATAGACCTACAACTTTCATGCAGAATACAAACCCAAATTATGCCCTTAACCAAGTCATTTAGTCACCCAAATTTGGTGACCTAAAACTGCCAGAACCCAGAATTTGCCCAGAAAATCTAGGTTAGACCAATCCGGCAGCCATAATTCCAATGGCTATAACTTGAGCTACAAAACTCCAATTGGAGTGATTCAAAAAGAGAAATAAAGTTAAGACAATAAGGAACAATTTTTACGAGAAAACTTAGCCAAATTCTAATAGCAACATGATCAATGGAACAGTGTAAAATGGGTCACCAAAATTGAAAATTTGAAAATTTGCCTAAAAGACTTAAAATTTGAGTAAACAACCAAAACCAACAAATTTAGTAACCAAAATGTGGTATATGGGTGAAATTGGAATTCCCATACCTATTAAGCATTAGAAATTCAACAAATTAACTTGAATAGTGTAGTGAATAGTAACCCCGAAACACAAATTTTAAAGAACATCAAGTTTAGCATATTAAACCTAGATATAAGTAAATTTGAATTTGTTTTTTGATTTATGATAAGTTATGATACTGAAACACTGTAAAACTGTGTGTTTTAGTGGAAAAGAATACCGAAAAAAAAACCCAAGGTATCGAGTCAAGGCCAAGAGGAGACTCGTATAAGGTTTGTGCACAACGTAGAATTTCTGTAAATTTTTTTCTGCACATCATTTTGAATGAATTGAAATATTGAATTGTGATATCATTGTCTTGAAATGTTTATTATGCTTTTAATTTAAATTGTTGAAAATTTAATTGTATATATTTGAAATGGCATCAAATGTTTAGTAAATTGTTAAGATAGTTTTGAAACCACAGTGTCATGACCATATATTTGAATACCTCACTAGCATGACTAGTGGGGAAAATCAGTTTCGAATTTTGATTCCTTTTCTGGCTAAAGTGTTGAGGTGTGTGCCAGTAGAAGAAGAAAAAGAATAGGTTCCCATATATTTGAGCTAGCTAGCCTTGTGATGTGACTTCTCCTTAGCTTCTTGTTATTGAGATGATATTTGTTTCGAATAGCATGATATAACTGTGTGTTTTTATGAAATTTATTTTGAGACTTTTGAAATGAAATTATTTGGATTAAAATTTTATAAATCATGTTTTGAATTTATATTTCATGTTCAGTTTAAATTTTGAATAAGTATGATTTAAATTTTGCATAAAGGTTATTTTAGTATGTTGTGCACCACTGAGTCCTAGTACTCAGCGATGGCTGTTATTGCTATCGCAAATATAGAGACTAAAAGAGTAGCAGAGTGTGCTGCTGAGGATTGAGGTGCTACCTACTCTAAAGTTTATTGGGTATATTTTATACCCTGATTGTAAAAAATTATTTTGATGTATGTAATGTATGTAAATGTAGGAAATGGTCATGAGCAGTTGTATAAAGCTTGTAATAAATTTTAGTTTGGATTTTTCCTAATGTAAATTTCTAGAATGATTTATATAAATTGTTTTATCTTTAATGAAATATGAATGGAAGTATTTTGTTTTAATTTGAATGAAATTGAATTATATTATTTGATGATGTTGAATTTTGGAAATTGAGAAATGATGTTGAAATTGGTTGGGATGGATGTTGAATTGATGAAGTTATTGAGATAAATCTTTAGAAGTGTTTTTTACAGGTATTTGAAGAATTATTTTCTCCAAATACAGACGACACTCTGCCAAAATTTTTATAAAATTTGTGGAAAAAAAAATGGGACAAAAATCTTAACTAGTTTTCAAACTCTAATTAAATGTTTTGATACCTATTAGAAAATGCTCACCACTTATAAAAAGTAAAAAAATTGTTTTAAAATCCCTTGTAAGGTACTTAATGAGTTATCGGTAGGTGAAGTTCGGTAGTTCATTAAGTATTCTACGGGATCATGTTATGCCTTACAGAGGGGTAAGGTGTGACAGAAGGTGTGGACTAGCCTCTCCTCGATGCAAACTGAGATTTTGGCCTTTGTGACTAACCCTAACTTGGTGCTCTACTGAAACGCTGAGTAGGCAAACCTCTAAATTTCTTACTAGGGGCAGAAGATGTACTGGTCTGACCCTAACCTCTTTTCTGCTGTCTATCCCTTCTGCTCTGCTCATTTATTCTAACTTTTTTTACCGTCAGTGCGGCTTCCACTAACTTGGCAAACTCGGTAATCCCCAAGGCTGTAATCATTACTTTAATGTTATCATTGAGTCCTTCCTCAAATCTCTTGCATCTCTCAGCCTCATTAGGGACTATTTCCTGCCCATAACAGCTCAGTCTGATAAATTCTCTTTCATATTCAGCCACTGTCAACTGTCTCTGGCGTAGGGTAATAAATTCCCTTCTCTTCTCTTCCAGATATACACTACCCACATACTTCTTTCTGAACTCAGTGAGAAAGAAATTCTAAGTTATTTGTTCTGGTGGCACCTCACTAGTCACTGTATCCCACCATTGGTATGCACCATCTTGCAGTAGTGATACAACAGCTTTTAAATTCTGCTCTAGAGTACAATGAAATTGTTTCAAAACTCTTCCAGTTCTGTCCAACCAGTTTTCAGCTATGACAGAATCATCTTCCCTTTTGCCCAGAAAATCCACTACTCCGAACTTTCTAAGTTTCTCCATATGAGATTTTTTATATGGAGGTGGTGGTGGTGGCATAACTCCTGCCATCTGTCTAAAGAACTTAGCCATTTGCTGAAATGTGGATGTTGCATCTAGTACTGGTGGAGCAGGTTCCCTCCTGTCTCCTGATTCAGTCATAGATGGAGCATGACTCTCTACCTCCTCCTCGACCGCTCTCTGTGATGTGGAGTCCATATTCTGATCAAAATAACAAATCAAAAGATCTGCATTAGAGTCATCTTAACACTTACAATACAATGCATGATATGCAAACTATCTAGGTCCAAAAATGCCTAAATCGTGCTCTAATACCACTAAATGTAACACCTCTCACCCGTCTACAGTGTAGCCGAGCAAGGTGTTCTACACAGCGTGCCGAAGCACCTAATCTGTGATTATCTAATTTTCTGAACTCAATTTGACTTAAGAAGTCTTTATGTGATATTCATAAAATACTGGTTCTATTTTCATATTTTAATAAAATTAGTGTTTCAAAATGGTAACAAAAATCCGGCAAGGTGCCGTCTGTATTTCGGACAAACTATCCTTCTAAACCTATTAAAAATAGTTCAATATGATAATCTCAACCTTCCAACCAATTTTTCAGTCTTAAAATTTCATAGTTTCAAAACACAATCCATCATAATTTACATTCATCCAACACTCTCCATAGGAATTTAATATGTACAAATTATTACAAACCCTAAAGTTTTATGATATACATATTACATAACAAAATGTCAAAATACAATTGATAGTCATTACACAAGATCCTAAGTCCTACCATGTATGCATTGTAGTGCAAATGACTCTGGACTCTTATGCAGATCTGATGTCTCACCCAGTCGTAGGTCTGCTGGGCTCCTCAACTGTGTCTCTAATACCTACACGTAGCAAAAGCAACGCGCTAAGCAATTCTGCTTAGTGGTGCCAAATATAAAGAAATATACACTAAAATAAAATAAATGAATTGTTTATGAATTTATGACATCGATATTCTTTGCAGTTGTTGTTTCTACTTTTATTTGCTAACCTTTCATTTTTGCTAATTTTTGGTGGTGCTGTATGTTAATAACTGAATTTAACTATTTGAATTTAATAATGCTTAAATTAACTGCCCGTGTAGCCTATACACTAACCAGATTGGATAAACAGATATACTGGCACTAGGTACCTAGTACCTCGGGTCGTCACACCATCGGTCACAAAGTGTCTCCCGGTATGCAAACAGTGTGGCTAAAAAGCCATATAGTCAATCTGGCAATAAGCCAAGTATAATAACACAATACGTATAGCCGTAGGCTATTAAAGTCACAGTGCGGCATAATATGCCGTAAAAACACAGTATGGCATAAAGCCATTTACAGAATAGCTGTCAGAATCCTATTAGCATGCCAACCTATCCAAATTAGTCAACTAGGCAAACTAGGGCACATTACAAATTAATTGTTTAATTCTTCATTTTTAGAGTTTACTAGTTATTATGTAATTTACAAGTCAATGCAAATGTTGACCTTTTTAGATAACATGTATAAGTTGATTCTAGTATCAACATGTCACAATTTGTAATTCAATATGCTGCCAATATAGTGCAATTTATCCTTTTCACAAGTTGGCATTCATTACCAAACTACTTCAAGCTTCAATGTATGTAAATGTCAAATTTTCAGTTTTAGTGTGCTATATTATCTTGGGTTTTAGCTTCTGGTTAAAGAAGAAAAATTGTAGCTCTATGTCTTATTGAACTTTTGGCACAAATTTTAGGTCATTCTGAGTTGTATAGACCAAGATATGGTCAATTTACTAAAGCTAGACAGATTGCATCTTTAGTGCAAAATTTGGTCAATTTTAGGTCAAATTCAGTTCTGGCAGTTTTGGTACCCTAAATTGGGCAAGCAATTTGACTTAGTTCTAGCCATTTTTGGGCTTTGGTATCTTCATAAGAATTGTAGCTCTATGTCTAAGATTTCCATGGTAAAAATTTCAGGTCATTTGGACCTGTTTTGAGTGAGTTGTGGTCATCTTAGTGACTACTGTTCATATGATCAAAAATCTGAGCTTGCACTTATCAATTCCGGATTAGGTCATTTTTTAAGGTCAGTTTCTAGGCAAAATTTTGGCAACATTTCTACATGAAAGTTGGCCTATTTTGTGTCTAGTTTCACCTCCCATTTGTCTCATATCAATTGGGGTCACCAATTATCACTTATGGTTTAATTTACCTACTGCCTTCACAACACAAAATCTGCACACAAAGAACACTTCCAAATGACACTTCTTCTCCTCCCAAAACTACAAATATACATTCATAACACTTCTATACCATTCATCATATCTCAATCATGTCCGTTTGGGCAGAATATACAAGTGTTCCATGTACATTATACAACCCTAATTTGCAAAGTTAAATTCAACATAATATATACATAAAAACACTTTATTATAACTTATACCTCCCAACCATTACTTCACATCACTGCCCTCAATTCTTCTTCACCATAATTCATCAAGAAAATTCATGAAACTAAACACTAATTCATGAATTTAAAGGCTACCAAAAGTGGCAGTTTGCTAAGATATACAAATTGCTTTCCAAACCCTCAAATTCAAGTGCTCAATGTACATATACATGAAAACTAAATTATTACAACATTAAAATGACTAAATCAACAATATTTTCCATCCATTAGAGGTAAGAAAAACTCAAGCAACATAGGTTCTCATGGCTGCCAAAATTGAACAACACCATAACTCAATAAATTCTTTCATTCTCTTCACCATTCAACTCACCTCAACCTAAACATGAAGTTTACTAAAGCAAGGGAGGGGATTTGGACACTTACCTCTTGAGAGCTTTCCTAAAACTTCACCAAATCTTCTTTTTCTTGTTCCCAATATCTTCCTCAAGTTGAGTAGGCAAGCTTTAATGAAGGAATTATATGTGAAAGATGGCTTGAAGTGGAGTGCATGGAGCTTGAAGTGAGCTACGGCAATGGAGTTTTCATGGAGGAATTCGGCTGGTTATTTGGGAGGATGAAGATGGACTGAAATTCTTTCCACTTTGCTTTATTTAGGTCCCATATTTCATGGTTAGTGGAGCACTAAGTTTACTTTTATTGTTTAATTATTCAAAGTTTCAAAATTTGTATTTATGCCCCATTTCTTTCACTATTACTATAATGTATCACATTTTAATTTTTCATGATATTTTCAAAGTTTATTACCACTTATTTTTAATGGAAATTGAGGTCAAAAGGCAACTCTAAGTGTCAAAAGACCAAAATGCCCCGCTTCGAGTTGTATTCCCAATTTTTCTATATCATTTATTTTTGTCTGTTTCTTGATTTTTTATTTTTCTTTATACTAATTTGTTAATTTTTATTTTATATTTCTAGTGTCAATTACATTTCAATAAACCTTTAATTATGTCTCAAAATTTAATTCTGAGGGTTCCCCGTAGTCCTGGGGTCTGCAATTGGCTTCGCCTTAACTTCCTGATGCGGTCACCCATTGCTGCGGTGCCGGGTCGTTTAACTTAGTTTCATTTTCTCTATTTTATTTTTCTTTAATTTTTCTTGTATTTTCTTTTTATTTATTTCATCATTATATATCTGTTCACTATCATTGAAGTGTAGTTCTAGACATCCTGACTTGCCCGGACTGACATTAGGTCATCGAAGTAATAGAACGTACAGAATATGTATAAGAAGGATGTTACAACAGTGTAGCCAAGCGAGGAGTGCAACATTTGGTGCCGAAGCACCCTATCTTATGCTGTCCTGTTCATTGTTAATTTTAAACTTATAGAAAATGTGTGGAAATTTTTTTTTTAATTTATTTCTGTAAATACCCGGGCAGAACCTCCTCTATTTAATTGGCATCTGAATGGGTTCCACTAGTTACCTATTAAAAACGATATCATGTCTGTCTCATATTTTCACATGTCATATTATCTCATGTCTACTTATACAATCTCAAATTCATTCATTCATATATATATATTCATATGCAGAAATTCATAACTTTAATTACAATTCAAAACACATAATTACAATTTTTATTACATCACAAACTAGTAATTACATCATGATTATACACAATGAACCAAAATACTAGTCTATACATGGGCCTTACCAAAATACAAAAACTTGTGAGGTGACTCTGGGAGGTGGCAGATCCGGTCAAAGCTCTGTCTGAACACAACTGTGGTGGTTGCTTGTAACACCCCTCACCCGTCTACAGAATAGCCGAGCAAGGCATGCTACACGGCGTGCCGGAACACCTAGTCTGTGATTATTTCATTTCCTGAGCTCAATTTAATTTTAAGAAGTCTTTTATGTAATATTCATATCATGCTGATACTATTTTCATACTTTGATAAAATCAGTGTTTCAAGATTGGTAATAAAAATTTGGCAAGGTGCCGTCTGTATTTCAAATAAACTGTCCTTCCAAACCTGTTGAAAACGGTTTAATATGATAATATCAAAATCTCAAATTTTTCACAGTCTCTATTTCTTAGTAAAGTCAATAGACTTTTACAGTCATTAAACAGTTCCATAATACAGTCTATAATAATTTAAATATATCCAGAAAGTCTTCATGTTATTTAATATGTACAAAATATTACAAACTTTAGAGCTTTCATAACATTACAAAATACAGGGCCGAATTTCAAAAATACAACAAAAGTACAAAATACAGGATATCCTAAGTCCTACCATGTATGCAATGCAGTGCAGATGACTCTGGATTCCTGTGCAGATCTGATGTCTCAGCCGGTCGTAGGTCTACTGGGCTCCCCAGCTGTGTCTCCAATACCTACTCATTACAAAAGCAACGCGCTAAGCAATTTTGCTTAGTGGTGCCAAATATAAAGAAATATATACTAAAATAAAGTAAATAAAGTGTTTATGAATTTTTGGTGGTGCTGTATGTCAGTAGACTGGATTTAGCTATTTGAATTTAATAGTACTTGAATTATTGCCCGTGTAGCCTATATACTGATCAGACTGGATAAACGGATATACCGGCACTAGGTACCTAGTACCTCGGACCGTCACACCATCGGTCACAAAAGTGTATCCTGGTGTGCAAACAGTGTGGCTAAAAAGCCATATAGTCAATCTGGCGATAAGCCAAGAATAAATACACAATATGTATAGCCATAGGCTATTAAAGTCACAGTACGACATAATAAGCCGTAAAAACATAGTATGGCATAAAGCCATTTACAGAACAGCTGTCAGAATCCTACTGGCATGCCAACCTATCCAAACTAGTCAACTAGGCAAACTAGGGCACATTATAAATTAATTGTTTAATTATTCACTTTTTAGAGTTTACTAACTATTATGTAATTCATAAGTCAATGCATATGTTGACCTTTTTAGGTACTATGGATAAGTTGTTTCTAGCATCAACATGTCACATATTGTAATTCAATATGCTACCAATATAGTGCAATTTACCATTCTTACAAGTTGGCATTCATTGCCAAATTGCTTCAAGCATCATTGTATGTAAATGTCAAATTCTCAATTTTTAGTGTGCTAGATTGGTCTAGCTTAAAGTCCTATTTCTCATAGTTTTTAGCTTTTGGTCAAAGAAGCAAAATTGTAGCTCTATGTCTTATTGCACGCGACGCAAAATTTCAGGTCATTCTGAGTTGGATAGACCAAGATATGGTCAATTTACTAAAGCTGGACAGATTGCACCTTTAGTGCAAAATTTGGTCAATTTTAGGTCACTTTTAGTTCTGGCAGTTTTGGTACCCGAAATTGTGCAAGCTATTTGACTTGGTTCTAGTCATTTCTGGGCTTTGGTGTCTTCATAAGAATTGTATCTCTACATCTAAACTATCCATGGTAAAAATTTTAGGTCAATTGGATCTGTTTTTAGTGAGTTATGGTCATCCTAATGATTACTATTCATATGGACAAAAATCTGGGTTGCAAGGTTGCTATTCCGGATTTGGTCATTTTTAAGGTCAGTTTCTAGGCAGAATTTTAGCAATATTTCTACATGAAAGCTGGCCTATTTGGTGTCTAGTTTCATCCCTCATTGGCCTCATACCTATTGGGTTTACAGTTTGGCACTTATGACCTAATTTAGGTACTGCCATCAATACACAACCTGCACAAAACACTTACACTTTCAATTTGATATTCATTCTCCTCCTCATTACTTCAATATTCAATCAATGGCACTTCCATATATATATTGTACACAATTCCAGCAAACAATTTTGGGCAGCATATTCAAGTGCTCAATGCACACAATTCATCATTAAGTTCAACATTCACTTCCACCAAAATTCAACATATCTCCATATCAATATTACACATACACTTTAATATACTCATACTTCAATATCAATTGCACATGCTGCCCACAATTTAACACTAGCATAATTCATTAATAAACTTCATATTCACACACAAATTCATGATTTAATAGGCTGCCAAACATGGCAGTTTGCCCAAAGCATTAAGGTTCCATTTCACACCCTTAATTCAAGCACTACATGCACATACTTAGATTTTAACTTACCACATCCTCCATTTGAGTTAATCAACCTTAATTTTCATCCATTAGAGGTAAGAAAAACTCAAATACAACACATATTCATGGCTGTCGAAAATGGACCATTTCATTTCTCACTATTCTCTTCATTGCTCTTCACCAAAATACTCACCTCAACCTAAACACAAGGTTTACTAAAGCAAGGGAGAGGTTTTGGACACTTACCTCTTGAGAGCTTTCCCAAAACCTAATCAAATTATTCCTTTCTTGTTCCCAAAAGCTTCCTTAAGTTGAGTGTGCAAGCTTTAATGAAGAAATTATGGTGAAAGATGGCTTGAAGATGGTTGCATGGTGGTTGAACAAACTTCGGCTATGGAGGATTCATGGAGTTTTCCATTTGGCTGGTTCTTATCTTTGAGGTTGAAGATGGTAGTTTCAGTCCACTAAAGCTTAATATGGGTCCCTTAAGATGTCACTAGTGGAGCACTAACTTGGTTAAATAATTCATTAATCATAATTTCCTTAATTTTGCTTATTTGCCACTAATCTTTTACTATTTACATAATGTATTTCATTTTAATTTTTCATGATATTTCTAAAGCGTAATATCATTTATTTTTAATGGACATTGAGGTCAAAAGGCAGCTCTCGGTGTCAAATGACCAAAATACCCCACTTCGGGTTATATCCCGATTTTTCGATAACACCGATTTTTGTCTATTTCTTAATTTTTTCATTTTTCTTTGTACTAATTTATTAATTTTTCTTTGATAATTCTAGTGTCAATTATATTTCAATAGACCTTTACTTAAGTCCCGAAATTAAATTCCGAGGGTTCCCCGCGGTCTTGGGGTCGGCAACGGCCTTCCCGGTGCGGTCATCCATCGCTGCGGCGCTGGCTCGTTTAACTTAGTTTCATTTTCTCTCTTTCATTTTTCTTTGATTTTTCTTGTATTTTCTTTTTATTTATTTCATCATTATATGTTTGTTCACTATCACCGAAGTGTAGTTCCAAACATCCTGACTTGCCTGGACTGATATTTGGCTACTGGAGCAATAGAACGTATAGAACACGTACAATGGGGATGTTACAACTCTTCCCCTCTAAATAAAAATTTCATCCTCGAAATTTACCTGATGTGAAGAGCTGAGGGAACTGTTGCCTCATTGTCTCATCACTCTCCCAAGTTGCCTCTTCCGTATTGTGGTATCTCCATAGGATTTTCACTAGTGGAATTGTCTTGTTTCTTAGCTCTTTTACCTCTCGTGCCAAGATTTTAATTGGTTCTTCTTTATATGTCAGGTCAGGTTGTACCACAATTTTTTCTATTGAGATGACATGTGAAGGATCTGATCTGTATCTTCTGAGCATCAAGACATGGAACACATTATGTATCTTGTCCAGCTTAGGTGGTAAGTAATCTGTAGGCTACTGGTCCCACACGTTCCATAACTTCATATGGGCCAATGAACGTAGGGCTTAATTTTCCCTTTTTCCCGAATCTCAACACTTTCTCCCACGGTGATACTTTGAGAAATACCTTCTCGCCAACTTCATACTCAATGTCTTTTCTCCTCAAGTCAGCTAAGACTTCTGTCGGTCTGAGGCAACTTTCAAATTGGCCTTTATCAATTTCACCTTTTCCTCTGTCTATTTTATCAGATTTGGCCCCACTAGTTTATTTTCACCCAATTCAGTCCAACATACAGGTGTTCTGCATTTTATCCCATACAGTGCTTCATAGGGTGCCATTTGTATGCTAGCTTGATAGCTATTATTGTATGCAAATTCTGCCAGTGGAAGGTATCTGTCCCAACTTCCCTCAAACTCAATAACACAACTTCTCAGCATATCCTCGAGGACCTATCACATATGTTGGATTATTATTATCATCATTAGTTCAATTATTGTTTACAATAATTCAATGAGTTTCAGAATTTACCTGGATTATTCTTTCTGACTGTCCATCCATCTGAGGATGAAAAGCCGTACTAAAATGGAGTTGTGTGCCCAAGGACTCTTGTAATTTCTTCCAAAATCTAGATATAAACCTCGGGTCTCTATCAAATATAATGGAAAGTGGAATTCCATATAGTCTAACTATCTCACTGATGTACAATTCTACTAGCTTTTCTAGTGAGTAGTCAGTTATGACTGGCAAAAAATGTACTGATTTGGTCAACCTATCCACAATCACTCATACTGCATCATGCTTCTTTTGAGTGAGAGGTAGACCACTGACAAAGTCCATTGTGACTCGGTCCCATTTCCATTCAAGTATGTTTATGGGCTGTAACAAACCTGATGGAACTTGATGTTCTGCTTTGACTTGCTGACATGTCAAGCATCTAGTTACATAGTCAACTATGTCCTTCTTCATACCTAGCCACCAGTATCGGAGTTTCAGGTCATGGTACATTTTTGTGCTTCCTGGGTGCATAGCATACACACTGTTATGTGCTTCTCTCAGAATACTGGTTTTTAATTCTTTATCATCTAGAACACACACTCTTTCTTTATAGTATAGGCACCCATTTCCTTTCACTTCATATTTAGTTTCCTTCCCTTCAGTGATTTTGCCCATAACAGCTATTAATTTCTCATCTGTCTTCTGCCCATCCTGTATCTATTGTAACAGATTTGGCTTCACTTGCAACTCAGCCGAAATAACTCCATCATAAGTTAAGGATAGTTGGGCATTCAGAGATTTTAATGCTACGATAGATTTTCTGCTTAAACCATCAGCGACTACATTTGCCTTCCCAGGGTGGTAGTCAATCACACAATCATAATCTTTCAGGAATTCAATCCATTGCCTCTGTCTCAAATTAAGTTCCTTCTGGGTTGGCAGATACTTCAGGCTCTTATGGTCTGTGTATATGTAGCATTTTTCTCCATACAAGTAATGCCTCCATATCTTTAATGCGAAGATAATTGCTGCTAACTCTAAATCATGAGTAGGGTAATTCTTTTCATGTGACCTTAATTGCTTGGAAGCATATGCAACCTCTTTCCCTTCTTGCATGAGTACAAACCCTCACTCATTATGTGAGGCATCACTGTAGACTAAAAAGTCTTTTCCTGACACTGGCTGTGTTAACACTGGTGCCTCTGTTAACATAGCCTTTAGCCTCTCAAAACTGGCTTGACACTTGTCATTCCAGTCAAATTTCATATTCTTGTGAAGTAATTTGGTCATTGGAGCAGCTATCAGGGAAAATCCCTTTACAAATCTTCTATAATATCTAGCTAACCCCAAGAAACTTCTGATCTCAGTTGTATTTCTGGGAGGCTTCCATTCCATCACTGCTTCAATCTTCTTGGGATCCACTCTAATCCCTTCAGTTGATACTACATATCTAAGGAATGCAATTTCATTCAACCAGAACTCACACTTGGACAATTTGATGTACAGTTTCTTCTCTTTTAGAGCCTGCAGAACAATTCTCAAATGCTCATCATGTTCTGCTTTATCCTTGGAATACACCAGGATGTCATCAACGAAGACCACTATGAACCGATTTAAGTATGGATGGAAGATACAGTTCATAAGGTCCATGAATGCTGCTAGAGCGTTTGTTAACCCAAATGGCATCACCAGGAATTCATAATGCCCATACCGGGTTCTAAATGCAGTCTTAGGCACATCTGCATCCTTAACCCTTAGCTGATGATACCCTGATCTGAGATCAATCTTAGAAAAAACACCGGCTCACTTTAACTAATCAAACAGATCATCAATTCTAGGCAACGGATACTTGTTCTTCACTGTTACTCTGTTTAACTGCCGGTAGTCAACACATAAACTCAGTGTCCCATCTTTCTTCTTAACAAATAGTATCGGAGCTCTCCACGGTGATACACTGGGGCGTATGAACCCCTTGTCTAGTAATTCTTGTAGCTAGATTTTCAACTCTTTTAATTCAGCAGGTGCCATCCTATTCGGAGGAATTGAAATCAAAGCTGCACCCGGTATAATCTCAATAGCAAATTCAACTTCCCTTTCTAGTGGCAAACTAGGCAATTTCTCAGGAAATACCTCAGAGAAATCCCTTAATGTGGGTATGTCAGACAAGTTAAGTTTACCCTGCCTAGTGTTAACCACGTGTGCTAGATAGGCTTCACACCCTTTTCTCAACCATCTCCTTGCAACTGTAGCTGAGATGACATTGGACAAGAAATCTGTCCTTTCACCCACAACTGTTATTTCTTCGTTCTCAGCAGTTTTCAGAGAGATTTCCTTCAATTTACAATCTACTATTGCCTGATGATGGGATAACCAGTCCATTCCCAAAATCACATCAAACTTATGGAAAGGCAGTTCGATTAAGTTTGCTGAGAACACTTTCCCTTGAATCTTCAATGGACAGCCCTTATACACCTTGTTTACTACCACACTATGGCCTAGCGGATTTGTGACCAGGATGTCTTGGTCACTTTCCTCTACTGGTATTCCCTTTTCTATGGGCAACTTGATACAAATATATGAATGAGTAGATCCAGGATCCACTAATGCATGCACCGAAGTATTATAGAGGAGGAACATACCCTTGATGACATCTAGAGCATCCTGTTCCTCCTGTACCCTTATAGCATAGGCTCTAGCTGGTTTTCTACCTTCTGCTCTCTCCACAGATTCTGATACAGGTTTCTGTGAAGTACCGGTTGCCTCAGCCTTACTCGGCTTTCTACCCCTTGGAGCTAGAGGGGCAGGCCTATCAGTTGATACCGAAGTGGATGTAGCAGTTCTGCGAGGACAATCTCAGACTAGGTGGTCTGTAGATCCACACCGTAAATAAGCACCTATCATCCTCCAACATTCACCCTTATTGTCACACCCTACTCCTCGTAAGATATAATATACTCCTGTAGTACACCTAATGAATTATCGTACTTCATCTACCGGTAAACCATTAAATATACTACAAGGGATTTTAAAACAATTTTCGTTCATCTTTAAATTGGTGGGTAAATTTTTTTTTCAGATTTTAAAAACCTTTATTTAAAGTCCAAACATAAATTAAATTTTTATATATTTAAAATCTCCACAATTTTTATAAAAATTTCGGCAGAGTGCCGTCTATATTTTGAGAAAACAATTCTTCAAAACCTGAAAATAAAGACACTCCTAATTTTTTCTCAATTACAACTCCATTATTCAATTTCATTTCACAAATCAACACAAGTAACTCAATACGCAATTTAAATTAAATCAAACATTGAAATATCTCATTAACATAACAAAATGAATATTACATTCATGGGAGTATTAAAAATTTAGTAGTGCAAACTTTATAAATACATAAAATCTCAAGATGACCTTATAATAATTTGTATTTCATTACAATCCAAAAATATATTACAAAAGAGTTGGTACAACTGCTCAAAGTAAATTTCATACATACAATTATAGAATTACATCAAAATCTAAAGTACAAGGGTATACCTATAATATACCGGAAGATAGTCTCACTATGCCTTTTAGTAATCTTGCTCAGCTGTTTTATATTTTCTTTCATCTGTGACAGCAGACAAAGCTATTGCTGAGTGGTGAACTCAGTGGTGCACAAACTAATAATTTAAAACTTAATACAAGTTATGCTTGACAATTCATAACAAATATAAATTTAAAATTTCTAAATTCTTCAAAATTCAAAACATTCAGAAATCAATATTTTCATTCATGCAAATTATTCATTTCAATAGCATTTTGATCAAATAGTAACTATTAATCTACATTTCTTTTAAATCCTGAAACAATAAAAAATATTTTGAATCACTGACAACTTATTTATTTCAACCACAATTTATCAAACTATGCATAATTTAAAGGGCGTTGCCAACAATTCACACAGTTGAACCCATGACCCAAAATTCAAATAGATGTCGTGTTGTACACCACGACATTTCAAACTCTCCCAATAACCGAGATTAAAAGGGAAGAACAAAAACTAGCTAGTATATATGAGTACTCATTCAAACTCTTCCCCAACTGGCAAGCCAGAAAGGAAGGAACTCACTCCATCTAGTGGAGGAGATATCTCACTAGACAAGCTAATGAGAATTCACAACATATTTTGCCATATCAACTGTGGTTTCAAATCATATTCAAAATTGTCACACCCTACTCCTCGTAAGATGTAACATGCTCCCGTAGTACACCTAATGAATTACCGTACTTCGCCTATCGGTAACCCATTAAATATACTACAAGGGATTTTAAAACAATTTTCGTTCATTTTTAAATTGGTGGGTAAAATTTTTTTTCAGATTTTAAAAACCTTTATTTTAAATCCAAACATAAATTAAATTTTTAGATATTTAAAATCACCGCAATTTTTACAAAAATTTCAGCAGAGTGCCATCTGTATTTTGAGAAAACAATTCTTCCAAACCTGAAAATAAAGACACTCCCAATATTTTTCTCAATCGCAACTCCATTATTCAATCTCATTTCAAAAATCAACACAAGCAACTCAATACACAGTTTAAATTAAATCAAACATTGAAACCTCTCATTAAGGTAACAAAATTAATATTTACATTCATGGGATCATAAAAAATTTAGTAGTGCAAAACTTTATAAATACATAAAATCTCAAGATTACCTTATAATAATTTGTTTTTCATTACAATCCAAAAATATATTACAAAAGAGTTGGTACAACTGTTCAAAGTAAATTTCATACATATAATTACATAATTACATTAAAATCTAAAATACAAGGGCATACCTATGATATACCCGAAGATAGTCTCACTATGCCTTTTAGTAATCTTGCTCAGCAGCTTTATATTTTCTTTCACCTGCGACAGCATACAAAGCTATCGCTGAGTGGTGAACTCAGTGATGCACAAACTAATAATTTAAAACTTAATACAAGTTATGCTTGATAATTCATAACAAATAAAATTTAAAATTTCTAAATTCTTCAAAATTCATAACATTCAGAAATCAATATTTTCATTCATGCAATTTATTCATTTGAATAACATTTTGATCAAATAGTAACTATTTATCAACATTTTTTTTAAATCCCGAAACAATACAAAAATATTTTGAATCACTGACAAATTATTTATTTCAACCACAATTTATCAAACTATGCATAATTTAAAGGACGTTGCCAATAATTCAAATATATGCCGTGTTGAACACCACGACATTTCACACTCTCCCAATAACCGAGGCTAAAAGGGAGGAACAAAGACTAGCTAGTATATATGAGTACTCATTCAAACTCTTCCCCAACTGGCAAGCCAGAGAGGAAGGAACTCACCCCATCTAGTGGAGGAGATATCTCACTAGACAAGCTAATGAGAATTCACAACATATTTTGCCATGTCAACTGTGGTTTCAAATCATATTCAAAACTGTCACACCTTACTCCTTGTAAGATGTAACATGCTCCCGTAGTACACCGAATGAATTACCGTACTTCCCCTATCGGTAACCCATTAAATATACCACAAGGGATTTTAAAATAATTTTCGTTCATTTTTAAATTGGTGGGTAAAATTTTTTTTCAGATTTTAAAAACCTTTATTTAAAGTCCAAACATAAATTAAATTTTTAGATATTTAAAATCTCCGTAATTTTTACAAAAATTTCAGCAGAGTGCCGTCTGTATTTTGAGAAAACAGTTCTTCAAAACCTAAAAATAAAGACACTCCCAATATTTTTCTCAATCGCAACTCCATTATTCAATCTCATTTCAAAAATCAACACAAGCAACTCAATACACAGTTTAAATTAAATCAAACATTGAAACCTCTCATTAAGGTAACAAAATTAATATTTACAATTGTAACACCCCGAAACTCCGAGTTATGAATAGTACCATTTTTTGTCCGTGACTAATACTATTCAAAGACACCTTGAGGACCAAAAATAAATAGAAAATTAATTGAGATAGACACAATAAAAATTCTAGTGAACAAAAAAGCTAAGGACTCATCGGGTATTATAAAAAGAAGGATTATAACCCGATGAGGGGCATTTTGGTCAATTCACCTCAAGAGTTGACTTTTGACCAAAATGTCAATTAAATTAAATGAAATTAATAAATTGAATTATGGGGTAAAAATTGAAGAAAAATTCAAGTAAAAAAAAATATGTAAGGGAAAATTTAAGAAATGAAAACTTAAACTTTCATTTCCATTATGACAAAATTAAAATGAAAGACTTATGGGCTTTTGATAGTTAAATTTAATTATTTAATTAAAAAGAAAAAAATTAAGTGTAAATGTAAAAAAAAAAAGGGAATAAAAATTTAAGTTTAATTATTCTTATGACACAATTAAAATTTATAATTTTAATAAGCTAATTTTGGGGATAAATATATACATATACATATATATATATATATATATATATATATAAATAAGAAGACAAATGTCTTCTTCATTTCTTTTTTTTTCATAAGAGGCCACCACCCTCTCCTCTCTCTTCCTCTCTCTCTCTCTCTCTCTCTCTCTCTCTCTCTCTCTTTTTCTCTTCTTCTTCCACTTCTTCCCCTCATTAATTTCCCCTCCCAAGTTTTAATTCCCTTAAATTCCCTTCATAAATTCTATAGCCCACTAAAAGAAAACATCAAAAAGACCTTTGATTGATAGATTAAAAGCAAGGAGAACAAGGATTGGAAGAAAAGTGAAGTTGGAAAGAAATCAATAAGAGGTAATTTTCTTTTCATGTTAGATTAGTTGTATAAGCTTGGAAGGAAGTTAATTTATGATGAAATTTAATAAGAAAATGAAAGAAAACATATATGGAACCTAAACTAGGGTTTTGGCCAAATGGGAGAAAAATTAGGGTTTTGAACATTAGGGTTTAGAGACAAAAAATGTGAAGAAGTTCTAAATGATGTCTTTGACATAGTTTAAGGAAAGAAATGGCCATTTGTGACCTAATTAAGTGTGTTAGAAGTATTTAAATCAAAGCCAAATTCAGATTGGGTATGAAGCATGACCAAAAGTCAACTTTGAGCGACCAAAAATGAAATTTTACAAGTCCAATTGGTATGGGACCAATTGGGACTGAAAATAGACACTAAATGACACAGTTTTCATTTAGGAAGCATGCCCAAAACCTAGTGAACAAACTGACCAAACTTGAAAAACTGTAGTATGAACATTACACATAAACAGTAATCGTGTTTGGGTCATAACTCGAGCTAGGCAGGTCAAAATGACCTGACATTTTACCAGTAGTTAGATGAGATATAGACCTAAAACTTTTATGAAGAACACAAACCCAAATTATGCCATTAACCCAATCAAAGTATTGAGCAAAGTTGAGTTACTGAATCTGCAAAACTGCAGAATTGCCATATGAGCAGTAAAGTTTCAATGGTTATAACTCTCTCTAGAAAACTCCGATTTAGGTGATTCTTGAACCGATGGAAACCTAAGATATAGTAGAATATTTCATATGAAGAATGTTAGGCTAAATTTGTAACATCCTCCCGGTAGCAATTCCGTACATCCTACTGTTCCGGTGACCGGTGTCGGTCCGGACAGCTAGAACGTCCGGAAAAATAATTAAATTTAAGTGAGGGACCATAATTAACTCAAATATTAATGAGAAAAATTTAGTAAAAATTTTAGAAAGTAAATACCGTTAAGTTAAAAGAGCCGGTGCCCAAGCGATGGGTAACCAGAGGTAAGTTGCGGTTCTCGCAACGAGGAGCCCTAGACCCGGGGAAAAAATCATAAAATAATTTTTGGGACTCCAGAGAAGGGTTATTGAGGTTCCTATGGCATTAGAATGCCAAGAAAATATTTAGAAAAATTTTTCAATCGGTACAGCCAATTTTGACCCGTTAAGCCAAACGGAGGGCATTTTGGTCATTTCGCTTTCCGAGGTGATTTTTGGCCGACTTGTCCAGTTGAGTAAATAATTAATATAACATAAAATATGAATAAACATTACTAGAAATCAAATTGAAAATGATTAGTGGAGGAAAGGAAAGAAAATGAAGAAAAAGCTCAATTATGACATCTTGATGATGTCATTTACAAATTGTGACCAATCACAAATAAGCTACCATTTGACTAAACTATTAAAAGACATAAATGAAGACCAAAATAACACAAATTACAGCAGCCATTCTTCTTCTTCTTCTTCCCCAAAACGTGACTCTTCCCATCTCCCTCCATTGATGAGCTTGGCAAGCTCATGAAACCCTAAACTCCCACCATATTTCCTTGAGTTCCCAACACTAAATTTTACCCTAGAACCTTGCTTAATATTTTGGGAGCTAAAAGAGGAGAAGAAATTGAAGTTTTGGGTTGGCTTGGATTTAAGCTACAAGAGGTTAGTGCACTATATATCAAAAACTCTTTAATTTCATGCATAGGAACTTGAATTTAGCAAGAATTTGTAAATTAAGTGGATGAAATTTATGTATATGTACTCCATAAATTTCGGCTGCCCTAGGGAGAAATAGGATTGAGTGTTTTTGAATGGACTTGGAATGAATTAGAAATCATGAATAAAGTATATAAACATAAGGAAATGAGTTAGTTAGTCAACTAGGGCAACTTGTACAAAATCTTGAATTTGAGCTAGGGTTTTGGGAGTAAAGTGTGGACTTGGATTATGAATTGATTAGAGAACATTTTAATGGTCAATTAGTGACCATTTTAGGTATATTGACCAACAAATGGACTAAAAAATGAGATTGCAAAGTGAGGTTGCAAAGCGCCTAGATACAGACATAGGGACTGAAAATTCAGTCCCTTTGCACTACCATAACTTGGGTTGTGCTAGTCCAATTGGTGTTTGGCCAATTGGACATGAAACTAGGCTTATAATGGCACATTTTTGCTGAAGAAACCATGCCCAAAAGACCAAAGAAAGAGGACCAAAACTTGGCCCCAATCCGGATACCCTGAAACTGCCTCTGCAGAATTGACCAAATGAACAGTAACTGTTCATTTGGCCATAACTCACTGTAGATTTGGTCAATTGGCCTGAAATTTTTACAGAAACAAGTTAAGACATAGACAAACAACTTTCATGAAGGAACCTACCCCAAGTTTTAAACACCAAATGTGGTATGTTGGGAGTGCCAAAGTTAATGTACACATTTTTATTCTAAAAGTCAACATTTTTGTTGACCAATGAGGTGAATAGTGACACCAAAACCAAAAAAAATTAGCAATTTTGCCAAAATGACCTAAACTTTGAGAAAGTGACCAAAACTAACAAGTTTTGAATACAAAATGTGGTATGTTGGGAGTATTAAAACCAATGTACCTATTGTTTATGCAAAAGTCAACATTTTAGTTGACTAATGAAATAAATAGTGACATGAAAACTTGAAATTCAAAAATTGTGAAACTTAAAAATGCAAAATGCCCTAGTAGGCCTAATGTGATTGGTTTGGAAAGTTTGGCATGCCAATAGGGTATTGTTTAGCAGTACTGCGAAACGAAAGGCTTTATGCTTGTATTCATGGCTTTTATGCCCGTATTCATGGCTTTATGCCCGTATTCATGGCTTTTATGCCCGTATGCATGGCTTTTATGCTCAATTATGTGATATCATGGCTTTTTAGCCATACTGACTGCATACATGGTTGACGTTCTGCGTCCCATGGTATGACGGCCCGAGGCACCGCGGTGTCCAGTGCCAACGACCCGTTATCGATCGATCGTCGAAGATAGGTTACTTGGGCATGGAAAAGTATAAGCGTAATTGAACCGATCATAAAGAAAATATGAAAATTAAATATCAGGAATGATTACGATAGAATACAAAGAAACTCAGATCATGAAGAAAATAATTAACAAGATACATGAAGAAGTTAATATCATAAAACGTAATTAGCCCTCGACTAAACATTAAGTTGGTAATTATTCAGTTCTTATGAACACAATGGCTAAGAATTTATGATTTTTTTTATTGGCATATTATTTCTTTATATTTTATTATTTGCACCACTAAGCTTTATGCTTAGCGCGTCGCTTTTACGCAGCGTAGTGCGAAGATTGGACAGAGGGCCCAGTGGACCACAGTTGATAAGGCGACTCACGATTCTGCATAGTGTCTGTGTCACCTCACTGTCTGCAGTGCATGGGTAGGACGCTAGATGTCATTTTGGTATTTTGTAATTGATTTTATTTTCTCATATGTATTTGAAACTTATGTAATGTATTTTGATATTCATGTAAATAATGAAAAGTGTGGTTGTAAATGGAAAAGTGAATGTATATATATGAATTATGCATGGTATCATATGAGATGGATGAATGAGAACTGAGATTGAACATTGTTGAGAATTTGATAAATGGAGTTGAGATGATGGAAAATGAATATAGGAAGTGTTTTCACAGTTCAAGAACTGTTTTCTCCATTTTTAGCCGGTACTCCGCCGGATTTTCTTAAAAATTTTTCGGAACCTCAAATAAATAGTAATTTCAATAAATGGCTTAAAATGAATTATATTTCACAAGTTATATTCAAAAGGAAGAATAAAAATGAATTAAGATTAAATAGAGTGCTCGACACACTGAGTGGCATAACTTGCTCGGCTACACTGTAGTCGGGTAAGGGGTGTCACATTTAGTGGTATCAGAGCACGGTTTAGGCGTTTCTGGGCCTAGATTAAGTCCATACCATGCATTGCATTTGTAAGAGTCGAGGTGACACTAACGCAGATCTGTTTGTCTTTGTTAAATAGGATATGGACCCTTCATCGCAGAGGGCAGTGGAAGAAGAAGTAGTAAGTCATATCCCGACTGGGAGTGATATTGGAAATCGGGGAGATCCTGCTCCACCAGTGCAAGAGGTGCCTGTACAACCCCAACAGGCCTTGTTTGAGCAGATGACTGGATTCTTCGACAGATGACTAGGGTTATTCCACCACTATCTCAGCAGAAATCACCTCTTGGAAAAATTAGGAAATATGGAGCTGTAGATTTCAATGGTAGAAAGGAAGACGATTTTGCAGCGGCTGAGTATTGGTTAGAAAGGACTGAAAGAGTCCTGCAGCAGCTCCATTGCACACCAGAACAGAGTTTGGAGTGTGCAATTTCATTGTTACAAGAAGCTGCATATCGGTGGTGGGATGTCGTAACCAAGGTAGTGCCACTAGCCGACGTAACTTGGGAATTCTTTCTGATAGAGTTCAGAAAGAAATATATTACCTGTGTTCATGAAGAGGAACAGAAGAGGAGTGGTGATCAGCAAAAGAGGAAATTTGGACAGTCTAGTAATAAGAGGCCGAGAGAACAGTTAAGTCAGACATATGATCAAAGTAGGAGATCTAGACCCAAGCCTATACCCAGGAGAGATCAACCAGAAACACTAATAGTGAGTGCGCCAGGATTAGCAAGAAAATGTGGCCATTGTAACAAGTGGCATAAAGGTGAATGTAGGGATTGACTGAGCCTGTTATAGATGTGGGGCCATAGACCATCGTCGAAAGATTATCCTAAGAGGAATATACCACGGACCTGCAGGCAGGTCGTGGAAGGACCAAGTACAACAAGAACACCACTTCCAAATGTCACCCAAGTGGAGAGGAGCAAGAAGCCCCAGATGTGAATTTGAGGTAAAATATTTCTTTTATGATATGCCTAAGTGTATAATGATAGATTCGAAAAGACTAAATGGTACCATGTATACAAAAGAGGTAGACAGATGGAGTAATAGAAAGGTAAAAGAATTATCTTAGAACCAAAAAACATCCAGTAAATTTCGAGGACGAAATTTAAATTAGAGGGGAAGAGTTGTAACATCCTCCTGGTAGCAATTCCGTACATCCTCTTTATTCGGTGACGGTGTCGGTCCCACAGCTAGAACGTCGAGAAAAATAATTAAATTTAAGTGATGGACCATAATTAACTCAAATATTAATGAGAAAAATTTAGTAAAAATTTTAGAAATAAAAATCTGATTAAGTTAAAAGAGCCTGTGCCCAAGCGATGGGTAACGAGGAGGTAAGTTGCGGTTCTATAACGAGGAGCCCTAGACCAGGGAAAAATCATAAAATAATTTTTGGGACTCCAGAGAAGGGTTATTGAGGTTCCTATGGCATTAGAATGCCAAGAAAATATTTAGAAAAATTTTTCAATCGTTAAGCCAAACGAAGGGCACTTTGGTCATTTCGCTTTCCGAGGTGATTTTTGGCCGACTTGTCCAGTTGAGTAAATAATTAATATAACATAAAATATGAATAAACATTACTAGAAATCAAATTGAAAATGATTAGTGGAGGAAAGGAAAGAAAATGAAGAAAAAGCTCAATTATGACATCTTGATGATGTCATTTACAAATTGTGACCAATCACAAATAAGCTACCATTTGACTAAACTATTAAAAGACATAAATGAAGACCAAAATAACACAAATTACAGCAGCCATTCTTCTTCTTCTTCTTCCCCAAAACGTGACTCTTCCCATCTCCCTCCATTGATGAGCTTGGCAAGCTCATGAAACCCTAAACTCCCACCATATTTCCTTGAGTTCCCAACACTAAATTTTACCCTAGAACCTTGCTTAATATTTTGGGAGCTAAAAGAGGAGAAGAAATTGAAGTTTTGGGTTGGCTTGGATTTAAGCTACAAGAGGTTAGTGCACTATATATCAAAAACTCTTTAATTTCATGCATAGGAACTTGAATTTAGCAAGAATTTGTAAATTAAGTGGATGAAATTTATGTATATGTACTCCATAAATTTCGGCTGCCCTAGGGAGAAATAGGATTGAGTGTTTTTGAATGGACTTGGAATGAATTAGAAATCATGAATAAAGTATATAAACATAAGGAAATGAGTTAGTTAGTCAACTAGGGTAACTTGTACAAAATCTTGAATTTGAGCTAGGGTTTTGGGAGTAAAGTGTGGACTTGGATTATGAATTGATTAGAGAACATTTTAATGGTCAATTAGTGACCATTTTAGGTATATTGACCAACAAATGGACTGAAAAATGAGATTGCAAAGTGAGGTTGCAAACTGCCCTAGGACAGCAGCATAGGGACTGAAAATTCAGTCCCTTTGCACTGCCATAACTTGGGCTGTGCTAGTCCAATTGGTGTTTGGCCAATTGGACATGAAACTAGGCTTATAATGACACATTTTTGCTGAAGAAACCATGCCCAAAATACCAAAGCAAGAGGACCAAAACTTGGCCCCAATCCGGATACCCTGAAACTGCCTCTGCAGAATTGACCAAATGAACAGTAACTGTTCATTTGGCCATAACTCACTATAGATTTGGTCAATTGGCCTGAAATTTTTACAGCAACAAGTTAAGACATAGACAAACAACTTTAATGAAGGAACCTACCCCAAATTATAGCCAGAACCCATTCAACCAAGTGACTCAAGTTACTGTTCATGCACTGTAGATATGGTAAATTTCTGCAGAATGCATATCCGGACAGTTTGGGTTTTTGAGCCATATCTGGAGATACAAAACTCCAAATGGAGTGATTCAAAAAAGAAAATTCAACTAGACAAAATAAGGAACAACTTTCATGTTTTACATTTCTTCAAATTCCAACAGTAATAGTGTCCAATGGAACAGTGAAATTGACTCACCAAAACTGAAAAATCTGCTCCTTTGGTTTAATGCTTGGAAATGGTATTAACACTTAATGCCAACAAGTTTTAAACACCAAATGTGGTATGTTGGGAGTGCCAAAGTCAATGTACACATTTTTATTCTAAAAGTCAATATTTTTGTTGACCAATGAGGTGAATAGTGACACCAAAACCAAAAAAAATTGGCAATTTTGCCAAAATGACCTAAACTTTGAGAAAGTGACCAAAACTAACAAGTTTTGAATACAAAATGTGGTATGTTGGGAGTATTAAAACCAATGTACCTATTATTTATGCAAAAGTCAACATTTTAGTTGACTAATGAAATGAATATTGACATGAAAACTTGAAATTCAAAAATTGTGAAACTTAAAAATGCAAAATGCCCTAGTAGGCCTAATGTGATTGGTTTGGATAGTTTGGCATGCCAATAGGGTATTGTTTAGCAGTACTGCGAAACGAAAGGCTTTATGCCTGTATTCATGGCTTTTATGCTCGTATTCATGGCTTTATGCCCGTATTCATGGCTTTTATGCCCGTATGCATGGCTTTTATGCTCGATTATGTGATATCATGGCTTTTTAGCCATACTGACTGCATGCATGGTTGACGTTCTGCGTCCCATGGTATGACAGCCCGAGGCACCGCGGTGTCCAGTGCCAACGACCCGTTATCCATCCGATGCCCAAAGATAGGTTACTTGGGCATGAAAAAGTATAACTGTAATTGAACTGACTGTTAAAGAAAATACGAAAATTAAATATCAGGAATGATTACGATAGAATACAAAGAAACTCAGATCATGAAGAAAATAATTAACAAGATACATGAAGAAGTTAATATCATAAAACGTAATTAGCCCTCGACTAAACATTAAGTTGGTAATTATTCAGTTCTTATGAACACAATGGCTAAGAATTTATGATTTTTTTTATTGGCATATTATTTCTTTCTATTTTATTATTTGCACCACTAAGCTTTATGCTTAGCGGCCGCTTTGCAATGCGAGGTAATCAAGATTGGACAGAGGGCCCAGTGGACCACAGATTCGGTAAGGCAGCTCACAGTTCTGCATAGTGTCTGTGTCACCTCACTGTCTGCAGTGCATGGGTAGGACGCTAGATGTCATTTTGGTATTTTGTAATTGATTTTATTTTCTCATATGTATTTGAAACTTATGTAATGTATTTTGATATTCATGTAAATAATGAAAAGTGTGGTTGTAAATGGAAAAGTGAATGTATATATATGAATTATGCATGGTATCATATGAGATGGATGAATGAGAACTGAGATTGAACATTGTTGAGAATTTGATAAATGGAGTTGAGATGATGGAAAATGAATATAGGAAGTGTTTTTCACAGGTTCCGAAGAACTGTTTTCTCCATTTTTAGCCAGACTCACGGATTTTCTTAAAAAATTTTCGGAACCTCAAATAAATAGTAATTTCGATAAATGGCTTAAAATGAATTATATTTCACAAGTTATATTCAAAAGGAAGAATAAAAATAAATTAAGATTAAATAGAGTGCTCGGCACACTGAGTGGCATAACTTGCTCGGCTATACTGTAGTCGGGTAAGGGGTGTCACAAAATTATGAACTTAACTCAATCAAATTGCGAAACGAATTCGGGTCACCGAATCTGCAAGAATCTGGGCACCTAAAATTAACCAAATGAACAGTAAACTTTGCAAGGCTATAACTCTCTCTAGAAAACTCCAATTTAGGCGATTCTTGAACCGATGGAAACCTAAGACATAGTAGAATATTTCATATGAAGAATGTTAGTCCAAATTATGAACTTAACTCAATCAAATTGCGAAACGAATTTGAGTCACCAAATCTGCCAGAATCTGGGCACCTAAAATTGACCAAATAAACAGTAAACTTTGCAAGGCTATAACTCTCTCTAGAAAGCTCCGATTTATGCGTTTCTTAAACCAATGGAAACCTAAGACATAGTAGAACATTTCATATGAAGAACATTAGACCAAATTATGGATTTAACTTGGTCAAATTGCTGAACGAAGTTGGATCAATAATCTGCCAGAACAAAATCTGCAGCATGAACAGTGACGTGAACAGTAATAATGTTTTGGGCATAACTTGAGCTACATAGCTCCGAATTAGGCGATTCAAAAAGGAAAATAAAGTTAAGACCTAAATGAACAATTTTCATGAAGAACACCTCACCAAATTATGATCGAAACTAGGTAAAAATTGGGTTCAAAGATTGGGGCACCAAGCTATCCCAAAACCAAAATATTCTAAAATTTTCAAAGCTAACTTGGGATGCATTAGACATGCATATAATGAGTTCTTGGTAGCAATTGAGATTGGTATTGAGGTATTCTATTTGTGTATTTTCAGTAGAAAAAGAAGTTGGAACGGACAAGGAGAAGTAGGTAACAATAAAGGAGAGCATTGAAGGTTTGTGCACAACTAACATTTTCTTCGTTTTTAAATTTGTAAATTGCTTGGAATGTGTTAAATTGAATGAGTTTACTTTGAACAAGTTTACTTTGACTGAAATATGGTTTTTCTCTTCCATTTAAGAAATTTAGGTGTTACTACCTTTATTTGGATATTATGACGAATTTAAATGTGTTTATTGGTTTATAAATGTGATTGTTGAATGGAAAAATTTTTGGAAACTGTTTTGAAACCACAGTTAGCATGACAGTCTCTTTCAGAACTCCCCAGTAGTAACAGCTACTTGGGGTTAGTAATTGATATTGATTATGTCTCCCATTAATAACGGTTAGTGGGGTAAGACTATATGAGTACTCATTAGCTAGCTAGCCCTTCCCTCATTAATAACGGTTAGTTAAGTTGAGATTGCTTTGTCGTGGTGTACAACACGGCACTGATCGTGAAATTTTGTGTCATGGCCTGAACTGTGTGTTGATGTTGGCAACACTAATGCTTTGTGAATTGTGATTTATGAAGTATGATTTCTCATTTGCAATGTTCTTCAAATAAATGACTCTTATGAACTTAGAACTCTTGTGAAGTTTTCATGCTTAAGAAAAATGTGATTTATTATGCTTTGACAAATTGTGTTTTACCTTAAGTTTTAAAGTTATTAGTTGTGCACCACTGAGTGATATACTCAGCGATAGCTTCTTTATGCTATCGTAGGTAAGGGAAAGGAGAAAGCTGTCGAGTGAAAGACTTGAAAGTGGCATTTTAGTATTGTTTGTGGGTATTTACGTTAGGTATACCCTTGTGATTCCTTTGTATGTATTTTGTACCTATATGTATGGATGTACGGATATTGAGCAGTTTGTATTTAAAAGCATTGCATTGCTATCTCATTTTGAGTTTGTAACTATTTTGTATTTTACTTTGAGACTTATGAAAATGTAACTTTTGTAATATTTAGTCTATCATTATTTCCAATGAATGTTTAAATGGAATTTTAACTATTCTCATGTAGTTTTCCGCAAAAGAATTGATAAGATAAAAATTTATGATTTGTTTTAAAATCCTTTGTAGCATAACTAATGGGTTATCTGTAGGTGGAGTTTGGTAATTCATTAGGTATGCTACAGGAACATGTCGTGCCTTATAAGGGATAGGGTGTGACATGTTTTAGTGGTATCAGAGCTTTGGTTTTTATACAAGTTTTGAAATTGCATGTTTGAAAATTTTTGATAAGTACAACTGCTCAATTGTCATTATTGATACATATAGTGCATTACATCATAACTATGGACTAATGGAAGGAAATCTCCTTGTGTTGGTTGCTCAGGGAGTAGAATTCCTTGTGATTCAATATGGAAGAAGGGGATCACACAGTAGAGCAATCAGTAGTAGCTGAGGTACAAGGGGAAGCCCCAGCTCCTCAGAATGCCAGTGGATCGGCTGCACCCATCCCACCCATGCGATTTCTGCTCGATTCACTCACAGATGGTCGCACTATTTCAGCAAATGGCTGGCAATATACCAGTCCAAGCTCCTGTGCAAGCACCTCCAGTGCAACCACCATCCCCAGCCAGACAATATGATAAGTTAATGAAGTATGGGGCAACAGAGTTCAAGGGTACAGTGGACCCATTGGAAGCTGAGCAATGGTTAGAACGGATGGAGAGGGTCTTCAAGAAATTGCACTGCACAGATGAGTTGAAGTTTGAATATTCAATTTCCTTGCTGCCTGGAGATGCATATGAGTGGTGGAAGACCATTCCCCACAGTTTGGCTGAGCCACCAGTGCTGACATGGGATGACTTTCTAAGGGTGTTTAGACAGAAGTATGTTCCTGATACCTATGTGGATATGAAGCTACAGGAGTTTCTCAGTTTGAAGCAAGGGAATAAGACTGTAGCCGAGTATGAGAGAGACTTTTCTCGCCTCAGCCACTATGCTGGAAGCCTACTCACTACCAGTAGAGACAGATGCAAACGGTTTGAGGCCGATTTGAGGCCTAGTTTGAGATTGCAAGTGGTTGGGTTTCGACATGACAACTTCTCTGGGTTGATATCACAGGCCCTTGAATTGGAAAGGATAGAACTAGAAGGGGCATTTGAAAAGGTAATCACTGAAAAAGAGAAGAGCAGTAAGCCTACAAGTCAAAGTCCAAGTAATAATTCGGGTAAGAGGAAGAGCTTTGGGGGACCAAGTAATAGAGGATCTAGTAGGGGAAGATTCTCAGGGCAGAGGCCACCTAGATCCGGAAAGCAGACATCTAGGAGTTCCTTTCCTACCCGTGCTTGTGAAACTTGTGGCAGGACTCATAGAGGAGTATGTTATAAGGCCATAGGAGCCTGTTACAACTGTGGTGGAAGTGGGCATTTTGCTAGAGATTGCACTAGTGCCCGCAGATCTGGACCGCCTACTACCACTCAGGGATCTGTTCAAGGTTCTGCTTCCAGAGGACAATAGACAACTAGTAGAGGTAGAGGCAGGGGTAGAGGTAACACTTCTAGCAGCCAGGGCACAGTGAGCCAACCAGAGCAGAGTGGTGCACCAGTCAGGGTGTACACCATGTGCCAGAGGGAAGCTGAGACATCAGATGTTGTGGCTGGTACTTTCTCCATTTTTGATAGAGATGTATATGTGCTGTTTGACCCTAGTTCTACACATTCTTATGCTAGTGCCAGTATTGCATGCTCTATTGCTATTCCTTGTGTGAAATTGGATTATGATGTGCTAGTGACTAGTCCTTTAGGACAGGAGGTTAGGGTGAACAAATTGTATAAGGATTATCCTTTGGTGATCCAAGGACATACATTCCTGTCAGACTTAATAGACATGCCCTTCCGAGATTATGATATCATTTTGGGCATGGATTGGTTAGCCAGGCATCACGCCATGATCGACTGTAAACTGAAGACAGTCACTTTTGGTCTTCCCGAGTATGCAAACATAGTGATACACGGGGAGAGGCAGTTATTGCCATCCAACATTATTTCAGCTGCACTTGCTAGAAAGATGATTAGAAAGGGATGTGAAGCTTATGTAGCTCATGTGATAGACACCCAGGTGGGGACTCTAAATCTTAAAGATATTCCTACGGTATGGGATTTTCCGGATGTCTTTCCGAAAGAATTACCGGGATTGCCTCCAAAAAGAGAGGTGCAGTTTGAAATTGAGACTATGCCTGGTGTGGAGCCAATCTCCATTACTCCTTATAGGATGGCACCTGCTGAGTTGAAAGAGTTGAAGGTGCAATTGCAAGAATTATTAGATAAGGGTTTCATTCACCATAGCGTGTCACCTTGGGGAGCACCAGTATTATTTGTGAAGAAGAAGGATGGTACTCTCCGTCTATGCATAGACTACAGACAGTTGAATAAGGTGACCATAAAGAATAGATATCCTCTGCCACGGATCGATGATTTGTTTGATCAGTTGAAGGATGCAACTGTATTCTCCAAAATTGACTTGAGATCAGGCTACTACCAGTTGAGGGTGCAGGAGCAAAGTATTCCTAAAACTGCCTTTAGGACTCGGTATGGTCACTATGAGTTCTTAGTAATGCCATTCGGGTTGACTAATGCTCCAGCTGCTTTTATGGGCATGATGAACACTATCTTCAAGCCATATTTGGATCAGTTTGTTGTGGTGTTCATTGATGATATTTTGGTGTACTCAAAGAATGCAGAGGAACATGATAAGCACTTGAGGATAGTATTGCAGACTTTGAGGGAGAAGCAGTTGTATGCCAAACTGTCGAAATGTGAGTTTTGGCTAAAGGAGATTTTATTTTTGGGGCATATTGTATCTGCAGAGGGTGTCCAGGTGGATCCTAGCAAAGTAGAAGCCATTCTTAATTGGAAGCCACCTAGAAATGTCATGGAAGTTCGGAGTTTCCTTGGTTTAGCTGGTTATTATCGAAGGTTTGTGAAGGGATTTTCCATGCTAGCATCTCCACTGACCAAGCTACTTAGGAAGGATGTAAAATTTCAATGGACTGATCGATGCCAGGAAAGTTTTGATGAGTTAAAGAGGCATTTAACTGAAGCTCCAGTCTTAACCTTGCCCACTTTGGGTAAGGAGTATACCATATACAGTGATGCTTCTCATAACGGATTAGGCTGTGTGTTGATGCAAGATAGAAATGTCATTGCCTATGCTTCACGCCAGCTTAAACCGCATGAGAGGAATTATCCTACACATGACTTAGAGCTAGCAGCCATTGTCTTTGCCTTGAAGATCTGGAGACATTACTTGTATGGGGAGAGATGTTATATATACACAGATCATAAAAGTTTGAAGTACTTGGGCACACAAAAGGAGTTAAATTTGAGGCAAAGGAGATGGTTAGAGCTGATAAAAGATTATGGTTGTTTGATAGACTATCAGCCTAGAAAAGCTAATGTTGTAGCTGATACTTTAAGTCGCAAGACTATGGCTGGTTTGAGGGTTTCTCCTTTATCCATGGTGCATGAATTAAGGGCATTGCATGCTAATTTGGAGATTAATGAAGATGGGAAGATGGTAGCTACTTGGCAAGTGAAGCCAATGCTGGCAGAACAAATTAAAGCAGTTGCACAGAAGGATGATAAGTATGTGAAGTTGATGGAAGAGGCTCAAGATGGCAAGAAAATAGAATTATCAGTAAATGATGAGGGCTTGTTCTTATATAAGGGCAGAATGTGTATTCCTGAGAATGTTGAACTGAGGCAAACCATTTTAAAGAAAGCACATGATTCACCTTTTGCAATGCACCCTGGTGGAACCAAAATGTATAGAAGTGTGAAAGAGCACTATTAGTGGAGAGGAATGAAGAAAGACATTGCAGAATATGTTGCCAAATGCCTAACTTGTCAGCAAGTAAAGGAAGAACACCAAGTGCCTGCAGGGTTGCTACAGCCATTACCAATTCCCGAGTGGAAATGGGAAAGAATCACTATGGATTTCGTGACAGGACTTCCACGTACACAAAAGAATCATGATGCAGTTTGGGTTATTGTTGATAGATTGACCAAGTCTGCACACTTTTTGCCAGTGAGAATGGATTACAACCTGGAAAGATTGGCTAAACTATACATTGATGAAGTGGTGAGGTTGCATGGAGTGCCAATGTCTATTGTGTCTGATAGAGATCCTAGGTTCACTTCTAGATTCTGGGGTAGTCTCCAAAAAACCCTAGAGACTAGATTGAACTTCAATACAGTATTCCATCCACAAACAGACGGCCAGTCTGAAAGGATCATTCAGATTTTGGAGGATATGCTTCGGGCTTGTGTGATTGAGTTTGAAGGGAGTTGGGACGCACACTTGCCTTTAATTGAATTTGCCTACAACAACAGTTATCAATCAAGCATCGGAATGCCTCCATACGAAGCACTTTATGGCAGGAAGTGTAGAACTCCCTTGTGTTGGGATGAAGTGGGCGAAAGGAAGTTGATTGGTCCAGGATCAGTGCAGCAGACAGAAGAAAAGGTTAAGCTCATTAGAGACAGACTCAAAGTTGCAATGGATAGATAGAAGTCCTACATTGACCTAAAGAGAAGAGATATTCGGTATAGTGTGGGTGACAAGGTGTTCCTGAAAGTTTCCCCATGGAAGAGGATCATGAGGTTTGGTAGAAAGGGGAAACTAAGTCCTCGCTTCATTGGGCCATATGAGGTTCTAGAAAGAGTGGGTCCATTGGCATATAAACTTGCATTGCCCCCGAAGTTAGAAAAGATTCACAATATCTTCCATGTCTCCAGGTTGAGGAGGCACAGATCAGACCCCTCTCACATTTTGCCAATAGAGGAGATTGAGGTGAATCCAGACCTGACATATGATGAAGAGCCCATAAAGATCTTGGCACATGAGGTGAAGCAGCTGAGGAACAAACAGATCCTCTAGTCAAAATGCTGTGGAACCATCATTCAGGCCAGGAGGCTACATGGGAGTGTGAGGAGGACATGAGGAAACAGCACCCACAGCTATTCAGAGACTGAGACCAGGTAAATTTCGAGGACAAAATTTATTTTTAAGGAGGGGAGAATTGTAACACCCCGAACCTCCGAGTTATGAATAGTATCATTTTTGGTCCATGACTAATACTATTCAAAGATACCTTGAGGACCAAAAATAAATAGAAAATTAATTGAGATAGACACAATAAAAATTCTAGTGAAAAAAAAAAAGCTAAGGACTCATCGGGTATTATAAAAAGAAGGATTATGACCCGATGAGGGGCATTTTGGTCAATTCACCTCAAGAGTTGACTTTTGACCAAAATGTCAATTAAATTAAATGAAATTCATAAATTGAATTATGGGGTAAAAATTGAAGAAAAATTCAAGTAAAAAAAAATATGTAAGGTAAAATTTAAGAAAAGAAAACTTAAACTTTCATTTCCATTATGAAAAAATTAAAATAAAAGACTTATGGGCTTTTGATAGTTAAATTTAATTATTTAATTTAAAGAAAAAAATTAAGTGTAAATGTTAAAAAAAAAGGGAATAAAAATTTAAGTTTAATTATCCTTATGACAATTAAAATTTATAATTTTAATAAGCTAATTTTGGGGATAAATATATATATATATATATATATATATATATATATAAGAAGACAAATGTCTTCTTCATTTCTTTTCTTTCATAAGAGGCCACCACCCTCTCCTCTCTCTTCCTCTCTCTCTCTCTCTCTCTCTTTTTCTCTTCTTCTTCCACTTCTTCCCCTCATTGATTTCCCCTCCCAAGTTTTAATTCCCTCAAATTTCCTTCATAAATTCCATAGCCCACTAAAAGAAAACATCAAAGAGATCTTTGATTGAGAGATTAAAAGTAAGGAGAACAAGAATTAGAAGAAAAGTGAAGTTGGAAAGAAATAAACAAGAGGTAATTTTCTTTTCATGTTAGATTAGTTGTATAAGCTTGTAAGGAAGTTAATTTATGATGAAATTTCATAAGAAAATGAAAGAAAACATATATGGAACCTAAACTAGGGTTTTGGCCAAATGGGAGAAAAATTAGGGTTTTGAACATTAGGGTCTAGAGAGCAAAAATGTAAAGAAGTGCTAAATGATGTCTTTGACATAGTTTAAGGAAAGAAATGGCCATTTGTGACCTAATTAAGTGTGTTAGAAGTGTTTAAATCAAAGCCAAATTCGGATTGGGTATGAAGCATGACCAAAAGTTAACTTTGAGGGACCAAAAATGAAATTTTACAAGTCCAATTGGTATGGGACCAATTGGGACTGAAAATAGGTACTAAATAACACAATTTTCATTTAGGAAGCATGCCCAAAAAATGACCAAAACCTAGTGAACAAACTGACCAAACTTGAAAAACTGCAGTATGAACAGTACACATGAACAGTAATCGTGTTTAGGTCATAACTCGAGCTAGGCAGGTCAAAATGACCTGAAATTTTACCAGTAGTTAGATGAGATATAGACCTAAAAATTTCATGAGTAACACAAACTCAAATTATGCCATTAACCCAATCAAATTATTGAGCAAAGTTGAGTTACTGAATCTGCAAAACTGCAGAATTGCCATATGAGCAGTAAAGTTTCAATGGCTATAACTCTCTCTAGAAAACTCCGATTTAGGTGATTCTTGAACCGATGGAAACCTAAGACATGTTAGAATATTTCACATGAAGAATGTTAGGCCAAATTATGAACTTAACTAAAATCAAATTGCGAAACGAATTCGGGTCACCGAATCTGCCAGAATCTGGGCACCTAAAATTGACCAAATGAACAGTAAACTTTGCAAGGCTATAACTCTCTCTAGAAAACTCCAATTTAGGCGATTCTTGAACCGATGGAAACCTAAGACATAGTAGAATATTTCATATGAAGAATGTTAGGCCAAATTATGATCTTAACTCAATCAAATTGCAAAACGAATTCGGGTCACCGAATCTGCCAGAATCTGGGCACCTAAAATTTACCAAATGAACAGTAAACTTTGCAAGGCTATAACTCTCTCTAGAAAACTCCGATTTAGGCGATTCTTAAACTGATGGAAACCTAAGACATAGTAGAACATTTCATATGAAGAACATTAGACCAAATTATGGACTTAACTTGGTCAAATTGCTGAATGAAGTTGGATCGATAAATCTGCCAAAACAAAATCTGCAGCATGGACAGTGACGTGAACAGTAATAGTGTTTTGGGCATAACTTGAACTACACAGCTCTGAATTAGGCGATTCAAAAAGGAAAATAAAGTTAAGACCTAAATGAACAATTTTTGTGAAGAATACCTCACCAAATTATGATCGAAACTAGGTAAAAATTGGGTTCAAAGATTGGGGCACCAAGCTGTCCCAAAACCAAAATATTCTAAAATTTTCAAAGCTAACTTGGGATGCATTAGACATGCATATAATGAGTTCTTGGCAGCAATTGAGATTGGTATTGAGGTATTCTATTTGTGTATTTTCAGTAGAAACAGAAGTTGGAACGGACAAGGAGAAGTAGGTAACAATAAAGGAGAGCATTGAAGGTTTGTGCACAACTAACATTTTCTTCGTTTTTTATTGCTTGGAATGTGTTAAATTAAATGAGTTTGCTTTGAACAAGTTTACTTTGACTGAAATATGGTTTTTCTCTTGCATTTAAGAAATTTAGGTGTTGCTACCTTTATTTGGATATTATGATGAATTTAAATGTATTTATTGGTTTATAAATGTGATTGTTGAATGGAAAAATTTTTGGAAACTGTTTTGAAACCCCAGTTAGCATCACAATCCCTTTCGGAACTCCCCAGTAGTAACGGCTACTTGGGGTTGGTAATTGATATTGATTATGTCTCCCATTAATAACAGTTAGTGGGGTAAGACTATATGAGTACTCATTAGCTAGCTAGCCCTTCCCTCATTAATAACGGTTAGTGAGATTGAGATTGCTTTGTCGTGGTGTACAACATGGCACCGATCGTGAAATTTTATGTCATAGCCTGAACTGTGTGTTGATGTTGGCAACACTAATGCTTTGTGAATTGTGATTTATGAAGTATGATTTCTCATTTGCAATGTTATTCAAATAAATGGCTCTTATGAACTTAGAACTCTTGTGAACTTTTCATGCTTAAGAAAAATGTGATTTATTATGCTTTGACAAATTGTGTTTCACCTTAAGTTTTAAAGTTATTAGTTGTGCACCTATAACACCCTCTCGGTAGCAACTCCGTACATTCTACTGTTCCGGTGACCGGTGTCGGTCCGGATAGCTAGAACGTCCGGAAAAATATTTAAACTAAAGTGAGGAACCATAATTAACTCAAATATTAATAAGAAAATTTAGTAAAAATTTTAGAAATAAAATACAACCAAGTAAAACAAGCCGGTGCCCTAGCGATGGGTAACCCGGAGGGAAGTTGCGGTTCTCGCAACTAGGAGCCCTAGACCCGGGGGAAAAATTATAAAATAATTTTTGGGACTCCAGAGAAGGGTTATTGAGGTTCCCATGGCATTAGAATGCCATGAAAATACTCAGAAAAATTTTTCAATCGGTACAGACAATTTTGACCCGTTAAGCCAAACGGAGGGCATTTTGGTCATTTCGCTTTCAGAGGTGATTTTTGGCCGACTTGTCCAGTTGAGTAAATAATTATTATGACATAAAATATGAATTAATGTTGATAAAAAAACTAATTTAAAGTAAGTAGAAAAGAAAAGAAAAGAAAAATCCAAAATAATGCAAATAATGACATCTTTATGATGTCATTTAAAAGCTTCCACCAATCAAAATTAAACAACCATTTAAATAACCAATAAAAGAGATAATTGAGACTAAAGAAAATCAAAAGGTAAACAACCATCTTGTTCCTCATTTCAGCCGCACCATAGCAAAGAGAAAAACCTCCATTTTCTTCATCAATCAAGCTTGCAAATCTCTCAAACCTCACCCCAAAACCCTAAGTCACTTTCACGAAAATTTATCCTTGCACCTTGCATAACCTTTTGGCAGCCAAGAAAAGGAATGGAAGTAAAGTTTTGAGCTTGGGAAAAATCTGCCTACAAGAGGTTAGTGCATATATGTATTTAAAACTCATTAATTCCATGATTGAGACTTGTAATAGGTAAGAAATTGTGAAATAAATGAAACAAATTCATGTGTATGTCCACCATAGAATTCGGCAACCCTAATGAAGGAATGGTTTTGATTGTTTTCTTGGACTTAGAGTGGACTAGAAATGATGTTTAAGGTACATATATATACATGTATAATGAATTGGTGTGCTAACTAGGGTAATTGGTGTAAACCTTGAATTTAAACTAGGGTTTTAGGAGTGAAAATTGGACTTGGCTTATGAAATTGTTAAAGAACATTGTAAGGGTCAATTAGTGACCATTTGAGGAAATTTGACCATAATTGGGACTGAAATATAGCATGGCAAAGTGAAGGAGTATGCTGCCTAGTGAGTGCAGTAGGGTGGCTGAGATTCCAGCCCACTTACATAGCCATAACTTTGGCCGTGTTGGTCCAATTGGTGTTTGGCCAATTGAACATGAAACTAGGCTTATAATGGCACATTTTTGCTGAAGAAACCATGCCCAAAAGACCAAAGCAAGTGGACCAAAAGTTGGCCCCAATCCGGATACCCTGCAACAGCACCTGTAGAAATGACCAAATGAACAGTAACTGTTCATTTGGCCATAACTCACTGTAGATATGGTCAATTGACCTGAAATTTTTACAGCACAAACAACTTTTATGAAGAAACCTACCCCAAATTATGACCAGAACCTATCCAACCAAGCAAAGCGATCCACTGCTCATGGTAATCAGATTTGGTAACTCTGCAGTTTTGGCAATCCGGCCAGCTGTGGTTTTTGGACCATATCTGGAGCTACAAAACTCCAAATGGAGTGATTCAAAAAAAGAAATTCAACTAGACAAAATAAGGAACAACTTTCATGTTTACCATTTCCTCAAATTCTTACTGCAACAGTGCTCAATGAAACAGTAAAGTCAAGCTTCAAAATCTGAAAATTCTGCCCTTTTGATTTAAGCCTAGAAATGTTAATGGTAATCAATTCCAACAAGTTTTAAATGGAAAATGTGGTATGTTGGAAGTGTCAAAACCAATGTACCTATTTTCTATCCAAAAGTCAACATTTTTGTTGACCAATGAGGTGAATAGTGACACCAAAACTTGAAATTCACAAATTGAAGAATTTAAAAGTTTCAAATGCCCTAGTATACCTAACAAGATTGGTTTGGATAGTTTGGCATGCCAATAGGGTTCAGTTAGCAATACTGCACGTGGCAATATGCCATTATGTGATTTTATGGCTTTTAGCCATTCTGACCTTGCATTGAGATTTGGCCTTGTGCCTGAGATTATTTACAGCTTGGTAGCTGTTCTGTTGCACACCGGGAGATGCATATGTGACCGATGGTGTGACGGCCCGAGGCACTAGATACCCAGTGCCAGTTTACCCGTTATCCAGTCTAGTCGTCTAGTGTAGGTTACTTGGGGCAACCAAATGAATAAAAGTGGACAAAGTAAATGATATACAAATACCAAACAAATAAAACATATACATTCGTTACATATTTATTTCTTGCTATTTCTTTTATTTTATTATTGCACCACTAAGCATTGTTGCTTAGCGCGTTGCTTTTGCCACGCGTAGGTTCTGGAGATATAGATCGTGAGCCTAGTAGACCGCAGACTGGGTGAGTCCATCCTGCAGTTCTGCACAGTGTCCGTGTCACCTCAACTTCTGCAGTGCATTGGTAGGACACTAGGTGTCATTTTGGCATTTTGTAATTAATTTTGATTTTCTCATATGTAATTAAACTTATGTAATGTATATTGATATTCATGTCAATTATGAAAATTGTATTTGTGAATGGAAAAGTAAATATCTATTGGTGATTTATACTTAATTATCACATGTGATGGATGATTGAGAACTGAAATTGAGAAATGTTGTTGAGATCTTGATATTGAGACTTTGTTGATGAATTGAAGTTGGGATTGTTTGGAAATTATTTGGAAGTGTTTTTAACAGGTTCCGAAGAACTGTTTTCTCTATTTTTAACTGGTACTTTGCCGGATTTTCTTTAAAATTTTCGGAACCTCAAATAAATAATACTTTTGATAAATGGCTTAAATAAATTATATTTCATAAACTATATTCAAAACTATGACAAAAATTAATTAAGGTAAAATAGAGTGTGCCGGTACACCGTGTGACATATATTACTCGGATATACTGTAGCCGGGTAAGGGGTGTCACATTTAGTGGTATCAGAGCACGGTTTATGCGTTTCTGGGCCTAGATTGAGTCCATACCATGCATTGCATTTGTAAGAGTTGAGGTGACACTAATGCAGATCAGTTTGTCTTTATTAAATAGGATATGGACCCTTCATCTCAAAGAGCAGTTGAGGAGGAAGTGGAGAGTCATGCTCCACCTGCAACAGCTGAGACTGGGGTAGGGGAGAACCTACTCTGCCCGGCTCAGCAGAGCTCGCCACCTCCACAGCCATGTTCCAAAGAAATGGCTGATTTCTTTAGACAAATGGCCGGAGTAATGCCAGCACCACCACCACCTCCACCTCCACAGCATAAATCACACCTGGAAAGGCTAAGAAAGTTTGGAGCAGTGGACTTTTTCGGTAAGAGAGAAAATGACTCTGTTGCAGCCGAGAATTGGTTGAACAGAACGGGCAGAGTTCTAAAACAACTCCACTGCACCCCATAGCAAAACCTAGAAGCTGCCATATCCCTGTTGCAAGATGATGCTTATGAATGGTGGGATACTGTGTCCAGTGAAGTGCAACCAGAAACTATAACTTGGGACTTCTTTCTCTCCGAATTTAAAAAGAAATATGTGGGTACTGTATACCTAGAAGAGAGAAGAAGAGAGTTTATTAATCTGAGGCAGAGACAGCTATCAGTGGCCGAGTATGAGAAGGAATTTGTCCGATTGAGCCGCTATGGAAGGGAGATAGTCCCTAATGAAGCTGAAAGGTGTAAGAGATTTGAAGAGGGACTAAATGACAACATAAAGATCCAGCTCACTGCCTTGGAAATCACAGAATTTAGTAAGTTAGTGAAAGCTGCAATAAGGGTTGAAAAAGTAAGAATAAGTGAGCAGACCAGAAGGGAGAGACAGCAGAAGAGGGGACCGGGTCAGTCTAGCTCATCTCCTGCATCTGGGAAGAAGTTCAGAGGTCCATCTGCACGCAGTTCGGCCGCCTACAAGGTCGTGGTCACCTCGGGGCCAGCCACGCTCACCCCTAGGAGAGGTCAGTCCACACCATCAATGGGCAGCTCTCCAGGGATGGGGTTCAGGGGACCAGCCCCAACATCTTCTGCATGTCCACACTGTCTGAAATGGCATAATGGGGAATGTTGGAGAGTAACTGGTGCCTGTTTAAGATGTGGGTCGACAGAGCATCAGCTGAGGAACTGCCCATGTAGAACTACTACAGCTGCTCCAACACAAGCAGACCGACCTGCTCCTGCACCACAGAGGGGTAGAAAATCTGGCAAATCTGAGGCTGTGGGACCATCACAAAGGCCTGCATCTAAGCCAGCAGAGAGGCCTGACAGCAGACCACCTGCCAGAGCTTATGCCCTGAGAGCTCAGGAGGAGCAAGATGCCCCGGACGTCATCAGGGGTACGTTCTCCCTCTACAATACACCTGTGCATGCATTGGTGGATCCAGGATCCATTCATTCATACATCTGCATCAACTTACCCGTAGAAAGGGGGATACTAGTAGGGGAGAGTGACCAAGACATTCTGGTCACTAATCCATTGGGCCACAGTGTGGTAGTGAACAAAGTGTACAAGGGTTGCCCGCTAAGGGTTCAGGGGTATGAATTCTTGGAAGACCTAATTGAGTTGCCCTTACACGAGTTTGACGTGATTTTGGGAATGGACTGGTTGTCACGTCATCAGGCAATAGTTGATTGCAAATTGAAGAGAATTTCTTTGAAAACTTCTGAGGGTAATGAGATCACAGTGGTGGGGGAAAGGACAGATTTCTTGTCCAATGTCATCTCAGCCACAGTTGCAAGACGAATGATGAGAAAAGGCTGCGAAGCCTACCTAGCACATGTGGTGGATACTAGGCAGGCTAAGCCAAACCTGAGTGATATACCCACAGTAAAAGACTTCCCAGATGTGTTTCCTGAAAAATTGCCTGGTTTACCACCAGAAAGGGAAGTTGAATTTGCTATTGAGACACTGCCGGGTACAGCACCCATTTCCATTGCTCCTTATAGGATGGCACCCACTGAATTGAGAGAGTTGAAAACTCAGTTGCAAGAGTTGCTAGATAAGGGGTTTATACGCCCCAGTTTGTCACCATGGGGAGCTCCAGTGCTGTTTGTGAAAAAGAAGGATGGGACTTTGAGGCTATGTATCGATTACAGGCAGTTGAATAAAGTGACTGTGAAGAACAAATATCCGTTGCCTAGAATTGATGATCTGTTTGATCAGTTGAAGAGAGCAGGAGTATTTTCTAAGATTGATCTCAGATCAGGGTATCATCAGTTGAGGGTGAAGGATGCAGATGTGCCAAAGACTGCATTCAGGACCCGGTATGGGCATTATGAGTTTCTAGTGATGCCCTTTGGCCTAACAAATGCACCAGCGGCATTCATGGACCTTATGAACCGTATCTTCCATCCACACTTAAATCGGTTCGTAGTGGTCTTTATTGATGATATTTTGGTGTATTCCAAGACCAGGGAAGAACATGATGAACATTTGAGGATTGTTCTGCAAACCCTAAGAGAAAAGAAGTTGTATGCTAAATTGTCTAAGTGTGACTTTTGGTTGAATGAGATTACATTCCTTGGACACATAGTGTCAGCTGATGGGATTAGAGTGGATCCCAAGAAAATAGAAGCAGTAATGGAATGGAAGCCTCCCAGGAATACAACTGAGGTCAGAAGCTTCTTGGGGCTAGCTGGGTATTACAGGAGATTTGTGAAGGGATTTTCCTTAATAGCTGCTCCAATGACCAAGTTGTTACACAAGAATGTCAGATTTGACTGGAATGACAAGTGTCAGACCAGTTTTGAGAAGTTGAAGGCTATGTTGACAGAGGCACCAGTGTTAACACAGCCAGTGCCAGGAAAGGACTTTGTGGTCTACAGTGATGCCTCTCATAATGGGTTAGGGTGTGTATTGATGCAAGAGGGGAAGGTGGTCGCTTATGCTTCTAGACAGCTAAGGCCACATGAACAGAATTACCCTACCCATGATCTAGAGCTTGCAGCAATTATCTTCGCACTGAAGATATGGAGGCATTACTTATATGGTGAAAAGTGCTACATTTACACGGACCACAAAAGCCTAAAATACTTGCCAACCCAGAAGGAGCTCAACCTTAGACAGAGGCGATGGATTGAGTTCCTGAAAGACTATGATTGTGTAATTGACTACCATCCTGGGAAGGCAAATGTAGTTGCTGATGCTTTGAGCAGAAAGTCCATCACAGCTTTGAGATCATTGAATGCCCGTCTAACTTTGATTCGAGATGGAGCTATTTTGGCTGATTTGCAAGTGAGGCCAAACCTGCTACAGCAGATTTTAGATGGGCAAAAGACAGATGAAAAGTTAATGGCTATTATGAGCAAAATCCCAGAAGGAAAAGCAACTAACTATGAGGCGAAGGCAGATGGGTGTCTGTATTATAAAGGAAGACTGTGTGTACCAGATGATAGGGAATTGAAGGCCAGTATTCTAAAAGAGGCACACACCAGTGTATATGCTATGCACCCAGGAAGTACAAAGATGTATCATGATCCAAGCTTGATATTGGTGGCACAGTATAAAGAAAGACATAGCTGACTATGTGGCTAAATGCTTGACATGTCAGCAAGTCAAGGCAGAACATCAAGTTCCATCGGGTTTGCTACAGCCTATACGCATACCTGAATGGAAATGGGATCGGGTCACCATGGATTTTGTAAGTGGTCTACCTCTCACCCAGAAGAAACATGATGCAGCATGGGTGATAGTGGGCCAGTTGACGGTCGACACACTTCTCGCCGATTAGGACTGACTACTCACTGGAGAAGTTAGCAGAATTGTATATCAGTGAGATAGTTAGACTGCATGGAATTCCACTTTCCATCATATCTAATCGAGACCCAAGGTTTACATCGAGATTTTGGAAGAAGTTGCATGAGTCCTTGGGTACACAACTCCACTTCAGCACAGCTTTCCATCCTCAGACGAATGGGCAATCCGAAAGAGTAATCCAGGTAAACAATTGAAACCAATGGAATTGATATAAATATTGAATTAAAATGATAACAATAACATGAAATATATGTCAGGTCCTTGAGGATATGCTGAGGAGTTGTGTCATTGAGTTTGAGGGAAGTTGGGATAGATACCTCCCACTGGCAGAATTTACATACAATAATAGCTACCAAGCTAGCATTCAAATGAACCCATATGAAGCACTGTATGGGAGGAAATGTAGAACTCCAGTGTGCTGGACTGAATTGGGCGAAGACAAACTGGTGGGGCCAGACCTGGTGAAACAGACTGAGCAGAAAGTGAAACTAATCAAAGCCAATTTGAAGGTTGCCTCAGACAGACAGAAATCCTATGCCGACTTAAAGAGAAAAGAAATAGAACATGTGGTTGGCGACAAAGTGTTCCTCAAGGTGTCACCGTGGAAGAAGGTATTGAGGTTTGGAAGAAAAGGTAAGTTAAGCCCTAGGTTCATTGGCCCATATGAAGTCATTGAACGTGTGGGTCCAGTGGCCTATAGGCTAGCTTTACCACCAGAGCTGGACAAGATTCACAATGTATTCCACGTGTCCATGCTCAGAAGATACCGCTCAGACCCTTCACATGTCATCTCCAGGGAAGAAATTGAAATACAACCGGATTTGACTTATGAAGAAGAACCTCTACGGATCCTGGCTCGGGAAGTAAAAGAGTTGAGAAATAAGCGGATTCCACTGGTGAAAGTGCTTTGGAGGCACCACAACACCGAAGAGGCAACTTCGGAAAGTGAAGAGACGATGAGGCAATAGTTCCCTCAACTGTTTGCTTCAGGTAAATTTCGAGGACAAAATTTAAATTAGAGGGGAAGAGTTGTAACACCCTCCCGGTAGCAACTCCGTACATTCTACTGTTCCGGTGACCGGTGTCGGTCCGGACAGCTAGAACGTCCGGAAAAATATTTAAACTAAAGTGAGGAACCATAATTAACTCAAATATTAATAAGAAAAATTTAGTAAAAATTTTAGAAATAAAATACAACCAAGTAAAACGAGCCGGTGCCCTAGCGATGGGTAACCCGGAGGGAAGTTGCGGTTCTCGCAACTAGGAGCCCTAGACCCGGGGGAAAAATTATAAAAAATAATTTTTCGGACTCCAGAGAAGGGTTATTGAGGTTCCCATGGCATTAGAATGCCAAGAAAATACTCAGAAAAATTTTTCAATCGGTACAGACAATTTTGACCTGTTAAGCCAAACGGAGGGCATTTTGGTCATTTCGCTTTCAGAGGTGATTTTTGGCCGACTTGTCCAGTTGAGTAAATAATTATTATGACATAAAATATGAATTAATGTTGGTAAAAAAACTAATTTAAAGTAAGTAGAAAAGAAAAGAAAAGAAAAATCCAAAATAATGCAAATAATGACATCTTTATGATGTCATTTAAAAGCTTCCACCAATCAAAATTAAACAACCATTTAAATAACCAATAAAAGAGATAATTGAGACTAAAGAAAATCAAAAGGTAAACAGCCATCTTGTTCCTCATTTCAGCCGCACCATAGCCAAGAGAAAACCCTCAATTTTCTTCATTAATCAAGCTTGCAAATCTCTCAAACCTCACCCCAAAACCCTAAGTCACTTTCACGAAAATTTATCCTTGCACCTTGCATAACCTTTTGGCAGGCAAGAAAAGGAAAGGAAGTGAAGTTTTGAGCTTGGGAAAAATTTGCCTACAAGAGGTTAGTGCATATATGTATTTAAAACTCATTAATTCCATGATTGAGACTTGTAATAGGTAAGAAATTGTGAAATAAATGAAACAAATTCATGTGTATGTCCACCATAGAATTTGGCAACCCTAATGAAGGAATGGTTTTGATTGTTTTCTTGGACTTAGAGTGGACTAGAAATGATGTTTAAGGTACATATATATACATGTATAATGAATTGGTGTGCTAACTAGGGTAATTGGTGTAAACCTTGAATTTAAACTAGGGTTTTAGGAGTGAAAATTGGACTAGGCTTATGAAATTGTTAAAGAACATTGTAAGGGTCAATTAGTGACCATTTGAGGAAATTTGACCATAATTGGGACTGAAATATAGCATGGCAAAGTGAAGGAGTATGCTGCCTAGTGAGTGCAGCAGGGTGGCTGAGATTCCAGCCCACTTACACAGCCATAACTTTGGCCGTGTAGGTCCAATTTGTGTTTGGCCAATTGGACATGAAACTAGGCTTATAATGGCACATTTTTGCTGAAGAAACCATGCCCAAAAGACCAAAGCAAGTGGACCAAAAGTTGGCCCCAATCCGGATACCACCTGACAAAGATCAGAAATGACCAAATGAGCGATCGCTCATTTGGCCATAACTCACTGTAGATATGGTCAATTGACCTGAAATTTTTACAGCACAAACAACTTTTATGAAGAAACCTACCCCAAATTATGACCAGAACCTATCCAACCAAGCAGTGGCAGTCACTGTTCATGGTACTGTAGATTTGGTAACTCTGCAGTTTTGGCAATCCGGCCAGCTGTGGTTTTTGGACCATATCTGGAGCTACAAAACTCCAAATGGAGTGATTCAAAAAAAGAAATTCAACTAGACAAAATAAGGAACAACTTTCATGTTTACCATTTCCTCAAATTCTTACTGCAACAGTGCTCAATGAAACAGTAAAGTCAAGCTTCAAAATCTGAAAATTCTGCCCTTTTGATTTAAGCCTAGAAATGTTAATGGTAATCAATTCCAACAAGTTTTAAATGGAAAATGTGGTATGTTGGAAGTGTCAAAACCAATGTACCTATTTTCTATCCAAAAGTCAACATTTTTGTTGACCAATGAGGTGAATAGTGACACCAAAACTTGAAATTCACAAATTGAAGAATTTAAAAGTTTCAAATGCCCTAGTATACCTAACAAGATTGGTTTGGATAGTTTGGCATGCCAATAGGGTTCAGTTAGCAATACTGCACGTGGCAATATGCCATTCTGTGATTTTATGGCTTTTAGCCATTCTGACCTTGCATTGAGATTTGGCCTTGTGCCTGAGATTATTTACAGCTTGGTAGCTGTTCTGTTGCACACCGGGAGATGCATATGTGACCGATGGTGTGACGGTCCGAGGTACTAGATACCCAGTGCCAGTTTACCCGTTATCCAGTCCAGTCGTCTAGTGTAGGTTACTTGGGGTAACCAAATGAATAAAAGTGGACAAAGTAAATGATATACAAATACCAAACAAATAAAACATATACATTCGTTACATATTTATTTCTTGCTATTTCTTTTATTTTATTATTGCACCACTAAGCATTATTGCTTAGCGCGTTGCTTTTGCCACGCGTAGGTTCTGGAGATACAGATCGTGAGCCCAGTAGACCGCAGACTGGGTGAGTCCATCCTGCAGTTCTGCACAGTGTCCGTGTCACCTCAACTTCTGCAGTGCATTGGTAGGACACTAGGTGTCATTTTGGCATTTTGTAATTAATTTTGATTTTCTCATATGTAATTAAACTTGTGTAATGTATATTGATATTCATGTAAATTATGAAAATTGTATTTGTGAATGGAAAAGTAAATATCTATTGGTGATTTATACTTAATTATCACATGTGATGGATGATTGAGAACTGAAATTGAGAAATGTTGTTGAGATCTTGATATTGAGACTTTGTTGATGAATTGAAGTTGGGATTGTTTGGAAATTATTTGGAAGTGTTTTTAACAGGTTCCGAAGAACTGTTTTCTCTATTTTTAGTCGGTACTCTGCTGGATTTTCTTTAAAATTTTCGGAACCTCAAATAAATAATTCTTTTGATAAATGGCTTAAATAAATTATATTTCATAAACTATATTCAAAACTATGACAAAAATTAATTAAGGTAAAATAGAGTGTGCCGGTACACCATGTGACATATCTTACTCGGATATACTGTAGCCGGGTAAGGGGTGTCACAGCACCACTGAGTGATATACTCAGCGATTGCTTCTTTATGCTGTCACAGGTAAGGGAAAGGAGAAGGCTGCCGAGTGAGAGACTTGAAAGCAGCATTTTAGTATTGTTTGTGGGTATTTATGTTAGGTATACCCTTGTGATTCCTTTAGATGTATTTTGTACCTATATGTATGGATGTACGGATATTGATCAGTTTGTATTTAAAAGCATTGCATTGCTATCTCATTTTGAGTTTGTAACTATTTTGTATTTTACTTTGAGACTTATGAAAATGTAACTTTGTAATATTTAGTCTACCATTATTTCCAATGAATGTTTACATGAAATTTTAACTATTGTCATGCAGTTTTCCGCAAAAGAATCGATAAGATAAAAAGTTATGGTTTGTTTTAAAATCCTTTGTAGCATAACTAATGGGTTATCTGTAGGTGGAGTTTGATAATTCATTAGGTATGCTACGGGAACATGTCATGCCTTATAAGGGATAAGGTGTGACAACAATCATGGGATCATAAAAAATTTAGTAGTGCAAAACTTTATAAATACATAAAATCTCAAGATAACCTTATAATAATTTGTTTTTCATTACAATCCAAAAATATATTACAAAAGAGTTGGTGCAACTGCTCAAAGTAAATTTTATACATACAATTACAGAATTACATCAAAATCTAAAGTATAAGGGTATACCTATGATATACCCGAAGATAGTCTCACTATGCCTTTTAGTAATCTTGCTCAGCTGCTTTATATTTTCTTTCACATGCGACAGCATACAAAGCTATCGCTGAGTGGTGAACTCAGTGGTGCACAAACTAATAATTTAAAACTTAATACAAGTTATGCTTGATAATTCATAACAAATAAAATTTAAAATTTCTAAATTCTTCAAAATTCATAACATTCAGAAATCAATATTTTCATTCATGCAATTTATTCATTTGAATAACATTTTGATCAAATAGTAACTATTTATCAACAATTTTTTTAAATCCCGAAACAATACAAAAATATTTTGAATCACTGACAAATTATTTATTTCAACCACAATTTATCAAACTATGCATAATTTAAAGGACGTTGCCAACAATTCAAAAAGATGCCGTGTTGTACACCATGACATTTTACACTCCCCCAATAATCGAGGTTAAAAGGGAGGAACAAAGACTAGCTAGTATATATGAGTACTCATTCAAACTCTTCCCCAACTGGCAAGCCAGAGAGGAAAGAGCTCGCCCAATCTAGTGGAGGAGATATCTTACTAGACAAGCTAATGAGAATTCACAACATATTTTGCCATGTCAACTGTGGTTTCAAATCATATTCAAAATAATTTCTATTTACAAAGTGTTTAGAAATCATCAACATATTTTATCATCATAAATTCATGCTCAAGGTTGGCAACACATCAAACTTAAAATTTACGATTCTCAAAACCATGCAATAAATCCTTAAATGCACAAGAAAATTTACATTTAATTTATACAATTTCATTCAACAAATTAAAATCCTCAACACAACAAAATTATAAATCATAAAATAAACTTGTTCAAATCAATTTAGAAGTGAAAAGTAACAAAATAGTTAGTTATGGACAAACCTTGAGCTAGTCTCCTCTTGGCCTTGACTCGATTCCTCAGATTCTTTCCTGATATTCTTTTCAACTGAAACACATAGTTTCACAGTGTTTCAGTATCATAACTCATTGTAAATCCAAAAATAAATTCAAATTCACTTATACCTAGCCTTAATATGCTAAACTTGGCATTCTTTAAATTTTGTATTTCGAGGTTACTATTCATGACACTATTCAAGTCAATTTGTTGACTTTCTAATGCTTAATAGGTATGGGAATTCTAATTTCACCCACATACCACATTTTGGTTACCTAATTTGTTGGTTTTGGTTGTTTTCTCAAATTTTAAGTCTTTTAGGCAAAATTGCAAATTTTCAATTTTGGTGTCTTATGTTGCACTGTTCCATTAGTCATGTTGCTGTTAGAATTTGGCTAAGTTTTCTTCATAGAAATTGTTCCTTATTGTCTTAAATTTATTCTCCTTTTTGAATCACTCTAATTGGAGTTTTTTAGCTCAAGTTATAGCCATTTGAATCATGGCTGCCGGATTGGACTTAACCCAGATTTCTGGGCACCAAACTGGTTCTGGCAGTTTTAAGTCACCAATTTTGGGTGGCCAAATGACTTGGTTAAGGGCATAATTTGGGTTTGTGTTCTCCATGAAAGTTTTAGGTCTATATCTCAGCTTTCCACTGGTAAAATTTCAAGTCATTTAGACCTACCTAGCCCAAGTTATGGCCAAATAAACAAACACTATTCATTTAGTTATTTTGTACAGGTCAGACTGCATAAATCCGGATTTGGTCAATTTGTTCACTAGGTTTTGGTCACTTTTTGGGCATGATTCCTGAATAAAAATTGTGTCATTTTGTGTCTATTTGCATTCCCAATTGGCCTCACACCAATTGGACTTGTAAATTTTTAGTTTTGGTCCCTCAAAGGGACCTTGGTCCTACTGCCTGCATACTACCCCCATTTAATTCGAATTTCCATTTGGTTCTAACACTTTCAACATACACCAATTGGTCACAAATGACCATTTCTCAGCTCAAACTAGGTCAAACACACCATTTAACACATTCTCACATTTTTGTCTTCCAAAACCCTAGGTCCAAACCCTAATTTTCATAAAATTCAAACCGAATGCATTCTAAACATCTATCCACTGTCTACACACATAATTCAACTTAAACAGCCATTCAAATGCATCAAATTCATTCATTCTCGACCCTACATACTGCTGGCCAAAATTTATATAGTCCTTTAACATATCATTTTGTTTCATTTTTCAACAAATCATCACTCAATCAAGTTGCCTAAGTATAAATATAAAGATACAAAAAGAGAAATCAAACTAACCTTACTTGGAATTTTTCACCTCTTCAAAACTTCCTCCTTTCTTTTTCTTTTTGTTGTCAAGCTCTTTATCAAGGTTTGAATACAAGGTTTAATGATAGAAATTTAAGTTTTTATGGTGGGATTTAGAGTTTGATCAAGGTCAAAATGAGCTTTAATGGAGTTTTAAGGGTGAGAGAGCTTTGAGAGAGGGAGAGAGAGAAATGGACGGGAATGAAGACTTTCCCCTTTTTTTCTTTTCTTTTCTTTATTTTTTTAGTCTTATGGAAGACCATAAAATCAAATTAATTAAATTTATTAATTATATATTTATTGCATCATGCATGAGGTCATGCATGATGTCATCACTTTTTACTTTTCTATTTTCCTCTCTTTTTTTTATTTATTTTTTCATTACTTCTTTAATTTAATTTCTGATTCTGAAATTTTCTTTTCTCTCATTTTATTTGACAGTTAGGTTAGGAGTCAGCTCTCGGGGTCAATTGACCAAATTGCCCCTCGCCGGTTCAACCCGGTTTGCAAATAATTAAATATTTCTTCTGGCTTCCTGACCTAATTATTTGACTGGCTTAACAATTCTTTTTCGTGATTTTCTCTTTTTCACTGTGTTCGTAATAGTCCTAAGGACCGCGGTCTCACATTTTACAGTTCAAAATTTGAGTTTAAATTGACTTCGCAGTCCTTCCCAGGAAGGTCACCCATCGCTGTGACTCCCAGCTCATTTAACCTTTTATATTCTGTTTTTCCTATTTTTACTTTTCTATCTGGTAATCACTATTTATTTTCGATTAGGGCTTTTCTAGGTATCTTAAACACAGTTCGAATCCTCTTAATTGTCTGGACCGATACTGGTCACCAGAACAGTAACATATACCAGGCTATGCAAATAGGGGTGTTACAAAAACAATTTCTATTTACAAAGTGTTTACAAATCATCAACATATTTAATCATCATAAATTCATGCTCAAGGTTGGCAACACATCAAACTTAAAATTTACAATCCACAAAACCATGCAATAAATCCTTAAATGCATAAGAAAATTTACATTTAATTTATACAATTTCATTCAACAAATTAAAATCCTCAACACAACAAAATTATAAATCATAAAATAAACTTGTTCAAATCAATTTAGAAGTGAAAAGTAACAAAATAGTTAGTTGTGCACAAACCTTATACGAGTCGCCTCTCGGCCTTGACTCGATGTCTCGGGTTCTTTCCCGGTATTCTTTTCCACTGAAACACACAGCTTCATAGTGTTTCAGTATCATAACTTATCATAAATCCAAAATAAATTCAAATTCACTTTTATCTAGCTTATATATGTTAAACTTGACGTTCTTCAAAATTTGTGTTTCGGGGTTACTATTCATGACACTATTCAAGTCAATTTATTGATTTCTAAGGCTTAATAGGTATGGGAATTCCAACTTCACCCACATGCCACATTTTGGTTACTAAATTTGTTGGTTTTGGTTGTTTTCTCAAATTCTAAGTCTTTTAGGCAAATTTGCAAATTTTCAGTTTTGGTGTCTTATGTTGCACTGTTCCATTGGTCATTTTTCTGTTAGAATTTGGCAAAACCTTCTTCATAGAAAATGTTCCCTATAATTTTAAATTTATTCTCCTTTTTGAATCACTCCATTTTGAGTTTTGTAGCTCAAGTTATAGCCATTTGAATCATGGCTGCCAGATTGGACTTAACCCAGATTTCTGAGCACCAAACTGGTTCTGGCAGTTTTAGGCCACCAATTTTGGGTGGCCAAATGACTTGGTTAAGGGCATAATTTGGGTTTCTGTTATTCATGAAAGTTTTAGGTCTATATCTCAGCTGTCCACTGGTAAAATTTCAGGTCATTTAGACCTGCCTAGCCCAAGTTAGGGATAAATGAATAAATACTGTTCATTTGGTCATTTTTGTACAGGTCAAACTGCATAATTCTAGATTTGGTCAATCTGTTCACTAGGTTTTGGTCACTTTTTGGGCATGATTCCTAAATGAAAATTGTGTCATTTTGTGTCTATTTTCATTCCCAATTAGCCTCACACCAATTGGATTTGTAAATTTTTAGTTTTGGTCCCTCAAAGGGACCTTGGTCCTGCTGCCTGCAGCATGACCCTAAGCAACCCGAATTTGCATTTGGTTCCAACACTTCTAACATACTCCAATTGGTCTCAAATGACCATTTCTCACCTCAAACTAGGTCAAACACATCATTTAAAAATTTCTCATATTTTTGTCTTCCAAACCCTAGATGTCAAGACCCTAATTCATGCAATTGATTAATTCATACCCAATTTACTACACTAATCACATATTCAACCTTAATCAATGTCAAATTCATGTCTAAATTAAATTGAACATATCAAAACTTCAAGGTACCATGGCTGGATGAAATTTACATTTGGTCCCTCAACTATGTTTTCTTTTGATTTGTTTCCATTTTCTCATAATTTCCAAACTATTTCATTACATACACATGAATCAAACCTAGGAAGTGAAGAGTTAGAGCACTAACCTTTACTTTGAATTTCAACTTCTCAATTCCTTCACTTTCTTTCATTCAACAAATTAAAATCCTCAACAAAACAAAATCATAAGTCATAAAATAAACTTATTCAAATCAATTTAGAAGTGAAAAGCAACAAAATAGTTAGTTGTGCACAAACCTTATACGAGTTGCCTCTCGGCCTTGACTCGATGTCTCGGGTTTTTTTCCTGTATTCTTTTCCACTGAAACACACAGCTTCACAGTGTTTCAGTATCATAACTTATCATAAATCCAAAATAAATTCAAATTCACTTTTATCTAGCTTATATATGTTAAACTTGACGTTCTTCAAAATTTGTGTTTCGGGGTTACTATTCACTATACTATTCAAGTCAATTTGTTGACTTTCTAAGGCTTAATAAGTATGGAAATTCCAACTTCACCCACATACCACATTTTGGTTACTAAATTTGTTGGTTTTGGTTGTTTTCTCAAATTCTAAGTCTTTTAGGCAAATTTGCAAATTTTCAGTTTTGGTGTCTTATGTTGCACTGTTCCATTGGTCATTTTTCTGTTACAATTTGGCAAAACCTTCTTCATAGAAAATGTTCCCTATTATTTTAAATTTATTCTCCTTTTTGAATCACTCCATTTTGAGTTTTGTAGCTCAAGTTATAGCAATTTGAATCATGGCTGCCAGATTGGACTTAACCCAGATTTCTGGGCACCAAACTGGTTCTGGCAGTTTTAGGTCACCAATTTTGGGTGGCCAAATGACTTGGTTAAGGGCATAATTTGGGTTTATGTTATTCATGAAAGTTTTAGGTCTATATCTCAGCTGTCCACTGGTAAAATTTCAGGTCATTTAGACCTGCCTAGCCCAAGTTAGGGCTAAATGAATAATAATATTATTCATTTAGTCATTTTTGTACAGGTCAGACTGCATAATTCCAGATTTGGTTAATCTGTTCACTAGGTTTTGGTCACTTTTTGGGCATGATTCCTGAATGAAAATTGTGTCATTTTGTGTTTATTTTCATTCCCAATTAGCCTCACACCAATTGGATTTGTAAATTTTCAATTTTGGTCCCTCAAAGGGACCTTGGTCCTGCTGCCTGCAGCATGACCCTAAGCAACCTGAATTTGCATTTGGTTCCAACACTTCTAACATACTCCAATTGGTCTCAAATGACTATTTCTCACCTCAAACTAGGTCAAACACATCATTTAAAAATTTCTCATATTTTTGTCTTCCAAACCCTAGATGTCAAAACCCTAATTCATGCAATTGATTAATTCATACCCAATTTACTACACTAATCACATATTCAACCTTAATCAATGTCAAATTCATGTCTAAATTATATTGAACATATCAAAACTTCAAGGTACCATGGCTGGAGGAAATTTACATTTGGTCCCTCAACTATGTTTTCTTTTGATTTGTTTCCATTTTCTCATAATTTCCAAACTATTTCATTACATACACATGAATCAAACCTAGGAAGTGAGGAGTTAGAGCACTAACCTTTACTTTGAATTTCAACTTCTCAATTCCTTCACTTTCTTCCTTCCTATTCTTCTTTAATCTTCTTTTCTAGGGTAACTTAGAAGCTTTTTAGGGTTTAGGGTTGAAATTTGTGGGGAAGAACTAAGTTTTTCAAGCTTTAAAAGCTTGTTAATGGAGTAACCTTGGGAGAGAAAAGTGAGAGGGAGATGGGGACATTTTTTAAGAAGATGAAGCTTTTTTTTTCTTTTTCTTTTATGAATTTATCCTTTAGGAAGACCATAAATTAAATTAATTAAATTTTAATTATAATATTTATTGCATCATGCATGAGGTCATGCATGATGTCATCACTTTTTACTTTTTCTTTTTTTTTTATTTATTTTTCTATTAGTTCTTTAATTTAATTCCCAATTTTAAAATTTTCTTTTCTCCGATTTTATTTGACAGTTAGGTCAGGAGTCAGCTCTAGGGGTCAATTGACCAAATTGCCCCTCGCCGGTTTAACCCGGTTTGCAAATAATTCAATATTTCTTCCGGCTTCCTGATCTAATTATTTGACTGGCTTAATAATTCTTTTTTGTGATTTTCTCTTTTCGAATGTGTTCGTAATAGTCCTAAGGACCATAGCGTCACATTTTACGATTCGAAATTTAAGTTTAAATCGACTTTGCAGTCCTTCCTGAGAAGGTCATCCATCGCTGTGACTCTCAACTCATTTAACTCTTTATGTTCTGTTTTTCTTATTTATACTTAACTAATTGACAATTACTAATTATTTGTGTTCAAGGCTTAACTAGGTGTCTTAAACACAGTTCTAATCCTCTTAATTGTCCGGACCGATACCGATCACCGGAACAGTAACATATACCAGGCTATGCAAATAGGGGTGTTACACTTATGCTATTTTTGGCAATGTGGGCAAGCAACAGATACTGTTAGGGCTGGTCCCCTATACCCTATCCCTGGAGAGCTAGCCATTGAAGGGGTGGACTGGCCTCTCCTTGGTGCAAACTGAGATTTGGGCCTCTGTGACTGACCTTGACTTGGTGCTCTAATGAAACTCTGAGTAGGCGAACCTCTGAATTTCTTACTAGGGGTAGAAGATGTACCAATTTGACCTTGACCTCTTTTCTGCTATCTGTCTCTTCTGTTCTGCTCATTCATTCTAACTTTTTCAACCTTCAGTGCAGCTTCCACTAACTTGGCAAACTCTGTAATGTTATCATTGAGTCCTTCCTCAAATCTCTTGCATCTCTCTGCCTCATAAGGGACTATTTCCCACCCATTGCGGCTCAGTCTGACAAATTCTCTTTCATATTCAGCCACTGTCAGCTGTCTCTGGCGTAGGGTAATAAACTCCCTTCTCTTCTCTTCCAGCTATACACTGCCCACATACTTCTTTCTGAACTCAGTGAGAAAGAAATCCCAAGTTTTCTGTTCTGGTGGCACCTCACTAGTTACTATATCCCACCATTGGTATGCATCATCTTGCAATAGTGATACAGCAGCTTCCAAATTCTGCTCTAGAGTATAATGAAGTTGTTTTAAAACTCTTCCAGTTTTGTCCAACCAGTTCTCAGCTGTAACAGAATCATCTTCCCTTTTGCCGAGAAAATCCACTGCTCCAAACTTCCTGAGTCCCTCCATATTAGATTTTTGATGTGGAGGTGGTGATGGTGGCATAACTCCTGCCATCTGTCTAAAGAACTCAGCCATTTGCTGAAATGTGGCTGGTGCACCTGGTACTGGTGGAGCAGGTTCCCTCCTGTCTCCTGGTTCAATCATATAAGGAGCATGACTTTCCATTTCCTCATCGACCGCTCTCTGCGATGTGGAGTCCATATTCTGATCAAAATAACAAATCAAAAGATCTGCATTAGAGTCATCTTAACACTTACAATGCAACGCATGATATGCAAACTATCTAGGTCCAGAAACACCTAAACCATGCTCTGATACCACTAAATGTAACACCCCTCATCCGTCTACAGAATAGTCGAGCAAAGCGTGCTACACGGCGTGCCGGAACATCTAGTCTGTGATTATTTCATTTCCTGAGCTCAATTTAATTTTAAGAAGTCTTTTATGTAATATTCATATCATGCTGATACTATTTTCATACTTTGATAAAATCAGTGTTTCAAGATTGATAATAAAAATTTGGCAAGGTGTTGTCTGTATTTCAGACAAACTGTCCTTCCAAACCTGTTTAAAATAGTTTAATATGATAATATCAAAATCTCAAATATTTCACAATCTCTATTTCTCAGTAAAGTTAATAGACTTTTACAGTCATTAAATAGTTCCATAATACAGTCCATAATAATTTAAATATATCCAGAAAATCTTCATGTTATTTAATATGTACAAAATATTACAAACTTTAGAGCTTTCATAACATTACAAAATACAGGGTCGAATTTCAACAATATAACAAAAGTACAAAATACAGGATATCCTAAGTCTTACCATGTATGAAATGCAGTGCAGATGACTCTGGACTCCTATGCAGATCTGATGTCTCACCCGATCGTAGGTCTGCTGGGCTCCCCAACTGTGTCTCCAATACCTACGCATTACAAAAGCAACACGCAAAGCAATTTTGCTTAGTGGTGCCAAATATAAAGAAATATACACTAAAATAAAGTAAATAAAGTGTTTATGAATTTTTGATAGTGCTGTATGTCAGTAGACTGGATTTAGCTATTTGAATTTAATAGTACTTGAATTACTGCCCGTGTAGCCTATATACTGACCAGACTGGATAAATGGATATACTTGCACTGGGCACCTAGTACCTCAAGCCATCACACCATTGGTCACAAAGTGTCTCCCGGTGTGCAAACAGGGTGGCTAAAAAGCCATATAGTCAATCTGGCGATAAGCCAAGAATAAATACACAATATGTATAGCCGTAGACTATTAAAGTCACAGTGCGGCATAATAAGCCGTAAAAACATAGTATGGCATAAAGCCATTTACAGAAAAGCTGTCAGAATCCTATTGGCATGCCAACCTATCCAAACTAGTCAACTAGGCAAACTAGGGCACATTATAAATTAATTGTTTAATTCTTCACTTTTTAGAGTTTACTAACTATTATGTAATTCATAAATCAATGCATATGTTGACCTTTTTAGATACTATGGATAAGTTGTTTCTAGCATCAACATGTCACATATTGTAATTCAATATGCTGCCAATATAGTGCAATATACCATTTTTACAAGTTGGCATTCATTGCCAAATTACTTCAAGCATCATTGTATGTAAATGTAAAATTCTCAATTTTTGGTGTGCTAGATTGGTCTAGCTTAAAGTCCTATTTCTCTTGTTTTTTAGCTTCTAGTCAAACAAGCAAAATTGTAGCTCTATGTCTTATTGCATGCGGGGTAGAATTTTAGGTCATTCTGAGTTGTATAGACCAAGATATGGTCAATTTACTAAAGCTGGACAGATTGCACCTTTAGTGCAAAATTTGGTCAATTTTAGGTCACTTTTAGTTCTGGCAGTTTTGGTACCTGAACTTGTGCAAGCTATTTGACTTAGTTCTGATCATTTCTAGGCTTTGGTGTCTTCACAAGAATTGTAGCTCTATGTCTAACCTATCCATGGAAAAAATTTCAGGTTGATTGGACCTGTTTTGAGTGAGTTATGATCATCCTAATGATTACTGTTTATATGGTCAAAAATCTGGGTTGCAAGGTTGCTATTCCGGATTTGGTCATTTTTAAGGTCAGTTTCTAGGCAGAATTTTGGCAACATTTCGGCATAAAAGTTGGCCTATTTGGTGTCTAGTTTCACCTCCCATTAGCCTCATACCAATTGGGATTACAGTTGGGCACTTATGACCTAATTTAGGTACTACCATCAATACACAACCTGCACAAAACACTTAGACTTCCAATTTGATATTCCTTCTCCTCCTCATTACTTCAATATTCAATCAATGGCACTTCTATATATATATTGTACACAATTCCAGCAAACAATTTTGGGCAAAACATTCAAGTGCTCAATGCACACAATTCATCATTAAGTTCAACATTCACTTCCACCAAAATTCAACATATCTCCATATCAATATTACACATACACTTCAATATACTCATACTTCAATACCAATTGCACATGCTGCCCACAATTTAACACTAGCATATTTCATTAATAAACTTCATATTCACACATAAATTAATGATTTAATAGGCTACCAAACATGGTAGTTTTTCCAAAGCATTAAGGTTCCATTTCACACCCTTAATTCAAGCACTGCATGCACATACTTAGATTTTAACTTACTACATCCTCCACTTGAGTTAATCAACCTTAATTTCCATCCATTAGAGGTAAGAAAAACTCAAATACAACACATATTCATGGCTGCCGAAAATGGACCATTTCATTTCTCACTATTCTCTTCATTTCTCTTCACCAAAATACTCACCTCAACCTAAACACAAGGTTTACTAAAGCAAGGGAGAGGTTTTGGACACTTACCTCTTGAGAGCTTTCCCAAAACCTGATCAAATCATTCCTTTCTTGTTCCCAAAAGCTTCCTTAAGTTGAGTGTGCAAACTTTAATGAAGAAATTATGGTGAAAGATGGCTTGAAGATGGTTGCATGGTGGTTGAACAAACTTCGGCTATGGAGGATTCATGGAGTTTTCCATTCGGATGGTTCTTATCTTTGAGGTTGAAGATGGTAGTTTTAGTCCACTAAAGCTTAATATGGGTCCCTTAAGATGTCACTAGTGGAGCACTAACTTGGTTAAATAATTCATTAATCTTAATTTCCTTAATTTTGCTCATTTGCCACTAATTTTTTACTATTTACATAATGCATTTCATTTTAATTTTTCATGATATTTCTAAAGCGTAATATCATTCATTTTTAATGGACATTGAGGTCAAAAGGCAGCTCTTGGTTTCAAATGACCAAAATACCCCACTTCGGGTTATATTCCTGATTTTTTGTTAACACCGATTTTTGTCTGTTTCTTAATTTTTTCATTTTTCTTTGTACTAATTTATTAATTTTTCTTTGATAATTCTAGTTTCAATTATATTTCAATAGACCTTTACTTACGTCCTAAAATTAAATTCTGAGGGTTTCCCATGGTCCTGGGGTCGGCAACGGCCTTCCCAGTGCGGTCACCCATCGCTGCAGTGCCGACTCGTTTAACTTAGTTTCATTTTCTCTCTTTCATTTTTCTTTGATTTTTCTTGTATTTTCTTTTTATTTATTTCGTCATTATATGTCTGTTCACTATCACCGAAGTGTAGTTCCAGACATCCTGACTTGCCTGGACTGATATTTGGCCACTGGAGCAACAGAACATACAGAACACGTATAATGGGGATGTTACATTGCTGCTGAGGCTGCTGCTGATCTCCAGTATTTACGCGATGGAAAAACCATATGTGCTAAGCAAATTGCTTAGTGGTTCATAATTTAAAGAAATGCATTTAAATAATTAAAATAATCATTCTATACTAAGTTCCACAATTTCTAAGTTATTTATGAATTTTCTGCACTTTGGAAGTAATTTAACTTAATAGTATCTTTTCTAGTCTTTTCTGATATTTTCAGTCTTAATTTATTTATAACAGTGCCCAAGTAATCTATAACAAACTATAAGTGTTGGATACATGGGAGTATATTGGTTAGACAGCTATGTCTAGCCTGTATACACATGTCATGTAGGGCACTAGGCCAGCGGGTTGGCTTTCTAAGCCACAAATATCATTAGGCACAATGGCCAACAGGAAGGCATATAGCCTATACAATAATCATATTAGACATATTTTGTCGATCAATAATTATTCATATAGGCAGTACTACTATCTGTAGTCCCTAATTGGTATACCAATCGATCCATACAATATACATAAGCTTAGGTTTACTTTGGGCAATTAAGTATTATTAACTTCTTAGTAGGCTTTTCATGTCATTTTGTAGTGAGAAGGTAGGTCCCACATACTTATTTAGTGTAATATAGTGATAACAGAATTTTTGTGTCAATGTGTAGTGGGAAAGTGGGTCCCACATACCTGTTTTAAGTAATTTAGCATATAGTGACTTAGTAGGGATAAGCCGCTAATATTTTTCAAGAACCTTTCTTTAGGTTCTTATTCAGGATTTTAACTTTGCATATAACTTTCCTTGACAGTTTTAATGTCACTTACACCTCGGTAAATTTTTAATTAAATCCTGAAATTTAGTTCCTAGGGTTTCTCACTGGTCTAGGATACAGTTCTTCTAACCTAATTTCATTTCATGTCTTTTATTTTACCTTAATTTTTCTTTTATTTTCCTATCATGTGTTCTATCATTTTATATGTCCTCACTGTAATTTAAATGTAGTTCCCAGCATTCTGACTGTCTGAGTGTAACACCCTCCCTGTAGCAACTCCGTACATTCAACTGTTTCGGTGATCAATATCGGTCCGGACAGTTAGAACTCCGGAAAAATATTTAAACTTAAGCGAGGAACCATAATTAACTCAAATATTAATAAAAAAAAATTAGAAAAAATTTTAGAAATAAAATACAACCAAGTTAAACAAGCCGGTGCCCTAGCGATGGGTAACCTAGTGGGAAGTTGCGGTTCTCGCAACTAGGAGCCCTAGACCTAGGGGAAAATTCATAAAATAATTTTTGAGACTCCAGAGAAGGGTCATTGAGGTTCCTATGGCATTATAATGCCAAGAAAATGCTTAGAAAAATTTTTCAATCAGTACAGACAATTTTGGTTTGTTAAGCCAAACGGAGGGCATTTTGGTCATTTTGCCTTCAGAGGTGATTTTTGGCCGACTTGTCCAATTAAGTAAATAATTATTTTGACATAAAATGTGAATAAATATTGCTAAAAATTTAATTGAAAATGAGTAGAAAATAAAAGGAAAGAAAATAAAAGAAAATGGGAATTTTGACATCATTATGATGTCATTAAAACAATTAACCAATCACATGATGAAATATGGCTAGCACTCACTTAAAATAAATAAATGGGCAGCAAATGAAAGAAAAAAATCAGAATTTCCTTATCTTCTTTCCTTTTGCCAAACCATTGCCCATGGTTTCTTCCACCATTTTTCTTCATGAAAAGCTTCATCTTCCATAAATTCTTACCATATTTCCCATAAGCCCCAACACTAAAACTTGTTCTTGGACCTTGCTAGAGTGATTGGGAGCTAAGAAAGTTGAAGAAATTGAAGTTTGGTCAAGAAGGAAAATTGTTAAGTTAAGGTTAGTGCAATTTCTAGACCTCTTTCTTCTTTAATTCTTAGAATTAAGTTAACATGAGATGGAATTTCATGGAAAATGAATGAAACTATGCTTAAATGAAGAACCAAAATTTCGGCTAGTAATGAGAGCTTGGTGGTTTTATTGAATTGAGTTGATTACACATGCCTACTAGTGTGTATTGAATTGTTTATATGCTTTGTATAATTGGATGGTGGTATTTGCATGAGATGTGAAGTGTGGAGGTTAGGGTTCGGACACAAACTTGAGATTTTGTTCATGTAAGGATGAAAATAAGTTTTAAGGATCAATTAGTGATCATTTGGTTGTGTGTGAACAAGAAATGAAGTGAGTTGAGGCTTGGCATTTGTGTATGGGTGAGCTGCCTTGGTTGACCTGCAGGACTAAGCATGAGTCCAGCAGGTTTGGGTAACTATAAATGGAGTTGTAGAGGTTCAATTGGTGCAAGGCCAATTGGACATGAAACTAGACACATAATGGCACAACTTTGGTGAAGAAACCCTGCCCATAAAACCAAACCAAGTTGACCTAAAAATTTCCCTAATCCGGGTGACCTGCATTCTGCTTGGGCAAAATGACCAAATGAACAGTGTCTATTCATTTGGTCATAACTCAGTGTAGAAAGGTCTAATTGACCTGAAATTTTACCAGCAGAAATCTGAGATATAGACCTACAACTTTCATGAAGAAACCTAACCCAAATTTTGACCATAACATGTTCAAAAAGTGACCTGCAGTCACTGCACAAAACACTATAGATTTAGTCAGTCTAGAAAATCTGGAAAATTTGCCAATTATGGTGTTTAGGCCATAACTTGAGTCACAAAACTCCAAATGGAGTGATTCAAAAAAAGAAATGTAACTAGACACAATAAGGAACAATTTTCATGTTGACAACTTTACCAAATTCCTACTGTAAAAATGATCAATGAAATAGTAAACACAAGGCCTGAAATCTGAAAATTTTGAACAACTAGCACTAAACTTAGAAATGGTATTGGCAACCAATACCTACAACTTTAGAATGCAAAATGTGGTATGTTGGGAGTATTAGAACCAATGTACCTATTGCCTATGCAAAAGTCAACATTTTAGTTGATTGATGAAATGAATAGTAACACCTAAACTTAAATATCAAGAATGGTACAATTTAAAAGTGTAACATACCCTAGTACACCTAGCAAGGTTGGTTTGGATAGGTTGGCATGCCAATAGGGTTCAGTTAGCAGTACTGCACATGGCATTATGCCATTCTGTGATTTCATGGCTTTTAGCCATTCTGACATTGTGTTGATACTTGGCCTTGTGCCTAATATTTATTATGGCTCATTAGCTGTTCTGTTGCACACCAGGAGATACATATGTGACCGATGGTGTGACGGCCCGAGGTACTTGATACTCAGTGCCAATTTACCCGTTTATCCAGTCCAGTCATCCAGTATAGGTTACTTGGGCAACAAAAAATGAAAGTGAATAAATTTAATGAAATTATGAATATAATGAGTACAAAATAAATAAGATCACTAATAATGATCGAAAAATTGTCTGCATAAGACATCAGAATATGGACTGCATATTTATTTTCCGTTATTTCTTTTTATTTTATTATTTGCACCACTGAGCATTATTGCTTAGCGTGTTGCTTTTTGCCACGCGTAGGTTCTGGAGAGACCGACCGAGAGCCCAGAAGACCACAAACTAGGTGAGACTTTCTGCAGCTCTGCATAGTATCTGTGTCACCTCACCGATATCAGTGTATCGGTAGGACACTAGGTTTCATTTTGGGTATTTTATAATTAACTTTTGTTTTCTCATGTGTAATATGTGACACCCCTTACCCGTGTACAGTATACCCGAGTAAGTAATGCCACACGGTGTACCGGCACATTCTAATATACCTTAATTAATTTATACCATGCTTGTGAATATAATTTATGAAATATAATTTGTTTTAGCCATTTATCAAAAGTATTATTTATTTGAGGTTCCGAAGATTTTAAAGAAAATCCGGCGGAGTACCGGCTAAAAATGGAGAAAACAGTTCTTCGGAACCTGTTAAAAACACTTCCAATATTTGTATTCCATCATCTCAAACTCCAATATCCAAAATCTCAACAATATTTCTCAATTTCAGTTCTCAACAACCTTTTCATTTCTCAAACATCCATCACATGTGATAATCAAGTATAAATCACAAATAAACATTTACTTTTCCATTCATAAATAAAATTTTAATTTACATGAACATTAATATACATTACACAAGTTTAATTACATATGAGAAAATCAAAATTTATTACAGAATGCCAAAATGACACCTAGTGTCCTACCAATGCACTGCAGAAGTTGAGGTGACACGGACACTGTGCAGAACTGCAGGATGGATTCACCCAGTCTGCGGTCTACTGGGCTCACGATCTGTATCTCCAGTACCTACGCGTGGCAAAAGCAACGCGCTAAGCAATAATGCTTAGTGGTGCAATAATATAATAAAAGAAAATAGCAGAAAATAAATATGTATAGAATGTGTATGATTTGTTTGTTTGGTATTGGTATATCCATCATTTCATTAACTTTGTTCACTTTCATTCATTTGGTTGCCCAAGTAACCTACACTAGACGCATCGGATCGATAACGGTAAATCGCGCTGGGTACCTAGTACCTCGGGCCGTCACACCATCGGTCACATATGCATCTCTCGGTGTGCAACAGAACAGCTAATAAGCTGTAATAACATCAGGCACAAGGCCAAGTCTCAATACAATGTCAGAATGGCTAAAAGCCATAAAATCACGGAATGGCATGTTGCCATGTGCAGTACTGCGAACTGAACCCTATTGGCATGCCAAACTATCCAAACCAATCTTGTTAGGTATACTAGGGCATTTGAAACTTTTAAATTCTTCAATCTTTGAATTTCAAATTTCGGTGTCACTATTCACCTCTTTGGTCAACTAATATGTTGACTTTTAGGTAGAAATTAGGTACATTGGTTTTGGCACTCCCAACATACCACATTTTGCCTTTAAAACTTGTTGGAATTGGTCACCATTACCATTTCTAACTTAAAACAAAGAGGGCAGAAAATTTCAGTTTTTGAAGCATATGTTTACTGTTCCATTAAGCACTGTTGTAGAAATTACCACATCTATAGTAACAAGAACAGTGACTGTGATTGCATTTTTGAATTGGTTCTGGTCATAATTTGGGGTAGGTTCCTTCATGAAAGTTGTTTGTCTATGTCTTAACTTTTTGCTGTAAAAATTTCAGGTCAATTGACCAAATCTACAGTGAGTTATGGCCAAATGAACAGTTACTGTTCATTTGGTAATTTCTGCAGGTGCTGTTGCAGGGTGTCTGGATTGGGGCCAACTTTTGGTCCTCTTGCTTTGGTCTTTTGGGCATGGTTTCTTCAGCAAAAATGTGCCATTATAAGCCTAGTTTCATGTCCAATTGGCCAAACACCAATTGGACCAACACAGCCAAAGTTATGGCTATGTAATTGGACTGAAATCTCAGTCACCATTACTGCTGTCCCTAGGCAGCATAGTCATTCTCTTTGCCAAGCTATTTTTCAGTCCATATTATGGTCAACATACCTCAAATGGTCACTAATTCACCATTAGAGTGTTCTTTAACAGTTTCATAAGCCAAGTAAATTTTTACTTCTCAAAACCCTAATGTCCAATTCAATTTACCCATAAACCTCAATTAGCACACTAGTTCAACATCCATGAATATTCATACCTTAAACATCATTTCTAGCCACTCTAAATTCATTAAAACATTCAAACTCATCCTTCCTTAGGGCTGCCGAAAATTGAAGATACTCTAACATATATGATTTACTTCAAATTCTTACAATTTCTTAACTTAAAATGATGCTCTAGCAAGGATTAAAGGAGTGAGAGTGAAAGTATAGCACTAACCTTTAAGTGGCAGAATTTTCAGCCACCCAAACTCCTTTCTTTCTTCCTCTTTTGGCTGCCTAAAGCTTCCTTAGGATGTGTAGATTAATTTTAGTGAAGGTGACCTAGGATTTTAAGGTTGGATGTTGGAAGATTTAAAGCTCAATTTGAGCATCAATGGAGGAAGGGGTATGGGAAGGGTGCCGGCCATGGGAGATGAAGAAGAAGATGTAAGTTTTTTTTTCATTATTTGGTCTTATTTTATATCCCTCTTATGCCTTAGTAAAATTTGTTAATCCCTCATTGGTTTAGAAGTTTTTTTAATTGAGGTCATCATGACATCATATATATAAATCTCATTTCTTTTCTTTTCTTTATTTCTTTCATTCATTTTTAATCATTTTCTCATAAATATTAATTCATATTTTGTGTCATAATAATTATTTACTCAACTGGACAAGTCGGCCAAAAATCACCTCTGAAGGCGAAATGACCAAAATGCCCTCCGTTTGGCTTAACGGGTCAAAATTGTCTGTACCGATTGAAAAATTTTTCTAGGTATTTTCTTGGAATTCTAATGCCATAGGAACCTCAATGACCCTTCTCTGGAGTCCCATATATTATTTTATGAATTTTTCCCCGGGTCTAGGGCTCCTCGTTGCGAGAACCGCAACTTCCCTCTGGTTACCCATCGCTAGGGCACCGACTCGTTTAACTTGGTTGTATTTTATTTCTAAAATTTTTACTAAATTTTTCTTATTAATATTTGAGTTAATTATGGTTTCTGACTTTAGTTTAAATATTTTTCCGGACGTTCTAGCTGTCCGAACCGACACCGGTCACCGGAACAGTAGAATGTACGAAGTTGCTACTGGGAGGGTGTTACAACTCTTCCCCTCTAATTTAAATTTCGTCCTCGAAATTTACCTGATGCAAACAGTTGAGGGAACTGTTGCCTCATCGTCTCTTCACTTTCCCAAGTTGCCTCTTCGGTGTTGTGGTGCCTCCATAGCACTTTCACCAGTGGAATTTGCTTGTTCCTCAACTCTTTCACTTCCCGAGCCAAGATCCGTAGAGGTTCTTCTTCATATGTCAAATCTGGTTGTATTTCAATTTCTTCTCTGGAGATGACATGTGAAGGATCTGAGCGGTATCTTCTGAGCATAGACACGTGGAACACATTGTGGATCTTGTCCAGCTCTGGTGGTAAAGCTAGCCTATAGGCCACTGGACCCACACGTTCGATGATTTCATATGGGCCAATGAACCTAGGGCTCAACTTACCTTTCCTTCCAAACCTCAATACCTTCTTCCATGGTGACATCTTGAGGAACACTTTGTCGCCAACCACATATTCTATTTCTTTTCTCTTTAGGTCGGCATAAGATTTCTATCTGTCTGAGGCAACCTTTAAGTTGGCTTTGATTGATTTTACCTTCTCTCACTCGGCTGTTTCACAGTGTCCGCCCTACCGCTTGTCTTCGCCCAATTCAGTCCAGCACACTGGAGTTCTACATTTTCTCCCATACAGTGCTTCATATGGGGCCATTTGGATGCTAGCTTGGTAGTTATTGTTGTATGCAAATTCTGCCAGTGGGAGGTATCTATCCCAACTTCCCTCGAACTCAAACTCCTCAGCATATCCTCAAGGACCTGACATATATTTCATGTTATTATTATCATTTTGATTCAATATTTGTATTAATTCCATTGGTTTCAATTGTTTACCTGGATTACTCTTTCTGATTGCCCATCCGTCTGAGGATGAAAAGCTGTGCTGAAGTGGAGTTGTGTACCCAAGGACTCATGTAACTTCTTCCAGAATCTCGATGTAAACCTTGGGTCTCGATCAGATATGATGGAAAGTGGAATTCCATGCAGTCTAACTATCTCACTGATATATAATTCTGCTAACTTTTCCAGTGAGTAGTCAGTCCTAACTGGCAGAAAGTGTCTTGACCGTCAATCATCCACTATCACCCATGCTGCATCATGTTTCTTCCGGGTGAGAGGTAGACCACTTACAAAATCCATGGTGACCCGATCCCATTTCCATTCAGGTATGCGTATAGGCTGTAGCAAACCTGATGGAACTTGATGTTCTGCCTTGACTTGCTGACATGTCAAGCATTTAGTCACATAATCAGCTATGTCCTTCTTCATACCAGGCCACCAATATTGGAGTTTCAGATCATGATACATCTTTGTACTTCCTGGGTGCATAGCATATACACTGGTGTGTGCCTCTTTTAGAATACTGGCCTTCAATTCCCCATCATCTGGTACACACAGTCTTCCTTTGTAATACAGACACCCATCTGCTTTCACCTCATAGTCAGTTGCTTTTCCCTCTGAGATTTTGCTCATAATAGCCATTAGCTTCTCATCTACCTTCTGCCCATCTAAAATCTGCTGTAGCAGGTTTGGCCTCACTTGCAACTCAGCCAAAATAGCTCCATCTCGAATCAAAGTGAGACGGGCATTCAATGATCTCAAAGCTGTGATGGACTTTCTGCTCAAAGCATCAGCAACTACATTTGCCTTCCCAGGATGGTAGTCAATTACACAATCATAGTCCTTCAAGAATTCAATCCATCGCCTCTGTCTAAGGTTGAGCTCCTTCTGAGTTGGCAAATATTTTAGACTCTTGTGGTCTGTGTAAATGTAGCACTTTTCACCATACAAGTAATGCCTCCATATCTTCAGTGCGAAGATAAAAATGATTAAAATAAAATAGGGTGTTCCGGTACACTGTGTGACATATCTTACTCAGCTATACTGTAGACAGGTAAGGGGTGTCACACTAGACAGATGTCAGTCGCCGGAGCAATAGAATGTACGAACTACCGACGGTGAGGGCGTTACAATTGTGTTTCTTCTTTCTAGGCTTATGAATACCATTTTTCTCAGGTCCACAATTGATGAAAACTTTTACCCCTACTTGAGGCATATCATTCCCCCTTTCTTAAAAAGGAATTGTATTTAAATCCAATTCTTTCCATTGGAAATAGCAATCATATCACAAATCTTTTTTTCCTATGAAGGAACTATAAGTTGAAAAAGAAAAAACAATTTCATTATGATTTGTTAGTGAAAAAGTAGTTATAGTCTCATGTTATTCGTCATCAACTTGTATTTTAAGGTTCAAGGTAGGATGAATGATTATTTCCCTTTCTCATCATGCTCTACTATGCTTTTCTCCATGGTTTCCTCATCCTTGCTTTCTTGTGAACTCAAGGCAAGCATATCACCTTCATCAACACATATAAGGTAGTCTTCCATAAGACTCTCCTTGTTTGCTTCCTCATCCAAGGTTGCTTCAATAGTACTCACAATCTTTTCATGTGAAGCTTGTAAGCGTTCTTCCTCCTCTGGGTGGAATTTTGGCTCCTCCTCTTTCGGTTGGAAATTTGGCTCCTCCTTAGGATGGGATTTTATTAAAGTAGAAGTTATTTTGGTGCGATAAGTGCATTGGCACCCCAATTTGTATACAAGCTGAATTAGCTCATCAAAAGACTTAAAAGGTTGTGATTCCATTAGATAGGCAATTTCAAACCTTAATCCACTAAGAAAAATAGCAATGGTTTGTTACTGTAAATTGTAGTACATTAGATTCAAGATTTGAGTTACTTTATCAAGTTGTGCCATGATCTCCTTTTGCTTTTGTTGCAAGAAACAAAAAGAACAAACTCCTACCAAAATTCCAAAGCTTTGATACCGAACTAATATGCCAAAAATAACAAAAAAAGATAGATATAGATAAACTTGCAAAAACCCTTTTGATGAGTTAATGAACATGCCACAAAGAGATCTAGCAAGGATGGTAATTGAAATCCTTTTGATACGTCTAAGATGCTACAAAAGAAACTAAATCAATCAAGGTAGATGCCATGATCAAAGATTGATAAGTCAAGGTATTCGCCACACTTGAAAAAAGTGATAAGAAAACTAGCACTTCATTAATATCAACTAAAAACTCTAAATAATGAAAAATTACAAAGGAGAGCCCTATTTATAAGCATTTATTAGGAATATTAAATAAAATTCTATTCAAAATTCTGAAAACATAAAAATAAAAGATAAATAAAAAGTAGAAAAGTTAATCTCTCAACCAATAGGACTGTAGATGTAACACCCCTACATGCATAGTTCTATGCAAATTACTGTTTCGGTGACCGGTGTCAGTCCGGACAATTAAGAGGATTAGAACCATATTTAAGGCACCTAGAAAAGTCCTGAATGAAAATTAATAGTGATTACCAGAAGGTAAAGTATAAATAAGAAAAACAGAACATAAAAGGTTAAATGAGCCGGGGTCACAGCGATGGGTGACTGCACTGGGAAGTGACTGCGAGGTCAGTTATAACTCTATTTTTGTATGAGGCATTGTGACACTGCAGTCCTAGGAAATATTGCGAAGCTAGGGGAAATGTGAAAATCACAGAAAAAGGTAAAGAATCAGATCAAATAATTAGATCAAAGTTCTGGAAGAAATACTGAATTTTTAGTAAACCAGATCAGACCGGCGATGGGCAAATTGGTCAATTCACCCTTAGAGGTGACTCATGACCTAACTATCCAATAAAATGTTAGAAATTAAAATTGTGAAATATATAATTAAATTGAAAAAGAAAAGAAAAGAAAAGAAAATAAAATAAAAGATTAATGACATCATACAAGTGACATAGGCATGACCTTATAAATAATTATCATTTAATTAATTGATTTGACTAAGTCAAATTTAAGATAAATATACATAAAATGAAAATCAAAATCAAAATAATTTGGTCTTCTTCTTCCCATACTTGCCACCCCCTCTCTCTCTTGGTTCTCTCTCTCAATTTCCACCATGGAAGCTTATGTTTAAGCTTCCTAAACCCTAATTTCAACCCTAAATCCCCTACTTTCCTTAAAGAAAATTAGTAATTGAGCCTTGGTAAGAAGTGTAGAAGAAAGAAATTTGAGAAAGATTGGAGAATTAAGAAGATTGAAAAGCTATACAAAGGTTAGTGTTATTCCTTCAATTCTTTCCTTATCTTTATGCTTAGATACTTGCATTAAGTTGAAATTTGATGAAAAATTGAAAGAATTATACAAGAAAAGAGACCCCATGAATTTTGGCCATGATAGGGAAAGGTAGGATTTGATAGATTTTGATGAAACTAAAAGTGTTAGCAAGCTTGATGGAATGTGTAAATGAGATTTATATACTTTGATTGCATGAGATGTAACAATTAGTGAATTAGGGTTTGTGACCATTGAAAGTTTGGGGGAAAAATTGCAAATTTTTGGAATTTGGGGAATTGATGCTTAAATTGGTCAATTTGTATGATTTAGAATGTGTTTGAATGGTTAAAATTGAAATGGGATTGTGAATGTGTGATGTCTAATTCTGGACAGCTTGACTCTTACCCATTCAAATAGGTATACTGAAAATTGGTTGCTCCAATTGGTGTGAGGCCAATTGGAGATGAAAATTAAGACATTGCAACAATTTTGGGGAAGAAACCTTTCCCTAAAACTGAACACAAAGTGGTGTAAAATTAGGTCAAATTCAGGTAAGGCACACTGCCACTGTACGGAAATGACCAAATGTGTTTGTTCATTTGGCCATAAATTGGTCTAGACAGATACAAATGACCTAATTTTTGAACCATTAAAAAGCTATGGCATAGTACTATAACTTTCATGAAGAATACAAACCCAAATTATGCCCATAACCAAGTCAAATTTTCAACCAAAGTTGGTTGCTCAAAACCGCCAGAACCAAATTTGGTACCCAGAATCTGGGTTTGGACCAATCCGGCCAGCCTTAGAAAAATGGCCATAACTTGAGCTACAAAACTCCAAATGGAGTGATTCAAAAAGGAAATTAAAGAAGACACATTAGAACAACTTTAATGAAAGAAAGTTGGCCAAAATTCCATTGTATACAGACCAATGAAACAGTAGAAACTTGTGACCTAAAATTGAATTTTTGGGACTTTACTTAGGTAGTTTGGAAATTTAATTGGCAATCAATGCCAACAAATTTGACATCCAAAATATGGTATGTGGGTGCAATTAGAGTTAATAAACCTATTTAGAAGGAAAAAATCAATATTTTGATTTGAATAGTGCCATGAATAGTATCACCATATACAAAAATGTAAAGAACCGTAGTGAGTAGGAAAAGTCTGCAAAGAAATTATTGGAATTAATTATTAGCAATGGATTGAATGGATGCTAAAGTACTTTAAATTTATGTGTTTCAATTAGAAACGGATCTTCGAAGGAAAAACGAAAATTGGAGTAAATTGAGTCAACAAAAGAAGTTTGTGCACAACTAGTTTTCCATTTATAATGTTTTGCATATTTCCTTTGATCAAATGAGTTTATTTTCTTTATGTATTATGTTTCTCAAGCATTGAACTTATTTCAACAATTATGAAAATGTGTTACATTATGAATGAGTTTAGTTTTGGGAAATGGTTAAATTATGACTTTATTGTTATTATGGATTGAAAAGAATTTTGCTTTGGAAAATTTTGATTGCATTATGGTTACATGGGAAATGGATAAAATATGTTTTGAATTGTGATGGGCATAAAAGCTATTGGATATTGGAATTGACATTGAATTGAATTGTATTGTGAATTTTATGCTCACAAAAAGAATAATGAAATTTATGATGTTGTTTTATATCTCACTATAAATGCTTGACATGTTATTACCCGTCCCTCATTTGTTGAGAAGACACTGGAGTTAGCTTTGTTTTGATTACCATGGTATGTGCACATGCTTAGATCCTCCTCTTATCAGAAGTTAGATCTAAGTTTAACTTGGTCCTTTTCGAAAGTAACTTGTTGTAAAACCGCTCACCCGAGTGCAGTGTAACCGAGCAAGACGTGCTACATTCAGTGCCAGAGCACACTATCTTATCTTACTTTATTCTTTTAATAATTTTTTTCTCGTTACAATTTAATATCAATTATTTTTTTAAGGAGAAACCAGCAAAATTTTCCCTGTTTCTATTACCATTTGGCATATTTCACTATTTATCTGTTTGAAAATTTCAACAATAATTTCCAATAATAATCTCATCCATACTCATATCATCATTTCAAAAATCATTATGTAATTCAAATCCATACTCATTTGTACAAATTCATTCATGCTCCATTCTTATATCAAAATTCTCAAATTTGCATTAATTTACATAATTTGCAACTAATTACATAAATCCTTAATTTACATGATATACAAATTAATTACAATTTGCTAATTTACATTACAATATAAGAAATAAATAACATACACAAAATACATGATATGCTTAATGTGAGCCCTATCTATATGCATTGTTGAGGAGGAGACAACCTTTGACACTTTGCAGATCTGGACTCCAAAAATCTCAGTAATTTTTCCACTGGGTTTTATCTTCAGTACCTGCGCGAAGGAAACAATTCCATCGCGCTAAGCATTGCTGCTTAGTAGTGCAATAATATAAAAAGGAAATAATATACAAATAAAGATAGAAACAAAACATAATTCGGATAATTATGATTTATTTATACTTCATATGCGGTTTCTAAAATTTAATATTATTTATCCTAATTTAGTCTTTTTTAGAAGTGTTTATTTCACCAATATACAGTAATAATGTACATAGAAAAATGATCTAAAAATAATAAATTTATGCTTATATTATTATGTAAGTCACATTTGCAATATTTATTTATGTTATAATTTCCTTTGCTAATCTTTTAGCATTTTCTCAATACTTTCTACGTTGTCTTAGATTATTTCATAATAAGTAAATTTTAATATCAGTCTAGTTCATTTCGATTCTTTCTAATAAATAATTATTCTAATTTATTTTAGGTCATCTTACTCATTTATTTAATTTTTAATATTTTTAATTACTAATATTCTTAACTTATTTCAATAAATTTCATTGCCCAAGTAACCTATGACAGGCTGACTAAACTGGATAATGGGTCATTGGCACTGGACACCGCGGTGCCTCAGGCCGTCATACCATGGGACTCAGAACGTCAACCACGTATGCAGTCATTATGGCTAAAAAGCCATGATAACACATAATTGGGCATAAAAGCCATGAGTGCGGGCACAAAACCATGAATTCGGGCATAAAGTCATGAGTGCGGGCATAAAGCCATGAACACAAGCATAAAGCCTTTCGCAGTACTGCTAAAACAATACCCTATTGGCATGCCAATCTATCCAATCTGACACACATGTCTAGGCAATACAAGGGCACATAATATCATTAAATATTAATATATTGTGTTTTATGACTTCATTATTTCATGACAAATTCTATAATTTATACATTCATCATAATGTTCAAACATTCCTTACATCATTCGTATTGATCACAATTCACAACAATGGTGTTCATGTACCATTGTACTCAAGACATTCTTCCTTTCTCTCATAAAGAAAACTAATGTTCCATTCATATTTTCATGTGATTCATTTATTCATTACAATATTTATATGAATTCATAACTCATACAAGGTGTTATTATCTTATTTGTAATGGAAACATAAGTCCTAATGGAAACCTCATCCCATTTATACCCAACAATCCATTTAGGTTAATTTCATTTCATATTTCAAGAGGTATTACTTATATTTTATTAGACCTAACAGTGATGGGAATACAAATCTTAACTATATATTCACATAACTTAAATGTTCATTAAGTCATTTAGGTGAATTACTATTCCTATTCCAAGTAATCCATGAACATTTCATGGATTCCAAATTTCATACTTTTATTTCCTCTACCAATTTAGTTCTTACACTTTGTGTCTTTGTATTACCATTCATATTAATATTCACTCAAATTGTTGACTTTTTAATGCATAATAAATTTATTGAATCTAAGTTCACTAAGATACCACATTTTGCATTTTATTTTTGTTGGCATTAATTTCCAATACCATTTCAAAGCTTATTTTATTTTATTCAAAATTTTTAGATTTCATACCCTAAGTTTACTATTCCATTGATCATTGTTACAGTGAAAATTTTCTCCATCAAAGTTGTTCCTTTATGTGTCTTCTTTAATTTCTTTTTTGAATCACTCCAATTAGAGTTTTGTAGCTCAAGTTATGGTCATTTTACCATAACTGGCCGGATTCACCTGTACCCAGAATTTCTAGGCAATTTGGTTCTGTCAGATTTGGTGTCCTAATTTGGACTAGTAATTTGATTTGGTTAAGTTCAGAATTTGAGTTTGTGTTCTTCATGAAAGTTGTTCTAAATTATCTAAGCTTTCTATTGATATAAAATTCAGGTCAATTAGACATTTCTACACTGAGTTATGGCCAAATGAACAAACAATGTTTATTTAGTCACTTTTACCAGGTCCAGAATTGGTTACCCAGATCTGGCTAATTTTTAGGTCATTCTAACTTTGTTTTCTGGCCAAGATTTCTTCATCAAAGTTGTGCCATTATGTGTCTAGTTTCATTTCCAATTAGGCTTTCACCAATTGAACCTACACAACTCAAGTTATAGCTGCCCAAACATGCTGGACTCACATGTAGACCTGTAGGGCCACTCAAGGCAGTATACCATTTCAATTCCAATACCACAATGGTCTCCAATTTAAGGTTAAAATTCATCAAATGGTCACTAATTGACCATTAGAATTTAATTTAAACATCTAAGCATTAAACCCTCAATTAAATCTAAAAACCAAACCCTAACAATCCATCACTTTATCTAACATACACAAATCAACTTCTAACTCTAATATAATTATCAAACATCATTCCCAAGAAATTTAATTCAATCAAATCAACAATTCTCAACCTTCCCCCATGGCTGCCAAAAATTAGAATGTTCATAACATGCATATTTTCTTCAAATTTTCTCTATTTTCTAACTTAACTCAAGGTTCAAATAAAAAATATAAAGAGAGAAGTAAGAGATTTAGCACTAACCTTGAATTGGCTAACCCTTGACTTGTTAAAACTTCAATCTCTCTTTAATTTTCTGCTACTTAAAGCTTCCTCAAGGTGTAAGATGAAATTTTAGTGAAGACAACTAGGAGTTTTAGGGTGAAATAAGAGAGAAAATGAAGCTTACAAGCTTCATCAATGGTGGAACCCCTTCTCCCTCTCTCTTTCTCTCTATGGATCCGTTCATTTGAAGAAGAAAACTGTTGTTTTATTTTTTTTTTTATCTCTTTTTATTTCATTTTTTTTTCTTTAGTTAATTAGTTAAATGGTGATTGGGTGGAGCACACTTTATTGCATCATATTATGTCATAATTTACATTTTCTTTTATTTTCTTTTCTTTTCTTTTCTTTTCTTTTCTTTTCTAATCATTTTCAAATTAATTATTAGCAATATTTATTCATATTTTATGTCATAATAATTATTAACTTAACTGGACAAGTTGGCAAAAAATTATCTCTAAAGACGAAATGACCAAAATGTCCTCCGTTTGGCTTATTAAGCCAAAATCGTCTGTACCAATCGAAAAATTTTTCTAAATATTTTCTTGGCATCCTAATGCCATAGAAACCTCAATGACTCTTCTCTAGAGTCTCAAAAATTATTTCATGAATTTTCTCCTAGGTTTAGGGCTTCTAGTTGCGAAAATCGCAACTTCCCACTGGGTTACCCATCGCTAGGGCACCAGCTCATTTAACTTAGTTGTATTTTATTTCTAGAATTTTTCCTAAATTTTTCCTTACCATTATTTGGGTTAATTATGACTCCTCACTCTAGTTTACAAATAGTTCCATACATTCTAGCTGTCCAGACAGACATTGGTCACTGGAACAGTCGAATGTATGGACTAGCTAAAGTGAAGGTGATACACTTGTTGTGTGGATGTAATGTGCACGACAATTCGATCTCTCCGACCATAGGGAGTGAGAATCACTTTGAAGATGGCCCTTACGGATTAGTCTTGCATAGAGTTAGTGAGATTAAGAATGATTTTTAGAAAATGAGCAATGGTGATTTTTTTTAAATGAGAATTGTACATAATTGATTTTAGTGAAATTTTCTCTTTATTTCCATAAATTGATGGAATTATTTTAAATGTTCAGTTATGATTGCTAAATTGAATTTCTTGATCAATGTCATTTAAATACTTGATTTGTATCATTGAAAATATTGATTTTGATTTGATGAATTTTCAAGATGTCTAAATTCTTTGCTATAATTTTTTTTCAATGTATAGTGTATTATGTTTTAAATTATAGTTGTGCACCACTGAGTTCACCGCTCAGTGATAGCTTTATAATGTAATGTTCAAAATTCTTTCTAAGTTTGGTAATGAATGATTTGTTTCCTCTATAATGAGTTTGATTTAAAAATTGAATTGAGTTGCTTGTATTGATTTGGGAGACGAAATTGAGTTTATTGGAGTTGTGGTTGAGAAAACATATTGGAAGTGTTGTTCTTTTCAGGTTTTGAAGAACTGTTTTCTCAAAATACAGCCTGCACTCTGCTGAAATTTTGAAAAATTTTCGTAACATCAAATTTTAATCGAGGATTTGATCCATGACCAAAATTTTAATTAAAGGCTTTTTAATAAATATTCAACATTCCCACCACTATAAAATGATCAAAAATTATTTTAAAATCCCTTATAGTATATTTAATGGGTTACTGGTAGGCGAAGTATGGTAATTCATTAGGTGTACTACAGAAGCATGTTATGCCTTACGGAGGGGTAAGGTCTAACAGTAGAAGCCACAAATAGATAGATAAGGTGTAGGAAAGGAATAAAGCTCAATTTGCCCCCTGTACTTATTGGGGATGTCTAATTTAGCCCATTTTTACTTTTGGTCCAATTTAGTCCAAAAGTTTCATTTTATGTCCAAATTCACCTACAATGAAGGAATGTGCAACTTAGTCACCACTTTGGTGCATGAGTTGCTTTTTTTAATTTTTTAATATTTTTTAAGTTAATTACTTTGTTATTTATTTTTAATGTTTATTAAATAATTATATTTAGTTAATTTTTTTATATTTTACTTCTTAATATTAATTAATAATATGGAAATAAAAATTTAATATTTTTATATTTTTAATTTTATTTAATTATAATTTTCTAATTTTAAATTAAAAACATGAAAATATAAAAATAATTTTTTTAATTTAAATAATTAAAATTAATTATAATATTTTTAATTTTAATTAATTATTTGAAAATAAAAAAAATATATATTTTTTATTAATTTTCAATTTAATTAAGTATAATTATTATAATTTTTTTAATTAATTACATGAAAATATAAAAATAATGTTTTTTATATTTCAATTTAATTAATAATATTGAATAATAAAAATAATATTTTGATATTTTTATTTAATTAATTATACAATATAAAAATAATATTTTAATATTAAAAAATGATATTAAAAAATAAAAAAATAATTAAATATTAAAAAATGACGTGTGTAACTCATTTGGGCTAATTTAAGCTTAAATCAAAACTTTTTAGCTCAATTAGACTAAAAGTTAAAAATAAGTTAAATTGGACCTCCCCAATAAGTATAGAGGGCAAATTGAACTTTACTCCGTATAGGAAATCCTCTTCTAAACAGATTTGAAGTCTCTTTAATGATGTGATAGGCATTGCTTGAAATTAGCTTAAATTTTAAGAATGGATAGAATTTCATCCTAAACTCCTCTAAAATATAAGGATCAACCAAAATTCATGCCAATTCTTTTAGGAACCCCAAAATATTATTAAAATTCATCCACCATATTAGTTCATCAAAATACACCATTATTTAGGAGAATCTTGTTAGTTAAATATGTAAAATTCATTCCTAACCCATATATAAACATAAAAGTTAAAAAAAAAAAAAAAAAAAAAAAAAACACTAAATTTCCCACATATGAGCTTCCAAAAATGAATAAATGTTGGCTAAAAGTTTAGCTCGGGACCTTTTTATTGTTAAGATATTGGACTAAGAGTGAATTTAAGTTTATTACGAATGATTTCAAATTAAACAAAACTTAGTTTGTGCATGCATTGTGTAAATTATTTATTATTTATTTTATAATATATTTTATTTTTATTTTTTATATTTTAAAAATTATATTATAAATTTTTGTTAATAATAAAATTCTGAATTAGTTATAATTTTATTTTAAGTGTTAATAAAATTTTTTAATAGCAACTAATATAATTTTTTATTTGATAAAAGATATTAAAATATATATCATTAATTTTAAATTTTAAAATAAGTTGATTAATAGATTATTTTCTATTATTATTTAAATTAGTTGATATATACCAATAAAAGGACAAACAAAGAAAAAAAATGTATGTCATGTGTTGAATTTGGAAATATTATTATTAAAATTGTTAAATATTTAAATATAAGAAATGTTTTTAAAAATAACTATTTAAATTTATAAAAAAAATTAGTGAATAATTATTTAAATATATATTAATACAATTTTCTGAAAAAACAAAAATGTATTTACATTTATTACGAATAAAGGCAAAATTTTGAGATCTCAGAGTAATTTACAATTTTTTTAATCCAACTGAAAATTTAAGTAATTAAATATTATTTTGAGAGATATGTAATATAATGACCAAAGTTTTATAGTGCTTGAAATTGTAGAACTAATAATTTTAAAATTCTTAATAGATGTAATAAAAAGAATTTTAAACAATTATTATTTTTTTTATATGAGATAAGATTTTAGTAATAGAAATTTAAAAAATTTGGATATGATGTTCCATATCATAGCGATGGGTTTGACATAGCATACAAGGGCCCAATGACTAGGTCCAAGAGCAAGCTTGATGTTGTGGGCTAGATTTGTTGACTTACATAGGACATACAGTTTGGGTTGAGTTAAGAAGTGTATGGGTTGAAGTTGGTGAGGATTTAGTCTTAAATGGGCTTGGCCTTCAAATTGGCATGTACTCTCTCTCTCTCTCTCTCTCTCTCTCTCTCTCTCTCTTTATGTTGCTAGAAGTTGACAAAGTCAAAGAATAAAGTCAAATTGAGGAGAATCAAGAAAATTTTTTTGAAAGATTAAAAGAAGCACATCTTTCCAATTCAACCAAGCAAGAATCTCTCGTCTTTCTCACTCAATAATTCGTGCAGTGATACACTTATATTATACAGGTATTATGAGGTATATTTTACTACATTTCATAGGCATTTAGTTAGTCAATTGCATGGTTTCTTGTTAGTTTTATTGCTTTTTAGGATTTTAAGTTACTCTAGCTTAATTTCATGATTTTTATATTTTATCATGTGATTTTAAGTGATTCTACGGCCTAGAACACATTTGAACATGTTTTGAAGTCAAAAGGAGCAAAATCTGCACTGTGAAGAATTACATAGGCCGTGCACTGGGTGCCTTGGCCCATGTAACTAGCTGCCAAGAAAAGTGTTGAAAAAGAGTAAGTACACAAACTGTGCAAAGGAACCCTTGTAAAGGACCCTGGCCCATGTAACCTTCTGCCAACCAAGTTTTGAGACTTTAAAAGAGCTCCAAAGACTTACATGGCCTATCCCGTGTAATGAAGAATGGGCCAAGTAAAATGTTCCAGCTCAGACTCCAATTCAACTCTAACTCTATTTTGCATGACTCAGACAGACTTCTAAGGCCTCAAGGACTCTAAATTAAAGGTTTTTATAGTAGATATAAATATAAAAAGTCAGGAACAAGCTAGGGATCACACCTTTTACATTCTAACCTAGTTTTTCTACAATTTGGGGAGATTTGCACTAAGATTCTTATGAGAGATTTATAGCCGAAGTTCTACAAGTCCAAAGCTACAAAATCTTCTATCAAGGTTTCTTTGTTCTATTTCTTCAGATATTTTATCATTGCTATTTTATTTCTGTGTTGATTGTTAAACTCACCTTGAGTGAGTAGTTTTATTAATTATATGATTAGGGATGTAGCACTTTTAATTCTATTATAGATTTGATTTTATTTTATTTAATAAATTTGAAATTGTGACACCCTCACTTTAGATAGTTCGTACATTCTATAGTTTCGGTAACTAATGGTTGTCCGGAGAGCCAGAATGTCTGAAACTATAATTAAACTAGAGTGAGGAGTCATAAATAACTTAAATAATGGTAAGAAAAATTAAGAAAAAATATTATAAAAGAAATGCTCTAAGGTTAAATGAGCGGGTACCACGGCGATGGGTGACCTAATGGGAAGCGACTCTGAAGACAGTTATCGACCTTATAACCATGGGAAAACCCTGTAAAATAACTTTTGGGACTCCAGAGAAGAGTTATTGAGCTTTAGATGGCATTAGAATGCCAAGCAAATGTTCAGAGAATTTTATAAATTAGTACAGACAATTTTAGCTTGTTAAGCTAAACGAATGGCATTTTGGTCATTTCACCTTCAGAGATAATTTTTTACCAACTTACCCATTGAAGTAAGTGATATATATGACATAAAATGTGAATAAATATTGACAAAAAAATAATTAAAAAAATGAGTAAAAGAAAGAAAAAAAAAAAGATAAACCGAAAACCTAGTAAGAGTAAAATTTGGTCAATAAAATTTAAAGGTTACACATTGATCAAAAATGGGATTTATTAAATTAATAAAGCAAGATTAGTTTAATCAATTGAAATTATGAAAAATTAATTATAATTATATTAATAGTCAAACCAAAATGATTAGGAAATTCAAGGTAATTACAAAATTGTCAAGTATGCCATTATGTTATTAAATATTATAAATATCATTTAAAAGGCTAAAAAAATCAAAATTTTGGTCTTCTTATCCAGCAATCTGTCATCCTCCCTCTCTCTCAATTCTCTCTCAAAATACTCCATTAAAGCACATACCAAAAGCTTGAAACTTAGGTCTTTCACCATGATTTCTTTGGGAAATCATTAGAAAACCCTAGATGGAAGCTTGAATTGCATGAAGCACTCAAGAAAACACAAGAAATTGAAGGAAAGGTGAAGTTTAAAGCTTGGGAAATTTCTGCTCACAAGGTTAGTGCCATATCTCTCCCTTTTCTCTTAAAATTTGATGTTAGGAGTATGAAATGAGTTAGAAATTTAAGGAATTGAAAGAAAATAACCATGTATGGACAAACTTCAATTTTCTGTAGCCTTGATGATTGAAGTATTTGATGAGTTTTGAATGAATTCAAGTTGTATAGGGGTGGTCTTGAATGTGAATTTGAGACTTAGAACATTAATTACTATGTGTGAAGTAAGATTCAAGTATTTGGGAATTAGGGTTTGTAAGAAAATTAGAGTTTTGCTAAATTGATGGTAAATTAGGGTTTTTAAGGTCAATTGATGACTAATTAGCATGATTTGACCTTAATTTGGGATTAAATGTGGCATTGGATATGGAAATGTTTGGGCTGCCTTGTGTGGTGAATTCTGGACTTTTGGAGTTTATAAGAAAATGATAAAATGAACAGTGTTTATTCAAATGGTCATAACTCAGTGTAGAGATGTCCAATTGACCTGAATTTTATATCAATGGAGAGCTTAGAAAATTTAGAACAACTTTCATGAAGAATACCAACCGAAATTCTGATCATAACCCATTCGAAATGCTAGCCAAATCTAGGACACCAAAACTGCCAGAACCATTTTCTGCTCAGAAATTCTGGGTAAAGGTCGATCCGGCCAGCCTTAATAAATTTAACATAACTTGAGCTACAAAACTCTAGATAGAGTGATTCAAAAAGAGAATTAAAGAAGACACAATAAGGAACAACTTTGATAAAGAGAGTCTAGCCAAATTTTTACTGTAGCATTGTCCCATGGAATAGTAAACACAAGCCATGAAATCTGAAAATTTGAATTAACATTTAATTAGCTTTGAAATGGAATTTGCAACAAATTCCAACAATTGTAGAATTCAAAATGTGGTATGTTAGGGTTATTAGAACTAACATACCTATTATTTATGAAAAATTCAATAATTTAGTTGATTAGTAAGGTGAATAGTAATCAAAATGATTGGCAAATTAAGATGAAGACCTGGAACCAATTCTAAGCTTAAATGTTAGAATTGTATGACAAATGTGGACTATGCATCTTAGTCAAAATTGTTAGAGGGAAATTAAGGCCATAAATTTGAAATCCATGAAATGTTCATGGATTGCTTGAAAGATGAAAAGTAAGTCACCTAATTGATGTGAATAGGTAGTTAGGGCTTATATGCCCATCACAAATAAAATTCATAAAATATTAGTAATTCAACTTGAAATATAAAATTTATAATTACATAAGTAGATTTTCAAATGTATAAATGAGAAAGAAAAAATGTTGAGTACAATGGTACATGAGAACCATTGTTTTGAATTGTGATCCATATGGATAATATAATGAATATATAAATTATGATGAATGCATAAATTAGGTAAATATTAGACTTAGAAATTTATGTTTCTATTATTAAAAAGATTAAAATGCTAGAAATTATTATTAGAACATATAAGGAAATAATGAAATTTATGAACACTTAATGGTACTATGTGCCCATGTATTACTTAGACATGTGTGTCAGATTGGATAGATTGGCATGCCAATAGGGTATCATTTTAGCAGTACTGCATAAGGCTTTATGCCTGTATTTCTGGCTTTATGCCCGCATTCATGGTTTATATGCCCGATTATCTGATTATCTGTTACCATCGCTTTTTAGCCATACTGATTGCATACGTAGTTGACGTCCGTATTTCACGTCCCATTGTATGACGGCTCAAGACACCACGGTGTCCATTGCCCAGTGACCCGCTTATCCAGTTTAGTCAGTCTGTCATAGGTTACTTGGGCAGTGAAATAAATTAATAATATTACAAATTAAAAATATTAAAAATTAAAAAAATGAGTTAAAAAGACTTGAAAATAATTAGTTAGAATTAAGAATATTAGTTATTATGAAATGATCCAAACCACAAAAAATTGTTAAGTAAAGTGATGAAAGATTAGCAAAAATAGGTATAACTTAAATAAATATTACAAATATATCTTCTATAACCATATGAATATAAACTTAGTATTTTTATTAATTTTGTATATTATTACTGGGAATCTAGGAACTAACCACTTCCAAAGAGGAACAAATTAGAATAAAAGAAAGTTAATACTAAAAATATCATACTAAATTAAATTAAATTCCTAAGTATCAAAATTATGTTTCATTACTTTCTTTATTTGTATATATATTATTTTCTTGTTATATTATTGCACCACTAAGCAGCAATGCTTAGCGCGATAGATTTGTTTCCTTCGCGCAGGTACTGAAGTTAAAACCAAGTGGACATTAGATTGGGATTTTTGGAGTCCGGATTTGCAGACCAGAAGTGTTCAAGATTGTCATCTCCTCAGCAATGCATGTAGATAGGGCTTACAAAAGTCATATTATATATTTTGTGCATTATAATTAGTTATTATGTTGAAATGTAAATTACGGAATTGTAATTAATTTGTATATCATGTAAACTGTTAATTTATGTAATTAGTTTGTAAAATTACGTAATTAATGGAAATTTGAGAATTTTGATATATGAATTGAGCATGCAAATGAATTGCAAGAATTGAATGTGAAATGATTATGATGAGCATGGATGAGATTTTTATTGTAAAATATTATTGAAAATTTTCAAGCAGGTGAGTAGTGAAATACGCCAAATGTTAATAAAATGGGAGAAATTTCATCAGTTTCTCCTTAGAAATATAATTGATCTTGAAATATAATGAGTTCAAAATTATTAAAGGGTAAAGCAAGAAAAGATAGGGTGCTCCGACACTGAGTGTGACTTGTCTTGCTGGGCTACACTGTAGACGAGTGAGGGGTGTCATAGAAATCTTGTTCTTTTATTCAATTTTTTGTAATTTTAATGCATGCTTTGTGTAGAGCTCCACTTAGTTATGATCTTAGATATTAATTGAAGGACTGAAAGGTAAAGATTAGTATTGAAAAATCAAGATATTGACATTAGGGTTCATAATCTAGAGATAGGCTAAAATCCTATATGGAGTTTATAATTAATCAAAGAGCTTAAAGGGTCTTAATTGAGATTGATCGCCACGAAAGTAGGGTTCAAGTTAATTAAGATATACTTTGAGTGCCTTGAGAGAGGACTTAAGATAACTTAGGATTAATTTCCTTCAAAGTAACAATTTTCCAATTTATTGAATAAATGAGATTAGATTTGCAATCAGTTCAAGTGTGAACCCCCTAATTTTGGAATTGCTTTCATTAATTGTTTTCTTTAGTCAATATGCTTTACTTACCTTTACTTTATTGGTGTCAGTTATCTTAGTTTTAAATTTCTTATCATTACATTCGGTAATCTAGATAGTTATGACTGCTATTTAGTTTAGTACTCACAAAGTTCCTCGTGGGAATGGTACTCACTCACTACTGTATTACTTGTTACGATCCATGAACTTATAGAATTTTACACAATATGCAGCCACTTGGAGAAAGCCACAAGACCTATTTTCCTTTCTTGTTATTTACTACTTATATAAGGACTGCCAAATTTTCCTAGTTAGTGCTAGCTTACTTTCCTAAGCAGTAATTGTATTCTGCCTATAAATAGGCCTCCTTTTATAAGCTTTTAATACTTTTGAGAATCAATGGCAAGTGCTGCCAAATTTTCATATCAAACCTTTGGTTTGTAGAGAAAAAAAACTCCCGACTTATTTCAAGTTCCTTTTGCGGTGTCTACCCTTAGTTATTATTCTTCTTTGTGGCATTTCAAACTTATCAAAGGATTACAATTTCTCACTTATCTTTTATTTTTGCTTTCTTTTATGTTTATGCAACATATAAATCAAAAACACCAAAAACATTTGCTAGCTAAATTTTCATCCTGGAGGTTCTTACTTAAATTTGCTTGTTGCAATTGTTTAATTCTTTTTTTACATACCTTACTCGAATTTTACATCTCAACAAGCTTAACTAATTCTTATCAATCCCTTAAAAGGCACATCAATTTGATATCAAAGCTTTGGTTTGGTTGCACTTTGAACCTTTAAAGAGTGCAAACAAATAAGGGAGTGAACTAACTTGTCCTTTAACCAAGTGAAACACTTAGTGAGTGTGATTATGGTGGCAACTTGTCTAATCAAGAAGAGGTGCCTCCACCAGCTCTAAGGGGTCTCACATTGGATCAAGCATATATGTTGAGACTCGAAAGACAACAAAATGCAATGCAAGAGCAACTTGCTCAGATAATATAAGCTTTGGCGAGAGTAGTTGCACCTTATCCACAGAGAGGGTGCAATGGTCCTAGGCAACAAAGGTGTGGTGATGATGATGATGATTATGAAGAACCTGGAGTTAAAGAAGGTGCTTATGACAAGCACATGCCTAGTCATCCGAATGGCCAAAGAGACAACATCAAGACGAAAATTTGTACTAGCTCACTTAAAGAGTACCTAGAATGGGTACAAAAAGTTAACAAAATCTTTGAGCGCCAAGAATATAGCAAAGCAAAGAAGTGCAAACTTGCTGCCACTGAGTTTTTTGATTATGCAAACTTATGTAGGGTGAATGTAAAGGCTCAAAAACCTAGGGATGGGCTAGATATGTACAAACTTAGTGTGAGATGAAAAGAATCATGGAGAGGTGACTTGTATCTAAATATTATAAACAAGAGTTATACATCAAACTCCAAAAGATTGCACCAAAGTGTAATGCATGTGGAAGATTGTGTTAAAGAATTTGAGATGTTGATATTGAGATGTAATGTGCAGGAACCATAAGAATGAACCATTGCACATTTTCTTAGTGGTTTGAGTTATGAAATTGTTAATACTATTGAATTGCAACCATATGTGTTTTTGCAGGATGTGATTAAACTTGCTATTAAAGTTGAAGGATAAAGAAGAAAGGGTGGATACGAAAGCACTACTACCAAAATATTCACAAAACCTTCTAACACTAGCACCCCTCTTACTACTGATATGTAGGAGTGAAAGCGGTGGGGTTGGGCAATTAGGCAATTTTAATTTTAATCATCCTAGGTGTCATGCATCACATGCAATCAATTTCATTTATATGTTAACAATTACTATGCCCAACCTATGGCTACAACCCTTGTAACCTTAATTGGCCTTTAAGCCTATTTTGCGATTAAGAAACTCAAGATTAAGAATAACCTTAAAATACCTAAACATGGGTTTAGGGATTTCTTACTCGATGGGGTACAAAATCAAATTTCACCCTCTGGAAAGCTAAATCTCTAATTGTAGATCCTCTAGTTTATCCACACAAACCACGTGATCTCAGTTACCCAACCTTCGAGCATAGCTCTCCCTTTATATGTCTTTCTTGGTCAGCCACCATAACAAAAAGGAAGAGAAGTTCAACCTTTGGGTATTTGTATGGTTAAGTAAAGAAACAATTTCTCTTCCTTTAAATCTCAAGGCAACAACTTTTAATGTCCTTGAGATTGAAAGAAGAAAAGGGGAGAAGAAGAACTTGGCTATTTCACTTAAGAGAAAAATGAAGAAGAAGAAGAAGAATGAATTCTCTCTCTTTCTATCATGTGGATTGGCCTTTTATACTTTAGGGATTCCCATATCCCGAAAGTTGGTATCTCTCAATTTAGAGATTTTAATCCCTAAACTTTAGTTAGTGGAAATGAGTTGTTCTCCACTAAGGAGACACCTTTTACATGTGTCATTTTCTCATCCAATCAAATTGATGAGTTGCCACCATTACATGGTGCCACTTGGCATCTTATGCCACATCAACACCAAGCCACTAAGCCACATTTCTCTCATGGCTTCATAAACTATATTAGCCAAATTAATTCTTCCTACATTAAATTTATATCTAATATAAATTATATCATAATTAAACTCCTTTAATTATAAGCTTATATTTAACAATTAAACGTAAACTAATTCTCTTCTTATTACCCAATTCTTTGAATTTAGTTTCAAGTCATACTAGGAACTTTGCAATCTTATTACAAACTAAAATTCATTAGTTTAATTAATCAATTAAACCATTTAATTAATTAATCAAATTAATATTGTCTTGATCACATTACTTCTATTGTATGTGACTTTCTAGGTTTATGACTAATTGGCAATGAGCATATGATATTAACTCTTTAATATCATTGAAACTCTTTCCATACCTAGAGTGAAATTTCCTTTCCACTCTTGGTTCTCATAAATCATGGTTAATACCTAGAATAGTGTGCCATGAGTACCCAATCAGTGATGAATGAAATTCATCCCATTCCTTAGAGCCTTGATCACACATACCATTCACTAAAATCTCTTCGTTACAATGTCCCAATCCTAGCTAGGGTCACGGTATATGCCAAACCGTAAATGCCTTGGATCACATGTCCTTATATAAATTCTAATTCTTGATTAATAAGACTTACCATCAGAAACTCTTTTCTGACTCAGTCAAATTATCCTGGTCAAGAACTTTCTTTATCAAAAACAATTTAGATAGCATAGGACTTTATCCCTATTTACTATGGCTAACGCTAACAAAGTCCCTCTTGATTGAACATTGTCTCTATATATAACTAGTCAGAGCAAACACACACCCATCTACCCATACTTAGTATAAGTATGTAAGCGGTGTTTATCACACCTTACCCTTCTGTAAGGCATAACATAATCCCGTAGAATACCTAATGAACTACCGAGCTTCACCTACCGATAACTCATTAAGTACCCTACAAAGGATTTTAAAACAATTTTCTTACTTTTATAAGTGGTGAGCATCTTCTAATAGGTATTAAAACATTTAATTAGAGTTTGAAAACTAGTTAAGATTTTTGTCCCATTTTATTTTTCCGCAAATTTTATAAAAATTTCGACAGAGTGTCGTCTGTATTTTGAGAAAAATGTTCTTCTAATACCTGTAAAAAGCACTTCCAATGATTTATCTCAACAACTTCATTAAATCAACATCCATCTCAATCAATTTCAACATCATTTCTCAAATTTCAAAATTCAACATCAGCAAAATACTACTAATTAATTTCATTCAAATTAAAACAAAATACTTCCATTCATATGTAATTAAAAATAAAGCAATTTATATACATCATTACAAAAATTTACATTAAGAAAAATCCAAACCAAAATTAATTACAAGCTTTATACAACTGCTCATGACAATTTCCTACATTTACATACATTACATACATCAAAATAATTTTTACAATCAGGGTATAAAATATACCCGATAACCTTCAGAGTAGGTAGCTCTTCAATCCTTAGCAGCTCACTTTGCTGCTCCTCTAGTCTCTATATCTGCGACAGCAATAACAGCCATCGCTGAGTACTAGGACTCAATGGTGCACAACATACTAAAATAATTTTTATGCGGAATTAAAACATAATTATTCAAAAATTTAACTGAACATGAGATATAAAATTCAAAACATAATTTTAATCCAAAAAATTTCATTTTAAAAGTCTCAAAACAAAGTTCATAAAAACACACAGTTATATCATGCCATTCGAAACAAATATCATCTCAATAGCTAGAGGCTAAGGAGAAATCACATCACAAGGCTAACTAGCTCAAATATATGGGAACCCATTCTTTTTCTTCTTCTACTAGCACACACCTCAACACTTCAACTAGAGAAGGAATCAAAATTCGAAACTGATTTCCCCCACTAGTCATGCTAGTGAGGTATTCAAATATATGGTCATAACACTGTGGTTTCAAAATTATCTTAATAATTTACTAAACATTTATTTCTATTTCAATCCCAAACAAATAGTCTTTCAACAATTTAAATCAGAAGCATAGTAAACATTTCAAGACAATGGTGTCACAATTCAATATTTCAATTTATTCAAAACAATATGCAGAATAAAATTTACAGAAATTCTAGGTTGTGCACAAACCTTATACGAGTTGTCTCTTGGCCTTGACTCGGCACATCGGGTTCTTTCCCGATATTTTTTTTCAACTGAAACACACAATTTCACAGTATTTTAATATCATAACTTATCATAAATCCAAAAATAAATTCAAATTTACTTTTACCTTGCTTTAATATGCTAAACTTGACGTTCTTTAAAATTTTTGTTTCGGGGTTACTATTCACTACACTATTCAAGTCAATTTGTTGACTTTCTAAGGCTTAATAGGCATGGGAATTCCAATTTTACCCACATACCACATTTTGGTTACTAAATTTGTTGGTTTTGGTTGTTTTCTCAAATTTTAAGTCCTTTAGGCAAAATTACAAATTTTCAGTTTTGGTGTCCTATTTTGCATTGTTCCATTGGTCATGTTGCTGTTAGAATTTGGCTAAGTTTTCTTCATAAAAATTGTTCCTTATTGTCTTAAATTTATTCTTCTTTTTGAATCACTCCAATTGGAGTTTTGTAGCTCAAGTTATAGCTATTTGAATTATGGCTGCCGGATTGGTCTAACCTAGATTTTCTGGGCAAATTCTGGGTTCTGGCAGTTTTAGGTCACCAAATTTGGGTGGCTAAATGACTTGGTTAAGGGCATAATTTGGGTTTGTATTCTTCATGAAAGTTTTAGATCTATATCTCAGCTTTCTACTGGTAAAATTTCAGGTCATTTAGACCTGCCTAGCCCAAGTTATGGCCAAATGAACAAACACTGTTCATTTGGTCATTTTTGTACAGGGCAGAACACTCACATCCAGATTTGGCCAATTTGTTCACTATGCTATGGTCACTTTTTGGGCATGATTCCTAAATGAAAAATGTGTCATTTTGTGTCTAGTTTCATTCTCAATTGGCCTCACACCAATTGGGTTGGTAAATTTTCAGTTTTGGTCCTTGAAAGGGACCTTGGTCATGCTGCCTGCAGGATGTCTATAACCAATCTGAATTTCTATTTGGTTCCAACACTTTCAACACACCACAATTGGTCACATATGACCATTTTTCAACTCAAACAAGGTCAAACGCACCATTTGACCAATTCTCCAATTTTTGTCTTTCAAAACCCTAGGTTCAAACCCTAATTCACTTGATTTGTTACATTTAATTGATTCCAAGCATACTAACACCATTTCTCAACTTGTTCAAGCTTACATACACTTTTAATTCATTCAAAACACATTATATTCTCATACATCTATGGCCGACCGAAATTCACATATAATCCTCCAAAGTTGTTTTCATTTCATTTTAAGTATATTTCTAGGTTTATTCAACTATAAACACAATTAATTCAACTAGAACTTCAAGTTTAGATTACTAACCTTTATGCAAAATTTTTTTCCTCTTCAAACTTCTTCCTTTCTTCTTTCTTTCTCCTTGAACCTTCTTTTCTAGTTGCCCAAACAAAGTTTAGTCATGATAATTGAATTTTCTATGGTGGGATTTGGTTGTCTTCAAGCTCAAAAATGAGATTCCATGGAGGATTTGGTGAGGGAGGGATGAGAGAGAGAGGTCACGGCATGAAAATGAAGATGGACTTTTTGCTTCTTTTTTTTCCTTTCTTTTATGCATTTTTAACCTTTTAGGAAGACCAAAAATTATCCTAAATTTAAATTTTTAATTATAATGTTTATTGCATCATGCATGATGTAATCACTTTTTCACTTTTTCTATTTTCCTCTTTTTTTTTCATTTATTTTTCTTCAGTTTTTTAATTTAATTCCCGACTCTGAAATTTTCTTTTCTCCGATTTTATTGGACAGTTAGGTCAGGAGTTAGCTCTAGGGGTGAATTAACCAAATTGTCCCTCGCCGGTTCAATCCGGTTTGCTAGTTATTCGATATTTCTTCCGGATCTCTGACCTAATTATTTGACTTGCTTAACAATTCTTTTTTATGATTTTCTCTTTTCCACTGTGTTCGCAATGGTCCTAAGGACAGCAGCGTCACATTTTATGGTTCGAAATTTGAGTTTAGACTGACCTCGTAGTCATTCCCGAGAAGGTCACCCATCGCTGTGACTCTTGGCTCATTTAACTTTTGTGTTCTGTTTTTTTTTTCTTTATACTTAACTATTTGGCAATTACTAATTATTTGTGTTAAAAGCTTAACTAGGTGTCTTAGACATGGTTCTAATTCTCTTAATTGTCTGGACCGACATCGGTCACCGGAACAGTGATATATACCAGGCTATGCAAATAGGGGTGTTATAGTGTTAAACTCAAACCACTTATACACAAGACAACTGTGACATATCAGATCAAGGGACCACAGGCATTAGTATAATCTAAATGACAATATATTGACAAAAGTAAACTCCATGTATGTGTCATCTATGCGTCACTAGTTTGGCCTTCTTATCTTATAAGTGCCCACTGTATTTGTCTTGACATCCTAATGTCATATGGTATGAGATTCACCATTCCACTTTTATTAGCATCTTATACTAATTTGTGAAAACAAATAGAGATGACAATCTAACTTGATATGACATGTCCAACATAGTATCCTCGATTGTGAACCAATATTTTATAGCACTTGTACTAGACAGTTTCGTCACTCATATTCTCAACTCTTTAAGAATGGAACTTCCATCAAGAAGCTAAAGGGTTGTTCTATTAATCTTAAACATTTTAAGTTAAAAGATATATAAAAGCCATTTGTTGGGAATTATGTTTACAACACACAACACTATAGTATTACTCTAAGTCATACCACTAACAATCTACCACGCTGCGACAATAACTAAAATAATATATATATATATATATATATATATATATATATATATATATATATATATATATATATATGTTTGGATTGTTTTAACATCATTATGATGTAGGATCGTGGAATGCTTAAATAATAATAATAATAATAATTCTGCTTTGTCGGACACCCCCCACATCCGCAATCACCAAATTCAATTTTAACTATGGGTTACAATTTTAACTGACTTCTAAAATTAGACTACAATTGAAAACTAAAATAAATAGATAAAATTGTAAAAAGTGATAAAGGTTTGAATTTTTTGACAATTTGGCTTGAAATAAATGATCTTTCCAACTTATTTCTTGGAATCCTCTTAAATTGAAGATTCACAAGAGTGTGGAGAAATTGTTGAAATTGTAATTGTACACTTACTAATTTGACATGTTCTGTCTAGGTTTTGTCGTTGAAATATTTAAAAACTTGTCATAATTTTAAGACTTCAAATTGAGAGATTTGTGATTGCCTTGTGTCCGCCCTCTCTTCGATTGGATGTCCATTTCATAGGTGTCTTCTAAATGTGTCGCACGCACCTACTGGGTTAAATTTAAACAATTAACAACAATAGTTTCATTTTTCACTTTATTTTTTTTTTATTTTGCTAAAATTTAGTAAAATACACACTGAAATATACGATTTTAGGGCATGAGACCTAGGGGTGATTGAGTAGGAGTTGAACTTCATCTTCATCCCTTTCAAATTAATATGTTCGCTTTTTTGGATTGGCTTCATTTATGGAAGTTGAATGTGAAATACTTCATTGGGAGTGTTCGCATCAAGTGGCCTAAAATTAGGATCGAAGGAAGATTGAGCTTCTTTTTTTTCTTTGACCTTTTTCCTATTAGTTGTAGAACGCTTAGGTGAACTTCACTTTTGTGTGTGTGTAAATAAAAAATTAGTAATAATAAAAAAATTAATTAAAAATTTGAGTGGGAATTGGGAGAGATTAGAAAATGAAAAAGAGCAATGACACATAGAAAGAAGAGTGAAATTGTTTGAAAATTGTTGTATTTATAAGTTAAAATAACTTTTCATATTTTAAAAATGCCCTAAAAAATTAGCTATGGGTTCATGGTTTTCGATTTCGATTTGAGGTCTATCTAGAAATAGAAACCAAACTAAAATTTCGGTACAGTTTTAGTTCTATTCTTAATTGTTTTAGTTGTAGTTCAGTACGACTTTCAATTTTTCAGTTCCGGTTCAATTCTTGATTCTTAAGACAATTTTATATAATTATTTTCATAAAAAATCATACTTGAATTAACATTTAAGTTTTGAATGAGTTATTAGTATATAATATATCATATAATATATCTTTTGTAAATTATATAATTTTTGTACAGGTACATATATAATTTAAGATTAAACATATTAGATAATAAATATTATAGAATATAGTAGTACAAATATATCATATAATATACCTTTAACTATGTATTAATTAAGTAATCTTTAACTATAATATGTATTATAATAGTACACTTAAGAGGCATTTTGTATAAAGATAACAAGGGACAATTATTACCCTTACAATTTTTAACTCTTCATTAATGTTATTTGAATATTTAAAAAAATTAAGTTAATTTCATTTATACCATTTTAAAGAGTTAAATCTTGAAAGACTGAGTTAATAATTATCCTCTTTAAAAGTTAACATACAATGATAACATTTAACACTTAATTTTTTAACTTTCTATTAAACACATCTTATAATTAAAAATTTATAAGGTAATTTAATATATTTATAACTAAAACTATTATAAAAATACAAATAAATGAAATATAATAATATATTATATTTTGTCCATAATTATACATATATAAATATATATATATATAATTAAATTAAAAATATATAATACATCTAAAAAAATCATAAATAAACATATGTAAACATTCAGCTCTAAATCATGCTGTATTTCAATTACATAAAATTATAATTTTGTTTTTCGTGAAAAATCAAAATTAAGTTAAAGTATCAAAAAATTCAATTCGATATGATTCTTATCAATTCAGTATGATTTTTTAATTATGATTAGTACGCGAAAATTATGCACAACGCTAATTGTTTGACTGCCATTAGAGATAAAAATTTTAAAAATAGAAATGACGCTGCTAAACCAAGACACCGTGTGGCACTCCTTTGCATGCCACAGCACGCATTGGTTGGGCCATCTAACACCTCTTGATTCAGCCGTGTCAATCTTTTTTAACATAAAATTATAATTCCAACCATATCAGACTTTTCAATGAATCATCGGATTCCAATTTAGGGCTAGGAGGGAGATCAAAGCTAACCCTCCTCGCCCTAAGGTTGTGTACATATTTTGACCGTCAATATTTACATATAATATTTATTTGAGAGATGCTTAACTACATGTCTATTTATTTTGAGGTTGTTTATATTTCAAAGAGTCAATGTTTATATTTGAAAGAGTCAATGTTGTATAATGGATGAAGTCACAAGAGTGCAAACAGAATAAAAATTTTCCCAACTACATATACATAAAAGGAAATCTTAGAAGGGTTGAGAGTGCCAGCGCAAGGTCGACAGCTTGTTTGGCTTTTCATCCGTTTAAACCTTAGATCCAGCATATCTAAACACAGCAGCAGTGCAGAACCGCTAGTTATTGGAATAGAAACTGAATGGAGGAGACAGAAAACTCACCTTAACTTTGCTCCAAAGCTTTATTTTTGTTAGAAAATGGGTATGTTCAGATAAGCACAATCACTCACAATAATAGTTCAGTCTGGCAATCAAGTCTCATCCTCACAATGTACACCACACCTTAAATTTCCCTGAGAGCTTATACATGTGCAATAGTTTAATAAATCAATGTTAATCTTAGTTATCTCCAACAAAATATACACAATCAACTTCCATAATGACTGTTTGCCGCCATATGAACAATAGGATCTCATAATAACCGCACTATTTTCGTTCTGTTGTTACACCAACAACAACATTGCTCACCTGCAAAATTCAGAAATTTTATTAGCACATACATAAGAAAGAAAGAAAGGTAGATTAAAAAAATGGAATAAAGTTTTACCAGATTTCCACTTTCATCAACAGACATGGGGTTTTCCACAACAACAGTTTGAGTCTGAGAATGGGGTGTTGACTGCCAGATTGGCATTAAGAGGAGAACAAAATTAGTAAGCATCAGATAGGTCAAAAAAATAAAAGCCCAAATATACCTCCAGCCAAGATCAGCAAAGGTCAATTACTCACTGTTGAAGTAGATGGTATCATTCCGGTAGCACCATTAGGTCGATTCGCAGGAAGTGGAACCCTCACATTAGCCATCTGCAACATATATAACATAGTATCGAAAGAACATCAGCACTTACCAATGACATCACAATGACAAAGTCGTGAAAACTAGAATGCCTTCTTTGACAAACGATAGAATGGAGAAAAAAAAAATTATAGGTGAGCTAGGTTGAGATGATAATTGAGATAATAGGTTAGACAGCAGAAGCACATATTCACCAACAAGCCAAAGAAGCCTATTTGCAACTTCTTTAGGCCCCTTATTTTATGTCCCAATTTAAAAAAGAAAGGAATTCCTTTTCCTTGCTAACATATTTATCTCTGCCCTTTAGACTTTATTATTATAACAGCAGTGTTGATTTGGCAAAACTGCCAACAAAATGACCAGACAAACCTCAAGGGATAACAGGAAAGGATGGGAAGAAATTTAGTGAATGCACCTACTTCAAAGGGGGCATGTAAAGATGACAATAATCATTTTATAGGAACAACTACATAATGATTGTCTCTGCAAATAAAATTGTTACAGCAACAATCCAGCCAGAGGTAAAAGTTTGCTCTCCTTTTGAGTTTCTAGCATCAATTATACCTCCATTACATGATTTTAATCTGAATAAATCATGGCTGTCTATTTGCAATAATTTAACAACAAATATGCCAAAGGCCGGGCAATCAGATGGACAGGATACACCTCAAGTTTAAGAGTAACAGTGGATAATTTTAGCAATTCAATGTTCTTCTGTTCATGATCCATATTCACTGCATTCCATGTAGCTCAGAAAGTCAAATTTCTCAATCAGATGGTACAGAACGAATAATTATTCAGTGCATTGGTCCCACCACGATCTATGGTCAGAACACAACTATTGTATACAACAGTTTTATTGAATAATTTTCCATACTGAACATAAAGCGCATCCTAGATGAAGAAATTTAAGTTCAATAATCTTATGATTTTAAATACAGATTTGTACTGCTTATGTTAAAAATCAAATTCACTAGGTCACGTTTTAGTTGGGTTCAAAATTTTGCAGTAACAATAAAGCCAAAAGTGAAAGTTTACTTTCTTCTAAGCTTCTATGCATTGTTGCTACCTCCACTATACAACTGCAACCCAAATAAATCTTGGTCCCCCACAGTCAAAAACCCTATATCCTCAAATGCCAAAGTCCAGGCAATCAGTAGGCAACATATGCCGCTGACTACATGTTAACTAGAGTTTTACAACACCTTGTAAGCCACTTCTTGGGCACAGTTCTATACTCATGCCAATCATACAAACCAGAACCTACTACAAAAGTTCAGCAATTTAAGTTCAGTCCATGATCTGCATTATTTAATCTGATACAGGCAAATCCAAGAATTCAAATATCTCAACTAGGCAGTATACTAAATCATGCTATTCAAAAGCTACATGAAATTGAAGATAATTTCAAAGCTTGAACAAAAATACATACAGTATACTAGATTATCTTTAATACAGTGTATACTTACACTAACATTAGAAACATATTGGCAGATAGCACATTTGACAGATGGAGCTCCATATGGATACATGAGTGTTGTCCGGCAGTTCCCACAATTGATGTGAGCAACTTGGCTAGATACTTTTCCACACACAGCCAGAAAAATCCAAATAATCAAAAGAATTAAAAAAAAATTGATATACCCCATGCAATCTAGAAATATATTAGTATAACATAGACAAGTTAGACCCAATAAAATAACACAAAAAAAAAAGTGCATCGCAACCATTTCCCAAAAGCTTTTTTTTTAAATAATAATAATAATTAATGAAGTGTGTTTAGTCAGCCAGCTTCCAGCTCTAAATGAAAGGATCTTGTAAAGGCAACCCAAGGAATGGATGGATTATTGAAGGTGGAATGTGTTGAATTCTGTAAATGTCCACTTAAACTTCAGTAGCACTTCTCTAATTTAATAATAATATGTATGGAGCACATAATGCTGTGAAATGCATTCTCTCATATAAGCAACAAAGAGACAGAGAGAGAGAGAGAGAGATTTCACATAGATTGACCACAACAAATTCTCTTCTTATAATTGCTGGAACATACATATTTTTTATTTTAAAAAAAATAAAAAAATAAATAAATAAGATAGAAGTTTCAGAAATAGATTGACCACCATATGCATTCTCATCTTTAGAAGAGGAAGTCAGTCTCCAACAGTTACATTTCAGAGGATAGTCAATATCATTTGATGCCTTTAAATCCAATTGATTGTTCTATGATTTTTGTTATGGAAAGTCAATCACTATATTATTTGTCTGTATATTCTGTATTATGTATTCCTATTTAAGATTTCTTATTCAGGATTTCTTCCTAATTAGTAGAACACAATTATAGGAATCAATTGTATATATATATACCCATGTACAAATTAATTGAAATTAAGGAGAATCATCTCTTTCTACATGTTATCAGAGCAGGTTATCTATCTAGGGTGACTATTTGTTCTCACCACTCAGCTCAGGAGAGACCTTAGCCGCCAACCGGCCGTTTCGACTCCGATCAACATCGCCTCAACCCCCTCATTCCAACACTGTGTGTTGTTGCCTGATCCAGTATACCATTATAGGACTTCTGAGGTTGGCTCTCAGATCCTATTTCAATATTTGCTTGATTTGTGATTTTGGATTATTTCGCTGCTGTAAGCACTTTGGATTAGCGTTTCGGTTAGTTTTCTTAGTCTCAACAAACGACAGACAATAAGAATGTTATTTCTGATGTGATTCCAGTGATAACTAAGAACACGGAACACAAACTTAATGATTCGAATTACCTAGAGTGGAGTAAGACTATTAGAGTCTATTTACGTAGCATTGATAAGGATGATCACCTTACTAAAGATCCACCTACGGATGATACATGACAAACTTGGCTAAGGGAGGATGCTCGGTTGTTTTTTCAGCTTCGGAACTCGACTCACAGTGAGGTAATTAGTTTTATTAATCACTATGAATTTGTTAAGGAATTGATGGATTACTTAGATTTTCTGTATTATGATAAAGGGAATATCTCCCGTATTTATGATGTTTGTAAAGCATTTTACCATGCTAAGAAAGAGGATAAATCTCTCACGGCTTATTTTATGGATTTTAAACGGGTATATGAGGAACTTAATGTATTGTTGCCTTTTAATCCTGATGTGAAAGTTCAGCAGGCCCAACGGGAGCAACTAGTTGTTATGAGTTTTCTTGCAGGCCTTCCTTCAGAGTATGAGACTGCTAAATCTCAGATTCTCTCCAGTTCTGAGATTTTCTCTTTGCATGAAACGCTCACATGGTCCTTCGTACAGAGAGTACCCAATCTTCACAGCTTGCCAGTAGTGCTCTTATTAGCCGTAATCCAAATGGACAACAGGGTAATAGAAGAGGAAGTAGAGGAGGAATTACAGACAATAGAAGTAATCAGCGTAATGGAGAGGCTAGTTCTAATCAGGACTCAAGAGGAATCATTTGTTATTATTGCCATGAGTCTGGCCATACAAAATATAATTATCCGCAACTTCAGAGGAAAAATCAGCGATCACAGATGGCAAATATGGCAGCAGAGGATTCTACAGTATCTTCCTCTAAGAAAACTATTTTGGTATCTGCAAAGGATTTTGCACAGTTTTTCCAGTATCAATCACTATATTATTTGTCTGTATATTCTGTATTATGTATTCCTATTTAAGATTTCTTATTCAGGATTTCTTCCTAATTAGTAGAACACAATTATAGGAATCAATTGTATATATATATACCCATGTACAAATTAATTGAAATTAAGGAGAATCATCTCTTTCTACATATTATCAGAGCAGGTTATCTATCTAGGGTGACTATTTGTTCTCACCACTCAGCTCAGGAGAGACCTTAGCCGCCAACCGGCCGTTTCGACTCCGATCAACATCGCCTCAACCCCCTCATTCCAACACTGTGTGTTGTTGCCTGATCCAGTATACCATTATAGGACTTCTGAGGTTGGCTCTCAGATCCTATTTCAATATTTGCTTGATTTGTGATTTTGGATTATTTCGCTGCTGTAAGCACTTTGGATTAGCGTTTCGGTTAGTTTTCTTAGTCTCAACAAACGACAGACAATAAGAATGTTATTTCTGATGTGATTCCAGTGATAACTAAGAACACGGAACACAAACTTAATGATTCGAATTACCTAGAGTGGAGTAAGACTATTAGAGTCTATTTACGTAGCATTGATAAGGATGATCACCTTACTAAAGATCCACCTACGGATGATACATGACAAACTTGGCTAAGGGAGGATGCTCGGTTGTTTTTTCAGCTTCGGAACTCGACTCACAGTGAGGTAATTAGTTTTATTAATCACTATGAATTTGTTAAGGAATTGATGGATTACTTAGATTTTCTGTATTATGATAAAGGGAATATCTCCCGTATTTATGATGTTTGTAAAGCATTTTACCATGCTAAGAAAGAGGATAAATCTCTCACGGCTTATTTTATGGATTTTAAACGGGTATATGAGGAACTTAATGTATTGTTGCCTTTTAATCCTGATGTGAAAGTTCAGCAGGCCCAACGGGAGCAACTAGTTGTTATGAGTTTTCTTGCAGGCCTTCCTTCAGAGTATGAGACTGCTAAATCTCAGATTCTCTCCAGTTCTGAGATTTTCTCTTTGCATGAAACGCTCACATGGTCCTTCGTACAGAGAGTACCCAATCTTCACAGCTTGCCAGTAGTGCTCTTATTAGCCGTAATCCAAATGGACAACAGGGTAATAGAAGAGGAAGTAGAGGAGGAATTACAGACAATAGAAGTAATCAGCGTAATGGAGAGGCTAGTTCTAATCAGGACTCAAGAGGAATCATTTGTTATTATTGCCATGAGTCTGGCCATACAAAATATAATTATCCGCAACTTCAGAGGAAAAATCAGCGATCACAGATGGCAAATATGGCAGCAGAGGATTCTACAGTATCTTCCTCTAAGAAAACTATTTTGGTATCTGCAAAGGATTTTGCACAGTTTTTCCAGTATCAAGCATCTCTAAAGCCTATCAGTTCTCCTATCACTGCGATCGCTAAGTTAGGTAAATCCACTACATGCTTTGTATCTTCCTCATCCAAATGGGTTATTGATTCTAGTGCGACAGATCACATGACAGGTAATTCTAGTCTTCTATCTGCTTTTCAGTCTAATCTCACTTCCTCTACTGTTACTTTAGCTGATAGTTCTACTTCTTGTGTCATGGGTTCTGGAACTGCAAACCCAACTTCGTCAATTTCTTTGTCATCTGTTTTGTGCCTACCAAAATTCTCTTTTAATCTACTTTCTGCTAGTAAACCTACTCGTACCTTAAATTGTTCTATTTCCTTTTTTCCTGATCAGTGTTTGTTTCAGGATCTTACGACGAAGCAGATTATTGGTAGAAGACGTGAGTCAGGTGGTCTCTACATTCTGGAAAATCATGTACCGCGGTCGCTTGTTTGCTCCAGTACCTTAACACCTCTTGAAGCTCATTGTAGATTGGGCCATCCTTCTTTGTCTACCATGAAGAAGCTATGTCCTCAGTTTCAATCTTTATCAGTATTAGAATGTGAGTCGTGTCAGTTTGCAAAACATCATCGTTTACCTTTTGCGTCTAGAGTCAATAAACGGGCTTCATCCCCTTTTGAGTTAGTTCATTCTGATGTTTGGTGTCCTTGTTCTGTTACTTCTAAAACTAGATTTTGTTTATTTTACTTTTGCTGATGATTACTCTCGTGTTACCTGGTTATATTTAATGAAGAATCGTTCTGAGTTATTTTCTATCTTTTGCGCATTTTGTAATGAAATCAAAACTCAATTTAATATTTCTATGCGCATATTAAGAAGTGACAATGCCAAAGAATACTTTTCAGCACAATTTCAGTCTTATATGACACAAAATGGCATTCTTCATCAGTCTTCCTGTGTGGATACCCCATCCCAAAATGGCGTAGCCAAAAGAAAAAATCGGCATCTTTTTAAGGTAACTCGTGCTCTTCTTTTTCATATGAAAGTTCCTAAACACTTTTGGGCGGATGCAGTTTCTACGGCATGTTTTTTTATCAATCGTATGAGGATATTCCATATACTGCTTTATTTCCTACAAAATCTTTGCTCTCTGTTGAACCCCGTATTTTTTGTTGTATCTGTTTTGTGCGTGATGTTCATCCACAGGTTACTAAATTGGATCCAAAGTCTCTCAAATGTGTCTTCCTTGGGTACTCCCGGCTGCAAAAAGGGCACCGTTGTTTCTCTCCTACTCTTAATTATTATCTTTTTGCTGCAGATGTCACATTTTTGGAGTCCACTCCATTTTTTCCTCAATCATCTGTGTATGAGAGTCAAGGGGAGGAGGATGATCTCTTAATATATACTGTCCAACCAATGTCTAGTCCTCTCCCACAGAATGTTCTTTCTGTCTCTAGACCTACTCGACCTCCCGTTGTTCATGTTTACTCCAGGAGATTGGAGATTCCCGACTCAAATCCTCCACCAGCTACTTCGTTGGGAGATCCTGTATCTCATACTGATCATGATTCTGATATAGACTTACCCATTGCTCTTCGTAAACGTAAACGTTCATGTACTTACCCCATCTCTTCTTTTGTTTCTTATAATCAATTGACTTCTTGTTCTCGGTGTTTTGTTACTTCTTTAGACTCTGTTCCTATCCCTAATACTATTTGTGAGGCACTATCTCATCCTGGCTGGTGTGCTGCTATGAAAGAGAAAATGAAGGCTTTAGATGCTAATGGTACATAGGCACTGTTGCCTTTGCCCACTAGTAAGAAAGTTATTGGTTGCAAATGGGTATTTACAGTAAAGGTAAATCCTGATGGTTCTGTGGCTAGGTTAAAAGCACGCCTTGTAGCAAAAGGATATGCTCAGACATATGGGGTTCATTACTCTGACACTTTTTCTCTTGTAACTAAACTTACTTCTGTTCGCTTGTTTATCTTTTTAGCAGCTACATATGATTGGCCCCTGCACCAATTGGATATCAAGAATGCTTTCCTTCATGGTGATCTTCAGAAGGAGGTGTATATGGAGCAACCACCTAGGTTTGTTGCTCAGAGAGAGTTGGGTAAAGTTTGTAAGCTTCGGAAGTCTCTTTACGGCTTGAAACAAAGTCTTAGGGCCTAGTTTGGGAGATTTAGTGAAGCAGTACAGGAATTTAGTATGCAAAAGAGTAAGTGTGATCACTCAGTATTTTATAGGCAATCTGAGACTGGTCTAATTCTCCTGGTAATCTATGTGGATGACATTGTCATCACTGGGAGTGACTCTGCAGGTATTTCATCTCTTAAAACCTTCCTCCAAACTCAATTTCAGACTGAAGACTTGGGATTGTTAAAGTATTTCTTGGGTATTGAAGTTATGAGAAGTAAGAAGGGTATTTTCTTATCTCAAAGAAAATATGTCCTTGATTTATTGACAGAGACAGAAAAATTAGGTGCTAAGCCTTGTAGTGCACCAATGACTCCAAATTTACAACTGTTAGCAAGGGATAGTGAGTTGTTTAAAGATCCAGAGAGATACAGGAGATTGGTAGGAAAATTGAACTACCTTACAGTCACTCTTCCTGACATTGCTTATGCCGTTAGTGTGGTAAGTCAATTTATGTCTTCCCCAACTGTTGCTCATTGGGAAGCCTTGGGACAAATCTTGTGTTATCTGAAAGGCGCTCCAGGAAGAGGTTTGTTATATGGTAACCATGGGCATTTGAATGTTGAATGTTTTTCAGATGCTGACTGGGCTGGATCTAAGGTTGACAGGAGGTCAACTACTGGATATTGCGTTTTTTTTGGAGGAAATTTGGTGTCTTAGAGAAGCAAGAAGCAGAGTTTAGTTTCTCGATCTAGTACTAAATCCGAATGCAAAGCCATGGCACAATCAGTATGTGAGGTAATGTGAATACTTCAATTACTAGATGAGACAGGTTTTAAAACCTCCTTGTCTGCAAAATTGTGGTATAATAATCTAGCTGCTCTCCATATTGCTTCTAATCCGGTGTTTCATGAGCGGACCAAACATATTGAGATTGATTGTCACTTTGTTCATGAAAATATTCAACAACAGATCATCTCAACAAGATACATCAAAATTGGAGAGCAGTTAGGAGATATTTTCACAAAAGCTCTGAATGGAGCTAGGATTGACTACATTTGTAACAAGTTGGGCATGATTAACATCTATGCTCCAACTTGAGGGGGAGTGTTACAGATAGTCAATTACTATATTATTTCTCTGTATATTCTGTATCCTGTATTCCTATTTAGAATTTCTTCCTATTTAGAATTTCTTCCTAATTAGTAAAACACAATTATAGGAATCAATTGTATATATATACTCATGTACAGATTAATTGAAATTAAGGAGAATCATCTCTTTCTACAATTTTCAACTCTATTATCTTTCATTTAGTTATTAAATGGGTAATTCACAATATCCCCTTTGAGGTTTGTCAAACTACGAGAGCTGATATCTCCTTATGTAAAACCTCATTAAGTTGTCCTATTGGTTTCTCTCACATAATCAAAGAATCCTTCCATCCTCAAAAAGCAAGCATTTAAACATTAGTAAAATATTAAAAAAAAAAAAAAAAAAAAAAAAAAACTCTACAGTGGGCCCGTTAATGATATCCATCATCCATATTTGCACCAATCCATTCCAATATTTTAACTTGCCTCACATGGAAACTAAACTACTTATCCACGTATCTTGTACATGTACCAATCTGTTTCATTTGTTGCTTTTCTGCATATAATATTTCGTTGTTGATTATTGGTGAGACCACAATAAATATTGGGAAATGGTGAAATATAGGATGGCCAGATATATATTGTTCTTGCCATTGATTTTCGAATGACACGCAAAAGAAAAATGGAGGATTGGGAAATAATGGACAGAAAATCCACAGGCAGGAACCTATTGGGATGGCATTCTAGGTAGAAGAACCCACTAACAATGATAAGAGAATGGATCAAGGCCCAAAACAGATGCCCTGGTGGAAGTGTGGAAGGTTTATTCGAGGAGAAACAGGGTTCCAGAAACAGAATTGGAGGCAGTCAATTACAGGAGAACAGGGGCATGAGACAGAAGGAAAAACTATAAAAGGGGGACTACTCCATAAGGATGGCATGCTTACCTCTATGTTTTAGAGAATAGTCCAGCAAAGAAGCTTGGGGGAAATTCTGATTTGAGAATTTTACTTGTGCCTTGTTGAATTGTTCTTTTCTCTGTAATTGAACTATTCAGCTCATTCAGCAGCCATCTTATCTACTTGAGCCAATTGAATTACAATTTACTCTTTCCTTCCCATTAAGATTCTTTACTCGACCAAATTGGTCCGAACTGCTGCTTGAATGACACACACACACAAACAGAATCCAGAGTGGGAACAGAGGAGAAGAATCTCGGAGTCACTGATGACAGGGTAGCCAAACTCCGTTTGGACAATGAACAGCTCCACAATAAACTTGCTGCTATAGGTCTTTTGACCACCATAGCCTGAGGAAAAGATAGATGAAGGGGATTCTGCCACCCATTCAACTGTTGTTCCCGCCACTCAATCACTGCCAACATAAAAAGTTACACCTCCCACTACCCTCACAACCAAACAAGTTGAGTTACCCACCTTTCGTGGTTCTGATGCTCTAGCAACCAATACTTTGAAATTCATCAAACACGTCCTGATCTGAAAGTTCCTCTTGCCCTTGTTTGCATGGAAGGCGGCACACTGTACTGGTTGCACGGGCTAAAACAGCATAAACCACCCATCAGTTGGGAACAGCTCTCAGAAGCATTAGTGGTTCGCAATGGGAATGATTCAATTATGAACCCTTTTGAGAGGTTGGCGGCCATTAAACAAGCGGGCTCCATATACAAATTCATTAACCTGTTTGTCGCCTCTACCATGGATTTAAATCGCAGTGGCTAATATGAGCAGTGTTGATGTGTTAAGAATGATGGACCGAAATCCACAACCTTTAAGAATCTACCATAGAAAGAATTATAGATAGAAGAATGACTCTAGAAGAGGACAGCTGGAAGGGAATCAAATGGAGGATATGTATTTAGAGGAATTTGCGAGTGACACTCCACATGGCCCTTGAACCAATATTGCAACACCTCTCCAGCTATAAATAAGAGTTTATCAGCAGATACAAGCATTTTGGATTTTTTCTTGTATTTCGGCAATAGCTGGACTAACTTGAGCTACTTTGGGATTTTCTCTCGTCTTTGTTATTTCTCTTTGTTTTCTTTTTTTCTAGAAGAGGGAAGAGTCATTTTGTTGCTAAGATTATATCAGTGTAATTTGGATATTAATTACAGTGAAATCAATATTAAACTTCTCTCATTTTGGATCTGTTCTATTTGTGTTCCTAACTCTTTATCATTTTTGGTCCGACCTGCCAGATTCCTTAAATCCCATGCCCAAAACTCGAAAGAGGGACGAGTTGATCAGGAAGAGAGGAACATGACTAAAATAGAGGAACTCATAGTAGCCATGCAACTGGAACAGGAAAAGAGGATGGAATCATATCAATAGGCACAAGAGCAACGTTTCTCTAGATTGGAAAATATGTTTGTTTCATTGGCTTGTGGAAAAACAAATATGGCTGAAAGTGAAACTTCTTCTCAGTCACCAACTATGGGTACTATTCCCAATATCCAACCAATGGCGTAAACAATGGTTGTAAAACAGCCATCTATGAATGTTAAAAAAGTTGAACTCCTATAAAGTTGGTAGGGATTGATGTTGTTCTGGGTGTATCCTGGCTAGCCACTTTTGGTAACATAAAACTTAATTATTGGACCTTATCTATGACCTTGTCCCTTCTTAATCAACAAATTACACTCGCCAGCCCTCCCTCTCTCCAATAGACTCTAGTTTCTATCCACATACTGATCAAGACCTCAGATATTAACTACTGTGCTCCATTATGGGAGTGTTCCACTTTTGATGTCTCCTCTGTAACCCGTCCTCAACTTTCATCAACCGAAACCCAACAATTCAATCACCTAATAAGCAAATTCCCACGTGTCTTCCACAAACCCCTCACTTTGCCCCCAAACCATCCTTATGATCACACCATTCCTTTAAAACCCAACTTTGGCCTGTTAACACTTGATTGTCACAACTTGAATAAAGCAACAATCCTAGATAAATATCCAACACAGGTGATTCAGGAGTTACTAGATGAGCTTCATGGAGGGGCATATTTGTCCAAAATTGACTTAACATCTGGGTATCACCAAATTCAAGTCACCAAACCAGATATTCACAAGACCACCTTATGGAATCACTCTAGCCACCATGAATTTGTGGTCAAGCCCTTCGGTCTAACAAATGCACTAGCATCAGCAACAAAGAATGATTTGTTCCAGCCATTCCTTCACAGCTTTATATATATATATATATATATATATATTTTTTTTTTTTTCTTTTTTTTTTTTTTTTTTTCCTTTACGATATTTTGATTTACAATTGTTCTTGGACTGACCATTTGCTTCACTGGCAAACTTTGGAGCTTTTACAGCAAAACCAAGCAAATGAGAAGAAATGCTCCTTGGGCCGGACCTCCATCGATTATTTGGGCCATGTTATATATATATATATATATATATATTTTGTTTTTTTTTTTTTTTTTTTTTCCCTTGACGACATTTTGATTTACAATTGTTCTTGGACTGACCATTTGCTTCACTGGCAAACTTTGGAGCTTTTACAGCAAAACCAAGCAAATGAGAAGAAATGCTCCTTGGGCCGGACCTCCATCGATTATTTGGGCCATGTTATTTCAACCTTAGGTGTACAAATGGACCCCTCTAAAATCTCGGCACTATTAAGCATAGTTACCTAATTCGTTGCACCCCCATCCAAACCATGAATTGGTACTCACATATTAGAACGCTGTACTTTAGGGTTCCAAAATGCTTGGTTACATGTTGTTGAGATTAGAGAGAATTGAAGAATTTCTTGATGTATTTCATAGTGTTACAATAATTCAAATTTATACACAAAGGCTAGAGCCTTAATAGGAAAGAAAATAAAAGCTAATAAATATAAATATCTCTAATATCACTAATGCACTAATTAAGGGATTCTAACACTTCCCCCTCAAGTTGGCTCATCTATGTTGCACATGCCCAACTTGCAAACCAAGATATGAAACACCCTAAAACTTAACCCCTTAGTGAACACATCAGCTAATTGATCTTTCGAACCAACGTAAGAGACACTTAAAGAACCATCCACAATTTTTTTTTTTTATGAAGCGTCTGTCAACCTCTATATGCTTGGTCCGATCATGCTGAACTAGATTATTAACTATATTGATTGCAGCTTAGTTATCACAAAACAAAAACAAACCATTAGCTTCAAACAATTTTAATTCTTGCATCAACTTCCGTAACCACAATAATTCACAGATACCTTGAGCCATTGCCCCGAATTCAACTTCTGCACTGGATCTAACTGTCACATTTTGCTTCTTACTTCTTCAAATGACTAGATTACCACCAACAAAAGTACAATATCCTGATATCGATTTCCCATCATCAAGAGACCCAGCCCAATCTACATCTGTAAAGGCTTTAATCTGAAGGTGTTCATACTTTAAGAAAAGAAGTCGTTTCCCAGGTGTAGATTTTAAGTATCGCAAGATGCAAAAAACCACCTCCAAATAAGATTCACGAGGATCATGCATATACTAGCTCCAAGATATACTTTCTTTGAGAAATAAAGATTCCCTTATCTGATTTGGCAACCTCTATTCCAAGAAAGTACTTGAGTCTTCCCAAATCTTTGATTTCAAACTCCTGTGCTACGCGCTCCTTTAAAAGAGTCATTTCTTCCTTATCGTCACTAGTTATCACAATATCATCCACATAGACAATAAGTAGTGTGATTTTGCCTCTACGATGCCTCATGAACAAGGTATGATCAGCATTGCTTTGGCAGTATCCAAAGGAGATCATCGCTTTACTGAACCTATCAAACCATGCTCTAGGTGACTATTTTAGACCATACAAAGCCTTTTTCAATCTGCAAACTTTCCCTATGATCTTCTCATCCTCAAACCCTGGAGGAATTTCAATATACACTTCTTCTTCCAAGTCACCATGTAGAAAGGCATTTTTAACATCAAATTGCTGCAAGTCTCACTCAGAATTCGCTGCACATGGCAACAGAATTCTGATGGTATTCATTTTAACAACAGGAGCAAAGGTCTCTTGGTAATCTATTCCGTATGTTTGTGTGAAGCCTTTTGCTACCAGTCTGGCCTTATACCTCTCAATTGAACCATTTGCTCTATGCTTTACAGTGAACACCCACTTGCATCCAACTTGCTTCTTTTCCAGTGGGAGAATAACCAGTTCCCATGTCTCATTCTTTTCCAAAGCTTTCATCTCCTCCACCATAGCTGCCCTCCATTTTGGATCGAGGCAATCTTTCTTCTAATCTTGTGGGATAGAGACAAAGGAAACAGACAGTAGAAAGGCTCTGTAGGATGGGGACAAAGAATTATAGGAGATGAAATTAGAAATGGGATGTTTAGTACAGGTCCTAACACATTTTCGAAGAGCAATAGGAATATCAAGATCATTATCAGAAGAAAGAAGAACAGACTGAGAATCAAAATTAGACTCATCAAGAGCCAAAGGAGATTCATCACATATCTCAAGATGTCCAAGAATTAATCCAAGGATTCCAGTTGATCAGTAGTCTCCTGCTCGATGGCTATATCTATCTTGTTTCGCCGAGTATATGATCTCAAATCTGGCCTTTTCAGTCTTTCTTGAGATTTAGGTGACTCTTCCTGAGTATCATTGTTAGGTACAGGCTCTAAACCCAAATTCTCCCCCTGAAATTGAAGGTTAGGAGAGGATGAGGATGAAGGAAAATACACCTCTTCCTTCCTATACTCCCCCTGAAGAGGTGGATGGAAATAAGATTCAGATTTCCTAAAGGTAACATCCATACTCACAAAATATTTCCGTGAAAGAGGATGATAACACCTATATCCCTTCTGAGTACTAGAATAACTAACAAAAACACATTTCAGGGCTCGAGGTTCTAATTTCCCACTATTAAGCTTATGAACAAAGCAAACACAACCAAATACCTTTGGAGGAATGGTATATAAATTTTTACCCTGCAAAACCTCTAAAGGACTCTTAAACTCCAATGTCCGAAAAGGCTTCCTGTTAATAAGATATGCAGCAGAAAGAATAGCATTCCTTCAGTAAGGTTTAGGAACATTCATGGTAAACATAAGAGAACTAGCAACCTCGAATAAGTGTCTATTTTTTCTCTTAGATACCCCATTTTGTGAACTAGTATTAACACAACAAGTCTGATGTAAAATTTCATGTGTCTTCAAATACTCCTGAAAGACTCCATTCATATATTCTGTACCATTATCAATTCTCAATATTTTAACATGAGCATCAAACTGTGTACTAATCATTTTATGGAACTGCTGGAAACAAGAGAAAACTTTATTTTTCCCTTTCATCAAATATACCCAAGTTAACCTATTACAACAATCAATAAAGGTCACAAACCATCTGTAACTGATAAAGACACAGTTTGAGTAGGCCCCCATACATCAGAATGGATAGTCATAAAAGGAACTGAAGTCTTATTATTTATTGCAGGATAAGATTGTCTAGTATGTTTAGCAAACTCACAAGTATCACATACTAACAATTCAATTTTGCATTGTTTAAACAGAAAAGGATAAAGTTTTTCTAACACAGTAAATGAAGGATGTCCTAGCCTCCTATGCCATATGATAATTTGTTCCTCAGCACCCATAGATTGCCCCAACATGGACTAGCAAACATAATCATTCAAGAGATATAGCCCATCTTGCAGTCTACCACTGACAATCGCTCTCTCTCTCTCGTCAATTCCTGAAATACACAGTGAGTTGGGAAAAATTCAATTTTGCAGTTTAGAGCTTTTGTTATTGAGCTGACAGACATGAGGTTAATAGGAAAGCTAGGCACGTGTAAAACAGAACTAAAACTTATATTAGGAGTGCATTTAACAGAACCTATTCCAGAAACACTAGATAAGGATCCATCTGTAGTGCGGATTTTTTTTTTTCCTGAACATGGAGAATAGGATATGAATTTATTTGAAGAATCTGTCATATGCTTGTTTGCTCCAGAATCTATAACCCAAAAAGAATTATTAAGATTGGCAAGAAAAGCATTACCTGAGTTGACGAAGTTAAAAGAGGCAACTGTGGTGGATTGCGATTCAAGCTATGATAGCAAACGCCTTAGAGTCTGTACCTCTTCATTGGAAAACATCCCAGTGGTGGTAGTATCTTCAGACAGATTCACAGCTTCATATACATTAGCTTGTGGTCTAGTAGGGCCCATCCTTTTTCCTCCACGCCCTTTAGTGGGGCATCCATGCAGTTTCCAACAGTTTTCCCTAGTATACTGGTTTTTTCCACAATAGTCACAATGTAGTTGATCCTTATCTGATAAACCATATGACTGTTCACGTGAGGAATAAGCAACTAGCCCTGCCTTATCAACAGACATAGAATGAATCATGGCACTCCTCCTACTCTCTTCCTGCTGAACATAAGAGTATGTCTGCGTTAAGGTAGGTAAAGGATCCTTCCCAAGCACTTGGACCCTAATTTGATCATATTCCACATTCAACCCAGCAAGAAAATCATAGATCCGCTCTTTCTCAACTAATTTCTTAAATTTAACTGCATCATCAGGACATGAGGCCTGAAAGTCCTAGTAAAAGTCCAGTTCCTGCCATAGACCACTTAATTCTGCATAATATTGAGCAATAGTTAGCTCACCCTGTTTCACACCATGAACCTTGTTTCGAAGTTCATGCACTTGTGCATCGTTCCCAACTTGAGAATAGATCTGAGAAACTGCACTCCAAATGGCAGCTGTACTATTCAACAGTAAATACCCACAAGCTATATGTGGTTGCATGGAATTGATAAGCTATGACATGATAAGAGAATTTTCTAACTCCCAGTGACTGTAGGTAAAAGCAAACTTTTCTGATTTTTGCTTATCTCCAGTAAGATAACCCTACAACCCTCTAGCTTTAATAAAAAGAAGACACGATCTAGACCATGCAAGGTAATTTGTCCCATCAAGCTTTACGGGGCTAATAATTAATGAGGGATTTTCAGTTATAGTAGTGATTTTCCCTTCAACTACTAATTTTTTGCATCAGACATGATTCAGAGAACTGATTAAAAGAAACAATAGGCAAAAAAATAAATACTCAAAAACAAAATTGCAAACCAAGAGATAGGAATGGGCTGGGTAGAGACGCAATACACTAGGAATGTCATCCAAAAAAAGTGCGGCTGGAAAAACTAACTAAAAATAGGCTCACGCGCCAGCGCGTGTACACGAGGCAGAAACCTTCTGTCGACGAGACTCCAAACAAGGATCGGCAACGAGGTTATCTTCCTTCCTAGAGGGGCGGTGACAACTACCTCCCTTGACATACCCGCTTTCAAGGCTTACCCACACAAACCCTAACTATTTCTCAATGTTCTCTCTTTACGGAAAAAAAAAAATTTAATTTCCAGATAAAATGGCTAAAGCTCTGATACCATGATTAGAGAGAATTGAAGAATTTTTTGATGTATTTCAATGTGTTACAATGATTCAAATTTATACACAACGGCTAGAGCCTTAATAGGAAAGAAAATAAAAGCTAATAAATACAAATATCTCTAATATCACTAATTTACATTCTAATTTGCAGCTAATGCACTAATTAAGGGATTCTAACGCGTGTCCTAGTTCGCCGAAATAGGGGTTCTGCTTGTTCCATGGCAACAACAAAGAAAAAAAAAGGGGGCAAATGAAAGGATGCAAGCTTAGGACTATTATGGAATAGATTATGACTTTATGAGCCTCTGATTTTTTTTTTCTGTTTTAATGGATTAGGTGGTAGAAAATCTTGAATTCTAAAAAACATGCAATAAATATTTTTAATTACTTTATTAATAAAAATATGGTATCTTTTAGAAAATATAAATATTATTAAAAGTTAAATAATGTTTATATTATGTTTAAAAAATTGTCATACTAATTAACTTTTAATGTTTTATAAGCATATTATATTAAATAAAATTAAAAAAATAAATTATGCAGCAAAAATATAATTTACATAATAAATATAATTGATACATCATGAATCAAATTAATATACCAATTAAGCCACGCCACACAACCCCCCCCCCTCCCCCCCCAAAAACATACCTATATTTCATTGAGTCATGTACTGTGTACCACATACTCGTACATGACTAGTGAGTACCGCATATTAAGTAACAATAGTCTTTAGATGGCCTACACCCAAATCCACAAGGTACATCTGCGGGTTCTTAGGCTTGACTAGTTATTATTGGTGCTTCATATCCGACTATGGCACTCTGGCCCGTCCTCTTACAAATATGATCAAGAAAGAAGCCCAACTTTCTTTTACTTTGATTACCCAAGCCCAGGATGCCTTTTATTTCTCCAACAAGCTTTGGTCTCAGTTCTCACACTGCCTAATTTTTCCAATAGATTTGTCGAGTCAAACACCTCCAAGCAAGGCATTAAAGTCGTCCTCACCCAAGATAAGATAAAAAACTCATCACCTATTTTAGAAAGGCTTTATTACATATCTCTAAGTTTGCGTATTTCACATCCCTCAAACATCCATTCAGTGCCAAAACGGTGGGAAAAGTGTTTACTCGAGAGATCATTCACTTGCATGGTATTCCAAAGTCTATATTCAACAATAAAGATCCCATCTTTATAAGCATTTTCCAGGCATAATTGTTTAGGCTTATGGGAACACAACTCAAGTTGGGCTCAGTTTATCACCCACACTTAGACAAGTAGACTGAGGTGTTAGATAGGACTTTGGAGCAATATCTTCGATGCTTTGTCTTCAACCAACCTCGCTCTTGGAATACTAGAACAATATGACCTTTCACTTTGTAATGCAGGATGTTAAGATAGAATTTAGGATTATTTTCATTATAAAATTAGGAAATTTAGAGTTCTTGTTTAGGATTTTATTCTAACTAGGTATTATTTCCAAATTTATCTAATTTAGTATCCTAATTAGATTCAAATTAGGATTTCTATTTCTAATTGATTAGGATTGTGAATTCTATAAATAGGACATAGGTTTTTATTATTATTAGCTTAAACTTTGATATGATTGTTATTTGAGCATGATACAATTGACAATTAGTTCTCTTTTCCTTGAGGATTTGTTTCTTTCCTCTACCTTTGTTCTTTTTGGTGCTACATCACTATGCCATTTTTGTAAACCAGAGTGGATGCAGTGGTTCATGCTCTGGCAGATAGAGATGAGACTCTTCAACAACTGAAATACAATCTCACCCACGCCCAATCACAAATGGTTACCCAAGCCAACAAGCATTGACAGGAACTTCATTTGGATGTTGGAGAAAAAGTGCTTCTTAAATTACATCCATATTGTTAACAAATTGTCTCTTCGCAAGTCAACTTAAGACTCACTCCATAGTATTATGGACCATTTGTCGTCATTCGGAAAATTGGCATTGTAGCATCTAGCCTCTAGTTACCTTGATCCTCCAAAATCCATCTTGTGTTTCACATTTTGCAACTTCGGAAGTGGTAGGTGATCATCCTCTCCTCTCTGCCCTGCCACCAGAATTAGTAGTGGATGACCCTATTCCGACACTCCCCGAAGCAATTCTTAACATGCAAGTTATTACCAAGGGCAATGAGCAAGTAGTCTGGGTTTTAGCTCAATGGGTTGGTAGGCCAGTTGAAGATGCGTCTTGGGTGGATATTGGTGCTTTTAAAGGCCAATTTCCTTAATTCAGCCTTGAGAACAAGGCTGATTCTTTAGAGGTTGGCAATGATAAGAGTAGGATCAAGGCCCAAAATAAAAGCCTCAGTGGAAGGTTTATTGAGGGAGAAATAAGAAGGATCCAGAATCAAAATTGGTAGGGTAGTCTGTTACAGGAGAGCAATGGTATGTGACAGAAGGAAAAAGCTTACCTTTCTGTTTTAGAGAATAGTCTAGTTAAAAAGCTTGGGGAGAAATTTTTGACCAACAAGGGATTTAGGATTTATCTTTTGCCTTGTTAAATTGTTCTTTTCTTTGTAATTGAACAATTAAGCTCACTCAGCTGCCATTTCATACATTTCTGAGTTAATTGAATTTTAATTTACTCCTCCATCCCATTAACAACACATTCTCCATGCGCCCTTCTAGCAACACCTGTCAATTGGATTTTACTTCTTCCTCTATCTCTTTAGAGAGATAAATCATTTTAGGATAAATCACCTGTATATAAATAGAAGCATGTACAAAGAATTTCAGATATGAAAAATACAGAGATTTCTCTCAAATCCATTAGTTCCATCAGATTACATATTTATAAACAAATCTCCTATAATTACCCCATTTAATTAGGAATATAAATCCTACATTAATTAGGAATCGAAAACCTATACTAATCAGAAATACATATCATCTTCTAAATATGAATAAATAAAATTTATATGGACTTTTGCATAGCCTCCCTCTTAAAATGGAGAATGGAATCTCATAAATTCCAACATTCCCCCTTGATGAGATTCTCCTTAGAAGACTACGACAGGTCTAGCGATCCATCAGGCTCAAACGCAAAGTAACAGTACTACACCAAATTCAGAAACACCTAAACAAAGGTTCAAACACCAAAAACAAACCCTCGCCAAAGCCAACGGCAAGGAAACATCAGCACAAAACCTCTCCAAAGCCAATCCTAGCAAGGAAACACCAAAACAGTAGGTGAATCTTTATCGAAACAGCCCACATGGTTGCTGTCCAAACTTCAAGAAACCTTCAAAAGGATTATCAAATGGTAACCCACCAACACAAACAACGACCGCCAGTGTCCTTAGAAGAATTGCAGCAATAGAAAACAAAGAAACAAAATCCCAACCTCAACCAACAGAGAAGCAACACTAAGAGGCACCAAAACTCAAAACAGCAAGGAATTTAAGAATTGTAGTGACCAATCACCACAAAATTGAAAAGCGAGCTCTGATAGTGAGTCTTGAAAGCCAAAACTTGCTAAACCACCCAAATTAGAGAGCCAAGAAAATCCAGAAATAGGTCTGGAGCACTTAGAACCCAAAATACTCAGAAGTAAAAGCAAACCCACAGCTCTAACAATAAAACAGCTACCCAATATTTCACCAAATACCAGTACCCAATCCTTAGCAAAGCAAATACCCCAACTAAAGAAAACTCAAATAAAAAGAAAAAAGTTCTCAAAATAGAACCTAGTTGCCCAAAACTAAACCTTGCCCGAACCTGAGGTAGAGCATCTGAAAATACCTCGGACCAAACAATAGCTCCTATATCTAGACTAAGGATGTCAGGGCAATGTCCAGAGAAGAAGTTGGTGATGCAAACTCTGGCAGACATGCCACCACTCGCCAGTGCATGGCATAGGGCGAAAAACAGTTTCTACTCATGTGGGCCACGCACTATAGCTTCGATCAATGAAGTTGGTGGTTGCGGTCGCCGATGGTCTATGGTCCTCGTTGGGTGGGCCGTGAGATAAAGAAATCACCCTAGAAAGGTAGGGGTGAGCAGATTTTGGTTCAAACCGAAAAACTGAACCGAACTGAATCAATCCGGTTCAATCAATTCAGTCTTAAAATTCAATCGGTTCGGTTCGGTTTTAGTTATAAAAATTTCGGTTATTTCGGTTCGGTTGGGAAAAACTTTTGAAGGAAAAAAAAATCGGTTAAACCAAACTGAACCGAATAGTAATTTTATATATTCAAATCGAACCAAATCAAACCCAATTGATTTTTGAATTAATTTATTTTTATGAGAAATTTATTAATTATATTTAATTTTTTATATATAAATTATTTAATTTCATTGATTAATGGTTATTAGGTTCAAACCAAAATCAAAATTAGACTAAATAACTTGAAAATCAAGTCTAAATTAAAAAATCAATCAAAAATCAAAACCGATCGGTTTGAACCGAACCGAACCAGAATAGAGCGATTCGGTTCGATTCGATTTTTTCATCTATTTCGATTCGGTTCGGTTTTTAAAATATGTAATTTAGATTTCATAATTTAATTTGGTTCGTTTTAAACCGAATGCTCACCCCTTTCTAGGTGACCTAGAGTTGCAAGGGGTAAGGACAAACAAAGTTCAAAACTACAAAGGGTAGAGAATTTTAGGCTCTTATATTCATAGTTAACTCACACCGAACCGACCAATTGAACGAGTGAACCGGCTCTCAAACCGGTCCAGGTTTATAATTGAACAAAATAAGGAAGTGATCTGATGTTGAATCAGTGTGATTGGTTGACTTGGCCAGTTCAATTATTCAATTAACTCTTTTTTTCCTTTTTTAGTGTTGGTATAGAGAATTGAACTCAAAATCTCATAAAAAATCTTTAAAATTAAAATCAATTGAGCTAGTTTGGTAGTTATGTGTTTTGGCATTTCAATATATTTATTTTTTAACATATACTTTACATTTCATAAATATTAAAAAGAGAATTATACATTTATAAAAAATTTTATACATTATATTACTTGAATACTTTTATATAAAATTTAAAACACTATTAAAATTTATTAAATATAACTTAATAAATGTTAAATTTTTATTTTAAATAATTAAAATTTAATTTATTTATTTTATATTAATAGGTGTTATATTTAATTAATTTTTAATTAATTTATATATACTTACTTTATTTTTAATGACGCACTGGTTGAACCATTGATCCATTAGTTGAACTACTGACTCATTTACTTGGTCCCTTCATATGATCAACCTTCGGGCCAAGTTTATTAACATTCCTTGTATTAGCTTCTCAACAAGGAGGCTTAAAAATAGGGGAGAAAATCAACTAGAAACTGGATAGAAAACCCACAAGAAACAAACCATGCTCTGATATCATGTCAAAATTTAAGAATTAGAAGTAAAAAGAAAGAGGAGAAATAAATCAAAGGCTACATCTTTATTCTCATTAATTCTACAAAATAAAAGACTACATATTTATAAACAAATCTCCTAATAAAAGATTACATATTTAATTAGGAATATAATTCCTACCTATTTAGGAATATAAATCCTACATTAATTAAAAATATAAATCCTATAAAAACTAGGAATGCATAAAATCTACTAATTAGGAATAGATAAAATTTATACGGACTTTCCATAACAATTCCCTTAAAATGGAACATGGAATCTCATCAATTCCAACAACTTGAAAACCTAAAGGAAGGACTACATTGTTTAATATAATATAATGTCAAGGACCACTTAGAGAGTTTTTAAAAAATGCGGGACCAACTCATGTACTTTGACAAACCACGCAAGGGGTTCTTTAAATTACCCTAATTAAATTGTTTAGTCAAAGCAAGGAAAATATCCACCAAGAACTTGTTGCCAGGCTATAAAAGATCATTAAAATTCCTTGGATGAAATTATAAGCCTAATCCATTTGACATGAAAAAAATGAGCAAATTTACTTCTTTCAAATCAATGAATCTTGCAAACAAAATTGGCCCAATTCAAAAGACTGAGCTTCACATCCTATGCATGGAACTTTATAATATACCTGGTGCAGGGTTTGTAGTGTGACAACAGGAGCATCTCACACTTGTTGCACCACGTGAATACATCAACCATGTCCGACAACCTAAACAAATAAGTTGTGCCATTTCCATCCCTGCAAGTGTACCGTAGAAAACTTAGTCTATCAAATCAAGTTTTTTCATTATAACATTTCTATCATCTACATTTTAGATTAAAGTTCTTGCATCAAAACATAAATATGATTATAACTAAAGTAGTATACATAATAGTTTGATAACATTTAATTAGTCATCAATTATAAAAAATACCATCATGTACCATAATTATTTAGAATTAATAGTAAGCATGTTTTTGATAAATGTCGATAGTGATAACTTTGTGCAACTATTTAAAAAGTGTCCAACAATTAGTAGGTGCTAGGAAAGGGTTTGAAAAAAAGAGTTCAAAATCAACCATTGTTAAAGAAGAGGCAAAAAATATGAAGTTCTTGTAAGTCAAAACATTCTCGGGAAAAAACCAAAAAGAGTAAGTGATACAGTATTGAAAGAAGACTCAACTTAGGAATTATAGAATTAGGAGATTTGGAGTTCTATTATTTAGGAATTCTATCATATTAGGTTTATTATTTTTGTTGAGATTAGAGAGAATTGAAGAATTTCTTGATGTATTTCATAGTGTTACAATGATTCAAATTTATACATAAAGGCTATAGCCTTAATAGGAAAGAAAATAAAAGCTAATAAATACAAATATCCCTAATATCACTAATTTACATTCTAATTTATAGCTAATGCACTAATTAAGGGATTTTAACACATTCTAATTTACAGCTAATGCACTAATTAAGGGATTTCAACACTCTCCCTCAAGTTGGTTCATGTACGTTGCATATGCCGAACTTGCAAACTAGGATATGAAACACCTTACAACTTAACCCCTTAGTGAACACATCAGCTAATTGATCTTTCGAACCTACGTAAAAGACACTTAAGGAACCATCCACAATTTTTTCTTTTATGAAGTGTCTATCAATCTCTATATGCTTGATCCGATCATGCTGAACTGGATTATGAACTATACTGATTGCAGCTTTGTTATCACAGAACAAAAACAAACCATTAGCTTCAAACAATTTTAATTCTTCCATCAACTTCCGTAACCACAATAACTCACAGATACCTTGAGCCAGTACCCTGAATTTGGCTTCTGCACTAGATCTAGCTGTCACATTTTGCTTCTTACTTCTCCAGGTGACTAGATTACCACCAACAAAGGTACAGTATCCTGATGTTAATCTCCTATCATCAAGAGACCCAGCCCAATCTAAATCTGTAAAGGCTTTAATCTGAAGGTGACCATGCTTTGAGAAAAGAAGTCATTTTCCACGTGTAGATTTTAGGTATCGCAAGATGCGGAAAACAACCTCCAAATGAGATTCACGAGGATCATCCATATACTGGCTCACTAGACCAACTGCATATGATATGTCCGGTCTAATGTGCGAAAGATAAATTAATTTGCCAACCAACCTCTGATATCTCCCTAAATCCACTAATTTTCCAACTCCAGCTTGCAATTTATGATTGGCCTCAATACGAGACTCTGCCGGTTTACAGCCCAGCATTCCTGTTTCTTTCAACAGATCCAAGATATACTTTCTCTGAGAAATAAAGATTCTCTTATCTGATCTGACAACCTCTATTCGAAGAAAGTACTTGAGCATTCCCAAATCTTTGATTCCAAACTCCTGTGCTACGCGCTCCTTTAAAAGAGCCATTTCTTCCTTATCGTCACCAGTTACCACAATATCATCCACATAAATAATAAGTAGTGTAATTTTGCCTCTACGATGCCTCATAAATAAGGTATGATCAGCATTGCTTTGGCAGTTTCCAAAAGAGATCATCACTTTACTGAACCTATCAAACCATGCTCTAGGTGACTGTTTTAGACCATACAAAGCCTTTTTCAATCTGCAAACTTTTCCTCTGGTCTTCTCATCCTCAAACCCTAGAGGAATTTCCATATACACTTCTTCTTCCAAGTAACCATGTAAAAAGGCATTTTTAACATCAAACTGCTGCAAGTCCCACTCAAGATTTGCTGCACATGAGAACAGAATTCTGATGGTATTCATTTTAGCAACAGGTGCAAAGGTCTCTTGCTAATCTACTCCGCACGTCTGTGTGAAGCCTTTTACTACCAGTCTGGCCTTATACCTATCAGTTGAACCATCTGCTCTATGCTTCACAGTGAACACCCACTTGCATCCAACTGGATTTTTTTCCAGTGGGAGAGTAACCAGTTCCAATGTCTCATTCTTTGCCAAAGCTTTCATCTCCTCCACCATAGCTGCCCTCCATTTTGGATCGAGGCAAGCTTTCTTCCAATCCTGTGGGATAGAGACAGAGGAAATAGACAATAGAAAGGCTCTGTAGGATGGAGCCAGATAATTATAGGAGATGAAATTAGAAATTAGATGTTTAGTACAGGTCCTAACACCTTTCCAGAGAGCAATAGGAAAATCAAGATCATTATCAGAAGAAAGAAGAACAGACTGAGAATCAAAATTAGACTCATCAGGAGTCAAAGGAGACTCATCACATACCTTAAGATGTCCAGGAATTGAATCCAGGGATTCCGGTTGATCAGCAGTCTCCTGCTCAATGGCTATATCTGTCTTCTTTCGTCAAGTATATGATCTCAAATCTGTACTTTTCAGTCTTTCTCGAGATTTAGGTGACTCTTCCTGAGTTTCATTGTTAGGTATAAGCTCTAAACCCAGATTCTCCCCCTGAAATTGAAGGTTGAGAGAGGATGAGGATGAAGGAAAATACACCTCTTCCTTCTTATGCTCCCCCTAAAGAGGTGGACGGAAATAAGATTCAGATTCCCTGAAGGTAACGTCCATACTCACAAAATATTTTCGTGAAGGAGGATGACAACACCTATATCCCTTCTGAGTGCTAGAATAACCAACAAAAACACATTTCAGGGCTCAGGGTTCTAATTTCCCACTATTAAGCTTATGAACAAAGCAAACACAACTAAATACCTTTAGAGGAATAGTATATGAATTTTTACCCTGCAAAACCTCTAAAGGACTCTTAAACTCCAATGTCCGAAGAGGCATCCTGTTAATAAGATATGCAGCAGAAAGAATAGCATGCCCACAGTAATGTTTAGGAACATTCATGGTAAATATAAGAGACCTAACAACCTCAAGTAAGTGTCTATTTTTTCTCTCAAATACCCCATTTTGTGAACTAGTATTAACACAACAAGTCTGATGTAAAATCTCATGTGCCTTCAAATACTCCTAAAATACTCCATTCATATATTTTGTACCATTATCAGTTTTCAATATTTTAACATGAGCATCAAACTATGTACTAATCATTTCATGAAACTGCTGAAAATAAGAGAAAACTTAATTTTTCCCTTTTATTAAATATACCCAAGTTAACCTATTGCAACAATCAATAAAGGTCACAAACCATCTGTAACCCGATAAAAACACAGTCATAAAAGGAACTGAAGCCTTATTATTTATTGCAGGATAAGATTGTCTAGGATGTTTAGCAAACTCACAAGCATCACATACTAACAATTCAGTTTTGCATTATTTAAAGAGGAAATGATAAAGATTTTCTAACACAGTAAATGAAGGATGTCCTAGTCTCCTATGCCACATGATAATTTGTTCCTCAGCACCCATAGATTGCCCCAACATGGCCTAGCTAACATAATCATTCAAGAGATATAGCCCATCTTGCAGTCTACTACTGCCAATCGTTCTCCCTGTCGTCAATTCCTGAAAAATACAGTGAGTTGGAAAAAAATTCAATTTTGCAGTTTAGAGTTTTTGTGATTGAACTGACAAACAAGAGGTTAATAGGAAAGCTAGGCACATGTAAAACAGAACTAAGACTTATATTATGGATGCATTTAACAGAACCTGTTCCAGAAACACTAGATAAGGATCCATCCGCAGTGCAGACTTTTTCTTTTCCCGAACATGGAGAATAGGATATGAATTTATTTGAAGAGCCTGTCATATGCTTGTTTGCTCTAGAATCTATAACCCAAAAAGAATTAATAAGATTGGCAAGAAAAGCATTACCTGAGTTGACGAAGTTAGAAGAGGCAACTGTGGTGAATTGCGATTCAAGTTGTGATAGCAAACGCCTTAGAGTTTGTACCTCTTCATTGAAAAACATCTCAGTGGTGGTAGTATCTTCAGACAGATTCACAGCCTCAGATACATTAGCTTATGGTCTAGTAAGGCTCATCCTTTTTCCTCCACGCCCTTTAGTGGGGCGTCCATGCAATTTCCAACAGTGTTCCTTAGTATGCCGGCTTTTTCCACAATAGTCACAATGTAGTTGATCCTTATCTAATGAACCATGTGACTATTCACGTGAGGAATTAGCAACTAGCATTGCCTTCTCAACAGACATAGAATGAATCATGGCACTCCTCCTGCTCTCTTCTTGCTAAACATAAGAGTATGTCTGTCTTAAGGTAGGTAAAGGATCCTTCCCAAGCACTTGGACCCTAATTTGATCATATTCCATATTCAACCCAGCAAGAAAATCATAGATCCGCTCTTTCTCAACCAACTTCTGAAATTTAATAGCATCTTCAAGATATGAGGCCTGAAAGTCCTGGTAAAAGTCCAGTTCCTACCATAGACCACTCAATTCTACATAATATTGAGCAATAATTAGCTCGCCCTGTTTCATACCATGAACCTTCTTTCGAAGCTCATACACTTGTGCATCATTCCCAACATGAGAATAGGTCTGAGAAACTGCACTCCAAATGGCAGCTGCACTATTCAACAATAAATACCTACGAGATATATGTGATTGCATGGAATTGATAAGCCATGACATAATAAGAGAATTTTCTGACTCCCATTGACTGTAGGTAGAAGCAGACTTTTCTGGTTTTTGCTTATCTCCAGTAAGATAACCCTGCAACCCTCTAACTTGAATAAAAAGGAGACACGATCTAGAGCATGCAAGGTAATTTGTCCCATTAAGCTTTACGGGACTAATAATTAATGAGGGATTTTCACTTGTAGTAGTCATTTTCCCTTCAACTATTGAATTTTTTGCATCAGACATGATTCAGAGAACTGATTAAAAGAAACAGTAGGCAAAAGACAAATACCCAAAAACAAAATTGCAAACCAAGAGATAGGAATTGGCTGGGCAGAGGCGCGGTACACTAGGGATGTTGTCGAAAAAAAACCGACTAGGAACAGGCTCACTCCCCGGCGCATGTACACAAGGTGGAAACCTTCTGTCGGCACGTGGGATCATGCACCTCATCGGATGGCGGCAAGAATCCACGCAAGGACCAGCAACGAGGTTCTCTTCCTTCCCAAAGGGGCGGTGACAACTACCTATCTCAACAAACCCGCTTTCAAGGCTTACCCACACAAACCCTAACTATTTCTCACTGTTTTCTCTCTGCAAAAAAAATTGCCCGATAAAATGGCTAAAGCTCTGATACTATGTTGAGACTAGAGAGAATTGAAGAATTTCTTGATGTATTTCACAGTGTTACAATGATTCAAATTTATACACAAAGGCTATAGCCTTATAGGAAAAAAAATAAAAGCTAATAAATACAAATATCCCTAATATCACTAATTTACATTCTAATTTACAGCTAATGCACTAATTAAGGGATTTTAACACATTCTAATTTACGGCTAATGCACTAATTAAGGGATTCCAACAATTTTCCTAGTTTGAGTTTGTTTAGTTTTCCTAATTTGTTTTGATATAGTATTCCTAATTAGTTATTAATAGGACTAGTTGACAAACCATAAATACTTACGAGAATTTGTTTTGGTTTCTATATGCTTTGAGAACTTGTTTCTCACCTTCTAATTCCCATAACTCTACTTAGTCTACATCACTCAAAAGCTAATGCAAGATCCCATTAGAAGTTTTCTTAATAAAATAAAAGATCTCTTCCAAAATTAACTTGTTCCTTTTTTACTACATTATGTTAACATCTTAACAGTGTTTTACACATGCACGATAATTTTTTTTTAGATTGATTGTACTAAAAGGTTCAACAATAAGGATAAGTTTGATAAACTGGAACCAAAATTTTATATAATTAAAGAGTCATTATATTATAATCATGATTGCATTGTTTGGTCAACTTTTTAACCTAAAATGGAATACATAATTAAAAATGTATTACCCACTATTTTAGTAATTACAATGGTGATTAAAAATGTTATACAGAAAAATTTAATGACACAAAACATGGTAAAAAAATGTCTTGGTCAAGTTTCTCAAACTTGTTTTTGCAATTCAAAGTAAATAATTATGGCTTTAACATCTTTGCCAATACTTTTTCTTTTTAATTTCCTTTTCTTGCAATAAGTATCATCACTTTATCAATAACTTAACTTTATAAATTTTATTAAGTAATTAAATGGTTCATTTCAAATGCACTCCATGTCATTCCTTTCCTCATCCTATAACATTCTCCATTGCATTCATTACATTCTAAGTCCAAACATGACATATGGCATTTACATCTGATTGCTTTGTTGTTTCCTTTCTTTTTCTTTTTCTCCACAGCTATAATGTTCACAACAAACACCAAAGAAGGCATTTGGCGATGCATTTCCATCTATTTTCATAATTGGTACAATAAAAATTTTAGAACAAGTTAAAAGAACAAAGCATTGTATACTACATTTTCAAATTTTCATAAATCATTCCAAGCTATAAGAATAAAGAACCATCACATGTCCAACTTCCCCTGTAGGTCTTCATTTCAAATAGCACCTTTCTCATTTGTTTTCCAGTTTTCCAGTTTTCCCCAAACCAAGCATGGTAAAGAAAAATTAGAAAAGTATCTTTGAATCTAAGATGCCCTTTGCAACTACATATAGGGTCCCTCTCCTCTCTCTTTCTGAAAAGATAAGGGCGGGGGGTTTGTGTGTTTGAAGCCATTGATTCCAGTGCAAGTTATGTCATCTTATGACTTTATGAGCACCCCTGAGAATGGGATTCAATTCGATGGCCATTTGTACAAAGAGCTTGATCTTGAATCTTTTGCTAATTTTATTTTTTATTATACTACTGACGCAAGGCTTGGAGTTCCAAACAGCAAAGAACACACCCCTGGTGTGTTCCACATGATTCAAGATTCAAGACTTGAATCAGTTTATTTTGTTTCCTATTTAAATTAAGACTTTTTTCTAGTCTTCCTATTTTAATTAGGATTAGTTATTTATGTTTCCTACTTTATCTAGGATTTAGTTTTTCTATTTTATCTAGATTTTCTATTGCATTTCAATTTATCTATAATACCTAGATGTTTCCTATTAGGTTTAGGAGTCTAAAAGCTCTATAAATAGGCCTTATTTAAATGTATTTCAGTTCACATTTCAGTTAAAAAAAAATTTTGCAGATAATTTTCTCTCTATTTTTTACTCTGTGTGTGAGTGTATGTTACTTTTGTGCTTCATGCTGCGTCAAATACACAAGTTTTTCTAAATTCTATCGTCAGAAGAGTACTTTGGATTATCAAACCTATTTCTCTTTGTCAGTGCATCTTATGTCATTCTATGGCTTTATGAGCAACCCTGAGACGGATTCAATTTGATGGTCATTTGTACTAAGAGCTCGATCTTGAATCTTTTACAAATTTTATTTTTGATTTTATCACAGAAGTTTTTCTAAATTCCATGTTCAAAAGCGTTCTTTTTCCCAAAACCACAAGAAAATAAAACATCAATTTCTTCTTCAAGAAAAACCAAAAAACGATCTACAAACAATGCAACCTAGGACATCGTACTAGAATCAAAAATTAAGATTTAAGAATGAAACTTGCATGCCTGTTGGACTGCAAATGGTTGAATAAGAGAACACCAAGGCTTATTTTCCAAATCAGGTACTAATCATCCATAACATCGACATTTAGGGGCTTATTTTCCAAATCAGGTACTAATCATCCATAACATCGACATTTAGCTATATAAAACTTTGACATCACTAGTTGAATAAAACATAGAAATAAGATAGCGATTATGAATTTTCAAACACATCATCCTCTCTATTTCTGAACTATGATAATTCATAAAAGTAAAATAAAAAAAAAAAGAAAAAAATTGTGTACCATGCTGTAGTTTAAGCTCATTCCAAGCAATCATTTGATATAACTAGCCAAGCGTAGCTAATGACCAATTGAAATATGAATGAAACTTCAAAAATTGGCAGCAACCAAATCAATAATTACTTATTGGCCCAAAAAAAAGACCTTTTATTGAAAAGTTTGGTAACACTACCACCCTTAACTTCTATTTGAATTAACACCTGAATATTTATTTTTGTAACTAATGGGTATAATTTTTTCCAGTCGACAGCATTAGGGGTAAGCACTATTCAGTTTGAACCAAATAAACTAAAACAACCCACCCTAATTCGATAATTCAATTCAGTTCAATTTTAGATTTTAAGATTTTTTGTTATTTCGGTTCGATTGAGTTTTAAAGTAAAAAAAAAAAAAATCAGTTAAACCGAACCAAATAAAGGCAAAACGCTACGTTTTGGCATTTAGAATCAAAGACTTCATCACTTAAATATTTTTCTCTTCATCATACTTCAGACACTTCCCCCTGGTAAGGCACGATTCTTCTCTTCCCCTTATCCCTCTCACTTTGTCCTCTCCTCTCTCCCTTCCCTACCACTCAGTTCTTCTTAAAGATAATATACCACAGTAACACTCGCTCAATCCTCGTCATCTATGGCCACCAACCTACGGCTCACTCCTCTGTCATCAGTCAGCGCAATTCCTCTCGCAACCTGCAGCCTACAATTTGTCTATTTCCCTTCTCCAGTCCACTATTCGGTAGGTTAGTTTGCCTCTGATTAATTTGAATTGTTAGATGCATATTCAATCATTCAGTAATTAGTTGTATAGATACATGTTATTTCTTTGCTTGGATGGATGTTATTGATTGGCTTGAATTAGGACTAGAACCTGATTTTCTATTATTTCAATTGCTAATTTGCAAGATTTTGGACAGTTTGTGTGGGCTACTTGCTTAATTGGGATTTAATTGAAATTGAGTTAGGGTTTGCACGGAAATTTTCAATTCTTGCATTTTTGTCGATTTGTTAATTTTGATTTGAATTAAATTAAGGTTGCATGTCCAGATTAATCCTAATCTTACTAAAAAATGAACAATTGAACTCAACTTCACTGACTAGTTGATTTCTGTTCCATTTGGTTAATGAGAAAACTAGTTGATTTCTGTTCCATTTGGTTAATGAGAAAACAATGACCAAATTTGGGACTGTTATATGCATTATGTGAAAACTATTTGGTCGATTTCTAGAATTGTATATTATATGTAATTGTATATTAAGTGATCCATGCAGGCAGGTTGTTTTCATTTCATAATGGATTTGTCATTTTTATTTCGTATGCAGGTTAGTTTTTAAATTGCAAAGATGGCACAACAAGAAACAACTAAGGATCCTCCTGTGGCACCTTCTCATCCACCTCTAGTTGCTTCAAGCCAAACCGAAGCCAACAAAGCAACTTTCAAAATGATAAGGAAGGGCATGAAGCCCAGATTAGCTGTTTGGGATCACTTTTCAAAGTTTCTTTGATGATAGTGGCTCATGAAGAGGCAAGCGCAATTATTGTTACAAAGAATTTTTCCATAACAAAAAAAAAAACAAAAACAAGGCAACACTATACTTAGAAATCACATGTTTGCATGCATAAAAAACCCACATAGTATGACCACTAGACAATCACAATTGTCTTTACAACCACCTTCGAGTACACAAGAGGGAAGGGGAAGTCATTTTGGTACACTAACTACTAGGAGTTTTGATCATGAGGTATAGAGATGGAAACAAGCTAAAATGATAATTGTTGATAAGCTCCATTTATGTTTGTAGAAGGGGAAGGTTTTAAACAATGGGTCAAATATACACAACCTAGGTTTCGAATTCCATCACGTTTGACAGTTTCAAGGAATTGTTATGATTTAGAGGAGAGGAAAAATTTGAAGAATTACTTTCAAAAGTCTAATCAAAGGGTATGCATTAGCCCAGATACATGGACTTTGTTCATATGATCAATTATGTATGTATCACTGTACATTATATTGATGATAATTGGACATTGCACAAAATAATTCTTAATTTTTGTCCAATTAATAGTCATAAGAGTGATGATAATGGCATGGTAGTTAGGAGTTGTTTGCTTAATTGGGGAATTAAGAGAGTGTTTATTGTAACTAATGATAAAGCTAGTTCAAATAATGTTGCTATTGCCTATTTGAAAAAGAGGGATGGGGGTTTAGCAATTTAAATTGCAAGTACCTCCACATGAGATGCTGCACATAATTAACTTGATTATTGTTGATGGATTGATGGAAACCAACATTCCAATAAAAAAGGTTAGGGAAGCAATTGGATATGTTAGGCAATCTCCTGCAAGGTTGCACAAGTTTAAATCATGTTGTGAGATGGAGAGAATTGAAAATAAAAGTTCTTTATGCTTAGATGTGTGCACTAGGTGAAATTCCACTTATTCGATGTTAGATGCTGCACAAAAGTTTGAAAATGTATTTGATAGATATGCCATTGCAGATAGATGCTTTAAACTTGATCTTCAATGAGGTGATGGTTTGCCAGATAGTTTGAATTGGAAACATGTTAAGACAATTGTGGAATTTTTAGGCCACTTTTATGATCTTACCTTGAGAATATTAGGATCTAGATATGTCACTTTTAATATATTTTTTAATGGGATCAGTTCAGTTGACTGTTTATTGCAAGAGTGGAAAGGAAGTGATGTTAGAATTGCGTGTACGAGTGATAGGATAAAGGTGAAATTTGATAAATACTTGGGGGATCCTAATAAGATTAATAAAATAATTTATATTGCAATAGTGATTGGTCCTTGATATAAGTTGAAATTTATGAAATTCACTCTTTTAGCTGCGTATAGAAAAGAAAAGGGTATGGAATTGGCACAGAAAACTATATTGGTTGTATATGAGTTGTTTCATGAATACAAGAAAACATTTCAAACTGAAAATAGATGTGATAGCACTATAATTGGAAATACAAGTGAAAACAAAGTAAGTGAAGGAACAAAAAAGAAATCAAGGTTGAATTTAGGGATTAATTCTTGAATCATAAATGATGGAAACCAAATGGCACCAAGCTCTTAAGGACCAATAACAATGGCAAGAGCTAAGAAGTTGCAAGGGCTGATTCAGGAGATTTTGGCCAGAGAGCAAGGTTGTCAACTTGGGAATGCAAGAAGAACGTAAGTGGATCATATTGGTGCAAGTTTGCAGGGATGGAGATCAAACCATGCATGAGTAGCAATAACAATAGAACAATCGGAACAAGACAAAATGGTGCACACCCAAACAGCATGGCTGTGCTACAACCCACGTTAGACACAGATGCACCTATTCATTGTGGTCCCCTATCACTTTATGCCATTAGCCACATATGCGCCACTCATGGGCCTATGACTTTGGTCCCTCATTGCTTTATGCTTGTACCTTATGGATGTAGCTAATTAGGGTTTCTTTTATGATGTACAAGCTGAATATTCTCTAGGATTTTATCTCCTTTTGGCAGCCACCTACATAAGGCTCTTTATCTCCTACTTTTAGCAACTTTTGGACAAATATTATTGAGAGGAGAATTTGTTCCCTTTGATTCTTCAAAGAACAACTTTTCTTGTCAAGTCTGATTGCTTGCAAGATTAATTAGCATTGATATTCTTAGTTCTTTCATCTATAAATGAAACGGATTAAGAATCCTTTATTTGCATCTTTGGAATTTCTTAATTACCTAAATATAATTTTCAGTTAGTAAAGAAATCATTGGTGTTGAATCTGATTTTGAGCTTTCTTGGGTAATAAACATCAATTTGCTTGTGGGTTTCAAGGCAAGTCCATTGGGATTCACATCATTTTGGTATCAAAACATTGGCTCTTGACAACGGGCTTGTTTATTTTCTATTTATTTTCGGTTCATGATGTTTGGTTCATAGTGATTCTTTTCATTTCATCCTGATTTTTGTGTTTCGGTTTCTTTGGAGTCTTTTGATTATTGTTGCTGTGTTTCTTTGTTCTTCTTCTATACCAATTTTCTTTTGAATGCCAAATAGGGGTTTTGAGTCTATTAATTTCTTTGATTCATTTTGCTCTAGTTCACAAGCAAGGATATTTTATTGGACATTATCTATCCAGTTAGACTGACACCTCTATTTGTTTTCATGGATTAGTATGTGATACTAATAAAAATAGAATGGTAAGTCTCATGCTATCTGACATTATGATGTTGGGACAAATACAGTGGGTATTTATAAGATAAGTAGGCCAAATCAGTGGCGTATAAATAATATATACATGTAGTTTACTTTTGTCAATATGTTGTCATCTAGATCATAATAGTGCATAGTTCATTGACCTGAGATGACACAATTATCTCGTATATAAGTGATTTAAGTTAGATACTGCTTACATATTTGTAAGAATTATAATTTAGATTAGGACATGATTCGGAGCAATTAGGGTTTGACATGAACCGTAACCCTAACTTGAGTCGGGACTTTGTAACAGAGAGACTTTAGCACATAGTATGTATGATCAAGGTTCTAAGAAAATGATGATTTAATTCATCACTAGTTAGGCAGTCATTATACACTATGCTAGATGTCAATCATAATTTATAAAAACCAAGGCTAGAGTAATGAGTACATAAAAGGGACAAAACCTAAAATTAAGTAAAACATAGTGCTGTCAAAAGCGCTAAGCGCCCTTAAGGCGAGAAGGTCCTCCATCACTCAAGGCGCTAGGCGCTTGCCTAGGCGCTCACCCAAGCAAATTCAGGCGCTAATTCATTCTAAAATAATAAATAATTAAATATACAATGTAAAAAACTCTCATGTTACACAATCAATAAATTGCTAAATTTCATATTCATATTCCACAGCATATTATGTGTTTTAAGTTTCAAGATCAAAAGCATTCATGTATGTTTTCATGTTGTATCCTTTTTATTGTTTGTGTGTGTTGATGCGATAGATTTTTCAGCCATTTGTTTTGATCCTAACCAAATAAAAAAAATAAAAAATAAAAAAAATTCCATCATAAGAATTAAGAACACTAGAATAGATTAAAATGGTAACTTGTAAATACTAGAATGGACTAGATTATTATAATAGAGTACTCAAATAGATTGTAGTATGTAATGTAACAGAATTTTAGAAAAATAATATTCATTGAATGTATTGAGTGTTTCCTTAAAAAATAATATTCAAGAGGTGTAAAAAAAATTTAGGATGAATAGTGTATTTGATGGAGTTAGGAATTTAAATCATAGATCAATGAAGGAGAAGAATTTAAAGATTCTTTTATTTCCACTGACTGAGTATAAGAACAATGAAATCCAAAGAACTCCACAACACTTCTAATAAGGAGTAATAAAAACAAGAAAAAAAACAATAAACGTACTCGGCCGGAATAACAAAAATGTTTAACAAAAAAAAAAAAAGAAAGAAAGAGGAGAAGGTGGCCATTTTCTCTCTCAACTTTTTTTTTAAATTTCTTGTATTTTCTGGCCTTTATTCACCTTTTCTCACCTCGCCTAGGCCTCCTGGGCAGCTCCTAGTTGAAGTCGCCTTGCCTAGAGGCTTCCCAGGCGAGGTGCCTAGATTTCGCCTTGCCAGGGTGTAAGGGGGACAGCCCGTTATCCCTCGAGGATTGGCCAACCCAGCCAAGCCGTAGGCCTATGAAATGGTATAAGGGCACGATTGATGAGAATGAGAAGTTTGGCGGACACTTTTATAAATATGGAAAAGTCCAGGGGGGTGTGATGGGTGAGACATACTGATGTCTCCTCCTGCCAGAGGTCACTATGCTCCTAATGCTCTTTAGGGGGGTGTGACTAGTTGGGCACTGGTGAGCACGGTCGGGCCCAGCTAGTTGCCGAATTTGGTGTCAAGCTCTCCACCATCCCCGGGGTCACTGGCGCAAGGGCGTGACTCTAAGTGAGCTCCCTACGTACTCATTGTACTAGGCGGCGGGCATCGGGCTCTCGAGAGATAGGGACTCGGTGTCTCCATGAAGAAGGAGCTTCATGGACACTACAAGGCCGAGGGGCTTGTAGTGCGCGTCTCTCCTAGGCCCGAGGTTTCGGTATAAGGGCCAATGATGCTACTCGGTATAGGGGAACAATATTAGATTGGCTTTGGGTTCAGCCATATGGTCGGATGTTGCTTATTGCCTTGCTTTCGGATGATGGTTGTTGCCTAGTTTTCGGATGAGGCTTGTGGATGTACACGATGAAGGGCGACATCGTGCTACAAGGAATATCAATGCTCGATGATCGGGCTAGATACTTGAAAGACCCTCGATAAGAACACTTGAGATCCTTTATTCAAGGGAAAGACCCTTGAATACGAGTAGGCTGGCCTAGATTGGGTGGAAGTCTAGGCGCCGCACGGGACTACTGTCCGAGCTAGGAAGTGGACCCGTGACAGTTGGTATCAGAGCAAGGTCAGTGCTCGTGATGGATAATAATCCATACCTTCCTCGAGAAGCCTTCGATTGTGTGATGCACACGAGATGTGAAAATAATGAGAAACGATGGAATCCAATGGTTATGGAATAAAGCGATGAAAGCTAATCGTGCGTTCACCTTGAGGAAGGGTGAGCGGAGTATGCAACCTCGAAATGGGGAAAGGGCGTGATGTCCTTGTTAGAAACATATTGTGGCATGCACAACGTATAAGGGATATGTGGGGCAAATGAGTATTCTTGATGTTGTTGAGCCCTGAAGAGGTGGTATGCGAGTGCAGTACACCAATTGGGGCTCCTCAATGCAAAGGATGCTAACATGGGCAAAACAGTGTGCGAAGTTGGCAAATGACATTTGCCAAGCAAGTAACATCATTTGAGACATTGGTCAGATAAAAATGAGGCAATCGATATTGAGAAAACATTAGAAAATATGGGGCAATTGGTAGCCCTAAAGCCATTAAGATGGTGAATGACCCTTGTCGGGTGATGAGATTCAATATTCGGGATTGCTTAAAAGACTGTGAAAGTCTTCGAGACATGTGGGGATGAGTAAGCCCCAAGGATCGATAAGACGATTGCGAATTGTTAATAGACTGTGGAAGTCTTTCGACATATGGGGTGTGCTATCCCCAAGCGTTGCGAAATTGTTGGCTCATCTCTTCTATGAGATGGTGTCATACCCTAGTTGGGGTAAGAGTTGGAATTCGAGAGTTACTTATTGGCTATGAAAGCCTTCAAAATACCTTAACGTATTTTGTGCGGGTAAAGAGATGGAAAATTTGAGATCGCTTAACAGTGGTGAGAACCTTCGGAATGATGGGTTGAAATACCCTAATCGGTATGGAGACAGTTGTTTTCTCCTCGGAGAATGCCCATTGCGGTTGGCTGCTATAACCTTCAAATGAAGGATGAGAAATGTATTGAGTCCCTTGAAATATGAATGTTGCTATCCTATGGATAACATAGAAAGTGAAACTGTTGCTAGAGTGCAACTTGAGGCGAGACGGTCCTTGAAATGCCATTGATGGCAAATTTGGCTTATGTGTGGATTCTATTGAATCCCACGTAATTACGAGGCGATTGATGCTATGTGCAGCTGAAGCAAAATCAGCTATGTGATAAATTCGAAAAAGGGACAAGTGGATCCCAAATCATGTTGCGTAGAAATTGAGTTGGCTTACGATAAGCCTAGAAAGGGTATGAAACCCAAGGTCCCATTTTGGAGGTAACGAGTTGGCTCGTGGTAACACGAGAAAGGGCGGAGGCCCAATTGTGCATGTAAGCACTATTAAGTTGCATTGGCAAACGGTAGCCAAATGTCCCTATGAAACTCAAAAAGTTTCGGATACCTAGTACTGGTAACTAGGTCATAATGCTGATGGTGGTAGCTTATATGAGAAAAAGCTCACCAAAACAATCGTAAAATACGAGATGGTGCTGTTCAGAGCCACATGGTGATAAAAGTGGTGATACCACGTGTGGGAGGGCTGCACGCCTCATTAGATGTAATCTTTTGAGGAGAGGGTAATGACTCCCCGATGAATTGGGTGTGCCAATAGAGCTTGAGGCCACCTTGAATACCTATGAAGTGAGAATACATAGAGATGATGAAGCACTTGTCAAGTGACATTGAGTTATGGGCAAACGAATGATCTTGGGATCACAATTGTGACGATAGTGGTGTCAAATAGAGTCCTAGACATCTGTGGGAAATCTAAGCAATTGTGATGGCCAAGCATTTAGATTGCGATAACGAGATGAGCTTGATGACTGTGGCAGTCGTGTATATGTGTTTTTCACCGAGGAAACAAAAATAAGAAGCATGTGGGATAAGAGAAGTCCCTCGAGGCGATCTTGTGATAATTTTGCAGGTGGAGAGTGCAATCATGAGCAATATGATATCCCTTCAAGATGTTAACCCCATTCCAAGTGGAAGATGATAAGTAGTAAAAGGTGGAGACCTCAAGAGATCATAAAGGCCAAACTCACTTGGTGTTACCCAAGATGAATCAAAGCCAAATAGGAAGAGAACGAGGAGAGCAGAAGCAATTGGTAGCCGAGAATTGTTTATCATCGATAAACGGTAGCATCAAGAGAGGAGTATACCACCGATGGGTGTGCAGTAAGAAATGAGGGCAAGCCTAACATGAGCAATGAGTCCCACGAGCATAATTTGAGTTCCCGAGAGGAACGTGGCAATACACGAAATCGGTAATGTGTCAGTTTCGGTATTCATTTACATGATGATTATGTTGTTCCTTATTGGCAACCATAATACTAGAGCATAGCTCCGAAATGGAATACTATTGCTTCCTTATGCTTGAGTTCATGTATAACACTATTTTGTATTGTGATTCTTTTGCGAGGTACTTACGATGGCGCAACCATAAGGCAAAGCCACAAGAATGACTTAACGAAGGCCCAATGAGATTCATGCGGAGGCATGTTAAGCACAGTACGGAGAAATGAAGCATCGGAAGAACCATCACAACATGAGATGTGAAGAATTAAGTGGGGGAGTATGCAGATGATTGAATAGATCCACTAAAGTGAGAATTCACTAGAATGCCAGGCCGCAGTAACAACAGCAGTAGTCGACAGGGGTGTCGAGTATCTACATGGAGGAGAAGGTCACAAGGAAGAATATGACACTTCTACCATTGATCGAGTGGGCCACTGATCGAGTGGGACAACCATGCCACCATCCTAACATGAGGATGATATGAAGAAGGTGTAAAAAGATACACACAAGTTCATATGAAGATACATAAGGGAATCACGAGATCAATATGTGAGAACCAGACATAACGAGAAATTTGAAGAGGCATAAGATGTTTGGGGAGAGCTTTGTCCAACATGGTGACTAACTTGGAGAGGCACAAGATGTTCAGGAGAGCATTGTTCAATAGGAGGTGTTCAGGGAAAATCGATGAGGACATCGATTGTTTAAGTGGGGGAGAATGTAAGGGGGACAGCCCGTTATCCCTCGAGGATTGGCCAACCCAGCCAAGCCGTAGGCCTATGAAATGGTATAAGGGCACGATTGATGAGAATGAGAAGTTTGGCGGACACTTTTATAAATATGGAAAAGTCCAGGGGGGTGTGATGGGTGAGACATACTGATGTCTCCTCCTGCCAGAGGTCACTATGCTCCTAATGCTCTTTAGGGGGGTGTGACTAGTTGGGCACTGGTGAGCACGGTCGGGCCCAGCTAGTTGCCGAATTTGGTGTCAAGCTCTCCACCATCCCCGGGGTCACTGGCGCAAGGGCGTGACTCTAAGTGAGCTCCCTACGTACTCATTGTACTAGGCGGCGGGCATCGGGCTCTCGAGAGATAGGGACTCGGTGTCTCCATGAAGAAGGAGCTTCATGGACACTACAAGGCCGAGGGGCTTGTAGTGCGCGTCTCTCCTAGGCCCGAGGTTTCGGTATAAGGGCCAATGATGCTACTCGGTATAGGGGAACAATATTAGATTGGCTTTGGGTTCAGCCATATGGTCGGATGTTGCTTATTGCCTTGTTTTCGGATGATGGTTGTTGCCTAGTTTTCAGATGAGGCTTGTGGATGTACACGATGAAGGGCGACATCGTGCTACAAGGAATATCAATGCTCGATGATCGGGCTAGATACTTGAAAGTCCCTCGATAAGAACACTTGAGATCCTTTATAAAAGGGAAAGACCCTTGAATACGAGTAGGCTGGCCTAGATTGGGTGGAAGTCTAGGCGCCGCACGGGACTACTGTCCGAGCTAGGAAGTGGACCCGTGACACAGGGTGCCTAGGCAAGCACCTAGGCGCCTGGCGACAACACTAGTAAAACACAAGTAGAGTGCTATTGATTGAGTATAAATACATGAAAAAGTGTTGTGAGGTTATTTCAAACATTCTTCAGGGAATTTACAATCATGCCAAATAGAAGTAGTGAAGGAGAAAGGCAAAATGCATTCTATTTGCAAGCTATCCAACAACGATTTTAGCGCATGAAAGTGGTGTTGGGTATTCGTGCTTATGACTGTGGTTCCCTATTGCTTTATGCTTGTACCTTTTGGCATGTAGCTAATATATAGATTGAATATTTTCTAGGGTTTAATCTCCTTTTGGCATCCACCTATATAACGCTCTTTATCTTCTTCTTTTAGCAACTTTTGGACAAATACTACTGAAGGGAGAATTTGATCCCTTTGGTTCTTCAAAGAACTACTTTTCTTGTCAAGTTTGATTGCTTGCAAGATTAATTATCATTAATATTCTTAGTTCTTTCATCTATATATGAAATGGGTTAAGAATCCTTTATTTGCATTTTTGGAATTCCATGGTTACCTAAATATATTTTTTGGCTAGTCAAGAAATCCTTGGTGTTGAATCTGATTTTGAGCTTTCTTGGGTATTCAACAACAATTTGTTTGTGGGTTTGGCCAATCCACTGGGGCTCACATCAATAAAATAGAGACTTGAGAAGCTAACAAAAAGACTATCTCATATTGCTATATAAATGAGGGCATTAATGTGGTAGATGAAAAAGAAGAATTGGATATATTAAAGTGGTGGCAACATAATTCTAGCAGATTTTCCATCTTTTCATACATAGTCAAAGATATATTGGCAGTGCCTATATCTATAGTTGCTTCAGAATCAACCTTTAGCATTGTAGATACAGTACTTGCTCCTTTTTAAGATTTCTTTAACTCCTAAAATAATTAAAGCCTTAATATGCACACAGGATTTGTTGCCGAAATCCCATTACTGCAAATCCATTGAAGAACAAATATCAGACCTTGAAAGGCTTGAAGAGGGTATTTATTAATCTCAATTAATTTGCTTTTACTTTTTTCTAATTTATTTGCTAAATTATTTTTTACTTATTTTTCAGAGTTTGCACTTTGTGAAATAAGTAGCACCAATGAAAACACTGTTAATTTGGAACGGGTAAATATTGCCATAATCGCTTAGAGTTATTATTGTTTATTTTGTTAATTTTTTTTCTCAATTATAATACTTTCCAAGTTTCCATGTTTGCATATCCATCAGCTAGTATTTGAAGCATTCAAACTTGCTAGTTGGAGACAAAGTGGTAGAAATTTGTAATATATTAATTTGATCGTATGGCTTTTATCTTGGAGACTTGCTTGTTAGCTTTTATATTTGTTGCAAACACTGTGATTGTTTAATGAGGACTGTACAAGGACATTTATTTTATTGTATTTGGATTGTACAAGAACTTCTATTTTATTGGTTTATATGAGGACTTTAATTTTATTGTATTAGGACTGTTAAGGACTTCTATTACATTAACTTTGTGATGGACATTCATGTTCAAATTTCTTTACTTTTATAAGGATTTTATGTAACACACGCGCGCGCACGCACACGCACAAATTGTTTAATTTTATTAAAACTCAAAATCGATTGAATTACACCAAATCATGCGCGCGGGCGCACACACACACACACACACTGATTGAATTAAACCAAATCAAATTACACACACAAATTGTTTAATTTTATTAAAACCCAAAACCGATTGAATTAAACCAAATCAAATTACACGCACACACACACTGATTGAATTAAACCAAATCAAATTACACACACAAATTGTTTAATTTTATTAAAACCCAAAACCGATTGAATTAAACCAAATCGAATTAGGATTGTTTGGTTTTGTTTGGTTTTCCACACACACACACACACCGATTGAATTAAACCAAATCGAATTACACACAAATTGTTTAATTTTATTAAAACCCAAAACTGATTGAATTAAACCAAATCGAATTAGGATTGTTTGGTTTTGTTTGGTTTTCCACACACACACACACCCCGATTGAATTAAACCAAATCGAATTACACACACAAATTGTTTAATTTTATTAAAACCCAAAACCGATTGAATTAAACCAAATCAAATTAGGATTGTTTGGTTTTCCACGCATTTTGGTTCCGTTCATAATATTTGGCAATTAGGTTATTTCTATTTTGGCGATTCAGCTCGGTTCAGTTCAGTTCGAACCAAGTGCTCACCCCTAGGCAGCATGTTTATATATACGCAATTTGAAGTATGTGGATGAAAAGGGGAAATAGGATTGTTTGGTTTTCCACGCATTTTGGTTCCGTTCGTAATATTTGGCAATTAGGTTATTTCCATTTTGGCGGTTCGGTTCAGTACAGTTCGAACAAAGTGCTCACCCCTAGGCAGCATGTGTATATATACACAAGTTTAAGCATGTGGATGAAAAGGGGAAAAAATAACCCAAAACCGATTGAATTAAACCAAATCGAATTAGGATTGTTTGGTTTTATTTGGTTTTCCACACATTTTGGTTCCGTTCGTAATATTTGGCAATTAGGTTATTTCCATTTTGTCGGTTCAGTTCGGTTCGGTTCGGTTCGGTAGTGCACACCCCTAGGCAGCATGTGTATATATACACATGTTTAAGCATGTGGATGAAAAGGGGAAAAAATATCATTTGTTGTCTCTCTCACTTGCTCCCCTCCCACCCAAACTCTTTCTTTTTCTCTCTACAAGTCAAGAAACAAACTGTAAAATGAAGCATGGCATAGCCACAAACTAATCTGTAAAATGGTAGATAGTAAAGAAGTGTACCTAGAGGAGGAGGAGGAGGAGGAGCAGAGGTAATTGCATTACATAATGCACAACAGACATTTGCTGCTCCTCTTGGATAAAGAAGAATGTTCCTACAGCCACTACACTGAAGCTGGCTCTGCATAGCTGCAAATTGTAAACAATCAACATAGGAAGACTAGTTCAATAGAATTAATCCAAGATCATAAAACACATAAAAACCCAAAATCAACTTTGAATTTTTGTAAATACGCCCCCTCATGGATGCAAAACTTCTCTCATTTCTATTCATTAATGTTAATCATGAATTTTGCTTGTTTTTACAATACCTACGCATTTAATTTTATCACCATGGGTCATAATTTATTGATTTTATTTCAGTTGTATCCAATTATATTGTGTTATACTTCATTCGTGAACTAAAATTGTTAAATGATATGGGCCCCTTGTAGATCTAGGAATTGTTTATAAAAGAGTTGCAGTTCTAAGCACACAAATCATGAAAGAGAGAGAGAGAGAGAGAGAGAGACTGAAAAATACACTAGCATGTAAAGCATAGTACTATATGTATAGGCTTCCTTAGATGATGTGAACGGGAAGTAATGTATTATTTCTGAATAACAAACATCTCCATCTGCCAAATGACATATTCAAGCTAACATCCCGAAATGTCATCATGCATTGCATTCCTAAGTTGAACATCATAGTCAACTTCCAAAACTAACTTTTAAGAGCCCATTGGCATCGAAAATTTACAGTTTCCTTCTTTTGCAAGGGTCAGGAGGCAAATAGAAATGCATGCAGCAGTCCATTGTGCTACTTAAATTATTTCAGCTTCTATAAAACTTGCAATTTCCAATCAAATTGAAGATGACAACTGAACATGTAATGGAACAGGCACAACTGATCAATATGAACTGCTTTCTTGTCATGAATTTGTTGCACGCTTAGAATGAAGGCCTCGCAATTCAAGAAATACAAAACCTAGAATAATTGTTGTTCAATGGAGTTGGCACATAAGCAATTCTTCTTAGGTTGTGTGTCCTAATGGAATTCAAACTATAAATCCCACTTCATTACAATCATCAATTCAACTACATGCACTATCAGATGTGCCCAAAGGGAATTCCATGATAGACAAAAAAACCATCTCCCTAACCCATGAAGAAGCACAATCATTAAAACAGCCAATATCCATCAGCAGTCAAGAATGCCAAAACTGATATTCAATGAAAGAAATTGAAGACCGATGCTTTCAAAAATTGCAAAACTTATTCTCAACTTCTATTTCATTGCTCTCAAAAAAAAAATTATTTCATTGAATACGAGATAAACCTATAAGAAAATTGCAAATCAATGCAAAGATTAATTTAAAAAAAAAAAGAATTATTAAAGTAAAAAACACCTGAATTGCTTCAAAAGAAGAACCGCCTTACGCCCTTTACAGAAGCAAATCGAAAAGAAGGAGTCAAAACTCCTGCCAACCCAAATGAAAATCATCAAATTTAAAAAAAGAAAAAAAAAATAAAGCAATCAAAAACCACAAAAATTAATTAAAACAAATACCCAATTCTTTATCTTTGACGACAACAACGACAACAAAATTATAAAAACAAGAAGAATTTGCTGATCGTCGAAACCAAGGAGATCAGGTGGAGGCTTAGGACCCAAAATCAAGGGGATTTTTTTAATAATTTGTTGAAATCTGATATTGGGTCAAAAAGAAAAGGAAGAAACCGGGGGAGAGCTTATATAGAAAATGTGGATTGTTGAAATTGTTTCTGAATAAACGGAAACTTCCCCTTTCGAAAATTATTCGGCAACACCACCGCAGCATCAGGTGGGTTCCACTTTTTGTACGGTCGAGTTCACGGTGTGGTGGGTATATAGGCAGACCCATATTGGTGTAGGTCAGAAAAATTCATAATATTTTGAAGTTTAGAGTATAGTCATGGAGTTTATTTCTTAAATTTTTGAGTAATAAAATAATTTTTTGATTTTTTAAAAAGATGAATAATGATGATTTTTTTTTTATAATTAACTTTAATTAAAAATTAAATTTGAAATTTTTGTAGTCATGTGAGCTTAAATATTATTGGTAAATGATGGTTTTCATTTAAAGTAACAAATTACAAATTTTAGTTTCAACTAATTAAAAAAGTTTTATGATTTGCTTCCATATAAATTTTGATTTCTATTGTTTCAAAATTTAATATTTTTAGATTTTGAGAATATTTTTTGTGATTTAATTTTTATAATATTATTTAAAATGTTAATTTAATTTTTTATTATATAGTAACATTATTTTTATACTTACTTTTCATGTGAATTGATTTAAATATATTTTATTGTCCCTTAAGCAATTCAAAAGAGGTGAATTGGATTTTAATTAAAAATTTGAAAGCTAAAAGGGATTTTTAAAGAAATTAAACACAAAGTAGAGAAGAAGAATGATGACACAATTTATTTATAGAGGTTCGGCTATCCCAAACTTATGTCTATCTTTAAGAGTTAACTTCACTATTATCTTCTTTACGTGAATATCAAGCCTCTAACGATCCATAAGAGCAAATCCTTGCTTTTTTATAATCATTTTTAATGTTGTAAAGAGCTTTTAGTACAATAAATATTCTCAACATCTTGCTTTCCATTTCATAACATAAGAAATTTACAGTTTAACACAAACTCTAAAGAAATTAATTTATAAGAAATTTACAGTTCAACACAAACTCTAAAGAAATTAATTGTAAAAACTCAAGTTTTAAAGAGAGAAAGAGTTAAAAGACTTAAAACATAATAAAATTTCAAATGAAATGTTGTTGTAACTGTTATTTAGTCATAAATGACTCTTATATATAGTTTTAGTAAGAAAATGACTGTTATGGTACATTAAATGTAAAAATAGTTGCTCAATAACTTAAAATCTTATTATTTTGTCTTTTAGAAATCAAGGTTTAACTGCTAAAGTCATCTACTTTAACTACAAAAGTCCAGTCTGCCAAAGTCCCTTACTTCGGCTCCTGAAGTCCATTCTGCTTAAAACATAAATTTAAAAACTTACTTAGGCTGTCAAAGTCCCCTACTTTAGCTGCTAAAGTCTTTTCTAGACTAATTCCTAAAATACTTTAAAAAAGCGTAACTTTTTGCCTCAAAGTTAGATTTTCAATCTGTTTGAAGCATTGGAAAGCTAATTCAACAAATTTTCTAACTAAAACATTTTGAAAAACTAAATTTGCATCACTCAAAAATGAAAAAAATTAATTTGACTCCCCCTTGGTCAAGAAAAGATAAAAATAAGATAATAAGAAATTTATTAGAAATACCTAGACTTAAGCCAATACAATTAATCAAATAAGATTCACATGGCATAAAGATAAATAAAAATTACATTCATAAGATCCCATGATGCTTTTCTTACTTTCCTTATTCTTGTTCAAACTTGATTTGAAGCAATTTCACAATCTAAAATTTGATACCTACAATTTTAACACAAACACTTCCAATATAGATTAGTAGCATACTAATTATTTATTATCATAAAAAAAATAGATTAAAACCTCTAGGTCCAACAATCTCCCCCTTTTGATGATTAAAAACAATTAGTGGATGAAAGAAATTAAGCATAAATGAAGTGTTTGATTTTCAAAGAAAATTCTCCCCCTTCTTCATAAGCAATTGATACCTCAATAAATAATTTTAGAGAGCACACAAGAGAAGTTTTTGACTTAATGGATACAATGGCATGATATCATGAATCCTAGATGAATGATAGTTAAGTAGCATTATTAGATGATATACTTGTATTATATAGATGTTTTTAAGCACATTTGTATAATATTTCATGGCATTTAGAATAGCAATCTCATGCATAGTTATTAATTTCATTAACTTTTGTAAATTCCAGTGCCAGGCTCTAAATTCTATGTTTCTGCAGTATTTCAGGTGTTTTGGTGAAGAGCATAGGAGTGCGAAGAGAAGCTTGGAGAGGTCAAAAGATTGAGAATTGCTGCTGATACAAAGTACACGGGCCGTGTAAGAACAGCCACGGACCCGTGTAAGATTCTGCAAGAAGAAATTCATAAGAGTCGAGGAAGAAGCAAAGTACACGGGTAGTGTACCTCATCCCATGTAATATCCCTAAACCCGTGTAAGTCTCTGCTGGGTTAGGCTTGAAGAACTTTCAGAAGAACAAAAGTACACGAGCCGTGTACTTGGACCCATTTAACCTCTTGCAACCCGTGTAACCTCTGTGTCAATGCAAGACAGAACCGTTCAGCTCCAGCAAGTTACACGGCCCTAGGCCGTGTAATGATACATAGGCCATGTATCTATCGGCAATCAGTTTTCCATTTTCACTCCAGTTGCAGTTTTTGATAGGGAACAAGACTCTTAACACCTCAGGGACTCTAAAAAAAACCTAATCATAAGACATTCATTAAAAGAGGAGGAGCTGTAGAAACATGCAGAAGAGGACGAAAAAAAAAACACACAGCAAAAGACAAAAAGAAATAATAGAGAAGAGGTGGAAATAGCAGAAAGAGATCCAAGGTCTGAGGAGATAGAGATCTAAACACAATAGTTCATTACTTTCTCATAGCCATCTAGAAGAGCAGGACATCAGTATCAAAGAGAAGCCTTCAGTCAAAGTTCCAAAAGATCAAATATGCAGATCCTTTTTGGTTCCCTTTTTCTATTTCTTCTAGACAATTTTTTTTACTGTATTTACCTTTTTATCATGATGTTTGCTAAACTCACCATGAGTGAGTAGTTTCATATTCTGGAATTGGGAGAGTAACCTTATAATTATTATTATGGATAAACATTAAGTTTTGTTTATTGGATTCGAGAATTGTTTCTTGATTTAATTTCTTGTGAACTTAATGCATGCTATGTGTTGGTACCCAGCTAGTATTGATTATAAATATTAATTGAAAGACTGAAAGGTGAAAATTAATATTAAAAAATTAAGATTTTGAACCCAGAAATTCTGACCTAGAGATAGGCTGATTACCTTTGTGAAATTTCAAAATTGGTCAAAGACCTTAAAGGGTTTTAATTAATTTGATCACCATGAAAGTCGGGTTTAAGTTAATTAAAATACACCATAGGTGCCTTGAGAGAGGACTTAGAATACCTTAGGATTAATTTCCATCAAGGCAAACGATTTTCAATCTAGTAAATAAACAAGATAACATCCATAGTACGATTCAAGTGTGAAATCTTAATTCCGAAATTGTTTCAAAATAGATTATTTCATTTTAAGTTTATCATTCTAGTGTTTAAAATAAACAACTTTCATTCCTTCATTATTTGATAGCCTAAACAGTCAAAATCACTGTGTAGTTTGGTAGTTACTAATTAAATTCCTCGTGGGATGATACTCTACTCACTACTCTATTACTTGTTCACGATCCGTGCACTTGCGGGGTTGCAAAACCAGCAAACAAGTTTTTGGCGCCGTTGCCAGGGAATTTAATTTTAGTAATATTAAGCAATAAGTAATTTAGCTGATTTAGGCATTTTCATTTATTGTTTAATTTTTTTTAAATTGTTTCATTCTCTTATTTTTTTCTCAGGTTATCGGTTTGGTATATAACCAGAACAAGGCTAGAGGAAGAAATCATTGATTTGAATCCAGAGATAGACAGAACTCTAAGAATTATAAGGAGAGAGAGGAAGCGTTAAGGACAAGATCAAAGAGATCCAGAAATTCCAAATATGGCCGACAATAACAACAACAGGGCGAGACTCTTGAAGGACTACAGAGCTCCATCTATACAAGGATTCCAACCTAATGTTACAAGACCCACAGTGGAAGCTAACAATTTTGAATTAAAACCGGCATGGCTCTAGATGATCCAACAAACTCAATTTGGAGGATCACCAACAGAAGATCAGCACTACCACCTCCAGTGCTTTTTTGCCCTTTGTGATACATTCAAGATGAATTGAGTTTCTGATCTAGCCATAAGACTTAGAGCATTTCCATTCTTCCTTCGAAACAGAGCAAGGAAGTGGTTACTCTCTCAACTGGCTGGAACGTTCACCACTTGGGAGGACCTCTCTCAAACTTTTCTAGTAAAATATTTCCTGCCTTCAAAGACTGCGAGGTTGAGAATTGAGCTCAACACTTTTAGGCAAAGCGAAAGTGAATCAATCTATGATGCATGGGAGAGATATAAGGACCTACAGAGAGAATGCCCACACCATGGCATAGAAGATTGCCTCCTGGTTTAGAACTTCTATAATGGGCTACTGCCCTCTTCAAGGAGCACTGTAGATTCAGCAGCAGAAGGTGACCTAATGGAGAAAACAGTGAATCAAGCACTTGAACTTCTGGAGAGGGTCACATATCACAACTACGAGTGGTCAAATGAAAGGGGAAATGCAAGGAGAACAGCAGGGATCCTAGAAGTGGATGCCCTAAGTATGATAAATGCTTAATTTGACTAGCTCACAAGGAGGCTTGATAAAATGCAAGCCAATGCTGTAGGGATAAACAGTCAACATGAGGACAGCTATGGAGGAGGATACATGAGTTCAGAATATAAAAGCTTCAATGAACCTCCCACAGAATAGATGAACTATGTGAATAATGGAGGAAACTTCAACCAGAGTCAACATGAGGACAGCTATGGAGGAGGATACATGAGTTCAGAATATAAAAGCTTCAATGAACCTCCCACAGAATAGATGAACTATGTGAATAATGAAGGAAACTTCAACCAGAGGCAGCACAATAATACATATTCAAACACTTACAACCCTGGATGGAGGAACCACCCAAATTTCTCATGGTCCAATCAGCAGAATTAGCCAATAAACAAACAACAAGGGTACAGACCCCTAGCACCCCCTGGATTTCAGAATAGGGGACAAAATCCTATACAGCCACCACCCCCTCAGAGCCAACAGCCTGAATCAAGGTCAACTATGGAATCCATGATGGAAAGCTTCCTAGCAGCCCAGCAACAGCAGAATGAAATGATCAAATAGCTGACTTCCAAAATGGACCAACTTGCCACACACAATAAGATGCTTGAGAATCAAATTGCTCAGCAGGCAAGTTCTTCAAGCAAGACTGCTGGTAAACTGCCTAGTCAACCAGAAATGAACCCAAGAGAGCACTATAAGGCAGTTACATTGAGGAGTGGAAGGATTTTAAAACAGTCAGAGGAAGAACCAATTGAGAAAGCCTCTGATAAATCTGAAAACCAGGTGGAGGAGAAAAAGGAAGAAGCTAAGGAGAAGTAAGAGGAGGAAGCAAGGAAGAAAAAGAAGCTACCAGAACCATATCAGCCTCTTCTACCCTTCCCTTAGAGATTCCAGAAAGCCAGATTGGATAAGCAGTTTGGGAAGTTTCTAGAAGTCTTGCATAAACTTTATATAAACATTCCTTTTACAGAAGCACTCTCTCAAATGCCATCCTATGCTAAGTTCCTCAAAGACATTTTATCAAAGAAGAGAATGCTGAAGGACTATGAGACTGTCGCTCTTACAGAGGATGTGACACCCCTTACCCGACTACAGTGTAGCCGAGCAAGTTATGCCACTCAGTGTGCCGGAGCACTCTATTTTATCTTAATTCATTTTTATCATAGTTTTGAATATAACTTGTGAAATATAATTCATTTTAAGCCATTTATCGAAATTACTATTTATTTGAGGTTCCGAAAATTTTATAGAAAATCCGGCGGAATACCGGCTAAAAATGGAGAAAACAGTTCTTCGGAACTTGTGAAAAAACACTTCCTATATTCATTTTCCATCATCTCAACTCCATTTATCAAATTCTCAACAATGTTCAATCTTAGTTCTCATTCATCCATCTCATATGATACCATGCATAATTCATATATAAACATTCACTTTTCCATTTACAACCACACTTTTCATTATTTACATGAATATCAAAATACATTACATAAGTTTCAAATACATATGAGAAAATAAAATCAATTACAAAATACCAAAATGACATCTAGCGTCCTACCAATGCATCACAGACGGTGAGGTGACACGCACACTATGCGAGCGTGAATCGCCTTACGAATCAGTAGTCTCTGGCGCTCTGTCCAATCTTCGATTACTCTACAGCGTTGCAAAGCGGCGCTAAGCATAAAGCTTAGTGGTGCAAATAATAAAATAGAAAGAAATAATATGCAAATAAAAATCATAATTTCTTAGCCATTGTGTTCATGAGAACTAAATAATTACCAACTTAGTGTTTAGTCGAGGGCTAATTACGTTTTATGATATTAACTTCTTCATGAATTTTAAGTTTCTTTGTATTCTATCGTAATCATTTCTGATATTTAATTTTCGTATTTTCTTTAACAATCAGTTCAATTACAGTTATACTTTTTCATGCCCAAGTAACCTATCTTTGGATGGATGGATCGATAACGGGTCGTTGGCACTGGACACCGCGGTGCCTCGGGCCGTCATTCCATGGGACGCAGAACGTCAACCACGTATGCAGTCAGTATGGCTAAAAAGCCATGATATCACATAATTGGCATAAAAGCCATGAATACGGGCATAAAAGCTATGAATACGGGCATAAAGCCTTTCCTTTTGCAGTACTGCTAAAACAATACCCTATTGGCATGCTAAACTATCCAAACCAATCACATTAGGCCTACTAGGGCATTTTGCATTATAAGTTTCACAATTTTTGAATTTCAAGTTTTCATGTCACTATTCATTTCATTAGTCAACTAAAATATTGACTTTTGTATAAACAATAGGTACATTGGTTTTAATACTCCCAACATACCACATTTTGTATTCAAAACTTGTTAGTTTTGGTCACTTTCTCAAAGTTTAGGTCATTTTGGCAAAATTGCTAATTTTTTGGTTTTGGTGTCACTATTCACCTCATTGGTCAACAAAAATATTGACTTTTAGAATAAAAATGTGTACATTGACTTTGGCACTCCCAACATACCACATTTGGTGTTTAAAACTTGTTGGCATTAAGTGTTAATACCATTTCCAAGCATTAAACCAAAGGAGCAGATTTTTCAGTTTTGGTGAGTCAACTTCACTGTTCCATTGGACACTGTTACTGTTGGAATTTGAAGAAATGTAAAACATGAAAGTTGTTCCTTATTTTGTCTAGTTGAATTTCCTTTTTTGAATCACTCCATTTGGAGTTTTGTAGCTCAGATATGGCTCAAAACCCAAGCTGTCCGGATATGCATTCTGCAGAAATTTACCATATCTACAGTGCATGAACAGTAACTTGAGTCACTTGGTTGAAAGGGTTCTGGCCATAATTTGGGGTAGGTTCCTTCATGAAAGTTGTTTGTCTATGTCTTAACTTGTTGATGTAAAAATTTCAGGCCAATTGACCAAATCTACAGTGAGTTATGGCCAAATGAACAGTTACTGTTCATTTGGTCAATTCTGCAGAGGCAGTTTCAGGGTATCCGGATTGGGGCTAAGTTTTGGTCCTCTTGCTTTGGTCTTTTGGGCATGGTTTCTTCAGCAAAAATGTGCCATTATAAGCCTAGTTTCATGTCCAATTGGCCAAACACCAATTGGACTAGCACAGCCCAAGTTATGGCAGTGCAAAGGGACTGAATTTTCAGTCCCTATCTTTCTTGTCATAAGCGATTCTCCTTCACTTTCCCATCCAATTTTTCAGTTCTAATTAGGGTCAACCTACCTAAAATGGTCACTAATTGACCATTAAAAAGTTCTCTAACCATTTCCTAAGCTAAGTCACAATTTCACCTTTGCAAACCCTAATGTCCAAACCAATTACTAATAAACCTTGATTAACATGCTTAGTTCAATCTCCATGCATATTAATACCTTAACCATGATTTCCAACCACTCTAAGTTTATTAAACAATCAAACTCAATCTCCCATAGGGCTGCCAAAAATTGAAGGTACCCTTAACACATGTAATTTACTTCAATCTCTTAAAATCTCTTAGCTCAAAATGATGTTTTAACTAAAATTAAAAGAGTGAGAACAAAAGTGTAGCACTAACCTCAAGTGGCAGAATTTTCCAAGCCCTTAAACCTCACTTTCTTTCTCCTTCTTGGCTGCCAAAAGCTTTAGCAAGGTGCTAGGGTAAATTTTAGTGAAGGGTTTCTAGGGTTTTAGGGTGAATTGAAGAGGAAATTGAAGGTTTGGAGTGAACATCAATGGAGGTCTCTCTTTCTTTCTCTCTCTCTTTCTTTTGGTGTGGCTGTTATGGAAGAAGAGGCTGCTCACGTTTTTTTGGTCTTCCTTGGTCTTTATTTACCTCTTTTATTAGTTAGATAAATGATAGTTTAAATGTGATTGGTGGCCAATTTTAAATGACATCACATTGATGTCATAATTTGCATATATTGTATTTTTCTTTTCTTTTCATCACTACTAACTTTCAATTCATTTTTCATCAATATTAATTCATATTTTAGTTCCTAATAATTATTTACTTAACTGGACAAGTCGGTCAAAAATCACCTCCGAAGGCGAAATAACCAAAATGCCCTCCGTTTGGCTTAACGGGTCAAAATTGGCTGTACCGATTGAAAAATTTTTCTAGGTATTTTCTTGGCATTCTAATGCCATGGGAACCTCAATAACCCTTCTCTGGAGTCCCAAAAATTATTTTATAATTTTTCCCCCGAGTTTAGGGCTCCTCGTTGCGAGAACCGCAACTTACCTCTGGTTACCCATCGCTTGGGCACCGGCTCTTTTGACTTAACTGTATTTTATTTCTAAAATTTTTACTAAATTTTTCTTATTAATATTTGAGTTAATTATGGTCCCTCACTTTGATTTGAATATTTTTCCGGACGTTCTAGCTGTCCGGACCGACACCGGTCACCGGAACAGTAGAATGTACGGAGTTGCTACCGGGAGGGTGTTACAGAGGAATGCAGTGCCATATTGCAGAATAAGCTGTCACCAAAGCTCAAGGATCCAGGAAGCTTCTCCATACCTTGCCTTATCGGTAACATGAATATTGACAAAGCCCTTTGTGATTTAGGTGCAAGTGTGAGTCTGATGCCTTTGTCAATATGTAAGAAGCTTGATGTGGGGGAACTTAAGCCTACAACAATTTCATTACAACTAGCTGATCGATCTGTGAAATACCATATGGGAATTCTAGAAAACATCCCCATCAAAGTGGAAAAATTCTTTATCCCAGTTGATTTTGTTGTACTGAAAATGGAGGAGGAGATTTAGATCCCTATAATCTTGGGAAGACCTTTTCTAGCAACTGCTGGAGTTGTCATAGACGTCAAGAACGGGCTGCTAACTCTCAAGGTAGGAGAGGAAGAAGTGGAGTTCAACCTGTTCAATGCAATGAAGCACAAGTTTGAACCTGATGAATGCTTCAAGGTCGATGTGATTGATAAATAAGTTAAAGGGGAATTCATTAAAGCACACCCTGAAGACCCTCTAGGAGCATCCATTGTGCACAGCCTCACAGTAGAGAAGGAGAACACAGTGATTGCAGCTTGTGTGAAATCCTTGATAGCTAGTCCATCCCTACTATTGGCTTAAGTTTTTGCTATAGAAGGGTTGAAGGAAGAACAGCCCAAGGGAAAGCTCCAGGAAAACACTAAACAGGTAGAACTGAAACCTCTTCCCTTTACCCTAAGGTACGCATTCCTGGACTCAAATTCTGAATATCCTGTGATTATCAATGCCAGCCTATCTAAAATAGAAGAGGAAAAATTACTAAGGGCGCTTAGGACTCATAACAAGAGCATAGGGTATAAAATTGAAGACCTAAAGGGGATTCATCCTTCTATTTGCATGCATAGGATACCTATGAAAGAAAACAACAAACCCACTATTGAACATCAAAGAAGACTTAACCCAAACATGAAAGAAGTGGTAAAAAAGAAAATTTTGAAACTATTAGATGCAGGTATTAAATACCTGATCTCTGATAGTAAATGAGTTAGTCCAATTCATGTGGCACCTAATAAGGGTGGGACAACTGTCATTCAAAATGCAAATGATGAATTAATCCCTACTAGGGTAGTCACTGGTTGGCGCATGTGCATAGACTATAGGAAATTGAATAGTGCCACCAGAAAGGACCATTTTCCTCTTCCTTTCATTGACCAAATGTTAGAAAGATTGGTAAAGCATTCCTACTTCTGCTATCTAGATGGGTATTAGAGATTTTGCCAAATTCCCATTCACCCAAAAGACTAAGAAAAGACCACATTCACATGCCCTTATGGAACATTTGCATATAGAAGGATGCCCTTTGGTCTTTGTAATGCCTCTGCCACTTTCCAAAGATGCATGATAGTTATTTTTTCTGATTATATTGAAAATATCATTGAAGTTTTTATGGATGATTTTTTTGTCTATGGAGCTACTTTTGATGATTGCCTAGTTAATTTATCTAAGGTGTTGCAAAGATGTAAAGAATTAAACCTGGTCCTAAATTGAGAAAATGCCACTTCATGGTAAGGGAAGTTTGTAACGCCCTCACATTGGACACTCCTATATAGTCTACTTTTCTGACGCTTGATGTCTGCCTGGACAGTCAGGATGTCTGGAGTTATATTTGTGACATCCAGAAAAGTCATAGATAAAAATAAATAACAATTATAAGAAGGGAAAATGGAAATGAAGAAATCCAAGCATAATGGTTAAATGAGCTGGGGGTCACAGTGATGGGTGACCGCACCGGGAAGTGACTACGAGATCAGTCAAAACCCTAATTTCATATGGGACATTGTGACACCGTAGTCCTAGGAAAAATTGCGAAGTTAGGGAAAATGCAAAAATCACAGAAAAAGGTGGAGAACCAGATCAAATAATTAGGTCAAAATTCCGGAAGAAATACAGTATTATTGGTAAACCGAATCAGACCGGCGATAGGCAAATTGATCAATTTATCCTTAGAGGTGACTCATAACCTAACTGTCCAATAAAATATGAAAAATGAAAATTTTGAAATATAGATTTAAATTGAAGAAGTGGGGAAAAAAAAAGAAAAAGAAAAGAAAGAAAAATAAGGATTAATGACATCACTCTCCATGACATCAAGCATGACATCATAAAACAAATATAATTATTATTTAATTAAATCATTTTGTATGGATAAATATCTAAAAGTGATAAATGAAAATTAAAATGGAAAAAATGGTCTTCTTCTTCCCTTAAGCTTGCCGCCACCTTCTCTCTCCTCTCTCTCAATTTTTTTTTTCTTTTCCTCCATTAGAGCTCTTTTGAGCTTTTATAACCCTAAATTTCCCCATAAATTCCTTACAAAACTTGTAGAAGTCTTCAAATTAAGCTTCAAGAAAGAGATTGGGAGAAGTAAAATTAAAGAAAATTAGAAAATTGGATGTTCAAAGTCATCAAGTGAGGTAAGTAATTTAATCCTCTTCTTTAGTAAAAATTGATCGAATTTAAGTTAGTTTTGATGGAATTACATGAAGAATTTTGAAAAATTCTATGAATTGAAACCATGGGAAATTTCAGCCACCATTAGATCAACTAGGGTTTGATTGATTTTGATGAAGTTAAAAGTATATTTAAGCTTAGATTACTGTGTAGATGTATAATGTATACTTTAATTTCATGAATTGAAGAAATTAGGAAATTAGGGTCTTGACCCTTAGGGTTTTGGGGAGAAATTTTGAGAATTTAGTAAATTGATGTACTTTGACCTAAGTGAGGTTTAAAATGGTTAATTGGTGTAATTTAGAATGTGTTTGAATGGTTAAAATTGAAATGAGATTGTGAATGTGTGATGTCCAATGATTGGTATTAATGGCAATGTTTATTTTAATCTTTGGAATTTTGATGAATTTCAAGATTTCCAAATTCTTTACTATTATTTTTGTCAATGTATAATGCATTATATTTTAAATTATAATTGTGCACCGCTGAGTTCACTGCTCAGCGAAAGCTTTGCATGCTATCGCAGGTGAAAGGAATATAAAGTAGCTAAGTAAGATTCCTTAAAGAAACATTGGGACTAACTCCGAGTATATCATAGGTATACCCTTTGTACATTAGATTTTGATGTATTCATGTAACAATATATATGTAAATTATTTAAGCAGTTGTACAAAAACTCTTGTTAAATATTTTAGTATGTAATTAAATGTAAATTATTGTAATATAAATTTGAGATTTTTATTTACCTGTATAGTTTTGTAATATTAATTTTATTACCTTAATGTATATAATATTCAAAATTCTTTCTGAGTTTGGTAATGAATAAATTGTTTCCTGTATGATGAGTTTGACTTAAAAATTGAATTGAGTTGCTCGTATTGAATTGGGAGATGAAATTGAGTTTATTGGAGTTGTGGTTGAGAAAAAATATTGGAAGTGTTTTTCTTTCACGTTTTAAAGAACTGTTTTCTCAAAATACAGCAGGCACTCTGCTGAAATTTTGAAAAAATTTCGTAATACCACATTTTAATCGAGGATTTGATCCATGACCAAAATTTCAATTAAAGGCTTTTAAATAAATATTCAACGTTTCCACCACTATAAAAATGATTGAAAATTATTTTAAAATTTCTTGTTGTATATTTAGTGGGTTACCGGTAGGCGAAGTACGGTAATTCATTAGGTGTACTATGGGAGCATGTTACATCTTACAAGGAGTAGAGTGTGACATGTTTAGTGGTATCAGAGCAAGTTTTAATGTAAGTTTTGAATTGTGAATTTGAAATAATTTTTTGGTTAGTACAATTGCTCGAATGTTTGATACATATAGTACATTTATATCATAAATATGAACTGACGGGGAGAAATCTCCTTGTGTTGGTTGTACAAGAAATAGAAAATCCTGTGAAAAGATATGAAAGAGAAGGATGAAACAATAGAATAGTCTGTGATGGCAGAAGTACAAGGTGAGGCCTTAGTTCCTCAGAGTGTCAAAATCCCGACTGTACCAGCCCCACTTGTACAAATTACCGCACAAATGGCCTAACAAATAGTCACTTTCTTTTAGCAAATGGCTGATAATCTATCAGCCCAAGTCTAATCATAGACCCAACCCCCACAAGGGCAACATGAAATAGAGCAGAGTGAGAAACCTATGGGTCAGAGTTCGAGTAGTAATTTGGGGAAGAGAAAAGAATTCGAAGGACCCCGAGCTCATGGATATGGTAGAGACAGATCTTCAGGACAGAGGCCACCAAGATCCTGTCATCAAACAATCGGAAGTTCCTATCCTCCTCGTATTTGTGACTCTTGAGGCAAACTACATGGGGGCATTTGTCGTAAGGCCACTGGAGCCTTCTACAATTGTGGTGAATGTGGACATTTCGCTAGGGATTGTACTAAAGCACGTCAACATATGCCACATATTGCACCAAAGAAATCAGCCCGAGGTCCTATCTCCAGAGGTCCACGAATGGTTAATATGGGCAGAGTTAGAGATAGAGGTAGTGCTACTGGTAATCATAGCACAATGAATCAACCTGAACAGAGTAGTGAACCAGCCAGGGTGTACTCCAGGCACTAAGGGGAAAAAGCAGAGACTTCAGACGTAGCTACTGGTACGTTCTCAGTTTTTAAAAGAAATAATTATGTACTAAGGGATTTTGATTCAACATATTTACATGTCAGAATTAGGAGTTCTATTGCTATTTCCTTGCATGGAAATAAATTTAGATTTGTTAGTTGTAACATCCTCACTTTAGCTAGTCCATACAGTCTACTGTTCAGGCGACCAATGTCGGTTTGGGCAGCTAAAATATTTGAAATTATAAATAGACTAGAGTGAGGAGTTATAAATAAACCAAATAATGCTCATAAAAATCAAGAAAAATTTTTAGGAACGAAATACACTAAGGTTAAATGAGCCGAAACCCCAGTGAGGAGTAACCCGAAGGGGAAGCGATGGTGAAGGCCGTTAGCAACCCTAAACCCGGGGAAAACTTCATAAAATAATTTTTGGGACCTCAGGGAAGGATTGTTAGGGCTCCCATGACAATAGAATGTTAAGAAAACACAAGAAAAATTTAATCAATCGGTACACAATTTTTGCTCGATAAGCCGAACGGAGGGCATTTTGGTTATTTTATCTTCAGAGATGATTTTTGGCCAACTTGTCTCGTTAACTAAATAATTTATATGACATAAAATATGAATAAATATTGTTAAAAATTTAATTGAAATTAAGTAGACAAGAAAAGGAAAGAAAATGAAAAGAAATGGGATTTATTACTTCATGCTTATGTAAGCATGAGGTAATTAAAATGCATGGCCAATCAAAATAAAGAACCATAATTAAAATACATTAAAAAATGAGAAAAGGAGGCAGAATTCTAGAAAATTTCAGCAGCCAATTCTTCTTCCTCAAGCCGTCCCATATGCTCCTCCTTCCCTCCTCCATTTTTATGCTTACTAAAGCTTAAATTTCTTAGTTTTCTCTCAATAAAACCCTAACTTGACAACATAAAACCTTGATATTTTCATCTTGGTGAATCTTTTGGGAGCAAAAAGAAGTGTAAAGGAAGAGCTCTTGCAAAATTAAAATTCACTCCATTAGAGGTTAGTGACTAAACTTGTATTTTCTCTTTCATTATATGTTGAAGGAGTAGAATTGAGTGTAAATTTACAAAGAGATTTAATAAATATCATGTGTATGCCCATCCCAAATCTTCGATAGACTTGGATGTGGTAAGGTTTTGAGGATTTCATGGAACTAAAATGGTAACATGGCTGCCCTTAGTATTAGTCTCTTGAGTGGAATAATGAAATGCAAGCTAAATGCATGATTTGAGATATTAGGATTAGGGTTTGGGTATGAAATTGAGACTTTGATTATGCAATAGTGAAAGTAAGTTTTAATGGTCAATTAGTGACCATTTGGTTTTGTGTGAATGAGAAATGAAGTGGTTTGTGTGGTGAGAATTGGAGTTAGTTTTGCTGCCTTGGCTGACCTGCAGGACTGACCATGAGTCCAGCAGGTTTGGGCAGCAATAACTGGAGTTGTAGAGGTTCAATTGATATAAGGCCAATTGGACATGAAACTAGACACAAAATGGCACAACTTTGGTGAAGAAACCATGTCTAGAAAACCAAACCAAGTTGACCTAAAGATTGCCCTAATCCGGGTGACCTACATTCTGCCTGGGTAAAATGACCAAATAAATAGTGTTTATTCATTTGGTCATAACTCAGTGTAGAAAGGTCCAATTGACCTGAAATTTTATCAGCAAATAGCTGAGACATATACCCATAACTTTCATGAAGAAACCTAACCCAAATTTTGATCATAACATGTTCAAAAGGTGACCTGCAGTCACTACACAAAACACTGTAGAGTTGGTTAGTCCAGAAAATCTAGGAAGTTGGCAATCCGGCCAGTCATGGTATTTAGGCCATAACATGGGCTACAAAACTCCAAATGGAGTGATTTTAAAAAAAAATTATAACTAGACACAATAAGAACAACTTTTATGTTGACAACTTTGCCAAATTCCCACTGCAAAAATGACTAATGGAACAGTAAATACAAGGCTTGAAATCTGAAAATTTTGAACAACTAACACTAAGCTTAGAAATAGTATTGGCAACCAATACCAACAATTTTAGAATGCAAAATGTGGTATGTTGGGAGTATTAAAACCAATGTACTTATTGTCTATGCAAAAGTCAATATTTTTATTAACTAATGAAATGAATAGTAACCCTTAAACTTAAATTTCGAGAATTGTACAATTTAAGAGTGTAACAAGCCGTAGTACACCTAGCAAGATTGGTTTGGATAGGTTGGCATGCCAATAGGGCTTTGTTAGCAGTACTGTATATGGCTTCATGCCATTCTATGTTTTATGGCTTCACGCCATTCTGTGTTTTATGGCTTCACGTGCCATTCTGTGATAAAATAGCCTTTGGCTATGTTGATTGACTTATTATATTTGGGTTTATACCTGATAATTATTACAGCTTATTAGCTATTCTGTTGCACACCGGGAGACACAATGTGACCGATGGTGTGATGGTTCGAGGTACTTAGTACCCAGTGCCAGTTTACCCGTTTATCCAGTCCATTCGACTAGTATGGGTTACTCAGGCAATGATAATGAATCTTACAAAATTTTAATCAAATAATACTGCAATAAATGTCAGATATTAAGTCTACCTAAGATGTAAACATACATTCTGCATATTCACTTTATTTTAGTTATTTTATTTTATATTGTCACCACTAAGCAGAATTGCTTAGCGCGTCGCTTTTGCCACGCGCAGGTACTAGAGACATAGCTGGGGAGTCCAGCAAACCTTATACCGAGTGAGCTTTCAGATCTGCACACAGAGTCCAAAGTCATCTCACATTTGCAGTGCATTAGTAGGACATTAGGCTACTTTTGGTCTTTTGTATTTTGTAAACTTTTGTAATGTATATTATAACTCATGTAATTATGCTTTTGATGTAATTATTTATGAACCATGTTTAGTAATAAATTTGAGCATTTCTTATTGAATGGAGTATGATATGAAACAAATTGAATTTTGAGATATTGAAGTCATTTGAGAAATTGTTGAAAATATGTTGGTGGTTGACTGAGATTGAAATTATAATTATGTTGGAAGTGTTTTTAACAGATTTAGAATAACTATTTTTTCCAATTTACAGCCAGCACTCTGCTGGATTTTCTATAAAATTTACGAAAAAATTCAGATTAATAAAAAATTGTGAATAAATGAATTAAAAAGGGTAAATTGTAATAGAAATATGAATTGGTGCTCCGGCACACTGTGTGGCATATCTTGCTCGACTACACTATAGATGGGTAAGGGGTGTCACATTAGTGACTAGCCCTTTTAAAGATATTTTTCTGGAATATAATAACTTCTAGATTTATTAGTGTGTTTATTTAGTGTAAGTTAGAAGATCCAAAGATGAATAGTAGTAATATAATTACTCTAGATGAGGGCAAAGATGTTACTGCTAGTAATTGTCAATGGATATTGTAATCAGAATAAGTTTAGGATATTAATGATTCAAAAAGGATAAAATATAGGAAAGTTTGATCTATTGGAATGTATCGTAGTAACTATGTAATGTTCTTAATATTTGTAATATAAGCTACAGATTACAGTACTGACTTAGGATTATTGTGTAGAGTTACGTACTATCTAATAGTGTACTAAGATAAGGATATTTGTAAATGGCATATGTTTTGGTATAGTTATGCCAGGACAAAATTTTATTATGGGAAATGAGTTTGAAAATCCTATTTAAGGATTTAAAACTCTAAAGTTAAAATATCAAAAGATCATAGGTATAAGATGGCTAGAGTCTTTGACTCAGTTATCTATCATGAGCTACGATACATCAGGAAACATTATAAAACTACAGATTTCAGTATAGTCATAAATTAATGATAACACTTACACAGTAAAGTCATCTGGTCTTTGATATGGGGTTTATAATTATGTTGATATTGTCATGGATCTTTCGCCTAAAGTCTAACAAAAAATAATATTATATTAGTGTAACAGCAAGGCACAAAGAAAAATTTTGTTCTCCTGAATGAGACATGATGCTATGAATGATAATTATAAATTATAAAATGATGTTCAAGGGGTTTATTATAGGAAAAGAGGATTAGTAGTATCATGTAGTTGTGGTAAGGTATAAGAGCATAACAACGTTTTCTCATAAGAGACTGAAGGATGTCACTAAGGAATAAAATAATTAAAGTTAAGTTGTGAAATGGAAAAAAAAAGTAAAGAAAAAAGGAAGGATGAAGATGGTAAAAAGGAATGACATCAGAAAAAATAATCACTATGGTATAAAAGCGCGAACATTGAAATAAGTTAAACAAAGGCAAACAAAATAGTGCAAAATGGCACATAGACCTGGGTCATAAATGAAAATAGTAAGGTAACGGTTATGGACCTATGGCCAATAAGGAGATAAGCTTTGCACCTATGACCAACAAGGTCATTTTAAAAAAAAGAAACTACAGAGGAAAATAATTGATAGAACAACAATAAGAAAAGAGATATTGAGGATAAAATGAGTAGTAAAATGTTTTTAACGATTTATTCTAGAAGCAAGTCAAGAGATTTGATAGGAAAAGAGTAAAACTAAGTTCTCACTATATAAGATCACACAAGGTCCTAGAAAGAGTAGATCCATTAGCACACAGATTTGCTTACCTCTAAAAGTAAAATGAAATTAAATTTAACTTATGATAGAAGCTCATAAGAAACTTGGCACACGATGTGAGCAATCGATGAGTAAATAGTATTGGTTAAAGTGATATGGACCATTATTTAGACTATGAAGCTACATAGAAATGTGAGAAAGACATGAGAAAACAATACATATGACTATTGAAGGACGGATAGTGGGCACAATTTTGAGGACGAAATTTTTTTGAAGGGGAGAATTGTAACGCCTTCACATTGGACACTCCGGTATAGTATACTGTTCTGGTGCCTGATTTCTGCCTGGATAGTCAAGATGTCTGGAGTTATATCTGTGACGTCTAGAAAAGTCATAGATAAAAATAAATAATAATTATAAAAAGGGAAAATGGAAATGAAGAAATCCAAGCATAATGGTTAAATGAGCCGAGGGTCATAGCGATGGATGACCGCACAGGAAAGTGACTACGAGATCAATCAAAACACTAATTTCGTATGGGACATTGTGACACTGCAGTCCTGGAAAAAATTGCGAAGCTAGGGGAAATGTGAAAATCATAGAAAAAGGTGGAGAACCAGATCAAATAATTAGGTCAGGGTTCTGGAAGAAATACAGTATTATTGATAAACCGGATCATACCGGCGAGGGGCAAATTAGTCAATTCATCCCTAAAGGTGACTCATGACCTAACTATCCAATAAAATATGAGAAATGAAAATTTTGAAATATAGATTTAAATTAAAGAAGTAGGGAAAAGAAAGGAAAATAAGGATTAATGACATCACTCTCCATGACATCAAGCATGACATCATAAAACAAATATAATTATTATTTAATTAAATCATTTTGTATGGATAAATATCTAAAAGAGATAAATGAAAATTAAAATGGAAAAAATGGTCTTCTTCTTCCCTTAAGCTTGCTGCCACCTTCTCTCTCTCTCCTCTCTCTCAATTTTTTTTTTCTTTTCCTCCACTAAAGCTCTTTTTGAGCTTTTATAACCCTAAATTTCCCCATAAATTCCTTACAAAACTTGTAGAAGTCTTCAAATTAAGCTTCAAGAAAGAGAGTGGGAGAAGTGAAGTTAAAGAAAAATTGGAGAATTGGAAGTTCAAAGTCATTAAGTGAGGTAAGTAATTTAATCCTCTTCTTTAGTAAAAATTAATTGAATTTAAGTTAGTTTTAATGGAATTACAGGAAGAATTTTGAAAAATTCTATGAATTGAAACCATGGGAAATTTCAGCCACCATTAGATCAACTAGGGTTTGATTGATTTTGATGAAGTTAAAAGTATATTTAAGCTTAGATTAGTGTGTAGATGTATAATATATACTTTAATTTCATGAATTGAAGAAATTAGGAAATTAGTGTAACACCCTCACTTTAGCTAGTCCATGCATTCGACTATTTTGGTGATTAATGTCGGTCCGGACAGTCGAAATATCTGGAACTATATATAAACTAGAGTGAGGAGTGATAAATAACAAAATAATGGTAAGGAAAAATTTAGAAAAATTTAAGCTATGAAATACAACAAAGTTAAATGAGCTAGTGCTTGTAACATCCCTAAGTTCGGTAGTGCGTTCTACTGTTCCGGTGACCAGTGTTGTCCGGACAGCTAGGATGCCTAGAACTGCACTTAGATATGAGTGAGGAGATATAAAATAATGAAATACAAGAAAAGAATATATAAGAAAAACAAAGGAAAAATCATAGTAATAAAATGTAACCAAGTTAAACGAGCCGAGAACCCTAGCGATGGGTGACCGCACAGGGAAGTTGCGGCGTGGACCGTTGACTAGCCCTGGACCGCGGAGAACCCTGAAAAATATTTTTAAGACTCAAATAGACATCTATTGAAGCATAAATACCATTAGAAATATCAAAGAAAAATTAATTAATTAGTACAAAGAAAAGTGAGAAATCGAAAAACGGACAAAACTTGGTGTTACCGAAAAATCGGGAATGCAACCCGAACAGGGGCATTGTGGTCATTTGACACCCCGAGTTGCCTTTTGACCTCAATTTCCATTAAAAATAAATGATATTAAACTTTAAAAATGTCATAAAAATTAAATTGTGGTACATTATATCAACAGTGAAAGAAGTGGTGACAAAATTACAAATTTGGAAACTTTGGATTAATTATTCATTAACTAAACTTAGTGGTCCACTAAGTGAGCTAAATGGACATTAAAATATAACATTAGTGGACAGATTTCTCCACTAAGTAAGCTTCATCTTCTTCATTCTTCTTCCAAACCGAATTGAACTTTCTCCCAAAACTCCCATGGAAACTCCATGGCCAACCTCACTTCAACCACTATGCAACCATGATTTAGCCATATTTTTCACAAGCTTCCTTCACAAAAACTGTTCTACACCACTTGGGCAGTAGATAGGCAGCAAGAAGATCAAGTTTAGTTAAGGTTTTGAAGAGTTTCCAAAGTGGTAAGTTTGTGTTTTTGGTTATTGCTTCATTAAAGTTTGTGAGGAGGTTATGGGTACTTGAATTGTGGAAAGAATTTCGGAGTTTGATATTCTAAGAGAGATGCTTATTTTTGGCAGCCATGGAAACCCCTTGAGGACAATTTATTCTTGCTTGTAAATGATTGATTAAATGTTTATGTGTGTAGGAATTAATTTGGGTGATGTATACTTAGTATATGTGAATGTGTACTTGAATTTGGAAGCTTGGAAATTAATGGATTGTAATGTATGCATCGGCAGCTTGGTTTGGTAAACCATAAAGATGTTATTTCATGTTTGGTTTATGGAATATTAATGTTGAATTATGATAGTTGTTATGGCAGCTTGGGTATATGTATGATGGTGTGAGGTTGGACATGTAAATGAGCTAGGTTAGGTGATTGAATTGTTGTAATTTGAGCTTGAAAAATTCTATACTAAATGGTGCATGTTGAGTGTGATTATAAGCTGCCAAAATGACCAACAATATGTTGTGAAATGTATTTAGGTTAGGGTACAAACCAGAATTGGCATGAATGTATAGTTTGGTAAGTGTTGAAAGTATCCTTTGATGAGTAATGAACAAATGCAATACGGCAATTTATGTTATGGGCCTAGAACCTTAAGTGTGTGGCTCCAATTGGTATGAGACCAATTGAAGGTGAAACTAGGCACAAAATGTGCCAACTTTCATGAAGAAAGCTTCCTAAAATTCTGCTTGTAAGGCAACTTGAAAAGTAACCAAATCCGGATTAGTGCATTTAAGGCCTGAAAATTGACCATTTGGGCAGCAGTTAGTATTTTGGCCATAACTCACTCAAAACAGGTCCAATTGACCTAAAATTTTGACCATGAATAGTTAAGACATATATCTACAAGTCTTATGAAGACACAAAAGCCCAGAAATGACCATAAGCAAGTCAAATAGCTAGCACAAGTTCGGGTCCAAAAATTGGCCGAACCAAAATTGACCTAAAATAACTTAAAGTGACCAATTTTGGTACATTCTGACCAGCAATAGTAAAATGACCATAACTTGGTCTAGTAAACTCAGAATGACCTGAAATTTTGCCCCGCGTGCAATAAGACATAGATCTACAAGTTTGTAGTTTTGACTAAAACTCGAAAGCCGAGGGAACTAGGTCATCTGGCTAGGTCAAATTAGTATACTGAGATTCGACAAATTGCAATAAAACGCAATATACATGGAAATGAATTTGGTAACATGTACCAATACTAAAAGGCTACAAATGTGACATATTGGTAACATTGAAACCTAATTCACCTAGACTGCATCGAGGGTTAACATCTTAGGTTGACTAAGGAAATAATAGAATTCGATAAATTAATTATTGAACCTTATTCTGAGAGACAGTTTAAATGAGTACTGAAACACTTCAAAATTGTGTTTCTCAGTTAGCAAAGACTTAGGGAAGGGGAAGGAAACACTGAGTCAGAGCCAAGAGACAAATATCAGAAGTTTGTGCACAACTAGTTTTTAACTGATTTTGTTTTGAATATTTCATATGATTAAATGACATATTTTTCTTATGTATTATGTTTAACAAGCATTGATTTAATTCAATGATTATTGAAATTGTTATAGTATGTATGAATTTAGCTTTGTGAAATGGTATTTCCACAAGTATTAAGCATTGTTATAGATTGAATAAATTATGTTTTGGAAAATTATGATAGAACATGTTTTTAATTGTGATGGTAATTTTCATAGAAAAATGCAAATTTATGATTTGAATTGTGATGAGTATAAAAATTATTGGATATTGAAATTGAATTTGAATCGAATTATATTGTGATTTATGCTCACTAAAAGGATTGTGATATTGTTTTATATCTCACTATAGATGCTTGACTAGGTTATTACCCGTCTCTCTCATTTGTTGAGAAGACAATGGAGTTAGTTGTGTTTTGATTACCATGGTACGTGCACAGGCTTAGATTTTCCTTTGATTTGAGGTTAGATCTAAGTTTTTTTATCGTTATGACCCTTGCGGAAGATTCATTATTGTGGTGTGTACTGTGCACGATGATTCAACCTCCCCGACCATAGGGAGTTAGAATCTGATTCAACCTCCCCGACCATAGGGAGTTAGAATCACTTCGAACATGGCCCTTTCGGATTAGTCTTGCATAATTAGTGAGATAAAGAATGATTTTTGAGATACAGCATGATTTTTGAGATAAAGAATGATTTTTGAGATACAGCATGATTTTTGAGATACAGCATGGTTTTTGAGATACAACATGGTTTTTGAGATACAGAATGTTTTTGAATAGTAAAGAATTGTGATTTCAGTTATGATTTGTGTATAATTGATTTTGTTGGAACTACCTTAAATGATTAGTCATGATTTGATAAATTGAATTTCGTGATCAAAGTCATTTCATACAAATGATTTACATTATTGGCAATGAATTTTTTGAGTTTTAGAATTTGATGAGTATTCAGATTTCCAAATTATTTGCTGTAAAATTTGTCAATGTATATTGTACTATGTTTTAAATTATAGTTGTGTACCACTGAGTTTACCACTCAGCGATAGCTTTGTATGCTGTCGCAGGTAAGAAGAGCATAGAGCAGTGAGTAAGTTTCTTTGAAGACACATTCAGATAAGCTCTAGGTATATCATAGATATACCCATGTACATAAGTTTTGATGTATGCATGTAATAATATGTATGTAAATTATTTGAGCAGTTGTATAAAAACTCTTGTAAAATATTTTGTTATGTAATTAAATGTAAATTATTGTAAATGTAAATTTGGGATTTCATTTATTTGAATAGTTTTGTAATATTAATTTTGAGTCTTGTAATCAATGAAATGTTTCTTTTATGAGGAGATTGATTTGATTATTGAGATTTGAATTATGGGTTCAAATGAAGTTATTGAAGTTGTATTTGAGAAAACATATTGGGAGTGTGTTCTTTGTAGGTTTTGAAGAACTGTTTTCTCAAAATACAACCAGCACCTTGCCAAAATTTTGAAAAAAATTTTATAACACTAGATTTTAATCGATGATTTAAATTTCATGAAAATTGTTTTAAAATCCCTTTTAGTATATTTAATGGATTATCGGTAGGCGAAGTACAGTAATTCATTAGGTGTACTACGGGATCATGTTACATCTTACAGGGGAGTAGGGTGTGACAGTGCCCCGGTGATGGGCAACCTAACGGGAAGTTGCTGTCTTCACAGCTAGTAGCCCTAAACCCGAGGGAAATTCCGTGAAATAATTTTTGGGACTCTAGAGAAGAGTGACTGAGGTTTCGATGGCATTAGAATGCCAAGAAAATGCTTAAAAAATTTTATCAATCGGTAAAGATGATTTTAGCCTGTTAAGCCAAACGAAGGGCATTTTGGTCATTTCGCCTTTAGAGACGATTTTTGACCTACATGTCCATTTAATTATGTGAATTATATAACCTAAAATGTGAATAAATATTGATAAAAAATTAATTAAAAATGAGTAAAGAAAGAAGAAAGGAAAAGAAAACAAAAAATTGAAATAAAAATCAAATTATGACATAGGATGATGTAATTAACACAATATCAACCAATCATATTTAACCAAGCATAAAAGTAAAAGCCCAAGGACCCTAAATTAAATCATAATTTTTCATCTTCTTCCTCTTTTCCATTAGGTCGAATCCTCTCTCTAGAATCCCCCATTGAAGCTCTTGTCTTAAGCTTGATTCCCTTCACTCCCCACCGTAAAATCCCTTCTTCTCTTCATTAAAACTTGTCCACTCATCTTGGGAAGGTGTTTGGCAGCCAGAAAAGCCAAGAAAGTGAAGGAAAATTTAAGATTGGATGAGGGAAAATTCTACTCACACAAGGGTTCGTGCCTAATCCTTCTTCTTTTCTTTAGATTTTATATTAGTCTCATGAATTATGCTAGGAAATTGAGAAATTAAACAAATATGTGCATGTTAGGGCAACTCTCCATTTTTGGCAGCCATGAGAGGGTTAGGGTTTTGAAGGTTTAGTTTTAATTAAATTTGTAGATTAATGTTAATTGATGTGTATATTGAGTTGGATGATGTTGTATATGTGTTACATGAGATTTACAAAAGTTATAAGTTAAGGTTTAGTATAGAAATTGGGAATTTGATGATATGTTAATAAATTGATGTTGTTGAGATCAATTATGGACTATTTGAAGTACATGGAATGTGATTTGAGGTTGGAAGTAGTGTGGAATGGTGGTATTAGGAGTGTTGTGTTTATGCAGGATTTTCTGGACCTTGAGTCCAGTGTGGTTTTTAGGCCATAAGTAGAGTTGTGTTACTCCAATTGGTGTGAGACTAATTGGAGATGAAACCTAAGACAATTTGACACAACTTTGATGAAGCAACCTTGCCCAGAAAACAAACTTAGAATGACCTAAAAATTGGTCAAATTCGGGAAACCAATTTTGGACCTGGTAAAAGTGAGCAAATGAACAGTGTTTGTTCATTTGCTCATAACTCAGTGTAGAAAGGTCAAATTGACCTAAAATTTATATCAATGGAAATCTTAGACAATTTAGAACAACCTTCATGTAGAACACAAACTCAAATTCTGAACCTAACCAATTCAAATTGCTAGTCCAAGTTAGGATACCAAATCTAGCAGAACCAAATTGCCCAGAAATTCAGGGTACAAGTCAATTCGGCCAGTTATGGTAAAATGGCCATAATGTGAGCTACAAAACTCCAAATGGAGTGATTTAAAAAGGGAATTAAATAAGACACATAAAGGAACAACTTTGATGAAGAAAAGTTTGCCAAATTCTCACTGTATCTTAGACCAATGGAACAGTAAACATAGGACACAAAAAGTAAATTTTTGAAAATACTTTTAGGAGGCTTTGAATTGTAATTGGCAATCAATGCCAACAAACTTAGAACCCAAAATGTGATATAAATATGTATCAAACATTTGTGTACATATTATGAATTAAAAAGTCAACCTTTGAAGGGAAATGGTCAAGTGAATAGTAATTACCAAAAACTTAAGTTGCTAATGGGGTCAATGGTACCCCACTTAAAGGACTTAAATGTATACCTAAATTATGAGAATAGATAGATGGAAATTGTATTCTCATCACAAATAGAACTTAGGAGACATTGTTTATATATTTTGAAATGTAGTTTAGAAATCAACATAAATGAAAATGTTGAACCTAGGGACATGTAAAATGATGTAATAAATTAGTTAAGGAATTAGAAAGGAAAAATAGAGGATATAATTGATAAATTGTGAAGTATATAAATGATATTCATGAATATATGCATTAGATGAAAATGAGTCTAGATATTGTATTTTCACTAGGAAATAAAGTTTAGAATATTGCAACAAATATATATAATGGAATATATAATGAAATAATTATTATAAATTGTGATCATATGAATGACATAGTGAATGAATAAATGAATCATATTAATGTATGAATGAGACATTGGTTCTTATTATTGTGAAAAGGACTAATACTTTGAGTACAATGGTATAGAAGGATAATTGATGTGAATTGCGATCATATGAATGATCAAATGAATGTATAAATTATAATTGGAATTTGTCATGAAATAATGAAGTCATAAAACACAATCTATTAATATTTAATAGTACTATGTGCCCATGTATTACCTAGACACGTGTGCCAGATTGGATAGATTGGCATGTTAGTAGGGTATTGTTTTAGCAGTACTGCATAAGGCTTTATGCCTGTATTCATGGCTATATGCTCGCACTCATGGCTTTTATGCCCGATTATATGTTATCATAGCTTTTTAGCCATACTAACTGCATACGTAGTTGACGTTCCGCGTCCCATGGTATGACGGCCCAAGGCACCGCGGTGTCCAGTGCCAGTGACCCGTTATCCAGTTTAATCAGCCTGTCGTAGGTTACTTGGGCAATGAAATTTATCGAAATGAGTTAAGAATATTAGCAACTGAAAATATTAGTAATTAAATAAATGAGTAAGAATATTTAAAATAAATTGAATTAGTTATTTAGTAGAAAGAATGGAAATGAATTGGAACGATATTAAAATTTAATTATTATGAAATAATCTGCGATAACCTAGAAAGTATTGAATGAAATGATAAAAGATTTGCAAAAGAGATATAAGTATATTACTACTATGAATTTATGAATAAATTGCTTCTTAAGAGGAATAAATTAGAACGAAAGATAGTTGATACTAGAAGTATTATATTAAATTAGATTAAATTCCAGAATATCCAAAGTATAATCCATTTCTTTCTTTATTTGTATATTATTTTCTTTGTTATATTATCACACCACTAAGTAGCAATGCTTAGCGTGATGGATTTGTTTCCTCTTGCAGGTTCTGAAGATAAAGCCCAGTGGATATTGACTGGGATTTTTGGAGTCCGGATCTATAGAAGTGTCAGAAGTGCTCAAGGTTGTCACCTCCTCAGCAATGCATATAGATAGGGCTCACAATAGTCGTATTATGTAATTTGTGAATTATAATTATTTATTATGTTTAATGAAAATTAGGAAATTGTATGTAATATGCACCTGATGTAAATTATGAATTTATGTAATCACTCTGTAAATCATGTAAATTAATGAAACTTGAGAATTTATATATATAAATTGTGCATAAATGGAAATGCATGGAAATTAATATGAAATTGAAATACATAGATGATTTTTGAAATATGAGATGATTATGAGAATAATAGATGAGATTTTTATTGTAAAATATTATTGAAAATTTCAAGCAGGTGAATAATGAAATATGCTAGCTGGAAATAAAATAGGGAAAACTCCACTAGTTTCTCCGTAGAAAAATAATTGATATTAAAATATAACGAGAACAAAATTTTTAAAGGAACAAAGTAAGATAAAATAGGGTGCTCCGACACCGAGTGTGACATGCCTTGCTCGGCTATACTGTAGTTGGGTGAGGGGTGTCACAATTAGGGTTCTTGACTCTTAGGGTTTTGGGGGAAAAATTTGAGAATTTGGTAAATTGATGTACTTTGACCTAGTTGAGGTTTAAAATGGTTAATTGCTGTAATTTAGAATGTGTTTGAATGGTTAAAATTGAAATGAGATTGTGAATGTGTGATATCCAATTCTGGATAGCTTGACCCTTACCCATTCAAATAGGTATAACTGGAAATTGGTTGCTCCAATTTGTGTGAGGATAATTGGAGATGAAAATTAAGACATAATGCAACAATTTTGGTGAAGAAACCTTGTCCTAAAACTGAACACAAAGTAGCATAAAATTAGGTCAAATTCGGGTAAGGTACGCTGCCACTATACAGAAATGACTAAATGAACAGTATTTGTTCATTTGGCCATAACTTGGCCTAGACAGGTCCAAATGATTTGATTTTTAACCATTAGAAAGACATGACATAGTACTACAACTTTCATGAAAAATATAAACCCAAATTATGCCCATAACCAAGTCAAATTGTCAACCAAATTTGGTTGCTCAAAACTGCCAGAACCAAATTTGGTACCTAGAATCTGGGTTTGGACCAATCCGGCCAGCTATAGAAAAATGGCCATAACTTGAGCTACAAAACTCCAAATGGAGTGATTCAAAAAGGGAATTAAAGCTAAGATAATAATGAACAACTTTGATAGGGGATATTTAGCCAAAATTCTACTGTAGATAGACCAATGGAATAGTAGAAACTTGTGACCTAAAATTGAATTTTTGGGATTTTACTTAAGTAGTTTGAAAATTTAATTGGCAATCAACGCCAATAAATTTGATACTCAAAATATGATATGTGGGTGTAGTTAGAGTTAATAAACCTATTAAGTATGGAAAAGTCAACATTTTGACTTGAATAGTGTCATGAATAGTATCATTATACACAATAATGCAAAGGACCCAAATTTATAAACTGTAATTAGTAGGATATGTCTGTAAAAAAATTGTTGGAATTGAATTATTAAAAATAGATACTGAAACACTTTAAATTTATGTATTTCAATTGAAAAGGGATCTTTGAAGGAGAAACGAAAATTTGAGTAAATTGAGTCAACAAAAGAGGTTTGTGCATAACTAGTTTTAAATCGTTCATGTTTTGCATATTTTATTTGATTAAATGATTTTAGTTTCTTTATGTATTATGTTTATCAATTATTGAATTTATTTTAATGATTATTGAAATGTGTTATGGTATGAATGAATTTAGTTTTGGAAAATAAAATTAATTATGATTTTATTTTATTATGACTTGAATGAAACTAGTTTCGGAAAAATTTTGATTGAAATACGTTTACACGGTTTACATGGAAAATTTGATTTGAAAAATGATTTATACTTAGCATGGGAAATGGATTAAATATGTTTTGAATTGTGATGGGCATAAAAAAAATTATTGGATATTGGAATTGACTTTGAATTAAGTTGTATTGTGATTTATGCGCACAAAAAGGACAAAGAGATTCATGATGTGTTTTATATCTCATTATAGATGCTTGACTAGGTTATTACCCGTCCCTTATTTGTTGAGGAGACACTGGAGTTAGCTTTGTTTTGATTGCCATGGCACGTGCACATGCTCAGATTCTCCTCTTATTAGAGGTTAGATCTAAGTTTCTCATGGCCCTTTCGTAAGTTACATTATTGAGTTGTTGTAATGTGCATGATGATTCGATCTCTCCGACCATAGGAAGTTAGAATCACTTTGAAGATGGCTCTCACGGATTAGTCTTGCATAGTTCGTGAGATAAAGAATGGTTTTTGAATAGTAAGAAATAGTGATTTTAAAATAAGATTTTTGCATAATTGATTTTTGTGAAATTAATATTTATTTCCACAAAATGATGGAATTAATTTAAATGTTTTGTTATGATTTGACAAATAATTGGTATTAATGGCAACGTTTATTTTAATCTTTAGAATTTTTATGAATTTCAAGATTTCCAAATTCTTTACTATTATTTTTATCAATGTATAGTATATTATGTTTTAAATTATAGTTATGCACCACTGAGTTCACTGCTCAGCGATAGCTTTGTATGCCGTCGCAGGTGAAAGGAATATAGAGTAGCTGAGTAAGATTCCTTGAAGACATATTGGGACTAGCTCCGAGTATATGATAGGTATACCCTTGTACATTAGATTTTGATGTATTCATGTAATAATATGTATGTAAATTATTTGAGCAGTTGTATAAAAACTCTTGTAAAATATTTTGATGTGCAATTAAATGCAAATTATTGTAATGTAAATTTGAGATTTTTATTTACTTGTATAGTTTTATAATATTAATTTTATTACCTTAATGAATGTAATATTCAAAATTCTTTCTGAGTTTGGTAATGAATGAATTGTTTCCTTTATGATGAGTTTGACTTAAAAATTGAATTGAGTTGCTTGTATTGAATTGGGAGATGAAATTGAGTTTATTTGAGTTGTGGTTGAGAAAACATAGTGGAAGTGTTTTTCTTTTAGGTTTTGAAAAATTGTTTTCTCAAAATATAGCCGGCACTCTGCTGAAATTTTGAAAAAATTTCTTAACACCAGATTTTAATCGAGAATTTGATCCATGACCAAAATTTCAATTAAAGGCTTTTTAATAAATATTCAATGTTCCCACCACTATAAAAATGATCGAAAATTATTTTAAAATCCCTTATAGTATATTTAATGGGTTACCGGTAGGCGAAGTATGGTAATTCATTAGGTGTACTACGAGAGCATATTACATCTTATGAGGAGTAAGGTGTGACAAAGGTATTGTTCTGGGACATTTGATATCAGAAAGGGGAATTGAGGTTGATAAGGCAAAAATTGAGATCATTAAAAACATGCCTCCACCAACATCAGTCAAGGGAGTGCGAAGCTTTTTGAGACATGCAAGGTTCTATAGAAGATTCATTAAAGATTTTTCCAAAATAGCTAAGCCACTTACCAACCTGTTAAGTCAAGATGTTCCCTTTGATTTTGATGAAAATTGCATTGTCTCTTTTAATAGGATCAAAGAAGCCCTGATCTCAGCACCAATAATGTAGCCACCAGATTGGGAGCTACCATTCGAGTTGATGTGTGATGTGAGTCACTTTGCAGTTGGAGCGGTGCTCGGGCAAAGAAAAGATAAAAAGCTCCATGCCATTTATTATGCCAATAAGACACTCGATGATGTGCAAATCAATTATGTCACCACAGAGAAGGTATTCCTAGCAGTGGTGTTTGCAATGGACAAATTCAGATCCTACTTAATTGGGTCAAAATTCATTGTATTCACAGATCATGCTGCCATCCGATACCTTTTGAACAAGAAAAAGGCGAAACCAAGGCTGATTCGATGGATTTTACTCATGCAAGAATTTGAACCTAAAATCAAGGATAAAAAGGGATCCAAAAATGTAGTGGCTGACCATTATTCCAGGCTGAAATTGGAGTACACAGGGGACTTCGAGGATTTGCCAATTGATGATTCATTTCCTGATGAGCAATTACTAGCATTCTCCCAAGCTCCATGGTACTCTGACTTTGTTAATTTTCTTGTATGTAGGGTATTGCCTCCAAACATGACTTATCAGCAAAAGAAGAAATTTCTGCATGATGTGCGGTCCTACACATGGGAGGAACCTCTGCTGTACAAGAGATGTAATGATGGGTTGATAAGAAAATGCATACCGGAAGAGCAAATAGAGAGCATTCTGCAACACTGCCACTCATCATTATATAGGGGACACTTTGGCAGCTCAAAACAGCAGCCAAGATCATGCAAGCAGGATTTTACTGGCCACATTTGTTTAAGGATGTAAAATCCTTTATGTTAGCTTCTGATCAATGCCAAAGAATGGGGAATATTTTAAGAAGAAATGAGATGCCCCTGCATGGCATACTTGAAGTCGAATTGTTTGATGTGTGGGGAATAGACTTCATGGGCCCATTCCCCTCTTCTTTTAGAAACAAGTATATCTTGGTTAGTGTCGACTATGTAACTAAATGGGTGAAAGTAATAGCCACACCGACCAACAAAGCCAGAGTGGTCACAAAGTTCCTTAAGAAAATCATCTTCACAAGATTTGGCACACCACGAACAATAATCAGCAATGGGGGAAGTCACTTTTGCAATCAACAATTTGAAACACTATTAAAGAAGTATGGAGTGACTCACAAGGTAGCCACACCTTACCATCCTCAAACCAGCGGGCAAGTGGAAATTTCAAATCAGGAGCTAAAACAAATCCTTGAGAAAACAGTGAATCGCTCAAGGAAAGATTGGGCCATAAAATTAGATGATGCATTGTGGGCATACCTCACTGCATATAAAACTTCCATTGGAACAACACCTATCCGCTTAGTCTATGGGAAGGCCTGCCACCTACCCATCGAACTTGAACACAAAGCCTATTGGGCCATCCAAACCCTGAACTTTGACCTTAAGGCTGCTAGTGGAAAAAGACTTCTACAGCTCAATGAGTTGGAAGAGATCAAACAGGATGCTTATGAAAATGCCAGGATCTTCAAAAACAAAACCAAAAGATGGCACGACAAGCACATCTCAAGGAAGGAAATCAAAGAAGAGGAACTTGTCCTGTTGTTCAACTCCAGATTGAAACTCTTTCTTGGAAAGTTGAAATCGAGATGGTCTGGACCTTTTAAAGAACCCACATCTTCCCATATGGAGCAGTAGAACTGTGGAGCGAAACCTCAGGTGCATTTAAAGTCAATGGGCAGAGGCTGAAGCCTTACTTTCAAGGAGAACCCGTAGAGAAGGGAGTCAATTGCACATTCGAAAACCCTCCTAACAGACCATGAAAGATGAAAGCAAAGTCCAGCTAAAGATTATAAACAAGCATTTTTTGGGAGGCAACCCAAAATTTTTTTGAACTTTTCTTCTTTCCCTTTCTTATTTCATATTCATTAGTGTTTCATTTTGTAGGACCTTCTGGAAAAGCAAGGAGCTGGAAGCAAGAGAGGAGAGGAATCATCAAGTCAAAACCATAAAAGAGAAAATTGAACAAAATTGGAGAAGTAGCTCTATTGCTAACCTTTACATCCATTTTATGCATTGTGGTGAGAAAAATTTTTCATAAGGGAAAAATTGGAGAATCAGGAAATTACACAGGTTGTGTATAGGTTTCACACGCCCCGTGTAACTTTCTGGAAGTTCGTAAAACTCTTGTAAATTTTAACTCTGAGGGAGACAGGAAGTTACACGGGTTCATAGCCCAATTTACACAGGCCGTATACTATGACAGAACTTAAAATTTTCGAGCAGAAACTTACAAGACCCTACATGTCGGGACTTGTGTAGTGATACACAACTCGTGTATCTCGTCACAGAAGCAACTCCTGGGGCACGAAATGAGCGAAACGAAGGGTCACAATGTCCCTTTAAATGCACCTCTCTTCCTTAAACTGCTCCCTATGTAAAAACCCTTCCTCTCCACCCCTCCTAGTCTATAAAAACCCCTTAAATCTCATCTCCCTTCACCAAACCCTAGCTTTTCATCCTCCAAAAGTCTCCCATGGCTCCTGCAAAGCAACCAGCAAGAAGAGTGGGCTCTTCCTCGAGGCAAGGAGGAGAATCCTCACCTTCTCCCCCTCAGCCATCACCACAACACCCAAGAACAAGGGCTGCACCACCTCCAAAACCCCAACCCCAACCCCAGCCACAAGCACCTCCTCCACCACCCCAACAGCCACCACGATCGGAAATCTCCATCCCTTGGAGATTTCGAGACGATGCCCACAGAGCTTTTTGTACTCAGCTCTACACCCGAAAGATCATCTCAACGAAATACATGGATTTCAGGCTGTTGGAGCAGATAGGGCTGCGAGAAGAAATCAACGGCCTCCTTAATAGTATTGGGTGGACAAGATTCGTCCAACTCCAATTTCCTGCCTACCGGGACACCACCTTAGAGTTCTTGGGGAGTTTCAAGGCCACATTATGGCCCAGGGATAGAGAGGACAGAGGAAGGGTTGAGTTTCAGCTTCTTGGTGTTGATCGGGTGTTGAACATGGATGAGTTCAATGCCATTTTCGGATTTTACAGCACCAGACACTAAGAAATTTCGCAAAACCAAATGGTCTACAACAACATTGACTTCTGGTATTCTATAGCCCCGAACGCGGAGCCTTACAACTTTAACAAGTCAAAATCTTCAGGCATTACTAGCCTTGCTCTACGCTATATGCATTGGTTGGCCGCACACACTATCATGGGCTGTGGGGACAGCCTAGGTGTAGCAAACGCCAACGAGCTATTTTTTCTTTGGTATATGGTGACTGGGCAGTGTTGTAGCATCGGCTCCTTTTTCTGCAACCATCTTTGCTGCCTCTGTCACTAGCCCACAGTGCAAATTGTGCTCGGTGGCCTTATTACCACCATCGTGCTCCACTTTGGATTCGTTTCGGGTCATCACAGGCTGCGCTCTATCACTGGGACCTCAAAGATCGGTCAAACCATCTGTGTATCCATGGGGATATGCAAGAAGATCGGCAAAACATGCTACTTGATCGAAGCCAAAGGGAAAGTCATCCCTCAGAGAGACAAAGAGCAAGAAGGCCCTGGTGAACTCTCACACGCCCAGGAGGAAGCCCAAGACCCACTCTATCACAAGTCTCCCACTCGAGTGCCTCCACATACACCACCATCTGCAGACCCGATCCTTGCACACCTGCAGCGCATGGAGACTATGCTTAACACCAGGATGCAGGCACTTGAGGACAGCCTCTAGGAAGCCCACAACAAAGTCGGCATGATTATGGAGAGGCTAGACAGAAAGGGACCATCCTCACCTTCGAAGACTTTTTAGAGCTAGGACTTAGGATAGGATTTTTCATGTACTAATTTATATGCCCTAATCCTACTCTTGTTCTTTTTGTCCAAACTTTTAATTTCTTAATGCATAGTATGCTTTTTGATAATTTTGTGTGCTTTTCTTTAATTTTGCATATTGTGCTGACATTGAGGACAATGCTCATTTTGAGTTTGGGGGTACATGGTCATTCCATGCATTGCATATCATTACATTGCTTAAAATTATCTATATTATACTTGTGTATCAAAATTCTAGAAAAATTTTACAAATTTTGAACCTTGAGTTTTTAAAACTTAGAACTATAACCTCAATGATCAATGAGCTAATAATTGGACTCCATGGGATGAGGAATGAATGTATCTAGATAGGCAAAGAGGCTTTAATTTATTGTCTGTGAAACAACTTAATCACCTTAGTGGAGCTAGACTAGTTAAAACCCCTTCATAGTTATTAATTTGTCACACTTGACTTGCAAAATCGGGAGAAAATTTCTGAAATACAAACAAACCTAAACTTGCCTTACCAGCTGTAAAACATGTCTCTTGGACTTATCAAGGCGAAATTTTAGCATATGCTTGATAAAGAGATGATTAAGGTATTCTTTGATATAGCCTCGCTAAAGCCTTAGCCATTCCTAATTGAGATATATACCCTTAGTAGCCAACTTGAGACCCGTACAAGTTTCTTTGTCCACCCACAAATTTTTACCTAACCCCTAGCCTAAACACCTACCCTACCCTTTTGAGGAAGCTAAATGCATAAGTAAAAAGTATATTAAGTGCAAAAAGGAAAATGGAGAGAGGATGAAGAACTCGAGAATGAATGCAAGTGTGAAATTGAAACCAAAGAAAAATTTGCCTTCCTAACCCAGCAAAAGCAATGAGTTTGGGAGAGAGGACAAAGGGACATAACAAAAAAAAAAAAAAGAGAGAGAAAAAAAGAGCAAAAGGGAAAAAGAGTCCCAAGATAAGTATCATGGAAGCATGCTTGGCACTATAAGAAATCAAAAGCCCTTAATTTTCGTACAAAATCAATAGAATAAACTTAGTATACTTGATATTTTATGCACACAAGCTATCCTCATATTTGCATTCCCTAAAAACCTTTCATTGATAACTAAGTCATTATCCCTTTAGCTCCATTACAACCCTTTTAAAGACCTTTTGATCTTTTGAAAAGTATATGCTGCATTAGTGGAGATAGAAAATTGAGATATGCCTATGGAGTTGGAATTCAAATACTTCATTACAATCATCCACAATAGAGGCAAATTTGGGAGAGTAAGTGTTTCTCAAGTCTATCTTGATAAAACAGGTTATTTATGACTTATTAATAGCCTTACATAGAGAAATAACTAGTTGAAACACCATGAAGGGAGAGCAAGTCCTAAGCAGGCAACTATTGAAACTCTTATGCCTTGAAAGAGGGTAATTGGTATGAAGGATTGGAGGAGTTCAATCATGTGCTTATTGAATTCTTGGTTATACTCCTAAGTTATCCCCTGAAATGCATCTTAAAATAGAGTTTCGTTTTGCTTGATGATAAGCAAAAGTTTGAGTTTGGGGGTATTTGATACACTTGTATTATGTAGATATTTTTAAGCACATTTGTATAATATTTCAAGGCATTTAGAATAGCAATCTCATGCATAGTTATTGATTTCATTAACTTTTGTAAATTCCAATGCCAGGCTTTAAATTCCATGTTCTGCAGTATTTCAGGTGTTTTGGTGAAGTCCCAGAGCATAGGAGTGCGAAGGGAAGCTTGGAGAGGTCAAAAGACTAAGAATTGCTACTGATACAAAGTACACAGGCCATATAAGAACAACCATTGACCCATGTAAGATTCTGCCAGAAGAAATTCAGAAGAGCCGGGGAAGAAGCCAAGTACACGGGTCGTGTACCTCGACCTGTGTAATATCCCCGGACCCGTGTAAGTCTCTGTCGGGCCAGGCTTGAAAAACTTCCAGAAGAACAAAAGTACACGGGTTGTGTACTTAGATGCGTGTAACCTCCTGCGACCCGTGTAACCTTCTGTGCCAATGCAAGACAGACCCGTTCAGCTCTAGCAAGTTACACGGCCCTGGGCGTTGTAGTGATACACGGGCCTTGTATCTATCGGCAAACAGTTTTCCTAATTTCACTCCAGTTGCAGTTTTTGATAGGGAACAAGACTCCTAACATCTCAAGGACTCTAAAAAAAAGCCTAACCCTAAGACATTCATTAAAAGAGGAGGAGCTGTAGAAACACGCAGAAGAGGTCAAAAAAAAAAAAAAAACACACAGCAAAAGACAAAGAGAAACAACAGAGAAGAGGTAAAAACAGCAGAAAGAGATCTAAGGTTTGAGGAGATAGAGATCCAGACACAGCAATTCATTACTTTCTCATAGCCGTCTAGAAGAGCAGGACATCAGTATCAAAGAGGAGCCTTCAGTCAAAGTTTCAAAAGATCAAATCTGCAGATCCTTTTCTAGACGATTTCTTTTTTACTGTCTTTACCTTTTTATCATGATGTTTGCTGAACTCACCATGAGTGAGTAGTTTTCATATTCTGGAATTGGGAGAGTAACCTTATAATCATTATTATGGATAAACATTAAGTTTTGTTTATTGGATTCGAAAATTGTTTCTTGATTTAATTTCTTGTGAACTTAATGCATGCTATGTGTTGGTACCCACTTAGTATTAATTATAGATATTAATTAAAGGACTGAAAGGTGAAGATTAATATTAGAAAATCAAGATTTTGAACCTAGGAATTCTGACCTAGACATAGGCTGATTACCTTTGTGGAATTTCAAAATTGGTCAATGACCTTAAAGGGTTTTAATTAATTTGATCGCCATAAAAGTCGGGTTTAAGTTAATTGAAATACACCCTAGGTGCCTTGAGAGAGGACTTAGGATACCTTAGGATTAATTTCCATCAAGGCAAACGATTCTCAATCCAGTAAATAAACAAGATAACATCCATAGTAAGATTCAAGTGTGTCACACCGTACCCCTCCGTAAGGCATAACATGATCTCGTAGTATACCTAATGAATTACAACCTTCGTCTACTGATAACCCATTAAATACACGACAAGGGATTTTAAAACTCTTCTTACTTCTTTTTACGGTGGTGAGCACTATTGATAGGTGTTAAAAAATTTTTTTTAACTGAAGTGAAACTATATAACACATTTGAGGTATTAATAATTTCTGTAAAAATTTTGGCAGAGTGCCATCTGTGTTTTGAATAAAACAGTTCTTCAAAAACCTGTAAAAAGTACTTCCAATATTTTTCTCAATCCCAAACTCCAATATCCAATCAACACAATAAGTTTCTCAATATTTGCCAACTCAAATCCATGATAATTTTCCAGTGTTTTCAAAAGCTGAGATAAAAGAAATATATCACAATATTTACAAGCCCAAATAATTTACAAATTTAGTTTACAACTTTAATGCACAATTTTAATGTACAATTTTAATTTATAACTGCTCAAAACCAAGAACAATATATATATATACAGTGAACATACATTACAATACAAAATGCAAAATATGGTATACTTAATATACCCGATGAACTCTCAATGTAGCACTAGCAGCCTAGTCTCACGCCTCTATCGACTGTCTACCGCGACAAAGAATGAAAAGCTATCGCTGAGCCAATGTCTCAGTGGTGCACAACATTAACAAAATGCAACTTTAAATCATAAATCATAAGTCATATAAATAGTGGATACTTAAAACCATAGTTAAATTCAAAGACAGTGAATGTCATAAAGAGTTTAAACTCTATTTCACAATATCACAATAAATATCAATAAATCATACACTCAGCTTAATCATGTTGCCAAAGTCCAATTCGTCCCAAAAGCCGATGGCTAGTGAGGAATAACATATCTAGCTAGCACTAATATGAGTACTCATTCTATTCGTCATCAACTGACACACACCTCAACACTTCAGTCAGAGAGGGAATTCAAAGCCAATTCGTCCCACTAGACAAGCTAGCGAGGAATTCAATCAAATATACATGATAGCTGCAGTTTCAAACCAATTACAATATTTTCAAACAATAAGTATCCATCAAATTTCCATTCAAATAATTTTTCACAATTCAAAACAATAACATACAAAATTCTCATAATTTATTTCAATTGAAAAGTCAAAAGAAATAATTGTTGTGCACAAACCTCTGAAGTGTAGCCTCTTAGCCTTGACTCAGTGTTTCCTTCTCTTTTCCTGAGTCTTTGCCAACTGAAACACATAATTTGAAGTGTTCCAGTACTCATTTAAACTGTCTCTACCAATAAAGCTTAATAATTGATTTATTAAATTCTATTATTTTCCTTAGTCAACCTAAAATGTTGACCCTCGATGCACTTTAGGTGAATTAGGTTTAATGTTACCAATATGTTGCATTTTATAGCCCTTTAGTATTGGTATATGTTACCAATTTATTTTCCAAGTGTATTGCATTTTATTGCAATTTACCAAATTTCGGTGTACTATTTTGACCTAGCCGGACGACCTAGTTCCCTAGGTTTTCGGGTTTTGGTCCAACTAAAAACTTGTAGGTCTATGTCTTATTGCACGCGGTGCAAAATTTCAGGTCATTCTAAGTTGTATAGACCAAGATATGGTCAATTTACCAATGCTGGACAGAATGCACTAAAATGGTAGGCTTAGGTCATTTTAGGTCACTTTTGGTTCGGCTGGTTTTGGTACCTGAACTTGTGTAAGCTATTTGACTTGGTTCTGGTCATTTCTAGTGGTGTCTTCATAAGAATTGTAGATCTATATCTAAACTATTCATGGTAAAAATTTCAGGTCAATTGGACCTGTTTTGAGTAAGTTATGGTCAAAACACTAACTGCTGCCCAATTGATAAATTTTCAGGCTTTCAAGTCACTAATCCGGATTAGGTCATTTTTCAAGTTACCTTCTAGGCAGAATTTAGGTAAGCTTCCTTCATGAAAGTTGGCACATTTTGTGTCTACTTTCACCTCCAATTAGTCTCATACCAATTGGAGTCACACACTTAAGGTTCTAAGCTAAAACATAAACTTTCCTACTACACATTCTTCATCACTTACCATTTACACATTCTATACTTACCAAGCTAACTCTTTCATGCCAATTCTGGTTTGTACCATACCATTAACACACTTTACATTACATTTTGGTCATTTTGGGCAGCTTGTAACCACTCTCAACATACACATTATAACTTAGAATTTTCAAAGTCTAATTACAATAATTTAACCACATGAACATACCCAATTTACATGTCTAAATCCAAGCAATTATTCACATACACATGCTGCCACCGTAAGCAATATAATTCAACAATATTTCATAAACTTAAACACTTCAATCTTCTTCATGAGGCTGCCACAAGTTTACACATACCCATCAACTTCCATTTTCACTTTTCAAGCTTACAAATCAAACTTTACACATGGAATTCAACTTCAATACAATTAAAGATTTAAATCAACATCCAAACAACCATTTACATGCAAGGACAAGCTATTCATGGTGAGGTTTCATGGCTGCCGAAATGGCTCAACTCCAATAATTCATCAAACATCAAAAATTCTTCCATAAATCAGCTACCCACAACCTTAGTTACACTTTTAATGAAACAAGAATTGAAAACACCCACTTACCTCTTTTGGACTTGTTCAAAACCTCACAAAAACTTATCTTTCTTGCTCCAAGTATGCTGCCCAAGGTATGTAGGTAAGGTTTAGTGAAGGAACCTAGTGAAAAATATGGCTAAATCATGGTTGCATGAAGCTTTCTCTCAATCGGCCATGGAGGTTTCTCCCAAGGAAGTTTCGGCTCGTTGGCTCAAAGTTGAAGATGACAGAATTTTCTATCCATATGCTGATTAAAAGTCCACTTAGGTGATGTTAGTGGAGCACTAATGAAGTTATAATATTTGTTAAATCAAAAGTTTCACATTTCCCACATTTAGCCTCATTTCTTTTACTATTTAAATTATAGATCACCATTTTAATTTTCATGATATTTTCAAAGTTTAATATCATTTATTTTTAATGGAAATTTAGGTCAAAAGGCAACTCGGGTGTCAATTGACCACAATGCCTTTATTCGGGTTGCATTCCCAATTTTTCGATAACACCGAGTTTTGTCGGTTTCTCGATTTCTCGTTTTTATTTATACTAATTAATTAACTTTTCTTTAATGTTTCTAATGACATTTATACTTCAATAAGTCTTTAATTATGTCTCAAAATTAAATTTCAAGGGTTCCCTGCAGTCCTGGGCTAGTCAGCGGTCCACACCATAATTTTCGGTGCGGTCACCCATCGCTGCGGTGCTGGCTCGTTTAACTTGGTTTCATTTCATTGCCATTATTTTTCCTTTGTTTTTCTTGTATTTTCCTTTCTTGTATTTCATTATTTTATGTCTCCTCACTAACATTTAAATGTAGTTCTAAGCATCCTAGCTATCCGGACCGATACTGGTCACCGGAACAGTAGAACGCACTACCGAACATAGGGGTGTTACAATTCCCCCCCCCCCTCCCCCTTAAAATAAATTTCGTCTCGAAATTTTACCTGGCATCAGTGTTTGAACAACTATGGGTGCTGTCTCCTTATGTCCTCTTCACATTCCCAAGTAGCTTCCTGGCCTAAATGATGGTTCCACAGCACTTTAACTAAGTGCATCTGTTTATTCCTCAGCTGCTTCACCTCATATGCCACAATTTCTATGGGTTCTTCCTCATATGAGAGGTCTGGATTTACCTCAATGTCTTCAACTGATAGTACATGAGATGGGTCAGATCTGTACCTCCATAACATGGACACATGGAAGACACTATGTATCCTTTCTAGCTTTGGAGGTAATGCCAACCGATATGCCAAAGGACCCACTCTTTCCAGAACCTCATATGGTCCGATGAAACGAAGACTCAGTTTTCCCTTTTTGCCAAATCTCGTAATCCTCTTCCAAGGAGAAACTTTGAGGAATACCTTATTACCCACTGCATATTCAATATCTCTTCTCTTCAGATCAACATAGGACTTCTGACGGTCTGATGCAACCTTGAGTCGATCTCTGATCAATCTGATCTTTTCCTCTGTTTGCTGAATAATTTCTGGCCCAATCATTTTTCTTTTACCTACTTCATCTCAACATAGGGGAGTTCTGCACTTCCTGCCATACAAAACTTCATATGGAGGCATCCCAATGCTTGATTGGTAGCTGTTGTTATAAGCAAACTCAATCAAAAGCAAGTGTGTATCCCAACTACCTTCAAACTCAATCACACAAGCCCGTAGCATATCCTCCAATATCTGAATTACCCTCTCGGGTGGCCATGCATGCGTGAGTGGAATCTTGTCTTTGAAGTTCAATCTAGTTCCTAGGGCTCTCTAAAGACTATCCCAGAATCTAGAAGTGAACCTAGGATCTCTATCTGATACAATTGATACTGGCACTCCATACAGTCTTACAATCTCATTTATGTATAATCTAGCCAATCTCTCCAAACTATAGTCCATCCAAACTGGCAAAAAGTGAGCAGACTTGGTTAGTCTATCAACTATAACCCATACTGCATCATGACTATTCTGTGTCCTCAGAAGTCCCATCATAAAATCCATAGTTCTTCGTTCCCATTTCCACTCTGGTACTGGCAATGGATGTAACAAACCAGCTGGAACTTAATGTTCTGCCTTTAGTTGCTGACAAGTTCGGCATTTGGAAACAAAATCAGCTATATCCCTCTTCATACCCATCCACTAGTAATGCTTTTTCAGCCCTCTGTGCATTTTAGTTCCACCAGGATGCATAGCAAAAGGAGACTCATGTGCTTCCTTCATAATGATCTGTCTCAAGTCAACATCATTAAGAACGCACATTCTTCCTTGATGTGGAAGTAAACCATCATTTCTCACAGAAAATTCAGGTTTCTTGTCCTGCTGGACTTCTTTCAGTAGCTTCTGATATTTATCATCACTCTGAGCAGCCATTATGATCTGATCAATCAACATTGACTGTACATGCCATGCAACTGCTGTTTGTCCCTCATCATCAGTCTCCAAACTGGCATGCTGTGCTTTCAAATCATGTACCATGGACAAAGGAGAAACTAAGAGACTTGCTATAGTCTTGCGACTTAAGGCGTCAGCCACCATATTTGCTTTCCTTGGCTGATAGTCTATTAAGCAATCATAGTCTTTAATCAGTTCTAACCATCTCCTCTGCCTCAAATTCAATTCCTTCTGAGTGCCCAAATACTTCAAGCTCTTGTGATCTGTGTAAATGTAGCATTTCTCCCCATACAAATAGTGTCTCCAGATCTTCAGAGCAAAAACAATAGCTGCAAGCTCCAAATCATGTGTTGGGTAGTTCCTTTCATGCGGTTTCAGCTGGCGTGATACATAAGCAATGACATTCCGATCTTGCATCAGTACACAGCCTAACCCATTGTGAGAAGCATCACTATAAACTGTGTATTCTTTACCCGCGGTAGGTAAAGTAAGGACTGGAGCTTCAGTCAAACACCTCTTCAACTCATCAAAACTCTGCTGGCATTTATCTGTCCACTGAAATTTTACATCTTTCTGAAGCAGCTTGGTCAGTGGAGAGGCTAACATAGAAAACCCTTTTACAAACCGGTGGTAATATCCAGCTAAACCCAGAAAACTGCGAATTTCTATGATATTCCTAGGTGGCTTCCAATTAAGGATAGCTTCTACCTTGCTGGAATCTACCTTGATTCCTTCAGTCGACACAACATGTCCCAAGAAGGAGATTTCTTTCAGTCAAAATTCACATTTCGATAATTTGGCGTATAGCTGTTTCTCCCTTAAAGTCTGCAGTACAATCCGCAGATGTCTGTCATGCTCCTCTGCATTCCTCGAATATATCAAAATATCATCAATAAACACCACCACAAATTGGTCGAGATATGGTCTGAAGATAGTGTTCATCAGATTCATAAAAGCAGCTGGAGCATTAGTTAACCCGAATGGCATTATCAGAAACTCATAGTGGCCATATCGAGTTCTGAAAGCAGTTTTTGGAATACTCTGCTCTTGCACTTTCAACTGATAATAACCAGATCGCAAATCAATTTTGGAGAATACAGCTGCACCCTTCAACTGATCAAACAGATCATCAATACGAGGCAAAGGATATCTGTTCTTTATTGTCACCTTATTCAACTGCCGGTAGTCAATACATAAGCAAGAGTGCCATCTTTCTTCTTAACAAACAATACTGGCACTCCCCAGGGTGACACACTAGGGCGGATGAAGCCCTTTTCAAGTAGTTCTTGCAACTATACCTTCAACTCCTTTAACTCTGCTGGTGCCATTCTGTATGGTGTTATGGAGATTGGATCCACACCAGGCATAACATTAATTTCAAACTGCACCTCTCTTTCTGGAGGTAATCCTGGCAATTCATCAGAAAACACATCTGGAAAGTCATATATTGTAGGGATGTCCCTCAATGCTGCACTCCCTACTTGGGTGTCTACCACATGTGCCAAGTATGCTTTACACCCCTTTCTGATCATTTTTCTGGCTAGTGCAGCCGAAATAATGTTTGATGGCAATAACTGCCTCTCCCTGTGTATTACCACTTCTCTATACTGATGGAGACCAAAAGTGACTGTCTTCAGTCTACAGTTAATCATGGCGTGATGCCTAGCTAACCAATCCATGCCCAAGATGATATCATAATCTTTGAAGGGCATTTCAATGAGATCAGACAGAAAAGTGTGTCCTTGGATCACCAAAGGACAATCCCTATACATTCTATTGACCCTGACCTCCTGTTCTAGCGGACTTGTTACTAGCACCTCAAAGTCCATTTTCACACACGGAACAGCAATGCAATCAATGATGCTAGTACTCACATAGGAATGGTAGAATCCAGATCAAATAACATGAACACATCCTGATTAAAAGTTGAGAAGGTGCCAGCCACAATATCAGATGTCTCTGCCTCTTCTCTCTGTCTCATTGCGTAGACTCTGACTGGAGCACTGCCTTGCTCTGATTGATTCATTGTGCCTTGGCTACCTGCTGGACTACCTCTACCCCTGCCTTTACCTCTGCTAGGTTGTTGTGAACCTCTGGTGACAGGATTCTGAACGGACCCTTCAGTAGTAGTAGGAGGTGGCCCAACTCTACGGGCACTGGTGCAGTCCTTAGCAAAATATCCTGTGCCTCCACAGTTATAACAGGCTCCTATGGCCTTATAGCATACCCCACCATGGCTTCTACCACAAGTTTCACATTGGCGGGGAGGGCAAGAACTTCTAGTACTCTGCTAGCTAGATGGAGGAGGTTTCTGTCCTGAATATCTTCCCCTACCGGACTTTTTACCACTTCTGTTGTGTCCCCCAAAGTTCTTTCTCTTCCCAGTAGGACCACTGGAACTCTGATCTACTGACTTCCCCTTTTTCTCTTTTTCTATCTTCTCTGATTTCTTTTTCTCTGGGGCTGCTTCTGACTCAATTCTCTCTAATTCCAGTGCTTGAGAAATAAGCTTAGAAAAGTTACTATGTTTGAATCCGACCACTTGTAATATGATATAGGCTTCAAGCCGGTTTCAAACCTCTTACATCTTTCCCTACTGGTAGCAAGGAGACTCCCTGCATAGTGGCTCAGGCGGGAAAATTTCCTTTCATATTCTGCCACTGACCTACTTTCCTATTTCAGACTTAAGAACTCCTGTAGCTTCTGGTCCACATAGGCATCTGGGACATAATTTTGTCTGAACTCCCATAAAAAGTCATCCCAGGTTAGTGCTGGAGGTTCCACCAAACTATGAGGAATGATTTTCCACCAGTCATATGGGTCTCCCTGTAGTAGTGGCACTGAATACTCAAATCTAAGCTCCTCTGTACAATGTAGTTTCTTGAACACTCTATCCATTCTCTCTAATCATTGTTCTACCTCTAGAGGATCTACTGTCCCCTTAAACTCAGTAGCCCTATATTTAATCAGCTTGTCATACTGCCTAGCTGAAGACTGTGGTTGTACCACTGGTGTCTGTAGTGGGACTTGAGTAGGCATGTTACCAGCCATCTGTTGGAACATTGCAGCCATCTGCTGAGCGAACTGAGCAGGGAACTGCGGTACTGAGGGGGTTGGTGCGGCTGATCCCCTCTTCCATAGTCAGTTTAAGGATCTTAGACCTCTTGAACAAATAACACAAGGAGATTTCCTCCCGTTAGTGCATATTTATAATGTAATGTACTATATATATCAAACAATGACATTGAGCAGTTGTACTATGAAGAAAGAATATTCAAATTACAGGTGAAAACAGAATTTAAAAACTAGCTCTGATACCACTAAAACATGTCACACCCTACCCCTCTGTAAGGCATAACATGATCCCATAGTATACCTAACGAATTACCAACTTGTCTACTGATAACCCATTAAACACACTACAAGGGATTTTAAAACTTTTCTTACTTCTTTTTACAGTGGTGAGCACTATTGACAGGTGTTAAAAGTACTCAATGAGTTTGTTTCTAATAATAAAATCTAACATTTAAATTTTCTTGGTACTATTCCCTTTAATTCATTTCATTAGTCAACCTATAATGTTGACCCTTGATGCACTCTAAGTGAGTCAATTCTAATGTTACTAGTATGTCACATTTTATAGCCCTTTAGTGTTGGTATATGTCACCAATTTCATTTCCAAGTGTATTGCATTTTATTACAATTTATCGGATTTCGGTGTACTATTTTGACCTAGCCGGACGACCTAGTTCCCTCCGTTTTCGGGTTCTGGTCCAAACTAAAAACTTGTAGGTCTATATCTTATTGCACGCAGGACAAAATTTCAGGTCATTCTGAGTTGTATAGACCAAGATATGGTCAATTTACCAATGTTGGACAAAATGCACTAAAATGGTAGGCTTAGGTCATTTTTAGGTCACTTTTGGTTCGGCCAGTTTTGGTACCTGAAATTTTGCAAGCTATTTGGCTTGGTTCTGACCATTTCTGGGCATTGGTGTCTTCATAAGAATTGTAGATCTATGTCTAAAATATTCATGGTAAAAATTTCAGGTCATTTGGACCTGTTTTGAGTAAGTTATGGTCAAAACACTAACTGCTGCCCAAATGGTCAATTTTCAAGCTTTCAATTCACTAATCCGGATTCGGTCATTTTTCAAGTCACCTTCTAGGTAGAATTTAGGTAAGCTTCCTTCATGAAAGTTGGCACATTTTGTGCCTAGTTTCACCTCTAATTGGTCTCATACCAATTGGAGTTACACACTTAGGGTTATAGGTCTATTTGCACACTGCCCTCTACATGCTTTTCAAACACCACACCAAACACATGTTTACCAATTACATTTTCACTTCCCATACCATTCTGCACTTGGCACTAACCAAAGCCATTTAATTCTCTACATTATAGGTCAACTTGGACAGAATATAACCACTTCAAAATACACCAAATGCAGTCACAATTCACAAAGTTCAATCTCAATAATATATACACATAAATACTTCTAATTATCACACAAACTTCCATCAACAATTCACATACATTATCACTGCTATTCCACACACATGTGCTGCCATTTTTTTGTACAATACCTCAAAAACATTTCATGAATTTGAACATTACCAATTTCCATTTTGAGGCTGCCCAAAAATCACACATACATATCAAACTTCCATTTTCACTTTTCAAGCTGACCATTCAAACTTTATACATGGAATTCAACTTCAATACATATAAGCACTTAATTAACTTCATTACCCATCAAATTCATATAAGAACAAACCACTTACCTTACCCTTCCATGGCTGCCAAAAATGGACAGTTTATAACTCAACCATTTCTTCAAATTTCTTCACCCAAAATACTACCCATAACCTCAACACAAGTTTTAATTAAGGAAGGGAAGAAAATAAGCACTTACCTCTTATTGGAGCTTACTAAAACCTCACCCAAACTTCTTCTTTTTGCTGCCAATGTCTTCCCCAAGCTGAGTATGCAAGGTTTAATGAAGAAACTTAGTGTAAAAGAGGGCTAAATGTGGAGTGCATGGAGGTAGAATGAGGTTTGGCTATGGAGGATTTTCTTTTGGGAGGATGAATTCGGCTGGTTTGCTTGTGAGGTTGAAGATGATAGATTTTCTGTCCCAAAATGTTGTATTTTAATGTCCCTTCATTCCCCTAAGTGGAGCACTAACTTAGTTTTAAGATTTAATAATCCAAAATTTTCAATTTTGCAATTTTGTCACCGTTTTTCCACTATTTACATTATGCACCACAATTTTAATTTTCATGACATTTTCAAACTTTAATATCATTTATTTTTAATGAAAATTTAGGTTAAAAGTCAACTAGGAGTGTCAATTGACCGCAATGCCCCTGTTCGGGTTATATTCTCGATTTTTCGGTAACACCAATTTTTGTCGGTTTCTCGATTTTTCGTTTTCCTTTGTAACAATTAATTAATTTTTCTTTGACATTTCTAATGTCATTTATACTTCAATAGATGTTTATTTAAGTCTCAAAAATATTTTCCAGGGTTTCCCGACGTCCAAGGCTAGTCAACGGTCTACGCTGCAACTTCTCGGTGCGGTTAGCCATCGCTACGATTTTTGGCTCGTTTAACTTGGTTACATTTCATTGCTATTATTTTTCCTTTATTTTTCTTGTATTTTCCTTTCTTGTATTTCATTATTTTATGTCTCCTCACTAACATTTAAATATAATTCCAACCATCCTAACTGTCCGGACAGACACTGTCACCAGAATAGTAGAACGCACTATTGAACAGAGGGGTGTTACAAGCAAAGAGAGTCATGGATCTGAAGGTGGTGGAGCTGATGGATCTGATGGAGGGAACTCGGAGGATATATGCTAGAGTAGAGAGAATATCTAAACCATATGCTCCTCCATGCCCTGCTATCTCTCTAGCATCTAAATTTGTCTATTCTCCATCTGCAATTGTTTATCCTCCATCTAGATTTGACAGTCCTCCATCTGGATAGATTAAAGCTCCAAGGGAGCCAAGGCATCATAGATATCATATGAAGACCGAGAAAACTTGTCCTGATCCGTAACTCTACTGGGACCAGCTACTCCTGTAGCTGTTACACCCTGATCTATAGGCTTTAGCACAATTGCTCTCTGAGTTTTTGGCCTCTGGGATGGTATGGATCTGTTTTTCTGATACACATGTATCATATAGGTATTTTAAGACTCCTTTGCATTGCATTTCATAGCATTTAGGTAATTAATTGCATGAATTTTACTTAGGATCATTGGTTTTTGTTAAGTTTGATAATCTTTGCTTGATTTCATATTTTCTACATCTTTTCAGGTGTTTTAATGGAGATCTAAGGCATAGAAGTCAATTAAACAGATTGAGAAGTTAGAAGAGTGTAGAAAGCTTGTTGCATAACAGTACACGAGTCGTGTAAGCTAAAGGCATGACCTGTGTAACCTCCTAGCTAAGGGAATTTGAAAGAACATGGAAGGATTTTAGTACACAAGTCGTGTACTAGACCCTGTGTAACACCCAAGACCCGTGTAACTTGCTATCCACCCTAAAACATGAAGAACAAAATGGTCCAAAGATTTACACGGGTCAGGCTCGTGTAGTGCCACATGGGTTGTGTACCTTATACCAAATAGACTTCTACTTTAACCTGGATTCTACTGCACTCGTTCTGAATAGACTTCTAAGGCTTTTGGAACTCTAAAACATGACCTTTAAGCACCTGATATAAGTACTAAAAGATCGAAATAGGCAAAAGAGGATGAAGAGTTTTGTAACATCCTCACTTTAGCAATTCTGTACATTCTACTGTTCAGGTGACCAGTGTCAGTCCGAACAGCTAGAAAATCAGGAAAAATATTTACACTAAAGTCAGGAGCCATAATTAACTCAAATATTAATAAGAAAAAAGTAGAAAAAATTTTAGAAATAAAATACAACCAAGTTAAATGAGCCGGGGCCCTAGTGATGGGTAACCCAGTGGGAAGTTACGGTCATTGCAGCTAGAAGCCTTAAACCCGGGGAAAACTTCATGAAATAATTTTTGGGACCTCAGAGAAGGATTATTGGGGTTTCAATGACAATAAAATACTAAGAAAACACAAGGAAAATTTAATCAATCGGTACACATAATTTTAGCTCGTTAAGCCAAATGGAGGGCATTTTGGTCATTTCGTCTTCAGAGATGATTTTTGATCAACTTGTCCAATTAAGTACGTAAATTATATGATATTAAATATGAATAAAAATTGCTAAAAATGAAATTAAAAGTGAGTAGTAAAGAAAAAGAAAAAGAAAAGAAATAAAGATAAATTGAATTATGAGGTAAGCATGAGGTCATTTAAAAATTTTTTGCCAGTCAAATGCAATAAAAATCATTCAAAATACATTAAAAAGAGAGGAAAGAAGTCAAAAATTTGGAAACAACTATCAGCCACCTTCCTCCCAAAGAAGCCGCACCATAGTCTCTATTCCTCTCCTCTATTGCCAAGCTTTGGAAAACTTCATTTCCATGGTTTTTCTTCAACCAAACCCTAAGTTCCCAACACAAAACCTTACTCTTTTATCTTAGTGAAGCTTTTGGGAGCAAAAAAAAGTAAAAAGGAAGAGCTTTTACAAGCTTGAGATTAATTCCATTAAAGGTTAATGTCCAATCTCCTACCTCTCTTACTCAATTAATGTTTAATGCTATGAGATAAGTGGAAATTGTAAGAAAAATAAAATAAAATAAAATATATATGTATTCATCCCTACAATTTTGACAGCTTAGCGATGGTTAGGGTTGATGAATTTTCTTGAAGCAAAGTGGTTTATGAGCTGCCCTTAGCATGAGATGAGTGATTGAACATTTAAGTGTAAGTGTGATGCAAGTGTAATGTATAAATGGAACTTGAAAACTTGGACACTTGAACAAAATTAGGGTTTGCTCATGTAATGGTATATAAACATTGTAATGGTCAATTAGTGACCATTTGACTATGTATGAGGAGGAATTGAAGTGAGTTAGGACAATGGAATTGAGCTTAGGCATGCTGCCCTTGGTGACCTGCAGGACTGGGTGTGAGTCCAATAGGTTTGGGTAGCTATAACTTGAGTTGTGTAGGTTCAATTGGTGTAAGGCCAATTGGACATGAAACTAGACACATAATGGCACAACTTTGGTGGAGAAACCCTACCCAGAAAACCAAACTAAGTTGACCTAAAAACTACCCTAATCCAGGTGACCAACTTGCTATCCCTAGAAAATGACTAAATAAACAGTGTTTGTTCAAATGGTTATAACTCAGTGTAGAAAAGTTCAATTGACCTGAAATTTTACCAGTAGAAAGATGAGACATAGCCCTACAACTTTCATGAAGAAAACAAACCCAAATTTTGACCATAACATATCTAAAAACTGACCTACAATCAGTATACAAAAACTATAGAATTAATTATGCCCAGAAATTCTGGAAAAATTGCAATTCGGCCAGTTATGGTGTTTAGGCCATAACTTGAGCTAGAAAACTCCAAATAGAGCGATTCAAAAAAAGAAATGTAACTAGATATAATAAGGAACAATTTTTATGAAGAATATTTGGCCAAATTCTCACTGTAAGATGTCCTAATGGAATAGTGAATTATAACTCTCAAAACTAAAATTTCTGAATTATTCTCCATTGGTTTTAAGTATTGTTTGGCAACTAATGCCAACACTTTTGTAAACCAAAATGTGGTATCTTGGTGAACTTAGGTTCAATAAATCTATTATAAATCAAAAAGTCAACCTTTAAGTAAAATTAGCCAAGTAAATAGTGACCTCTACATTACAAAAATAAATAATTAAATCATGAACTGTGTAAAATGCCCTAGTATGCCTAGAATGATTGGTTTGGATAGGTTGGCATGCCAATAGGGTTTAGTTAGCAGTACTGCACATGGCATTATGCTATTTTGTGATTTTATGGCTTTTAGCCATTCTGATATCAACGTGATACTTGGCCCTTGCCCAATGTTTATTACGGCTTATTAGCTATTCTGTTGCACACCGGGAGATACAATGTGACCGATGGTGTGCTGGCCCGAGGTACTTGGTATCCAGTGCCAGTTTACCAATTTATCTAGTCCAATCGACTAGTATAGGTTACTCGGGTAATCAAAATAAATCTTACTAAATTTTAATCAAATAATACTATAATAATTGCTAGGAATTTAGTCTACATAAAATGTCAGTATACATTCTGCATATCCATTTTATTTTAGTTATTTTATTTTATATTGGCACCACTAAGCAGAATTGCTTAGCGTGTCACTTTTGCCACGCGCAGGTACTGGAGACATAGCTGGGGAGTCCAGCAGACCTCAGACCGGGTGATTTGTCAGATCTGCACAGAGTCCAGAGTCACCTCATATCTGCAGTGCACTTGGTAGGATATTAGGATTTTGGATTGTATTTTGTACTTTGCATTTTGTACTAGTTTTGATTGTAATTACAAACTTATGAAATCATATGATAATGTAAATATATGAAATTTCATGTTATTGTAATTATCAGTATATTTTGTTGAAAAGTAAAATGTTGAGGAGTTATTCATGAAATTAATTCAAATTGTGATGTGAACAAAAATTTTGAAAATTGTGTTGAGATTTGGAGATTGAGTTGATATGGATGTATACTGGAGTTCTGAATCTGAAAACCATATTGGAAGTGTCTTTTTAACAGGTTTAGAATAATTGTTTTCCAATTTACAGCCGGCACTCTGCCGGATTTTCTATAAAAATTTATGAAAAATTCTGATTAATCAAATTTGTAAATAAATGATATAATTGGTAAATTTTGCACTTGGTGCATAATAAATACATAAATTATGGAGGGTAAATTGTTATGAAATAAGTTATGGTGCTCTGCACACTGTGTGACATATTTTGTTCGGCTACACTGTAGACGAGTGAGGGGTGTCACAAATTCACTTTACTTACAATTAGTTTTCTAAGCAATTTGGAGAGAATCTGCATCAAAGCTCTAGGAGAAGGACTCTCAGCTGAGGTTCCACAAGTTTAAGGCTGCAGATCTTTGTTTTGGGTTCTTTTATTTTATTTCTTCATATTGTCTTATGTTCTTTTGTTTTAATTTTGTTATGTTTGTTAAACTCACCATGAGTTTAACATAACTCACCATAAGTGAGTAGTTTGTTTAATTCTAGGGTTAGGAGAGTAACACTTTCAATTTCTATTATGGATCTATACTAAAGTTATTTAATGAATTTGAGTTTTGTTCTTTGATTCAATATTTTGTGTTCTTAATGCATGCTATATATTGGTACCCACTTAGTTATGATATAAGATACTAATTGATGAACTGAAAGGTGAAGGTTAGTATTGGAAATCAAGATTTTGAATTTAGGAAATCTGACCTAGAGATAGGCTGAAATCCTTTGTGGAGTTCCATAATTAATCAAAGAGCTTAAAGAGTTTTAATTAAAATTGATTGTCACGAAAGTAAGATTCAGGTTGATACACTTGTATCATATAGGTATTTTAAGGTATTATTAGATTATATTTCACAGCATTTAAGTAGTCAGTTACATGCATATTACTTAGTTTGATTAATTTTTGTTAATTCTACTAATCTTTACTTAATTTTGTGTTTTATGTATCTTTTCAGGTGTTTTAAGGAAGATCCAAGGTATAGAAGTCGATTGGACAAGCTTGGGAAATAGGAAAAGCAAGAAGGACTGCTGCATAACATTACATGAGTCATGTGAGCATGGAGCTTAACCCGTGTAACTCCTTGGTCAAGAGAAATTGAGGAAGGCATGGAGAAACCATAGAACATAGGTCATGTAATAGTACCTGTGTAATGCACCAGACCTCGTTAACCTTCCGGAGTTAAGACTTAGAGAACCAAGGAGAGATGATAGTACACAGGCTGTGTGAATTACCCTATGTAACCTTCCTACCCCCATGTAACTTGTTGTCTCCCTCATGTACGAAACTTGAAGTAGTCTAGAGACGTACATGGCCCTGGGCCATGTAGTTCCATACGGGCTATGTACTTGGCCGTAGAAAGACTTTTATTTCAACTTAAATTCTCTTCCACTCATTCTGAACAGACTTCTAAGGCTTTTAGGGTTCTAAAACATGACTCTAAGGCACCTGATATAAATACTAGAATACTAAAACATGCACAGAGAGAGAGTTCAAGTTTGTTTAATTTTAGTTCGATGAGTTCACCTCACATACAAACCCTAGTTTTCTAAGCAATTTGGAGAGAATTTGCATTAAGCTTTAGGAGAAGGACTCTCAGCTAAAGTTCTATGAGTTTAAGGTTGTAGATCTTTATTTTGGGTTCTTTTGTTTTATTTCTTCAAATTGTATTATGTTATTTTACTTTAATTTTATTATGTTTTTTAAACTAACCATGAGTGAGTAGTTTGTTTAATTCTAGGATTAGGAGAGTAGCACTTTCAATTTCTGTTATGGATATATATTGAGGTTATTTAATAGATTTGAGTTTTATTCTTTGATTTAATATTTTATGTTCTTAATGTATGCTATGTGTGGGTATCCACTTAGTTATAATATGAGATACTAATTAAAAAAACTGAAAGGTGAAGATTAGTATTAGAAGTCAAAGTTCTGAACTTAGGAAATCTAACCCAGAGATAGGATAAAATCCTTTGTGGAGTCTCATAATTAATCAAAGAGCTTAAAGGATTTTAATTAAGATTAATCGCTATGAAAGTAGGGTTCATGTTAATTAAAATACACCTTAGGTACCTTAAGAGAGGGCTTAAGATATCTTAGGATTAATTTCCATCAAAATAAGAATCCTCAATCTATTAAATAGGTGAGGTTAAGTCCATAATAAAGTTGAAGTGTGAAATCTTAATTCTAGAATTGTTTTAGTGAATTGATTTACAAATTAACTTTTTGGCTTTGTCTTCCTTTAATTCTCAGCATCTGTAGTAGTTTAAAATTAATCTCTCAACACATTTGGTAGTTTAAACAGTTAAAATTACTATCTAGCTTGGTACTTATACCTATAAATTTCTCGTGAGAACGATACTCTACTCCCTATTATATTACTTGTTCATAATTCGTTACGGAGTTATAAACTAATAAATAAGTTTTTAGCATCGTTGCTAGGGAATTTTAGTAATATTGAGTAATAGGCAATTTAGCTGATTTAGATATTTATTTTTGTTTATTTTATTTATTTCTATGTTTTATTCCTTTTTCAGGCTTTCTGTGTAGTTTATGACTAGAACAAAACCTGAAAAGGAACTACTTGAATTGGATTCCGAAATAGACAAGACTCTTAGAGCCATTAAGAAAGGAAAAAGACATCAAGAACCAGAACCTGCAACTTTTGAAACTCCAGTCATGGCCAACAACAACAATAGGCCAAGACCCTTGAGGGACTATGGAGCCCTAACTTTCCAAGGATTCCAATCTAGTGTTACCAAGCCTACAATGGAGGCTAACAACTTCGAGCTCAAACTGGCATGGGTCCAGATGATTCAACAGACTCAATTTGGAGGTTCGCCTATGGAAGATTCACATTATCACCTTCAATGCTTTCTTACTTTGTGCGACACCTTTAAGATGAATGGAGTCTGTGATGAAGCTATTAGACTCAGACCATTCCCATTCTCTTGCAGAGATAAGGTAAGAAAGTGGTTACTTTCTTAACCAACTAGAACATTCACCACCTAGGAGGATCTTTCACAAGCCTTCTTAGCAAGGTACTTCCCACCTGCAAAGACTGCAAAATTGAGAATAGAGCTGAACACTTTCAGGCAAAGGAAAAGTGAATCACTCTATGATGCATGGGAGAGGTACAAAGACCTACAAAGGGAGTGTCCACACCATGGCATAGAAGAGTAGCTCCTAGTTCAAAACTTTTTATAATGGATTGCTACCATCTATAAGGAGTACAGTTGATTTTGCAGTAGGAGGAGACCTCATGGAAAAGATAGTTAATGAAGCTCTTAAACTTCTAGAGAAGGTTGCTTGTCATAATTTCAAATGGTCAAATGAGAGAGGTGATGGCTTAGGAAGCGTGGATTTGGGCCATTAGTAGGTTGGATTTCAAAATTTTATCTAGGGTTACACGCTAGCATACCATAGTAGCTTATGAACCTAGCCAACCTTCTATGCCCATGGGTGTGCCAAAACACCTTTTAGCATGTTTTATTAGTTCATTTGCCATTAAGGATTAGTGTTTAGTATTTAATCACATTAAATGCTAATTAAAAGAGGGATGAAGTTCAACTAACCTCCAATGCACTGAATCAACCTTCTTAATTCCCTTTGGGAGTTTCCAAGAGCTACAATTGTAGCTCCTCTAGCTTGTCCACCACAAGCTCACCAAGGATCACCAAATTGCAGCCCCAATCCTCTCTTGAAGCTTGCCAATCACTAAAAACTTAGGGTTTTACTTTTGGTGAAGATTTTATGAATGTAATGCACTAGAAACCCTTTCTAGTATTTTTTATTCAAGAGAAAAGAAAGCTTTCTCTTAGCTATCAATGGAAGAAAAATAGAGGAGGGAGAGAGAGCTAGTGTGCCGGCCAACAAGAAGAGGATGAAAAAGATTGCTTCTTCCTTTTGTCTTGCATTTATATACAACAGACAAAATCTAACTAATTGGTGCCACATGTCAAGCCATGATTTAATCTTCCTTTTATTTGTCTCAATCTCATTAAGACAAGTGTCAAAGCTTGATTAAATCATCATAAAGTTGTCTTCCATCATAGGAAGACAAGTGGCATACTCACATGGGTGCCACATGTCACCATCTCATGGTGCCACGTGTCAGCATATAAAATTACCAATTTGCCCCTTGTTTGCAATTTTGAGTTCTCAATCCAAAATTGTATTTTCTCCTTTAAATTAATTTATATCACATATAAATTAATTAATCTCCATTAATTAATTTTACCATTTGATTTATATTTAAACTCTTTAAATATAAATTTGATTTATGTTACACATCCAATAACCTAGATTTGGTTTCAAGTCATGCTAGGGACTTTGCAATCTCATTACAAACTAAACCTATTTAATTAATTAATTAAACTCTTTAATTAATCAATTAAATCATATTTTACTTAGTGATTAACTTGTGTATATGTGTGACTTACTATTACTAATTGGCAATAAGAAATGATATCAACTCTTTAATATCATTAGAACTCTTTCTTATCATAAATAATTTCTCTAAATCATTTTAGGCATCTCATAGACCATTGTTAACACTTAGCATAGCATGCCATGGCCACCCAATCAGTAATAAGAAATACCTTAAATAAACCTTTAATCATGTGTTACCATGCACTAAAATCTTTCCGTTACAAAATTCCAATTCTAGCTGGAGTCATGGTTAATGTCAAACTCCATGTGCTATGAATCTTATGTTCTCTTTTAATTCCAGTTCTTGATTAATTAGACTTTCTTGTCAGAAACACCTTTCTGGCTAAGTCTATCTGTCCTAGCCAGGAACTTGAATCATCAAGAACAATTAAATGAACATAGGATTTTATCCCTATTTACTTAGGGTAATGGATCCCATCTTGATCAATGCCTATCTCCATATATAACTAGTAGGAGCCAACACATGCCCGTATACCCATACACAATACGAGTATGAAAGCAGTATCAAACTCAAACCACCTATATACAAGATAACTGTGTTATCTCAGGTCTAAAGATTATATGCACTGATATGATATATGACAATGCATTAATAAAAGTAAACTCCACGTGCTTATCATAAGCGTCACTAGTTCGGCCTACTTATCATCTATAAGTGCATATCTTGTTTGTTATGTGACATGAGACTCACCACTCTAACTTATTTATATCTCATAGTAATACTTTGAGAACAAACATGATTACAATCTTTCTGGATAAGTCATGTCCTTTGTAAAGTATCCTCGATTGTGAACCAATTTATGATACTTTGTACTAGAAATACTGTCACTTATATTCTTAACAACTTAAGAATAGTATTTTTTAGCCAAAATATCGATGGACCTTTTCAATTACACATAAATAGATTATGTAAATAGAAAAGTGTAATTGTCTTTTATTAATAAAATATATACAAGATACATACAAAATGATATGCTCTAGGGCATACTACTAACAAGAGGAGATATGAGGAGAACAACATGGATCCTAAAATTGGATGCTCTAAGCATGATCAATGCTCAGTTTGACCAACTTACAAGGAGACTTGACAAGATGCAAGCTAATGCAGTAGGGTCAAGCAATCAACACTATAACAATTGTAAAGGAGGCCACATGACTTTAGAATGTAGCAACTACAGTAAGCCCTCCATAAAACAGATAAACTATGTGAATAACAAAGGAAACTTCAACCAGAGGCAGGTTAATAAGCCATACTCAAACACTTACAATCCTAAATAGAGGAACCAAAAAGAAAAATAGCACCAAGGGTGCAAACTTAACAATTTTAAAATATTTAAACTCTAATGTTTTATGCAATAGGCAAATTCTTTATGCTATTATAAAAACACATATTTTAGGTTACAACACTTGTAACTTAATTGCTAAAAAGCCTATTTGCCATTAGAAAACTTAGACCTTAAAATTATTAAGATAAAATTAAGGACTTTACCCATATAGGCACAGAATCACATTCAACACCCTATTTGGGAGGCTAAGATAGCCAAGAGTCGATCCTTTTGTCCGTCCACATGAACAAGATGACCAAAGCACCAATTTTTAATCAAAAATCCTTTGTGCTTCCTCTCCTTGTCTTGACCAATCTTGCACAAAGATGAAGTTTAAGGTTTTTATTAGTTTTAAGCTTATGAAAGTATATAGAAACAATTTCTCTATCTTTAATTCAAGAGTGACAACTTCAAATTCCTCTTGAATTAAATACAAGGAAGAAGATGGGAGAGCTTGGTTTTTGAGAAAATGGAAGATGGAAAGAAAACAATTCTCTTCGAATATATTGTCTTCTAATATCTAACAATTGGAGATAGTAATTCCTTAAAGTCAATTGGTTGTTGACCACTAATGATTATCAACTTTATAAGTGTCTATATTTAATTCACCAATTAGATGTGTTTTCTAATTTTGATTTGGCCACTTGTCAAGTTTAAGTAAATTAGGGAATTAAAACACTAATTAATTAGTATTATGGAAAACACTAATTATGTAACACCCCCTACCCAATCTACAGTGTAGATGTGCAAAGAAATGCCACATCCTGTGTCGGAGCACCTAGTCTTGCTGTAGTTTATTTCCTTGTCACATTGAGTCTGTTACAATTCAGTTTAGAATTTTTTTTTTCTTTCGAAGAAACTGTAAGAGTCTCCCTTGTTTTATTGACATTTTTCCTGTTAAAATCTTTACCTGTTTAAATATTTCAATAATGTAAATCTCAATTTCATAACTACTCAATATCATAAATCATGTTTCCATTTCATTCGCATCCATTTCATACATGGATTTATCTCATTTCCTTAATTGACTCAATGTACATTGTTTGCATAATTTTTATACAAACTCAAAATTTAATTACAGATTTTACATTTAATTATAATGTGCAAAATATACATTGCTTTGGAACCGTGAGCCCTACCAAAGTGATATGCTGAGGTGATAATAATACTGCAGATTTGTCTCAAAATCCCAGTCTGATATCTATTGGGTCTTATCTCTAGTACCTTAGGGAGAAAAAACTATCGCGCTAAGCATTTCTGCTTAGTGGTGCAATAATATACCAAAATACAATATGTAAAAGTTAAATTAGCTAACATGTTGTGAGGAGTAAGCATAATTCACATATGAGTTTTAATAAAACAATTTGATTGTAATATAGGTTTCATGCGGTCAAATGTCTATAGCTTCTACATAGGTTTACTATGTAATAAATTCTGGGTACTTTTCATATTTTCATGATCTTTGGATTCATTCCTTTTAGAGGATCTTTACTTTTTTTTTTTTTACTTTGTTGTACAACTTTTTTGCTTACTTTCAGTGCCCAAAGTAACCTCTAACAAATTGTTAAGACTGGATACACTGGTATATTAGCACTGGATACTCGGCGCTTGCTAGCCATCTTACTATCGAACACTCGGTGCCTATCGTGTAACACCTCTCACTCGACTACAGTGTAGCCGAGCAGGGCGTGCTACATTCGGTGCCGGAGCACCCTAACTTATCTTACTTTATTTCTTTAAAAATTTTGTTCTCGTTATATTTAATATCGATTATTTTTCGACGGAGAAACTAACGTAGTTTCCCCTATTTTATTATCGTTTGACATATTTCACTATTTACCTGCTTGAAATTTTCAATAATATTTTACAATAAAAATATCAGACATTCATGCTCATCATATTCATCTCACTTTCAATTCTTGTAATTCACATCTCATTCATATATCTCAATTTCATATTCATTTCCATTCATGCACAATTTATATATATAAATTCTCAAGCTTCATTAATTTACACAATTTACAGAATTAATTACAGTTCCATAATCTATATTTCAACATACAATTCATAGTTTACATTACAAATGATAACTAATTATAATGTACAAAATACATAATATGATCTATATGGGCCCTATCTACATGCATTACTGAGGAGGTGACAACCTTTGATACTTTGCAGATCTGGACTCCAAAATCTCTGTTTAGTATTCGCTGGACTTTAACTTCAGTACCTGCGCGAGGAAACAAAATCCATATCGCTAAGCATTGCTGCTTAGTGGTACAATAATATAATGAGAAATAATGTATACAAATAAAGATAATTGGAGTATATTTTCTATACTCAAGAATTTTACTGGATTCATATGAAATTTGCCATACAGTATATTTTTTGTCATTTATGTTGCTCTCTAGAATCACTTTTATCATAAGTTTACAATAATCATTTATATAATGTATAAATAAATCTAAAATTTAAACTTATACTTATATTCTTATGAAAGTCCCATTTGTAATGTTATTATGTCACAGAGGTGACTCAATCCCACATCGGCCAAGTATGGGGGAGTGACTGGGCTAATATGAAGGGGGTGGCCTTACTTGGGTAGACGCGTTTTGGGTTGGGCAGAGGCTTGGCCCAAGAACAAAACCGTGCGGGCCGAGGCCCAAAGCGGACAATATCTACCCACGTGAGGCCCTCGTGGCAGTTGGTATCAGAGCCGACCCATCTTGGTCGACTCAAGCCAAGTGCACAGAGGTGTAGGCAGGGTGGCCGGACTGCAACGAGGTCGTTGCAGGATTGGGTGGGGGAGATGTCACAGAGGTGACTCAATCCCACATCGGCCAAGTATGGGGGAGTGACTGGGCTAATATGAAGGGGGTGGCCTTGCTTGGGTAGACGCATTTTGGGTTGGGCAGAGGCTCGGCCCAGGAACGAAACCGTGCGGGCCGAGGCCCAAAGCGAACAATATCTACCCACGTGAGGCCCCCGTGACAGTACTAGTTTTTTTATCACTTCCTTGATATTTTCTAAGTTGTTTACAATCATTTCATAATATTTAAAATTTTTAGAACTAATTTTATTTACATCAGATCATTCTAAGAAACAAATCTTTTTGAGCTAAACTAATTTATTTTAGAACTTCTTACTCATTTATTTGCTTTCTAGCATTTTTAATTGCTAATATTTGTAACTTATTTTAATAAATTAGACTGCCCAAGTAACCTATGACAGGCTGACTAAACTGGATAACGGGTCGTTGGCACTGGACACCGCGGTGCCTCGAGTCGTCATATCATGGGGCGAGGAACGTCAACCACGTATGCAGTCAGTATAGCCAAAAAGCCATGATAACATATAATTTGGCATAAAAGCCATGAATGCGGGCATAAAGCCATGAGTGCAGGCATAAAGTCATGAGTGCGGACATAAAGCCATAAATATAGGCATAAAGCCTTTCGTAGTACTGCTAAAACAATATCCTATTGGCATGCTAATCTATCCAATCTGACACACGTGTCTAGGCAATACATGGGCACATAGTACCATTAGGAGTCTATATGTTTTATCATTTCATTATATTTTTCGTTTATATTTTTATAGCATTCTAATTTTGTTTATAGTGGAAGCATAATTTCCAAATTCACATTTCTGGGTAATTTATTCATTCATCGTAATATTCATACTAATTTCAATTTACATTCATTTGATTTCAAGTACCATTTACATTCAAACATCTTTCCTTTCTCTCTTTGATGGGAACCTAAATCCCAAATGACACTTTTATCTCATTTATACATTCAACAATCTATTCACGTAAAGTACATTTCATATTCAAGTGGTATCACTTATATTTTATTAGACCTACTAGTAATGGGAATACAAATCTTAACTATATACTCACATAACTTAAATGTTCATTAAGTCATTTAGGTAAATTACTATTTCTATTCCAAGTAATCCATGAACATTTCATGGATTCCAAATTTCATACCTTAATTTCCTCTACCAATTTAGTTCTTACACTTTGTGTCTTTATATTACTATTCACATTACTATTCACCCAAATTGTTGACTTTTTAATACATAATAAATTTATTGAACCTAAGTTCACCAAGATACCACATTTTGCATTCTATTTTTGTTAGTATTGATTTCCAATACCATTACAAAGCTTATTTTATGTTATTCAAAATTTTCAGATTTCATACCCTAAGTTCACTGTTCCATTGGTCATTGTTACAGTGAAAATTTGGAAAAATTCTCTTCATCAAACTTGTTCCTTTATGTATCTTCTTTAATTTCCTTTTTAAATCACTCCAATTTGAGTTTTGTAGCTCAATTTATGGTAATTTTACCATAACTGGCCGGATTGACCTGTACCCAGAATTTCTGGGCAATTTGGTTCTGCTAGATTTGGTGACCTAAGTTTGGTTCACAATTTGACTAGGTTATGGTCAGAATTTGGATTTGTGTTCCTCATGAAAGTTGTAAGGCTATGTCTCAGCTTTCTTCTGGTAAAATTTCAGATCAATTGAACTTTTCTACACTGAGTTATGACCATTTGAACAAATACTATTTATTTGGTCATTTTCTAGGGACAGCATGTTGGTCACCCGGATTAGGGTAATTTTTAGGTCATCTTGGTTTGGTTTTCTGGGTAGGGTTTCTTCACCAAAGTCGTGCCATTATGTGTATAGTTTCATGTCCAATTGGTCTTGCACCAATTGAACCTATACAACTCCATTTATGGCTGACCAAACCTGCTGGACTCATATCCAGTCCTGCAGGTCACCAAGGGCAGCATGCCTAAACTCAACTCCATTATCCTTACTCACTTAAAATCCTCCTCACACACATTCAAATGGTCACTAATTGACCATTACAAGGTTAATATACCATTTCATAAGCAAAACTCCTATTTTGTCACAAACCCTAATTTCCAAGTGTCCATTTCATGCTATCCATACCATCCAACACATCCAACACACATAATTCCACATCTAACTCAAGTTATCTCATCACAAACCACTTCTAAACAATTCAAGTCATAAAAATCAACAAATCTCATCCTTCTCCCATGGCTGCTAATTTCATACATACTTCAATATAATTGTTTTGCTCAATTTTACAATAAATTCTCATTTAATTTGTCTTCCTAACAAAGATTAAAAAGATAGGGAAGTTAGTATAGGCACTAACCTTGTTGGAGCTACTCCCAAGCTTGCCAAAACTTTTCTTTTTCCTCTTCAAATTGCTGTCCAATGCTTGCTCTAGTGGTAGGGACAATTTTTCATGAAGAGAAATTAGGGTTTGGAGGTGATTTGGTGGGTTTGCTCAAGCTTGATCAAGCTTCCATGGAGTTTTCTTTCCTCTCTCTCTCTCTCTCTCTCTCAATGTTTTTTGGCTGGCCAAAGGTTGAAGATGCAGATTTTTTGTCAAGTTTTGGTCTTCCTTATCCCTTTTAATGAGTTTAATAAATTGTGATTGGTGAAGGAAATTTAAATGACATCATATGATGTCATAATTAGCATTTTCTTTCATTTTCTTTTCTTCTCTTCTCTACTCATTTCTAATATAATTTTTAGCAATATTTATTCATATTTTATGTCATAATAATTATTTACTTAACTGGACAAGTCAGTCAAAAATCATCTCCGAAGATGAAATGACCAAAATGCCCTCTGTTTGGCTTATTGAGCCAAAATCGTCTGTACTGATTGAAAAATTTTTCTAAGCCTTTTCTTAGCATTCTAATGCCGTAGAAACCTCAATGACTCTTCTCTCAAGTCTCAAAAATTATTTCACGAATTTTCTCCTGGGTTTAGGTTTTCTAGTTGCGAAGACCGCAACTTCCCACTGGGTTACTCATTGCTAGGGCACCGGCTCATTTAACTTGGTTGTATTTTATTTCAAAAATTTTTCCTAAATTTTTCTTATCATTATTTGAGTTATTCATGACTCCTCACTCTAGTCTAAATATTTTTCCAGACGTTCTAGCTATCCAGACTGACACCGGTCACCAAAATAATAGAATGTACGGAATTACTACAGTGAGGGTGTTACATATTGGGTATGTAATATTGGTCATAAAGCTATGGGAATAATCACATCCGACACTCGGTGCCCGCCCGTGATTATTCAAGTCATCATTAATAAGGGATAACCATATTGAACACTTGGTGCCTGCCTATGGTATCCTAGCATAGAAGCCGTGTGCAGTACTGCTAATCTCATCCCTTCTTGGTATGCCAATCTATCCAACTCTTACACTACTGTCTAGGTATCATTGGGCTTATTTATTATCATTAGCAGTTCCATGTTCATATTTTTTCATCATTCATCATCATTCTTTCATCATGGCATTATCATCTCAATCATAGTTGGAACATAAGTCCCAATCACATATTCACATGTCATATATGTTCATCAAGCCATTGGCATTAAGTACAATTTACATTTCAAGCCATTTTATGGATATTTCATAAGTTCCAGATTTGGTACTTTAACTTTTCTAATAGATTTGGCCAAGATGCAGTAACAATTTGGCCATCCTTTCTTTATAAAATTTATAAGTTTAGGTCTTATGTTTATTTTGGCTTTCGAATCACTCAATTTGCATATGTGTAACTCAAGTTATAGCCATTTTACCAAAACTGGTCTAGTGACCAATTTCAGGTTTAGGACATTTTAGAATAGGGCAGATTTCTAGAACTATTTTGTCAAGCCATTTTGGGTAGGTTACAATCACAATTTGACTTCATGTTCTTCATATGAATTGTTCCCCTGTGTCTCAGGGTTACACAGGCTCAAGAATCACTAAATTTGGGATTTTGTAGAGTGAGTTATGGCTAAATTTCCAATCCTGGTTCACAGATGCATTATCCTGTGATTTCTAGGTTTCCAAGTGTTTGGGTCAATTTTGCACTCAATATTTAAGCGTCTTACACCCAGAATTTGGACAAAGTCTCTAAAACAAAGTTGTAGTCTTAGGTTTCCAGATCATTTTAAATCATCTCAATTAGATTTTTACAATGAAAGTTATGCCCTAATTACTACACAGGGGTCACAAGGCATTTTGCTAAAATCACTGGGAATTCCAGTTTCAACCATACAGAATTTCTCTAGGAATTTGACCTATTTACAATTAGAACTGAGCAGTTTGTTCTTCATGAAAGTTGTTCTGTTATGTCTCAGCTTTCTAACAAAATAAAAATCACCTCATTTGGAGTTTCCTAGTACAAGTTATGCTCATTTTAGTGTATACTATTAATTGGGTCATTTTTCCAAGATTCTAGATTTTCATTTTTGGATTCAACTCAGAATACAAGTGACTTCCAGTCAGTTTCAGGTCAAGTGTTCCCATGAAAAATTTAGTATTTTGTTTTATCTTTAATTTGGATTTAGTTTCATATCATTTGGAGTTGCCTAGCTCAAGTTATGATGTCACACCTTACCCCTCTGTAAGACATAACATGATCCCGTATAATACCTAATGAACTATCGAACTTTACCTACCGATAACTCATTAAATACCCTACAAGGGATTTTAAAAACCATTTTCTTACTTTTCTAAAGTGGTGAGCATTTTCTTACATTTAATAGAAGTTTAAAAGCTAGTTAAAATTTTTGTCCATTTTTATTTGTTCGCAAATTTTGGAAAAATTTTGGCAGAGTGCTGTCTGTATTTTAAGAAAACAGTTCTTCAAAAACCTGTAAAAACACTTCCTATATCTCATTTCATCAAATCCAACACTACCACAACACCATTTCTCAATTCAATTGTCATAAAAAATAGTACTCAATAATTCCATTCATTTCTCATTAAAGTAAAATCAATTTACATACATCAATCCAAAATTTACATTAGGAAATCCAAAATAATATTATTACAAACTCTATACAACTGCTCATGACCAATTTATATATGTACATACATTTACATACATCAAAATAAATATTACAATCAGTGTATATAATATACCCGGTGGAACTTCAGGGAAGTAGCTCCAAAATCCTCGGCAGCTCACTTTGCTGCTCCTCTAGTCTCTATATGTGCGACAGCAATAACAGCCATTGCTGAGTACTATGACTCAGTGGTGCACAACATACTAAAATAACATTTACACATAATTCAAATTACATTTATTCAAATACGGTACTGAAAATGAAAGGCAGATACAAAACATGATTTATAAACTTTTAATCCAAACAATTTCATTTTGGAAGTCTCAAAACGAATTTTATAAAAACACAGTTATATTATGCCATTCGAAACATATTCATCTCAATAGTTGGAGGCTTATGAGAAATCACTAGGCTAGCTAGCTCAAACTATGGGTACCCATTCAAATTTCTTCTTCTACTAGCACACACCTCAACACTTCAGCCAGAGAAGGAATCAAAATTCGAAACTAATTTCTCCCACTAGTCATGCTAGTGAGACATTCAAATATATGGTCATGACACTGTGGTTTCAAAACTATCTTATCAATTTATCAAACATTTACTGACAATTAGATCACATATCATCCAATTTCTAACAATTTAGATAAAAAACATAGTGTACATTTCAATCATTATTTTACAATATAATTAAACCACAAATCATTTCATGCACTTTGCTAAGAAATTTTAAAGAATGTTTATGTTGTGCACAAACCTTAAGCGAGTCGCCTCTTGGCCTCGACTCGATGCCTCGGGTTCTTTCTCGGTATTCTTTTTAACTGAAACACACAGTTTCACAGTGTTTCAGTATCATAATTTATCATAAGTCCAAAATAAATTCAAATCTATTTATACCTAGCTTTAATATGCTAAACTTGATGTTCTTTAAAATTTGTATTTTGGTGTTACTATTTACGATACTATTCAAGTCAATTTGTTGACTTTCTAATGCTTAATAGGTATGGAAATTCTAATTTCACCCACATACCACATTTTGGTTACCTAATTTATTGGTTTTGGTTGTTTCCCCAAACTTCAAGTCTCTTAGGCACAAATTTCAAAATTTCAGTTTTGGTGTTCATTTTTGCACTGTTCCATTGGTCATATTTCTGTGATAATTTGGCTAAGTTTTCTTCATAGAAGTTGTTCCTTATTGTCTTAACTTTATTTCCCTTTTTGAATCACTCCATTTGGAGTTTTGTAGCCCATGTTATAGCTATTTGAACATGGCTGGCTGGATTTGGTGTTACCCAGAATTCTGGGCAAACTCTGGATTTTGGCAATTTTGTGAGTTGACTACAGGTGATTTTTCAAACAGGTTATGAACAAAATTTGGGTTTGTTTTCTTCATAAAAGTTGTAGGTCTATATCTCAGCTTTCTATCGGTATATAATTCAGGTCATTTAGACCTTTTCTAGACCAAGTTATGGTCATTTATGTAACTACTGTTCATTTGATTATTTTTGTACAGGTCAGTGTGCCCAATCCGAATTTAACCTAATTGTTCACTAAGTTATGGTCATTTTCTGGGCATGATTCCTGAATGAAAAATGGTCCATTTTGTGTCTAGTTTCCTTCCTAATTGACTTCATACCAATTAGGTTAGTAAATTTTCACTTTTGGTCCCTGAAAGGGACCTAGGTCAAGCTGCCATAATAGTGACTCTCGCCAATCCGAATTGTAATCTCATTCTACCATTTCACACACATCACAAATGGTCCAAAGTGACCATTTCTCAACTCAATTAAAGTCAATTGCATCAATTGACCATTTTCCCAATTTTTTTTTCCAATTTCCATGGCTCAAGAACCCTAATCTTCTAATTTCTTCAATTCATGCAATTTACACATACACATCATCTATACAACATCAATTCACCAAGAATTCATAGTTAATTTAACTAAACACCATCAAAACTCTAAAGGACTATGGCTGGCAGAATTTCTTTCATTAAAGTTCATAAATAATTTTTGTGTTTTCTAAAGTTAAATTCTTATCTTCAAGCTTATATCTATGCATACAAAGCCTAATTAGTTTAAAAGAGAGCTTACCTCTTATGGAGCTCTTCTAAATTCTTGTTTCTTCAAGTTTTTCTCCATAAATCTTCTTCTTGAGGTTCAATTTGAGGTTTCTACTATTTTTCATAAAAGATTTATGGTGTAATTTGGGGTTTAAAGAGCTTGATAATAAGCTTTAATGGAGGAAATTGGAAGAGAGGGTGAGGAGGGAGAGAAGTCACTGCTAAGGAAGAAGAAAAACAATAAAATTTGCTTTTCACTTTGTCTTTTTATTAGTATAATTATCCTCAAAATAATTAAATTAGAAATTAAATTAATTTTGGTGTCATGCATACATCACTTAAGTGATGTCATGATGCCTTTACTTTTTGAATTTTTCATTTTCTTTTTCTTTTTATTTTGTTTTCTTCACACTTCTTTAATTTAATTATATATTTCAAAATTTTCATTTCTCAAATTTTATTAGACAGTTAGGTCAAGTGTCAGCTCTAGGGGTGAATTGACCAACTTGCCTCTCGCCGGTTCGATCCGGTTTGCAAGTTATTCGATATTTCTTCCAGATCCCTAACCTAATTATTTGATTTGTTTAACAATTCCTTTTCGTGATTTTCTCTTTTTCACTGTGTTCACAATAGTCTTAAGGACCGTAGCGTTATATTTTATGGTTCAAAATTTGAGTTTAGACTGACCTCACAGTCATTCCCGAGAAGGTCACCTATCGCTGTGACTCCCGGCTCATTTAACTTCTTGTGTTCTGTTTTTCTTATTTATACTTAACTATTTGGCAATTACTAATTATTTGCGTTCAGGGCTTATCTAGGTGTCTTAGATGTGGTTCTAATTCTCTTCATTATCCGGACCGACACCGATCACCGGAATAGTGAAATATACCAGGCTATGCAAATAGGAGTGCTACAATTCTCCCCCCCCCCCTTAAAATAAATTTCGTCTCGAAATTTTACTTGGTATCAGTCTCTAAACAACTATGGGTGTTGTCTCCTCATGTCCTCCTCTCGTTCCCAAGTAGCCTTCTGGCCCGAATGATGGTTCCACAGCACTTTCACTAACGGTATCTGCTTGTTCCGTAGCTGCTTCACCTCATAAGCCAGAATCTCTATGGGTTCTTCCTCATATGTGAGGTTTGGATTCACCTCAATCTCTTCTACTGGTAGTACATGAGATGGGTCTGATCGATACCTCCTCAACATAGACACATAGAAGACATTATGTATCTTCTCCAACTCTGGAGGTAGTGCCAAACGATATGCCAAAGGACCCACTCTTTCCTGAACCTCATATGGCCCAATGAAACGAGGACTCAGTTTCCCCTTTCTGCCGAATCTCATAATTCTGTTCCAAAGGGAAACCTTGAGGAATACTTTGTCACCCACTGCATACTCAATATCTCTTCTTTTCAGATCAATATAGGACTTCTAACGGTCTAATGCAGTTTTGAGTCGATCTCTGATCAATCTGATTTTCTCCTCAGTTCGCTGAACAATTTCTGGCCCAATCAACTTTCTTTCACCTACCTCATCCCAATACAACAGGGTTCTGCACTTTCTGACATACAAAGCTTCATATGGAGGCATCCTAATGCTTGATTGGTAGCTATTGTTGTAAGCAAACTCAATCAAAGGCAAGTGGGTGTCCCAACTGCCCTCAAACTCAATCACACAAGCCCGTAGCATGTCCTCTAAGATCTGAATTACTCTCTCAGACTGGCTATCTGTCTATGGGTGGAATGCCGTGCTGAAGTTCAATCTAGTTCCTAAGGCTCTCTAAAGACTACCCCAGAATCTAGAAGTGAACCTAGGGTCTCTGTCTGATACAATGGATACTGGCACTCCATTCAGTCTTACTTTCTCATCAATGTACAACTTGGCCAATCTTTCTAAACTGTAGTCCATCTGGATAGGCAGAAAATGAGCAGACTTGATTAGTCTATCAACTATAACCCATACTGCATCATGACTCTTCTGTATCTTCGGAAGTCCCATCACAAAATCCATAGTTATTCTCTCCCATTTCCATTCTGGTACTGGTAGTGGATGTAACAAACCAGCTGGTACTTGATGCTCTGCCTTCACTTGCTGACAAGTTAGGCATTTAGAAACAAATTCTGCTACATCTCTTTTCATACCCATCCATCAGTAGTGTTCTTTCAGCCCTCATACATTTTTGTGCCACCAGGGTGCATAGCAAAAGGAGATTCATGTGCTTCCTTCAAAATGATCTGCCTCAAATCAATATAATTAGGAATGCACATTCTGCCCTGGTGTAGCAGTAGGCCATCATCTCTCACTGAGAATTCAGGTTTCTTGCCCTGTCGGACTTCTTCTAACAATTTCTGATACTTCTGATCATTTTAGGCAACCATTCTGATTTGATCAATCAACACTGGCTGTACATGCTATGCAACTGTTGTCTACCCCTCATCATTAATCTATAAGCTAGCATGCAATACTCTCAACTCATGTACCATAAACAAAAGAGTAACCTGTAGACTTGCCACAGTCTTGCGACTTAAGGCGTCAGCCACCACATTAGCTTTCCCTGGCTGATAGTCTATTAGGCAATCATAGTCTTTTATTAACTCTAACCTTCTCCTCTGTCTCAAATTCAACTCCTTCTGAGTGCCCAGATACTTCAAACTCTTATGATCTATGTAGATGTAGCACTTCTCCCCATACAAATAGTGTCTCTAGATCTTAAAAGCGAACACAATAGTTGCAAGCTCCAAATCATGTGTCGGATAATTCCTCTCATGTGGTTTCAGCTGGCGTGATGCATAGGCAATGACATTCCGCTCTTGCATCAATACACAGCCTAACCCATTGTAAGAAGCGTCACTATAAACAATATACTCTTTACTCGGGGTAGGTAAAGTAAGGATTGGAGCTTCGATCAAACATCTCTTCAACTCATCAAAACTCTGTTGGCATTTATCCGTCCACTGAAATTTCACATCTTTTCGAAGTAGCTTAGTCAATGGAGATGCCAACATGGAGAATCCCTTCACAAAACGGTGGTAGTAACGGTGGTAGTATCCAGCTAAACCCAGAAAATTGCGAATCTTAGTGATATTTCTGGGTGGCCTCCAATTTAAGGACAGCTTCTATCTTACTTGGATCTACCTTGATGCCCTCTACCGATACTACATGCCCCAAGAAAGATATTTTTTTCAGCCAAAATTCACACTTCGACAATTTAGCGTATAGCTGTTTCTCCCTCAAAGTCTGCAGTACAATCCGCAGATGTTTATCATGCTCCTCTGCACTCCTCGAGTAGACCAATATATCATCTATGAATACCACAACAAACTGGTCAAGGTATGGTCTGAAGATAGTATTCATCAAATCCATAAAAGTAGCCGGAGCATTAGTTAACCCGAATGGCATGACCAAGAACTCATAATGGCCATAGCGGGTTCTAAAGGTAGTTTTAGGAACACTCTGATCTTGTACTTTCAGCTGATAATAACCCGATTTCAGGTCAATCTTGGAGAACACAGCTGCATCCCTCAACTGATCAAACAAGTCATCAATGCGAGGCAATGGATATCTGTTCTTTATTGTTACCTTATTCAACTGCTAGTAGTCAATACATAAACGGAGAGTGCCATCCTTCTTCTTAACAAACAACACTGGCGTTCTCCAAGGTGACACACTAAGGCGGATAAAGCCCTTATCAAGTAACCTTGCAACTGCACTTTCAATTCTTTCAATTCTGCTGGTGCCATTCTATATGGTGTTATGGAGATTGGGTCCACACCGAGCATAACATCAATTTCAAACTGCACTTCTCTTTCTAAAGGTAATCTTGGTAATTCATCAGGAAACACATCCAGAAAGTTACATACAGAGGGGATGTCCCTCAGTGTTGGACTCCCCACTTGGATGTCTATCACATGTGCCAAGTATGCTTCACACCCCTTTCTGATCATCCTTCTGGCTAGTGCAGCCAAAATGATGTTTGATGGCAGTAACTGCCTCTCCCCATGTATTACCACATCACTGTACAAAGGGAGACCAAAAGTGACTGTCTTCAGTCTATAGTCAATCATGGCGTGATGCCTGGCTAACCAATTCATGCCCAAAATGATATCATAATCTAAAAGGCATTTCAATCAAATCTGACAAAAAGGTGTGTCCTTGGATCACTAAAGGACAATCTCTATAGATTCTGTTAACCCAGACCTCTTGTCCTAACGGACTAGTTACTAGCACTTCAAAATCCATTTTGGCACACGGAACAGTAAGGAAACTCACTATGCTAGCACTAACATATGAGTAGGTTGAACCCGGATCAAATAGTACAATTACATCTTGATCAGAGATAGAGAATGTACCGGCTACAACATCAGAAGTCTCAGCCTCTTCCCGCTGTCTTATCGTGTAAACTCTGGCTGGAGCACTCCCTTGTGCTGACTGGCTAACAGTATCCTGATTGCCAGAAGCATTACCTCTACCTCTGCTTCTTCCTCTACTAACCTGTTGTGAACCTCTAGTAGTAGGACTCTGAATGGATCCTTCTGCAGTAGTAGGAGCTGGACCAAATCTAGGAGCACTGGTGCAGTCCTTAGCAAGATGGCCCTTGCCTCCACAGTTAAAGCAAGCTCCTGTTGCCCAATTGCATCCTCCTTCATGAATCTTGCCACATGTCTCACAGAGGCAGGGAGGATATAAACCCCTGGTCGACTGCTGACCAGACCTAGGGGGTCTCTGACCAGAGAATCTACCCCTTCCAAACCTTCCACCTCTACCTCTGCTTGGTCCCAAAATTTTTTCTTCTTTCCAGATGTACCACTGGGACTTTGCTCCACTGATTTTTCCCCTTTATCTTTCTCTGATTTCTCAGTCTTCTCTGATTTTTTCTTTCGCTGGGATTGCTTCTAATTCAATCCTTTCCAACTCAAGTGCCTGAGAGATGAGCTCAGACTCGGTCTTAAATCTCTTGCACCTTTCCTTGCTGGTAGACAGGAGACTCCTAGCATAGTGGCTTAAGCGGGAGAATTCCCTTTCATATTCTGCCACTGATCTATTGCCTTGTTTTAGACTCAGAAATTCTTACAGTTTCTGATCCACATATGCATCTGGGAAATATTTCTGTCTGAACTCTCTGATGAAGTCGTCCCAGGTCAATACCGGCGATTCAGCCAAGCTATGGGGGATGGTCTTCTACCAGTCATACGCATCCCCTTGCAACAAGGACACTTTCAAATTTTAGTTCATCTGGGAAGTGCAGCTTCTTAAACACTCGATCCATCCTCTCCAACCACTGCTCTACCTCTAAAGGGTCTACTGTACCCTTAAACTCTGTAGCCCCATACTTAAGTAGCTTGTCATACTGCCTGGCTGGAGGCTGTGGTTGCACCACAGGTGTCTGAAGTGGAGCTTGAGTAGGCATGCTTCTAGCCATTTGTTGAAACATTGTAGTCATCTGCTGGGCAAATTGTGCAGGAAACTGTGGCATTTGTGTGGCTGGTGCCACCGACCCACCAACATTTTAGAGAGCTGGGGCTTCCCCTTGGGCCTCAGCCTCTACTGACTACTCAACAGAGCGATCCCCTTCTTCCATTACAGTCTGGAGTTAGGATATCTCCTGAACAAATAACACAAGGAGATTCCCTCCGTTAGTTCATATTTATGATATAACGCACTGTATGTAACAAATAAGGATATTGAGCAGTTGTACTTATCAAAGAAAAGACACAAATTCAAAAGTAAAAAAAATTCAAAAATTTCACTCTGATACCACTAAAACATGTCACACCTTACCCCTCTGTAAGACATAACATGATCCCGTAGAATACCTAATAAACTACCGAACTTCACCTACGGATAACTCATTAAGTACCCTATAAGAGATTTTAAAAACCATTTTCTTACTTTTCTAAAGTGGTCAGCATTTTCTTACATTTAATAGAAGTTTAAAAGCTAGTTAAAATTTTTGTCCATTTTTATTTATCGTTAAATTTTAAAAAAATTTCGGCAGAGTGCCGTCTGTATTTTAAGAAAACAGTTCTTCAAAAACCTGTAAAAACACTTCCTATATCTCATTTAATCAAATCCAACACTACCATAACACCATTTCTGAATTCAATTGTCATAAAAAATAGTACTCAATAATTCCATTCATTTCTCATTAAAGTAAAATCAATTTACATACATCAATCCAAAATTTACATTAGAAAATTCAAAATAATATTATTACAAACTCTATATAACTGCTCATGACCAGTTTATATAAGTACATACATTTACATACATCAAAATAAATATTATAATCAGGGTATAAAATATACCCGATAGAACTTCAGGGATGTAGCTCCAAAATCCTCAGCAGCTCACTCTGCTGCTCATCTAGTCTCTATATGTGCGACAGCAATAACAGCCATCGCTGAGTACTATGACTCAGTAGTGCACAACATACTAAAATAACATTTACACATAATTCAAATCACATTTATTCAAACACGGTACTGAAAATGAAAGGCAGATACAAAACATGATTTATAAACTTTTAGTCTAAACAATTTCATTTTGGAAGTCTCAAAAAGAATTTTATAAAAACACACAGTTATATCATGCCATTCGAAACATATTCATCTCAATAGCCGGAGGCTTATGAGAAATCACAAGGCTAGCTAGCTCAAACTATGGGTACCCATTCAAATTTCTTCTTCTACTGGCACACACCTCAACACTTCAGCTAAAGAAGGAATCAAAATTCGAAACTAATTTCTCCCACTGGTCATGCTAGTGAGACATTCAAATATATGGTCATGACACTGTAGTTTCAAAACTATCTTATCAATTTATCAAACATTTACTGACAATTAAATCACATATCATCAAATTTTCAACAATTTGGATAAAAAACATAGTGTACATTTCAATCATTATTTTGCAATATAATTAAGTCACAAATCATTTCATGCACTTTGCAAAGAAATTTTAAAGAATGTTTATGTTGTGCACAAACCTTAAGCGAGTCGCCTCTTGGCCTAGACTCGATGCCTCGGGTTCTTTTCCTGTATTCTTTTCAACTGAAACACACAGTCTCACAGTGTTTCAGTATCATAATTTATCATAAGTCTAAAAATAAATTCAAATCTATTTATACCTAGCTTTAATATGCTAAACTTGATATTCTTTAAAATTTATATTTCGGTGTTACTATTCACGATACTATTCAAGTCAATTTGTTGACTTTCTAATGCTTAATAGGTATGAAAATTCTAATTTCATCCACATACCACATTTTGGTTACTTAATTTTTAGTTTTGGTTATTTCCCCAAACTTCAAGTCTCTTAGGCACAAATTTCAAATTTTCAGTTTTCGTATTCAGTTTTGCATTGTTCCATTGGTCATGTTTCTGTGATAATTTGACTAAGTTTTCTTCATAGAAGTTGTTCCTTATTGTCTTAACTTTATTTCCCTTTTTGAATCACTCCATTTGGAGTTTTGTAGCCCAAGTTATAGCTATTTGAACATGGCTGGCTGGATTTAGTATTACCCAGAATTCTGGGCAAACACTGGATTTTGACAATTTTTTGGGTTGACTGTAGGTAGTTTTTCAAACAGGTTATGATCAAATTTTGGGTTTATTTTCTTCATGAAAGTTGTAGGTCTTTGTCTCAAGTTTCTATCGGTATAAAATTCAGGTCATTTGGACCTTTCTAGACCAAGTTATGGTCATTTACGTAACTACTATTCATTTAGCCATTTTTGTACAGGTCAGTGTGCCCAATCCGGATTTAACCTAATTGTTCACTAAGTTATGATCATTTTCTGGGCATGATTCCAAATGAAAAATGGTCCATTTTGTGTCTAGTTTTATTCCCAATTGACCTCATACCAATTAGGTTAGTAAATTTTCACTTTTGGTCCCTGAAAGGGACCTAGGTCAAGCTGCCAGAATAGTGACTCTCACCAATCCGAATTGTAATCTCATTCTACCAATTCACACACATCACAAATGGTCCAAAGTGACCATTTCTCAACTCAATTAAAGTCAATTGCATCAATTGACTATTTTCCCTTTTTTTTTTCCAATTTCCATGGCTCAAGAATCCTAATCTTCTAATTTCTTCAATTCATGCAATTTACACATACACATCATCTATACAACATCAATTCACCAAGAATTCATAGTTAATTTAACTAAACACCATTAAAACTCTAAAGGACTATGGCTGGCAGAATTTCTTTCATTAAAGTTCATAAATAATTTTTGTGTTTTCTAAAGTTAAATTCTTATCTTCAAGCTTATATCTATGCATACAAAGCCTAATTAGTTTAAACGAGAGCTTACCTCTTATGGAGCTCTTCTAAATTCTTGTTTCTTTAAATCTTCTTCAAGTTTTTCTCCTTAAATCTTCTTCTTGAGGTTCAATTTGAGGTTTCTACTATTTTTCACAAAAGATTTATGGTGTAATTTGGGGTTTAAAAAGCTTAATAATAAGCTTTAATGGAGGAAATTGGAAGAGAGGGTGAGGAGGGAGAGAAGTCACGGCAAAGGAAGAAGAAAAATAATAAAATTTGCTTTTTACTGTCTTTTTATTAGTATAATTATCCTCAAAATAATTAAATTAGAAATTAATTAATTTTGGTGTCATGCATACATCACTTAAGTGATGTCATAATGCCTTTACTTTTTGAATTTTTCATTTTCTTTTTCTTTTGTTTTCTTCACACTTCTTTAATTTATTTATATATTTCAAAATTTTTATTTCTCAGATTTTATTGGACAGTCAGGTCATGTGTCAGCTCTAGGGGTGAATTGACCAAATTGCCCCTCACTGATTCATTCCGATTTGCAAGTTATTCGATATCTCTTCCGGATCCCTAACCTAATTATTTGATCTGCTTAACAATTCTTTTTCATGATTTTCTCTTTTCCACTGTGTTCGCAATAGTCTTGAGGACCGCAGCGTCACATTTTACAGTTCGAATTTTGAGTTTAGACTGACCTCGCAGTCATTCCTGAGAAGATCATCCATCGCTGTGACTCCCGACTCATTTAACTTCTTGTGTTCTGTTTTTCTTATTTATACTTAACTATTTGATAATTACTAATTATTTACGTTCAGGGCTTATCTAGGTGTCTTAGATGTGGTTCTAATTCTCTTCATTGTCCGGACCGACAACGGTCACTGAAATAGTGAAATATACTAGGTTATGCAAATAGGGGTGTTACATATGAGCATTTGAACTCACTGGACTTGGGCTGTCCAGGAGCAGTCCGAATTCAGCACTTCATATTCGCTCAATTGTTTTGCCATCTCATTATCATATCCCAACATTTATGCATCCAATAGCCATAATATATGCTCAATTTTAGTAAACAGGTCACAAGCAATAAAAACCCTAATTCAATTGAAACCCTAACTTAATTTACTATAAAATTGCTAGTCTTAAAAGCAGCTTTGATTCTAGCTTCAATTGGTTATGTCACTTGTTGAGCAATTTGAGCGCCAATGCTAGCTACATCAAATGTAATTGAAGCCATCTCTTGTCCTGCGGGTGACTCGTTGTTAGGATCTTATTTTTCATTGTTATTGAGTTTAGCTTTATCAGCTACTCTTTCAGGGTCGAGCCTTGTGGCTCTTTTTTCATAACAAATCATTGTTTTCGGCATGATGTCCAAAACTATTTTATGAAAACTATGAACTGAACGTGAATGAAGAGAATAGAAAGTAGAAATAGGTCCCATTGAATGTGCCAAAATTGTTTCTGTGTGAAATTGATTTTACTCAATTTACACGTGTCAAAAGCAGATATGACCTTTTTTTGCATGTGAGAGTTGGATTACGAGCATGTCAGGGATGTGTATGATCCCATTTATAAATGTATTTGCGCCGTTCTGACTTTCAATTTGAGCGATTGGCGAGAAACAAAGGATTGAACTTTCCTTTGAGTTTCTTAACTCCACTAAAATACGCTTCGCAAAGATATCTACTTGATCAACTTGAAAATTTTGAGAACTAGAGTTGGTTGTTGGGAAATCAAAAGATCGCTTGTGCATGAAAGAGTAAATATTATGCTTGAAAAGTAAAGGTTGTTCATGATTGATTGCTTCGAAAAGTAAATCTGTGTAGAAAATGTAAAATTTGCGCTTAATTGAAAGAGTAAATTGCTTGTTGAAAAAATATAAATATGTGCAAAAAGTATAAATGACAGCTTTTAGACATTGAAAGACTTATTTGCTTGAAAATATAAACATTGGCAGAAATTAGTAAATTGGCTTACTGAAAAATTAAAGAGCTGATTTGCAGGAACTAAAATATGAATAGAAAATTGTAAATTGCATTGAAAATTGAAAGATTGATTACAAGAATGGAAATATTTGTAGAGGAATTAGAAATTGATTGCTTGAATTGAAAATGAAAAGCTGAAATTGAAACTAAATACTAGACTGAAATGTAAATAATCGCTTAAAAATGTAAAGGGATTACTAAATTAGAGAAAATTTGAGCCAAGATATTTTGTTTGCCAAGTGTTGATTGATTGGTTGTTGTTCTGACTGAAGCCCAACCTTTCAATTTATAGGCAAAGCTCTACTTGGTGACCAAGTTTGGTGACTAACACTTCCACTACTTACACCTTTTTCTCTCCACCAACCTACTTCCTGTGACCTCCCATAACCACCTTAACACCACTCTTCATCTTCATATCCACCCACTCACACCACTTTTCCACAATTACACTCCATGTTCATCATTCAATAGATATTTTTCAACACTAAATATCTATAGCTACCCAATAAATAATACCACTTGTATGGGTAATTATTTAATTAGTCAGCCTCCACATAATTAACACCCGTTAATCTTCTGCTAGCTTGAGTTATGGATTCAGCCATATTAAATTGACAATTTAATTTAATATTTCAAAGTCATTAATTAACTAAAATAAAAAAATATTGAAATTGAATTGTGATATAAATAAATACATTACCCGGCGTGCATCATTGAATTTTTTTTTTCTTTAACTTCTTAAAATTGACGGTGCACAACTAATTCTACCATATAAACTTCTAACAGTGAAACGTTTTCAAAAGGTTTTTTTGGGTATATTATACTCCGAATATGGAAATAATAATATTGACCTCCTCACATGGTAGATTTAAAAAAAAAAAAAAAAAAAAAAGAAGGGCACACAACTCTCCCATAGAAAAGAGCTGGAATGTATTTCATGGAAATTAACTAACATAAATAACACCGCTAACGGTAATGGTTAAATATGCAGACATTGTTTAAGCATTTAATATTAAAAACATTCAACCCGCCCTTTAAAAATTATAATTTTGTCAATTCTCATATTTAAAATAAAAAAATTCAATTATTTCAATTTAAAATAAAATAATACATTTAAAAAAAATAAAATTCATACATTAATTGTGTGAAAATTATATGATTTATCCAAAAAAATCCAATGAAACTTACGTACCTAAAATGAAAGAATTCAACTTTAAATAATAATAATAATAATAATAATAATAATAATAATAATAATTTATTTTAAAAAAATAAAATTCGAGCATTGATTGTGTGAAAATTGAAAATGAAGCTTATTTTACGAAATTAGCATCAGTACCATAACAGACCAAATTCCATGAAGTATAGTCCTTCTTGAACAAGCATTCCCTGTAGAAGTGCACAAATTTGGATACCACCAAGTTGCACCACGGTCACTGTTACAAGCAACTGTTATATACATTGCATACAAGATCTACATGCCATCTTTAAGCAACCCAACACTTTTCTGTCTGAGAGTACATTCAACTATCAACAGACACACTAATAGCATTTAGCTGAATGTGTTGCTTCCCCTCATTCTGAGAATGAACAATCAAAGTGGCATATGTTTCTTCCTGCAAAGATTTACCACCTCCTGCATGAGAAACTGATATTGAACTTACTACAGGCTTTTTGTCGGCCATAATATAGTGGTCGTCTTGATCCCCTGAGATGATTTCCCATTCCTCTTTGAGTGATGTAAATTGTAAGGCATTCTCTTTGTGCGTCCCAACTTCAAAAGCAGTGGGTAGAATCACATAATCATTTACCGGGTTGTAGTAAGGATCTGGATCGCCTGCCTTTAGCCAGTGTTTGAGAATCCTAAACACATGATGGTCACTGAGAATTCCTCGGTGCTCACCAGGGACACCAACCCTTGCTTCTGCATTGAGCCCATCAGCCTAAGTAGATGAAAGAGAAGAAAACTTTAGAGAATGCCACAGCATATTTTAATGGCATATTGTCAGACTTAAAGGCCATATATAGGAGCCCTACATTAGTTTCATTTGTCTACTTTTCTAAAAGAAGAATCTACTGGCGGAGCCTCAAATGGCCAAAGAATGTATAGTAAGAACCCAGGCATGAAAGGCGGATTAATCCTGACAGTATAATGCACCCAAAGCAAAAATAGGTTGACCCACTGACGACAGAAGAGCCTCCAAGTGAAGAAAAAAGTTCTCACAAAATTTTATTTCTGAGCTCCATTTAATGGTGTTTTAATCACTAATCCCTAGTGAGACAGCCATTCCAAATGTACCATAAAAGATAAAATCACAAACAAGACCTTTTCAATCGAACTACCTATCGTACTCATTATGCCAGCCTCCAACAGAGCTGTAGTTCAGGCATCCATCAAAATGAGCTACACAATTAATCTAGAAGAAGAGGGAAGAAGCAAGTTCTCTGAGCAATGCAAAAACCAACTTGTAACTCCTAAATTACCATGAAGTGCAATAACAGAAAATCTCAATATAAATAATGCTTCTTCCCCGCAAACCATTGACACAAAAGTCATTAACTTAAATCACTCGAGTATGGTAATCAACATTGCTAAAGGCTCAAGGCAAATCAAGGTACCAAGGGGTCCTAGAGCCTAGGTGCAAGGGCGTGCACCTGGATGAGGTGAGGCGCAAAAAGAAAAATTTATAAAAGTCAAATAAATGTATTCCATCAAACTTAAACTAACATAATCTAAAAATAATAATAACTAATAAGCATTCAAGTACTAATATGTTAAAACTTGAATAATTTTTTTAATGTCTCAAAACTAAACTCTAGCAATTATAAAATAACTACTCTTCAATCTTTATCAAAAGTAGCATCATAATCTTCTCCATCCTCTTCTATACCTTCATCCTTTTGATACTCATCTTCAAAATCAATATCTTCATCATCTTCCTCATCTTTAAGAACTAAAGGAGTATTATTTAATTCTTAAGTTAGTGAATGATGTTTTTCCTTTTTCTTTTGGCAGAGATCTTGAAATAGGTGTATATGCAATATTTTTTTAAAAAAAGATAACAAGAGAGTGGTAGTGTTGAAAATGAAAATATGATAGTTTTATGATTTGGGTATGGTGATTTGATAACATTTTGGAAATTAATTATCACCAATGATACTAATTTCAAAAATTTCCAAGTGCGTCAATTTCGGATTCTGGTAAATCGACAAATTTCGAGTTCAGTGGAAATAAAGAAGGCGCGTCTTTCTAGAGCCTTGCATCTTGAGCACAGCACATGCCTAGGCGTATAAAGCGGCGCGTCTTTCTAGAGCCTTGCATCTTGAGCAAGGCACATGCCTAGGCATATAAAGCGAGGGCCTAGTGAATGTCGCCCACCTTTCTCCTATAAAGGCGCTAGTCAAGCCTATAGCGCGCCTTTAATAACTATGATGGTAATACTATTCCAATATGTGAAAGAATGCATATTATAATGTGGAGGACAAAGTATTCTCGCATCCTACCAAACACAAAACAAAAATAATAGATACAGACCAGACAGGCTCATGTCACAGAAAATCCTAATTTTAAGGTTTCCCATTTAGAGGAGAAAATCCTAATTTCAAGGTTTCCTATTGACAGGAGACAGAGAATAGGAAGAAGAAAGAAATAGCAGATAATGGTGGAAAGTGGCAGAAAGAGATGAGGAAGAGAAGAAATTGCGAGAGAAGAAGTATCGGGATTGTTTTTTATTCTAGAATGCCTCTCACACAGGTATTACTCAGTTTTTACAAAAATCTAGCTACAATAACTGTTTTGACTTTCTTGCTAACTAATCTTGACTTCTCTAAGAGCCTGTAACTAATTGGCAACTGATCTCCTAAATAGCTCATTACTTTCCCTCCATAACTATAAGCTATAAACTTCGTATTCCTCTGCCTTCATTTATATGAGACAGCTCATTTGTTTCACAGAAAATATTTTCCTAGAAAAAATTTCAAATGAATAGGAAAATTGGCAAATAGATAATGTTTTCCTAGTTAAAGAGTCATTTTCAAGGATAATGACTTCTGGTTTTGACATTAACAAACTCATAAATAAAGAAAGAACACATAGACACTAGTCCACCAATCACCATGGATCTCTGGCACTGCAGACAGTAAGCATTCAGCAACCGAGTTTCCCCTTATAAATATATAATACTTGTAACACCCCCGTTTGCATAGCCTGGTAGATTTCACTGTTCCGGTGACCGGTGTCGGTCCGGACAATTAAGAAGATTAGAATCACACTTAAGTCAATTAGAGAAGCCATAAACACAAATATTTAGTCATGTTCAATTAGTTAAGTATAAATAAGAAAAACAGAACAGAAGAAGTTAAACGAGTCGAGAGTCACAGCGATGGGTGACCTTCTCGGGAACGACTGCGAAGTCGTTTTAAACTCAAATTTCGAACCGTAAAATGTGACGCCGCGGTCCTTAGGACCCTTATGAACACAGTGGAAAAGAGAAAATCATGAAAAAGAACTGTTAAGCCAGTCAAATAATTAAGTCAGGGAGCCGGAAGAAATATGAAATTAATTGCAAACCGGGATGAACCGGCGAGGGGCGATTTGGTCAATTGACCCCGAGAGCTGACTCCTGACCTAACTGTCAAATAAAATTAGAGAAAAGAAAATTTTGGAGTTGGAAATTAAATTAAAGAACTAATAAAAAAAAAAAAGGAAAAGAAAAGAAAAAGCTAATTACATCACTTTATGACATTAAAATGATGTCAAAATTAATTATTTTAATTCCCACAATTTTTGACCCATTCAAATACATAAAGTAAGTCTTAAAAAAATATAAAAGAAAAAGAAAATTTAAAATAGTTTATTAACTCATGCTTACCTCATTGGATGACATCATCATGATGTCAAAATATAATTTTAATTTGCCTACCTAAATTGACCAAGTCAATTCTTGTTAATAAGACATAAAATAACAAAAAAAAAAATGAAAAAAAATCACTTTTTGGTCTTCTTCTTCCTAAGTGCCGTCCCAATTTTCTCTCCACTATTTCTTATTTTTTCTTCCACCATTTTTAAGGAACAAAAGCTTGAACTCTTTGGTTCCTTTCCATAAATCCCCTAAATCCCAACATTAAATCTTACCCTTAAACCTAGATAAACACTTTGGGAGCAAGAAGGGAGAGAAAACTTGGAGAATTGAAGAACTAGGGAATCTACAAATTGAGGTAAGTGCAACTTCAAGTTAGATTCTTATTGAACTCATGAATTTAAGTTTATGTGTGATGAAATTGCATTAGAAATAAAGGAAACCATGCTTAAATAAGGAAAGAGAGAATGTGGCAGCCATGGAACCTTAAGGTTTTGATGGTATTTAGTTAGGCTATACATGAAATCTTGGCGAGTAGATGTTAGATATGTGAATTTTATAATTAGATTACATGAATTGTGAAGATTGGACAAACTTAGAGTTTTGGACATTAGGGTTTGGAGACCAAAAATGTGAGAAACTTGTAAATGGCGTTTTTGACCTAATGTAAAGTAAGAAATGGTCATTTGTAACCTAATTAAATGTGTTAGAAGTGTTGGAATCAAAAGCCAATTCGGATTGGCTATGAAGCATGACAAAAAAAACCTCCTTTGAGGGACCAAAAATAAAATTTTACAAGTCCAATGGATATGGGACCAATTGGGGATGAAAATAGGCACTAAATGACACAATTTTCATTTAGGAAGCCTGCCCAAAAAGTGACTAAAACCCAGTGAACAAAGTGACCGAAGTCGGAAAATCGCGGGCTGCCTCTGCACAAACTGACCAAATGAACAGTGTCTGTTCATTTGGTCATAACTCGAGCTAGGTAGGTCAAAATGACCTGAAATTTTACCAGGGGTTAGATGAGATATAGATCTAAAACTTTCATGAAAAACACCAACCCAAATTATGCCATTAACCAAATCAAATTACTAAACAAATTTTGTGACCTGAATCTGCAGAACTGCAGAGTGCCATATGAACAGTAAATTTTCAATGGCTATAACTCTCTCTAGAAAACTCCGATTTAGGTTTAGGCAATTCTTGAACCGATGGAAACCTAAGACATAGTAGAACATTTCATATGAAGAAAATTAGACCAAATTATGGACCTAACTTGATCAAATTGCTGAACGAAGTTGGAATCAATAATCTGCCAGAATAAAATTCTGCAGCATGAACAGTAAACATTATTTGCTTATAACTTGAGCTACAAAACTCCAATTGGGGTGATTCAAAAAGGAGAATAAACTTAAGACAATAAGGAATATTTTCTATGAAGAAAGTTTTGCCAAATTCCAACAGTAAACTGACCAGTGAAACAGTACAATTAGGGACACCAAAACTGAAAATTGGCAATTTTGCCTAAAAGACCTAATTTTTGAGAAAATGACCAAAACCAACAAGTTTAGTAATCAAAATGTGGTATGTGGGTGAAGTTGGAATTTCCATACCTATTAAGCCTTAGAAAGTCAATAATTTGACTTGAATAGTGTAGTGAATAGTAACCCGAAACACAATTTCAAGAACGTCGAATTTAGCACGTTAGAGCTAGGTAAAAGTGAAGATAAATTTATTATGGGATTTATGCTAAGTTATGGTACTGAAACACTGTGAAATTGTGTGTTTCAGTGGAAAAGAATACCGGGACAGAACCCGAGGAGTCGAGTCAAGGCCAACAGGCGACTCGTTTGAAGTTTGTGCACAACGTATACTTTTTATAATTATCTTCTGCATACTGTTTTGAATAATGTGAAATATTGAATTATGGCATTCTTATGATGTTTGATTTAAATTGTGAAAGTTATTGTGTATATTTGAAATGAAAATGTTTAGTAAATTGTTAAGATAAGTTTTGAAACCACAGTGTCATGACCATATATTTGGACACCTCACTAGCACGACTAGTGGGGGTAATTAGTTTCAAATTTTGATTCCTTCTCTGGAGAAGTGTTGAGGTGTGCCAGTAGAAGAGGATGTGAATGGATATCCATATATTTGAGCTAGCTAGCCTTGTGATGTGATTTCTCTTTAGCCTCTGGCTATTGAGATTCTATTTGTTTCGAATGGCATGATCTAACTGTGCGTTTTTATGAAATGTGTTTTGATACTTTGAAATGAACTTGGTTTGCATTTAAAATCTCACAATGCATGATTTGTACTTAATTCTCATGTTCAGCCAAATTTTTGAATAAATGTGATTTAAGTTTTGCATAAAGATTATTTTAGTATGTTGTGCACCACTGAGTCCTAATACTCAGCGATAGCTTCTATTCTTTGTCAGATCTGAGAGACTAGAGGAGCAAAGAGATTTCTTGAGGTGTGAGGAGCTATCAGCTTAAAGTCTTCGAGTATAATTTATACCCTAACTGTAAATATTTCTCTTGATGTATATATTGCACATAAATGTATGGACATGTAAAAATGGGTCTTGAGCAGTATGTATAAAATTTGTATAAAGTTGTAATATATATAGTAGTTTGAAATTCTCTTAATGTAAATTTTATAATGATGTATCTAAATTGTTTTGTCTCTAATGAAATATGAATGGAACTATTTTATTTAAATTGAATGAAATGGATTGTTAGTATTTTGATGATCATTGGGTAGTGGATTTGAAATTTGAAAGTTGATAAATGTGTTGAGAAATTGATTGAGATTGAATATGAAATTGAAGCAGTTGTTGAGAAAAATTTTTAGAAGTGCTTTTTATAGGTATTTGAAGAACTGGTTTCTCAAAATACAGACAGAGCTCTGTCAAAATTTTTATAAAATTTGCGAAAAAATAAAATGGGCCAAAATTTCCAACTAGCTTTCCACTTAATTACATGTTTTAAATACTTATTAGAAATGCTCACCACTTATCAAAAATAAGAAAATTATTTCAAAATCCCTTGTAGGGTATTTAATGAGTTATCGGTAAGTGAAGTTCGGTAGTTCATTAGATATTCTATGGGATCATGTTATGCATTACAGAGGGGTAAGGTGTGACATGTTTTAGTGGTATCAGAGCAAATTTTGAAGTATGTTTTAAATTGTGAATTTCTGTCTTTTCTTTGTTAAGTATAACTGCTCAATGTCCATAATTGTTACATACAGTGCATTACATCATGAATATGAACTAACGGAAGGAAATCTCCATGTGTTACTTGTTCAAGAGATACCCTAACTTCAGCCTGAAATGGAAGAAGGGGATCGCTCAGTTAAGCAGTCTGTTGAAGTTGAGGCACAAGGGGAAGCCCCAGCTTTACCGAATGTCAGTGGGTCAGTAGCACCAGCCCCGCAAATGCCGCAGTTCCCTGCACAGCTTGCACAGCAGATGGCGGCGATGTTTCAACAAATGGCTGGGGGTATGCCTGTTCAAGCTCCACCCCAACCACCAGTGGCACAACCACTGCCTCCAGCCAGACAGTATGATAAGTTATTGAAGTATGGGGCTGCAGAATTTAAGGGTACAGTGTACCATTTGGAGGCAGAGCAATGGCTTGAAAGAATGGGCAGAGTATTTAAGAAGCTGCACTGCCAAGATGAGTTGAAGTTTGAGTATTCTGTGTCGCTACTGCAAGGGGATGCATATGATTGGTGGAAGACCATCCCCCACAGCTTAGCTGAACCGCCAGTGCTGACCTGGGATGACTTCATCAGAGAGTTCAGACAGAAATACATCCCAGATGCATATGTTGATCAGAAACTACAAGAATTTTTTAGTCTGAAACAAGGGAACCGATCGGTGGCAGAGTATGAGAGGGAGTTCTCCCGCTTAAGTCATTATGTTGGGAGTCTCCTTACTACCAGCAAGGCAAGATGCAAGAGATTTGAGACGGGTTTGAAGCCCAGTATAAGGATGCAAGTTGTGGGATTTCGACACAGCAACTTCTCAAAGCTTATGTCTCAAGCACTTGAACTGGAGAGAATTGAATCAGAAGCAACCCCAGTGAAAGAAAAATCAGAAAAAGCTGAGAAATCAGAAAAAGACAAGGGGGAAAAATCAGTTGAACAGAGTTCTGGTGCTACCTCTGGAAAGAGAAAGAAATTTAGTGGACCCAGCAGGGGTCGAGGTGGAAGATTTGGTAGGGGCCAATTCTCCGGACAGAGACCCCCTAGGTCTGGTCAGCAGTCAAGCAGGGGTTCACATTCTGCCCGCCCCTGTGAGACTTGTGGCAAGATTCATGGAGGGGAATGCTATTGGGCCACTGGAGCCTGCTTTAACTGCGGAGGCAAGGGTCATTTAGCAAGAGACTGCACTAGTGCTTCGTCTTCGAGATTTGGTCCAACTCCTACTACTGCCGAGGGATCTATTCAGAGTCCTGCTCCCAGAGGTTCACGGGCGGTTAGGAAGAGGCAGAGGTAGAGGCTTGACCGATCAGTGGCACGATTGGTCAGTCGGGACAAGGAAGTGCTTCAACCAGAATCTACACAATGAGACGGCGAGAAGAGGCTGAGACTTCTGATGTGGTAGCTGGTACATTCTCTATCTCTGATCAAGAAGTATTTGTATTGTTTGATCCGGGTTCAACCCATTCATATGTTAGTGCTAGCATAGTCAGTTCACTTGCTGTTCAATGTGTGCAAATGGGTTTTGAAGTGCTAGTAACTAGTCCGTTAGGACAAGAGGTCCGGGTCAACAGAATCTATAGAGACTGTCCTTTGGTGATCCAAGGACATGTTTTCCTATCAGACTTGATTGAAATGCCCTTCAGAGAGTATGATATCATCTTGGGCATGGATTGGTTAGCCAGGCATCATGCCATGATTGGATCAGATCAAGACGTCACTTTTGGTCTCCCTTTGTACGGTGATGTGGTAATACATGGGGAGAGGCATTTACTGCCATCAAACATCATTTCAGCTGTACTGGCCAGAAAAATGATTAGGAAATGGTGTGAGACGTACTTGGCACATGTGATAGACACCCAAGTGGGTAGTCCAGCATTGAGGGACATCCCTACTGTATGTGATTTTCCGGATGTATTTCCTGATGAATTACCAGGATTATCTCCAGAAAGAGGTACAGTTTGAGATTGATGTTATGCCTGGTGTGGAACCAATCTCCATAACATCATACAGAATGGCACCTGCAGAATTGAAGGAGTTAAAAGTGCAATTGCAAGAATTGCTTGACAAGGGCTTTATCCGCCCTAGTGTGTCACCTTGGGGAGCGCCAGTATTGTTTGTTAAGAAGAAGGATGGCACTATCCGGTTATGCATTGATTATCGGCAGTTGAATAAGGTGACAATAAAGAACAGATATCCATTGCCCCGCATTGATGAATTGTTTGATCAGTTGAGGGGTGCAGCTGTGTTCTCTAAAATTGACTTGAGATCAGGTTATTATCAGTTGAAAGTACAAGAGCAGAGTATTGCCAAAACTGCCTTCAGAACCCGTTATGGCCATTATGAGTTTTTGGTTATGCCATTCGGGTTAACTAATGCTCCGGCTGCTTTTATGGATCTGATGAACAATATCTTCAGACCATACCTCGACCAGTTTATTGTGGTATTCATTGATGATATATTAGTCTATTCGAGGAATGCAGAAGAGCATGATAGACATCTGCGGATTGTACTGTAGACTTTGAGGGAGAAACAGCTATATGCCAAATTGTCGAAATGTGAATTTTGACTGAGGGAGATATCCTTTTTGAGGCACATAGTATCAGAAGAGGGCATCAAGGTAGATCCAAGTAAGATAGAAGCTGTCCTTAATTGGAGGCCACCCAGAAATGTCACAGAGATTCGCAGTTTTCTGGGTTTAGCTGGATACTACCGTCGGTTTATGAAAGGATTCTCCATGTTGGCATCTCCATTGACCAAGCTACTTCGAAAAGATGTGAAATTTCAGTGGACGGACAAATGCCAGCAGAGTTTTGATGAATTGAAGAGATGTTTGATCAAGCTCACCCGACTTTACCTACTCTGGGTAAAGAATATACAGTATATAGTGATGCTTCTCATAATGGGTTAGGCTGTGTATTGATGCAAGATCGAAATGTCATTGCCTATGCATCACGCCAGCTAAAACCGCATGAGAGGAATTATCCAACACATGATTTAGAGCTTGCAGCTATTGTGTTTGCTCTTAAGATCTGGAGGCACTATTTGTATGGGGAAAAGTGTTACATCTACACAGATCATAAGAGTTTAAAGTATTTGGGCACCCAAAAAGAGCTGAATTTGAGACAGAGGAGATGGTTAGAGTTGATAAAAGACTATGATTGTCTGATAGACTATCAGCCAGGGAGAGCTAATGTTGTGGCTGACGCCTTAAGTCGCAAGACTATGGCAAGTCTACGGGTTACTCCTTTGTCTTTGATACATGAGTTGAGATCATTGCATGCCAGCTTAAAGATTAATGATGATGGGCAGACAGCAGTTGCATGGCATGTACAGCCAGTATTGATTGATCAGATTAGAATGGTCGCCGTAATAATCGTATATCGTAAGTCGTTGGAAAAAGTCCGGCAGAGCAAGAAACCAGAATTCTCAATCAGAGATCATGGTCTACTGCTACACCAGGGCAGAATATGTGTTCCTAATGATGTTGAATTGAGGAAGATCATTTTGAAAGAAGCACATGAGTCTCCTTTTGCCATGCACCCTGGTGGCACAAAAATGTATAGAGGGCTAAAGGAGCATTACTGGTGGATGGGTATGAAAAGAGATGTGGCAGAGTTTGTATCCAAATGCCTAACTTGTCAGCAAGTGAAGGCAGAGCATCAAGTACCTACTAGGTTGTTACATCCACTACCAGTACCAGAATGGAAATGGGAGAGAATAACGATGGATTTTGTGATGGAACTTCCGAGGACACAGAAGAGTCATGATGCGGTTTGGGTCATTGTTGATAGACTGACCAAGTCTGCTCATTTTCTGCCAGTCCGGATGGACTACAGTTTAGAAAGATTGGCCAAGTTGTACATTGATGAGATTGTGAGACTGCATGGAGTGCCAGTATCCATCGTGTCAGACAGAGATCCTAGGTTCACTTCTAGATTCTGGGGTAGTCTTCAGAGAGCCCTAGGAACTAGATTGAACTTCAGTACTGCATTCCATCCACAGACAGATGGCCAGTCTGAGAGGGTAATTCAGATTTTGGAGGACATGCTACGGGCTTGTGTGATTGAGTTTGAGGGCAATTGGAATACACACTTGCCTTTGATTGAGTTTGCTTACAACAACAAATACCAATCAAGCATTGGGATGCCTTCATATGAAACTTTGTATGGCAGAAAATGTAGAACCCCGTTGTGTTGGGATGACGTGGACGAAAGAAAGATGATTGGACCCGAAATTGTTCAGCAGACTGAGGAGAAGATCAGGGTGATCCGAGATCGACTTAAGATTGCATCAGACCGTCAAAAGTCCTACATTGATCTGAAGAGAAGGGATATTGAGTATGCAGTGGGTGAGAAAGTTTTCCTCAAGGTTTCTCCTTGGAAAAGAATTATGAGATTTGGCAGAAAGGGGAAACTGAGTCCTCGTTTCATTGGGCCATATGAGGTTCTTGAAAGAGTGGGTCCTTTGGCATATCGTTTGGCACTACCTCCAAAGTTGGAGAAGATACATAATGTCTTCCATATGTCTATTTTGAGGAGGTATCGATCAGACCCATCTCATGTACTACCAGTAGAAGAAATTGAAGTGAATCCAGACCTCACACATGAAGAAGAACCCATACAAAGTCTGGCTTATGAGGTGAAGCAGCTACGGAACAAGCAGATACCATTGGTAAAAGTGCTGTGGAACCATCATTCGGGCCAAGAGGCTACTTGGGAACGAAAAGAGGACATGAGGAGACAACACCCACAGCTATTCAGAGATTAGTACCAGGTAAAATTTCGAGACGAAATTTATTTTAAGGGGGGGAGAATTGTAACACCCCCGTTTGCATAGCCTGGTAGATTTCACTGTTCCGGTGACCGGTGTCGGTCCGGACAATTAAGGAGATTAGAACCACACTTAAGTCAATTAGAGAAGCCATAAACACAAATATTTAGTCATGTTCAATTAGTTAAGTATAAATAAGAAAAACAGAACAGAAGAAGTTAAACAAGCCGAGAGTCACAGCGATGGGTGACCTTCTAGGGAACGACTGCGAAGTCGTTTTAAACTCAAATTTCGAACCGTAAAATGTGACGCCGCGGTCCTTAGGACCCTTATGAACACAGTGGAAAAGAGAAAATCATGAAAAAGAACTGTTAAGCCAGTCAAATAATTAGGTCAGGGAGCCGGAAGAAATATGAAATTAATTGCAAACCGGGATGAACCGGCGAGGGGCAATTTGGTCAATTGACCCCGAGAGCTGACTTATGACCTAACTGTCAAATAAAATTGGAGAAAAGAAAATTTTGGAGTTGGGAATTAAATTAAAGAACTAATAGAAAAAAAAAAAAAAAAGGAAAAGAAAAGTATAGAAAGAGATGATTCTCATTGATTTCAATTAATCTGTACATGGGTATTTATATACAATTGATTCCTATAATTGTGTTATACTAATTAGGAAGAAATCCTAAATAAGAAATTCTAAATAGGAATACAGAATACAGAATATACACAGAAATAATATAATGATTGACTTTCCATAACACTCCCCCTCAAGTTGGAGCATAGATGTTAATCATGCCCAACTTGTTACAAATGTAGTCAATCCTAGCTCCATTCAGAGCTTTTGTGAAAATATCTTCTAACTGCTCTCCAGTTTTGATATGTCCTGTTGAGATGATCTGTTGTTGAATCTTTTCACGAACAAAGTGACAATCAATCTCAATATGTTTGGTCCGCTCATGAAATATCGGATTAGAAGCAATATGGAGAGCAGCTTGATTATCACACCACAATTTCGCAGGCAGGGGGGTCTTAAAACCTGTCTCATCAAGTAATTGAAATATCCACATTACCTCACATACTGATTGTGCCATGGCTCTGTATTCGGATTCAGCACTAGATCGAGAAACTACACTCTGCTTCTTGCTTTTCCAAGACACCAAATTTCCTCCAATAAAAACACAATATCCAGTAGTTGACCTCCTATCAACCTTAGATCCAAATCGGCATCGAAAAACATTCAACATTCAAATGCCCATGATTACCATATAACAAACCTCTTCCTGGAGCTCCTTGGATAGCACAAGATTTGTCCCAAGGCTTCCCAATGAGCAATAGTTGGGGAAGACATAAACCGACTTACCACACTAACGGCATAAGCAATGTCGACGAGTGACAGAAGGTAGTTCAATTTTCCTACCAATCTCTGTATCTCTCGGATCTTCAAACAACTCACTATCCCCTACTTGATTTGTAAATTTGGAGTCATTGGTGCACTACAAGGCTTAGCACCTAATTTTCCTGTCATCAATAGATCGAGGACATATTTTCTTTGAGACAAGAAAATACCCTTCTTACTTCTCATAACTTCAATACCCAAAAATACTTTAATAATCCCAAGTCTTTGGTCCAAACTGGGTTTGGAGGAAGGTTTTAAGAGATGAAATACCTGCAGAGTCACTCCCGGTGATGATAATGTCATCCACATAGACTACCGGAGAATTAGACCGACCTCAGTTGCTTATAAAATACCGAGTAATCACACTTACTCTTTTGCATACCAAATTCTGTCGCTTCACTGAATCTCCCAAACCAAGCCCTAGGACTTTGTTTCAAGCCATAAAGAGACTTCCGAAGCCTACAAACTTTACCCAACTCCCCCTAAGCAACAAACCCAGGTGGTTGCTCCATATACACCTCCTTCTGAAGATCACCATGAAGGAAAGCATTCTTGATATCCAATTGGTGCAGGGGCCAATCATATGTAGCTGCTAAAGAGATAAACAAGCGAACAGAAGTAAGTTTAGCTACAGGAGAAAAAGTGTCAGAGTAATCAACCCCATATGTCTGAGCATATCCTTTTGCTACAAGGCGTGCTTTTAACCTAGCCACAGAACCATCAGGATTTACCTTTACTGTAAATACCCATTTGCAACCTGTTATGGAAAGTCAATCATTATATTATTTCTGTGTATATTCTGTATTCTGCATTCCTATTTAGGATTTATTATTTAGGATTTCTTCCTAATTAGTATAACACAATTATAGGAATCAATTGTATATAAATACCCATGTACAGATTAATTGAAATATATGAGAATCATCTCTTTCTACATGGTATCAGAGCAGGTCATCTATCTAGGGTGATTATTTGTTCTCACCACCCATTCGGGAGAGACCTTGGCCGCCGACCTACTGCTTCGACCGATCAACATTGCCGTCGCCTCAATCCCCTCATTCCACCACTGTGTGTCTTTGTTGCACGATCCAAGACACCATTAAAGGACTTACGAGTTTGGCTCTCGATCCTATTTCGGATTTGCTTGATTTGTGATTTTGGATTATTTTGTTGTCACAAGACTTTGGTTTAGCGTTTCGTTTAGGTTACTTTGTCTCAAAATATGGCAGTGAATAAGATTGTTATTGCTGATGTGATTACGATGATGACTCAGATAACTGAACACAAACTTAATGGTTCGAATTATCTGGAGTGGAGTAAGACTGTTAGGGTCTATTTGCGTAGCATTGATAAGGATGATCACCTTACTAAAGATCCACCTACTGATGATACACAACAAACTTGGCTAAGGGAGGATGCTCGGTTGTTTTTGTAGCTTCGGAACTCGATTCACAGTGAGGTAATTAGTTTAATTAATCACTGTGAATTTGTTAAGGAATTGATGGATTACTTAGATTTTCTGTATTCTGGTAAAGGGAATATCTCCCGTATTTATGATGTTTGTAAGGCATTCTACCGTCTTCGTACAGAGAGTACCAAATCTTCACAGCCTGCCAGTAGTGCTCTTATTAGCCGTAATCCAAATGGACAACAGGGTAATAGAAGAGGAAGTAGAGGAGGAATTACAGGCAACAGAAGTAATCAGCGTAATGGAGAGGCAAGTTCTAATCAGGACTCAAGAGGAGTCATTTGTTATTATTGTCATGAGCCTGGCCATACAAAATATAATTGTCCGCAACTTCAGAGGAAAAATCAGCGATCACAGATGGCAAATATGGCAGCAGAGGATTCTACAGTATCTTCCTCTGAGAAAACTGTTTTGGTATCCGCAGAGGATTTTGCACAGTTTTCCCAGTATCAGGCATCTCTAAAGCCTACCAGTTCCCCTATCACTGCGATCGCTGAGTCAGGTAAATTCACTACATGCCTTGTGTCTTCCTCATCCAAATGGGTTATTGATTCTGGTGAAACAGATCACATGACAGGTAATTCTAGTCTTCTATCTACTTTTCAGTCTAATCCCACTTCCTCTCATACTTTAGCCGATGGTTCTACTTCTTGTGTCATGGGTTCTGAATCGCGAATCCGACTTCACAATTTCTTTGTCATCTGCTTTGTGTCTACCAAATTTCTCTTTTAATCTACTACTGTTAGTAAACTTACTCGTACCTTAAATTGTTCTATTTCCTTTTTTCTCGATCGGTGTTTGTTTGAGGATCTTACGACGGCGATTATTGGTAGAGGACGTGAGTCGTGGTCTCTACATTCGAAAATCATGTACCGCGATCGCTTGTTTGCTCCAGATACCTTAACACCTCTTGAAGCTCATTGTAGATTGGGTCATCCTTCTTTGTCTACCATGAAGAAGTTGTGTCCTCGATTTGATCTTTATCAAGACTAGAATGTGAGTCGTGTCGGTTGCAAAACATCATCGTTTGCCTTCTGTGTCTAGAGTCAATAAACGGGCTTCATTCCCTTTTGAGTTAGTTCATTCTGATGTTTGGGGTCCTTGTTCTGTTACTTCTAAAACTGAATTTCGTTATTTTATTACTTTTGTTGATGATTACTCGTGTTACTGGTTATATTTAATGAAGAATCGTTCGAGTTGTTTTCTATCTTTTGTGCCTTTTGTAATGAAATCAAAACTCAATTTAATATTTCATGCGCATATTAAGAAGTGACAATGCTAAAGAATATTTTTCAAAGACAATTTCGTCTTATATGACACAAAATGGCATTCTTCATCGCCTTTCCTGTGTGGATACCCCATCCCAAAATGGCGTGGCGAAAGAAAAATCGGCATCTTCTTGAGGTAACTCGTGCTCTTCTTTTCATGAAAGTCCCTAAACACTTTTGGGCGGATGCGCTTTCTACGGCATGTTTTTGATCAATCGTATGCCTTCTTACATCCTTAATGGGGATATTCCTTATCTTTGCTTTGTTCCCTACAAAATCTTTATTTCCGTTGAACCCGTATTTTTGTTGTACTTGTTTTGTACGTGATGTTCGTCCACAGTTACTAAATTGGATCCAAAGTCTCTCAAATGTGTCTTCCTTGAGTACTCCGGATCCAAAAAGGGTACCGTTGTTTCTCTCCTACTCTTAATCGTTATCTTGTTTCGCAGATGTCACATTTTTGAGTCCACTCCATTTTTTCTCAATCATCCGTGTATGAGAGTCAGGGGGAGGAACATGATATCTTAATATATATTGTCCAACCAATGTCTAGTCCTCTCTCACACCTATTTCTTCCATCTCAAGACCTACTCGGCCTCCCGTTGTTCATGTTTATTCCAGAGATTGAGATTCCCGACTCGGATCCTCCACCGGCTACTTCGTTGGGAGATCCTGCACTTCACACCGATCATGATTCGATCTAGACTTACCCATTGCTCTTCGTAAAGGTAAACGTTCATGTACTTACCCTATCTCTTCTTTTGTTTCTTATAATCAATTGTCTTGTTGTTCTCGGTGGTTTGTTCCTTCTTCAGACTCTATTCCCATCCCTAATCATTGGTGAGGCCTTTGTCTCATCCTGGTGGTGTCTTTGCTATGAAAGAGGAAATGGAGGCTTTAGATGCTAATGGTACATGGGAACTGTTGCCTTTGCCCACTGGTAAGAAAGCTATTGGTTGCAAATGGGTATTTACAGTAAAGGTAAATCCTGATGGTTCTGTGGCTAGATTAAAAGCACGCCTTGTAGCAAAAGGATATGCTCAGACATATGGGGTTGATTACTCTGACACTTTTTCTTCTCAGAGCTAAACTTACTGTTCGCTTGTTTATCTCTTTAGCAGCTACATATGATTGGCCCCTGCACCAATTGGATATCAAGAATGCCTTCCTTCATGGTGATCTTCAGGAGGAGGTGTATATGGAGCAACCACCTGGGTTTGTTGCTCAGGGGGAGTTGGGTAAAGTTTGTAGGCTTCGGAAGTCTCTTTATGGCTTGAAACAAAGTCCTAGGGCCTGGTTTGGGAGATTCAGTGAAGCAGTACAGGAATTTGGTATGCAAAAGAGTAAGTGTGATCACTCAGTATTCTATAAGCAATCTGAGGCTGGTCTAATTCTCCTGGTAGTCTATGTGGATGACATTATCATCACTGGGAGTGACTCTGCAGGTATTTCATCTCTTAAAACCTTCCTCCAAACCCAATTTCAGACCAAAGACTTGGGATTATTAAAGTATTTTTTGGGTATTGAAGTTATGAGAAGTAAGAAGGGTATTTTTTTGTCTCAAAGAAAATATGTCCTTGATCTATTGACAGAGATAGGAAAATTAGGTGCTAAGCCTTGTAGTGCACCAATGACTCCAAATTTACAACTGTTAGCAGGGGATAGTGAGTTGTTTGAAGATCCAGAGAGATACAGGAGATTGGTAGGAAAATTGAACTACCTTACTGTCACTCGTCCTGACATTGCTTATGCCGTTAGTGTGGTAAGTCAGTTTATGTCTTCCTCAACTGTTGCTCATTGGGAAGCCTTGGGACAAATCTTGTGCTATCTGAAGGGAGCTCCAGGAAGATGTTTGTTATATGGTAATCATGGGCATTTAAATGTTGAATGTTTTTCAGATGCCGACTGGGCTGGATCTAAGGTTGATAGGAGGTCAACTACTGGATATTGCGTTTTTGTTGGAGGAAATTTGGTGTCTTGGAAAAGCAAGAAGCAGAGTGTAGTTTCTCGATCTAGTGCTGAATCCGAATACAGAGCCATGGCACAATCAGTATGTGAGGTAATGTGGATATTTCAATTACTAGATGAGACAGGTTTTAAGACTCCCCCTGCCTGCGAAATTGTGGTGTGATAATCAAGCTGCTCTCCATATTGCTTCTAATCCGGTATTTCATGAGCGGACCAAACATATTGAGATTGATTGTCACTTTGTTCGTGAAAAGATTCAACAACAGATCATCTCAACAGGACATATCAAAGCTGGAAGCGATTAGGAGATATTTTCACAAAAGCTCTGAATGGAGCTAGGATTGACTACATTTGTAACAAGTTGGGCATGATTAACATCTATGCTCCAACTTGAGGGGGAGTGTTATGGAAAGTCAATCATTATATTATTTCTGTGTATATTCTGTATTCTGTATTCCTATTTAGGATTTCTTATTTAGGATTTCTTCCTAATTAGTATAACACAATTATAGGAATCAATTGTATATAAATACCCATGTACAGATTAATTGAAATATATGAGAATCATCTCTTTCTACACAACCAATAGCTTTCTTACCAGTGGGCAAAGGCAACAGTTCCCATGTACCATTAGCATCTAAAGCCTCCATTTCCTCTTTCATAGCAGCACACCAGCCAGAATGAGACAGTGCATCACCAACAGTATTAGGGATAGGAACAGAGTCTAAAGAAGTAACAAAACACCAAGAATAAGAAGACAATTGATTATAAGAAACAAAAGAAGAGATATGGTAAGTACATGAACGTTTACCTTTACGAAGAGCAATAGGTAAGTCTAGATCAGAATCATGATCAGTATGAGGTACAGGATCTTCCAACGAAGTAGCTGGTGGAGGATCTGAGTCAGTAATCTCCAATCTCCTGGAATAAACATGAACAACGGGAGGCCGAGTAGGTCTAAAGACAGAAGAAACAGGCTGTGAAAGAGGACTAGACATTGGTTGGACAGTATATATTAATATACCATCCTCCTCCCCCAGACTCTCATATACAGATGATTGAGAAAAAAAAGGAGTGGACTCAAAAAATGTGACATCTGCAGAAACAAGATAACGATTAAGAGTAGGAGAGAAACAGCGGTACCCTTTTTGAATCCGGGAGTACCCAAGGAAGACACATTTGAGAGACTTTGGATCCAATTTAGTAACCTTCGGACGAATATCACGTACAAAACAAGTACAACTAAAAATACGGGGTTCAACAGGAAACAAAGATTTTGTAGGGAACAAAGCAGTATAAGGAATATCCCCATTAAGGATAGAAGATGGCATACGATTGATAAAAAAACATGCCGTAGAAACTGCATCCGCCCAAAAGTGTTTAGGAACTTTCATCTGAAAAAGAAGAGCACGAGTTACCTCAAGAAGATGCCAATTTTTTCTTTCGGCCACGCCATTTTGGGATGGGGTATCCACACAGGAAGACTGATGAAGAATGCCATTTTGTGTCATATAAGACTGAAATTGTGCTGAAAAATATTCTTTAGCATTGTCACTTCTTAATGTGCGCACAGAAATATTAAATTGAGTTTTGATTTCATTACAAAAGGCACAAAAGATAGAAAACAACTCAGAACGATTCTTCATTAAATATAACCAGGTAACACGAGAGTAATCATCAACAAAAGTAACAAAATAACGAAATCCAGTTTAGAAGTATGAGAACAAGGACCCCAAACATCGAATGAACTAACTCAAAAGGGGATGAAGCCCGTTTATTGACTCTAGACACGAGAAGGCAAGCGATGATGTTTTGCAAAGCGACACGACTCACATTCTAGTGCTTGATAAAAGTGGCGATGACACAACTTCTTCATGGTAGACAAAGAGGGATGACCCAATCTATAATGAGCTTCAAGAGGTGTTACGGTACTGGAGCAAACAAGCGACCGCGGTACATGATTTTCCAGAATGTAGAGACCACCTGACTCACGTCCTCTACCAATAATCTGCTTCGTCGTAAGATCCTGAAACAAACACTGATCAGGAAAAAAAGAAATAGAACAATTTAAGGTACGAGTAAGTTTACTAACAGAAAGTAGATTAAAAGAGAAATTTTGTAGACACAAAACAGATGACAAAGAAATTGTGAAGTCGGATTCGCGATTCAGAACCCATGACACAAGAAGTAGAACCATCAAAAAAGTGATGAGGAAGTGGGATTAGACTGTAGCGGATAGAAGACTAGAATTACTGTCATGTGATCTGTTGCACGTAATCAATAACCCATTTGGATGAGGAAGACACAAGGCATGTAGTGGATTTACGACTCGTGATCGCGATGATAGGGAAACCGTAGGCTTTAGAGATGCACGATCTTTGGGAAAACTGTGCAAAATCCTCTGCAGATACCAAAACAGTTTTCTCAGAGGAAGATACTGTAGAATCCTCTGCTGCCATATTTGCCATCTGTGATCGCTGATTTTTCCTCTAAAGTTGCGGACAATTATATTTTGTATGGCCAGGCTCATGACAATAATAACAAATGACTCCTCTTGAGTCATGATTAGAACCAGCCTCTCCATTACGCTGATTACTTCTGTTGCCTGTAATTCCTCCTCTACTTCCTCTTCTATTACCCTGTTGTCCATTTGGATTACGGCTAATAAGAGCACTACTGGCAGGCTGTGAAGATTTGGTACTCTCTGTACGAAGGACCCGTGTGAATGTTTCATGCAAAGAGGAAATCTCAGAACTGGAAAGAATCTGAGATTTAGCAGTCTCATACTCTGAAGGAAGGCCTGCAAAAAAACTCATAACAACGATTGCTCCCGTTGGGCTCTTTGAACTTTCACATCAGAACTAAAAGGCAACAATACATTAAGTTCCTCATATACCCGTTTAAAATCCATAAAATAAGCCGTGAGATACTTATTCTCTTTCTCAGCACGGTAGAATGCCTTACAAACATCATAAATACGGGAGATATTCCCTTTACCAGAATACAAAAAATCTAAGTAATCCATCAATTCCTTAACAAATTCACAGTGATTAATTAAACTAATTACCTCACTGTGAATCGAGTTCCGAAGCTGCAAAAACAACCGAGCATCATCCCTTAGCCAAGTTTGTTGTGTATCATCAGTAGGTGGATCTTTAGTAAGGTGATCATCCTTATCAATGCTACGCAAATAGACCCTAACAGTCTTACTCCACTCCAGGTAATTCGAACCATTAAGTTTGTGTTCCGTGATCTTAGTCATCATCGGAATCACATCAGAAATAACATTCTTATTGTCTGCCATTTGTTGAGACATGAAAAGATTCAACAACAGATCATCTCAACATGACATATCAAAACTGGAGAGCAGTTAGGAGATATTTTCACAAAAGCTCTGAATGGAACTAGGATTGACTACATTTGTAACAAGTTGGGCATGATTAACATCTATGCTCCAACTTGAGGGGGAGTGTTATGGAAAGTCAATCATTATATTATTTACATTGTATATTACGTATTACGTATTCCTATTTAGAATTTCTTATTTAGGATTTCTTCCTAATTAGTATAACACAATTATAGGAATCAATTGTATATAAATACCCATGTACAGATTAATTGAAATCAATGAGAATCATTTCTTTCTACATGGTATCAGAGCAGGTCATCTATGGTGACTATTTGTTCTCACCACCCGGCTCTGATACCATGTAGAAAGAGATGATTCTCATTGATTTCAATTAATCTGTACATGGGTATTTATATACAATTGATTCCTATAATTGTGTTATACTAATTAGGAAGAAATCCTAAATAAGAAATTCTAAATAGGAATACAGAATACAGAATATACACAGAAATAATATAATGATTGACTTTCCATAACAAAAAGAAAAAGCTAATTACATCACTTTATGACATTAAAATGATGTCAAAATTAATTATTTTAATTCCCACAATTTTTGACCCATTCAAATACATAAAGTAAGTCTTAAAAAAATATAAAAAAAAAAAGAAAATTTAAAAAAGTTTATTAACTCATGCTTACCTCATTGGATGACATCATCATGATGTCAAAAAACAATTTTAATTTGCCTACCCAAATTGACCAAGTCAATTCTCATTAATAAGACATAAAATAACAAAAAAAAATATGAAAAAAATCACTTTTTTGTCTTCTTCCTCCTAAGTGCCGTCCCAATTTTCTCTCCACTCTTTCTCATTTTTTCTTCCATCATTTTTAAGGAACAAAAGCTTGAACTATTTGGTTCCTTTCCATAAATCCCCTAAATCCCAACATTAAATCTTACCCTTAAACCTAGATAAACACTTTGGGAGCAAGAAGGGAGAAAAAACTTGGAGAATTGAAGAACTAGGGAATCTACAAATTGAGGAAAGTGCAACTTCAAGTTAGATTCTTATTGAACTCATGAATTTAAGTTTATGTGTGATGAAATTGCATTAGAAATAAAGGAAACCATGCTTAAATAAGAAAAGAGAGAATGTGGCAGCCATGGAACCTTAAGGTTTTGATGGTATTTAGTTAGGCTAAACATGAAATCTTGGTGAGTAGATGTTAGATATGTGAATTGTATAATTAGATTACATGAATTGTGAAGATTGGACAAACTTAGGGTTTTGGACATTAGGGTTTGAAGACCAAAAATGTGAGAAACTTGTAAATGGTGTTTTTGACCTAATGTAAAGTGAGAAATGGTCAATTGTGACCTAATTAAATGTGTTAGAAGTGTTGGAATCAAAAGCCAATTCGGATTGGCTATGAAGCATGACAAAAAAAACCTCCTTTGAGGGACCAAAAATATAATTTTACAAGTCCAATGGATATGGGACCAATTAGAGATGAAAATAGGCACTAAATGACACAATTTTCGTTTAGGAAGCCTGCACAAAAAGTGACTAAAACCTAGTGAACAAAGTGACCGAAGTCGGAAAATCGCAGGCTGCCTCTGCACAAACTGACTAAATGAACAGTGTTTGTTCATTTGGTCATAACTCGAGCTAGGTAGGTCAAAATGACCTGAAATTTTACCAGGGGTTAGATGAGATATAGATCTAAAACTTTCATGAAGAACACCAACCCAAATTATGCCATTAACCCAATCAAATTACTAAGCAAATTTGGTGACCTGAATCTGCAGAACTGCAAATTGCCATATGAATATTAAATTTTCAATTGCTATAACTCTCTCTAGAAAACTCCGATTTAGGCGATTCTTGAACCGATGGAAACCTAAGACATAGTAGAATATTTCATATGAAGAAAATTAGACCAAATTATGGACCTAACTTGATCAAATTGCTGAACGAAGTTGGAATCAATAATCTGCCAGAATAAAATTCTGCAGCATAAACAGTAAACATTATTTACTTATAACTTGAGCTACAAAACTCCAATTGGGGTGATTCAAAAAGGAGAATAAACTTAAGATAATAAGGAACATTTTCTATGCAGAAAGTTTTGCCAAATTCCAACAGTAAACTGACCAATGAAACAGTACAATTAGGGACACCAAAACTGAAAATTAGCAATTTTGCCTAAAAGACCTAAGTTTTGAGAAAATGACCAAAACCAACAAGTTTAGTGACCAAAATGTGGTATGTTGGTGAAGTTGAAATTTCCATACCTATTAAGCCTTAGAAAGTCAATAATTTGACTTGAATAGTGTAGTGAATAATAACCCGAAACACAAAATTTCAAGAACGTCGAATTTAGCACATTAGAGCTAGATAAAAGTGAAGTTAAATTTATTATTGGATTTATGCTAAGTTATGGTACTGAAACACTGTGAAATTGTGTGTTTCAGTGGAAAAGAATACCGGGACAAAACCCGAGGAGTCGAGTCAAGGCCAACAGGCGACTCGTTTGAGGTTTGTGCACAACGTATACTTTTTATAATTATCTTCTGCATACTGTTTTGAATAATGTGAAATATTGAATTATGGCATTCTTATGATGTTTGATTTAAATTGTGAAAGTTATTGTGTATATTTGAAATAAAAATGTTTAGTAAATTGTTAAGATAAGTTTTGAAACAACAGTATCATGACCATATATTTGGACACCTCACTAGCACGACTAGTGGGGGTAATTAGTTTCGAATTTTGATTCCTTCTCTGGAGAAGTGTTGAGGTGTGCCAGTAGAAGAGGATGTGAATGGATATCCATATATTTGAGCTAGCTAGCCTTGTGATGTGATTTCTCTTTAGCCTCTGGCTATTGAGATTCTATTTGTTTCGAATGGCATGATCTAACTGTGGGTTTTTATGAAATGTGTTTTGATACTTTGAAATGAACTTGGTTTGCATTTTAAATCTCACAATGCATGATTTGTACTTAATTCTCATGTTCAGCCAAATTTTTGAATAAATATGATTTAAGTTTTGCATAAAGATTATTTTAGTATGTTGTGCACCACTGAGTCCTAGTACTCAGCGATAGCTTCTATTCTTTGTCATGAATCTGAGAGACTAGAGGAGCAGATCGAGTTCTTGAGGTGTGATGAGCTATCAGCTTAAAGTCTTCGGGTATAATTTATACCCTAACTGTAAATATTTCTTTTGATCTATATATTGCACATAAATGTATGGACATGTAAAAATGGGTCTTGAACAGTTTGTATAAAATTTGTATAAAGTTGTAATATATACAGTAGTTTGAAATTCTCTTAATGTAAATTTTATAATGATGTATCTAAATTATTTTGTCTCTAATGAAATATGAATGGAACTATTTTATTTAAATTGAATGAAATGGATTGTTAGTATTTTGATGATCATTAGATAGTGGATTTGAAATTTGAAAGTTGATAAATGTGTTGAGAAATTGATTGAGATTGAGTATAAAATTGAAGCAGTAGTTGAGAAAAATTTTTAGAAGTGTTTTTTACAAGTATTTGAAGAACTGGTTTCTCAAAATACAGACAGAACTCTGTCAAAATTTTTATAAAATTTGCGGAAAAATAAAATGGGCCAAAATTTCCAACTAGCTTTCCACTTAATTACATATTTTAAATACTTATTAGAAATGCTCACCACTTATCAAAAATAAGAAAATTATTTCAAAATCCCTTGTAGGGTACTTAATGAGTTATCGGTAGGTGAAGTTCGGTAGTTCATTAGGTATTCTACGAGATCATGTTATGCCTTACAGAGGGGTAAGGTGTGACAATACTATTTGTAATTCTATTCAATTATAAATCGAAAAATATAAAATCCTCGTACTCCAAACATTTTCATAGCTTTATTAAATGCAGTAGCATAACTTCCAAATGATTTTCAGAGTTGCAGCCAAACTAAAAAAGAAAAAGAGTAACTTTCATAGAAAAAATATTTCCAATGCCATTTTAACCTTGCGCAATTAGCTAAAAGGACAAAACCAGAAAAGTTCTCCCAAGTCAAATTAAAATTGCCAAACCACTTTAGGTATTTACCTTCATCTTTAATATCTTCTCAAATATACTAAATACAACAATCCCTTCCAATTATCCTACTCAAAAAATCAATAACAAAATAAATAGAAATGAAGACAACGGGTCATCTTGCATTGTAAATTGACAATGTCCACATTGTCAAGATCCAACTTTTAGACCGATAATTAATAGATTAAAAAACAAATAAAAGAAATGTAACAGCTATCAATCTACCTCCACCAACTGGCTCCAAAACCATTTGCTTCAGTAACCTTTGCCAAGGAAAGCCCAACTCCTTCTATCTTTTAGACGTTGCAAAATCCAATTTAATAATAATTACAACTAACTTCTAAAAATCTCCCACAAATTCAGTTGTTATTAAGGCAGCATTAAAAATCTGTCTACCTGTATACAAATACTCTGTGTACCTGAATCCAATTGAGTCTCAAGTATGTAACATTTTCTTAAACATACATTAGTTTGCGATACCTAGGCTTATTATTCACCAGTTCACTTTCAAAGTTTTAAGACAATTGGTAGCCAAATCCAAAATTTTCCTATCCAAGCATAGCCTTTGCATGCCATTATTATATTTGCCCCATGAACAAATGCTAAACATCTTTGTTCATAACATTCTGTGAACATCCACAGTTATCAGTATTCAGTAGCTAGCTAATTCCCCCTATTTTTACTTTTGTCTACTTAGCTTAAGCTGTTATAAGCTTAATTTTTTTTTGGACTTAACAATAAATTAAAATGGTATCAAAGCTTGCTTTCCTGCAGGTGTGCTTGTCTCAGTGGACCAGACAGACAAGGCATGGCACACAATTCTCCAAGTCTTACGTTTGGTGCACTAATTGGATAGGACAAGAATGTATTCTATTCCAAACCAGTAGTAGGGGTGAGCACTTTTCGGTTTAAACCAAATAAACCAAACTAAACCACCATAATTCGGTAATTCAGCTCAGTTTTTAAGGTAACTTAGTTCGATTAAGCTTTGGGATTTAAAAATTTCGATTATCTTTATTCAATTCGGTTGAACCAAACTGAACTGAACCAAATTATGACCAATACGCTATATTTTACAGCCTATATAACCTCCCCAAGTTTTACACAGACCTCTTCTTCCTTTTACAAATTTAACAACCAACCCTTCTTTCCTTCTCATCCTCTTCCTCCTGTTCTTCTTCTTCTTCTTCTTCTTCATAGATCACACATCTCTTTAAGAGAAGACCCACTACACTCACGATCGCTGCTACAGCCACAGGCACATAACGACAAATCCACCACCATCTCCTCCACTCTCTCACTCCTATGAGGTCCGCGATCTAACCATTTCCCTACTCGGTCCGGTGCTTATTTGCATGTTGCGCCTTCTAAGCTTGCCTCGCGACCCTCGCTCGCCTAGTGCTCATTTGCTTCATGCCTTGCTCGCATGTTTTACTCTCAACATCTCAACATCTTGATTGTTTTGCTCTCAGCGTCTCGATTGCTTCAAGGATTGCACTCAGTCTCAATTGTTTTGCATGCTTGGTGCTTTTTGATTCTCTAGGCTTGTATGTTTGCATCTAAATGGAGTTACTGGTAATTGTAATTCTATAATTTTGTTGGTCTTCACTCTTCTCTTTTGTCATTCTTTACTATGCAAATTGGGTTTGTTGGTCTTTTGTGGAAATTGAAGGTTGTTGATTGTAGAAAGAGATGATTTTCCTTAATTTCAATTAATCTGTACATGGGTATATATATACAATTAACTCCTATAATTGTGTTTTACTAATTAGGAAGAAATCCTAAATAGGAATACAGAATACAGAATATACAAAGAAATAATATAGTGATTGACTTTCCATAACACTCCCCCTCAAGTTGGAGTATAGATGTTAATCATGCCCATGATTACCATATAACAAACCTCTTCCTGAAGTGCCCTTTAGATAACACAAGATTTGTCCCAATGCTTCCCAATGAGCAACAGTTGGGGAAGACATAAACTGACTTACCATCCTAACGGCATAAGCAATGTCAGGACGAGTGACTGTAAGGTAGTTCAATTTTCTTACCAATCTCCTGTATCTCTCTGGATCTTCAAACAACTCACTATCCCCTGCTAACAGTTGTAAAGTTGGAATCATTGGTGCGCTACAAGGCTTAGCACCTAATTTTCCTGTCTCTGTCAATAGATCGAGGACATATTTTCTTTGAGACAAAAAAATACCCTTCTTACTTCTCATAACTTCGATACCCAAGAAATACTTTAACAATCCCAAGTCTTTGGTCTGAAACTGAGTTTGGAGGAAGGTTTTAAGAGATGAAATACCTGCAGAGTCACTCCCAGTGATGACAATGTCATCCACATAGACTACCAGGAGAATTAGACCAACCTCAGATTGCCTATAAAATACTGAGTGATCACACTTACTCTTTTGCATACCAAATTCCTGTACTGCTTCACTGAATCTCTCAAACCAGACCTTAAGACTTTGTTTCAAGCCATAAAGAGACTTCCAAAGCCTACAAACTTTACGCAACTTCCCCTGAGCAACAAACCCAGGTGGTTGCTCCATATACACCTCCTCCTGAAGATCACCATGAAAGAAAGCATTCTTGATATCTAATTGGTGTAGGGGCTAATCATATATATCTGCTAAAGAGATAAACAAGCAAACAGAAGTAAGTTTAGCTACAGGAGAAAAAGTGTCAGAGTAATCAACCTCATATGTCTGAGCATATCCTTTTGCTACAAGGCGTGCTTTTAACCTAGCCACAGAACCATCAAGATTTACCTTTACTGTAAATACCCATTTGCAACCAATAGCTTTCTTACCAGTGGGCAAAGGCAACAGTTCTTATGTACCATTAGCATCTAAAGCCTCCATTTCCTCTTTCATAGCAGCACACCATCCAGGATGAGACAGTACCTCACCAACAGTATTAGGGATAGAAACAGAGTCTAAAGAAGTAACAAAACACCGAGAACAAGAAGACAATTGATTATAAGAAACAAAAGAAGAGATAGGGTAAGTACATGAACGTTTACCTTTACGAAGAGCAATGGGTAAGTTTAGATCAGAATCATGATCAGTATGAGGTACATGATCTCCCAACGAAGTAGCTGGTAGAGGATCTGAGTCAGGAATCTCCAATCTCCTGGAATAAACATGAACAACGGGAGGTCGAGTAGGTCTAGAGACAGAAGGAACAGGCTATTGGAAAGGACTAAACATTTGTTGGACAGTATATATTAAGAGATCATCCTCCTCCCCTTGACTCTCATACACAGATGATTGAGGAAAAAATGGAGTGGACTCAAAAAATGTAACATCTGCAGAAACAAGATAACGATTAAGAGTAGGAAAGAAACAACGGTACCCTTTTTGCAGCCGAGAGTACCCAAAGAAGACACATTTGAGAGAATTTGGATCCAATTTAGTAACCTGTGGACGAACATCACACATAAAACAAATACAACCAAAAATACGGGATTCAACAGGGAACAAAGATTTTGTAGGAAACAAAGCAGTATAAGGAATATCCCCATTAAGGACAGAAGACGGCATACGATTGATCAAAAAACATGCCGTAGAAACTGCATCCGCCCAAAAATGTTTAGGAACTTTCATTTGAAAAAGAAGAGCATGAGTTACCTCAAGAAGATGCCGATTTTTTCTTTCGGCCACGCCATTTTGGGATGAAGTATCCACATAGGAAGACTGATAAAGAATGCCATTTTGTGTCATATAAGACTGAAATTGTGCTGAAAAGTATTTTTTGGCATTGTCACTTCTTAATATGCGCACAGAAATATTAAATTGAGTTTTAATTTCATTACAAAAGGTACAAAAGATAGAAAACAACTCAGAACGATTCTTCATTAAATATAACCAGGTAACACGAGAGTAATCATCAACAAAAGTAACAAAATAACGAAATTCCGTTTTAGAAGTAACAAAACAAGGACCCTAAACATCAGAATGAACTAACTCAAAAGGGGATGAAGCCTGTTTATTGACTCTAGACACAGAAGGCAAACGATGATGTTTTGCAAACTGACACGACTCACATTCTAATACTGATAAAGACTGAAACTGAGGGCAAAGCTTTTTCATGGTTGACAAAGAAGGATGATTCAATCTACAATGAGCTTCAAGAGATGTTAAGGTACTTGAACAAACAAGCGACTGCGGTACATGATTTTCCAGAATGTAGAGACAACCCGACTCACGTCCTCTACCAATAATCTGCTTCGTCATAAGATCCTGAAACAAGCACTGGTCAGGAAAAAAGGAAACAGAACAATTTAAGGTACGAGTAAGTTTACTAACAGAAAGTAGATTAAAAGAGAATTTTGGTAGACACAAAACAGATGACAAAGAAATTGACGAAGTTTGGTTCGCAGTTCCAGAACCCATGACACAAGAAGTAGAACCATCAGCTAAAGTAACAGTAGAGGAAGTGAGATTAGGCTGAAAAGCATATAGAAGACTAGAATTACCTGTCATGTGATCTGTCGCACCAGAATCAATAACCCATTTGGATGAGGAAGACACAAGGCATGTAGTGGATTTACCTGACTCAGCGATCGCAGTGACAGAGGAACTGGTAGGCTTTAGAGATGCCTGATACTGGAAAAACTGTGCAAAATCCTCTGCAGATACCAAAATAGCTTTCTCAGAGGAAGATACTGTAGAATCCTCTGCTGCCATATTTGCCATATGTGATCGCTGATTTTTCCTCTGAACTTGAAGACAATTATATTTTGTATGGCCAGGCTCATGGCAATAATAACAAATGACTCATCTTAAGTCCTGATTAGAACTAGCCTCTCCATTACGCTGATTACTTCTGTTGCCTGTAATTCCTCCTCTGCTTCCTCTTCTATTATTTGGATTACGAATAATAAGAGCACTACTGGCAGGCTGTGAAGATTGGGTACTCTTTGTACGAAGGACCCGTGTAAACGTTTCATACAAAGAGGAAATCTCAGAACTGGAGAGAATCTGAGATTTAGCAGTCTCATATTCTGAAGGGAGGTCTGCAAGAAAACTCATAACAGCCAGTTGCTCCCGTTGGGCTTGCTGAACTTTCACATCAGGATTAAAAGGTAACAATACATTAAGTTCATCATATACCCGTTTAAAATCCATAAAATAAGCCGTGAGAGACTTATCCTCTTTCTCAACACGGTAGAATGCCTTACAAACATCATAAATACAGTAGATATTCCCTTTACCAGAATACAGAAAATCTAAGTAATTCATCAATTCCTTAACAAATTCACAGTGATTAATTAAACTAATTACCTCACTGTGAATCGAGTTCTGAAGCTGCAAAAACAACCGAGCATCCTCCCTTAGCCAAGTTTGTCGTGTATCATCCGTAGGTGGATCTTTAGTAAGGTGATCATCCTTATCAATGCTACGCAAATAGACCCTAACAGTCTTACTCCACTCCAAGTAATTCGAACCATTAAATTTGTGTTCCGTGATCTTAGTCATCACCGGAATCACATCAGAAATAACATTCTTATTTTCTGCTATTTGTTGAGACAAAGAAAACTAACCGAAACGCTAATCCAAAGTGCTTACAACAGCAAAATAACCCAAAATCACAATCAAGCAAATACCAAAATAGGATCTGAGAGCCAAACCTCAGAAGTCCTTTAATGGTATACTGGATCAGGCAACCGCACACAGTAGTAGAATGAGGGGGTTGAGGCGACGCCGGCGATGTTGATCGAAGTCGAAACGGCCGGTCGGAGGTCAAGATCTCTCCTGAGCTGAGTGGTGAGAACAAGTAGTCACCCTAGATAGATGACCTCCTCTGATACCATGTAGAAAGAGATGATTCTCCTTAATTTCAATTAATCTGTACATTAGTATATATATACAATTGATTCCTATATTTGTGTTCTACTAATTAGGAAGAAATCCTAAATAAGAAATCCTAAATAAGAATACAGAATACAGAATATACAAAGAAATAATATAGTAATTGACTTTCCATAACATTGATAAAATTAAATTAATTATGTGCTTAATTATTGATTGTGTTTATTTGTTTGTTTTTTGTTTGATTTATTGATTGGGGCTCTGACTGAAGTGTGAAGGCTAGGAATGGAAAAAGGTGTGACTTCGTGAAAAAAAGGGAGATATTGGAAGGAGGAGAAGAACCGAATTTTTAAACCAAATCGAACCGAATTATTTCTGTTTAATTTGGTTTGGTTGTTTACTTAGGAATGAATTTTGGTTTTCAGTTTATTCGATTCAGTTTCGTTCTGAACGAACTGACCGAATGCTTAGCCATGTCCAATCAGACAAGAGTGGATTCTTCTCCAAGACTTATGTTTGGTTCACTAATTTTTCTGTCCCATATTGTCCTATCTCTCACACCAAAGGCACCAAGAGTAGAACTTTCATTTCCAGTTTCACATGCTAGTGCTGGTGCTAAAAGTATCAACTGCTCAAACCAATCAGCCAACTCTTGGCCCTAACAATAAACTAACGAGAATATCGAATGCCAATACCTTGAGATTAAAAGAGAAATGCTATGCAGTAAACATTTATAAGACCATATAATGTCATCCATAAATTCTGACAAAAATCAAGCGTTAAAACCATTGAAAATTTCTGAGCAATATTACTTTGGATAGAAAAAGGAAAGTTAAGCATACCTTGGCTGATTCAGCAGGAACTGTCCCATCACCATCAACACATACATATTTAGGCTGAAAATATAGAAAAATAATAAGTCAGGATTTGTGACAAAGTTTATACTCATCACTAAAGATTCATACCGATGAATTATCAAAACAAAACATGAATTGGTCAAAATAAGAAATGAAAGATAAGCGTAGATAAAAACTAGTATTCCATAACATTTGTAAAATATGGCCCCAGGAAAATTCCAACAGTATTACATGAGCAGAGTATATTTGTATAGGCAACGACCTGGAAAAATTTCAGTTCTTGGACATCTGTAACAGGCTCTTCCTCACTTCCATAGCTGCAAAATTCAGTTAAAATTAGAAAAAAAATGCCAACATAATGACAAAAGGAATCTAAAAAATGTAACCTTATATGATGCAGAGATTGGGTGAAGCTTGATTGAAGCTGGAAGACTGCAGTTTGGAGGTTTTTATTTGGTTGAGCTATCAATTGAGAGTTTGAGGATTGAAAAGATTTAATTATGATGCATGAAAGGGCATAACACCCCCATAAACAGAGCTCTAAAGATTTTAAAACTATAATATCATTTCTGATTCGCTGGAATATTTATTAATTCTTAGGTTGTGCTAGATAAAACTGAAAATAAGGGCTGAAATAAACTGAATTAATAGGTGCTAGACATTTTTTAAAATAAAATGATTTCCCTTGAAGGTAATTGTACAGTTTGACAAATATTATTTCTCAATTTGAAGAAAAAGATTATGACGGTCTGAAGAAAAATAGCTATGATGATACTGATAATGGTGGTGTAATGACAGTTGGAGTTGCCAAGGGAGCTGTGGTTATGGTGAATGGTAGCTCTGATTCTTCTGATATCAGAGAGTAATGATAGATAACAACTTCAGTAGTGATGGTGATTATGATAAGAAAAATCATTGCTAACTTAAAACATAAAGTAGATTTTCTTTTAATAGTCTGGAAAAAAAAATATCATGCTTAAAAAATTTAAGTGCAAAAGATATTAGTTGAAGTGCCTAATTCTTTATCAAACACCATTTAAGATGCATGGAAACGACACTGGTTGGCACTTGCCCATGTCAGAATCGTTTTCGGCATGGAAACAGTGAGACACATGAGGGAGGCGTGTTGGGGCCATTTCCTCAAATATAAAAAGTTGGAAACGCGTTTCTACCTCTGGCACGCGAGCCGAAGACCCTAGACACAGCAGGCTGCCGCTTGAAATAGAGAAGAAGAAGAAGAAGAAGAAGAAGAAGATGATAAGGAGGATGAGGAGGACAACTTACCTAAGATGTGACGCAGGTGAGGATCTTTAAGCTTCCATGCTCTCTGTTTTTTGTATATTGGGTCATGAATCTTTCTTCATCAATGGTTGGTTTTGTTATAGAAGTCTACCTTGTAAAGAGTCCGTAGAAAGAGATGATTCTCCTTAATTTCAATTAATCTGTACATGGGTATATATATATATACAATTCATTCCTATAATTGTGTTCTACTAATTAGGAAGAAATCCTAAATAGGAATACAGAATACATATAGTGATTGACTTTCCATAACACTTCCCCCTCAAGTTGGAGCATAAATGTTAATCATGCCCAACTTGTTACAAATATAGTCAATCCGAGCTCCATTCAGAGCTTTTGTGAAAATATCTCCTAACTGCTCTCCAGTTTTGATGTGTCCTATTGAGATGATCTGTTGTTGAATCTTTTCACGAACAAAGTAATAATCAATATCAATATGTTTGGTTCGCTCATGAAACACTGGATTAGAAGCAATATGGAGAGCACCTTGATTATCACACCACAATTTCGCAGACAAGGAGGTCTTAAAACCTGTCTCATCTAGTAATTGAAGTATCCACTTTACCTCACATACTGATTGTGCCATGGCTCTGTATTCAGATTTAGTATTAGATCGAGAAACTACACTCTGCTTCTTGCTTCTCCAAGACACCAAATTTCCTCCAACAAAAACGCAATATCCAGTAGTTGACCTTCTGTCAACCTTAGATCCAGCCTAGTCGGCATCTGAAAAACATTCAACATTCAAATGTCCATGATTATCATATAACAAACCTCTTCCTGGAGCGCCCTTCAGATAACACAAGATTTGTCCCAATGCTTCCCAATGAGCAACAGTTGGAGAAGACATAAACTGACTTACCACACTAACGGCATAGGCAATGTCAGGACGAGTGACTATAAGGTAGTTCAATTTTCCTACCAATCTCCTGTGTCTCTCTGGATCTTCAAACAACTCACTATCCCCTGCTAAATGTTGTAAATTTGTAGTCATTAGTGCACTACAAGGCTTAGCACCTAACTTTCCTGTCTCTGTCAATAGATTGAGGCCATATTTTCTTTGAGACAAGAAAATACCCTTCTTACTTCTTATAACTTCAATACCCAAGAAATACTTTAACAATCCCAAGTCTTTGGTCTGAAACTGAGTTTGGAGGAAGGTTTTAAGAGATAAAATACCTGCAGAGTCACTCCCAGTAAAACAATGTCATCCACATAGACTACCAGGAGAATTAGACCAGCCTCATATCGCCTATAAAATACTGAGTAATCACACTTACTCTTTTGCATACCAAATTCCTGTACTGCTTCACTGAATCTACCAAACCAGGCCCTAGGACTTTGTTCAAGCCATAAAGAGACTTCCAAAGCCTACAAACTTTACCCAACTCCCCCTGAGCAACAAACCCAGGTGGTTGCTCCATATACATCTCCTCCTGAAGATCACCATAAAGGAAAACATTCTAGATATCCAATTGGTGCAGGGGCCAATCATATGTAGCTGCTAAAGAGATAAACATGCGAACAGAAGCAAGTTTAGCTACAGGAGAAAAAGTGTCAGAGTAATCAACCCCATATGTCTGAGCATATCATTTTGCTACAAGGCGTGCTTTTAACCTAGCCACAGAACCATCAGAATTTACTTTTACTGTAAATACCCATTTACAACAAATAGCTTTCTTACCAGTGCGCAAAGAAAACAGTTCTCATGTACCATTAGCATTTAAAGCCTCCATTTCCTCTTTCATAGTAGCACACCAACCAAAATGAGACAGTGCCTCACCAACAGTATTAGGGATAGGAACAGAGTCTAAAGAAGTAACAAAACACTAAGAAAAAGAAAACAATTGATTATAAGAAACAAAAGAAGAGATAAGATAAGGACATGAACGTTTACCTTTACAAAGAGTAATGGGTAAGTCTAGATCAGAATCAGGATCAGTATGAGGTACAGGATCTCCCAACGAAGTAGCTAGTGGAGGATCTGAGTCAGGAATCTCCAATCTCCGGGAATAAACATGAACAATGGGAGGTCGAGTAGGTCTAGAGACAAAAGGAACAGGCTGTGGGAGAGGACTAGACATTGATTGGACAGTATATATTAAGAGATCATCCTCCTCCCCCTGACTCTCATACAAAGATGATTGAGGAAAAAATGGAGTGGACTCAAACAATATGATATCTGTAGAAATAAGATAACGATTAAAAGTAAGAGAAAAACAGAGGTACCCTTTTTGGAGCTGAGAGTACCCAAAAAAGACACATTTGAGAGACTTTGGATCCAATTTATTAACCTGTGGACGTACATCTCCCACAAAACAGGTACAACCAAAAATACGGGGTTCAACAGGAAATAAAGATTTTGTAGGAAACAAAGCAGTATAAAGAATATCCTCATTAAGGACAGAAGACGGCATACTATTGATAAAAAAATATGCCGTAGAAACTGCATCCGCACAAAAATATTTAGGAACTTTCATCTGAAAAAGAAGAGCACGAGTTACCTCAAGAAAATGCCAATTTTTTCTTTCGGCCACGCCATTTTTGGATAGGGTATCCACACAAAAAGACTGATGAAGAATGTCATTTTGTATCATATAAGACTGAAATTGTGCTGAAAAATATTCTTTGACATTGTCACTTCTTAATATGTGCACAGAAATATTAAATTGAGTTTTGATTTCATTACAAAAGGCACAAAAGATAGAAAATAACTCAGAACGATTTTTAATTAAATAAAACCAGGTAACACGAGAGTAATCATCAATAAAAGTAACAAAATAACGAAATCCAGTTTTAGAAGTAACAGAACAAGGATCCCAAACATAGACTGAACTAACTCAAAAGGGGATGAAGCCCGTTTATTAACTCTAGACACAGAAGGCAAACGATGATGTTTTGCAAACTAACACGACTCACATTCTAGTACTGATAAAGACTAAAACTGAGGACACAGCTTCTTCATGGTAGACAAAAAAGGATGACCCAATCTACAATGAGTTTCAAAAGGTGTTAATGTAATGGAGCAAACAAGCGACCACGGTACATGATTTTCCAGAATATAGAGACTACCTGACTCATGTCCTCTACCAATAATCTGCTTCGTCGTAAGATCCTGAAACAAACACTGGTCAGGAAAAAAAGAAAGAACAATTTAAGGTACGAGAAAGTTTACTAACAGAAAGTAGATTAAAAAAAAATTTTGGTAGACACAAAACAGATGACAAAGAAATTGACGAAGTCGGCTTCACAGTTCCAGAACCCATGACACAAGAAGTAGAACCATCAACTAAAGTAACAATAGAGGAAGTGAGATTAGACTGAAAAGCAGATAGAAGACTAGAATTATCTGTCATGTGATCTGTAGCACCAGAATCAATAACCCATTTGGATGAGGAACATACAAGGCATGTAGTGGATTTACCTGACTCAGCGATCGCAGTGACAGGGGAATTAGTAGGCTTTAGAGATGCTTGATACTGAGAAAACTGTGCAAAATCCTCTGCAGATACCAAAATAGTTTTCTCAGAAGAAGATATTGTAAAATCCTCTGCTGCCATATTTGCCATATGTGATCGCTGATTTTTCTTCTGAAGTTGCGAACAATTATATTTTGTATGGCCAGGCTCATTGCAATAATAACAAATGACTCATCTTGAGTCCTGATTAGAACTAGCCTCTCCATTACGCTAATTACTTATGTTGCCTGTAATTCCTCCTCTACTTCCTCTTCTATTACCCTATTGTCCATTTGAATTACGGCTAATAAGAGCACCACTGGCAGGCTGTGAAGATTGGATACTCTCTATACGAAGGACCTGTGTGAACGTTTCATGCAAAGAAAAAATCTCAGAACTGGAGAGAATCTGAGATTTAGCAGTCTCATACTCTGAAGGAAGGCCTGCAAGAAAACTCATAACAGTCAATTGCTCCCGTTAAGCCTGTTGAACTTTCACATCAGGACTAAAAGGCAACAATACATTAAGTTCCTCATACACCCATTTAAAATCCATAAAATAAGCCGAGAGACTTATCATCTTTCTCAGCACAGTATAATGCCTTACAAACATCATAAATACAGGAAATATTTCCTTTACCAGAATACAGAAAATCTAAGTAATCCATCAATTCCTTAACAAATTCACAGTGATTAATTAAACTAATTACCTTACTGTGAATCGAGTTTCGAAGCTGCAAAAACAACCGAGCATTCTCCCTTAGCCAAGTTTGTCGTGTATCATCAGTAGGTGAATCTTTAGTAAGGTGATCATCCTTATCAATGCTACGCAAATAGACCCTAACAGTCATACTCCACTCCAGGTAATTCAAACCATTAAGTTTGTATTCCGTTATCTTAGTCATCACCAGAATCACATCAGAAATAACATTCTTATTGTCTGCCATTTGTTGAGACAAAGAAAACTAACCGAAATGCTAATGCAAAGTGCTTACAGCAGCAAAATAACCCAAAATCACAAATCAAGCAAATACCAAAATAGGATCTGAGAGTCAAACCTCAGAAGTCCTTTAATGGTGTACTGGATTAGGCAACAGCACACAATGGTGGAATGAGGGGGTTGAGGCGACGCCGGCGATGTTGATCGGAGTCGAAACGGCTGGTCGGCGGCCAAGGTCTCTCCTGAGCTGAGTGGTGAGAACAAATAGTCACCCTAGATAGATGACCTTCTCTGATACTGTAGAAAGAGATAATTCTCATTGATTTCAATTAATCTGTACATGGGTATATATATACAATTGATTCCTATAATTGTGTTCTACTAATTATGAAGAAATCCTAAATAAGAAATCCTAAATAGGAATACAGAATACAGATTATACAGAGAAATAATATAGTAATTGACTTTCCATAACACTCCCCCTCAAGTTGGAGCATAGATGTTAATCATGCCCAACTTGTTACAAATGTAGTCAATCCTAGCTCCATTTAGAGCTTTTGTGAAAATATCTCCTAACTGCTCTCCAGTTTTGATGTGTCCTGTTGAGATGATCTGTTGTTGAATCTTTTCACGAATAAAATGACAATCAATCTCAATATGTTTGGTCCGCTCATGAAACACCGGATTAGAAGCAATATGAAGAGCAGCTTGATTATCACACCACAATTTCGCAGGCAGGGAGGTCTTAAAATCTGTCTCATCTAGTAATTGAAGTATCCACATTACCTCACATACTGATTGTGCCATGGCTCTGTATTCGGATTCAGCACTAGATCGAGAAACTACACTCTGCTTCTTGCTTCTCCAAGACACTAAATTTCCTCCAATAAACACGCAATATCCAGTAGTTGACCTTCTGTCAACCTTAGATCCAGCCAGTCGGCATCGAAAAACATTCAATATTCAAATGCCCATGATTACCATATAGCAAACCTCTTCTGGGCGCCCTTGGATAACATAAGATTTGTTCCAAGGCTTCCCAATGAGCAACGTTGGGAAAGACATAAACCGACTTACCACACTAACGGCATAAGCAATGTCGGGCGAGTGACTGTAAGGTAGTTCAATTTTCCTACCAATCTCTGTATCTCTCGGATCTTCAAACAACTCACTATCCCACGCTACTTGATTTGTAAAGTTGGAGTCCTTGGTGCGCTACAAGGCTTAGCACCTAATTTTCCTGTCTCTGTCAATAGATCGAGGACATATTTTCTTTGAGACAAAAAAATACCTTTCTTACTTCTCATAACTTCGATACCCAAGAAATACTTTAACAATCCCAAGTCTTTGGTCTGAAACTGAGTTTGGAGGAAGGTTTTAAGAGATGAAATACCTGCAGAGTCACTCCCAGTGATGACAATGTCATCCACATAAACTACCAAGAGAATTAGACCAGCCTCAGATTGCCTATAAAATACTGAGTGATCAAACTTACTCTTTTGCATACCAAATTCCTGTAATGGTTCACTGAATCTCCCAAACCATGCCCTAGGACTTTGTTTCAAGCCATAAAGAGACTTCCGAAGCCTACAATCTTTACCCAACTCTCCCTGAGCAACAAACCCAGGTGGTTGCTCCATATACACCTCCTCCTGAAGATCACCATGAAGGAAAGCATTCTTGATATCCAATTGATGCAGGGGCCAATCATATGTAGCTGCTAAAGAGATAAATAAGCGAATAGAAGCAAGTTTAGCTACAGGAGAAAAAGTATCAGAGTAATCAACCCCATATGTCTGAGCATATCCTTTTGCTACAAAGCGTGCTTTTAACCTAGCCACAGAACCATCAGGATTTACCTTTACTGTAAATACCCATTTGCAACCAATAGCTTTCTTACCAGTAGGCAAAGGCAATAGTTCCCATGTACCATTAGCATCTAAAGCCTCCATTTCCTCTTTCATAGCATCACACCAGCCCGGGATGAGACAAAGGCCTCACCAACGATATTAGGGATAGGAGCAGAGTCTAAAGAAGTAACAAAACACGAGAACAAGAAGACAATTGATTATAAGAAACAAAAGAAGAGATAGGGTAAGTACATGAGCGTTTACCTTTACGAAGAGCAATGGGTAAGTCTAGATCGTAATCATGATCGGTATGAGTGCAGGATCTCCCAACGAAGTAGGCGTGGAGGATCTGAGTCAGGAATCTCCAATCTCCTGGAATAAACATGAACAACGGGAGGTCGAGTAGGTCTAGAGACAGAAGGAACAGGCTGTGAGAGAGGACTAGACATTGGTTGGACAGTATATATTAAGAGATCATCCTCCTCCCCTGACTCTCATACACAGATGATGGAGGAAAAAATGGAGTGGACTCAAAAAATGTGACATCTGTAGAAACAAGATAACGATTAAGAGTAGGAGAGAAACAACGGTACCCTTTTTGGAGCCGGGAGTACCCAAGGAAGACACATTTGAGAGATTTTAGATCCAATTTAGTAACCTGTGGACGAGCATCACGCACAAAACATGTACAACCAAAAATACAGGGTTCAATAGGGAACAAAGATTTTGTAGGAAACAGAGCAGTATAAGGAATATCCCATTAAGGACAGAAGACGGCATACGATTGATCAAAAAACATGCCGTAGAAACTGCATCCGCCCAAAAGTGTTTAGGTACTTTCATATGAAAAAGAAGAGCACGAGTTACCTCAAGAAGATGCCGATTTTTTCTTTCGGCCACACCATTTTGGGATGGGGTATCCACAAAGAAAGACTGATGAAGAATGCCATTTTGTGTCATATAAGACTGAAATTGTGCTGAAAAGTATTCTTTGGCATTGTCACTTCTTAATATGCGCACAGAAATATTAAATTGAGTTTTGTTTTCATTACAAAAGGCACAAAAGATAGAAAACAACTCAGAACGATTCTTCATTAAATATAACCAGGTAACAAGAGAGTAATCATCAACAAAAGTAACAAAATAACGAAATCCAATTTTAGAAGTAACAGAACAAGGACCCCAAACATCAGAATGAACTAACTCAAAAGGGGATGAAGCCCGTTTATTGACTCTAGACACAGAAGGCAAACGATGATGTTTTGCAAACTGACACGACTCACATTCTAGTACTGATAAAGACTGAAATTGAGGACACAGCTTCTTCATGGTAGACAAAGAAGGATGACCCAATCTACAATGAGCTTCAAGAGGTGTTAAGGTACTGGAGCAAATAAGCGACCGCGGTACATGATTTTCCAGAATGTAGAGACCACCTGACTCGCGTCCTCTACCAATAATCTGCTTCGTCGTAAGATCCTGAAACAAGCACCGTCGGAAAAAGGAAAGCAGAATAATTTAAGGTGCGAGTAAGTTTACTAACGAAAGTAGATTAAAAGAGAATTTTGGTAGACACAAAGCAGAAGACAAAGAAATTGGAAGTCGGGTTCGCGATTCGAACCCATGACACAAGAAGTAGAACCATCGGCTAAAGTAACGATGTTGGAAGTGAGATTAGACCGAAAGCGGATAGAAGACTAGAATTACTTGTCATGTGATGCATGCACGTAATCAATAACCCATTTGGATGAGGAAGACACAAGGCATGTAGTGGATTTACGACTCATCGATCGCGATGTGAGGAAAGCGGTAGGCTTTAGAGATGCACGACATCTTTGGAAAATTGTGCAAAATCATCCGCAGATACCAAAATAGTTTTTTCAGAGGAAGATACTGTAGAATTCTCTGCTGCCATATTTGCCATCTGTGATCGCTGATTTTTCTTCTAAAGTTGCGGACAATTATATTTTGTATGGCCAGGCTCATGGCAATAATAACAAATGACTCATCTTGAGTCCTGATTAGAACTAGCCTCTCCATTACGATTATACATTTGCTGTAATTCCTCCTCTACTTCCTCTTCTATTACCTGTTGTCCATTTGGATTACGGCTAATAAGAGCACTACTGGCGGTGTGAAAATTGAGTACTCTGCATCGAAGGACCGTGTAAACGTTTCATGCAAGAGGAAATCTCGAATCGAGAGAATCTGAGATTTAGCAGTCTCATACTCTGAAGGAAGGCCTGCAAGAAAACTCATAACAGCCAGTTGCTCCCGTTGGGCCTGCTGAACTTTCACATCAGAACTAAAAGGTAACAATACATTAAGTTCCTCATATACCCGTTTAAAATCTATAAAATAAGCCGTGAGAGACTTATCCTCTTTCTCAGCACGGTAGAATGCCTTACAAACATCATAAATATGGGAGATATTCCCTTTACCAGAATACAGAAAATCTAAGTAATCCATCAATTCCTTAACAAATTCACAGTGATTAATTAAACTAATTACCTCACTATAAATCGAGTTCCGAAGCTGCAAAAACAACCGAGCATCCTCCCTTAGCCAAGTTTGTCGTGTATCATCAGTGGGTGGATCTTTAGTAAGGTGATCATCCTTATCAATGCTACGCAAATAGACCCTAGCAGTCTTACTCCACTCCAGGTAATTCGAAACATTAAGTTTGTGTTCCGTGATCTTAGTCATCACCGAAATCACATCAGAAATAACATTCTTATTGTCTGCCATTTGTTGAGACAAAGAAAACTAACCGAAACGCTAATCCAAAGTGCTTATAGCAGCAAAATAATCCAAAATCACAAATCAAGCAAATACCGAAATAGGATCTGAGAGCCAAACCTCAGAAGTCCTTTAATGGTGTCTTGGATCGAACAACGATGCAGTGGTGGAATGAGGGGGTTGAGACGATGCCGGCGATGTTGATCGGGGTTGAAACGGCCGATCGGCCGCCAAGGTCTCTCCTGAGCTGGGTAGTGAGAACAAATAGTCACCCTAGATTGATGACCTGCTCTGATACCATGTAGAAAGAGATAATTCTCATTGATTTCAATTAATTTGTACATGGATATATATATACAATTGATTCCTATAATTGTGTTCTACTAATTAGGAAGAAATCCTAAATAAGAAATCCTAAATAGGAATACAGAATACAGAATATACAGAGAAATAATATAGTGATTGACTTTCCATAACAGATACCATGTAGAAAGAGATAATTCTCCTTAATTTCAATTAATCTGTACATGGGTATATATATACAATTGATTCCTATAATTGTGTTCTACTAATTAGGAAAAAATCATAAATAAGAAATCCTAAATAGGAATACAGAATTCAGAATATACAGAGAAATAATATAATGATTGACTTTCCATAACAGAGTCCTGTATAGAGAAATTTTCCTAGATTGTGAAGATTCCTAACCCGTATAGGTTTCTTATCTAATGCAGTATTCTTTGTCTAAAAATATCTATGTGCTCTTAATTGAAATTGATATATAGAAAAACCACCTTCCTCTTCATGATATCGGAGTAGGTCCCATAGCCTAAATTCTTTCCTAAGATTTTTCTATTAAACTGATCGAAACCAACTGTAACCTAGGATGTGACCTACTTGGGTGTCTCACCACCAACCTCAGAATGTGACCTAGGTGCCGACCAGCCATCCTTGAAAGTCCAGTGACCGCATTTGGAAAGAGTGGCCTCCACGCACCACTCTTAGTTTATGTATCCTGTTCCACACGCCGGTGAGTGACCACACGTGTGTTATCCTCTGGCGACGTCTAGCAGTCACCCTTCATGTCTGAACATCGCCTCGACTTGGTGAGTCCATTCCCATGGGCCTTTGATTAGTTTGGTGCATTTTTTTGGGATCTGAAAGGTTCGAGATCTTTTCTCATCTTTTGAGCAGTTCTACTTTTGTGTAATTTCATGTTATGTTTCAAGGAATCTCTATTGTTTCTAAGAATTATTGTGTTTATTTGAGGATTGGGTAGTGTTGGTACTTGTTTTATTGGTACCCATTGAGTTTGCTTTGTTTAATTGAGAATCGGGATAAAGTTGACAATTATTTTGTGATAAAATTTTGTTAATTTTATCTAATGGCGAACAAAAAGCTTTTTTTTTTTTATGTAGTTCCAGTGATGATTAAGATCAAGGAACACAAACTTTAATTGTTTAAATTACCTAGAATGGAGTAAGACTAGCAGGGTTTGATTGTAAAGCATTGATAAGGATGACCACCTTACTAAAGATCCACCCACTAATGACACGAGGCAGGCTTGGCTCAAGGAGGATGCTCAATTGTTTCTGCAACTTCAAAATTCGATTCACGGTGAGGTAATCGATTTAACTAATCATTGCGAATTTGTTAAGGAATTGATGGGATTACTTGGGGTCCTTCTTCCATTACTTGTAACTCGCCTGATGTTGCATACTCAGTCAATGTGGTGAGTCATTTATGACTTCTCCAACTGTTGCTCATTGAAAAGCTTTGGGACAAATCTTATGCCATTCGAAGAGAGCTCCAGGACAAGACTTGTCATATAGTAATCATGGGCATTCCAATGTCGAGTGTTTTTCAAATGCAAACTAAGCAGGATCTAAGGCTGATAGAAGGTCAACTACTGGGTATTGTGTCTTTATGAGAGGTAACTTGGTATCATGGAGAAGTAATAAGCAGAATGAAGGCTCACGATCTAGTGTTGAATCGGAATATAAAGCTATGACACAATAAGTATGTGAAATAGTGTGGATACTACAATTATTAGATGAAGTGGATCTTAAGGTCTCTTTGCCCGCGTGGTTATGGCGTGATAATCAAGTTGCTCTCCATATTGCCTTCAACCCATTTTTCATAAATGGACCAAGCATATTGAGATTGATAGTCACTTTGTTCCTAAAAAAATTCAACAAAAGATCATCTTAACAGGACATATCAAAACAGAAGAGCAGTTAGGAGATATATTTACAAAAGCTCTAAATGGATCTTGGGTTGACTACATTTGTAATAAGTTGGGCATGATTAATATCTATGCTCCAACTTGAGAGAAAGTTTTATGGAAGACTAGCTCTAAATGGATCTTGAGTTGACTACATTTGTAATAAGTTGGGCATGATTAATATCTATGCTCCAACTTGAGAGAGAGTTTCATGGAAGACTACCTTGTAAAGAGTCATGTATAGCAAAATTTTCCTAGTTTGCGAGGATTCCTAACTAGTATAGGTATCCTATCTAACGTAGTATTCTCTATGTATAAATACCTGTGCACTCTTAATTGAAATTGATATATAGAAAAACCACCTTTCTCTTCAGTTTTTAGCATCTGGGTTTGGTTTAGATTGAATAAAATGGGTTTGATTTCTTAACCAATGGCTTGGTTTTTGAGCTGCACCTCAGCATATGGGGAAAACCCACAACAAATATTGGCCTACACATCTCAACACTCCATAAAAAATTATTATCATAGGCTTAAATTTTAATTAATCCATTAATCATAATTGCACGATAAAATTACTCTTAAATAATATATATATATATATATATATATATATATATATATATATATATATATAACCACTATATTTTTTATATTTACGCATTTCCCCCACATTTCCGTTTCTATATTTTTTAAAACACCATTTCCACATGTCCATTTCAGCATTTCTCAGTATCCGCGTTTCCATTTTCATGCTACACACCAATAGGCAGCTACTCCTCCTAGGTTTCCAATTGCAAACTACTTCCATTTTTCTAATGCAGGTCATTTTCATAAACTATAATTTGGTCTACAAGATATTAATTCTAAAAAATCCAAATCCACACAAATACCACTAAAGTATTGCCCCCATATAGAAAATTGAAGTGTTCAATCTGAAATCTAAAACAATATAAAGAAAATCTACATTGACTGAAACCATAACGTAGAACTTCTTTGACCTTTGACCATTTGTTATTTGCATCATTATCCCATAATGCCTTCATTATATTTGTTAAGTATGAAATATTTTATGGAAAGAATAGATAGAAGCATCACCAAACACTGTGAGGAGTCTCGAGGTTAATCCCATATATATTGTAGAATTTCACTTGGGAAGGAACTTTAGCAGAAGATAAGATCTCCTTTGTTTCATTAGCCCATTTCAAGATCTCTAAGTTGAAAGGTAGAGGAATATCCACTCCATCATAATTGACCTAAAAAAGAAAAATTAAGACATTATAACTCAAACACCGAACATATGCGCTCTTTTTTTAACATAGTCTCATTGTAAAATTACTTATCATGATTAACACAAGTAAATTAAACGTGTTTATTGATTGAATGAGATATCTATTTTTCATCTCAAATAAATAAATAAATAAATAAATATATATATATATATATATATATATATATATATATATATATATAAGAATGGATCAATTGTTAATAACAGATATTTAGCGGTTGAGAAGGTGAAATTTCAATGTTCTTAAAGTGTGATAGTTCTGTAATCCATAGATAACAAACCTTTTATCTGAAGACGATATCATTGCTTCACCATGAGATTGTGTAAAGCTTCATAACTAAGCATTGCACACAAGAAAAGTTTTGAGCTTACCTTGTTACTTGAAAGAGCATCTTTGAAAACTTTTATGCTTCCTTCAGGGGGATATGACTCTAGGATTAACTGAGGATTATCATCAATGTCTTTCTTCTCTCTCCAGATTTCCAAAAGAGGAATATGTTGCCAATTAAAATGTGGACAAGCCATCAACTCATATATTGATGGACATTCAATGAGCTGAAAAATCATCACATCACGGATAAGATATAGTAAGCTCATGAACATATACACACAGATCAAACTTAAGTCACTAAAGCAAGAAAAAGTTTTCCTTAGAAAGTGCAGACAGTGTCTTCAAGAATCGGAGTGAAATAAAATTAATACTGACAAATTTCTAATTAACATAGTGAGCAGAGAAAAGAAAATAAATTGTCTAAACATTAAAAAGAGGGTGATACACAACTCTTCAATATATATTTCTGTGGATCAGAGTGACAATTAAAATGGGAATTTCTTTGCACATTCAATAGATAAAAGCAAAATTGTACATTTGAAGCCCCAGAAAAAAATTGCTATTTCTTTTTCCTTCAGGGAAAGGAAACACAATTTCATTTTTTTTTCCCAATTTTCTTTCTTGTTCTGTAACGTCATGCATTATCATCTACTTTATTTAGAACAGCCTCCAGATAGTTTTATAATGACTATTGTAAGAGTTTTATAATGACTATTGTAAGTGTGGAGCAGGAAATAGAAGGGACAGAGACTAAATAAATCCAACAGAAAGAGAACTAACTTTTAAACCACTCATAATTCAATATCTAACATTAGCACATATGAAACCCAAACAAACATGTATTTAAAATGCTGAAGCAGATGGGGTTCCCACCAGCTGGTGCATGCTCCACTTTGATATAAAAAAGTTCTGTTCCCACCCTTCAACAAATGACATCCCATTTAGAAAAGTAGAGGTGATGTAACCAGGTGCACCTGTTGGACAGAAATAACACTACACTTACAACATTAAATAAAAATTCCAAAAAAGTTCTGCAATTTGAAGCTAGAGAAATTGAAAGCTAAAAATTAGAAAGAAATGCAACATGATAAATTTTTAATACAAGTCCAACTGTGTGATTAATGAAATACAAATTTCAGGCTACAGAGTTAAAAGTTGTATTTCAGTAAAGAGAATATTTGGTTGTAGCAAAAATGCAAACAATGCAACACTTCATCATCATCTATGCAATTGTTTAAAGTTTATATCAACTTAGGGTGCATTAATAAATAATAATCCCCATTATGCACTTGATATCAAAATTTTCAGTATTTTATTTTAAAAATATGCATGAAATTAACTTTTCAGGCTTTAACATTTTAAGTGCATTTTGAAACATTTTTATTTTTAGGCTTTAGCAAAAAATTGAAAAAAGAAATACCTAGTATATTAGTGTTAAAAAAAAAAAAAGGTTCTACTTAATGGGTTACATTAAGAGTTATTATTTTCCTAACTATTACCACAAGCATTGAAATGGTTTTAATCTACTAAATACCATCACCACTGCCACCATTAGTCCATTACCACAACTGTCACTCCAAATACCATGGTTATCATTCACTACTACCATCATCATATCCACCACTACCACAGTTCTCAACACCACTATAGCTATCATCAACCGCCACCATTACCATTACTATATCATCAACTACCACTAACATTACAATTATCACCCCAACAACCACCAAAATCAATGCCACTGCCACCATCACTAACCAATAACCACTCATTATTCTTTATGCAATATAATTGAATCTACAAATCTTCAATTTTAAAATTTAACACTTGATAATTAACTTATATTTTAACTCCTAATTTGAGGACTAAAAATATTCATCTCTTATATTTTCAGCAATGAAACAACACTCCTAAAGAACATTTTTACACGGAGTCTGATACATCCATACAGAAAAAGGAAACATTGATACACGGAAATGCGAAAACAGACACAGGGAGATGACATTTCTCAAAAATATAGGAATCTGAAGCTAGGGGAAATGTCTAAATATTAAAATTGTGGGGGTACATTTATGAAAATTATTTTTTGAAAAGTGCTTGACAAATTGTCTATAGCTTTTTGTGTAAATATACAGTTGCCAAGAGCGAAATTAATGCCCAATGCTACATTTCTCCTAACTTAAAGACTTTGGCACAGCATGACGCATACAAGTGATTTCCCTGATGCAGAGCATGTTCATGTGGATGCTGTATTTTTATTTTTTATTCTTCCTATTCAGTTTTAATGTTTCTTAGTCTAATTAGGTTTTTTTATTTTATTTTAGTTTCCTATTCCATCTAGGACTTAGTTTATTTTCCTATTCTAATTAGGTTTTAATTTAGTTTTCCTATTTCATAGTATTAATTATTTTCCTATTTTATATAGATTTCCTATTGCATTTTTAGTTTATCTAAAATTCCTAAATAGTATATCAATTTTACTGTTAGGTTTAGGAGATCAAGACTTCATAAATAGCCCATATATCCTATGTATTTTAGAGTTTTAAGAGATTTAATTAATAAAATATGCATAGTTTTTATCTCAAATACTTGTGTATTGTGTGTCAGAGTATTCTACTTGAGCTTCATGCTTCATTAGATAATATCAAAGCAGGGAAATCGCCTCAATCAGATGGCTTACCTTGATGTAAATGGTAATTATAGTGGTTCTGCTTAAGAAAATAGGCCGGGCCTGACTCACCTCCAAAAACCAGTTCAAGGGGAAAAGAGTGCCCAAGGCCATATAAGAAGCACATTACCCCTATTCCAAACCAATGTGGGATCTTAACACACACCCCTCACGCTCAAGACCGAACATTTGGAGTGTTAAATACTTATGGAAGGTCCAAATATTGGTTGGAGAGACTCTGATACCATCTTAAAAAAAAAAGGTCACGCCTAACTCACCCCCAAAAGCTACCTTTTGGGAGGAGGAGGAGGGGGGGGGGGGGGGAAATACCCAAAGCCATATAAGAGGCACATTTCCTCTATTCCAAACCAATGTGAGATCTTAGCAATTCTCATGATGGTGATTGAGGAACTAGAGCCCTCAGTTATAAGGATGAGTTGCAACTTTTGGAGTAACAAATGAATGTCAAGTTTGAGCATATCGAGAGACACTTCGAAAAAATTGCAAAAAGTCTTCCTGCTTTAGGAACTAAAACAAACAACTAAGGGTAAATGTAGTTCATTGTGACCTATCAACATACCTTTTCATACACGTAGGCAATATATCTTCGATAAAGATTCAGATGAAAAGATGACTATCAGCCATTCTAATTCAATAGACATCAACGGTATGGTGGCAATAGGAGAAGAGGCGTGTATGGGAATCATGAAAGGGAAAATCGATTGAAAATTGATATGCCTAATTTTTATGGAGATCTCCAAATAGAAGAATTCTTAAATTTGGTAATGAATGTGGACGATTCTTCGACTCTGTTTACACAGCATTTTAAATGAGTCAAATTGGTGGCTTCATAGTTGAAAGGTGATGCTTATGCTTCGTGGGAACGGCTATAATCTATAAGGAACCAAGGGAAAGGCCAATTTGTACTTGGCACTATTATCAAAGGCGCGCCTTAGGCGCAGCGAGCATCGACCGAAGGGAAGAGGGCACAGCATATCATTGAGGAGCACCAAGGCGCACCCCAAGAAGGCCAGGCGCCGAAAAATAAAACTATAACTATGAAGCCACATACATACATACATATATATATATATATATATATATATCGGCATCAAGGGAAGAGGGCCTGACATATCATTGAGAGCACCAAAAAATAAAACTATAACTATGAAGCCACATACATACATACATATATATATATATATATATATATATATATATATATATATATGTATGTATGTATGTGGCTTCATAGTTGAAAGGTGATGCTTATGCTTCGTGGGAACGGCTATAATCTATAAGGAACCAAGGGAAAGGCCAATTTGTACTTGGCACTATTATCAAAGGCGCACCTTAGGCGCAGCGAGCATCGACCGAAGGGAAGAAGGCACAGCACATCATTGAGGAGCACCAAGGCGCACCCCAAGAAGGCCAGGCGCCGAAAAATAAAACTATATATATATATATATATATATATATATATATATATCAAAGGCGCGCCTTAGGCGCAGCGAGCATCGATCGAAGGGAAGAAGGCACAGCACATCATTGAGGAGCACCAAGGCGCACCCCAAGAAGGCCAGGCGCCGAAAAATAAAACTATATATATATATATATATATATATATATTAAAGGATTCTAGGGTTTCTTTTAAAAGCCTGTCGGCAATACCAAATAAAGAGAAGAAGAAAAAGAAGAAGAAGAAGAAAAAGAAGACCAAAACCTGTGATTTCCAGTAGCTCTAGCCGAGTATGCTTCTCCTTCTCCTGTGATTTCCAGCAGCTCTAGCCAAGTATGTTTTAATTTTTCTCCTTCTTCTTCTCCTTCTGCTTCTTCTCCTTCTCCTGTGTTTTCCAGTAGCTCTAGCCAAGTATGTTTTAATTTTTCTTGTTTCTCCTTCTGCTTCTTCTCCTTCTGCTTCTTCTCCTTCTTCTCTCTCTCTCTCTCTCTGTGTGTGTGTGTGTTTCGTCAGTGCACTACTGCACTTCTTTTTCTTTTTTTTTGCTACCATGCTCTCTTCATCCCATATGCCTCTCTCTTTCTCTCTGTTTCGTCAAGTCCCAGTGGCTGTGGTTGTGGCTATTTTTTTCTTCTGCCATGCTCGTATGCCATATGCTTTTTTTATTTTTTCATTGTCTAAATTTGTGATTTTGTTTAGTGTGAATGTGAAGGAATGTTGACAATTTGATATGTGATGTCCATTTGTTGAGAATTGAGATGCTAATTCCATTACTCTAAATTTCTTATTAGTTATTAGCTTTTAGTTTTATGATTGATTTAAATTGGGTTCATTTTCTTATTGCTAATTGCTATTAGTTCTTATTATAAATTATTAAAAATATTGTAATTGAGTTTATGACTATGTTATCAAAAGTATTAATATCTCTTATTATAATTAGAATATGGTATTATAACTTGGTTTGTATATTGCATTGTTGCTACTTGCTATTAGGTAAATATGGTTTATGTTATTATAAATTATTAATTTCCTTGTCTCTAGTTTACTAGAATTTACCAGTTTATTAAATTTTAACTTTTTGTAGTTTATTAGTGTCTTTAACTTTTAGTAGTTTAATTTTTATCCCTTTTGGATTGCAAAATTATTATTACTTGAACGCTTGTTGGTTATTATTATGTAGTTTTATGTTACTTGAAGTGTGATCATAGTTATTAAAGGCGCACCTCATGCACGCCTCAGGCTCCAGCCCTAAAGACTCTACAAGAGAAAGGTGGGCGACATGCACCAGGTCCTTGCCTTATGCGCCTAAGCGTGTTCCTTGTTCCAAGTGCAAGGCTAAAAATGCGTACCTTTTTTATTTCCACATTCGGCGAGTACTTCCATTAACAAAAAGCACTACCACTCAACTCGAAATTTGTCGATCTAAAAATTTTCGAAATTAGTATTGTTGGTGACTAAGTTGAAAATGAGTATTAAGAGGATAAAGGTGTAGAAGAAGATAAAAAATATTATGATGCTACTCTTGATGAAGATTGAAGAGTAGTTATTTTATAATTGCTTGACTTTAGTTGTGAAATATCAAAAGACTAGTCAAGTTTTAATATATTAGTACTTGAATGCTTATTAGTTATTATTATTTTTTAATTTTATGCTATTTGAAGTTTGATGGAATATTCACATTTATCTTACTTTGATTTTTTTTTTTTTTTTGCACCTCCCCTCGCTCAAGCGTGCGCCTTCGCCTTACGCTTTACGCCTAAGCTCCGGAACTCCTTAGTGCCTTAGTGTGCATTGAGCCTTTAATAACTATGAGTGTAATAAAGGCTTAGTTGAGTTGAGTTGAGTTGAGTTTGTGTCTTATCTCTCTCGGGCGCTTATGCGCCTTGCGCCTAGACTCCAGGACACTTTGGCGCCTTGGTACGCCTTTAGCCTTTAATAACTATGGTACTTAGTACATGATGAAGCATTTGTTGGAACAAGAATTTCTGCTTCTAGATTATTAGTAGATTTTATTCTAGCAGAATCCATTAGTGACTAAAAAATGAAAAAGAGAAGAACAAACAAAGGAAGCTTTGGGATTCAATAATGAAACTTGAAGTGGATGTTGGAATAACGTCTGTTAGTCCCTATTTTGTAGGATTTTTTATTTCTTTCCTTCTTATAGCTATATTCTTCCTTTTGTTTAGTTTCCTAATTAGTCTAGAATTCCTGTTGTATCTAAATTTCTTGTATATAAATAGAAAGAGTATATAAAGCATATTAATACTTAAAATACAGAGAAATACACTGATTTTTCTCCCAAAACTAATTTGTTCAATGTGGTACCACAGCTCTGCCATCCTTCATTGGCCAAAGCAGTTAGGCTTAGGGTTTGCTTGGTCAAGCTTCTAAGCAACGTCTGCAAGGGGGTTTGAGGTACACCACCCACGTCAAAAGGGAGACTAGCTGCCAATCAGCCTTGACAAAGGAGCCATTGTCCGGTGACGCGTGACTCCACGTGCTGCAACAACATCCAACATCATTCCCACGCATCGGCGCATGAAGCTTTTTCCGATGATCTTTTCCAGCCATTCTCTTTTTCGATTGGCCTTCCTTGTGAGTTGCGCCTCTGCCCAGCTAGTTAGGTCTTTGTTACCTGGACCTCTTGTTTTTGAACGACTTCTATAATTTTTTTGGTACTATTACTCTACCTACTATAGCTTTTTAGTATTGTTATTCCTTTTTTTATTGAAAATGGCTGAGAAAAAAAAAAGAGATTTCAGAAACTAAGATGAGTATTATGACTAACAACCCTTCTTTACAAAACAATCCCGTAAAGCTTGATGGTATTAATTATCTTGCGTGGTCAAGATCCTGTTTATTGTTCATTCAGACTAGAGGACTGCAAGGACATGTCACGAGGATAAATCAAAACTGAAAACATAAATCAAAATTTAAAACTGAAAGTATCACTTATAGCCAGTGGGAATCGGAGAATTCCCTTGTTATGTCTTTTGACTTGTTAATTCGAAGCAGCCTCAGATAGCCCATGGGTATTTGCTGTTGAATAGTGCAACAGCTATTTGGAATGCAGTTTCCCAAACCTATTCTCAGATGGGCAATGATTGATGCATAAATTTATAAGCTTTGAAATAGGGTCCATAGTACGAAACAAGGTGAGATTACCATTGCTTAGTACTTCACTGAATTTAGTGGTTTATGGCAAGAATTGAACTATTATCAGGATTTTCATGCCACGTGTACTATTGATTCTGTTAAGTTCCAAAAACATATTAAAAAAGAGCAAATTTATGACTTTCTTATTGGGTTAATCATAGAGTATGATTAGATTCAGGTCCAAGTACTTGGCAAGGATCCTATGCCTTCCCTAAGGCAAACCTATTCTTATGTACAATAGGAAGAAAGTTGTAAAAGTGTCACAATCTACTCTATACCTATGGACAAGGCTAGGTCAGTAACTACTTCTTCTCGAGAACAGTCACATGCCTTTTATAATGGTCCATCAGACAAAAATAATCTACACTATGACTACTATGGGAAATCCAGGCATACGAAAGAGCATTGTTGGAAACTGCATAACCACCCAACGAAAGGGCGTGGTGGTAAACGGATGGGCTCAACAAGACCTCAAGCAAATGTATCTAAGATAGTAGATTGTTCTAAAAACACAAATACCATTGGGATCCTCTCTAATAAAGGAGGACAATCCCTAAGGCATTTGCTGTCACAGCTGGAATCTCAAACTCCCACAATTGTCTCATCTAATTTTGTCAAATCAGGTAATATTTTTCTACCATGTTATATGTCAGTGAGTGTTGGACACTGAAGAAGCGTATGTGTCTAAGATAAGAGTTGCGAAGATGAAAATGTTAAGATGGATGAGTGACCATACTAGACTAGATAATGTCCGTAATAAGAGTATTAGAGAAAATATAGGAGTGGTGCCAATTGAGAATAAATTGAAAGAAGGGAAATTGAGATGATTTAGTCATGTGAAGCGTAGACATATGGACGCTCCAGTTAGATCAGTAAAGCACATTGGGTTAGAGGATAGAAAGAAAAGAAGGGGTAGACCTAAACTGACTTGGAGGAGAGTAGTACAACATGACCTAGATGCATTACACATTTTTGAGGATTTAACCCAAAATTGTTTAGAGTGGAGAAAGAGAATCCATATAGTCAACTCCAAATTTTTGAGATGAAGGCTTAGTTGAGTTGAGTTAAGCTGAATTAAGATTCTAGAGCAAACAGGCAAATGACAAGCTCTTCAAATAAGTTCACAACCTATTCCCCATGTTCAAAAAAAGAAAAAGGCTGCATAATGGATGGATCCTTATCCAATATGTCTGGAACAGGTTCTGCTGAATGTACTCCCACTATAAATCTCACTTCAGTTTTACTTGTGCCTAGTTTTCCTATTAAACTTTTTGTCCATTAACTCTATTACTAAAGCCCTTAACTGCAGAATTAAATTTATTTTCATGCCCATTTATATTTCAGAAATTGAAAACAGAGAGAACGATTGGCAATAGTAGAGTACAAGATGGCTTGTATTTGTAAGATAATAGTGTTGATTTCTCAAATCCTAAAGCTTTGCTAGGAAATTTAATAACAGCTGATCAGGAGATTATAAGTGGCATAGGGGATTAGGACATCCCTTGTTTTCAACCTTAGAAAAATTATATCCCATTTTGTTTAGACAATGCAAATCAGAATTATTAATTTGTGATACTTGTGAACTTGCTAAACACACAAGACATTCTTATCCTTCAATAAATAATAAAGCTTTGGTTCCATTTATGACTATTCATTCTCATATATGGGGTCCTACTCAAACAGTCTCTTCATTTGATTATAGATGGTTTGTCACTTTATTGATTGTTACGCTAGATAGACTTGGGTTTATTTGTGGCAAGCTAAAAATGAAGTGTTTTCGTGTTTCCAATAATTTCATAAAATGATTCGCACCTAGTTTGATGCACAGGTCAAAATTCTAAGAATTGATAATGAGACAGAGTATATGAACAGAAACTTCCAGTCTTATTTAGATTCCCATAGGATCTTACATCAAACTAGTTGTGTGAATAATAGTGCATAAAATAGTGTTTGAAAAGAAAAATAGGCATTTACTTGAAGTAGCTAGATCCCTTGTGTTCACAATGAACCTTCCCAGATCTTACTGGGGGATACTATTTTTTCTATTGCATATCTTATCAATTGCATGCCTCTTCACATACTAAACTTTAAGAGTCCTTTGGAAGTTCTTAAAGGTAAGAACTCTTATATTGTTTGTCCAAAGGTTTTTGGGTGTTTTCGCTTTGTTCATAGGTCACATGTTGAAAAATTAGAACCTAAACCCTAAAATGTGTGTTTGTGGGTTATTCTGGAACTCAAAAAGGGTATAAGTGATATCCTCCTCTTTCAAAGAAATACTTTGTGAGCATGGATATCACCTTTAGGGAATTTGAACCTTATTTCCAATCACCTATTCAAGGGGAGAATAAGAAGGAAAATGTTACTTTCCCTACCCCTATACCTTTTCAAAGGGAGATTCTTAGACCTGAAATCAATCTGAGTAGCAATGATAAGGACCAATCAATTGCTCCTCAAACCATAGAGATACTAAATAGGGTGGATTTAAGAACTTACACTCGTCGTGAAAAGACAGATGCAGTCATTGAGCTTGATACACCTAATCAATCAAAATCCCTGAATTCAACTCCTGAACATCCTGAACTTGAAGAATTACGCAGTGAGTCTCCTTCTAATACTCAAATCGAACTCCAATACTCCTTATGATGATCTTGATATACCCATTGCTTTAGAAAAGGAGTTAGGACATACGCTAAACATCCTATATCCAACTTTGTTTCCTATGATTCTTTATCTCCCTCCTATAGAGCCTTTGTCTTGTTTGTTTCTTCTATTTCTATCCCATAGGATTGAAAGAAAGTATATCTTGATCTAAATTGGAAGGAAGCCATGGTAGAGGAGATAAAGGCATTAGCAAAAAATGAGATAAAGGATCTTTTTACTCTTCCATTAGGAAAGAAACTGGCAAGATGTAAATGAGTGTTTACAGTGAAGCATAGAGCAAATGGTTCCATTGAGAGGTATAAGGTCAGGTGTTACATAGCAGAATCTCAGAACACCATAAAACCAGAATTAGAAGAAGAAGAAGAAGGAGAGAGAGAGAGAGAGAGAGAGAGAGAGAGAGAGAGAACAATTAGAGAGGAAATAACTGTTGGATTGTTGATTTGATGATCATTCCTATCAATTACAATGCAAATGGCTATTTATATCATTCACTAACTACTTAGTCATAACATTCCCCACCTCTTGAAATCATTCTTGTCCTCAAGAATGAAGAAAGGAACTATAATCAGCAAAAACATATTGCAATTACAAACCACCTGCTACAATTTTAAGTCCTCAAATGAATTGTAATGTTCAAAACTAATATACTGAAATTGTACTTTCTATCCTCATATTTCCTTTTCTTTCTCTGCCTTCTCCATTTTTCAAATTCATCTTCTTTAAGACTTACAAATGCAGCTCCCTTCAAGATTAATTTCTTCTTCAGCCTTCTCGATTTCTCTCATTTATCCTCCATGGAAATTAAGAATACACAAGAATAGAACTTGTAATCTTGGTCCTTTTAATTTGGTAAGATCAATTCATCCCCATTGCACCAAGAAATTGCAATTTCCGGTAAAATTTTCGTGTGACAAGCAAATTTTCTGAGCTGAAAAAGGCAATTCGATAGCATCCCACTCCATTTCTCGAACTCCAGCAACAAGAACCTCATTTTGGTTGGTTAACACATGTTGAAGGCCATGACGGAAATTTTGGACTTCCTTCACAACACAATGCTCAAGAAATTCTGAATTTCTTGATTCAAAATTCTGTTCATGAACATCTTTAATCCCAAAATCAATGTAAATTGCTTCTTGGATTTGAGAAAATATTTCACAATCATCCTCAAGAAATTCCTTTGTTTCTTTCTTTATTTTTTGCTTAAATTTTCCTTGTTGATCTATCATGTCTTCATCAGTTCCAAGGGTTATGGATTCTGCACTCAGAAATTCTTCAACAGTAGCAATATTTATCAATATTGCTTTGATCTTTCATTTGTGGATTAGCTGGATCCTTTGGAAATATTAGCAAACCACTACTTTCGGCTCCCCCAACTCCAATACCCTCAGTAGAGACCTCATTGTCTTTTTCCCTTACAAATTTACTCACAAAAGATCTCAAATCCTCCCCCAATGTATTGTTGTCAATAGAGACTCGATCCAATTTATCCACGGTAAGGACCTTCTCTTTCTCCTTTACGAATGTAATCATGAAAGATCTTAAATCCTCCCTCAATGCATTGTTATCAGCAGAAAATTGGTCCAATTTTCCTTTCAACACATTAAATCTTTCCTCTATTGAATTAAATTTCCCATCCACATTCTCCTGCATAACCCTAATTCTTTCTTCCAATTCACCAACCCTAAACAACTCAGAACTAACCACCATAGACTAGTCTTTATTGAGACAGTAATGCAGTAAAACCCAAGAACTTCAAGAACGGGGTTTTCAGTATGATATGGAGTTTCAAGAATTTCAAGAAACAAAGAAATCAAGAAAGAACATAGATCTAATTCTCCGAAAGCAGAAATTTTGAGTGAGGAAGACGATTTCAAGAAATTGAAGAAAATACAAATTCCCACCAAAACCCTAACTTTAGGGTTTGTACCTTAAAGAAAAGAACTAACAGGAAGAATAAAGAAGGAAGAGGAAATAAGGGGAAGAAAGAGAAGAAGGAAGAAGAAATAGAGGAAGAAGAAGAATAGAGAGAAGACAAAGATCTCAGAGAAGAAGAAGGAGAATTGGAAGAAAGAGGAGAGGAAGAGAGAAGAATAGAAGGAACCTGGTATTTGGGAAGAGTAATCTGCCATAAATGTTGTCCATTGATCTAACAGCTCTGATACCAGTTTGCTACATAGCAAAATCTCAGAACACCATAACACCAGAAGAAGAAGAAAAAGAAGAAGAGAGAGAGAGAGAGAACAATTAGAGAGAGGAAATAACTGTTGTATTGTTGATTTGATGATCATTCCTATCAATTACAATGCAAAGGGCTATTTATATCATTCACTAACTACTTAGTCATAACATCAAGCTAGTGGCAAAAGGCTTTACTCATACATGTAGGGTGGATTATTAGGAGACTTTTCCACCTGTTGTAAAGATGAATACTATCAAGCTCTTACTGTCCTGTGTTGCAAATCTTAAATGGGACCTACAGCAGTTTGATGTTAAAAATGGTTTTTTGCATGGAGATTTAGAAGATGAGGTATATATGGAGATTCTTCTAGGATTTAAAGATGAAAAGACCAAGAGAAAAGCCTGTAGATTGAAGAAAGCATTATATGGTTAGAAACAGTCACCAAGAGCATGATTTGACAAATTCAAAAATTCAATGATTTCCTTTAGTTTCTATCAAAGCAATGCTAATCGGTATTTATGAAACATCTTAGAGGTAAGATTATACTGCTTATTGTCTACATTGATAAAATAATTATGATAAGAAATGATAAGGAAGAGATTACCCATCTTAAGGATCGCTTGGCCCTGGAATTTGAGATTAAAGACTTGGGTAAGTTAAGGTACTTCCTTGGAATAGAAGTTGTCAGATCAAACAAGGAATTTTAATTCCTCAAAGGAAGCACATATTAGATCTCCTATATGAGACTGGCATATTGGACTGTAAAGCAGCAAAATCTCCGATTAAAGCTAATCACAATCTACAAACAGGAGTTGAGGAATCAATTGACATAGAGAGATATTAGAGATTAGTTGGGAGATTGATTTATCTCTCTCATACTAGACCTGACATAGCCTATGCTGTAAGCCTGGTGAACCAGTATATGTACGATCCCTGAGAACCTCACTTAGACTTTGTCTTCTGCATTTTGAGGTATTTAAAATCTGTACCTGGAAAGGGACTTCTTTTTTCAAAGCATAGCCACCTCCAGATAAAAGCCTTTACAGAAGCAAGTTGAGTTGGATCTCTTGATAATAAGAGGTCAACATCAGGTTATTGTACCTTTGTCAGTGGCAATTTAATAACTTTAAGAAATAAGAAGCAGAATGTAACAGCAAGATCTAGAGCAGAGGCAGAATTCAGAGCTATGGCACAGTGTATTTGCAAGTTATTATGGGTGCAGAAAATGATGGGGGAAATGAGACTATCAGAAGCAAACAGTTTGTCATTGTTTTGTGACAACAAAGCTGATATCAGTATAATTCATAATCCAGTTCAACATTATCAAACCGAACACATAGAGAATGATCGACACTTCATAAAGGAAAAAAAATAGTGGATGAGTCATTAAGTCTCTCATGTAACTTTAAAGGAACAAGTTGCTGACGCGTTTACTAAAGGATTAAGCAGCAAGATATTCCATACTCTAGTTTGCAAATTATGCGCGTGTGATATACATGAACCAACTTGAGGGGAAGTATTGAAATCCCGTCTGTCAGTCCCTGTTTTATAGGATTTTTAATTTCTTTCTTTCTTATAGTTATCTTCTTCCTTTTCTTTAGTTTCCTAGTTAGTCTAGAATTCCTGTTGTATCTAGATATCTTGTATATAAATAGGAAGAGTACATAAAGCATATTCATACTGAAAATACACAGAAATATACTTATTTTACTCCCAAAACTAATATGTTCAACAGTGGAGGAGCCTAATTTTAAGAATCTGAACTACAAACTTTAATGAAATTTTCTTTAGCTATGGCTGAAGATGAAGAGCTTGAGCAATGTGTCCCATGGAATAGAAAATATCATGTTTTGGAGATCCCATTGGAAGTTGAAGAAAAACCATCAATGGAGACGATATTGGAAGTTGGAGAAAAACAAGTCATGGCGATGCAAACTGAAAATTTATCTGACTCCTTAATTTCTATTGATTTTATTAGTCTTGGTGTTTTTTGGATACAAAGGAAAATGTGATGATGCTCACTTCAATTTTGTCTAATTCACAATTGTTTATATTAACTAAGAAGACTATATGATGCACTTACCCAATGAAGATTTTCAGTCTCTTTTACTTTAAAATATGAGGAAGAGTTAATTCCAAGTGGGGCAGAATGGTATGAAAGCTTACAACAAAAATTTTCAGGTCGTTGCAAGTTGTTCTAACTCGAAGACGAGTTTTTATTCCAAGCGGGAGAGTATGATGTGGAGCATGTTCACGTGGAAGCTGTATTTTCTTTTATTATTATTAACTTTTCATATTCAATTTTGATGTTTCCAATTCTAATTAGGTTTTCTATTTTAGTTTCCTATTCCATCTAGGACTTAAATAATTTCCTATTCTATTTACGACTTAGTTTATTTTCCTATTCTAATTATGTTTTAATTTGGTTTTCCTATTTCAACTAGAATTAGTTATTTTCCTATTTTATCAAGATTTCCTATTGTATTTAGTTTATCTAAAATTCCTAAATAGTATATTAATTTTTCCCAATAGGTTTAGGAGATCAAAACTCTATAAATAGCCCCAATATCCTAGAGTTTTTAGAGACTTAATTAATAAAATTCTGCAAATTTTTCCTCTCATATTTGTGTACGGTGTGTGGAGAGTATTCTACATGAACTTCACGCTGTGTCATTCACCCTTGCCAATTTTTATACAATAAATATTTTTTAAAAAATCCATTCAAGTAAATATTATCATAAATTATGCAAACATTATTAAATCAATTCATCAGAATTCCTTAATTGAATATATAAAAAAAAAATACAGCAATAGTCCTCAAAAGTCAAAAAAGAGGGGAAATACAAAATACAAAACTGGAAAAAAAATTGAAAGATGAAATAGCAAAAGAAAAAAAAAGGACAAAAAACAGTTGAAAAGAAACAACAAAAACTCATAGCAGCCAGCAAGGTTGAGTATCATGGATTTAAATAGCACTCGAAAAAATTGCAAAATTTATGAAATTAATAGATATTTGAAGATATAGAAAGTAGAGACACAGAAGGGGAAATTAGAAACAAGAAAGAAAACAAGATCTCTGCCTTTATGCTTCAAAATAAAAAGGACTTTTGTGCCCACATGATTAACAGCATAAATGAGAAACTAGGCCAAACATAGTTTTCCTTATTTGGGAGTTTTTTAGGACAATGAAATATATTTGGATAAACCTACTCACAGCATAAATGAGAATCTCGGGCAAACATAGTTTTCCTTATTTGGAATTTTTCTAGCCCTCTTCCTTATTCTGATGACTTCATTCCATTTCCTATCATGCAGTTGGCTCCATTGCCAACATAAGATGACCTATCTGTTTGAATCATTGTCCGTTAATCAACAAAATATAGTCATTTTTTCTCCTTCTTTCTCCTGTTGAACTTCACTCTCATTCCTTACCTCTATTCCTTCCCTCTTTCCCGCTTTGCCTTCTCTTCTCCATCCTGTGATATCTGTATCCTTGTCACTATTACTTGATCCTAGTTCTAAGACATATTTCCAGAAATATAATTTAAATTCTCCACTTCAGGCAATGCATGGTTATTCAGTCTGAATGTGGCAATGTTGGACCTTTTCCACAAGAATATTACATTCTGTTAGACTGTCCATTGATGTTGCCAAATTACACAAAAATCTTACCCCGGAAAGGTGCAGCAATGGCAATCCAATTCTTCACATATTTCTCGAAAATCTGCCATAAGAAACAAAAATTGTGAGGTCCTCATTGGAAGGGAAAACCATCAAACTATAATTACGTCAGCCAACACACACATTCACAGAGCAAAGAAAGGAAAAAAAAATGACAACTCAGGGAAAGTGAGGGATTGTTACATCACTGTGCAAGGACATGAAACATTTAACCAGAAGACCACCCATAGAATGGCTTATGATGTTTATCTTCTTCCCACCAGAAGCAATATACACTGACTCTAATTTTGTAGCAAAGCACTCCATTGTCTCTGGCAACCTAAAAGACAAATAAAGAATGAATACAAACATGAATTACATGCTTTCTTCCAGCAAACTATTATCGTATACAAAGTTCAACATTTGACACTAGATATCAAGCTCCAAAAATTAGATTAGTCACCACTATACAGCATACTAACTGCATAAAATGTCACATATTTGCATTCTTGCATTTGGTGTTTTGTTTCACATTCTTGAGCTATTTTAGTGTTTATTATGTTTAATGTAAGTTTTGCAAGTGTTCAAAGTGACTGAAAGTGATTTGAAGTCATTTGGAGCTAAAATGAGCAAAATTTAAGAATTGTAATTTTTGGTGGGGCCCTCTAATGACGTGGCATATGACATAGCAGCCACAAGGGTGGCATATGACATTGGCATGTAGGGTGACTTGGCAAAGCATATGTGGGCGTCTTATGGGAGTGTTTGGTTGCTTGAATTAGTTGTTCTCCTTGGAGGACTAAGATTTGACTATTCCAAGATTATGGAACATATGCAATTAATGTGAGATTCTCTTCTTCCTAATGAGGATGAGATATTCATATTCAAGTTTTGTAAACACTAAAGAGAAAGAATTACAATCAAATCCTACCTAGGAAAGGAGAAAAGTGGTACACATTTTAGGCACCACCAACATGGACGAATTTGCTTATTTGAATACCATTGTTGCACCTTAAACACTATAAATACATGCATACAAGAGGCTGGACATTTGCTTCTTCGCTTTCTCTTTGGTGTACATCCATCTCATCTCATCTCATCTCATCTCTTTAGCTTGGAATTGTGCTTTTTCAAGACCTTGCTTTGGTGCATCACTTTTCCATAATCTTCCATCATCATTGGCGAGTTTTTGGTGTGTTTAAAATGTCTTGTTTGTCAAAAAGTGCTGCTAGTTTGGCGTGAAAGTGTTCTTCCCCTTAGTTGTGCAACTTTGCTTCATTCCTTCTTTGTGGCGTGCTTGCTCCCTTCAAGCTTCTTGGTGGCGCATCATGTTCTTTTTTGTTCGTATTATTTTTGTTGTGTTTTCTTTTGTAACTATAAGCAGTTTTGTTAAAGGCCAAAAAAGGCGTCAGATGAGGTGAGGCGTGCCCTTGGTGCCTTTGCCTGGCTTAAGCAAGTCAAGGTGAAAGAGGCGAGTGCCAAAGAGTGTTGTGGCGAGAGGCGTGAGGCGACCAAGGCGACGCTTGAGCAAATAACATCAACTTTCCCTTTTTTTCTATTTTTTTTTTAAATGGCAAAAAATAAAAATAAAAATAAACTGAAAACTAACGCTTCAACTTACGCCACTAGCAAACTTGGAGCATACCAGGTATTTCTTCCTTCCTCTCTCTCCTCTGCTCTTCTTCAAAATTTCTTCTCTCCTCTCACCAGTGCATCCACTTCTTCTCCCCTCTCACCTGTGCATTCAGTCACGCCATTTTTTCTCCTCTCTTACTTATTTTCCTACGTTTTCTTTTTTTTTTTTTTTTTACTTTTTTTTTCTTCTCGTCTTCTCCTCCTCTCTTCTTCTATGCTTTCTTCTCTTAGAGACACTATCATGCCACACTTCTTTTTTTTAATTTGTTGTTTCATTGTTTATTATATGGGTATTGTATATTGTGATATGCATTTTGTTATTGTCAATTGTGATATGACTTTTATTAAATGAATATTGTGAATTTCATTAGAATGGTTATTTAATTTAATTTTAAAATGATATAGGTCCTATTAATTAGAGGTTTGATATGCTCCACTTGGGTTAGGATAAATGGGTATTGTGCATTGTCAATTGTGATATGATTTTTATTAAATGGGTATTGTGTCTTTGCAAATGGTTATTTAATTTTAAAATGGCTTAAGCTCCTCTTGGTTTAGAATAAATGGGTATTGTCAACTGTGATATGATCTTTATTAAATGGGTATTATGTATTTGCAAATAGTTATTCAATGTTAAAATGGTTTAGGTACTATTAATTGAAGGTAGACATAGGAAACCCTGTCGCCTATCGCCTTAATAACAATAACCATGAGTGAGTAGTTTTCTTGTTCAATGGAGAAGATTGTTGAAACCATGAAACAATTATCATAAGAAAATTTTAAGCTATCAATTAAATCAGCATTTTCTTCACTTTATCTATGCATTCTCTTGTAATTCATCAAAAGATGGCATGTGTGATTGATCAAGAACGCTACTATTTGATTATGCATGTTGATCTAATGGTAGTTAGAATGATTAAGTCCGTAATTGCTTGCCTAACATACATAGCAAAGGTAATATTGTGTGAATTAATCATATTGCTCAGAGATTCATACACTAGGTTAAATATTATGCCACTTGTTGTACAATTGTTACCTAAAATTGGTAATACCTCTCTAGTGTTTTAAGAGCTGCCATTGAGGTAAATCTTGCGCATGACTAAGGTTGTTGAATTAGTTAGGGGTTAATTAGATGCTTGCTTTGATTAATCTAATAAGGAAAGACAGGGAAATCAACACTTGTTTAGTTTCTATAGCAAATTTGTTTAAGTGAATAAATTTATGCATTATTATCAATGATTTATAATTAATTTCCATGGTAGATACATATATCTCTACTGAGCCGTTTACCATATAGTGTTTTTCATATTTAGTTGCATTCTTGTTACTTTGATCATTAGTGATTTGCATACCTTTAGTTTTTAGTTTAATTTACTTAGAATTATGTTAGCAAACCTTTGAAGTTTTACAAGAGATTCACTCATGGGTGAAAGAAAAGAATAGAAGGAGATCAGGTCCAAGTCAATTCTGACAGTTGAGATAGTGCTGCCACATTCTTAGTGCCACTGCTATAATGCTGCCATGTTCTTAGTGCTGCTAGTGCTGCTAGTGCTGCTGTTACGATCATGCCATGTTGTCATTTTTTAATTGTTAGTTCGAGAAGTAAATACCACATTTCAGTTATTATTTTTATCTTTATTTCCTTAATTGTAGGAGGGTGATCCTCCATGTTGTTTATGGTTCCTTGTCTTTAGGAGATGGTTATCTCTTCCTTTTGTATGTAAGTGCAGCACATTAATAAAAGAAGTATTAAAACAATTTCCAATTAAGTTTTTTAGCACTTTAACTTGAGATTTTCAGGTTCTCTCTAATAAGCTTGTTTAACTACAACCATAGGTCGCAAAAAGAAACTCTCAATTCAGACTTCACTTTCTTATCCTAAATCTCTAGTCCATAGGCCCATAACATGATCCATCTCGAGGGACCATAACAAAGTACTAAAATTCGTAAACCACCCCCACCCCCCAACCCTGTTTTCTTTCTTGTTGGTGTGTGTAAGTACTTGGATTCATACTGCTAATTGGTCAATCATTCTCTGTGGGATTGACCTCCGCTTGCTCTTGCTATTGGTTAGTTAAGTAGAGTATCATATTTAATTGGCGCATTCAGCAAGCATCACAACAGAACTTCCAGATCATGAAGCTGATTTTCAAAATGACCAACTTGAAAAAAAAAATGTAATATCCCAACTTAAAAGCTGCTATATATTAAAATGTGGATAGGTTTTGAGAATATCATATATAAAAAATTTAATTTCAAATTCCTTACTACGAACCAATTTTCAGCAACTCCAAGTCAGAAAGAAATGGGGGAGAGAGAGAGAGAGAGAGAGAGAGAGAGAGAGAGAGAGAGAGAGAGAGACCATTAGCCAAGGAGGAATGTCTATATGCATTTTGTCAAACAATAAATGCATAGTTATTAAAGGCTAAAGGCGCACTAAGGCACTAAGAGCTGTTGGAGCCCAGGCATACGGCACAGGCATGCAACTGAGTGACATGAGGGGCAAAATAATGTAAATTTAATAAAAAATTAAAATTTTCATCAAATATTCATAATAAGATCAAGATATTAGCCTTATTTAACCCAACTACCTAAAGATAAAAATTTTCAAAGTATCATTCAAAGTTAATTAAAATACACAAAATAAATGGTTCACCATACACAAACACATATGCTTCAAGATGGCACTTGTTAGGAAAAAAAACAAAATCAATACTTGGACACCTAGAAACAAACCCAAATAGATTAGTTTACACCTAGAAACAAACCCAAATACACTATTAATAGTGTTATTGTTAAAAAGAGAAGGGGCAAGAATAGAAAGAAAGAAAAAAATAAAGACAATCCATAATAAAAAAAGACCCAAACAGCTTTATTAGCAAGTGTTGTTTAAAGGGGAAGACAACAAAAAGCAGCCACAAAACAGAGGAGTTGACCAGTTAAGCAATATGAAAGAGAATTAAAGATGATTGAAAACCAGGTATTAGGAAAGAATTTAAAGCAAGTGTATCACTGTGTCTTGGAAACATAAGCATCAATGGCAGGCAACTTCAAATGTGGTGGTCTAACAATTTTCCGGCTACATCAATTCTGGTGACTTTCTGAAGCTTCAACACCAGATTCTGGTAGATCAGGAAGTTTAAGTTTGATGGTAGAGTCTTTTTTCAATGCAATTGCTTGCGGAATGTGGAAGTTAGATAGTCGAGCCTTTTTAGAGCATTGTTCTTGGAAGAAGACGCACAGCTACATGCCTAGGCGCAAAAGGCGAGTGCCTGAGAAACATCAACCACCTTTCAATGGTAGAGGTGCTACCATTCTACGGCCAGCAACCAATGCGCCTTGCGCCTGAGCGGCGACTTTTAACAATTATGGATAAATGTGCTAGGTATATGTTTCAAATTAGATCAACACATATTTTCCATTTCTTTTATCGTTAGAAAGATACATTCATTCAACATTTCAACCAATCCATCACTTGACTTGATCTTTTCATATACATCATGCTTATCATATTCATAAAGGTTGTAACTTTGGAATCTCATCTTCTTTATACTAAACATTATTTTCCATTATATTTCACAAAAGTAGACAATCTACAATTCCTTATATTCATTACAAACACACTATAAAAATCAAAATTGGAGCAAGGATAACAAAGATTACCTTTCATCATCATTATGGACTAATTGTTTCCAACACTTTAGCACAATGATGAAGGAAATAATTAAGAGAATGACAAGCATAGCTTAATTTGAACACCATATAAACAATTTTTAATAATAACAAAGGATAATATGAGAAAGTTAACAGTAATAACAATTTGGAAATTGATAAAAAAGGAAAGATAACTCTCTTTATGAGTTTGAGCCGTAATTCCAAATATACATGCACAAAAAAGATCTTTCTTCAATGCACTGATGATTTATATTCTTGTATAATACAAAATCTACTTTCGTCAATTAAAAAAATAACAATAAGATGATGCATTGAAAAATGGCTATTAGTAAAATTTAATATTAAAATATAACATCACTGATGGGAGTTTCTGGTTCAGCGCATACCTATTACTTTGACGAAAATCATACCCAAAACCAAACAAAGTTTTTCCCTCTTGAAAACCCCACTTGATCATTTCAACAATCATATCATGGAAATAATAGACACAATCACGTCCTATTACCTGTAAAGGGAAAAAAATCATTTTGAAATGCATCCATAGTGATGTAGAACAAACAAGAACAAATAACAAAACAAGGACCAATCCTTGGAAAAAAGAACTAATTTTTAACAATTTTATTAATCCCAATAATAATCATGGTCTAAAGCTACCGAATAATGGAAAATTAGCTATTTATAGAGCTTACAATCCTAAACAAATTAGGAATAGAAACCTCATCAACTCTAATTAGGTATACTAAATAAGATAAATTAGGAAATAATAGACCTAATAATAATAAAATTCCTAAATAATAAAAACTTCCTAAATTTCTTAATTCTATAATAATTAAAATTCTTAAATAAAATTCTAAACTTCCTATTATGCATTATTCTCCCCTGGTCGAAAAGAACTCGTTCTTGAGTTTTGAAGTGTTGAATGATCACAAACCAGATACAGAGAACATACAGTAAAATCTTCTTGGACAGTAGCAACAAAATTGACTTGAAAAAAGTTTACATCTCTTTTGTAATCCTAGAGACATCAAGACATATAAAATCAATAAAAATAATAGTTGAAAAGTCCTTTAGAACAAGATTCCAACTTTCAAATTGTTTTTTTGGCTCCACAAGTTTATTTTCTTCTATTTCAATAGGAGTTTCCACAGCTTGATCAACTCCATACTCTAGAATATGCTCTTCAATTGGTGAAGGTTCAACAATCAAAACTTAGGATTTTTCAATTTCAAACTTAGGTTCTTCAAGTTGCTCATTTTGTTCCTCATTTTCATCTTCATGTTGCTCTATGAATTCTTCTGTTCGTTCATCTTCAACGTCAAGCTTCTTTTCTTACTTTACAATTTTAATTTCTTCTTTAAGTTCTCGCACAGCTACCGATAACTTATTAAGCTCTATTTTAGATACTCATAAACCTGTACTTCTACTTTTGATAACTTATCAAGTTGTGCTTTCAATTTTTTTGACACCTGAAATCACAAATTCTTCCTTGCATTCTTCAAGCTTTCTTTCCTTAACTTGTAAGAACTATTGTAAGTCTTTTATCTAGTAAAATCTGTTTGACCTCTAAATATTCACCACGAAAGAAAGAACACCTATCACGATAAGGTCTATAACTATAATTATCTATCCGATGTCATAGAGATAGTAATTGACTCTTATGAAATCCAATGTTTCATAGAGATAGTAATTGACTCTTATGAAATCCAATGTCATAATTAGTTTCTTCGAGAGCATTCTTTTAGTAATTGATTTCCTCTTCTAGCCTCTAAATATAAGATTTCATGGCCTTTGGAATAAGAAAACATACCTTACTTGAAGAAAAAAAAAACTCAAATTTTTTTCAAAATTCAGCTTTTAAGAGTTGCTTCTGTAGAAAATGAGCTATAAAATCAGATTCAGGACGTTGAACTTAGCAAGGAAAGAAACTCTTAAAATTTTGATGGTGTGGCAGTGATGGCAAGTGATGTGGCTTTAAAGTGGCAAGCTGATGTGAGTTGTTGCTAGGCTACATCTATTGCTTGTAGGCTCACAATAACATGAGTGAGCTTGTTGGTGTGGAAGCAGATCCGGATACCCGATCCATCGGGTTAAAGCTCCAGGGGCGTCAAACTTAAGATCCAACAATGGAAAGAGACAAATCAGCTGACATCGACCTGCTAGGTTCTTCTAGTTTTTGACCTTTTTTTTTGGTTGAACTGTAGAGAGCAAGGATTTTTGAAAGGGCAAGGGTACTAATTTTGAAGGCTTGAAAATTTGCGGAAGCTAAAGAAATTTAGATTGATTTTGGCTATAATACCAAAATTGATGTAGAACAAAGAGGAACAAGGAACTAATCCTTAGGAAAAGAGAACTAATTCTCAACAAATTTATTAATCTCAATAATAATCATAGTTTAAAGCTACTGAATAATAAAAACTAACTCTATTTATAGAGCTTACAGCCTTAACCAAATTAGGAACAGAAACCTAATCAACTCTAATTAGGAATACTAAATAAGATAAACTAATAAATAATAGACCTAATAACAATAAAATTTATAAATAATAAAAACTCCTTGAATTTCCTAATTCTATAATAATTAAAAATCCTAAATAAAATTCTAAACTTTCTATTCTGCATTTTACATAGTTTTCGCTCAACATCAATGCATAAATAGTTAAAAAACAAAAGGTGATTTTTGTATTTCAATATATCCACTGGGCTTTTATAGCATTTTAGTGCCCCACATGTCCCCTAATATCACTAATAGCGGGTCAGAAGAGGTAATAAACAAAATATGCCAGGTTGTGTAGATTTTTAATGTGAAAACTGAAACCTTGTAAAATAAGCATAAGAGGGAAGGGGACAAAAAGTACCAGGTCAGGATCCAAGACATCAATTGCATACAATCCATATCTATCCTCTGGTACCAGAATACTTGTTTTTGGATCTAAAGACACGGTTTTACCTGTTTCATACAAGCAACATAATCATGCAACACATAATTAAGAAAATTTAGAGAATAGATAACAAAAAAAAAACACAGCAATCATATGATAATAAGAAAATGAATCAATGAAACATGCTTTAAATCACAAGACCCACGATGTTTAATTCGATTATTAAACATCATAATTTAGAATATAATACTTCAAAAGTAGAATGGGATGGAAAAATGTACAACTTTCAATAAAATATAAGAGATATTAAAGAAATAAAAGAATTCCCCAATTTTAAGGAATTTCATACCGAAATTGCTAATGCAATCTATTACAAACAGCAGTTGACCTCATGCAACCCTATTTAGGCAGCATGAAATTTCTACACACAACGAAACAACTATCCAAAATGAAGGTGTGGGATGGACATGGGGTTTCATAATTATTTAATCCAGGCATGCCCTCTGTATAAGTTGTGACAGAAAACGACGGAAATTTACTCCACAAACATCAAGCATTTTCGGAGCTTAAGAGCTTGAATTTTCCTTCCTTCTCTCACAATTAACATAAATAAACTGAAATTGAGCTCATCAAGCAATTTCAAGGACGGTATCTCAGTGAATTAAGTAATGTTTATACCAGTAGAAGGATCGAAGCGCGACCAAAGCTTAGTGCGGAACTTATAATCGGCCCTAAGAATTCGAACCCAAACCCGTTCATCCCTTTTACAATTGTCAGTGTCCATTGCCTTCAGAATCGAACCCGCGATACCAGGCACCAACAAGACCGGGTCGAGATTGGAATCCACATAAGGTTGCGACTCCTTCTTTATCAGCTTCAGCCATAGCTCTACCGATTGCAAAATGTCCTCCAGCAACACGGCCATATCCGATCAAAAAACCCAAAAAAAAAAGAAAAATTACGCGCCCGATTCTTCTATAACAGAGACGTTTTGCAGGGATTACGATTTTGATGATGGCAATTTAAAGAATAAAATAGACTTCGGTAAATGAAAATAGCACAAAGGTTTGAGATTAGGGGGGTTGGGGGTTGTCTCGATTAGGAACCGTATAGCTACAGATGAAAACGAGAGCGAAGCTTTTCTGGCTACCGAGACACAGCAACAGTCAAACAGATAAGGACACGATAAAATTAGTTTGCTATTAATCTACTTCTAGTCATTTGCCCGCTATAATACTTTTAGCTAGCAGAACGCTCCTGCTACACACAGTAACATAAAAAGAGTAAAATAGATAGAGAAAGGTTGTATTAAATTTAATTAACTAATTAAATATTATTAATTAAAAAAATATTATTTTAAATTAAAAAAATTATTTTTAATTAAAAAATTTAATATAATTTTGATTAAATAAATTAACAGTTAAACTTAAATTAATAACCTTAATAATCATAGGTTATTTATTATTTATAATAATTAATTAGTAATATCAAAATCTAAAATGCCTCTAAAAGAAAAACTTCCTTTTATATATATATATATATAATTTAATGTAAATTACTTAAAGTTCAAGCGTTGATGTATCTTTAAATTTTTAATTGTTAATTGATAAAATTGATTTCAATTGTTGAAGATATTTTTTTTAGTTTTGTTTTTTGAAATATTTTGTTTAATTTTAAAATTTAATTTTTTTTATATTTACTGTACATCTATTATAAAAACGAATTCATAAAACTGAATGAAATCAAATTTTTAATTGAGATTAATCATGTCAAAATTAATTGTAGACAAGAAAAACTATTATTATTATTATTATTATTATTATTATTATTATTATTATTATTATCAAATTAGAGATCATGAAAATGAAATGAAAAAAAATTATCTATTTCAATCAAATAAAACTTTTTATCTAGAAAAATAAAAAACAAGTATAATTCCTAAGAAAAAAAATTTAGAATTGAATAATAAAAATGATAATTAAATTGAAGTCTATACAGGATATATGTTTAAATGACTTCTTAAAACATCTTCCTTTTGTTTTTTCCTATATTTAGTTAAAATAAATATTATTTAATAAGATATTTAAAGATGATTTTAATAAATGAATTTTATTGGTGTACACTAAGTCGGTTGGGTTTCAAACAATATTAACCGATAAACAGAAATGCAAAATTTTAGAGACCGAACCAAATCGAAGTAAAAGGAAAATAGAATTGAAACGAATCGAAAATTTTCAGTTCGGTTGATTAATTTACATAAAGCTCAAACACCGAATTAACATACAATGAATGCACAATTATAGTTTTTGGAATCCAAATTAACATAACCACAAAATGTATATTAACATATAACCACGATTTTACACCTTAAATAAAAAATGAAACAACCAAATCCAGATCATAGCAAGGCACTATTAGATCTAGAACATTGACATCAAAATGAACTCAACTTATTTACATTAAAAAGGAAAAAAGAACCAACCAGATCTAGAAACAAAGACCTTATGCAAATCATAAATAGAACCCAAGAATCATAGAATCCTTAAACATAAATCACCCATACATATGACCCATATGAGATAGTGATGTAACACTCTCATTTTAAGTAGTTCGTACATTCTACTGTTCCAGATATTAGTGTCTGTCCGGATGGCTAGAGTGTCTGTAACTATGCTTAATTCACATAGAAAAGCCATAAATAAAATTTACAAAGAGCAAATGAAGTTGGATTAAAATAGGAGTAATGAAGTACAATTAGGTTAAATGAGCTTAGGTCCCAAGGATGAGTGACCGAATCGGGAAGCGACTGCGAGTTTAGTTGCTACTCTAAATTTGTGTGGGACTCTATAACATTCCTAGTTAAGGGATAATTGTGAAACCATTGAGAACTAGAAAATTTTGAAAATAAAAAGAGAACGAGTATAAATAAGTGAATAAGAACTTAAGGACTCATCGAGTATCATTAAAAAGATGGATTATAATCGATGAGGGATATTTTAGTCAATTCACTCTTAGAGGTGACTTTTGATCTAAATGTCCATTAAATTGTATGAGACTAAAATATTGAAAAAGAAATATAAGAATGATGTATGGAAAAGAAAATGAAAGAAATAGAGCATTCAAAATTTAATTACATTTATGACATCATAATGACATTAGTATAACACAATTAAAATTTTAATTTTGATTATTTAAATTTTATAGATAATTATCTACATAAAAGACCAAAAATTAGATAAAAATAAAATAAAAAAATTTCTATCTTCTTCCTTAGAGTGGCCGGCTCCCCTTCTCTCTCCACCTCTCTCATATTTCCTCCATTGTTACACGCTTTGAGCTCCTAAAACCCTAATTTTACACCATAAAATCCATAGCCACTTCAACAAAAACTTGGTAATTAAGCTTGAGTGGAAGATTGAGAGTAAAATAAATCAAAGAGATTAAAGGAAATAGAAGATTAGAAAATCATTAAGTGAGATAAGTTGATTTCTAAGCTTTCTTCTTATATATTCATTGAACTTAAATTCAAATAAGTAGAATTAACTTGATATAGTGTCACACATTACCCCATTGTAAGGCATAATATAATCCCGTAGTATACCTAATGAATTACAAACTTCACCTACCGATAACCCATTAGATATACTACAATGGATTTTAAACCAATTTCCATTCATTTTAAAGTATAAGGTAATGTTGAATAATCATTAAAAAGCCTTTAATTGAAGTTTATGTCATGAATTCAAATTTTGATTTATTTGGGATTTTGAAAATTTTACAGAAATTTCGGTAAAATGCCGGCTAGAAATTGAGAAAACAGTTATTCAAAACCTGTTGAAAACACTTCCAATATGTACAATATCCACAACTCCATTTAATCTCAAGACAATCCCATACAAATCAACACAATTTCTAGCAATCTCAATATCATTTCATTCAGTTCAACTTAAATATAAAATTTTTAATTCCAGAAAAAAGAACTTAATATTAATATTATAATTTTGATTGTACAACTGCTCAATTAGTTCTATAGATGCATATGAATAATAATTTACATAAAAAAAATTACAAAGGTATAAAATATTATACCCATAAAAGTTTTTAAAATTTCCTTCAACTGCAGCTATAGCAGCTCACTTGTTGCTTTATCCTTCTCTTTATCTGTGACAGCAAGAAAAAGTAATCGCTGAGTAATTTACTCAATGGTACACAACAATAATTTTTAAAGTCGCTAAAAATATAATCATTCATCGATAAATCGAAATTCAAAATTTTTCACAATCATAATCCACAAAATCGATGCCAATATATTTTTTTTAACAACAATTTATCAAATAAATTGTAAATAATAGTGTTGCCAATAATTACAAAACTTAGGTCATGACACAAAATTTCATAATTAATGCCGTGTTGTACACCACGATAAAGCAATCTACAATCTCACTAACCGAAATTAATGAGGGAGGTGGCTAGCTAGCTATATGAGTACTCATCCAATCTCAACCTCAAACTGGTAAGCTAGAGAGGGAGGAAAATAATCAATCTCAACTCCATAATGAAGAAGCAACACAATAGATTTACCATGCCAAGCTTGAATTCAAAATCCAATGCAAACCATTTCATTTAAACAATTTAATTTCAACACTAGTCATGTATCATTCAAAATTTTCACTTATAATTTAGGTAACACAATATTTTTCAAATAAATTTCTCAAAGCCATAAAAATCATAAATTGTTCACAACACACTTATCCAAATAAATTTTTTAATAGAGACAAAGAATATAAAAATTGTTGTGCACAAACCACTTTTGCTTGCCTCAACTAAATCTACTCCACCTTCTTCCTTGGAAGGCTCCTTTCCCACTGAAACACATAATTAAAATGTTTCAATACCCATTCAACTTATTTCTAAATAATTAAGCCAATAATTAAATTTTTCATACTCAATTTACTTATAAAGTCTTTTATGGTTGGGTTCTTTGCATTTTATGTTAGTGTGGTTACTATTCACATTACTATTCATGTAAATTTTTAACCTTTTCATAATTAATAAGTATACAATTTCTAAAATATATGGTCTTACCACATTTTGGGTCACAATTTTGTTGGCATTGGTTGCTAATTATAATTCAAGGCTTATGAGGAGAAATTTCAAATTTTCAGATTTCATTACCTATGTTTACTGTTTCATTGGACCAATCTACAGTGGAAATTTAGCTAAACTTTCTTTATCAAAGCTGTTCCTTAATGTCTCTAATTTAATTTCCTTTTTGAATCACTCTATTTAGAGTTTTGTAGCTCAAGTTATGGCATTTTTACCATAACTGGTCGGATTGGTCATTGTCCAGAATTTCTGGGCAAATTTGGTTCTGGCAGTTTTAATAACCTAATTTTGGTTAGCAATTTAATTAGGTTATGGTCAGAATTTGTGTAACACTCCTATGTTCGGTAGTGCGTTCTACTATTCCGGTGACCAGTGTTGTCCGGACAGCTAGGATGCCTAGAACTACACTTAGATATGAGTGAGGAGACATAAAATAATGAAATACAAGAAAAAAATACAAGAAAAATAAAGGAAAAATAATAGCAATGAAATGTAACCAAGTTAAACGAGCCGAGAACCCTAGCGATGGGTGACCGCACCGGGAAGTTGCGGCGTAGACCGTTGAATAGCCCTGGACTGCAGGGAACCCTAGAAAGTATTTTTAAGACTTAAATAAACATCTATTGAAGCATAAATATCATTAGAAATATCAAACAAAAATTAATTAATTAGTACAAAGAAAAATGAGAAATCGAGAAAACGACAAAACTCGGTGTTACCGAAAAAATCGGGAATATAACCCGAACAGGGGCATTGTGGTCATTTGACACCCCGAGTTGTCTTTTGACCTAAATTTCCATTAAAAATAAATGATATTACACTTAAAAAATATCATGAAATATTAAATTGGTTGTACATAATTTAAATAGCAAAAGATAGGAGTTAAATGTGGAAATTTAGAAACTTTAGAATAAATAAACATTAAATTGTAAAATGGTGCTCCACTAACTCCACTTAAGTGGACCACTAAACATATTGTGGCAGAAATAACTCAACTTCCTCACCTTGCCAAAACCAGCCGAAATTTCCTTGAAAGAAAACCTCCATGGCCGAAGCTTCCAAGCTCTATGCAAGCTTCACTCCTTCATCTTCAAGCCATGATCCTTACATTTTCCTTCACTAAAGTTGTTCTACACAACTTGGGCAGTAGATAGGCAACAAGAAAATTAGTTTTGGTGAGGTTTTGAAGAATTTCAAAAGTGGTAAGTATGTATTTTTAATTCTTGTTTCATTAAACTTTGAATGGGTGTTGTAGGTAATTGATTTGTAGAAGGATTTTTGAAGTTTGATGAGTTAATGGAGAGGTACATTTTGGCAGCCATGGAACTTCAATAAGAACAGTTTATACTTGCATGTAAATGGTGGTTTGAATGATGATTTATAGGTTTGATTGTATGGTACTTGAATTCCATGTATAAGGTATAATTTTGAAAGCTTGGAAGCTAATTGAAAGAGATGTACAAATCGACAACTTTGAAGTGTAGATCAAAATGTGTTGTTTCATGGTTTGGTTTATGGAATTATATTGTTGAATTATGATGCTTGTTATGGCAGCATGTATATATGTATAAAGGTTTGAATTTGGACATGTAAATGAGATATGTCATGTGACTAAATTGTTTGTAATTGGACTTGGAAAATTCTGGGTTATAGTGTGCATATTGAGAATGGTTATAAGCTGCCAAAATGACCAAAAATGACTTGCTAAATGTGTTAATGTTATGGTACAAGCCAGAATTGGCATGGAAGAGTGACTTGGTAAGCATAGGATGTGTAATTGGTAAAGGGTGAACAATGTACAATAGGGCATTGTATGTTTTGGCTTAGAACCTTAAGTGTGTGACTCCAATTGGTATGAGACCAATTAGAGGTGAAACTAGGCACAAAATGTGCCAACTTTCATGAAGGAAGCTTACCTAAAATTCTGCCTAGAAGGTGACTTGAAAAATGATTAAATCCGGATTAGTGCTTTGAAAACCTGAAAATTGACTATTTGGGCAACAGTTGGTATTTTGGCCATAACTCACTCAAAACAAGTCCAATTGACCTGAAATTTTTACCATGAATAGTTTAGACATATATCTATAATTCTTATGAAGACACCAAATCCTAGAAATGGCCAGAACCAAGCCAAATAGCTTGCACAAGTTCAGGTCCAAAAACTGGCCGAACCAAAAGTGACCTAAAAATGACCTAAACCTATCATTTTGGTACATTCTGTCCACATTGGTAAATTGACCATAACTTGGTCTACACAACTCAGAATGACCTAAAATTTTGCCTCACGTGCAATAAGACATAGACCTACAAGTTTGTAGTTTTGACCGAAACCCGAAAACCGAGGGAACTAGGTCATCCGGCTAGGTCAAATTAGTATACTGAAATCCGATAAATTGCAATAAAATGCAATATATATGAAAATGAATTGGGTAACATGTACCAATACTAAAAGGCTATTAAATATGACACATTGGTAACATTAAAACCTAATTCACCTAGACTGCATCGAGGGTCAACATCGTAGGTTGACTAAGAAAATAATAGAATTCAATAAATTAAGTATTAAGCCTTATTATTAGAGACAGTTTAAATGAGTACTGAAACACTTCAAATTGTGTGTTTCAGTTAGCAAAGACTCAGGGAAGGGGAAGAAAACACTGAGTTAGAGCCAAGAGACAGTTATCAGAGGTTTGTGCACAACAGTTACTTCTTTTGAATTTTCAATTGAAATGAATTATGATAAATTGTCTATTATTGTTTAAATTGTGAAAAATTGTCTTAATGATATTTGATGGATACTTATTGCTTGAAAAACATTATAAATGGTTTGAAACCACAACTATCATGTATGTTGATTGAATTCCTTGCTAGCTTATCTAGTGGGATGAATTGACTTTGAATTCCCTCTCTGGCTGAAGTGTTGAGGTGTGTGCCTGTTGAGGACGAATGGAATGAGTACTCATATTATTGCTAGCTAGCTATGTTATTCCTCACTAGCCATCGGCTTTTGGGATGAATTGAATTCCTCACTAGCCATCGGCTTTTGGGATGAAATGAACTTTGACAACATGATTAAGCTGTGTGTGTGTGATTTATTGATAGTCATTGTGATATTGTGAAATGGAGTTTAAATTCTTATTGACATTCACTGTCTTTTGAATTTAACTATGTTTTAAGTATCCACTATTTATATGACTTATGATTTGTGATTTAAAGTTGTATTTGGTTAATGTTGTGCACCACTGAGACATTGGCTCAACGATAGCTTTTCATTCTTTGTCGCAGTAGACAGATCGATGGCAAATGACTAGGTCATTAGTGCTTCAGTGGGAGTTCATCGGGTATATTGAGTATACAATATTTTGCATTTTGTATTGTAATGTATGTTCATTGTATGTATATAGTGTTCTTAGTTTTGAGCAGTTGTAAATTGAAATTGTACATTGAAGTTGTAAAATAAATTGTAAATTATTTTGGTTTGTAAATATTGTGATATATTTCTTTTATCTCAGCCTTTGAAAATACTGAAAAATTATTGTGGATTTGAGTTGAGAAACATATTGTGTTGATTAAATTTTAGAGTTTGAGATTGAGAAATATATTTGAAGTACTTTTACAGGTTTTTGAAGAACTGTTTTATTCAAAATACAGATGGCACTCTATCAAAATTTTTACAGAAATTATTAATTCTTCAAATGTATTATCTGGTTTCACTTCAGTAAAAAAAAAAAAAATTTAACACCGGCAAATAGTGCTCACCACTGTAAAAAGAAGTAAGAAAATGTTTAAAATATCTTGTAGTGTATTTAATGAGTTGTCAGTAGACAAATTTGGTAATTCATTAGGTATACTACTGGATCATGTTATGCCTTACGGAGGGGTAGGGTGTGACAATTTGGGTTTCTATTCTTCATAAAAGTTGTTCAACTATGTCTAAGCTTTCCAATGGTTCAAAAATCAGGTCATTTGGACCTCTCTACACAAAGTTATGACTATTTGAATATGTATTATTCATTTATTCAATTCTGCCCAGATTTAGGGCACTAATTCCATATTCAACCTAATTTTAGACTAACTTATGGTCAGTTTTTGAGCAAGGTTTCTTCATAAAAAATATAGCGTTATGACCCTAATTTCATCTTCAATTGGCCTCACAACAATAGGAGCTGCCTAGCTATACTTATAATCCTAAATGTATACTAGACTCAGAGGTCCAGAAATCAGCAACACCACAACCCTTAACTTTCTCAATTTCATTCATCAATTCCCAATTCAAAACACACTAAATTACCAAAATTAAGCATTATAAACACCACTTAGTCAACATTTCTTAAATCCTAATTTATTCACCAAAACTCTAATTTCTCCCAATTTCCTTATTCATGTAAATTTACTTCACTAATCATACATAACACCTCATAAAACATCACAAAACATGTTCAATGTAAATCAAACTCATCAAATCCATATCCCTACAAGCTGGCCAAATTTCATAATCTTCCTTTCATGAATATTTCTTTCAATTTCTCCTAAAATCCCCTCTTATTCACCCTTAATCTAATGAATACATATTCAATTTAACTAGAAAGGAGACTTACCTTTGTTGAGCATAATTTGTGTCTCCCAATCTTCAAGCTTTCTTGATTTATTTTACTCCTAATCTTCTTATCAAGCTTAATTATCAAATTTTTATTGAAGGAGCTGTGGATTTTATGGTGTAAACTAGAGTTTCTTTGGAGTTCAAGTGTCTAACAATGAAGGTTTTTTAGAGAAAATGGAGAGAGAGAGGGACGGCAATTTGGAGAAGAAGAAGATAATATTTTTTTTCTTTTTAATTTTCATTTTATTCTATTTATTCTTATCCACAAATGAGTTAATTAAATTATAAATTTTTATTGTGTCATGCGTACATAAGGATGATGTCATAATCACTTTAATTTTTTGAATTTTTCTTTTCCTTTTTCCTTTCTTCCATGCACCTCTTCACTTTTCATATATTTTTTACAATTTTAATTTCCTACATTTTAATGGATATTTAGGCCAAGAGTCACCTCTAATGGTGAATTGACCAAATTGGCCCTTATCGGTCTGAGCAATTTTTCCAATAGCACTAGGTTACTTTCTAAACTCTGATTCAATTATTTGAACTTGTTTTCTATTCTTTTCTATGGTTTTCACATTACCATTAGTTTCGTAATTGTCTCTTGGCCTGGGGTGTTACAGAGTCTCACACGAAATTAGGATAGCAATTGAACTCACAGTCACTTCCCGGTTCGATCACCCATCGCCGGGACCTCGACTCATTTAATCGATTATGCTTTGTTTTTCTTATTTCCATTTCACCTTCATATAATTTCTATTAATTTCTGTTTATGGCTTTTCTAAATGACACAAATATAGTTCTAAATATCCTGACTGTCCGAACATACACTAGTCACCTGAATAGTAGAACGTATAGACTACTTAGTATAGGGATGTTACAGATAGTATGAAAATCATGCATGAATGGGAAGGATGGGATTCGGCCAACCATAGGGAAGTAAGATTTTGATGTGTTTTAGTTGAATTAAATATGAAATTGAGCTTATAAGAAGTGGTATTCATGAATTGGGTGTTAAGCTTGCATGACTTTGCATGAATTAGTAAGATGAAAAATTTAGGGCTTATCGAATTTAGGGCTTTTATATTATGTTATGCCATTGATGGTTATAAGGCCTAATTATGGTCATTTGGCATGTTTTGATTGAGAATTGATGTGAATTGATCAAAGGAAAGAAGAGATTGGTGGTGTGTTCAATTGTAGGAATTCTGGACCTTAGAGTCTAGTAGTTTTGAATGAGTATAATTTAAGCTACATAGCTATAATTGGTGTGAGGCCAATTGGAGATGAAATTTAAGACATAGGGCTAGAATTTTTATGAAGAGACTTTGTCCAAAAGCTGACCATAAGTTACCCTAAATTTGGCTTGAATTCGGATTACAATTATGGACCTCACAAAAAATGACCAAATGAACAGTGTTTAGTAATTCAGGCATAACTCACTCTAGAAAACTCCAATTTAAGTGATTCTTGAACCAATGGAAACTTAAAACATAGTAGAACAATTCTTATGGAGATCATGAATCCAAATAATGACCCTAAGTTGATCAAATTGCTAGGCCAATTTAGTCTCTCAAATCTGCCCTAATGGTGGACTAACCTGGAAATTTTGGACAATCACCTATCCGACCAATTTTGGCAAAATTACTATAACTTAGGCCATAAAAATGCAAATTAGGTGATTCCAAAGCCAAAATTTTCATGAGACATAGAACTAAAATTTCATATTTTGACTAGAACTCAGATCCTAAAGCAATTTAGGGAAAAGGTTTGGAGAAGTAAGGACTTCCCAATTTGGAATTCCAGCACTAGAATCATTTTAGTCATTTGACCCCAGGACAGTAATTGGAATATAACTTTCACTAAAAAATTTCAAATGGTATGAACCAAAATGATCTGAAAACCTAAAAATTAGGGTTATAACTTTGGTTTAGAAACCTTACTAAAATTTTGGGTGTAAGACCCTTAAATATCAATTGTAAAGCTGATCAGAAACTTGGAATTCTGGAGTTGTAGGATTCATGAGTCTAGGTTGGTTAAATTGCCATAACTCACCTAATAGAGCTTCAAATTTAGTGATTCTTGAACTTGTGTAACCATGAGACAGAGGAAAACTACTCATATGAAGAACACCAAGCCAAATTATGACTATAATTAGACCAATTAGCTTGATAAAATTGAGTCCTAAAATCTGCCCTGATCTGAAACAGTATTGGTCACTGGACCAGTACTTGGTAAATTTATCATAACTAAAGCTACAAAAACTCCAAATTGAGTGATTCAAATTGGAAAATAAATCTAAGATATAGAGGAACAACTTTCATTAAGATCATATTATTATATGAGGACTGGAAGTAGGTTGAATTTGGGTTCTAAAGTCAAGATTTAAAACTGTCCAAAACCCAAATTCCTTGAGTTTGCATAAGTAACTTAGGCATTCATTAGGCATTCAATTGATTAGTTATTAGAGATAATTAGAATAAGTATTGAGACATTTTTATTATGTATTTTCAGTGAAAAAGGAGCCTCCTAAAGAGGGAAAAGGTTGAACTAAGTAAAATAAGTATAAAGAGGTTTGCGCACAACTACCCTTTTTCCTTCTTTTTTTCCAACTTACAATTGATTTAAAGAAGTTGTATGAATGAGTTGTGAATGTATTGCATTGAGAACTATGACTTGTGAAAATCATGTGTTTAAGAAAATTTTGTGTTGCCAACCCTTATATGAGAATTTATGATGAATGAATTAGTAATTATTTGATTTTGGAAATGTGATTATTTGTATGAAAATTGTGTAGAGATGTTTTGAAACCACAGTTAGCATGGCAATTATAATTGTGTCCCCCATTTATAATGATCAATGTGGTAAGATTGATTATATTGTTCCCCATTTATAATAATTAATGGGGTGAGATTGATTATGTCCCTCTCTGGCTTACTAGCTGAGGTGAGATTGGATGAGTATTTATATAGCTAGCTAGCCTTTGTATCTCCTATAACACCCTCACTTTAGCTAGTCCATGCATTCGACTGTTCCGGTGACCAATGGCTATCTGGAAAGCCAGAATGTCTGGAACTATAATTAGACTAGAGTGAGGAGTCATAAATAATTCAAATAAGTGTAAGAAAAATTAAGGAAAAATTTTAGAAATGAAATACAACAAAGTTAAATGAGCCGGTGTGTGACACCCCTTACCCGTCTACAGTGTAGCCGAGCAAGATATGCCACGCAGTATATCGGAACACCCTATTTTAATTCAATCATTTTTTTTCCTAATTTATTTATTATTTTTTTTTCATAGTTATGAAGTAAAATTTATGAAATATAATTCATTTAAGTCATTTATTGAAATTATAATTTATTTGAGGTTCCGAAAATTTTATAGAAAATCCGGCAGAGTACCAGCTAAAAATGGAGAAAACAGTTCTTCAGAACCTGTGAAAAACACTTCCAAAATTTTCAACCAATCCCAAACTCCATTTCATCATCAAAATCTCAATATTTTTCAACAACATTTCCATTTCTCAATCATTCATTTCTCATGGTATTCATATACAAGCAATAAATAAATACTCAATTTTCTATTCATAAACACAATTTCCACTATTTACATTAATATGAAAATATATTACATAAGTCTCAATTACACAAGAGAAAATAAAAGTTAGTTACAAAAAACCAAAATGAAACCTAGTGTCCTACCAATGCACTGAAGATGGTGAGGTGACACGGACACTATACAGAGCTGCAGGAGGTCTCACCCAGTCTGTGGTCTACTGGGCTCTCGGTCAGTATCTCCAGAACCTACGCCTGGCAAAAGCAATGCGCTAAGCAATAATGCTTAGTGGTGCCAATAATAAAATAAAAAGAAATAACAAAAAATAAATATGCAGTGAATGTATTGATGTCTCATTGCAAATAAATTTTCGATGAGTATTTGTAGTCGTACTTATTTTGTACTGGTTATATTCATTATTTCATTAAATTTATCCACTTTCATTTTTGGTTGCCCAAGTAACCTATACTGGACGACTGGACTGGATAAACGGGTAAACTGGCATTGGGTATTAGGTACCTCGAGCCGTCACACCATTGGTCACATATGCGTCTCCCGGTGTGCAACAGAACAGCTAATAAGCTGTAATAACATTAGGCACAAGGCCAAGTATCAACATAATGTCAGAATGGCTAAAAGCCATGAAATCACAGAATGGCATAATGCCATGTGCAGTACTGCTAACTGAACCCTATTGGCATGCCAAGCTATCCAAACCAATCTTGTTAGGTATACTAGGGCATTTTACACTTTTAAGTTTTACAATTTTTGAATTTCAAGTTTTGGTGTTACTGTTCACTTCATTAGTCAACCAAAATGTGACTTATGCATGGATAATAGGTACATTGGTTTTAATACTCCCAACATATCACATTTTGCATTCAAAATTTGTTGGTATTGGTTGCCAATACCATTTCTAAGCTTAAAGTTAATTGAGCAGAATTTTCAGTTTTCATACTTTATTTTTACTGTTCCATTAGTCATTTTTGCAGTGGGAATTTGGCAAAATGATCAACATGAAAGTTGTTCCTTATTTTGTCTAGTTGAATTTCCTTTTTTGAATCACTCCATTTGGAGTTTTGTAACTCATGTTATGGTCCAAAAACCACAACTGGCCGGATTAGAATTTTTCTGGACTGACCATATCTACAATGCAGTGAATAGTAAATGCAACTCACTTGTTGGATAGGTTCTGGTCATAATTTGGGTTAGGTTTCTTCATGAAAGTTGTTGATATATATCTCAGCTTATTGCTGGTAAAATTTCAGGTCAATTGGACTATTCTACACTGAGTTATGGCCAAATGAACAGTCACTATTCATTTGGTCATTCTGCAGAAATAGACTGCAGGTCACCCGGGTTGGGGCAAGCTTTTGGTCCACTTGGTTTGGTTTTATGGGCATGGTTTCTTCACCAAAGTTGTGCCATTATGTGTCTAGTTTTATGTCCAATTGGCCTTGCACCAATTGAACCTCTACATTTCAAGTTATGGCTGCCCAAACCTGCTGGACTCATGTCTAATTCTGCAGGTCACCTAGGGCAGCCACACTAAACCTAAATCCCATCACTAAACACACTTCATTTCTTGTTTACCAATAACCAAATGGTCACTAATTGACCATTAAAACTCACTTTCATCATTACATAATCAAAGTCTCAATTTCATGCTCAAACCCTAACTCTAATTTCCAATTCATGGCATACACACACCAAACTCATACCAAATCACTTTATCCATCATCTATACTCATCAATAACATAATTAAGCCACTTAATTTCATCAAAACCCAACAATCCTTAAACTTTCTCATGGCTGCCAAATTTAGAGATTTCATTTACTCAAGTTTTTCTTTTAATTTCATACAATTTCTACTTGATTTAGCATGCTTACAAGATTAAAGAAAGAAAAGAAATTGTTTAGGGCACTAACCTTGAATAATTTCAAGCTACCCAACTTCTTTTTTTCTTCCTCTTTTGGCTGCCTAGAGGATGTTCAAGTTGCTAGGTTAATTTTTTGTGAAGCAAGTTTGTGGTTTCAAGGTGAAATAAGGTGAGGTTTGGGAGCTTTAGTGAGCTTTCATGGTGGAATGGCTTTGGGAGAGAAAGTGACGCTGGTTTGGGTGAGGAAGAGCAGATGGCTTTTGTTTTTTTTTTTGTCTCAATTATCCTCTTTAATAGGTTAATTTAAGTGGTGCTTAATTGTGATTGGTGGATAGGTTTTTAATGACATCATATGATGTCATAATTAGGTATTTTCTTTCATTTTCTTTTCTTCTCTTCTCTACTCATTTCCAATTTAATTTTTAGCAATATTTATTCACATTTTATGTTATAATAATTATTTACTTAACTGGACAAGTCGGCCAAAAATCACCTTTGAAGGCAAAATGACCAAAATGCCCTCCGTTTGGCTTAACAGACCAAAATTATCTGTACCGAATGAAAAATTTTTCTAAGTATTTTCTTGGCATTATAATGCCATAGAAACCTCAATGACCCTTCTCTGGAGTCCCAAAAATTATTTTATGAATTTTCCCCCAGGTCTAGGGCTCCTAGTTACAAGAACCGCAACTTCCTACTAGGTTACCCATCGCTTGGGCACCAATTCATTTAACTTGGTTGTATTTTATTTCTAAAATTTTTCCTAAATTTTTCTTATTAATATTTGAGTTAATTATGGTTCCTCACTTTAGTTTAAATATTTTTCCAGACGTTCTTGTTATCCGGACCGACACCAATCACTGAAACAGTAGAATGTACGAAATTGCTACAGGGAGGGTGTTACAACTCTTCCCCTCTAATTTAAATTTTGTCCTCAAAATTTACCTGATGCAAACAGTTGAGGGAACTGTTGCCTCCTCGGTGTTGTGGTGCCTCCAAAGCACTTTCACCAGTGGAATCTGCTTATTTCTCAACTCTTTCACTTCCCGAGCCAGGATCCGTATGGGTTCTTCTTCATATGTCAAATCCGGTTGTACTTCAATTTCTTCCATGGAGATGACATGTGAAGGATCTGAGCGGTATCTTCTTAGCATAGACACGTGAAACACATTGTGGATCTTGTCCAGCTCTGGTGGTAAAGCTAGCCTGTAAGCTACTGGTCCCACAAATTCAATGACTTCATATGGGCCAATGAACCTAGGGCTTAACTTACCTTTTCTTCCAAACCTTAGTACCTTCTTCCACGGTGACACCTTGAGGAACACTTTATCGCCAACTGCATATTCTATTTCTTTTCTCTTCAAGTCGGCATAGGATTTCTGTCTGTCTGAGGCAACCTTCAGATTGGCTTTGATTAGTTTTACCTTCTCCTCAGTCTGTTTCACCAGGTCTGGTCCTACCAGTTTATCTTCGCCCAATTCAGTCCAGCACACTGGAGTTCTACATTTCCTCCCATACAGTGCTTCATACGGGGCCATTTGGATGCTGGCTTAGTAGCTATTGTTGTATGCAAATTCTGCCAGTGGAAGATATCTATCCCAACTTCCCTCAAACTCAATGACATAACTCCTCAGCATATCCTCAAGGACCTAACATATATTTCACACTATTATTACCATTTCAGTTCAATATGTGTATTAGTTTAATTGGTTTCAATTGTTTACCTGGATTACTCTTTCTGATTGCCCATCCATCTGAGGATGGAAAGCTGTGCTGAAGTGGAGTTGTGTTCCCAAGGACTCATGCAACTTCTTCCAGAATCTCGATGTAAACCTTGGGTCTCGATCAGATATGATGGAAACTGGAATTCCATGCAGTCTAACTATCTCACCGATATACAATTCTGCTAACTTCTCCAGTGAGTAGTCAGTCCTAACTGGCAGAAAGTGTGCTAACTTCATCAATCTATCTACTATCACCCATACTGCATCATGCTTCTTTTGGGTGAGAGGTAGATCACTTACAAAATCCATGGTGACCCGATCCCATTTCCATTCAGGTATGCGTATAGGTTGTAGCAAACCCGATGGAACTTGATGTTCTGCCTTAACTTGTTGACATGTCAAGCATTTAGTCACATAGTTAGCTATGTCCTTCTTCATACCAGGCCACCAATACTGAAGCTTCAGATCATGATACATTTTTGTACTTCCTGGGTGCATAGCATATACACTGGTGTGTGCCTCTTTTAGAATACTGGCCTTCAATTCCCCATCATCTGGTACACACAGTCTTCCTTTGTAGTATAGACACCCATCTATTTTCACTTCATAGTCAGTTTCTTTCCCTTTTAGGATTTTTCTCATAATAGCCTTTAGCTTCTCATTTACCTTATGCCCATCTAAAATCTGCTGCAACAGGTTTGGCCTCACTTGCAACTCAGCCAAAATAGCTCCATCTCGAACCAAAGATAGACGGGCATTCAATGATCTCAAAGCTGTGATGGATTTTCTGCTCAAAGCATCAGCAACTACATTTGCCTTCCCAGGATGGTAGTCAATTACACAATCATAGTCCTTCAGGAACTCAATCCATCGCCTCTGTCTAAGGTTGAGCTTCTTCTGGGTTGGCAAGTATTTCAGGCTTTTGTGGTCTATGTAAATGTAGCACTTTTCACCATACAAGTAATGCCTCCATATCTTCAGTGCGAAGATAATTGCTGCAAGTTCTAAATCATAGGTAGGGTAATTCTGTTCATGTAGCCTTAGCTGCCTGGAAGCATAAGCGACCACCTTCCCCTCTTACATCAATACACACCCTAACCCATTATGAGAGGCATCACTGTAGACCACAAAGTCCTTTCCCGACACTGGCTGTGTTAACACTGGTGCCTCTGTCAACATAGCCTTTAACTTCTCAAAACTAGTCTGACACTTGTCATTCCAGTCAAATCTGACATTCTTATGTAACAACTTGGTCATTGGAGCAGCTATTAAGGAAAATCCCTTCACAAATCTCCTGTAATACCCAGCTAGCCCCAAGAAGCTTCTGACCTCAGTTGTATTTCTGGAAGGCTTCCATTCCATCACTGCTTCTATTTTCTTGGGATTCACCCTAATCCCATAAGCTGACACTATGTGTCCAAGGAATGCAATCTCATTCAACTAGAAGTCACACTTGGACAACTTAGCATACAGCTTCTTTTCTCTCAGGGTTTGCAGAAAAATCCTCAAATGCTCATCATGTTCTTCACTGGTCTTGGAATACACCAAAATATCATCAATAAAGACCACTACGAACTAATCTAGGTATGGATGGAATATACGGTTCATAAGGTCCATGAATGCTGCTGGTGCATTTGTTAGGCCAAAGGGCATCACCAAAAACTCATAATGCCCATGCCGGGTCCTGAATGCAGTCTTTGGCACATCTGCATCCTTTACCCTCAACTGATGATACCCCGATCAAAGATCAATTTTTAAAAATACTCCTGCTCCCTTCAATTGATCAAACAGATCATCAATTCTAGGCAATGGATACTTATTCTTCACTGTCACTTTATTCAACCGCCGGTAATCAATGCATAACCTTAAAGTCCCATCTTTCTTTTTCACAAACAGCATTGGAACTCCCCATGGTGATACACTGGGGCATATGAATCCCTTATCCAGTAACTCCTGTAACTGGATTTTTAGTTCCTTCAATTCTGTGGGTGCCATCCTATAAGGAGCAATAGAGATTGGTGCTGTACCCGGCAGTGTCTCAATAGCAAATTCAACTTCCCTTTCTGGTGGCAAACCAGGCAATTCTTCAGGGAACACATTTGGGAAGTCTTTTACTATGGGTATGTCACACAGATCTGGCTTAGCCTACCTAGTATCCACCGCATGTGCTAGGTAGGCTTCACAGCCTTTTCTCATCAGTTTTCTTGCAACTGTGGCTGAGATGACATTGGACAAGAAATCTGTCCTTTCCCCTATAACTGTAATCTCATTACCCTTAGGAGTTTTCAAAGAAATCCTCTTCAGTTTACAATCAACCATTGCCTGATGACGTGACAACCAGTCCATTCCCAAAATCACGTCAAACTCATGGAAAGGCAACTCAATCAGGTCTGCCAAGAATTCATACCCCTGAATCCTTAACGGGCAACCCTTGTACACTTTGTTCACCACTACACTATGGCCCAATGGAATAGTAACCAGAATGTCTTGGTCACTCTCCCCTACTAGCATCCCCCTTTCTACGGGTAGGTAGATGCAGATGTATGAATGAGTGGATCCTGGATCCACCAATGCATGCACAAATGTATTGTAGAGGGAGAACGTACCCCTGATGACGTCCGGGGCATCTTGCTCCTCCTGAGCTCTCATGGCATAGGCTTTGGTAGGTGGTCTGCCCTCAGGCCTTTCTGCTGGCTCAGATGTAGGCCTTTGTGATGGTCCCACTGCCTCAGATTTGCCAGATTTCCTACCCCTTTGTGGTGCAGGAGCAGGTCTGTCTGCTTTTGTTGGAGCAGCTGCAGTAGTTCTGGGTGGACAGTTCCTCAGCTGATGTTTTGTCGACCCACACCTTAAGCAGGCACTAGTCACTCTCCAACACTCCCCCTTATGCCATTTCAGACAATGTGGACATGCAGAAGATGCTGGGGCTGGTCCCCTAAACCCCGTCCCTGGAGAGTTGCCCACTGATGGTGTGGACTGACCTCTCCTAGGGGTGAACTATGGCACAGGCCCACAGGTGACCACGACCTTGTGGTTGACCTGAACTCTGTGCAGGTGGACCTTTGAACTTCTTCCCAGGTGCAGGAGATGAACTAGACTGACCCGGGCCCCTCTTCTGCTGTCTCTCTCTTCTGGTCTGCTCACTTATTCCAACCTTTTCAACTTTTATTGCAGCTTCCACTAACTTGGTGAAGTCGGTGATTCCCAAGACAGTAATCATGATCTTTATGTTGTCATTTAATCCCTCTTCAAATCTCTTACACCTTTTGGCCTCATTAGGGACTATCTCCCTTCCGTAGCGGCTCAATCTGACAAATTCCTTTTCATACTCGGCCACTGTTAGCTGTCTCTGCCTCAGGTTAATGAATTCTCTTCTTCTCTCTTCCAAGTATACACTACCCACATACTTTTTCTTGAATTCTGAGAGGAAGAAGTCCCAAGTTATTACTTCTGGTTGTACTTCACTAGACACTGTATCCCACCATTCATATGCATCATCTTGCAACAGAGATATGGCAGCTTCTAGGTTTTACTCTGGAGTGCAGTGGAGTTGTTTTAAAAACCCTTCCTATTATGTTCAACCAATTTTCAGCTGCAACAGAGTCATCTTCTCTCTTACTAAAGAAATCCACTGCTCAAAATTTTCTTAGTCTTTCCAGGTGTGATTTCTGCTGTGAAGGTGGTGGTGGTAGTGGCATTACCCCAGCCATTTGTCTGAAGAATTCGGCCATTTGCTGGAACACGACCTGTGGAGGCTGAGTAGGCTCTGCTGGAGCTGGTGGAGCAGGTTCTCCCCTACCCCCAGTCTCAGCTACTGCAGGTGGAGCATGACTCTCCACTTCCTCCTCAACTGCCCTCTGAGATGTGGGGTCCATATCCTAACCAAAATAACAAAGACAAACAAATCTGCATTAGTGTCACCTCGACTCTTACAAATGCAATGCATGGTATGGACTTGATCTAGGCCCAGAAACGCCTAAACCGTGCTCTGATACTACTAAATGTGACACCCCTTACCCGTCTATAGTGTAGCCGAGCAAGATATGCCACGTAGTGTATCGGAACACCCTATTTTAATTCAATCATTTTTTTTCATAGTTATGAAGTAAAATTTATAAAATATAATTCATTTAAGTCATTTATTGAAATTATAATTTATTTGAGGTTCCAAAAATTTTATAGAAAATCCGGCAGAGTACCGGCTAAAAATGGAGAAAACAGTTCTTTAGAACCTATGAAAAACGTTTCCAAAATTTTCAACCAATCCCAAACTCCATTTTATCTTCAAAATCTCAATATTTTTCAACAACATTTCCATTTCTCAATCATTCATTTCTCATGGTATTCATATACAAGCAATAAATAAATACTCAATTTTCCATTCATAAACACAATTTCTACTATTTACATTAACATCAAAATACTTTACATAAGTCTCAATTACATAAGAGAAAATAAAAGTTAGTTACAAAATACCAAAATGAAACCTAGTGTCCTACCAATGCACTGAAGATGGTGAGGTGACACAGACACTATGCAGAGCTGCAGGAGGTCTCACCCAGTCTTTGGTCTACTGGGCTCTCGGTCAGTATCTCCAGAACCTACGCGTGGCAAAAGCAACGCGCTAAGCAATAATGCTTAGTGGTGCCAATAATAAAATAAAAAGAAATAACAAAAAATAAATATGCAGTGAATGTATTGATGTCTCATTGCAAATAAATTTTCGATGAGTATTTGTAGTCGTACTTATTTTGTACTGGTTATATTCATTATTTCATTAAATTTATCCACTTTCATTTTTGGTTGCCCAAGTAACCTATCTTTGGACAATCGATGGATAAATGGGTAACCGCACTGGGTATCAAGTACCTCGGGCGTCATACCATCGGTCACATATGTGTCTCCGGTGTGCAATAGACGACTAATAAGCTGTAATAACATTAGGCACAAGGCCAAGTATCAACATAATGTCAGAATGGCTAAAAGCCATGAAATCACAGAATGGCATAATGCCATGTGCAGTACTGCTAATTGAACCCTATTGGCATGCCAAGCTATCCAAACCAATCTTGTTAGGTATACTAGGGCATTTTACACTTTTGAGTTTTACAATTTTTGAATTTCAAGTTTTGGTATTACTATTCACTTCATTAGTCAACCAAAATGTTGACTTTTGCATAGACAATAGGTTCATTGGTTTTAATACTCCCAACATACCACATTTAGCATTCAAAATTTATTGGTATTGGTTGCCAATACCATTTCTAAGATTAAAGTTAATTGAGCAGTATTTTCAGTTTTCATACCTTATCTTTACTGTTCCATTAGTCATTTTTGTAGTGGGAATTTGGCAAAATGATCAACATGAAAGTTGTTCCTTATTTTGTCTAGTTGAATTTACTTTTTTGAATCACTCCATTTGGAGTCTTGTAGCTCATGTTATGGTCCAAAAACCACAACTGGCCGGATTAGAATTTTTCTGGACTGACCATATCTATGGTACAGTGAATAGTGACTGTAACTCACTTATTGGATAGGTTCTAGTCATAATTTGGGTTAGTTTCTTCATGAAAGTTGTTGGTCTATATCTCAAATTATTGTTGGTAAAATTTCAGGTCAATTGGACCATTCTACACTGAGTTATGGCCAGTTCATTTGGTCATTCTGCAGAAACAGACTGCAGGTCACCCGGATTGGGGCAAGCTTTTGGTCCACTTGGTTTGGTTTTATGTGCCATTATGTGTCTAGTTTCATGTCCAATTGGCCTTGGACCAATTGAACCTCTACAATTCAAGTTATGGCTGCCCAAACCTGCTGGACTCATGTCCAATTCTGCAGGTCACCTAGGGCAGCCACACTAAACCTAAATCCCATCACTAAACACACTTTATTTCTTGTTTACCAATAACCAAATGGTCACTAATTGACCATTAAAACTCACTTTCATCATTACATAATCAAAGTCTCAATTTCATGCTCAAACCCTAACTCCAATTTCCAATTCATGGCATACACACACCAAACTCATACCAAATCACTTTATCCATCATCTATACTCATCAATAACATAATTAAGCCACTTAATTTCATCAAAAACCAACAATCCTTAAACTTTCTCATGGCTGCCAAATTTAGAGATTTTATTTACTCAAGTTTTTCTTTTAATTTCACACAATTTCTACTTGATTTAGCATGCTTACAAGATTAAAGAAAGAAAAGAAATCGTTTAGGGCACTAACCTTGAATGGAGCAGAATTTCAAGCTACCCAACTTCTTTTTTTCTTCCTCTTTTGGCTGCCTAGAGGATGTTCAAGTTGCTAGGTTAATTTTTTGTGAAGCAAGTTTGTGGTTTCAAGGTGAAATAAGGTGAGGTTTGGGAGCTTTAGTGAGCTTTCATGGTGGAATGGCTTTGGGAGAGAAAGTGACGCTGGTTTGGGTGAGGAAGAGCATATGGCTTTTGTTTTTTTTTGTCTCAATTATCCTCTTTAATAGGTTAATTTAAGTGGTGCTTAATTGTGATTGGTGGATAGGTTTTTAATGACATCATATGATGTCATAATTAGGTATTTTCTTTCATTTTCTTTTCTTCTCTTCTCTACTCATTTCCAATTTAATTTTTAGCAATATTTATTCATATTTTATGTTATAATAATTATTTACTTAACTGGACAAGTCGGCTAAAAATCACCTCTGAAGGCGAAATGACCAAAATGCTCTCCGTTTGGCTTAACAGACCAAAATTGTCTGTACCGAATGAAAAATTTTTCAAAGTATTTTCTTGGCATTCTAATGCCATAGAAACCTCAATGACCCTTCTCTAGAGTCTCAAAAATTATTTTATGAATTTTTCCCCAGGTCTAGGGCTCCTAGTTGCGAGAACCGCAATTTCCTACTAGGTTACCCATCGCTTGGGCACCGGCTCATTTAACTTGGTTGTATTTTATTTCTAAAATTTTTTCTAAATTTTTCTTATTAATATTTGAGTTAATTATGATTCTTCACTTTAGTTTAAATATTTTTCCAGACGTTTTAGCTGTCCGGACCGACACCGATCACCGGAACAGTAGAATGTACGAAATTGCTATGGGGAGGGTGTTACACGGTGCCCTGGTGATGGGTGACCCTAATGGTAAGTTACTGTCTTCATAGCTAGTAGCCCTAAACTCGAGGGAAATCCTGTGAAATAATTTTTGGAATGCTAGAGAAGAGTTACGACGCCCTAGGTAGTATTAGAATGCCAAGAAAAGGTTAGGAGAATTTTTAATATAAGTACAGACTGTTTTGGCTCCTTAAGCTAAATGAAGGGCATTTTAGTCATTTCACCTTCAGAGACGATTTTTGACCAACTTGTGCATTTATGTAAGTGAATTATATGACATAAAATAAGAATAAATATTGATGAAAAATTAGTTAAAAATGAGTAAAAGAAAGAAGAAAGAAAGAAAAATCGAAAACTCAGTAAGAGTAAAATTTAGTCAATAAAATTTAAAGGTTTCACATTGACCAAAAATGAGATTTATTAAATTAATAAAGCAAGATTAGTTTAATTAATTGAGATTATAAAAATTAAATATAATTATATAAATAGTCAAACCAAAATGATTAGAAAATTTAAAGTAATTACAAAAATGCCATCTACCCATATTTACAACTTTGCCATTAGTTAATTAAATAATATAAATATCATAAAATAGATTTAAAAATAAAAAAATCTTCATCTTTTCCAGCAGCCAGCTGTCCCTTATCAATTTCTCACTTTCTCTTCCATTTTCATCCTCCATTAGAGCTTAATTTAAGCTTTATAACCTAGGTTTCTTCCGCCAAAATTGTAGGAAAACAAGAAAACAACTATCCTTGAGCCTTGAATTGAAGAAAATAACCAAGGAAACAAAGAAATTTAGAGCATGGAGTAGCCAAGAATATCAGCCATGGTGGATTCAAGAAGGTGAAGCAAGTTTTGGTTAATGGAAAAGATAATTGGAGGCTAAGGGAAGTAAGAAACTAAGGTTAGTGCTAGTAAACTCAAGTGAATTTGAAATTTTCATAAATTGGGGTTAGGGTTTCTGAAATTGAGCATTTAAATTTCTATGCTCTAGATGATGCATGTATGCCTAAATTTAGTTTATTTAGCATGCTATGAGTGTTATAAGTTGATGAGATAACAAAAAAATTGATTGAATTGAAGGATGTATAATAGGACAGATTCTGGACAGTTTGTGTCCAGAGTGTTCAATTGTCCATAACTTGAGTTATATAACTCCAAATGAAGTGAAATTTATACCAAATTAAATATAAGACATAAATCTATAATTCTTGTGTTTGACCCAGACCAAAATCCCAAAGTAACTTGGTTGAAAAATTCGAGGAAGTCGGAAGAGTTGAAACTAGAATTCCCTGAAAGTTCCAATAAATTTCCTTGTGACGACAGTGTAGTTTTTAGGATATAAGTAGAGTTGTATTGCTCTAATTGGTGTGAGGCTAATTAGAGATGAAACATAAGACAATTTAACACATTTTTTATGAAGGAACCCTGCCCAGAAAATCAACTTAAGTTGACCTAAAAACTGCCTCAATCCAGATGACCAAAACGCTGTCCCTGGAAAATAATCAAATAAATAATATTTGTTCAAATGGTCATAACTCAGTGTAGAAATGTCCAAATGACCTAAATTTTATATCAATGGAAATAGACAATTTAGAACAACTTTCATGAAGAACATAACTCAAAAGTTTGACTAAAACTTAATGAAATTGTCCATTAAAGTCAAGACACCAAATCTGGCAGAACCAACTTTGCCCAAAAATTCTGGGTACAAGTCAATCCGGCCAGTTATGGTAAAATGGCCATAACTTAAGCTACAAAACTCCAAATAGAGTGATTCAAAAAGAAAATTAAAGAAAACACATAAAGTAACAACTTTGATGAAGAAAAGTTTACCAAATTCTCACTGTAGCTTAGACCAATGGAACAGTAAGCATAAAACACAAAAACTGAATTTTTGAAAATACTTTTAGGAGACTTTGAATTGCAATTGGCAATCAATGCCAACAAATTTAGAACTCAAAATATGGTATCTTGGTGAACTTAGGCTTAACAAAAGTAATATGAATTAAAAAGTTAACCTTTGAAGGGAAATAGTCAAGTGAATAGTAACTACCAAAAACTTAAGTTGCTAATGGGGTCAATGGTGCCCTACTTAAAGGATTTGTATTCTTATCACAAATAGAAATTAGGAGATATTGTTAATATAGTTTGAAAGGTGGTTTGTAAAGTAATATAAATGAAAAGGTTGAACCTAAAAACATGTAAAATGATGTGATAAATTAGGTAATGAATTATAAATGAAAAATAGATGATATAATTGATAAATTGTGAATTGTATAAATGAAATTTATAAATATATGCAATATGTAACACCCTCCCTGTAGCAATTCTGTGCATTCTACTGTTTCGATGACTGGTGTTGGTCCGGACAACTAGAACGTCTGGAAAAATATTTAAACTAAAGTGAGGAACCATAATTAACTCAAATATTAATAAGAAAAATTTAGGAAAAATTTTAGAAATAAAATACAACCAAGTTAAATGAGCCGGTGCCCTAGCGATGGGTAACCTAATGGGAAGTTGCAGTTCTCGCAACTAGGACCCCTAGACCCGAGGAAAAATTTATAAAATAATTTTTGGGACTCTATAGAAGGTTCATTGAGGTTCCTAGGGCATTAGAATGCCAAGAAAATGCTTAGAAAAATTTTTCAATCAGTACAGACGATTTTGGCTCAATAAGCCAAACGGAGGGCATTTTGATCATTTCGTCTTCAGAGATGATTTTAAGCCGACTTGTCCAGTTAAGTAAATAATTATTATGATATAAAATATGAATAAATATTGCTACAAATTAAATTGAAATTGAGTAGAAAAGAAAAAAAAAGGAAATAAATTAAATAAGAAATTATGACATCACATGATGTCATTAGTGTGCCTCCACCCAATCACATGGTGACACATAGCTATAACTCACTTAAAATGAGTTAAATGGGCAGAAATGAAAGAAAAAAATCAGTTTTCTTTTTTCCTTTTCTTCTTCCATTCGTAGCCCTCCTTGAAACCCTAAGTCCACTCCAACAAAATTTGTCTCTACATCTTGAGCAAGTGTTTGGCTGCCAAGAAAGCCAAAGAAAGTGAAGGAATTTTGAGTGGACAAATTTTGCTCAAAAGGTTAGTGACCAATCTCTCTTCCTTTCTTTCAATATATGTTTAAGGACTTGATTGAGCTTAAAAATTTGCAAGGAATTAGAAAGAAAACTATAAGTGTGCTCTCTTTAAAATTTTGGCAGCCTTAGAGTATGTTAGGATTTCATTGATTAGATTAATTTATAATTGTCCATGGCTGCCATTGAATATGAATTAGATGTCTTAATTCATTGCTTGCATGTATATGAAAAATTGAAGTTGATGGAGTTAGGATTTGGACAAAACCTAGGGTTTTGCTCATGTGTTGGTGAATGAAAGTTTAAATGGTCAATTAGTGACCATCTGGCTATGTATGATGAGGAAATGAAGTGAGTTGAGGCTTGGCAATTGAGTGTGGGTGAGCTGCCTTGGTTGATCTGCCAGACTGAGCATGAGTCCAGTAGGTTTTGGCAGTTATAAATGGAGTTGTAGAGGTTCAATTGGTGCAAGGCCAATTGGACATGAAACTAGACACATAATGGCACAACTTTGGTATAGAAACCTTGCCCAGAAAACCAAACCAAGTTAACCTAAAAATTGCCCTAATCCGGGTGACCTGCATTCTGCCTAGGCAAAATGACCAAATGAACATTGTTTATTCATTTAGTCATAATATAGTGTAGAAAGGTCCAATTGACCTGAAATTTTACCAGAAAAAAGCTGAGACATAGACCTACAACTTTCATGAAGAACACAAATCCAAATTCTGACCATAACCTAGTCAAATTGCCAACCAAACTTAGGTTACCAAATCTGGCAGAACTAGTTTTGCCCCGAATTTTGGATTCTGTCCAATCCGGCCAGTTATGGCATTTAGGCCATAACTTGAGCTACAAAAATCCAAATAGAGTGATTCAAAAAAGGAAATGTAACTAGACAAAATAAGGAGCAACTTTCATGAAGACAAATTTGCCAAATTCCTACTGTAAAAATGACAAATGAAACAGTAAACACAAGGCTTGAAATCTGAAAATTTTGAACAACTAGCACTAAGCTTAAAAATGGTATTGGCAACCAATACCAACAATTTTAGAATGCAAAATGTGGTATGTTGGGGGTATTAGAACCAATGTACTTATTGTCTATGCAAAAGTCAACATTTTAGTTGACTAATGAAATAAATAGTAACACCTAAACTTAAATTTCAAGAATTGTATAATTTAAAAGTGTAACATGCCCTAGTACACCTAGCAAGATTGGTTTGGATAGGTTGGCATACCAATAGGGTTCAGTTAGCAGTACTGCACATGGCATTATGCCATTCTGTGATTTCATGGCTTTTAGCCATTCTGACATTATGTTGATACTTGGCCTTGTGCCTAATGTTATCTGACTTATTAGTTACATTTGCCTGCCGGAGATACATATGTGACTGATGGTGTGACGGCCCGAGGTACTTGATACCTGATGCCAGTTTACCCGTTTATCCAGTCCAGTCATCTAGTATAGGTTACTTGGGCAACCAAAAATGAAAGTGGATAAATTTAATGAAATTATGAATATAACAAGTACAAAATAAATAAGATTATCAATAATGATAAAAAAATGGTCTGCATAAAACATCAGAACATGCACTGCATATTTATTTTATGTTATTTTTTTTTATTTTATTATTGGCACCACTAAGCATTATTGCTTAGCGCATTGCTTTTTGCCACGTGTAGGTTACGAGAGAGGCAGTGAGAGCCCATGAGACCACGGTGGGTGAGATCTTCTGCAGCTCTGCATAGTGTTCGTGTCACCTCACTGTTATCAGTGCATTGGTAGGACCCTAGGTTTTATTTTGGTATTTTGTAATTAACTTTTATTTTCTCATGTCTAATTAAGACTTATGTAATATATTTTAATATTGATGTAAATTATGAAAATTGTGTTTATGAATGAACAAGTGAATATTTATTTATGACTTTTATATGAATTTCATATGAAATGAATGAATGAGAAATGGGAGTATATATGAGAAATATTGAGATTTTGTTGATGAAATAGAGTTTGGGATTGATAGAAACTTTTGAAAGTGGTTTTTACAGGTTCTGAAGAACTGTTTTATCCATTTTTAGCCTGCATTCTGCCAGATTTTCTATAAAATTTGCGGAACCTCAAATAAATTATAATTTCAATAAATGACTTAAATGAATTATATTTTACAAATTGTACTTCCTAACTATGATAAAAATAAATTGAGGAAGAATAAAACGATTGAGATAAAATAGGATGTTCCGATACACTGTGTAACATATCTTACTCGGCTATGCTTGTCACACCCTACCTCTCTGTAAGGCATAACATGATCCCGTAGTATACCTAATGAATTACCAACTCCGTCTACTGATAACCTATTAAATACACTACAAGAGATTTTAAAAGCTTTTCTTACTTCTTTTACAGTGGTGAGCACTATTTACAGGTATTAAAAACCTTTTTGATCTGAAGTGATAGAACTAACACATTTGAATTATTTGGAATTTCTGTAAAAATTTTGAAAAAATGCCATATGTATTTTGGATAAAACAGTTCTTCAGAAAACCTGTAAAAAGCACTTCAATTATTTTCCAAATCTCAACTCCAACATTTTTCTTAATACAACATATTTCTCAACTCAAATCCATAGAAATTTTTCAAAGTCTGAGATAAGGAAATATAATACAATTTTTACAAGTCAAATAACTCATAATTAATTTACAACTTCAAGGTACAATTTGAATTTACAACTGCTCAAAACCAAAACAAAATATACATACAGTGAATATACATTACAGTACAAAATGCCAACTGTGATATATTCACTATACCCAAAAATCTCTCGCTGGCGGTACTAGCGACCTAGTGCATGCATCTACCTGCGACAGCAATAAAAAGCTATCGCTGAGACAATGTCTCAGTGGTGCACAACATTAACCAAATACAACTTTAAATCACAATTTAATCAAATAACTGAATAATATTGTTTTGCAAATCAATAACACAATTCGATCAAATAACTGAATAATATCGTTTTGCAAATCAATAACACAATTCGATCAAATAACTGAATAATATCGTTTTGCAAATCAATAACACAATTCGATCAAATAACTGAATAATATCGTTTTGCAAATCAATAACACAATTCGATCAAATAACTGAAGAATACAGTGTTGCCAATCAATATCACAATTTAAGCCATGACACAATTTTTTCGTACATGCCGTGTTGTACACCACGACAAGACATACTCACCCCAATAATCGAAATCAATGAGGGAGGAAGCTAGCTATATAATGAGTACTTATCCACACTCACCTCAGACTAGCAAGTCAAAGAGGGAGGAACATAATCATACTCACCCCAGACTGATAAGTCAAAGAGGGAGGAATAATCACACTCACCCCATTAATGGAGGAGGAACATAGTATCAGTGTCATGCCAATTGTGAGTCAAAACAATTCCAAACATTTTATTCAAATGATCCGTAAGAATCCAATAAATTTCCAAAGTTATAATTTCATTCACAAAATGGCAACACAATTCGTAATTCACTTCAATTTCCACAAAAACCATTTACAGTGCTTTTCAATCAATAAGTATCCATCAATATCATTCAAACAATTTTTCACAGTTTCAAACCATTCACAATGTTTTTCAATCAATAAGTGTCCATCAAAGACATTTCCACAATTTAAAACAATAATATACAAATAGTCAATATTTATTTCAATTGAGAAATTCAAGAGAAATAGTTGTTGTGCACAAATCTCTGATGACTGTCTTCCTGGTCTGGACTCAGTGTTTCATTCCCTTTCCCTGAGTCTTTAGTAACTGAGAAACACAATTTGAAGTGTCTCAGTGCTAATTTAATTTGCCTCTAACAATAATGTTCGATAAATAATTCCTTTGAATACCTTTGTTTGCTTAATCAACCCATATATCGACCCTCAATGTGTTCTAGGTAAATTAGGTCTTAACGTTATCAATATGTCATATTCGATAGTATTTTAGGGTTGGTACGTTTTACCAAACTCGTTTCCTTATTTAGTGCATTTTAATGCAAGTTGCTGGATTCCGGAATACTAGTTTGACCTAGCCGGACGACCTAGTTCCCTCGGTTTTCGGGTTTCGGTCAAAACTACAAACTTGTAGATCTATGCCTTATGGACCGCGGTGCAAAATTTTAGGTCAATCCGAGTTAAGTAGACCAAGTTATGGTCATTATACTATTGCTGGTCAAATGGTATCAAATTAGGTCAATTTTAGGTCAATTTGGTCAACTTTGGTTCGGCCAGTTTTTGGACCCGAACTTGTGCAAGTTGTTTGACTTGCTTATGGTCATTTCTGGGCTTTTGTGTCTTCATAAGACTTGTAGGTATGGGTCTTAACTATTCATGGTTAAAATTTCAGGTCAATTGGACCTGTTTTGAGTGAGTTATGGCCTAAACACTCACTGCTACCCAATTGGTCATTTTTCAGGTCCTAATTGCACCTAATCCGAATTGGTCATTTTCTTAGGTCAACTTGCAAGCAGAATTTTAGCATGCTTTCTCAATGAAAGTTGGCACATTTTGTGCCTAGTTTCACCTCCAATTGGTCTCATACCAATTGAGGTTACACATTTAAACTTATTGGTCTATTTGCACACTGCCCTCTATATGCCTTTCAAACCCCAATTCAAACACACATTTAACTTGCTCTACTTTAAATCCCCATACCTAATTCTGATTTTATACCATTCCATATTCATTTATCACTTCTTACTATGGTCAATTTGGACAGAATACAAATATTCTCAATACATCAAATACAACCCTAAACCACAAAGTCCAAATTTAGCAATATATGTACATAAATACACCTAATCATTACATATAATTTCCACTACTAATTTACATACACATTCATCAATTCTTCTATGTCAACATTCTGCCAACACTTCCATGAATATATACATTTATTCAAGTGTCCCCAAGCTGCCCAAAATCTTCTTCAACACCAAATTGCCCTACAATTCATCAATTCTCATCCAAGTGCCAAAAATCACCATATAAATATGAAGTAATTCACTAGGTTATTAAATCATCATGATCAACACCATTTCTCATCAAATATATGCACAAATATTTCATCAAATACATGACTACATGGCTGCCCAAAAATGGATATCTCAATACTCTTCAAACTTAAAAATTTCCTTCACAAAACCAACACCCATAACATGTATACAAAGTTTATCAAAGAAATCTTCAAAAATGCTAACTTACCTTATGGTTGGAGCTTGTTAAACCTTGCTTAAACTTCTTAAATTTGGTATCAAACTCTTCCTTGTGATGTGTAGACAAACTTTAATGAAGAACCCTAGGTGATTGGAGTTGAAATGGAGGAGTGCATGGAGCTTGATTGAAAAATGGCCATGGAGGATTTTGGGGAGTTTTTCATTCACGGCAAATGGAGGTTTCAATGTTGAAGATGATCTTTTAGTGGAGCAATCTGCCCACTTATGCTTATTTTTAATTCATTTTATGATTCTTAGTGGTCCACTTACTTACTTTAAATCATATAATATGTTGAATTTCCACTTATTCCACATTAAACCCTTCATTTTTGCTATTTACTTTAGGTACCACTAAACTAATTTTTCATTTTATTTTCTAAGTGTAATATTATTTATTTTTAATGGACATTTAGGTCAAAAGAAAATTCGGGATGTCAAATGACCATAATTCCCCTGTTCGGGTTGCATTCTCGATTTTTCGGTAATACCGGGTTTTGTCCATTTTTCGATTTCTCACTTTTCTTTGTACTAATTATTTAATTTTTCTTTGATTTTTCTAATGATATTTATACTTCAATAAGGGTCTATTTAAGTCCTAAAAATATTTTCCAGGGTTCCCCGCAGTCTAGGACTAGTCAATGGTCCACACCGTGATTTCCCGGTGCGGTCACCCATCGCTAGGGTTTCCGGCTCGCTTAACTTGGTTACATTTCTTTGCTATGATTTTTCCTTTGTTTTTCTTGTATTTTCTTTTCTTGTATTTCATTATTTTATGTCTCCTCACTCATATTAAAGTGTGGTTCTAGGCATCCTAGCTGTCCGGACAGCACTGGTCACCGGGACAGCAGAACGCACTACCGAACATAGGGGTGTTACAATTCTCCCCCCCTTAAATAAATTTCGTCCACGAAATTTTACCCAATAGCTATCTTACAATAGTCATACATTTATTTTCTCCTTTCTATATGATCGTATAATCTTCTTTTCCTCAAATTTGTATAAGACTTTTAACAATCTAATACAACGTTTAATTTGTTTGTATAATACTAATCTCCTCTTACTATCGTGTTGTCTAATATTTCGGTTCACGTTCCTTCTTGAATGACCCTTGAGGTCATGTTAGAATCATTCATCAGTCATTGGTCCTCTGACCATTCTAGTCCATAGTCTTCCTCACATTCGTAATATTTCTTTGTTATATATGAATCAACTGTTCAAATCTCTACTTCCATAACTCTTTTTATCTGTCAATATTCTGTAACTTACTTCTTTTTTGTACTAAACTATAACCTTTTGATATTCTAACTTTTAAGTTTTAGATCCCTAAGTAGGATTTTCAAACTTATTTCTAATAATTAAATTCTGTCCTGGCATAACTATACCAAAACAGATGCCGTTGGTAACTATTCTTAGCTAGGTATACTATCGGGTAGTACATAGCTCTACACAATAATCTCAAGTCAGTACTGTAATCTGCAGCTTACAGTATAAACATCAAGAACATTGCATAGTTACTACGATACTTCCCAATAGATCAAATTTTCCTATCTTTTATCCTTTTTGAATTCACTGATATTCGAATCTTATTCTGATTACAATATCCATTAGCAATTTCTAACAGTAACCTTTTTGCCCTTATCAAGAGCAATTTCATTACTGCATCTTACTTTTACGTCCTCTTGCCTTACATTAAGTAGGCTCGCTAATTAGCTTTATAATTTATGGTGTGTTAGAAAATACTTTTCGCCGATAAACTCTTTCAAAACTAATTTCACTTATTATCACAATCCTTATCTTAAGGACTAATCACTAATGCATCAAAATTTATTCCCCTGTAAAGGAATAACAACAGAACATGTAGTTCTAACACTAACATAAAAGTATGCAAACTCCAGGTCAAACAATACATATATATATCTTAGTTACTAATTGAGAAAGTACCAGCAATAATATCAAAAGTCTAAGCCTCTTCTCTCTGCCGTATAGCGTATACTCCAGCTGGAGCATCACCCTGTTCTGGCTGATTCACAGTACTCTGACTTCTAGGTGTACTACCCCTACCTCTACCTCTGCCTCTACTAACTGATGGTGAACTCTTTGGGGTAGAAACTTGGGTTGATCCCTTTGGTGTAGTAAATGATCGAGCGACACGGATTTACACAATCCCTAGCAAAATGGCCAGTCTCTCCACAGTTAAAACATGCTCCTACGGCTCTATAACATACCCCACTATGTGGTTTACCACAAGTTTCACAAAGTCGATCTGACAGCGCATTCCTGGGTTTCTGTTGAGTTTGCTGATCCGATCGAGGTGGTTTTTGTCTAAAAGATCTATCTCTACCAGACTTTTTACTATCTCTGTCGTATCCCCCAAAGTTTTTCCTCTTTCCAGTAGGACCACTAGAACCCTGTTCTGCTGACTTTCCCTCTTTTTCCATCTTCTCTGATTTCTTTTTCTCAAGAGCCGCTTCAGATTCAATTCTTTCTAATTCTAATGCTTGAGAAATAAGTTCAGAGAAGTTGCTATGTTTGAATCCGACCACTTGAAATCTGATACTAGGCTTCAAGCCAGTTTCAAACCTCTTACATCTCTCCTTACTGTATAATGGCTCAGGCGTAAAATTCCCTTTCATATTCAGCCACTGATCTGCTCCCCTGTTTCAGACTTAGGAACTCTTGCAGCTTCTGGTCTACATAAGCATCAGGGACATATTTCTGCCTGAATTCCCTGAGGAAGTCATTCCATGTTAGCACTGCAGGTTCTACGGCATCGTGGGGAATGGTTTTCCACGATCATAAGCATCCCCAGAGCAAAGATCTGGGTATTCAAATCTAAGCTCCTGCATGCGGTCACGGTTTCTTGAATACCCTATCCATCCTTTCTAACCACTGTTCTGCCTCTAGAGGATCTACTGTCCCCTTGAACTCTGTAGCCCCATATTTCATCAATTTGTCGTATTGTCTAGCAGAAGACTGTGGTTGTACCACTGGTGTCTGTATTGGGGCTTGAGTAGGCACATTTCCAGCCATTTGTTGGAACATTGCGGCGTCTGTTTGGCGAGCGAATCGAGCTGCGATGCTGCGGGTGTCTTCTTGAACCACTAACATTATGTAGGCCTGGGCCATCCCCTTGCACTTCAGCCTCAATAGATTGATCGACTGAACGATCACCCTCTTCCATAGTCAATGCGAGGATTTTAGATCTCCTGAACAATAATACAAGGAGATTTCCTCCCGTTAGTGCATATTTATAATGCAATGTACTGTATGTATCAAACAATGATATTGAGCAGTTGTACTGTGAAGAAAGAATATTCAAATAACATGCGAAAACAGAATTTAAAAACTTTACTCTGATACCACTAAAACATGTCACACCCTACCCCTCTGTAAGGCATAATATGATCCCGTAGTATACCTAATGAATTACCAACTCTGTCTACTGATAACCCATTAAATACACTACAAGGGATTTTAAAAGCTTTTCTTACTTCTTTTACAGTGGTGAGCACTATTTACAGGTATTAAAAACCTTTTTGATCTGAAGTGATAGAACTAACACATTTGAATTATTTGGAATTTCTGTAAAAATTTTGGCAAAATGCCATCTGTATTTTGGATAAAACAGTTCTTCAGAAAACCTGTAAAAAGCACTTCAATTATTTTCCAAATCTCAACTCCAACATTTTTCTCAATACAACATATTTCTCAACTCAAATCCATAGAAATTTTTCAAAGTCTGAGATAAGGAAATATAATACAATTTTTACAAGTCAAATAACTCATAATTAATTTACAACTTCAAGGTACAATTTGAATTTACAACTGCTCAAAACCAAAACAAAATATACATACAGTGAATATACATTCTGATTACAAAATGCCAAGCGTGATATACTCACTATACCCAAAAATCTCTCATTTGGCGGTACTAGCGACCTAGTCTGCATACTGTCTACTGCGGCAAGATAAAAGCTATCATTTGAGACAATGTCTCGATGGTGCAACATTAACCAAATACAACTTTAAATCACAATTTAATCAAATAATGAATAATATTGTTTTGCAAATCAATAACACAATTCGATCAAATAACTGAATAATATCGTTTTGCAAATCAATAACACAATTCGATCAAATAACTGAATAATATCGTTTTGCAAATCAATAACACAATTCGATCAAATAACTGAATAATATCGTTTTGCAAATCAATAACACAATTCGATCAAATAACTGAAGAATACAGTGTTGCCAATCAATATCACAATTTAAGCCATGACACAATTTTTTTCGTACATGCCGTGTTGTACACCACGACAAGACATACTCACCCCAATAATCGAAATCAATGAGGGAGGAAGCTAGCTATATAATGAGTACTTATCCACACTCACCTCAGACTAGCAAGTCAAAGAGGGAGGAATATAATCATACTCACCCCAGACTGATAAGTCAAAGAGGGAGGAATAATCACACTCACCCCATTAATGGAGGAGGAACATAGTATCAGTGTCATGCCAATTGTGAGTCAAAACAATTCCAAACATTTTATTCAAATGATCCGTAAGAATCCAATAAATTTCCAAAGTTATAATTTCATTCACAAAATGGCAACACAATTCGTAATTCACTTCAATTTCCACAAAAACCATTTACAGTGCTTTTCAATCAATAAGTATCCATCAATATCATTCAAACAATTTTTCACAGTTTCAAACCATTCACAATGTTTTTCAATCAATAAGTGTCCATCAAACACATTTTCACAATTTAAAACAATAATATACAAATAGTCAATATTTATTTCAATTGAGAAATTCAAGAGAAATAGTTGTTGTGCACAAACCTCTGATGACTGTCTTCCTGGTCTGGACTCAGTGTTTCATTCCCTTTCCCTGAGTCTTTAGTAACTGAGAAACACAATTTGAAGTGTCTCAGTGCTAATTTAATTTGCCTCTAACAATAATGTTCGATAAATAATTCACTGAATACCTTTGTTTGCTTAATCAACCCATATATCGACCCTCAATGTGTTCTAGGTAAATTAGGTCTTAACGTTATCAATATGTCATATTCGATAGTATTTTAGGGTTGGTACGTTTTACCAAACTCGTTTCCTTGTTTAGTGCATTTTAATGCAACTTGCTGGATTCCGAAATACTAGTTTGACCTAGCCGGACGACCTAGTTCCCTCGGTTTTCGGGTTTCGGTCAAAACTACAAACTTGTAGATCTATGCCTTATGGACCGCGGTGCAAAATTTTAGGTCAATCCGAGTTAAGTAGACCAAGTTATGGTCATTATACTATTGCTGGTCAAATGGTATCAAATTAGGTCAATTTTAGGTCAATTTGGTCAACTTTGGTTCGGCCAGTTTTTGGACCCGAACTTGTGCAAGTTGTTTGACTTGCTTATGGTCATTTCTGGGCTTTTGTGTCTTCATAAGACTTGTAGGTATGGGTCTTAACTATTCATGGTTAAAATTTCAGGTCAATTGGACCTGTTTTGAGTGAGTTATGGCCTAAACACTCACTGCTGCCCAATTGGTCATTTTTCAGTCCTAATTGCACCTAATCCGAATTGGTCATTTTCTTAGGTCACCTTGCAAGCAGAATTTTGGCATGCTTTCTCAATGAAAGTTGGCACATTTTGTGCCTAGTTTCACCTCCAATTGGTCTCATACCAATTGAGGTTATACATTTAAACTTATTGGTCTATTTGCACACTGCCCTCTATATGCCTTTCAAACCCCAATTCAAACACACATTTAACTTGCTCTACTTTAAATCCCCATACCTAATTCTGATTTTATACCATTCCATATTCATTTATCACTTCTTACTATGGTCAATTTGGACAGAATACAAATATTCTCAATACATCAAATACAACCCTAAACCACAAAGTCCAAATTTAGCAATATATGTACATAAATACACCTAATCATTACATATAATTTCCACTACTAATTTACATACACATTCATCAATTCTTCTATGTCAACATTCTGCCAACACTTCCATGAATATATACATTAATTCAAGTGTCCCCAAGCTGCCCAAAATCTTCTTCAACACCAAATTGCCCTACAATTCATCAATTCTCATCCAAGTGCCAAAAATCACCATATAAATATGAAGTAATTCACTAGGTTATTAAATCATCATGATCAACACCATTTCTCATCAAATATATGCACAAATATTTCATCAAATACATGACTACATGGCTGCCCAAAAATGGATATCTCAATACTCTTCAAACTTAAAAATTTCCTTCACAAAACCAACACCCATAACATGTATACAAAGTTTATCAAAGAAATCTTCAAAAATGCTAACTTACCTTATGGTTGGAGCTTGTTAAACCTTGCTTAAACTTCTTAAATTTGGTATCAAACTCTTCCTTGTGATGTGTAGACAAACTTTAATGAAGAACCCTAGGTGATTGGAGTTGAAATGGAGGAGTGCATGGAGCTTGATTGAAAAATGGCCATGGAGGATTTTGGGGAGTTTTTCATTCACGGCAAATGGAGGTTTCAATGTTGAAGATGATCTTTTAGTGGAGCAATCTGCCCACTTATGCTTATTTTTAATTCATTTTATGATTCTTAGTGGTCCACTTACTTACTTTAAATCATATAATATGTTGAATTTCTACTTATTCCACATTAAACCCTTCATTTTTGCTATTTACTTTAGGTACCACTAAACTAATTTTTCATTTTATTTTCTAAGTGTAATATTATTTATTTTTAATGGACATTTAGGTCAAAAGACAATTCGGGATGTCAAATGACCATAATTCCCCTGTTCGGGTTGCATTCCCGATTTTTCGGTAATACCGGGTTTTGTCCATTTTTCGATTTCTCACTTTTCTTTGTACTAATTATTTAATTTTTCTTTGATTTTTCTAATGATATTTATACTTCAATAAGGGTCTATTTAAGTCCTAAAAATATTTTCCAGGGTTCCCCGCAGTCCAGGGCTAGTCAACGGTCCACGCCGTGACTTCCCGGTGCGGTCACCCATCGTTAGGGTTTCCGGCTCGCTTAACTTGGTTACATTTCTTTGCTATGATTTTTCCTTTGTTTTTCTTGTATTTTCTTTTCTTGTATTTCATTATTTTATGTCTCCTCACTCATATTAAAGTGTGGTTCTAGGCATCCTAACTGTCCGGACAGCACTGGTCACCGGGACAGCAGAACGCACTACCGAACATAGGGGTGTTACAATGCTATGGACGGATAAGGGGTGTCACACATTAGATGAGGATGAGTTTAAATATTGTATTTCCACTAGGAAATAGAATTTAGAGTGTCACAAAAAAAAAATATATATATATAATGAAATATATAATGAAATAATAGACCCATTAATATTTAATGGTACATGAGAGAAAATAAGAGGAATTATAAATACTTAGTAAGTAAAAATATTTCTTAAATTGCAAATGATAATCCATATAAATTTTAAAAATGAATAAATGAATTATATAAATGTGTGAATAGGACTTTAGAGTTCTCATTAGGAAAGAAAGGAAGAATATTTTGAGTACAGTGGTACATGAGAACCATTGTTGTGAATTGTGATCAATATGAATAACATAATGAATGAATAAATAAATCATGTTATTGTATGAATGAGACATTAGTTTTCATTATTGCAGAAAGGACTAATACTTTGAGTACAATGGTATAGAAGTATAATTGATGTGAATTGCGATCATATGAATGATCAAATGAATGTATAAATTATAATTGAAATTTGTTATGAAATAATGAAGTCATAAAACACAATATATTAACATTTAATGGTACTATGTGCCCATGTATTGCTTAGATAAGTTTGTCAGATTGGATAGATTGGCATGCCAATAGGGTATTGTTTTAGTAGTACTGCATAAGGCATTATGCCTGTATTCATGGCTTTATGCCCGCACTGATGGCTTTTATACCTGATTACTTATTATCATAGTTTTTAGCCATACTGATATGTTATCATGGCCTTTTAGCCATACTGATTGCATACGTGGTTGACATTTTGTATCCCATGGTATGACGGCCCGAGGCACCGCGGTGTCCAATGCCAACGACCCGTTATCCAGTTTAGTCAGCCTGTCATAGGTTACTTGAATAATGAAATTTGTTAAGAATAATGTGAATTAAATGAATGAATAAGAAAGAACCTAAAATTAGTTTTAAAATTTTATTTACTATGCAATGATTCAAAATACCTAGAAATAGAATAGTGAAATGATAAGAAGATTTGCAAAAGAAGTAGAACGTAAATAAATATTACAAATGCGTCTTTCATAATAAATTAAGACTAAATTTAATATTGTTAAATAATTGAATGTTGTATATATTATTTCTTTGTTATATTATTGCATTACTAAGCAGCAATGCTTAGCGCCATAGATTGTTTCCTTTGCGCAGGTACTGAAGACAAAGCCCAGTGAACATTAGACTGGAATTTTGGAGTCTAGATCTGCAGAAGTGTCAGAAGTGTTCAAGGTTGTCACCTCCTCAGCAATGCATGTGGATAGGGCCCATATAGGTCATTTTATGTAATTTGTATAGTATAAATATTTTTTATATTGTAATGTAAACTAGAAAATTATAATGAAAATTTGTGTGTTGTAAATTAATAAATCGGTTAGTTCATATGTGATTAAATTGTATATCATGTAAATTAATGAAGATTGAAAATGTTCACATATGAGTTGAGAATGAATAAGAATGTATGGAAATGAATATAAAATTGTATTATATAGAGGATATTCGAATTGATGAGATAATTATGATTAGTATGGATAAGATTTTATTGTGAAAATATTATTGAGTTTTCAAGCAGATAAATAGCGAGACACGCCAAACGGTATTAGAATAGGGGAAACTCCGTTGGTTTCTCCTTAGAAAAATAGTTGATATTAAAATATAACGAGAATAAATTATTAAAGGAATAAAGCAAGATAAGATAGGATACTCCGATATTGAGTGTAACATGTCTTGCTCGACTGCACTGTAGACGGGTGAGGGGTGTCACCTCCCCCTTTAGCCTTGATAATTGGGGTGAGATTACTTTGTTATGGTGTACAACACGATATTGATTGGAAGTTTTGTGTTATGTTCCTAACTATGAGAATTATTGGCAACACCCCTAAATTGTGAATATTTTGGATAAAATGTGATTGAAATGAATGATTTACAATTATTAAAATTGTGATTTTGGTTTCATGGATTGTGGTGAATTTACAAATATTTCAAAATTCATTGTTATGCTTTGTTAAAATATGTCTTATATAGTATTTTAAAAATTATAGTTGTGCACCACTGAGTGTATTGCTCAGCGATGGCTTGTTTATGCTGTCGCAGGTAAGGAGATAGACAAAGCAGCAAAGTGAGCTGCTTATAGCGGTGATTAGATCTTTATTTGGACTATTCTTGGGTATATCAGTTATACCTTTTGTAAATTTCCTTTTGATATAAATTAATTTGTATGTATATAAAGACAACTGAGCAGTTATACAAGTGAAAGTGCAATGATATTTTATTACTTTTAAACTGTAAATTAAATATGGACTTTCATTTTGATTTGTATATGAATTGAGCATATTTTCTTAGAATTTGTGAAATGGAATGAAATGTTTGAGTTGGATTGAATCCAATTGTGTACAATCTATTTTATAAATTGATTTTAATAGGTTTAGAAGAACTGTTTTCTTGAATTTTAGCTGTTACCATGCTGAAATTTTTTGTAAAATTCTAAAAATGCCAAATTAATTCAAAATAAAAATTTATGGTATAAACCTCATTTCAAAGCATTTCAATAATTAATTGTCATCACTCCAAACCTTGAAATGAATTGAACTTATTTTAAAATCCCTTATAGTATATTTAATAGATTATCAGAAGACGAAGTTCAATAATTTATTGGATATGCTATGGAATCATGTCACGTCTTACAGAGGGATAAGATGCGATAAGTGATGCTGGATGAAGGCATTGAGATTGGATGAAGGAGGCAAAGCCAAGTTGCGAGGCTAAGCAATGCTGCAATATGTGTTTGAAAGAGGCAGTCTGCATTCGCATTAGCCATTCCATCATGGATTTGGTTGAGTCAACAAAAATGAAAGGTGGTGTAACAACCCAATTAGGAGTTGTTATCGGCACTAGGGAACGGATTAACTTAAAGCTGCCAGAACCCATAACAAACCTAATGCTTGGTAAAAACATCTAATTGTTTCATATAAACCAAAATTTAAAGCAATTTTACTTTGGCACTACCATCAGAGCATGAAACATTTCTTTACTAATAGCTCAGAAATTTAAGCCTTTTTATTACATTCATTAAATGCTAAAGTGTAATTCCTTCATATATATTTAAATTTTAAAAAGTGCTTAAAGATTATGGTAACCATACATACTATCCTTGTACTTTCAATATACATACTAACAAACCTCTGAAACCAAGCACAATATGTAATAGTTAACAATTATATGTCCACTAAAAACTCAAAACATACGTATAAAACTTGCTAGACTGCACCTTCTTACTACCCTTTCTGATAGATGTCTCTAATCCTACAACACTTCACCTGGGGTTAAGAGAAAAGGGAAAACTTTGGAAAGCTTTGTGAATAAACCAAACAATTTCCATTTTTCATATCATTCAATTCATACAAATGTAATGCATTAGTCATATGATTTTATACATCACAAACAATTCATATAAGATAGATTTGTCACCAGTGATTTCCTATAACCAATTTGCCCTGCTCATAAAGATGCTCCTTAAGAGTTCCTCTTAATACATAGCATAACCAATGTGTTCAGCTCATAAAGAAACTCCTTCGATCTTCCTTTGTCACACCCTACTCCTCGTATGACGTAACATGCTCCCGTAGTACACCTAATAAATTACAGTACTTCGCTTACCGGTAACCCATTAAATATACTACAAGGAATTTTAAAATAATTTTCGTTCATTTTTAAATTGGTGAGTAAATTTTTTTCAGATATTAAAAACCTTTATTTAAAGTCCAAACATAAATTAAATTTTTAGATATTTAAAATCTCCATAATTTTTACAAAAATTTCGACAGAGTGCCGTCTGTATTTTGAGAAAATAGTTCTTCAAAATCTAAAAATAAAGACACTCCCAATATATTTCTCAATCACAACTCCATTAATTAATTTCATTTCACAAATCAGCACAAGTAACTCAATACACAGTTTAAATTAAATCAAACATTGAAATATCTCATTAAGATAACAAAATTTATAGTTACATTCTTGGGAGCATTAAAAATTTAGTAGTATAAAACTTTATAAGTACATAAAGTCTTAAGATAATATTACAATAATTTGTATTTGATTACAGTCTAAAAATATATTACAGAAGAGTTGATACACTGCTTAAATGAAATTGCATACATATAATTACAGAATTACATCAAAATCTAATGTGCAAGGGTATACCTATGATATACCCGAAGATAGTTTCACAGTGTCTTTCAGTAATCTCGCTCAGCTGCTTTATATTTTTTTTCACCTGCGACAACATACAAAGCTATCACTGAGTGGTGAACTCAGTGGTGTATAAATTAATAATTTAAAACTTAACACAAGTTATGCTTTGACAATTCATAACAAATAAAAATTTAAAATTTCTAAATTCTTCAAAATTCATGACATCCAGAAATTAATATTTTCATTCATGCAAATTATTCATTTGAATAACATTTTGATCAAATAGTAACTATTTATCTACATTTCTTTTAAATTTTGAAACAATACAAAATTTTAAATTACTAACAAATTATTTATTTCAACCACAATTTATCAAACTATGCATAATTTAAAGGGCGTTGCCAACAATTCACACAGTTGGGCCCATGACACAAAATTCATAATAGATGCCATGTTGAACACCATGACATTTCAAACTCTCCCAATAACCGTGGCTAAAAGGGAGGAACAATGACTAGCTAGTATATATGAGTACTTATCCAAACTCTTCTCCAACTGGCAAGCCAGAGAGGAAGGAACTCACCCCATCTAGTGGAGGAGATATCTCATTAGACAAGCTAATGAGAATTCAAAACATATTGCCATGTCAACTATGGTTTCAAATCATATTCAAAACAATTTCTATTTATAAAAGTGTTTATAAACTATTAATATATTTAATCATTATAAATTCATGCTCAAGGTTGGCAACACATCAAACTTAAAATTTACAATCCTCAAACCCATGCAATAAATCCTTAAATGCATAAGAAAATTTACATTTAATTTATACAATTTCATTCAACAAGTTAAAATTCTCAACACAATAAAAATCATAAATCATACAATAAATTTATTCAAATCAATTTGGAAGTGAAAAATAACAAAAGAGTTAGTTGTGCACAAACCTCTTATCTAGACTTGTCTTGGTTCCATTTCTCCTCCTTCCTTGAAGGGCTCCTTTTCCCACTAAAACACATAACTAGAGTGTTTCAATATCTATTCAATTTATTTCTAATTAATAAATTAAATAATTAAATTTTATACACTTAATTTATCCCATAAAATTGAGTTCTTTGTACTTAGTGTAATTGTGGTTACTATTCATTTGACTATTTGATCAAAATATTGACTTTTTCATACTAATTAGATACGCTAATTCTAATTACACCCACATACCACATTTTGAGTCATATTTTTGTTGGCATTGATTGCCAAATTCAATTCAAAGCCTAGAGGGTTAAATCTAAAAATTTCAGTTTTGGGTTACTTATTTGCACTGTTCCATTGGTCTGTCTACAGTAGAAATTTGGCTAAGTGTCTTTCATCAAAGTTGTTTCTTATTGTCTTATCTTTAATTCTCTTTTTTAATCTCCATTTGTAGTTTTGTAGCCCAAGATATGGCCATTTGAACATGGCTGGCCGGATTGGTTTAACCCAGATTTTCTGGGCACCTAAGTGGTTCTAGCAGTTTTGGACCATTAACTTTGGGTGGCAAAATGACTTAGTTATGGATAGAATTTGGATTGGTGTTCTTCATGAAAGTTGTAGGGCTATGTAATTCAACTCATTTGGGCCTTCCTAGGCCAAGTTATGGTTATTTATGTAACTATTGTTCATTTAGTCATTTTTGTATAGGTCAGTGTGCCCTAATCCGGATTTGGCCTAATTGTTCACTAAGTTATGGTCATTTTCTGGGCATGATTCCTAAATGAAAAATATGCCATTTTGTGTCTTGTTTCATTACCAATTGGCCTCACACCAATTGGGTTGGTAAATTTTCAGTTTTGGTTCCTAAAAGGGACCTAGGTCAAGCTGCCTGCAGATTGACCCTCACCAATCCGAATTTAAACTTATTTCCAACAATTCATACACACCACAAATGGTCACAATTGACTATTTCTCAACTCAAATAAGGTTATTTACATCCATTGACTATTTTCTATAATTTTTCTCCCAAACTCTAAGTGCCAAGAACCCTAACTTACACAATTTATTCAATTAATGAATTTAAAGTACATAATCAACATCTATACACTTAATTCATCTCAAATAATCATTCAAAACCATCAAACTCATTCATTTCAAACCCTAATCCTAGCTGGCTAAATTTCTTATTTGGTCCCTCAACAATTGTTTTCTTTTGATTTTAAGTTAGGTTATAAGTTACTTTCATTAAAAACATAAAGATTAAACAATAAATTTTAAATTCAAATCACTAACCTTAACTTTGAAATTCAACTCTATAATTTCTTCCTTTTCTTCTTTTCTTTCCTTCCTCTAAAGCTTCCTCAAGTTGAACTAACAAATTTTTATGGACTAATTTGGGGTCAAAGTAGGTTTTAGTGGTGGGAATCAAGCTTGGATTCAAGTTTTCATGGTTTTTCTTCAATGGTGGTAATTGAGAGAGGTGGGGCGACAAAGAAGAAGATAAAGACTAAAAATAGTTTTTTTTTTCTTTTAGGTATTTTTAAGTCTTTTTAGTCTTAGTTGACTTAGTCAATATTTGTAGGAAAATGAAAATGGATTTTGACATCATGATGATGTCATCGAATGAGGTAAGCATGATGTAAATAAACTTTTTCCCTTTTTTTTTCTTTTGCATTTCTTTTTTCATTAGTTCTTTAATTTAATTCTTGCTCTCAAAATTTTATTTTCTCCTATTTTATTTGGCAGTTAGGTCAGGAGTCAGCTCTAGGGGTAAATTGACCAAATCACCCCTCACTGGTTCAATCCGGTTTGCAAGTTATTCAATATTTCTTTCGAATCTCTAACCTAATTATTTGACCTGCTTAACAACTCTTTTTCATGATTTTCTCTTTTCCACTGTGTTTGCAATAGTCTTAAGGACTATTGTGTCACATTTTTCGGTTCAGAATTTGAGTTATGATTGACCTCGCAGTCATTTCCTGAGAAGGTCACCCATCGTTGTGACTCTCGGCTCATTTAACCTTTTATGTTCCATTTTTCTTATTTTTACTTTTCTATCTGGTAATCACTATTTATTTTCGATCAGGGCTTTTCTAGGTGTCTTAAACATAGTTCTAATCCTCTTAATTGTCCGGACCAATACCGGTCACTGGAACAGTAACATATACCAGGCTATGCAAATAGGGGTGTTACAATTCTCTCCCCCTTAAAATAATTTCGTCCTTGAAATTGTGTCCACTATCTGTCCTCAAACAGTCATACGTGTTGTTTTCTCATATTTTTCTCACATTTCTACGTAGCTTCATAATCGGAATAATGGTCCGTAGCACTTTAACCAATACTATTTACTCATCGATTGCTTACCTCGTGTGCCAAGTTTCTTATGAGCTTTTATCATAAGTTAGATTCAAATTCATTTCAATTTTAGAGGTAAGCAAATCTGTGTGCTAGTCGATCTACTCTTTCTAGGACCTCGTACGATCCTAGGGGTGAGAACTTAGTTTTACTCTTTTCTTATCAAATCTCTTGATCATTTGATGCAACCTTTAGTTTAGTTTAGAATATTTTAATCTTTTTTTGCTGTTGTTTTAGCAATTATTTTCCTTTGTATATATATATATATATATATATATATATATATATATATATTTTTTTTTTAAATGACCTTGTTGATCATATATGAATTGCTTATCTCTTTATTGGCCATAGGTCTATAACCATTATCTTAACATCTCCATTTATGACCAAGGCCTATGTGCCATTTTGCACTATATTGTTTGCTTTTGTTTAACTTATTTCTTTCTTGATAAAATAGTTCGGGATATTGTTACGCGTCTTAAGTAGGTTATTTGCCCTGGTGGCAATTCCTCATCTAGTGTTTTTCTCATTTCTTACTGTTCTATTTGTTTCTTTTATTTTTTTTCATTCCACAACTTAACTTTAATTATTTTATTCCACAATCTTATCTTCTTCCTTAACTTGACTGTTAAGTCATAATTTAGCACCTCTTATCGTCCCTAATAAATCCACTATACTTCAATATTACTTTGATTTGGTCCTCTGACCATTCTAGTCAACACTTTAATTAATATTCATAACGTTTCTTTATTACATTTGCACCAACTATTCTAATTTTTACTTATATATTTTCTTTTATCTACCAATATCCTATGGCTTATTTTCCGCTGGTTTGCGATCAGTATCTTTTTTTTTTGAACCATAAACAATTCTTCAATCTTAAGAAGGGAGTCTACCAGACTCTCTTTTTTCCAATGCTATTCAAAAGTTTTGCTTTAATTCTAATCTACTCCTTATGATCCACATAATAAAATTGTGCTCTTCCTAAAGAATACCTGGCCAACTAGTTCCTATCGAATTACTGTTATTAGTAGAACACCATTTCTTAACTGTTTTATAAGTTATAATTATCAACCATAGCATCCTGTCTCTTCCAGAGGAACAAAATTTTATTTTGTGTCTTACTGCTACACAAATAGAATACTGTTCCTTACTAAACTTTGAGCAAAAGATCCATTGCAATACTAGAACAACTATAAACCCCATATCGGAGATTGGATGACTTAGCCCTATAGGTGTTATTTTTAAACTTTGACCATACTAAAATCTCTAGCCCCATAACAATTCCTGATGTACTATAATTCGTGCTAGGGTAACGGAGTCGTTAACTCTCACTACCTTGCAAGCTTGATCTTTTGATATTCTAATTGTAGAGTTTTAAGTCCCGAATTAGGATTTACAAACTCAGTTCTAGTAATAAAACTCTATTCTGGTATATTTATACCAAAGCGAAACCCATTTGTAACTATTCTTATTCTTGTGTACTATTGGGCAGTACATAGCTCTACACAATAGATCCCAAGTCAGTGCTGTAATCTGCAGCTTACAGCACAAACATCAAGAACATTGCATAGTTACTACGATACATCCCAATAGATCAACCTTCCTTATATCTTATTTTTCTCAAAACCACTAATATCTTAAACTTATTTTGATTATGGTATCTACTGACATCTATCAACAATAATACCTTTACTTTCATCTAGGGCAGATATATTACTACAACTTACTTTTAGGTCCTCTTGCCTTACCTAATTAGGCTTACTAATTAACTTTATAATTTATCATAGTCTAGGAGATGTCTCTCACTAAAAACTTTTCCAAAATTAATTCCAATCACGCTTATTATCGCAATTCTTATCCTAAAAGACTAATCACTAACACATCAAAATTTATTTCCATGCAAAGGAATAGCAGTAAAACATATAATTCTAGCATTAACATATCAATAAGTAGAGTCGGAATCAAATAGTACATAATTCTTCCTTTCAAAAGTTAAGAGCGTATTGGCAACTACATCAGAAGTCTTTGCTTTTTCCCCTCGATGCATGGCGTTCCCTCTTTCTAGTGTATTCCTCTGCTCGGGTTAGTCCATTGTGCCAGGATTACCCGAAGTGCTGTCTCTACTTCTACCTCTGCCCCTACTAACTATTAATGAGCCTCTAAAATTAGAACCTTGGACTGATTCCTCTGGTGTAGTATGTGGCATAAGTCGACGTGCGCTAGTACAATCTCGAGTGTAATGTCCGATTCCACCACAATTGAAGCAGGCTCCAGTAACCTTATAGCAAATACCCCCATGTAATTTTCCACAAACGTCACAGATACGGATAGGGTAGGAACTTCTAGTTCTTTGACGAATGGCTCTTGATTGCTTCAGCCCTGAAGATCCGCCTATATCATACTTAAAAGCTCAGGGTCCCTCAAAATCTTTTCTCTTTCCCAAATTACTACTCGATCTTTGACCGATAAGTTTCCCACTTTTCTCTTTTTCATGCTGCTCTTGAGGGGGTTTGTAACACTCTTATTTTCGTAGTCTGTACATCTTACTTTTCCGACAGCTAATGTTTGCCCCGAAAAGTCAGAATGTCTGGAACTACACTGTAATGACAGTGAGGAAGTATTAAATAATGAAATATGTGATGAAAAAAAAATAAAATAAAAGAGATAAAATGTGACTAAGTTAAACGAGCTGAACACGTAGCGATGGGTGACCGCAGTGGAAAGTTACGGCGAGGACCGTTGACTAGCCCTGGACCGCAGGGAACTCGGGAAAGTATTTTCGGAACATAATTAAAGGTCTACTGAGGTGTAATTGACATTGGAAATGTCAAAGAAAATTTAGTAAGTCAATATAAACGAAAACCGAAAATTAAAGAAATCGGTGGTACAAGGAGTAAATCGGTGTTACCGAAAAAGTCCGAATTTGACCCGAAGAGGGGCATTTTGGTCAATTGATACCTAGAGTGGACTTTTGACCTAAATGTTCATTAAAAATAAGTGATATTAAACTTTGAAAATGTCATAAAAAATAAGAATTATAGTACATAATGTAAGTAGTGGAAGTTGGTGGCAAATCAAATTATGGAACTTGGAAATTTATTAATTGTAAACTACACTTAGTGGAGCACTAACTACACATGAAGTGGACATATAAAAGGCCTTTGGACAGAAAATGAAGTCATCTTCAACCTCTCCAAAATCCAGCCGAAACCAACTCCATGAAGAACCTCCATGGACGTCTCAACCAAGCTCTCTCTCTCTTGATTCAAGCCTCCATCTTTCAATATTTCTTCCCTAAAGTTTGTCTACACATCATGGGCAACATATAGACAGCAAAAAGGAGAGGAAATTCCATGGATTTGTGAAGCTCAAGTTGAGGTTAGTGCTAGTTTTTCATTCCTTGCTTCATTAAAGTTTGTTTTAGGGTTGAGATGAGTTGAATGGTGAAGAAATTTGAAGGTTTTGATGAGTTATTGATGTGTGCAATTTTTGGCAGCCATGGGAGCTCATGTTCTTTGAGTTTTTCTTACATTAAATTGATGAGAATTAGTGTTGATGGAGTTAAATTGAAGTGCTAGCCAATTAATTGCCATGTATGTGTAAGTAAGTATTGAATTTAGGGGTTTTGGAAAGAAATTTGGAGACCTTAGCAAACTGTCATTTTTGGTAGCCTTGAAGTGCATGAATTGATGCTTGATATCATGAATTAAATTGATGAATTATGGTAATTATGGTTTAAGGGCAGTATATGTGAAGTAGTGGTGGAATTATATGTAGTAAAAATTAAGTGAATACATGTATATATTGTGTTGAATTTAATTATGAGAATTAGGGTAGTAAAATGTGTATTGAGAACTTAAGTGTTCTGCCTAAAATGCTTGCTTGAATTGTGTATAATATATATAAAAGTACCATGATTAAATGTTGAAGTATTGGGAGGAGGAGGATTGTTAAAATTGGAAGTGTGATGTTCAAATGCAGGTTGTGTATGTTGGCAGCACCTAAATTAGGTCATAAGTGCAAAACTGTGAACCCAATTGGTATGAGGCCAATGGGGGGTGAAACTAGACACCAAATAGGCCAAATTTCATGTAGAAATATTAAAAAAATTCTACCTAGAAACTAACCTTAAAAATGATCAAATCCGAAATGGCAGCCTTGCAAACCCAGATTTTTTACCATATGAACAGTAGTCATTAGGATGACCATAACTCACTCAAAACAGGTCCAATTGACCTGAAATTTTTACTATGGATAGCTTAGACATATAGCTACAATTCTTATGGAGACACCAAAGCTCAGAAATGGCTAAAACCAAGTCAAATATCTTGCACAAGTTCGGGTACCAAAACTGCCAGAACTAAATGTGACCTAAAATTGACCAAATTTTGCACTAAAGGTGCAATCTGTCCAGCTTTAGTAAATTGACCATATCTTGGTCTATACAACTCAGAATGACCTGAAATTTTGGCCGGAGTGCAATAAGACATAGAGCTACAATTTTGCTTCTTTGACTAGAAGCTAAAAACCAAGAGAAATAGGACTTTAAGCTAAACCAATCTAGCACACAAAAATTGAAAATTTGACATTAACATACAATTAAGCCTTGAAGTAAATTGGCAATAAATGCCAACTTGTGAGAATTGTAAATTGTACTATATTGGTAGCATATTGAAATGCAAATTGTGACATGTTGATACTAGAATCAACTTATGCATGATGTATGAAAAGGTCAACATTTTCATTGACCAGTGAATTGTATAATGACCAGTAAACCCTAAAAATAAATATTTAATCTTGTAATATGCCCTAGTTTGCCTAGTTGACTAGTTTGGATAGGTTGGCATGCCAATAGGATTCTGAAAGCTGTTTTGTAAATGGCTTTACGTCATATTGTGTTTTATGGCTTATTACGCCATACTATGATTTTAATAGCCTATGGCTATATAGATTGTGTTATTATACTCGGCTTAATGCCTGATTGATTATATGGCTTTTTAGCCACGCTGTTTGCACACCAGGAGACACTTTGTGACCGATGGTGTGACGGTCTGAGGTACTAGGTACCCAGTGCTAGTATATCCGTTTATCCAGTCTGATCAGTGTATAGGCTACACGGGTAGTTAATTAAAACATTATTCAATTCAGGCAGTTAAGTTAAGTTAAGTACACAGAAATTTCAATACAATTAAATTAAGCATTGAATGAAATGAGTAAAAGAGATTAGCAATAGAAACATAATAAAAATACAATTTGTAGAACCGTAGAGACTTAAAATACAATACAGTTATAATAATTGATTCCTGGATATCCGAAATGATGATTTATTTCTTTCTTTACTTATATATGTATTATTTCTTGTTATATTATTGTACCACTAAGCAGAAATGCTTAACGCGATGGAATTGTTTCCTCACACAGGTACTTCGACTGAGATTTTTAGAGTCCAGATCTGCAAAAGTGTCAGAAGAGTTCATGGTTGTCACCTCCTTAGCAATGCATATAGATAGGGCTCATTTTAAGCATGTTTTCTAATCTGTACATAATAATTACTGCTTATATTGTAATGTGAATTAGTAACTGCAATTTCATTTGTATATCCTGTACTTGATAAATTTATGTACTTAATTGACAAATTATATAAGTTAATGAAATATAAGAATTATGATATTTGAATTGATTATCTAATCATAATGATTCTGAATGAGATTGAGTTTGAGAAACTTTGAGACTGAATCTGAGTTTGAGAAACTGATGAGAATGCTTTGAGATAATTTGAGTTATGAATTTGAGCATATATTGAAATTGTTTTTGGCAGGTTCAGAAGAACTATTAGTCCAAATTACAGCCGGCACTCTGCCGGATTATCGTTAAAATTTTTGAAATTTCCAAATTAGTTAGATTTTGATGAAAGTAAAAAATAGCCTAAACCTTAGATAAAGTTTTTGAATAAATAAATTAAGAACTATAATGAAATCAGATAAGATCAGGTGCTTCTGCACTCCGTGTGACATACCTTGCTCGGCAACACTGTAGACGGGTGAGGGGTGTTACAGGGTTGGGTTTGTACTTGGCCCTGGGCTAACAGATTATCAGCCATTTGCTGAAAGAACATGGCCATCTGCTGGGCCATTTGTGCAGTAATTTGTATAGGAGGGACTAGTGCAGCTAGACCTCCAACGCTCTGCGGAACTGGGGCCTCTCCTTGTACGTCAGCTGTATCAGACTGCTCTACCGTTTTATCCCCCTTATCCATATCTATTCACAGGAATTTTTTTTTCCTACTTCCTGTATAACCAACACAAGGAGATTCCTCCCCGTTAGTTCATATTTATGATGTAAATATACTATATGTATCAAACATTTGAGCAGCTGTACTTATCAAAAAAAATATTTCAAATTCATAGTTCAAAATTTACTTTAAAAACTAGCTCTGATACTATTAAAACATGTCATACCCTACTCCTCGTAAGATGTAATATGCTCCCGTAGTACACCTAATGAATGACTATACTTCGCCTATCAGTAATCCATTAAATATACTATAAGGGATTTTAAAATAATTTTCGTTCATTTTTAAATTGGTGGGTAAATTTTTTTTTTCAGATATTAAATAACCTTTATTTAAAGTCCAAACATAAATTAAATTTTTAGATATCTAAAATCTCCGCAATTTTTACAAAAATTTCGGCAGACTGCCGTTTGTATTTTGAGAAAACAATTCTTCAAAACCTGAAAATAAAGACACTCCCAATATATTTCTCAATCACAACTCCATTAATCAATTTCATTTCACAAATCAGCCCAAGCAACTCAGTACACAGTTAAATCAAACATTGAAATATCTCATTAAGGTAACAAAATTTATATTTACATTCCTGGGAGCATTAAAAATTTAGTAGTATAAAACTTTATAAGTACAAAAAATCTTAAGATAATATTACAATAATTTGTATTTGATTACAGTCCAAAAATATATTACAAAAGAGTTGATACACTGCTCAAATAAAATTACATACATATAATTACAGAATTACATCAAAATCTAATGTATAAGGGTATACCTATGATATACCCGAAGATAGTTTCACAGTGTCTTTCAGTAATCTCGCTCATCTACTTTATATTTTCTTTCACCTGCGACAGCATACAAAGCTATCGCTGAGTGGTGAACTCAGTGGTGTACAAATTAATAATTTAAAACTTAACACAAGTTATGCTTTGACAATTCATAATGTCCCACCTTACCCCTCTGTAAGGCATAACATGATCCCGTAGAATACCTAATGAACTATCAAACTTCACCTACCGATAATTCATTAAGTACACTATAAGGGATTTTAAAACAATTTCTTACATTTTGGAAGTGGTGAGCATTTTGGTAGGAATTAAAGTCATTTATTCAAAGCTTAAAAACTAGTAAAATTTTTTGTCTATTTTTATTTTTTCGCAAATTTTATAAAAATTTCGACAGAGTGCCGTCTGTATTTTGAGAAAACAGTTCTTCAAATACCTGAGAAAAACACTTCTAATAAATTTTCCATAACTCCCAACCTCCAAATAATTTCAAGTCAACACAATTCAATTCATTCCACAATTCAACCAAAAATTTATCAACTTAAAATATTTCATAACTTCATTCACAGTGCATATAGTACGAAATTCACAAAAAGAAAATCCAAAATAACATTATTATAATTTATTGTACAACTGCTCAACTTTACATTGATACATAGAACACTGCAATATTTACATCAAATAATTACAATGGTATAAATAAATACCCGTACAAAAGTGATCAAGAAGTCCTTCTGATCCAGCAGCTCACTCTGCTGCTTTTTCCTTGCCCTTATCTGTGACGGCAAAATAAGTTATCGCTGAGTATAAAAATACTCAGTGGTGCACAATAAAAATTGAAATACAGTACATAAAACATTCCTTGGAAATTCACAATTTGAATATTTCATAATCACATTTCACAATTTATCAAAACTCATCATAGCACAATTTTGGTCAAATAATTTAATAAACATAGTGTTGCCAATTCATACACAACTTAAGCTATGACACAAAATTTCCGATCAATACCGTGTTGTACACTACGACAAAGTAATCTACAACCCCACTAATCAAAATCAATGAGGGAGGTGGCTAGCTAGCTAATGAGTACTCATTAGATTTACAACCTCAATTGGTAAACCACAGAGGGAGGTAAATAATCGATCTCAACCCCATAAATGGAGGAGGAATAATAAGGCACTGTCATGCTAAGTGTGAACACAAAATCAATTCAAAATAATTTAATCAAATAATTTGTGAGAAATCTGATCAATTTCCAAAGTTATATTTGCGATCATAAAATGGCAACACAATTCATAATTAACACAGAAGTCAAATTTTCAAGAATAAAATATTTAAACAAGAATTATTGTGAACAGACCTGATGTGAGTCGCCTCTAGGCCTTGATTCAGTCTCTCAGACTTTTCCAGTCTTTTTCAGCTGAAACACAAAATTTATAGTGTCTCAGTATCTTTACTTCATAACAATTCCAATAACTAATTCCAATATGTTTAAACTTACATTCTTGCAATTTCATGTTGAGGTTACTATTTATGATACTATTCAAGTCAATTTATTGACTTTCTAAGGCTTAATAGGTATGGGAACTCCAACTTCGCCCACATACCACATTTTGATTGCCAATTTTATTGGTTTTGATTGTTTTCTCAAAACTTAGGTCTTTTAGGCAAAATTGCAAATTTTTAATTTTGGTGTCTTAGGTTACACTGTTGCATTGGTCATTTTACTATTAGAATTTGACTAATTTTTCTTCATAGAAAATGTTCCCTATTGTCTTAAATTTATTCTCCTTTTTGAATCACTCCAATTGGAGTTTTTTAGCTCAAGTTATAGCCATTTGAATCATGGCTGCCGGATTAGACTTATCCAGATTTTCTGGGCAAATTCTGGTTCTGGCAGTTTTAGGTCACCAAATTTGGGTGGCCAAATGACTTGGTTAAGGGCATAATTTGGGTTTGTGTTCTTCATGAAAGTTTTAGGTCTATATCTCAGATTTCCACTGGTAAAATTTCAGGTTATTTAGACTTGCCTAGCTTAAGTTATGACCAAATAAACAAATACTATTCATTTGGTCATTTTTGTACAGTTCAGATTGCTTAAGTCTGGATTTGGTCAATTTGTTCACTAGGTTTTGGTCACTTTTTAGGCATGATTCCTAAATGAAAAATATTCTATTTTGTGTCTATTTTCATTCCTAATTGGTCTCATACTAATTGGACTTGTAAATTTTAATTTTTGGCTCCTCAAAGGGACTTTGGTCCTGTTGCCTGCAGCATGACCCTAAACAATCCCAATTTGCAATTGGTTCCAACACTTCTAACAAACTCCAATTGGTTACAAATGACCATTTCTCACCTCAAACCAAGTCCAACACACCATTTAACACATTCCCATATTTTTTTCTCCAAAACCCTAGATGCGAAAACCCTAGTTCATGCCATTGATCAATTCCTTAATCAAATCATTACACTAATCACATATTCAACCTTATTTAAGCTCTAATTCATGTTTAGTTTAACTAAACACTATCAAATCCAACACTCTATCAAGCTGGCCAAATTCACATATCGTCCCTCAACAAAAATTTTCTTTTCATTTAAAGTTTATTTCCAAGTTCATTCAATCATAAATACAAGAATCAAACAAAAAAAAATTCAAGTTGGATCACTAACCTTAGTGCAGAATTTTAATCTTCAATTCTCCTCACTTTCTTGGTTTTAATGGCATCCAAACTTCATATCAAGGTCCACTCGTAAGGTTTGCTTAAGGGGGTTAGGGAATTTGTGGCTGAATTTAGGGTTTATGAGAGCTTGAGGTGAGCTCCCATGGTGGTTTCAAGAAAGAAAAATGAGAGAGAGAGAGCTAAGGGAGAGGGACGACAACAAGATAAAGATAAATAAATTTTATATTTTTTTTCTTTTCATTTATGTGTATTAGGAAGACCACAACATAAATTAAATAATTTTTTTAATTATAATATTTATGGCATCATGCATGATGTCATGCACGATGTCATCTCTTTTCACCTTTTTTATTTTCCTTTTATTTTTCTATTTATTTATTCATTAGTTCTTTAATTTAATTTTTAATTCTGAAATTTTCTTTTCTTTGATTTTATTTGACAGTTAGGTCAGGAGTCAGCTCTCGGAGTCAATTGACCAAATTGCCCCTCTCCGGTTCAACCCGATTTGCAAATAATTCAATATTTCTTCCGGCTCCCAGACCTAATTATTTGACTGGCTTAACAATTTTTTTTTCGTGATTTTCTCTTTTCCACTGTGTTCGCAATAGTCCTAAGGACCGCAGCGTCACATTTTATGGTTCGAAATTTGAGTTTAAATCGACTTCGCAATCCTTCCCGAGAAGGTCACCCATCGTTGTGACTCTCGGCTCATTTAACTTCTTATGTTTTGTTTTTTCTTATTTATACTTAACTAATTGGTAATTACTAATTATTTGTGTTCAGTGCTTATCTAGTTATCTTTAGTATGGTTTTAATCCCCTTAATTATCCGGATTGACACCAGTAACCGGAATAGTGAAATATATCAGGCTATGCAAATAGGGTGTTACAATTCTCCCCCCTAAAAATAAATTTCATCTTGAAATTTTACCTGGTATCAATCTCTGAATAGCTGTGGGTGCTGTCTCCTCATATCTTCCTCTCGTTCCCAAGTAGCTTCTTGGCCTGAATGAGGTTCCATAGCACTTTCACTAACGGAATCTGCATGTTCCGTGGCTGCTTCACCTCATAAGCCAGAATCTCTATGGGTTCTTCCTCATATGTGAGGTCTGGATTCACTTTAATTTCTTCTACCGGTAGTACATGAGATGAGTCTGATCGATACCTCCTCAACATAGATACATGGAAGACATTATGTATCTTTTTCAACTCTGAAGGTATGCCAACCGATATGCCAAAGGACCCACTCTTTCTAGAACCTCATAAGGCCCAATGAAACGAGGACTTAGTTTCCCCTTCCTACCAAATCTCATAATCCTCTTCCAAAGGGAAACCTTGAGGAATACATTGTCACCCACTTTATATTCAATATCCTTTCTCTTCATATCAACATAGGACTTCTGACGGTCTGATGCAGTCTTAAGTCGATCTCTGATCACCCTGATTGTCTCCTCAGTCTGCTGAACAATTTCGGGCCCAATCATCTTCCTTTCGCCCACGTCATCCCAACACAATGGGGTTCTACATTTTCTGCCATACAAGGCTTCATATGGAGGCATCCCAATGCTTGATTGGTAGCTGTTGTTGTAAGCAAACTCAATCAAAGGCAAATGTGTGTCCTAACTGCTCTCAAACTCAATCACACAAGCCCGTAGCATGTCCTTCAAGATCTGAATTACCCTCTCAGATTGGCCATTTGTCTGTGGATGGAATGCAGTATTGAAGTTCAATCTAGTTTCTAGGGCTCTCTGAAGACTACCTTAGATCTAGAAGTGAACCTAGGATCTTTGTCAGATATGATGGATACTGGCACTCTATGCAGTCTTACTTTCTCATCAATGTATAATTTGGCCAATCTTTCTAGACTATAGTCCATCCGAACTAGCAGAAAATGAGCAGAGTTGGTCAGTCTGTCAATAATAACCCAAACCGCATCATGATTCTTCTGTGTCCTCGGAAGTCCCATCACAAAATCCATAATTATTCTCTCCCGTTTCCATTCTGGCACTGATAGTGGATGTAATAACCCAGTTGGTACTTGGTGCTCTACCTTCACTTGCTGACAAGTTAGACATTTGGAAACAAATTCGGCCACATCTCTTTTCATACCCATCCACCAGTAATGCTCCTTTAGCCCTCTATACATTTTTGTACCACCAAGGTGCATGGCAAAAGGAGACTCATGTGCTTCTTTCAAAATAATCTGCCTCAAATCAACATCATTAGGAACACACATTCTGCCCTGGTGTAGCAATAGACCATCATCTCTTATTGAGAATTCTGGTTTTTTGCCCTGCCAGACTTCTTCTAACAATTTCTGATACTTCTGATCATGCTGAGCAGCCATTCTGATCAGATCAATCAACACTGGCTGTACATGCCATGCAACTGTTGTCTGCCCCTCATCATTAATCTCTAAACTGGCATGTAATGATCTCAACTCATGTACCATAGACAAAAGAGTAACCTGTACACTTGCCATAGTCTTGCGACTTAAGGCGTAAGCCACAATATTAGCTTTCCCTGGCTGATAGTTTATCAAACAATCATAGTCTTTTATCAACTCTAACCATCTCCTCTATCTCAAATTCAACTCTTTCTGGGTGCCCAAATACTTCAAACTCTTATGATCTGTGTAGATGTAGCATTTCTCCCCATACAAATAGTGCCTCTAGATCTTAAGAGCAAACACAATATCTGCAAGCTCCAAATCATGTGTCGGATAATTCCTCTCATGCTGTTTTAGCTGGCGTGATGCATAGGCAATGACATTTCGATCTTGCATCAATACATAGCCTAACCCATTGTGAGAAGCATCACTGGAAACTGTGTATTCTTTACCCGGAGTAGGTAAAGTCAGGACTGGAGCTTCAGTCAAACATCTCTTCAATTGATCAAAACTCTGCTGGCATTTATCCGTCCACTGGAATTTTACATCTTTCCTAAGTAGCTTGGTTAATGGAGATGCCAACATGGAGAATCCCTTAATAAATCGATGGTAGTATCTAGCTAAACCTAGAAAACTGCGAATTTCTGTGATATTTCTGGGTGGCTTCCAATTAAGGACAGCTTCTATCTTGCTAGGATCTACCTTAATACCATCTACCGATACTACATGCCCCAAGAAAGATATTTCTTTTAGCTAAAATTCACACTTCGACAATTTGGCGTATAGCTGTTTCTCTCTCAAAGTCTATAGTACAATCTGCAGATATCTATGATGCTCTTCTGCACTCCTCGAATAGACCAATATATCATCTATGAATACCACAACAAACTGATCGAGGTATGGTATGAAGATAGTGTTTATCAGATCCATAAAAGCAGCCGGAGCATTAGTTAACCCGAATGGCATGACCAAGAACTCATAATGGCCATATCGGGTTCTAAAAGCAGTTTTAGGTATACTCTTTTCTTGTACTTTCAGCTGATAATAACTTGATCTCAGGTCAATTTTGGAGAACACAACTGCACCCCTTAACTGATCAAACAAGTCATCAATGCTGGACAATCGGTATCTATTCTTTATTGTCACCTTATTCAACTGTCGATAGTCAATGCATAACCAGAGAGTGCCATCTTTCTTCTTTACAAACAACACTGGCGCTCCCCAAGGTGACACACTAGGGCGGATAAAGCCCTTATCAAGCAGCTCTTGCAACTGCACTTTCAACTCTTTCAATTCTGCAGGTGCCATTCTATATGACGTTATGGAGATTGGGTCCACACCAGGCATAACATCAATTTTAAACTGCACTTCCCTTTCTGGAGGTAATCCTGGCAATTCATTAGGAAACACATCCCGAACGTCACATACCGTAGGCATGTCCCTCAATGCTTGACTACCCACTTGGGTGTCTATCACATGTGCCAAGTACGCCTCACACCACTTCCTAATCATTTTTCTGGCCAGTGCAGCTGAAATGATGTTTGACGACAATAACTGCCTGGCTAACCATTTCAATCAAATTAGACAGAAAAGTATGTCCTTGGATCACCAGAGGACAATCTCTATATAATCTATTTACCCTGACCTCCTGGCCTAATGGACTAGTTACTAGTACATCATAGTCCATTGGTACACACTGAATAGCAGTAGAACACATCACACTAGCACTGACATATGAATTTGTGGAGCCAGGATCAAATAACACATATACAGCTTGGTTAAGGATGGAGAAATTACCAGCTACTACATTTGATGTTTCAGCCTCCTCCCTCTAACGCATTGTATACACTCTGACTGGTGCGCCACTAGGTACTGGCTGGTTAACAGTGCTTTGACTTCCAGGAGTGTTACCAGGACCCCTACCTCTGCCTCTACCTCTACTAGCTAGCTGTGACCCTCTAGGTGCGAAGACTTGGGCTGATCCCTTAGATGTAGCTGAAGGTCCAGATCGACGTAGACTAGTACAATCCTTAGCAAAATGTTCGGTCCCTCCACAGTTATAGCATGCACCTATGGCCTTGAAACACACCCCATTGTGTGTTCTACCACAGGTTTCACACTACCGGACTGATAAAGATCCTCGAGAAGCTTGTTGGGTCTGCTGACCAGACCGGGGTGGTCTTTGGCCAGAGAATCTGCCTCTAACAGATCTGCGAGAGCTAGATCCCAGACTGTTTCCTCTTCCCTGAACCACTTTCAGGTGATTGATCAGTAGTCTTTTCAGTCTTCTCTTTCTCTTGTGTACCCTTCTTCACTGCCCCTTCTGATTCTATCCTTTCCAGTTCTAGGGCTTGTGAAATCAGCTCAGAAAAATTCTGGTGTCTGAATCCCATAACTTGCATCCTCAGATTCGGCCTTAACCCGGACTCAAACCTCTTACATCTTTCTCTGGGGGTGGAGACTAAGCTTCTAGCATAGTAGCTTAGCCTTAAAAAGTCCCGTTCATACTCTGCTATTGTTCTATCCCCTTGTTTCAAACTCAGGAATTCCTGTAACTTCATATCCACATAAGCATCAGGAACCCACTTTTGTCGAAACTCCCTCAAAAAGTCTGACTAGGTCAACACAGGTGGCTCAACCAGGCTATGGGGGATGGTCTTCCACCATTCATATGCATTCCTTTGCAACAGAGAAACAGAGTACTCAAACTTCAGCTCTTCTGCACACTGCAGCTTTATGAAAACCCGTTTCATTCATTCTCATCACTGTTCTGCCTCTAGTGGATCCACAGTGCCCTTAAACTCGGTGGCCCCAAATTTTATCAATTTTTCATATTGCCGAGATGAGGCCTATGGTTGTGCTGTAGGTGCTTGCATCTGAGCTTGAGGTGGCACATTTCCCATCATTTGTTGGAAAAACGTAGCCATCTGCTGTGCAAATTGAGCAGGAAACTACGGTACTGGAGTAGGAGCTAGAGTGGCTGACCCACTCACATTTTGGAGTGCTGGGGCTTCCCCTTGAACCTCAGCCTCAACAGATTGTTCCACGGAATGATCTCCCTCTTCCATTCCGTTGCCCAAAAATTTATACTTCCTGAGATCAAACACAAGGAGGTTGACCTCTGTTAGTGCATATTCATGATGTAAATATATCATATATATCAACTAAAGACACTTGAGCAGTTGTACTTATCAAACAAATATTCACAAAAATAGTCAAAATTTATTACAAACCATGCTCTGATACCACTAAAACATGTCACACCTTACTCCTCTGTAAGGCATAACATGATCCCGTAGAATACCTAACGAACTATTGAACTTCACCTACCGATAATTCATTAAGTACACTACAAGGGATTTTAAAACCATTTTCTTACATTTTGGAAGTGGTGAGTCTTTTGGTAGGAATTAAAATCATTTATTCAAAGCTTAAAAACTAGTAAAAATTTTTGTCCATTTTTATTTTTTCGCAAATTTTATAAAAATTTCAGCAGAATGCTGTCTGTATTTTGAGAAAATAGTTCTTCAAATACCTGTGAAAAATACTTCCAATAAATTTTCCACAACTCCCAACCTCCAAATAATCTCAAGTCAACACAATTCAATTCATTCCACAATTCAATAAAAAATTTATCAACTTAAAATATTTTATAACTTCATTCACAGTGCATATAGTACGAAATTCACAAAAAGAAAATCCAAAATAACATTATTACAATTTATTGTACAACTGCTCAACTTTATATTGATACATAGAACACTACAATGTTTACATTAAATAATTACAAGGGTATAAATAAATACCCGTACTAAAGTGATCAAGAAGTCCTTGCCTATCCAGCTGTCACACCTTACCCCTCTGTAAGGCATAACATGATCCCGTAGACTACCTAATGAACTACTGAACTTCACTTACCAATAACTCATTAAGTATCCTACAAGGGATTTTAAAACAATTTTCTTACATTTTGAAAGTGGTGAGCATTTAGGTAAGAATTAAAATTATTTATTCAAAGCTTAAATACTAGTAAAAATTTTTGTCCATTTTAATTTTGCTGCAAATTTTATAAAAATTTTAACAGAGTTCCGTCTGTAATTTGAGAAAACAGTTCTTTAAATACTTGAGAAAAACACTTCCAATAAATTTTCCACAACTCCCAACCTCCAAATAATCTCAAGTCAACTCAATTCAATTCACTTCAAAATAATTCCACAATCCAATCAAAGTTTATCATCTCAAAACATTTCATAACTTCATTCACAGTGCATAAAGTATGAAATTCACAAATACCAATCTTAATTTACAAAAAGAAGTTCCAAAAATAATATTATTACAATTTATTATACAACTGCTCAACTTTACATTGATACATAAAACATTGCAATATTTACATCAAAATAATACAAGGGTATAAAATAATACCTGTACAAAATTATCAGAGTAGTCCTCAATATCAGTAGCAGATCACTCTGTTGCTTTCTCCTTGCTCTTATCTGCGATAGTAAAATACGCTATCGCTAAGTATAAATATACTCAGTGGTGCACAATAAAAATTTAAAATACAATACATAAACCATTCATTGACGAAACACAATTTAAATATTTCTCAATCATATTTAACAAATTATCAAAATTCATAATAACACGATTTGATCAAATAATTTAATAAACACAGTGTTGCCAAATCATACACAACTTAAGCAATGACACAAAATTTTCGATCAATGCCGTGTTGTATGTAACATCCCTATTTGCATAGTCTGGTAAATTATACTGTTTCGGTGACCGGAATCGGTCCGGACAATTAAGGGGATTAGAACCACACTTAAGACAACTAGATAAGTTATAAACACAAATAATTAGTATTGCCAATTAGTTAAGTATAAATAAGAAAAACAGAACATAAGAATTTAAATGAGCCGAGAGTCACAACGATGGGTGACCTTTTCAAGAATGACTGCGAAGTCGATCTAAACTCAAATTTCGAGCCGTAAAATATGACGCCGCGGTCCTTAGGACTATTGCGAACACAGTGGAAAAGAGAAAATCACAAAAAAGAACTGTTAAGCCAGTCAAATAATTAGGTCAGGGAGCCGAAAAAAATATTGAATTATTTATAAACCGGGTTGAACCGGCGAGGGGCAATTTGGTCAATTGACCCTGAGAGCTGACTCCTGACCTAACTGTCAAATAAAATCGGAGAAAAGAAAATTTCAGAGTCGAGAATTAAATTAAAGAACTAATAGAAAAATAAATAAAAAAAAATGAAAAAGTGAAGGGAGATGACATCATGCATGACATCATGCATGATGCCATAAATATAATAATTAATATATTTAATTAATTAAATATTTTGGTCTTCCATAAGATAAAAAAAAAGAGAAAAGAAAGAAAAAAAAAAGAGATTATCTTCTTCATTGCCGTCCAACTCTCTCTTTCATCTCTTCCTTACTTCATCCTCCATGAAAGCTCATCTTTGAGCTTGAAAAACCAAAAATCTCACCATAGAAAATTATTCTACCATAGATAAAACTTGTTAGGGCAACTAGAAAACAAGATCCAAGGGAAAGAAAGAAAAGAAACTTGAAGGAAAGGAAGAAGAAAATTCTGCACTCAAGGTTAGTAAATTCACTTCAAATTTTTAGTTTAATCAATGTATTTACAGCATAAAGAACTCATAAATATGCCTAAAATGAAATGAAAACATCCTTGGGGGACAAGAGTAAATTCATCCAGCCTATGTAGGGGTGAGAATTGCATGTATTTGATTGAATTAAAAGTAAAAATGAGCTTGAATGAGTTGACTAAGTAAGTTTATATGTGTTGAATTAATAAAATGTAACAAAAATTGTGAGTTAGGGTTTTGGACCTAGGGTTTGGGAGACAAAAGGTGGGGAAATGGTGAAGTGATGTGGTTGACCTAGTTTGAGGTGAGAAATGGTCATTTGTGACCAAATGAAATGTGTTGGAAGTGTTGGAGTTGAGGTTAAATTCGGATTCAATGTGGTCATGCTACTGGCAGCAGGACCAAGGTCCCTTTGAGGGACCAAAACTGAAAATTTACAAGTCCAATTGGTATGAGACCAATTGGGAATGAAAATAGACACAAAATGGCACAATTTTCATTTAGGAAGCATGCTTAAAAAGTGACCAAAACCTAGTGAACAAATTGACCAAATCTGGAAATTCTTAGTCTGACCTGTACAAATTGACCAAATGAACAGTATTTGTTCATTTGGTCATAACTTGAGCTAGGCAGGTCTAAATGACCTGAACGTTTACCAGTGGATAGATGAGATATAGACCTAAAACTTTTATGAAGAACACAAACCCAAATTATGCCATTAACCAAGGGTATACCTAACGTAAATACCAACAAACATTTTGGGACAGCATGGTGCCCCAATCTTTGAACCCAATTTTTACCTAGTTTCGATCATAATTTGGTGAGGTGTTCTTCATGAAAATTGTTCATTTAGGTCTTAAATTTATTTTCATTTTTGAATCGCCTAACTTAGAGATGTGTAGCTCAAGTTATGCCCAAAACACCATTACTGTTCACGTCACTGTTCATGCTGCGGATTTTGTTCTGGCAGATTTATCGATCCAACTTCATTCAGTAATTTGACCAAGTTAAGTCCATAATTTGATCTAATGTTCTTCATATGAAATTTTTTACTATGCCTTAGGTTTCCATCGGTTTAAGAATCGCCTAAATCGGAGTTTTCTAGAGAGAGTTATAGCCTTGCAAAGTTTACTGTTCATTTAGTCAATTTTAGGTGCCCAGATTCTGGCAGATTTAGTGACCCAAATTTGTTTCGCAATTTGATTGAGTTAAGTTCATAATTTGGCCTAACATTCTTCATATGAAATATTCTAATATGTCTTAGGTTTCCATCGGTTCAAGAATCACCTAAATCGGAGTTTTCTAGAGAGAGTTATAGCCATTGAAACTTTACTGCTCATATGGCAATTCTGCAGTTTTGTAGATTCAGTAACTCAACTTTGCTCAATAATTGGATTGGGTTAATGGCATAATTTGGGTTTGTGTTCTTCATGAAAGTTTTAGGTCTATATCTCATCTAATTACTGGTAAAATTTCAGGTCATTTTGACCTGCCTAGCTCAAGTTATGACCCAAACACGATTACTGTTCATGTGTACTGTTCATACTGCAGTTTTTCAAGTTTGGTCAGTTTGTTCACTAGGTTTTGGTCACTTTTTAAGCATGCTTCCTAAATGAAAATTGTGTCATTTAGTGCCTATTTTCAGTCCCAATTGGTCCCATGCCAATTGGACTTGTAAAATTTCATTTTTGGTCCCTCAAAGTTGACTTTTGGTCATGCTTCATACCCAATCCGAATTTGGCTTTGATTTAAACACTTCTAACACACTTAATTAGGTCACAAATGGCCATTTCTTTCCTTAAACTATGTCAAAGACATCATTTAGCACTTCTTCACATTTTTGATCTCTAAATCCTAATGTTCAAAACTCTAATTTTTCTCCAATTTGGCCAAAACCCTAGTTTAGGTTCCATATATATTTTCTTTCATTTTCTTATGAAATTTCATCATAAATTAACTTTATTCCAAGCTTATACAACTAATCTAACATGAAAAGGAAATTATCTCTTGTTGATTTCTTTCCAACTTCACTTTTCTTCCAATTCTTGTTCTCCTTGCTTTTAATCTCTCAATCAAAGATCTCTTTGATGTTTTCTTTTAGTGGGCTATGGAATTTATGAAGGGAATTTAAGGGAATTAAAACTTGGGAGGGGAAATCAATGAGGGAAAGAAGTGGAAGAAGAAGAGAAAGAGAGAGAGAGAGAGAGAGAGAGAGAGAGGAGAGGGTGGTAGCCTCTTATGAAAAAAAAGAAATGAAGAAGACATTTATCTTCTTATTTTATATATATATATATATATATATATATATATATATATATATATATATATATATATATATTTATCCCCAAAATTAGCTTATTAAAATTATAAATTTTAATTGTGTCATAAGGATAATTAAACTTAAATTTTTATTCTTTTTTTTTTTACATTTATACTTAATTTTTTCTTTTAATTAAATAATTAAATTTAACTATCAAAAGCCCGTAAGTCTTTCATTTTAATTTTGTCATAATGGAAATGAAAGTTTAAGTTTTCATTTCTTAAATTTTCCCTTACATATTTTTACTTGAATTTTTCTTCAATTTTTATCCCATAATTCAATTCATTAATTTTATTAAATTTAATTGATATTTTGGTCAAAAGTCAACTCTTGAGGTGAATTGACCAAAATGCCCCTCATCGGGTCATAATCCTTCTTTTTATAATACTTGATGAGTCCTTAGTTTTTTTTGTTCACTAGAATTTTTATTGTGTCTATCTCAATTAATTTTCTATTTATTTTTGGTCCTCAAGGTGTCTTTGAATAGTATTAGTCATGGACAAAAAATGGTACTATTCATAACTCGGAGGTTCGGGGTGTTACAAAACTTGTTGGTTTTGGTCATTTTCTCAAAACTTAAGTCTTTTAGGCAAAATTGCAAATTTTCAGTTTTGGTGCCTTAGGTTGTATTGTTCCATTGGTCACTTTACTGTTAGAATTTGGCAAAAATTTCTTCATAGAAAATGTTTCCTAATGTCTTAAGTTTATTCTCCTTTTCGAATCACTCCAATTGGAGTTTTGTAGCTCAAGTTATGGCCATTTGAACCATGGCTGTCGGATTGGATTCAACCCAGAATTCTGGGCAATTTTTGGTGCTGGCTGTTTTGGGTTACCAACTTGGGGTGGCCAAATGACTTGGTTAATGACATAATTTAGGTTTGTATTCTTCATGAAAGTTTTAGGTCTATATCTCATCTAACCACTGGTAAAATTTCATATCATTTAGACCTGCCTAGCTCAAGTTATGACCAAATGAACAAACACTATTCATTTGGTCAGTTTGTACAGGGCAGACTGTGATTTTTCAAGTTTCATCAATTTGTTCACTAGGTTTTGGTCACTTTTTGGGCATGCTTCCTAAATAAAAATTGTGTCATTTAGTGTCTATTTTCATTCCCAATTGGTCTCATACCAATTGGACTTATAAAATTTCATTTTTGGTCCCTCAAAGGTAACTTGGTCATGCTGCCAGCAGCATGACCACACTTAATCCGAATTTGGCTTTGATTCAAACACTTCTAACACACTTAATTAGGTCACAAATGACCATTTCTCGCTTCACATTAGGTCAAAGACACCATTTACAAGTTTCTCACATTTTTATCTCTAACCCTAAGTGTCCAAAAACCCTAACTTACTAACTTGTTGCATTTAACCACATTTAAGCATACCAATCTCATTAGCACATCCATACAAGCTTGCCTACCATTTAATTTCAATCAAAACTCAAACATATGCATAGTAACCCAAGCTGGCCGAAATTCAGTTTAGTCCCTCAACAAATTTTTCTTTTCATTTTAAGTTGATTTCTATGTTCTTGATGCTATACATACACTAATTAAACTAAAAATTTGAAGTTTGCATTACTAACCTTAGGTGAAGTCTTTGATCTTCACTTCCTCTCAATTTTCTTCAATTCTTCTCCTTTTAATCTTCCTTCCAAGATTTGCTTATAATTTTTCTTCAAGAAAATTAAAGGATTTATGGTGGAATTAATGTTTAGAAAGCTTAAAAATAGGCTTTCATGGAGGAAAAATTTGAGAGAGAACTTGGGGGAGAGAGAGGCGGCAACACTAGGGAAGAAGATGACCTTTGTTTATTTTTTTTTTCTTTTCTTTTCTTTTATCTTTTTATGTCTTAGGAAGACCTAAAAATCTATTTAATCAAATTATTAATTAAGGGATTTATGGCATCATGCATGATGTCATGCATGATGTTATATCCCTACACCTTTTTCATTTTCTCTTCTTTTTTTATTTTTTATTTTTCTATTAGTTCTTTAATTTAATTCTTAATTCCGAATTTTTCTTTTCTCCAATTTTATTTGACTGTTAGGTCAGGAGTCAGCTCTCGGAGTCAATTGACCAAATTGCCCCTCGCCGGTTCAATCCGGTTTGCAAATAATTCAATATTTCCTCCGGCTCCCTGACCTAATTATTTAACTGGCTTAACAATTCTTTTTCGTAATTTTCTCTTTTCCACAGTGTTCGTAATGGTCCTAAGGACCGCAGTGTCACATTTTACGGTTCGAAATTTGAGTTTAAATCGACTTTGCAGTCATTCCTGAGAAGGTCACCCATCGCTGTAACTCTTGGCTCGTTTAACTTCTTATGTTCTATTTTTCTTGTTTATACTTAACTAATTGACAATTACTAATTATTTGTATTTATGGCTTCTCTAGTTGTCTTAAGTGTCGTTCTAATCCCCTTAATTGTCCAAACAGACTCCGGTCACCGGAACAGTGAAATATACCAGGCTATACAAATAGGGGTGTTACAATTCTCCCCCCCTTAAAATAAATTTCGTCTCGAAATTTTACCTGGTATTAATCTTTGAACAGCTGTGGGTGTTGTCTCCTCATTTCCTCCTCTCGTTCCAAAGTAGCGTCCTAGCTCGAATGATGGTTCCACAGCACTTTTACCAATGGTATCCGATTGTTCTGTAGCTGCTTCACATCATAAGCCAGAATCTCTATGGGTTCCTCCTCATATGTGAGGTCTGGATTCACTTCAATTTCCTCTACTGGTAGTACATGAGATGGGTCTGATCGATACCTCCTCAACATAGACACCTGGAAGACATTATGTATCTTCTCCAACTCTGGAGGTAGTGCTAAACGATATGCCAAAGGACCCACTCTTTCCAGGACCTCATAAGGCCCAATGAAGCGAGGACTCAGTTTCTACTTTCTGCCGAATCTCATAATTCTCTTCCAAGGAGAAACTTTGAGGAAAACTTTCTCACCCACTGCATACTCAATATCTCTCCTCTTCAAATTAATGTAGGACTTCTGACGGTCTGATGCAGTCTTAAGTCGATCTCTGATCACCCTGATCTTCTCCTCATTTTGCTGAAAAATTTCGGGTGCAATCATCTTTCTTTCACCCATGTCATCCCAACACAATGGGGTTCTACATTTTCTGCCATACAAAGCTTCATATGGAGGCATCCCAATACTGGATTGGTAACTGTTATTGTAAGCAAACTCAATCAAAGGCAAGTGTGTATCCCAACTGCCCTCAAACTCAATCACACAAGCCCGTAGCATATCCTCCAAGATCTGGATTACCCTCTCGGTGGCCATGCATGCGTGGGTGGAATGCAAGATCTTGAAGTTCAATCTAGTTCCTAGGGCTCTCTGAAGACTACCCCAGAATCTAGAAGTAAACCTAGGATCTCTGTCTGATACAATGGATACTGGCACTCCATGAAGTCTCACAATCTCATTGATGTACAACTTGGCCAATCTGTCTAAACTGTAGTCCATTCGGACTGGCAGAAAATGAGCAGACTTAGTCAGTCTATCGACAATGACCCATACTACATCATGACTCTTCTGTTTCTTTGGAAGTCTCATCACAAAATCCATTGTTATTCTCTCCCATTTCCATTCTGGCACTGGTAGTGGATGTAACAACCCAGTGGGTACTTGATGCTCTGCCTTTACTTGCTGATAAGTTAGGCATTTGGAAATAAAATTTGCCACATTTCTTTTCATACCCATCCACCAGTAATGCTCCTTTAGCCCTCTATATATTTTTTTACCACTAGGGTGCATGGCAAAAGGAGACTCATGTGCTTCTATCAAAATGATCTGCCTCAAATCAACATCATTAAGAACACACATTCTGCCCTGGTGTAGCAATAGACCATCATCTCTTATTAAGAATTATGATTTCTTGCCCTGCTGGACTTCTTCCAGCAGTTTCTGATACCTTTCATCATTCTGAGCAGCCATTCTGATATGATCAATCAATACTGGCTGTACATGCCATGCAACTGCTGTCTGCCCATCATCATTAATCTCTAAGCTGGCATGTAATGATCTTAACTCATGCACCAAAGATAAAGGAGTAACCCGTAGACTTGCCATAGTCTTGCGACTTAGGGCATCAGCCACAACATTAGCTTTCCCTGGCTGAGAGTCTATCAGACAATCATAGTCTTTTATCAACTCTAACCATCTCCTCTATCTCAAATTCAACTCTTTTTGGGTGCCCAATTACTTCAAACTCTTATGATCAGTGTATATGTAACACTTTTCCCCATACAAATAATGTCTCCAGATCTTAAGAGCAAACACAATGGCTGCAAGCTCCAAATCATGTGTCAGATAATTCCTCTCATGCGGTTTCAACTGGCGTGATGCATAGGCAATGACATTCCGATCTTGCATCAATGCACAGCCTAGCCCATTGTGAGAAGCATCACTGTAAACTGTATATTCTTTACCCGGTGTAGGTAAAGTCAGGACTGGAGCCTCAGTCAAACATTTCTTCAATTCATCAAAACTCTGTTGGCATTTATCCGTCCACTGAAATTTTACATCTTTTCTAAGCAGCTTGGTCAATGGAGATGCCAACATGGAGAATCCCTTCACAAATCGACGATAGTATCTAGCTAAACCAAGAAAACTACGAATCTCTGTGATATTTCTGGGTGGCTTCCAATTAAGGACAGCTTCAATCTTACTTGGATCTACCTTGATGCCCTCTTCTGATACTACATGCCCCAAAAAGGATATCTCCTTTAGCCAAAATTCACATTTCTACAATTTGGCGTATAGCTATTTCTCCCTCAAAGTTTGTAGTACAATCCGCAGATGTCTATCATGCTCTTCTGCACTCCTCTAGTAAACCAATATATCATCAATGAATACCACAACTAACTGGTCGAGGTATGGTCTGAAGATAGTGTTCATCAGATCCATAAAAGCAGTCGGAGCATTAGTTAACCCGAATGGCGTAACCAAGAACTCATAATGGCCATAGTGGGTTCTGAAGGCAGTTTTAGAAATACTCTGCTCTTGTACTTTCGCTGATAATAACCTGATTTCAGGTCAATTTTGGAGAACACAGCTGCACCCCTCAACTGATCAAACAAGTCATCAATGCGGGGTAATGGGTATCTGTTCTTTATTGTCACCTTATTCAACTGCCGATAGTCAATGCATAACCGAAGAGTGCCATCCTACTTCTTTACAAACAATACTGGTGCTCCCCAAGGTGACACACTAGGGCGGATAAAGCCCTTATCAAGCAGCTCTTGCAACTGCACTTTCAATTCTTTTAGTTCTGCTGGTGCCATTCTGTATGGCGTTATGGAGATTGGGTCCACACCACACATAACATCAATTTCAAACTGCACTTCTCTTTCTGGAGGTAATCCTGGCAATTCATCAGGAAATACATCCGGAAAGTCACATACTGTGGGGATGTCCCTCAATGCTGGACTACCCACTTGGGTGTCTATCACATGTGCCAAGTACGCCTCACACCCCTTCCTAATCATTTTTCTGGCTAGTGCAGCTGAAATGATGTTTGAAGGCAATAACTGCCTTTCCCCATGTATTACTACATCACCGTACAAAGGGAGACCAAAAGTGACTGTCTTCAATCTACAGTCAATCATCGCATGATGCCTGGCTAACCAATCCATGCCCAAGATAATGTCATAATCGTTGAAGGGCATTTCAATCAAATCAGATAGAAAAGTGTGTACTTGGATCACCAAAGGACAGTCCTTATATAGCCTATTTACCTTGACCTCCTGGCCTAATGGACTAGTTACTAGCACATCATAGTCCATTGGTACACACTGAATAGCAGTAGAACACATCACACTAGCACTAACATACGAATGTGTGGAGCCAAGATCAAATAACACATGTACATCTTGGTTAAGGATGGAGAAAATACCAGCTACTATGTCTGATGTTTCAGCCTCCTCCCTCTGACGCATGGTATACACTCTGACTGGTGCGCCACTGGATACTGGCTGATTAACAGTGCTTTGACTTCCAGGAGTGTTACCAGGACCCCTACCTCTGTCTCTAACTCAACTAGCTGGCTGTGATCCTCTAGGTGCAGAGACTTGGGCTGATCCTTTAGATGTAGCAGAAGGTCCAGATCGGCGCAGACTAGTACAATCCTTAGCGAAATGTCCGCTCCCTCCATAGTTAAAACATGCACCGGTGGCCTTGAAACAAACCCCACCATGTGTTCTACCACCAGTTTCACACTGCCGTACTGATAGAGCTCCTCGGGGTGCTTGCTGGGTCTGCTGACCAGACCGGGGTGGTATTTGGCCAGAGAATCTGCCTCTGCCAGATCTACGAGAGCTAGATCCTCCAGACTGTTTCCTCTTTCCTGAACCACTCTCAGGTGCTTATCCAGTAGTCTTTTCAGTTTTCTCTTTCTCTTATGTACCCTTCTTCACTGCCCCTTCTGATTCTATCCTTTCCAATTCCAGGGCCTGTGAGATCAACTCAGAGAAGTTCTGATGTCGGAAACCCACAACTTGCATTCTCAGAGTCGGCCTTAACCCAGCCGCAAACCTCTTACATCTATCTCTGGGGGTAGAGACTAAGCTTCCAGCGTAGTGGCTCAGTCGAGAGAAGTCTCTCTCATATTCTGCTATGGTTCTATCCTTTTGTTTCAAACTCAGGAATTCGTGTAACTTCATATCCACATATGCATCGGGGACCCACTTTTGTCGAAACTCCCTCAAAAAGTCTGACCAAGTAAGGACTGGAGGTTCTACCAGGCTGTGGGGGATGGTCTTCCACTGAACCTTAGTTCTTGTGCACACTGCAGTTTCCTGAAAACCCGTTCCATTCGCTCTAACCACTGTTTTACCTCCAGTGGATCCACAGTGCCTTTAAACTCGGTGGCCCCAAATTTCATCAATTTTTCATATTGTCGAGCTGAGGGCTATGGTTGTGCTACAGGTGCTTGCATCTGAGCTTGGGGTGGCACATTTCCCGTCATTTGCTAGAAAAACACAGCCATCTACTGTGCAAACTGAGCAGGAAACTGTGGTGCTAGAGTGGCTGACCCACTCACATTCTGGAGTGCTGGGGCTTCCCCTTGAATCTCAGGCTAAATAGATTGTTCCACAGAATGATCTCTTTCTTTCATTCCATTTTCCCAAAATTTCTACTTCCTGAGATCAAACACAAGGAGATTGACCTCTGTTAGTGCATATTCATGATGTAAATATGTCATATGTATCAATTAAAGACACTTGAGCAGTTGTACTTGTCAAAAAAATATTCACATGCATAGTTAAATTTTTTTGCAAAACCATGCTCTGATACCACTAAAACATGTCACACCTTACCCCTCTTTAAGGCATAACATGTTTCCGTAGACTAGCTAATGAACTACCAAACTTCACCTACCGATAACTCATTAAGTACCCTACAAGGGATTTTAAAACAATTTTCTTACATTTTGGAAGTGGTGAGCATTTAGGTAAGAATTAAAATTATTTATTCAAAGCTTAAATACTAGTAAAAATTTTGGTCCATTTTAATTTTGCCGCAAATTTTATAAAATTTTTTACAGAGTTCCGTCTGTAATTTGAGAAAACAGTTCTTCAAATACTTGAGAAAAACACTTCCAATAAATTTTCCACAACTCCAAACCTCCAAATAATCTCAAGTCAACTCAATTCAATTCACTTCAAAATAATTCCACAATCCAATCAAAGTTTATATCTCAAAATATTTCATAACTTCATTCACAGTGCATAAAGTATGAAATTCACAAATACAAATCTTAATTTACTAGTTCCAAAAATAATATTATTACAATTTATTATACAATTGCTCAACTTTACATTGATACATAAAACATTACAATATTTATATGAAAATAACTACAAGGGTATAAAACAATACCCGTACAAAATTATCAGAGTAGTCCTCACTATCAGTAGCAGCTCACTCTGCTACTTTCTCCTTACTTTTATTTGCGACAGCAAAATAAGCTATCGCTGAATATAAAAATACTCAGTGGTGCACAATAAAAATTTAAAATACAATACATAAACCATTCATTGACGAAACACAATTTAAATATTTCTCAATCACATTTTATAAATTATCAAAACTCATAATAACACGATTTGATCAAATAATTTAATAAACACAGTGTTTCTCAAATCATACACAACTTAAGCAATGACACAAAATTTTTGATTAATGCCGTGTTGTACACCACGACAAAGGAATCTACAACCCCACTAATCAAAATCAATGAGGGAGGTGGCTAGCTAGCTAATGAGTACTCATCCGATCTACAACCTCAACTGGTAAACCAGAGAGGGAGGAAAATAATCGATCTCACTCCATAAATGGAGGAGGAGGAGTAATGTGATACTGTCATGCTAAGTGTGAACACAAAATCAATTCAAAATAATTTATTCAAATAATTCATGAGAAATCCAATAAATATCGAAAGTCATAGTTTCATTCACAAGGTGGCAACACAATTTATGATTAACATCAAATTTTCATAAACTATACTAAATCAATTTTTCAATGGCAAAATGCTCGATTAAGGTTTATTGTGCACAAACCTGACGTGAGTCGTCTATAGGCATTGACTCAGTCTCTCAGATCTTCCAAGTCTTTTTTAGCTGAAACACACAGTTTCATAGTGTTTCAGTACCATAACTTAGCGTAAATCCAAAAATAAATTCAATTTCACTTTTATCTAGCTTATATCTGCTAAGCTCGACGTTCTTTAAAATATGTGTTTTGAGGTTACTATTCATACACTATTCAAGTCAATTTGTTGACTTTCTAAGGCTTAATAGGTATGAGAATTCCAACTTCACCCACATACCACATTTTGGACACCAAACTTGTTGGTTTTGGTCATTTTCTCAAAACTTAAGTCCTTTAGGCAAAATTGCAAATTTTCAGTTTTGGTGCCTTAGGTTGTACTGTTCCATTGGTCACTTTACTGTTAGAATTTGGCAAAACTTTCTTCATAGAAAATGTTCCCTAATGTTTTAAGTTTATTCTCATTTTTGAATCACTCCAATTGGAGTTTTGTAGCTCATGTTATTGCCATTTGAACCATGGCTGCCGGATTGGATTCAACCCAGAATTTTGGGCAATTTTTGGTGCTGGCTGTTTTGGGTCACCAATTTGGGGTGGCCAAAGGACTTGGTTAATGACGTAATTTGGGTTTGTGTTATTCATGAAAGTTTTAGGTCTATATCTCACCTAACCACTGGTAAAATTTCAGGTCATTTTGACCTGCCTAGCTCAAGTTATGACCAAATGAATAAACACTGTTCATTTGGTCAGTTTGTACAGGGCACACTGTGATTTTTCAAGTTTGGTCAATTTGTTAACTACGTTTTGGTCACTTTTTGGGCATACTTCCTAAATAAAAATTGTGTCATTTAGTATCTATTTTCATTCCCAATTGGTCCCATACCAATTGGACTTGTAAAATTTCATTTTTGGTCCCTCAAAAGTAACTTGGTCATGCTGCCAGCAGTATGACCACACTCAATCCGAATTTGGCTTTGATTCAAACACTTCTAACACACTTAATTAGGTCACAAATGACCATTTCTCACTTCACATTAGGTCAAAGACACCATTTACAAGTTTCTCATATTTTTATCTCTAACCCTAAGTGTCCCAAAACCCTAACTTACTAACTTGTTGCATTTAACCACATTTAAGCATACCAATCTCATTAGCACATCCATACAAGCTTGCCTACCATTTAATTTCAATCAAAACTCACACATATGCATAGTAACCCAAGCTGGCCGAAATTCAGTTTAGTCCCTCAACAAATTTTTCTTTTCATTTTAAGTTGATTTCTATGTTCTTGATGCTATACATACACTAATTAAACTAAAAATTTGAAGTTTGCATTACTAACCTTAGGTGAAGTCTTTGATCTTCACTTCCTCTCAATTTTCTTCAATTCTTCTCCTTCTAATCTTCCTTCCAAGATTTGCTTATAATTTTTTTTCAAGAAAATTAAAGGATTTATGGTGGAATTAATGTTTAGAAAGCTTAAAAATAGGCTTTCATGGAGGAAAAATTTGAGAGAGAACTTGAGGGAGAGAGAGGCGGCAACACTAGGGAAGAAGATGACCTTTGTTTATTTTTTTTTTCTTTTCTTTTGTTTTATCTTTTTATGTCTTAGGATGACCCAAAAATCTATTTAATCAAATTATTAATTATGGGATTTATGGCATCATGCATGATATCATGCATGATGTCATATCCCTACACCTTTTTCTTTTTCTCTTTTTTTTTTTATTTTTTATTTTTCTATTAGTTCTTTAATTTAATTCTCGATTGTAAAGTTTTTTTTTCTCCGATTTTATTTGACAGTTAGGTTAGGAGTCGCTCTTGGGGTCAATTGACCAAATTGTCCCTCGCCGGTTCAACCCTGTTTGCAAATAATTCAATATTTCCTCCGGTTCTCTGACCTAATTTTTTGACTGACTTAACAATTCTTTTTCGTGATTTTCTCTTTTCCACTGTGTTCGTAATGGTCCTAAGGACCGCGGCGTCACATTTTATGATTCGAAATTTGAGTTTAAATTGACTTCGCAGTCGTTCCTGAGAAGGTCACCAATCGCTGTGACTCTCGGCTCGTTTAACTTCTTATGTTCTGTTTTCTTGTTTATACTTAACTAATTGACAATTACTAATTATTTGTGTTTATGGCTTCTCTAGTTGTCTTCAGTGTCGTTCTAATCCCCTTAATTGTTCGAATCGACTCCGGTCACCGGAACAGTGAAATATACCAGGCTATACAAATAGGGGTGTTACAATTCTCCCCCCCATAAAATAAATTTCGTCTTGAAATTTTACTTGGTATTAATCTCTGAACAGCGGTGGGTGTTGTCTCCTCATGTCCTCCTCTCATTCCCAAGTAGCCTCCTGGCTCGAATGATGGTTCCACACCACTTTTACGAACGGCATTCGCTTGTTCTGTAGCTGCTTCACCTCATAAGCCAGAATCTCTATGGGTTCCTCCTCATATGTGAGGTCTGGATTCACTTTAATTTCCTCTACTGGTAGTACATGAGATGGGTCTGATCGATACCTCCTCAACATAGACACATGGAAGACATTATGTATCTTCTCCAACTCTGGAGGTAGTGCTAAATGATATGCCAAAGGACCCACTCTTTCCAGGACCTCATAAGGCCCAATGAAGCGAGGACTCAGTTTCTACTTTCTGCCTAATCTCATAATTCTCTTCCAAGGAGAAACTTTGAGGAAAACTTTCTCACCCACTAGATACTCAATATCTTTCCTCTTCAAATCAATGTAGGACTTCTGACGGTCTGATGCAGTCTTAAGTCGATCTTTGATCACCCTGATCTTCTCCTCATTTTGCTGAACAATTTCGGGTCCAATCATCTTTCTTTCACCCATGTCATCCCAACACAATGGGGTTCTACATTTTCTGCCATACAAAGCTTCATATGGAGGCATCCCAATACTGGATTGGTAACTGTTATTGTAAGCAAATTCAATCAAAGGCAAGTGTGTATCCCAACTGCCCTCAAACTCAATTACACAAGCCCGTAGCATATCCTCCAAGATCTGGATTACCTTCTCAGACTGGCCATCTGTCTGTGGGTGGAATGCAGTACTGAAGTTCAATCTAGTTCCTAGGGCTCTCTGAAGACTACCCCAGAATCTAGAAGTAAACCTAGGATCTCTGTCTGATACAATGGATACTGGCACTCCATGAAGTCTCACAATCTCATTGATGTACAACCTGGCCAATCTGTCTAAACTGTAGTCATTCGGACTGGCAGAAAATGAGCAGACTTAGTCAGTCTATCGACAATGACCCATACTGCATCATGACTCTTCTGTGTCTTTGGAAGTCCCACCACAAAATCCATTGTTATTCTCTCCCATTTCCATTCTGGCACTGGTAGTGGATGTAACAACCCAGTAGGTACTTGATGCTCTGCCTTTACTTGCTGATAAGTTAGGCATTTGGAAATAAACTTTGCCACATTTCTTTTCATACCCATCCACCAGTAATGCTCCTTTAGTCCTCTATATATTTTTTTACCATCAGGGTGCATGGCAAAAGGGGACTCATGTGCTTCTTTCAAAATGATCTACCTCAAATCAACATCATTAGGAACACACATTCTGCCCTGGTGTAGCAATAGACCATCATCTCTTATTGAAAATTCTGGTTTCTTGCCCTGCCAGACTTCTTCCAGCAGTTTCTGATACCTTTCATCATTATGAGCAGCCATTCTGATATGATCAATCAATACTGGCTGTACATGCCATGCAACTGCTGTCTGCCCATCATCATTAATCTCGAAGCTGGCATGCAATGATCTTAACTCATGCACCAAAGACAAAGGAGTAACTCGTAGACTTGCCATAGTCTTGCGACTTAGGGCATCAGCCACAACATTAGCTTTCCCTGGCTGATAGTCTATCAGACAATTATAGTCTTTTATCTACTCTAACCATCTCCTCTGTCTCAAATTCAACTCTTTTTGGGTGCCCAAATACTTCAAACTCTTATGATCTGTGTAGATGTAACACTTTTCCCCATACAAATAATGTCTCTAGATCTTAAAAGCAAACACAATGGCTGCAAGCTCCAAATCATGTGTCGAATAATTCCTCTCATGCAGTTTCAGCTGGCGTGATGCATAGGCAATGACATTCCGATCTTGCATCAATACACAGCCTAACCCATTGTGAGAAGCATCGCTGTAAACTGTATATTCTTTACCCGGTGTAGGTAAAGTCAGGACTGGAGCCTCAGTCAAACATTTCTTCAATTCATCAAAACTCTGTTGGCATTTATCCGTCCACTGAAATTTCACATCTTTTCTAAGCAGCTTGGTCAATGGAGATGCCAACATGGAGAATCCCTTCACAAATCGATGGTAGTATCCAGCTAAACCCAGAAAACTATGAATCTTTGTGATATTTCTGGGTGGCTTCCAATTAAGGACAGCTTCAATCTTACTTAGATCTACCTTGATGCCCTCTTCTGATACTACATGCCCTAAAAAGGATATCTCCTTCAGCTAAAATTCACATTTCGATAATTTGGCGTATAGCTGTTTCTCCCTCAAAGTTTGTAGTACAATCCGCAGATGTCTATCATGCTTTTCTGTACTCCTCGAGTAAACCAATATATCATCAATGAATACCATAACTAACTGGTCGAGGTATGGTCTGGAGATAGTGTTCATCAGATCCATAAAAGCAGCCGGAGCATTAGTTAAACCGAATGGCATAACCAAGAACTCATAATGGCTATAGTGGGTTCTAAAGGCAGTTTTAGAAATACTCTGCTCTTGTACTTTCAGCTGATAATAACCTGATCTCAGGTCAATTTTTGAGAACACAGCTGCACCCCTCAATTGATCAAACAAGTCATCAATGCGGGGCAATGGGTATCTGTTCTTTATTGTCACCTTATTCAACTGCCGATAGTCAATGCATAACCAAAGAGTGCCATCTTTCTTCTTTACAAACAATACTGGTGCTCCCCAAGGTGACTCACTAGGGCGGATAAAGCCCTTATCAAGCAACTCTTGTAACTGCACTTTCAATTCTTTTAGTTCTGCTGGTGCTATTCTGTATGGCGTTATGGAGATTGGACCCACACCAGGCATAACATCAATTTCAAATTGTACTTCTCTTTCTGGAGGTAATCCTGACAATTCATCAGGAAATACATCCGTAAAGTCACATACTGTGGGGATGTCCCTCAATGCTGGACTACCCACTTGGGTGTCTATCACATGTGCCAAGTACGCCTCACACCCCTTCCTAATAATTTTCTGGCCAGTGCAGCTGAAATGATGTTTGAAGGCAATAACTACCTCTCCCCATATATTACTACATCACCGTACAAAGGGAGACCAAAAGTGACTGTCTTCAATCTACAGTCAATCATCGCATGTTGCCTGGCTAACCAATCCATGCCCAAGATAATGTCATAATCTTTGAAGGGCATTTCAATCAAATCAGACACAAAAGTGTGTCCTTGGATCACCAAAGGATAGCCCTTATATAGCCTATTTACCTTGACCTCTTGGCCTAATGGACTAGTTACTGGCACATCATAGTCCATTGGTACACACTGAATAGCAGTAGAACACATCACACTAGCACTAACATACGAATGTGTGGAGCCAGGATCAAATAATACATATACATCTTGGTCAAGGATAGAGAAAATACCAGCTACTACGTCTGATGTTTCAGCCTCCTCCCTCTGACGCATGGTATACACTCTGACTGGTGCGTGTCACACCCTACCCCTCTGTAAGGCATAACATGATCCCGTAGTATACCTAATGAATTACCAACTTCGTCTACTGATAACCTATTAAATACACTACAAGGGATTTTTAAAACTTTTCTTACTTCTTTTTATAGTGGTGAGCACTATTTACAGGTGTTAAAAGCCTTTTTGAACTGAAGTAAAATAGCTAACACACTTGGACTATTAATAATTTCTGTAAAAATTTTGGCAGAGTGCCATCTGTATTTTGAACAAAACAGTTCTTCAAAAACCTGTAAAAAGTACTTCAATATTTTTCTCAATCTCAAACTCCAACATAATTCAACACAATATGTTTTTTAACTCAAATCCACAATAATTTTTCAAAGACTGAGATAAAAGAAATACAATACAAATTTTACAAGCCAAAATAACTCATAATTTACTTTACAACTTCAATGTACAATTTTAATTTACAACTGCTCAAAACCAAGAACAATATATACATACAGTGAACATACATTACAGTACAAAATGCAAAATGTGGTATACTCAATATACCCGATGATCTCTCAATGTAGTACTAGCAGCCTAGTCACGCTCTGTCGATCTGTACACTGCGATAAAGAATGAAAAGCTATCGCTGAGTAAAATTTACTCAGTGGTGCACAATAATAATTTGAAATGCGATATATATAAATCTTTTATTGACAATTCACAAATCAAATAGTTCACAAAATTTACAAAGTTCATATAATACAAATTTGATCAAATAACTGAGTAACATAGTTTTGCCAATCAAATTTAAGTAGAAAATGAGAAGTCAAAATTATTGTGCACAACATAATTTAAAACAATGACACACAAATAATCATAATTTATTTCAATTGAAAAATTCAAAAGAAATAACTATTGTGCACAAACCTCTAATAACTGTCTCCTGGCCTTGAATCAGTGTTTCCTTCCTTTTCCCTGAGTCTTTGCTAACTGAGAAACACAATTTGAGGTGTTTCAGTACTCATTTAAACTGTCTCTGACGATAATGCTTGATAATTTATTCGCTGAATTCTATTATTTGCTTAATCACCTAATATGTCGACCCTTAATGCGTTCTAGGTAAATTAGGTTTTAATGTTACTAATATGCCACATTCGATAGTCTTTTAGGGTTGGTACATGTTACCAATTTCATTTCCTTGTATACTGCGTTTTATTGCAACTTGCTGGATTCCTGGATACTAGTTTGACCTAGCTGGACGACCTAGTTTCCTCAGTTTTCGGGTTTCGGTCAAAACTACAAACTTGTAGATCTATGTCTTATTGCACGCGGGGCAAAATTTCAGATTATTTTGAGTTATGTAGACTAAGTTATGGTCAATTTACTATTGCTGGTCGAAATGCATCAAAATTGGTCACTTTAGGTCACTTTAGGTCAATTTTGGTTCGGCCAATTTTTGGACCCGAACTTGTGCAAGCTGTTTGACTTGCTTATGGTCCTTTCTGGGCTTTGGTGTCTTCATAAGACTTGTAGATATAGGTCTTAACTATTCATGGTCAAAATTTTAGGTCAATTGGACCTGTTTTGAGTGAGTTATGGCCAAAATACTAACTGCTGCCCAAATAGTCAATTTTCAGGCCTTATTTGCACTTAATCCGGATTTGGTCATTGTTCAAGCTACCTTGCAAGCAGAATTTTGGCAAGCTTCCTTCATGAAAGTTGGCATATTTTGTGCCTAGTTTCACCTCCAATTGGTCTCATACCAATTGGAGCCACACTCTTAAGGTTTTAAGCCCAAAACACAAACTGCCCTATTACATTTTGTTTATACTCATCAAGATCACCTTTAACACTTACCAAACTTCACCTTCATGCCAATTCTGGTTTATACCCTAACCTAAACATATTTTACCACATATTGTTGATTATTTTGGTAGCTTACAATCACATTCAACATACACCATAAAGTGCAGAATTTGTCAAACTCATTTACAATAATTTAATCACCTATTCATGCTCATTTACATGTCCAACTTCACACCATCACACATATACCCAAACTGCCATAACAATTAACACAATTCAAAATTAATATTCCATAATCCAAATGTGAAATAACATCCTTATGGTTCACTAAAACAGGCTACCGATTCATGCATTACATTCCCTAAATTTCCAAGCACTCAAATTTCAATACACATTCACATATACTAAGTATACATCACCCAAATAATTTCCTACACACTTAAACATTTAATCCATCCTTTAATCTACCATTTACAAGCAAAAGTAAACTATCTTCAAGGAGTTTCCATGGCTGCCAAAAGTACACATCCCCATTCAACATCAAACCTCAAAAATCTCTCCATAAATCAAATACCCATAACATCCTTACAAACTTTAACAAAACAATAATAAAAAACACAAACTTACCTATTGATGAGGCTTGTTAAATCTTCACCAAACTCCTTAAATTTAGTATCTACTTCTTCCTTGTGAGGTGGGGATCAAGATTGGTGAAGTGACTTTGGTGTTTGGAGGTGAAAATGGAGGAGATTTGGAAGCTTGAATAAATGCGGCAAGGGAGGATTTGGAACTCTTCTTTTCGGCATGGAAGAATGGATGAAGATGGTGAAGTGTTTAGTGGAAGTACACCTGCCCATATGATGTTTATTTAATCCCCAAAGTGCTCCACTCACCAATATTTAATTACATTATAAGTTAAATGTGTTAATTACTCAATTTGATCCCATTTTTGCTATTTATATTAGGTACCCCTAATTTAATGTTTCATTATATTTTTCAAGTGTAATATCATGTATTTTCAATGGAAATTTAGGTCAAAAGACAACTCGGGATGTCAAATGACCACAATGCCCCTGTTTGAGTTGCATTCCCGATTTTTCGGTAACACCGGGTTTTGTCTGTTTTACGATTTCTCACTTTTCTTTGTACTAACTAATAATTTTTATTTAATATTTCTTATGGTATTTATACTTCAATAGGGGTCTATTTAAGTCCTAAAAATATTTTCTAGGGTTCCCCGCAGTCCAAGGCTAGTCAACGGTCCACACCGTGACTTTCCAGTGCGGTCACCCATCGCTAGGGTTCTTGGCTCGCTTAACTTGGTTACATTTCTTTGCTATTATTTTTCCTTTGTTTTTCTTGTATTTTCTTTTCTTGTATTTCATTATTTTATGTCTCCTCACTCATATCAAAGTGTAGTTCTAGGCATCCTAGCTGTCCGGACAACACTTGTCACCGGAACAGTAGAACGCACTACCGAACATAGGGGTGTTACAGTGCGCCACTGGATACTGGCTGATTAACAGTGCTTTGACTTCCAGGAGTGTTACCAGGACCCCTACCTCTGTCTCTACCTCGACCAGCTGGCTGTGATCCTCTAGGTGCAAAGACTTGGGCTGATCCTTTAGATGTAGTAGAAGGTCCAGATCGGCGCAGACTAGTATAATCCTTAGCGAAATATTCGCTCCCTCCACAGTTAAAACATGCACCGATGGCCTTGAAACAAACCCCACCATGTGTTCTACCACCGCCACATCGCTGCATCGATAGAGCTCCTCGGGGTGCTTGCCGGGTCTGCCGACTGCACCGGGTGGTATTTGGCCGAGAATGCGCCTGCGGATCTACGAGAGCTAGATCCTCCAGACTGTTTCCTCTTCCCTGAACCACTCTTAGGTGCTTATCCAGTAGTCTTTTCAGTTTTCTCTTTCTCTTATGTACCCTTCTTCACTGCCCCTTCTGATTCTATCCTTTCCAATTCCAGGGCTTGTGAGATCAACTCAGAGAAGTTCTGATGTCGGAAACCCACAACTTGCATTCTCAGATTCGGCCTTAACCCAGCCTCAAACCTCTTACCTCTATCTCTGGGGGTAGGGACTAAGCTTCCAGCATAGTGGCTCAATCGAGAGAAGTCTCTCATATTCTGCTATGGTTCTGTCCCCTTGTTTCAAACTCAGGAATTCTTGTAACTTCATATCCACATATGCATCGGGGACCCACTTTTGTCGAAACTACATCAAAAAGTCTGACCAAGTAAGGACTGGAGGTTCTACCAGGCTGTGGGGGATGGTCATTCCACTGAACTTTAGTTCTTGTGCACACTGCAGTTTCCTGAAAACCCATTCCATTCGCTCTAACCACTGTTCTACCTCCAGTGGATCCACAGTGCCTTTAAACTCGGTGGCCCCAAATTTCATCAATTTTTCATATTGCCGAGCTGAGGGCTATGGTTGTGCTACAGGTGCTTGCATCTGAGCTTGGGGTGGCACATTTCCCTCCATTTGTTGGAAAAATGCAGCTATCTGCTGTGCAAACTGAGCAGGGAACTACGGTGCTGGAGTGGCTGACCCACTCACATTCTGGAGTGTTGGGGCTTCCCCTTGAACCTCAGCCTCAACAGATTGTTCCACGGAATGATCTCCTTTTTTCATTCCGTTTTCCCAAAATTTCTACTTCCTGAAATCAAACACAAGGAGATTGACCTCCGTTAGTGCATATTCATGATGTAAATATGCCATATGTATCAATTAAAGACACTTGAGCAGTTGTACTTGTCAAAAAAATATTCACATGCATAGTCAAAATTTTTTGCAAAACCATGCTCTGATACCACTAAAACATGTCACACCTTACCCCTCTGTAAGGCATAACATGATTCTGTAGACTAGCTAATGAACTACCGAACTTCACCTACCGATAACTCATTAAGTACCCTACAAAGGATTTTAAAACAATTTTCTTACATTTTGGAAGTGGTGAGCATTTAGGTAAGAATTAAAATTATTTATTCAAAGCTTAAATACTAGTAAAAATTTTTATCCATTTTAATTTTGTCGCAAATTTTATAAAATTTTTTACAGAGTTCCGTCTGTAATTTGAGAAAACAGTTCTTCAAATACCTGAGAAAAACACTTCCAATAAATTTTCCACAACTCCCAACCTCCAAATAATCTCAAGTCAACTCAGTTCAATTCACTTCAAAATAATTCCACAATCCAATCAAAGTTTATCATCTCAAAATATTTAATAACTTCATTCACAGTGCATAAAGTATGAAATTCACAAATACAAATCTTAATTTACAAAAAGAAGTTCCAAAAATAATATTATTACAATTTAGTATACAACTGCTCAACTTTACATTGATACATAAAACATTACAATATTTACATGAAAATAACTACAAGGGTATAAAACAATACCCGTACAAAATTATCAGAGTAGTCCTCAATATTAGTAGCAGCTCACTCTACTGCTTTCTCCTTGCTCTTATTTGCGACAGCAAAATAAGCTGTAGCTGAATATAAAAATACTTAGTGGTGCACAATAAAAATTTAAAATACAATACATAAACCATTCATTGACGAAACACAATTTAAATATTTCTCAATCACATTTCACAAATTATCAAAACTCATAATAACACGATTTGATCAAATAATTTAATAAACACAGTGTTGCCAAATCATACATAACTTAAGCAATGACATAAAATTTCCGATCAATGCCGTATTGTACACCACGACAAAGTAATCTACAACCCCACTAATCAAAATCAATGAGGGAGGTGGCTAGCTAGCTAATAAGTACTAATCCGATCTACAATCTCAACTGGTAAACCAGAGAGGGAGGAAAATAATCGATCTCACTCCATAAATGGAGGAGGAGTAATGTGATACTGTCATGCTAAGTGTGAACACAAAATCAATTCAAAACAATTGATTCAAATAATTCATGAGAAATCCAATAAATATCCAAAGTCATAGTTTTATTCACAAGGTGGCAACACAATTTATGATTAACATCAAATTTTCATAAATTATACTAAATCAATTTTTCAATGGCAAAACGCTTGATTAAGGTTTATTGTGCACAAACATGACGTGAGTCTCCTCTAGGCCTTGACTCAGTCTCTCAGACCTTCCAAGTCTTTTTTAGCTGAAACACAGTTTCACAGTGTTTCAGTACCATAACTTTGTATAAATCTAAAAATAAATTCAATTTCACTTTTATCTAGCTTATATCTGCTAAACTCGACGTTCTTTAAAATATGTGTTTTGGAGTTACTATTCACTATGCTATTCAAGTCAATTTGTTGACTTTTTAAGGCTTAATAGGTATGGGAATTCCAACTTCGCCCACATACCACATTTTGATCACCAAACTTGTTGGTTTTGGTCATTTTCTCAAAACTTAAGTACTTTAGGCAAAATTGCAAATCTTCAGTTTTGGTACCTTAGGTTGTACTGTTCCATTGGTCACTTTACTGTTAGAATTTGGCAAAACTTTCTTCATAGAAAATGTTCCTTAATGTCTTAAGTTTATTCTTCTTTTTGAATCATTCCAATTGGAGTTTTGTAGCTCAAGTTATGGCCATTTGAACCGTGGTTGCCGGATTGGATTCAACCCAGAATTCTGGGCAATTTTTGGTGCTGGCTGTTTTGGGTCACCAACTTGGGGTGGCCAAATGACTTAGTTAATGACATAATTTGGGTTTGTGTTCTTCATGAAAGTTTTAGGTCTATATCTCATCTAACCACTGGTAGAATTTCAGGTCATTTAGACCTACCTAGCTCAAGTTATGACCAAATGAACAAACACTGTTCATTTGGTCAGTTTGTACAGGGCAGACTGTGATTTTTCAAGTTTGGTCAATTTATTCACTAGGTTTTGGTCACTTTTTGGGCATGCTTCCTAAATGAAAATTGTGTCATTTAGTGTCTATTTTCATTCCCAATTGGTCCCATACCAATTGGACTTGTAAAATTTCATTTTTGGTCCCTCAAAGGTAACTTGGTCATGCTACCAGCAGCATGACCACACTCAATTTGAATTTGGCTTTGATCAAATACTTCTAACACACTTAATTAGGTCACAAATGGCCATTTCTCGCTTCACATTAGGTCAAAGACACCATTTACAAGTTTCTCACATTTTTATCTCTAACCTTAAGTGTCCCAAAACCCTAACTTACTAACTTGTTGCATTTAACCACATTTAAGCATACCAATCTCATTTGCACATCCATACAAGCTTGCTTGCCATTTAATTTCAATCAAAACTCAAACATATGCATAGTAACCCAAGCTGGCTGAAATTCAGTTTAGTCCCTCAACAAAATTTTCTTTTCATTTTAAGTTGATTTCTATGTTCTTGATGCTATACATACACTAATGAAACTAAAAATTTGAAGTTTGCATTACTAACCTTAAGTGAAGTCTTTGATCTTCACTTCCTCTCAATTTTCTTCAATTCTTCTCCTTCTAATCTTCCTTCCAAGATTTGCTTATAATTTTTCTTCAAGATAATTAAAGGATTTATGGTGGAATTAATGTTTAGAAAGCTTAAAAATAAGCTTTCATGGAGGAAAATTTTGAGAGAGAACTTGGGGGAGAGAGAGGCGGCAACACTAGGGAAGAAGATGACCTTTGTTTATTTTTCTTTTCTTTTCTTTTCTTTTATCTTTTTATGTCTTAAGAAGACCCAAAAATATATTTAATAAAATTATTAATTATGGGATTTATGGCATCATGCATGATGTCATGCATGATGTCATATCCCTACACCTTTTTTATTTTCTCTTCTTTTTTTTTATTTTTCTATTAGTTCTTTAATTTAATTCTCAATTCCAAAGTTTTCTTTTCTCCGATTTTATTGATAGTTAGGTCAGGAGTCAGCTCTCGGGGTCAATTGACCAAATTGCCCCTCGCCGGTTCAACTCGATTTGTAAATAATTCAATATTTTCTCCGACTCTCTGACCTAACTATTTGACTAACTTAACAATTCTTTTTCGTGATTTTCTCTTTTCCACTATGTTCGTAATGGTCCTAAGGACCGCGGCGTCACATTTTACTGTTCAAAATTTGAGTTTAAAATGACTTCGCAGTCGTTCCCAAGAAGGTCACCCATCGCTGTGATTCTCGGCTCGTTTAACTTCTTATGTTCTGTTTTTCTTGTTTATACTTAACTAATTGACAATTACTAATTATTTGTGTTTATGGCTTCTCTAGTTGTCTTAAGTGTCGTTCTAATCCCCTTAATTGTCCAGACTGACTCCGATCACCGAAACAGTGAAATATACCAGGCTATACAAATAGGGGTGTTACACCAGCAGCTCACTCTGCTATTTTTTCCTTGCCCTTATCTGCGACAGTAAAATAAACTATCGCTGAGTATAAAAATACTCAGTGGTGCATAATAAAAATTGAAATGCAGTACATAAAACATTCCTTGAAAAATTCACAATTTGAATATTTCATAATCACATTTCACAATTTATCAGAACTCATTATAGCATAATTTTGGTCAAATAATTTAATAAACACAGTGTTGCCAATTCATATACAACTTAAGCCATAATACAAAATTTCCGATCAATGCCGTGTTATACACCATGACAAAGCAATCTATAACCCCACTAATCAAAATCAATGAGGGAGGTGGCTAGCTAGCTAATGAGTACTCATCCGATCTACAACCTCAACTGGTAAACTAGAGAGGGAGGTAAATAATCGATCTCAACCCCATAAATGGAGGAGGAATAATAAGGCACTGTCATGCTAAGTGTGAACACAAAATCAATTCAAAATAATTTAATTAAATAATTTGTGAGAAATCTGATCAATTCCCAAAGTCATATTTGCAATCATAAAATGGCAACACAATTCATAATTAACACAGAAGTCAAATTTTCAAGAATAAAATATTTAAATAAGAATTATTGTGCACAGACCTGACATGAGTCGCCTCTAGGCCTTGACTCAATCTCTCAGACTTTCTGAGTCTTTTTCAGCTGAAATACAAAATTTATAGTGTCTCAGTATCTTTACTTCATAACAATTCCGATAACTAATTCCAATATGTTTAAACTTACATTCTTGCAATTTCATGTTGAGGTTACTATTCATGGTACTATTCAAGTCAATTTGTTGACTTTCTAAGGCTTAATAGGTATGGGAACACCAACTTCACCCACATACCACATTTTGGTCACCAATTTTATTGGTTTTGGTTGTTTTCTCAAAACTTAGGTCTTTTAGGCAAAATTGCAAATTTTTAGTTTTGGTGTCTTAGGTTGCACTATTCCATTGATCATTTTACTGTTAGAATTTCGCTAAGTTTTCTTCATAGAAAATGTTTCCTATTGTCTTAACTTTATTCTCCTTTTTGAATCACTCCAATTGGAGTTTTGTAGCTCAAATTATAGCCATTTGAATCATGGATGCCGGATTGGACTTACCCAGATTTTCTGGGCAAATTCTAGTTCTGGCAGTTTTAGGTCACCAAATATGGGTGCCCAAATGACTTGGTTAAGGGTATAATTTGGGTTTGTATTCTTCATAAAAGTTTTAGGTCTATATCTCAAATTTCCATTGGTAAAAGTTCAGGTCATTTAGACCTGCCTAGCCTAAGTTATGGCCAAATGAACAAACACTGTTTATTTGGTCATTTTTGTACAGGTTAGATTGCCTAAGTGCAGATTTGGTCAATTTGTTCACTAGGTTTTGGTCACTTTTTGGGCATGATTCCTAAATGAAAAATGTTCCATTTTGTGTTTATTTTCATTCTCAATTGGTCTCATACCAATTGGACTTGTAAATTTTTAGTTTTGGTCCCTCAAAGGGACCGTGGTCTTGCTGCCTACAGCATGACCCTAAACAATCCAAATTTGCAATTGGTTCCAACTCTTTTAACATACTCCAATTGGTCACAAATGACCATTTCTCACCTCAAACCAAGTCCAACACACCATTTAACACATTCCTAAATTTTTGTCTCCAAAACCCTTGATGCCAAAACCCTAGTTCATGCCATTGATCAATTCCTTAATCAAATCATTACACTAATCACATATTCAACCTTATTTAAGCTCTAATTCATGTTTAGTTTAACTAAACACTATCAAATCCAACACTCTATCAAGCTGGCCAAATTCACATATGGTCTCTCAGCAAAAATTTTCTTTTCATTTAAAGTTTATTTCCAAGTTCATTCAATCATAAACACTAGAATCAAACCAAAAAAATTCAAGTTTGGATCACTAACCTTAGTGCAGAATTTTAATCTTCAATTCTCACTTTCTTGGTTTTAATGGCATCCAAGCTTCATATCAAGGTCTACTTGCAAGGTTTGCTTAAGGGGGTTAGGGAATTTGTGGTTGAATTTAGGGTTTATGAGAGCTTGAGGTGAGCTCCCATGGTAGTTTCAAGAAAGAAAAATGAGAGAGAGAGAGCTAAGGGAGAGGGACGGCAACAAGATGAAGATAAATGAATTTTATTTTTTTTTCTTTTCTTTTATGTGTATTAGGAAGACCACAACATAAATTAGATAAATTTTTTAATTATAATATTTATGGCATCATGCATGATGTCATGTAGGATGTCATCTCTTTTTACCTTTTTTATTTTCCTTTTATTTTTCTATTTATTTTTCCATTAGTTCTTTAATTTAATTTCCGATTCTGAAATTTTCTTTTCTCTGATTTTATTTGACAGTTAGGTCAAGAGTCAGCTTTCGGGGTCAATTGACCAAATTGCCCATCGCCGGTTTAACCCGGTTTGTAAATAATTCAATATTTCTTTCAGCTCTCTGACCTAATTATTTGACTGGCTTAGCAATTCTTTTTCATGATTTTCTCTTTTCCATTGTGTTTGCAATAGTCCTAAGGACCGCAGCGTCACATTTTACGATTCGAAATTTGAGTTTAAATCGACTTCGCAATCCTTCCCGAGAAGGTCACCCATCGCTGTGACTCTTGGCTCATTTAACTTCTTATGTTCTGTTTTTCTTATTTATACTTAACTAATTGGCAATTACTAATTATTTGTGTTCAGGGCTTATCTAGTTGTCTTAAGTATGGTTCTAATCTCCTTAATTATCCGGACCAACACCGGTCACCGAAATAGTGAAATATACCAGGCTATGCAAATAGGGATGTTACACATAACAAATAAAAATTTAAAATTTCTAAATTCTTCAAAATTCATGACATTCAGAAATTAATATTTTCATTTATGCAAATTATTCATTTGAATAACATTTTGATCAAATAGTAACTATTTATATACATTTCTTTTAAATTCTGAAACAATACAAAATTTTGAATCACTGACAAATTATTTATTTCAACCACAATTTATCAAACTATGCATAATTTAAAGGGCATTGCCAACAATTCACACAGTTGGGCCCATGACACAAAAATTCATAATAGATGCTGTGTTATACACCACAACATTTCAAACTCTCCTAATAACCGAGGCTTAAAGGGAGGAACAAAAACTAGCTAGTATATATGAGTACTCATCCAAACTCTTCCCCAACTGGGAAGCCAGAGAGGAAGGAACTCACCCCATCTAGTGGAGGAGATATTTCACTAGACAAACTAATGAGAATTCAAAACATATTGCCATGTAAACTGTGATTTCAAATCATATTCAAAACAATTTCTATTTATAAAAGTGTTTACAAACCATTAACATATTTAATCATTATAAATTCATGCTCAAGGTTGGCAATACATCAAACTTAAAATTTACAATCCTCAAACCCATGCAATAAATCCTTAAATGCATAAGAAAATTTACATTTAATTTATACAATTTCATTCAACAAGTTAAAATTCTCAACACAACAAAAATCATAAATCATACAATAAATTTATTCAAATCAATTTGGAAGTGAAAAATAACAAAAGAGTTAGTTGTGCACAAGCCTCTTATCTAGACTTGTCTTGATTCCATTTCTCATCCTTCCTTGGAGGGCTTCTTTCCTACTAAAACACATAACTAGAGTGTTTCAATATCTATTCAATTTATTTCTAATTAATAAATTCAATAATTAAATTTTATACACTTAATTTACCCCATAAAATTGAGTTCTTTGTACTTAGTGTAATTGTGGTTACTATTTATTTGACCATTTGGTTAAAATATTGACTTTTTCATACTAATTAGATATGCTAATTCTAATTACACCCACATACCACATTTTGAGTCATATTTTTATTGGCATTGATTGCCAAATTCAATTCAAAGCCTATTAGGGTTAAATCTCAAAATTTCAATTTTAGGTTACTTATTTGCATTGTTCCATTGGTCTGTCTACAATAGAAATTTGGCTAAGTGTCCTTCATCAAAGTTGTTCCTTATTGTCTTATCTTTAATTCCCTTTTTGAATCACTCCATTTGGAGTTTTGTAGCCCAAGATATGGCCATTTGAACATGACTGGCCGGATTGGTTTAATCTAGATTTTTTGGGCACCTAAGTGGTTCTGGCAGTTTTGGACCATTAATTTTGGGTGGCAAAATGACTTAGTTATGAATAGAATTTGGATTGATGTTCTTCATGAAAGTTGTAGGGCTATGTCTCAGCTTTCTACTGGTAAAAATTTAGGTCATTTGGACCTTCCTAGACCAAGTTATGGTCATTTATGTAACTACTATTCATTCGGTCATTTTTGTACAGGTCAGTGTGCCCCAATTCGGATTTGGCCTAATTGTTCACTAAGTTATGGTCATTTTCTGGGCATGATTCCTGAATAAAAAATGTGCCATTTTGTGTCTAGTTTCATTACCAATTAGCCTCACACCAATTTGGTTAGTAAATTTTCAGTTTTGGTCCTTGAAAGGGACCTAGGTCAAGCTGTCTGCAGATTGACCCTCACCAATCCGAATTTAAACTTATTTCCAACAATTTATACACACTACAAATGGTCACAATTGACTATTTCTCAACTCAAATAAGGTTATTTACATCCGTTGACCATTTTTTACAATTTTTCTCCCAAACCCTAAGTACCAAGAACCCCAAATTACTCAATTCATTCAATTAATGAATTTAAAGTACATAATCAACATCTATACACTTAATTCATCTCAAATAATCATTCAAAACCATCAAACTCATTCATTTCAAACCTTAATCCTAGCTGGCTAAATTTCTTATTTGGTCCCTCAATAATTATTTTCTTTTGATTTTAAGTTAGGTTCTAAGTTACTTACACTAAAAACATAAAGATTAAACAATAAATTTTCAATTCAAACCACTAACCTTAACTTTGAAATTCAACTCTCCAATTTCTTCCTTTTCTTCTTTTCTTTCCTTTCTCTAAAGCTTGCTCAAGTTGAACAAACAAATTTTTATGGACTAATTTGGGGTTAAAGTAGGTTTTAGTGGTGGGAATCAAGCTTGGATTCAAGTTTCCATGGTTTTTGTAACACCCCTCACTCGTCTACAGTATAGCCAAGCAAGGCGTGCTACGCGGCGTGCCGGAACACCTAGTCTGTAATTATTTCATTTCTTGAACTCAATTTGATTTTAAGAAGTCTTTTATGTAATATTCATATCATGCTGATACTATTGTCATACTTTGATAAAATCAGTGTTTCAAGATTGGTAATAAAAATTTGCCAAGGTGCCGTCTATATTTAGGACAAACTGTCCTTCCAAACCTGTTGAAAACAATTTAATATGATGATATTAAAATCTCAAATATTTCATAGTCTCTATTTCTCAGTAAAGTCAATAGAATTTTACAGTCATTAAACAGTTCCATAATTCAGTCCATAATAATTTAAATATATATAGAAAATCTCCATGTCATTTAATATGTACAAAATATTACAAACTTTAGAGCTTTCATAACATTACAAAATACAGGGCTGAATTTTAAATATACAACAAAAGTACAAAATACAAGATATCCTAAGTCCTACCATGTATGCAATGCAGTGCAGATGACTCTGGACTCCTGTGCAGATCTGATGTCTCACCCGGTCGTAGGTCTGCTGGGCTCCCCAGCTATATCTCCAATACCTACGCGTTACAAAAGCAACGCGCTAAGCAATTTTGCTTAGTGGTGCCAAATATAAAGAAATATACACTAAAATAAAGTAAATAAAGTATTTACAAATTTTTGGTGGTGCTGTATGTCAGTAGACTGGATTTAGGTATTTGAATTTAATAGTACTTGAATTACTGCCCGTATAGCCTATATCGACCAGGTGGATAAGCGAATATCTGCACTTTGGGTACCTAGTACCTCGGGCCATCACACCATCGATCACAAAGTGTCTCCCGGTGTGCAAATAGCGTGGCTAAAAAGCCATATAGTCAATCTGGCGATAAGCCAAAAATAAATACATAATATGTATAGCCGTAGGCTATTAAAGTCCTGATCTTGGCATAATAAGCCGTAAAAACACAGTATGGCATAAAGCCATTTACAGAACAGCTGTCAGAATCCTATTGGCATGCCAACCTATCCATACTAGTCAACTAGGAAAACTAGGGCACATTATTAATTAATTGTTTAATTCTTCAATTTTTTGGAGTTTACTAACTATTATATAATTCACAAGTCAATGCATATGTTGACCTTTTTAGGTAATGTGGATAAGTTGTTTCTAGCATTAATATCTCACAATTTATATCTCCATATGCTGCCAATATAGTGCAATTTACCATTTTTACAAGTTGGCATTCATTGCCAAAATGCTTCAAGCATCATTGTATGCAAAATGTCAAATTCTCAATTTTTGTGTGCTAGATTGGTCTAGCTTAAAGTCCAATTTTCCTTGGTTTTTAGCTTCTGGTCAAAGAAGCAAAATTGTAGCTCTATGTCTTATTGCACGCGGGGAAAAATTTCAGGTCATTCCGAGTTGTGTAGACCAAGATATGGTCAATTTGCTAAAGCTGGACAGATTGCACTTTTGGTGCAAAATTTAGTAAATTTTTAGGTCACTTTTGGTTCGGCAGTTTTTGTACCTGAACTTGTGCAAGCCATTTGACTTGGTTCTGGCAATTTATGGGCTTGGGTGTCTTCATAAGACTTGTAGATATAGGTCTTAACTATTCATGGTCAAAATTTCAGGTCAATTGGACCTGTTTTTAGTGAGTTATGGCCTAAACACTAACTGCTGCCCAAATGATCAGTTTTCAGGACTTAAATGCACTAATCCGGATTTGGTCACTTTTTAAGGTCAGTTTCTAGGCAGAATTTTGGTAACATTTCTACATGAAAGTTGGCCTATTTGGTGTCTAGTTTCACCCCATATTGGCCTCATACCAATTTGGTTCACAGTTTGGCACTTATGGCCTAATTTAGGTGCTGCCTTCAATACACAACCTGCACAAAGCACATACACTCCCAATTTGATGTTCCTTCTCCTCCTCATTACTACAATATTCAATCAACAACACTTCTATACATATATTGTACACAATTTCAGCAAAAATTTTGGGCAGAATGTTCAAGTGCTCAATGCACAAAATTCATCATTAAATTCAACATTCACTTCCACCAAAATTCAACATACTTCAATGTTAATATTACACATATACTTCAACATATTCATACTTCAATATCACTTACACTTGCTGCCCACAATTTAACATTAACATATATCATTAATAACCACATGTTCACACATAAATTCATGCTATTAGGGGCTGCCAAACATGGTAGTTTGCTCAAGGCATCAAGGTTCCATTTCACACCTTTAATCTAAACACTACATGCACATTCTTATGCACAAACTTACTACAACTTTCATTTGAATTAATCAACCTTCATTTTTCATTCACTAGAAGTAAAAATAACTCAAGCTCAACAAGGGTTCATGGCTGCCGAAAATGGACAAGTCCATTTCTCACTATTTCTTTCATTTCTCTTCACCAAAACACTCACCTCAACCTAAACACAAGCTTTACTAAAGCAAGGGAGAGGTTTTGGACACTTACAACTTTTGGAGCTTATCAAAACTTCACCAAATCTGGTTTTTCTTGTTGCCAATATCTTCCCCAAGGTGAATAGGCAAGCTTTAATGAAGGAAGCAAGTGAAAATGAGAGCTTGATGATGGAGAGAGAAAGCTTCATGCATGGTGGCCATGGAGGACTTTGAGAGGATCAATTCGGCAAGCTTCTCCCAAGGTTGAAGATGATCCAATTCTGCCCACTAAGGTTTATTTTATGTAGTTTATAATATAGTTAGTGGAGCACTAATGAGTTGTTTAATGTTTAATTATATTAAGTTTCCTTTATTTACACATTTACCTCTTTTCTTTCACAATTTACATAATGTATCACAATTTAATTTTTCATGTCATTTCTAAAGTGTAATATCATTTATTTTTAATGGATATTGAGGTTAAAAGGCAACACTATGTGTCAAATGACCAAAATACCCCACTTCGAGTTATATTCCTGATTTTTCGGTAACACCGATTTTTGTCTGTTTCTCGATTTTTCATTTTTCTTTGTACTAATCTATTAATTTTTCTTTGATATTTCTAGTGTCAATTACATTTCAATAAACCTTTATTTATGTCTCAAAATTAAATTCAAAGGGTTCCCCGCGGTTCTGGGGTCGGCAATGGCCTTCCCAGTGCAGTCACCCATCGCTGCGGTGTCGGCTCGTTTAACTTAGCATCATTTTCTCTCTTTCATTTTTGTTTGATTTTTCTTATATTTTCTTTTTATTTATTTCATCATTATATGTCTGTTCACTATCATCGAAGTGTAGTTCCGGACATACTGACTTGCCTGGACTATTATTTGACTACTGGAGCAATAGAACGTACAAAATATGTACAGTGGGGATGTTACAACTCTTCCCCTCTAAATAAAAATTTCGCCATCGAAATTTACCTGATGTGAAGAGCTGAGAGAACTGTTGTCTCATTGTCTCCTCGCTCTCCCATGTTGCCTCTTCCGTGTTGTGGTGTCTCCATAGGATTTTCACTAGTGGAATTGTCTTGTTTCTGAGCTCTTTTACCCCTCGTGCCAAGATTTTAATTGGTTCTTCTTCATATGTCAGGTCAAGTTGTACCACAATTTCTTTTGCTGAGATGACATGTGAAGGATCTGATCTGTATCTTCTGAGCATCAAGACATGGAACACATTATGTATCTTGTCCAGCTCAGGTGGTAAGGCTAATCCGTAGGCTACTGGTCCCACACGTTCAATAACTTCATATGGGCCAATGAACCTAGGGCTTAATTTTCCCTTTTTCCCGAATCTCAACACTTTCTTCCACGGTGATACTTTGAGAAATACCTTCTCGCTAACTTCATACTCAATGTCCTTTCTCCTCAAGTCAGCATAAGATTTCTGTCAGTCAGAGGCAACTTTCAAATTGGCCTTTATCAGTTTCACCTTTTCCTCTGTCTGTTTTATTAGGTCTGGCCACACTAGCTTATCTTCACCCAATTCAGTCCAACATACAGGTGTTCTGCATTTTCTCCCATGCAGTGCTTCATAGGGTGCCATTTGTATGCTAGCTTGATAGCTATTATTATATGCAAATTCTGCCAGTGGAAGGTATCTGTCCTAACTTCCCTTAAACTCAATAACACAACTTCTCAGCATATCCTCGAGGACCTATGACAGATATTTAGTTATTACTATCATTATTATCAGTTTATTGTTTGCAATAACTTAATGAGTTTTAAAATTTACTTGGATTATTCTTTCTGACTGTCCATTTGTCTGAGGATGAAAAGCCGTACTAAAATGGAGTTGTGTGCCCAAGGATTCTTGTAATTTCTTCCAAAATCTAGATGTAAACCTCGGGTCTCTATCAGATATAATGGAAAGTGAAATTCCATGTAGTCTAACTATCTCACTGATGTACAATTCTGCTAGCTTTTCCAAAGGAGTAGTCGCTCGATCGCAGAAAATGTGCTGATTTGGTCAACCTATTCACAATCACCCATACTGCATCATGCTTCTTCTGAGTGAGAGGTAGACCACTAACAAAGTCCATAGTGACTCGGTCCCACTTCCATTCAGGTATGTTTATGGGCTGTAACAAACCTGATGGAACTTGATGTTCTGCTTTGACTTGCTGACATGTCAAGCATCTAGTTACATAGTCAACTATGTCCTTCTTCATACCTGGCCACCAGTATCGGAGTTTCAGGTCATGGTACATTTTTGTGCTCCCTGGGTGCATAGCATACACACTGTTATGTGCTTCTTTCAGAATAATGGTTTTCAACTCTTTATCATCTGGTACACATACTCTATTTTTATAGTATAGGCACCCATTTTCTTTTACTTCATATTTAGTTTCCTTCCCCTCAGTGATTTTGCCCATAACAGCCATTAATTTCTCATCTGTCTTCTGCCCATCCTGTATCTGTTGTAACAGATTCGGCTTCACTTGCAGCTCAGCCAAAATAACTCCATCATGAGTTAAGGATAGTTGGGCATTTAGAGATCTTAATGCTACAATAGATTTTCTGCTTAAAGCATCAGCGACTACATTTGCCTTCCCAGGGTGATAGTCAATCACACAATCATAATCTTTCAGGAATTCAATCCATCGCCTCTGTCTCAAATTAAGTTCCTTCTGGGTTGGCAGATACTTCAAACTCTTATGGTCTGTGTATATGTAGCATTTTTCCCCATACAAGTAATGCCTCCATATCTTCAATGCGAAGATAATTGCTGCTAACTCTAAATCATGAGTAGGGTAACTCTTTTCATGTGGCCTTAACTGCCTGGAAGCATATGCGACCACTTTCCCTTCTTGCATGAGTACACACCCTAATCCATTGTGTGAGGCATCACTGTAGACTACAAAGTCTTTTCTAGACATTGGCTGTGTTAACACTGGTGCCTCTGTCAACATAGCCTTCAGCCTCTCAAAACTGGCTTGACATTTGTCATTCCAGTCAAATTTCATATTCTTGTGCAGTAATTTGGTCATTGGAGCAGCTATCAGGGAAAATCCCTTCACAAATCTTCTATAATATCCAGCTAACCCCAAGAAACTTTTGATCTCAGTTGTATTTCTGGGAGGCTTCCATTCCATCACTGCTTCAATTTTCTTGGGATCCACTCTAATGCCTTCAGCTGATACTACATGTACAAGGAATGCAATCTCATTCAACTAGAACTCACACTTGGACAATTTAGCATACAATTTCTTCTCTTTTAGAGTCTGCAGAACAATTCTCAAATGCTCATCATGTTCTGCTTTATCCTTGGAATACACCAGGAGGTCATCAATGAAGACCACTGCGAACCGATCTAAGTATGGATGGAAGATACGGTTCATAAGGTCCATGAATGCTGCTGGAGCGTTTGTTAACCCAAATGGCATCACCAGGAATTCATAATGCCCATACCGGGTTCAAAATGCAGTCTTAGGCACATCTGCATCCTTAATCCTTAGCTGATGATACCCTGATCTGAGATCAATCTTAGAAAACACACTGGCTCCCTTCAACTGATCAAACAGATCATCAATTCTAGGCAACGGATACTTGTTCTTCACTGTTACTTTGTTTAACTGCCGGTAGTCAACACATAACCTCAGTGTCCCATCTTTCTTCTTTACAAACAGTATCGGAGCTCCCCAAGGTGACACACTGGGGCGTATAAACCCCTTGTCTAGTAATTCTTGCAACTGAATTTTTAACTCTTTCAATTCAGCAGGTGCCATCCTATATGAAGCAATTGAAATCGGAGCTGTACCCGGCATAATCTCAATGGAAAATTCAACTTCCATTTCTGGTGGTAAACTAGACAATTCCTCAGGAAATACCTCAGAGAAATCCCTTACTGTGGGTATGTCAGACAAGTTAAGTTTACCCTGCCTAGTGTCAACCACGTGTGCCAGATAGGCTTCACACCCTTTTCTCAGCCATCTCCTTGCAACTGTAGCTGAGATGACATTGGACAAGAAACCTGTCCTTTCACCCACAACTATTATTTCTTCGTTCTCAGCAGTTTTCAGAGAGATTCTCTTCAATTTACAATCTACTATTGCCTGATGATGGGATAACCAGTCCATTCCCAAAATCACATCAAACTCATGGAAAGGCAGTTCGATTAAGTCTGCTAAGAACTCTTTCCCTTGAATCTTCAATGGACAGCCCTTATGCACCTTGTTTACTACCACACTGTGGCCTAGTGGATTTGTGACCAGGATGTCTTGGTCACTTTCCTCAACTGGTATTCCCTTTTCTACGGGCAGCTTGATACAAATATATGAATGAGTAGATCCAGGATCCACTAATGCATGCACAGAAGTATTATAAAGGAGGAACGTATCCTTGATAACATCTGGAGCATCCTGTTCCTCCTGTGCCCTTATAGCATAATCTTTGGCTAGTTTTCTGCCTTCTGCTCTCTCCACAGACTCTGACACAGGTTCCTGTGAAGTACCGGCTGCCTCAGCCTTACCCGGCCTTCTAGCCCTTGGAGCTGGAGGGGCTGGCCTATCAGTTGATACTGGAGTGGATGTAGTAGTTCTGCGAGGACAATCTCGGACTAGGTGGTCTGTAGATCCACACTGTAAACAAGCACCTATCATCCTCCAACATTCACCCTTATGCCATTTTTGGCAATGTGGGCAAGCAACAGATACTGTTGGGGTTGGTCCCCTGTACCCTGTTCCTGGAGAGCTAGCCATTGAAGGGGTGGACTGGCCTCTCCTTGCTGCAAACTAAGATTTGGGCCTCTGTGACTGACCCTGACTTGGTGCTCTACTAAAACTCTGAGTAGGTGAACCTCTGAATTTCTTGCTAGGGGCAGAAGATGTACCGGTCTGTCCCTGACCTCTTTTCTACTGTCTGTCCCTTCTATTCTGCTCATTCATTCTAACCTTTTCAACCTTCAGTGCGGCTTCCACTAATTTGGCAAACTCTGTAATCCCCAAGGCTGTAATCATTACTTTAATGTTATCATTGAGTCCTTCCTCAAATCTCTTGCATCTCTCTGCCTCATTAGGGACTATTTCCCGCCCATAGCGGCTCAGTCTGACAAATTCTCTTTCATATTCAGCCACTGTCAGCTGTCTCTGGCGTAGGGTAATAAACTCCCTTCTCTTCTCTTCCAAGTATACACTGCCCACATATTTCTTTATGAACTCAGTGAGAAAGAAATCCCAAGTTATCTGTTCTGGTGGCACTTCACTAGTTACTGTATCCTACCACTGGTATGCATCATCTTGCAGTAGTGATACAGCAGCTTCCAAATTCTGCTCTGGAGTACAATGAAGTTGTTTAAAGACTCTTCCAGTTCTGTCCAACCAGTTTTCAGCTGTGACAGAATCATCTTCCCTTTTGCCCAGAAAGTCCACTGCTCCAAACTTCCTGAGTCTCTCCATATGAGATTTTTGATGTGGAGGTGGTAGTGGTGGCATAACTCCTGCTATCTATCTAAAGAACTCAGCCATTTGCTGAAATGTGGCTGATGCATTTGGTACTGGTGGAGCAGGTTCCCTCCTGTCTCCTGGTTCAGTCATAGATGGAGCATGACTTTCCACTTCCTCATCGACCGCTCTCTGCGATGTGGAGTCCATATTCTGATCAAAATAACAAAACAAATCAAAAGATCTGCATTAGAGTCATCTTAACACTTACAATACAATGCATGATGTGCAATCTATCTAGGTCCAGAAACGCCTAAACCGTGCTCTGATACCACTAAATGTAACACCCCTCACCCGTCTACAGTATAGCCGAGCAAGGCGTGCTACACGGCGTGCCGGAACACCTAGTCTGTGATTATTTCATTTCTTGAACTCAATTTGATTTTAAGAAGTCTTTTATGTAATATTCATATCATGCTGATACTATTGTCATACTTTGATAAAATCAGTGTTTCAAGATTGGTAATAAAAATTTGCCAAGGTGCCATCTATATTTAGGACAAACTGTCCTTCCAAACTTGTTGAAAACAATTTAATATGATGATATCAAAATCTCAAATATTTCACAGTCTCTATTTCTCAGTAAAGTCAATAGACTTTTCTGATCATTAAATGATTCTATAATTCAGTCCATAATAATTTAAATATATATAGAAAATCTCCATGTCATTTAATATGTACAAAATATTACAAACTTTAGAGCTTTCATAACATTACAAAATACAGGGCTGAATTTTAAATATACAACAAAAGTACAAAATATAAGATATCCTAAGTCCTACCATGTATGCAATGCAGTGCAGATGACTCTGGACTCCTGTGCAGATCTGATGTCTCACCCGGTCGTAGGTCTGCTGGGCTCCCCAACTGTATCTCCAATACCTACGCGTTACAAAAGCAACGAGCTAAGCAATTTTGCTTAGTGGTGCCAAATATAAAGAAATATACACTAAAATAAAGTAAATAAAGTGTTTACAAATTTTTGGTGGTGCTGTATGTTAGTAGACTGGATTTAGGTATTTGAATTTAATAGTACTTGAATTGCTGCCCGTGTAGTCTATACACTGACCAGACTGGATAAATGGATATACTGGTACTGGGTACCTAGTACCTCGGGCCATCACACCATCGATCACAAAGTGTCTACCGGTGTGCAAATAGCGTGGCTAAAAAGCCATATAGTCAATCTGGCGATAAGCAAAAAATAAATACATAATATGTATAGCCGTAGGCTATTAAAGTCACAGTGCGGGATAATAAGCCGTAAAAACACAGTATGGCATAAAGCCATTTACAGAACAGCTGTCAGAATCCTATTGGCATGCCAACCTATCCATACTAGTCAAGTAGGCAAACTAGGGCACATTATTAATTAATTGTTTAATTCTTCAATTTTTTGGAGTTTACTAACTATTATATAATTCACAAGTCAATGCATATGTTGACCTTTTTAGGTAATGTGGATAAGTTGTTTCTAGCATCAATATCTCACAATTTATATCTCAATATGTTGCCAATATAGTGCAATTTACCATTTTTACAAGTTGGCATTCATTGCCAAAATGCTTCAAGAATCATTGTATGCAAAATGTCAAATTCTCAATTTTTGTGTGCTAGATTGGTCTAGCTTAAAGTCCTATTTCCCTTGGTTTTTAGCTTCTAATCAAAGAAGCAAAATTGTAGCTCTATGTCTTATTGCACGCGGGGCAAAATTTCAGGTCATTCCGAGTTGTGTAGACCAAGATATGGTCAATTTGCTAAAGCTGGACAGATTGCACTTTTGGTGCAAAATTTAGTAAATTTTTAGGTCACTTTTGGTTCAGCAGTTTTTGTACCTGAACTTATGCAAGCCATTTGACTTGGTTCTGGCCATTTATGGGCTTGGGTGTCTTCATAAGACTTGTAGATATAGGTCTTAACTATTCATGGTCAAAATTTCAGGTCAATTGGACCTGTTTTTAGTGAGTTATTGCTTAAACACTAACTGCTGCCCAAATGGTCAGTTTTCAGGACTTAAATGCACTAATCCGGATTTGGTCACTTTTTAAGGTCAGTTTCTAGGCAGAATTTTGGCAACATTTCTACATGAAAGTTGGCCTATTTGGTGTCTAGTTTCACCCCATATTGGCCTCATACCAATTGGGTTCATAGTTTGGCACTTATGGCCTAATTTAGGTGCTGCCTTCAATACACAACCTGCACAAAGCACATACACTCCCAATTTGATGTTCCTTCTCCTCCTCATTACTACAATATTCAATTAACAACACTTCTATACATATATTGTACACAATTTCAGCAAAAATTTTGGGCAGAATGTTCAAGTGCTCAATGCACACAATTCATCATTAAATTCAACATTCACTTCCACCAAAATTCAACATACTTCAATGTTAATATTACACATATACTTCAACATATTCATACTTCAATATCACTTACACTTGCTGCCCACAATTTAACATTAACATATATCATTAATAACCACATGTTCACACACAAATTCATGCTATTAGGGGCTGCCAAACATGGCAGTTTGCTCAAGGCATCAAGGTTCCATTTCACACCTTTAATCTAAACACTACATGCACATACTTATGCACAAACTTACTACAACTTTCATTTGAATTAATCAACCTTCATTTTTCATTCACTAGAAGTAAAAATAACTCAAGCTCAACAAGGGTTCATGGTTGCCGAAAATGGAAAAGTCCATTTCTCACTATTTCTTTCATTTCTCTTCACCAAAACACTCACCTCAACCTAAACACAAGCTTTACTAAAGCAAGGGAGAGGTTTTGGACACTTACAACTTTTGGAGCTTATCAAAACTTCACCAAATCTGGTTTTTTGTTGTTGCCAATATCTTCCCCAAGGTGAATAGGCAAGCTTTAATGAAGGAAGCAAGTGAAAATGAGGGCTTGATGATGGAGAGAGAAAGCTTCATGCATGGTGGCCATGGAGGACTTTGAGAGGATCAATTCGGCAAGCTTCTCCCAAGGTTGAAGATGACCCAATTCTGCCCACTAAGGTTTATTTTATGTAGTTTATAATATAGTTAGTGGAGCACTAATGAGTTGTTTAATGTTTAATTATATTAAGTTTCCTTTATTTACACATTTACCTCTTTTCTTTCACAATTTACATAATGTATCACAATTTAATTTTTCATGTCATTTCTAAAGTGTAATATCATTTATTTTTAATGGACATTGAGGTCAAAAGGCAACACTATGTGTCAAATGACCAAAATACCCCACTTCGGGTTATATTCCTGATTTTTCGGTAACACCGATTTTTGTCTGTTTCTCGATTTTTCATTTTTCTTTGTACTAATCTATTAATTTTTCTTTGATATTTCTAGTGTCAATTACATTTCAATAAACCTTTATTTATGTCTCAAAATTAAATTCAGAGGGTTCCCATGATCCTGGGTCAAGAACGGCCTTCAGTCTGATCACCCATCACCATGGTGTTTACTGCTTAACTTAGCATCATTTTCTCTCTTTCATTTTTGTTTGATTTTTCTTGTATTTTCTTTTTATTTATTTCATCATTATATGTCTGTTCACTATCACCGAAGTGTAGTTCCAGACATACTGACTTGCCTGGACTGTTATTTGACTACTGGAGCAATAGAACGTACAAAATATGTACAGTGGGGATGTTACAGTTTTTCTTCAATGGTGGTAAGTAAGAGAGGTGGGGCGGCAAAGTAGAAGATGAAGACTAAAAATGGTTTTTTTTTTCTTTTTTAGGTATTTTTAAGTCTTTTAGTCTTAGTTGACTTGGTCAATATTTGTAGAAAAATTAAAATGGATTTTGACATCATGATGATGTCATCCAATGAGGTAAGCATGATGTAAATAAATTTTTTTCTTTTTTTTTTCTTTTGCATTTATTTTTCCATTAGTTCTTTAATTTAATTCTTGCTCCCAAAATTTTTTTTTCTCTGATTTATTTGACAGTTAGGTCAGGAGTCAGCTCTAGGGGTGAATTGACCAAATCGCTTCTCTCTAGTTCAATCCGGTTTGCAAGTTATTTAATATTTCTTCTGAATCCCTGACCTAATTATTTGACCTGCTTAACAACTCTTTTTCATGATTTTCTCTTTTTTCACTGTGTTCACAATAGTCCTAAGGACCGCGGCGTCACATTTTTCGGTTCATAATTTGAGTTACGATTGACCTCACAGTCATTTCTAGAGAAGGTCACCCATCGTTGTGACTCCCGGCTCATTTAACCTTTTATATTCTTTTTTATTATTTTTACTTTTCTATCTGGTAATCACTATTTATTTTTGATCAGGGCTTTTCTAGGTGTCTTAAACATAGTTCTAATCCTCTTAATTGTCCGGACCGATACCGGTCACCAGAACAGTAACATATATCAGGCTATGCAAATAGGGGTGTTACATCCTTTATCATAAATAATGAGCTAAGGGCTTATTAGGCCTTACTTGGTCTTACCACATCATATCATGCATGATTATAACATATCCACAACATATCCATATAATAGGGGAAATCAGTGGGTCATTTAACATCTATAAACAATAATAATTAATTATACAATAATGCAGTATATTCATGCTTTAGATATATATAGCCTAATAAAATCATGAAATGATGCATATGAATGATCATGAGTTCAGTTACAAGTAATAAAAGGATTTATCATTTATTAGGGTTAATGTTGCTGTAACATCCCGAAAATTTTGAGCTTTGAATTGTACCATTTTCAGTTCGTAAATAGTACTATTCAAAGCCAGCTTAAGAACTAAAAATGAGATGCAAATTAATTGAAATAAGCAAAATAAAAATTGAAGTGACCATCGGGTTATGGATTTAATTAGTATTATGGAAAAAGATAGACTATAACCCGATGTAGGGCATTTTAGTCATTTCACTTGAAGATTTGACTTTTGACCGAAATGTCACTTAAATTACGTGAGATTAATGTATTGAAATATAAAGAAATTTTGATGAAAAATTCAAATATAGATGTGTAATTAAAAAAAGAGAAGGGAAGAAACGAAAATTTCAAATTATAATTACAATTATGACATAAATATGACCTAGGCATGACACAATAAAAATCTATCATCAAATGAATATTAGACAACTTCTTCTCCTTATTTTATTTTAATCCAAATTTTCTTCATCTTCTTCCATCAAGCTGCCGTCCACTCTCTTTCCATTTTCTCTCAACATTTCTTCATTTCCACCATTAGAACACCACCATTCAAGCTTCCAAACACTTACATACCTTCATCAATTTTGTTGGAAACTTAGAGAAACCTCCATATCCATCCTTGAAGTGAAGAAAACACACCAAAATTGTAAGCAAGAATTTTGGCCTGAAGTGGACACTAAGGGGAAGTGAAGTTTGATTGAATTAAAGAGTGAATGAAGGTTGTTTGAAGCTAAGGAACACGGTTAGTGCTATGAACTCTTGCAAATTTTAAAGTTTGGCAATTAGTTAAGGTTTTGGTATAAATTAGGGTTTTCTTTGCTTAGCTCCTATTTGATTCAATTGAACACATATTATGACTCTTGGATGTATGAATGTTAGGAAAATGTTGATGAATTGATAGAATTATGGACTGATTGTAGAGGTATGTGTGAAACCTGATTCTGGATAGCTTGAGTCTAGTAGGCTTAGATGCTCATAAGTTGAGCTATATAGCTCTAATTGGTGTGAAACCAATTAGAGATGAAACTTAAGAAAAAATTCTAAAACTTTCATGAAGGACACTTGCCCAGCAAATGACCATAGGATACCTCAATTAGGGCTTGAATCCGGATTACCAATTATGGACCTGAAAAAAATTGATCAAATGAACAGTACCTAATCAATTGAGCATAACTCACTCTAAAAAATTCCAAATTGGGTAATTCTTGAACTTGTGTAATCTTGAGAGATAGGGGAACAATTCTTATGAAGACTATAAAGCCAAATTATGACTATAACCTACATAAATTGCTAGAACAAAGTTAGTATAAAAATCTGCCCTGATTCTGGACTGAACCTGGAAAATCTGAGTAATTGGTCATCTGATCAGTTTTAGTAAAATTGCCATAACTCAAGCCATACAATAGAAAATTTAGTAATTCTAAAGCAAAATACTCATAAAATGTAGAACTACATATTTGATGTTTTGACCTAGGCCCAGTTCTTAAGGAAAATTAGGGAAAATGTTAGAGTAAGTTAGAAATCTCAAAGCTAGAATTCTTGCAATGCAGCAATTTTACCCTGTGACCTCCGAATGGTTAACAGGACATAACTTTCTCTACAAAACTCCAATTGAAGTGATTCAAAATGATTTGAAAAAGACAAAGGCCTAAAACATTCTTTTAGGGACCTGGTTCAAATTCTGAGCATAAGGTGCTCGGATATTAAATGCAAAAAATCTGGAAAACTAGGAAGGTGCATGTTTAATCACTAGGAGCAGTACCTAGTATTTTGACCATAACTGGGGATCCAGAATTTCAAATTGAGTGATTTAAAAAGGAAATTAAAATTAAGACATAGTGGAACAACTTTCATAAAGAAAGTATGGCCAAATTGATTTTACATCTTTGCCAAATCTATGAGAAAAGTTAAAGAATCAATTCTAGAATCCATGAAACCTTCACAAAATGACTTGAATTATAACTTGTATTTAACATCAATGGTTTGATGAATATATAAATCATATGAATATGTAATTGGGACCTATGTTCCCATCATGAATGGAATGATAATGCTATGAAACATAAAGAATACATGTAATGAAATAATGAGTATAGTGAATAACTAAAGATGTTAAATTGCCCATGTATGCCTAGACATTAGTGTATGGGTTGGATAATTTAGCATGCTAAGAAGGGACGAGTTTAACAATATTGTTTATGGCTTTTTAGCCTGATTATGTTGCATACCTAGTAGACACTATGTATTCGATGGTCTGACGGCCCAAGACACTGAGTGTCCAGTGCTAGTTATGACTATTCACATTTATGACTGCTTTGGCTCTTAAGCCACTATATTGCATACCTGGTAGACACTATATGTCCGATGGTATGACAGCCTGAGGTACCGAGTACCTAGTATTAGTAAAACCCGCGTATCCAATTCAATCAGTTCTGTTAAAGGTTACTTAGGTATTGAAAAGAGTTAAGAAGGTTGAATATTAAACAAATGAATAGAAAAGATCCCAGTGAAACAATTGCTTTTAAAGATCAACAAAATGTGAAATGACTTATAATTAATTGGAAATACATTACTCTTATGTTACTACAGACATGAAATATTTACTTTTATTTTTATAGTATATTTTCATTCTATTATTGCACCACTAAGCAGAAATGGTTAGCGCGATGGTTTCTCCTCGCATAGGTCCAGACGATAAGGCCCAGTAGAGATTGGACAGGGATTTTTGGGGACTGATCTGCAGTAGTGATTGTCGTCACCTCCACATACAATTCGGTAGGGATTATCGGCCCACAGATCATATATTTTGTAATTAAATATCAAGTTTGTAATTTAAATTCTGAATTGTATAATAATTTTGTACATTTATGGAAACAATTATGTATATATTGTAAATGAATTAAATAAATGCTTGATGATATGAATGAATATAGAGATGATGATATGGATATGAATATGAGAATATGAGTTGGAAATTGTGAATATTGATAAAATTTTAAATAGATAATTATCTTAATAGGTCAAATGTCAGTAAAATAGGGGAAACTCTGGCAGTTTCTCCATTTAAAAATAATTGATTTAAATGTAAAAATGGACTTAAAATTAATAATGAATAAAGCAAGATATAATAAGGTGCTCTGGCATAGAATGTGGTATTCCTTGCTTGGCTACACTATAGATCGGGTAAGGGGTGTTACAATTGCTCATCTTATAGCCTATCAACACAGATAACACAAACGATAGCTATTCCTTAATTATGGCTTTCTAGGTCCCTTAAGTCCGATCCTATAAAAGAAGGACCATAATGAGTTATCCGAATCTTTATAACTCTATATACACATCATAACATTAATTTTAGATCATTTCTATACATAAAGTTGAGTTTTAGAGCCTTAAAAAGAAAAGGGAAAATAGGCAAGCAAAAGCAACTTAGGCTACTGAAGTCCTGAACTCCACATGCCCTCCAGAAGTAGTAGCTACTTCAGCTGCCGAAACAATAGTTGTAAACTATTCAAGCAAAACCTCCAAAAGCTCAATTCAAGCTGATAAACATGCCATAAATTGACCGACTAAGACTTTTAAGCTTAACATCACAACATGCATTTGAAGATTCACCAATTCAAGTAAAAATGCAAGATTTCTCCTAACTTTAAAAATCATTAAAGAAGAAAGGAAAATACAACCTAAATAATAAAATTCTTTTGCATGCAACTTATTAAAACTTAGGGTTTGGAGTTAAAAAGGTGAGCCTATCTCATGTAGCTCCAAATCCTCCCTTCCCAAAGAGAAAGCTTGAAAAACTACTTAATACCACTATGATGCCTCCCCTTACATGCAACACTCTTCGAAGGAGGTACTTCAAGATATAAGCTTAAATTTTGGGAAGAATAAGGAAAAGAGATAAAAAAAACAAAAAAAAAAAAGAGAGAAGGGTCCCTATTAGAAGAAATTTTGAGAGTTTTTCCTTAAATTTTCATTAAGGTATTTATACCCTTGACTTGCTAAAGGATTTCCTGCCACTAGAAGCCTAGCTTTCGACTGCTAAAGTCCATACTGCTCAAAATAAAAACCTCTACTCTTCATTTGTAAAAACAAACATTTAAAACTCTATAACATATCACTAGTAACACATACAAACACTTATCAGCATTTCCTCCATCCGTGAAACCCCAAGTTTCACCAGAATTTTCCATCAACGACAGAAATTTCAACCTCAAAAAATGGTGGATGATACACGTGGTCTGCGTTCACATCGACCATGCCCTCTTAGACTTGGATGGGTCTTGAGAACTAAGAAGGCACAAAAGCCAAGCTAGGTCGAGAATAGTAGATGAAAATCTTGAGGAAGAGTAGCAATCGAAGTTCCATAAAGTGTGAGAATGGGCTGTCGACATCAGGCTGAGAGATGAAGAGAAATACGGCTATCTTTGGGTTGAGAGTTGAAGAAAAAAAGGAAGCTATTCTGAGAGATAGTGAAAGAGAGAAAATAGGGTCGGGGATTTTACAAATGTGTATTTATACTTAAAGCTAAAACGATAGTGCATTATATGTCAGAAAAATCGATTCGGTTCAGTTACTTTGATTTTTTACTAAATTAACCAAGTTTTATAAAAACATCGAAATTTTATAAAAACAAAAATTGAAATCAAACCAAATTTTCATAAAACCGAATGAGAAACTGAATTCAAATGTTTCGGTTCGGTTATTCAGTTATAACCAATTAGTACTCACCCCTATTGAATTTTTGTGGAAGTTACCTAAAAGCCTAGTGTCTAAATCTCATTTACAGAATTTAGTTGTAGCAAATCATGCAAAAAGCCAAACCTTTGCGTACTTTTGCTTTTTAATCCTATCATTTCAATTTAGTTAAAAAGCCAAAATTGAAAGGTTTATAGAAATTTTATCTAATTTTGAAATCTAATTTAGGGGGAGTATAGTTATGATGATGTGACATCATATTTGGCATTTTTTAATTTTAAAATCGTGGGACCTACTTGACACATTATTTTGGCAAATCATACAAAAAAGTCAAACCTTTGAGCGCTTTGGCATTTTAATTTTATCATTTCAATTTTGGTACAAAAAACTAAACCATCTCTCTCTCTCTGTCTCTCCCTCTATCTCTCGACAGTCTCTCTTTCTCTCTCTGTCTGTCTCTCTCTTTATGAGTATGTGTGAACACTTTAATTCCTTTTTTTTCCTTTCTATTCTTTCTCCAAACTCTTCTCTTTCATGTATTTCTACTCTCATTGACACCATAAAAACCAAAAAACTATATCTTGACTCTTTACTACACAAAACTAGTGCAATTCTCTTCAAAGGGTTTCCTATAAACACTACTTGGGACTCCAATGACATTGTCGAGGCATTGGGATTCGAGGAGTTGCACTACGTTTGAGGGCTACCCCATGGACTAACATTGTTGGACGGGTCTTTATAGTCAATGAGTCCTTACTTGACCAGAAGATCCCCTTTTACCTTGAAATGGCACAAGTGTGGTTCTATTTATTAATAAAAGCTTTTAGGCAATAAGTAGTTAGTTAATTAAAAGTTTATTTTATAATTAATAGTATAAAAATTTATTCTTCTTCAATTATTAATTTTCAGGTTCTAGAGTTTCCATCAAAATTATTCTTCTTTTATGAAGTAGAACCAGAGAGTTAGGGAGAAACTCCTATAATTCTTAGCCATATAAGTTATAAGGGAATGAAAGAGAAGTACCTATATTTTGTTGAATGACTAGAGGAGTATGATTTGATTTATACTCGAGTATCGGGTGAAGATGATGATTCTTTATCCCCAGTTAGCTATGGATTTTTTACCAAAGACAAAAAGGTGGTCGAAGAAAGGTTTGTTCTTTGTTGTTTTATTTATATTTTGACACAATAAGACGTATAAATTATGTTACAAGTTCAATTATCTTATGTTCTATTTCACCAGGGCAGCTAAGTTGGGGATGAAGTTGGGATAGTTGGAAGATGGAGTGAAAATGATAATGAGTCCAATCCTAGCTATCAAATATGAAAAGTCAAGAAATCACAAGATTTGGTTCAATAGCATGGTGGTTGCTTGTATAGGTTAGGAAGATGTAATAAATGATTCTAAGAAGGCAGTTATATTTAAGGATGGTAAACCATTGCCAGGTGATATAATCTATTAACTGCTTGAAGATTCTTGAAGATGAAATTGCTGCCATTCCTTCTATAAAGAAAGAAGGAGATAAAGTGTAACACCCACCCTTTTGTGATGCCAAAATTCCTATCATTAATAGAAAACTCTAGTAAAACTTAGGGCTTCACATATAGTAAGAAATAGTGGTAAGTTTAGTATGTATGCAAATGCTATGTTGTGGAGTATATGTATTTTGTTTATTTTTTCAAAGTGAAGGATAAGATTTTTTTTTGGCAGTATAAACTTCGGTAGTCGAAAGTTAAAACTTTCAGCAGCCAAAGGTCCCTTTACTGCTGAGGTTTTCTTCTAGACAGTATAAACTCTGACAGTCGAAAGCTAGACTTCTAGCAGCTGAAAGTCCTTCTTCACCTAAGGGTATAAAAGGCCTAGTTGACAAAATTTTAAAGGAGAATTTTGAAATTTCATCCAATAGGTACCTTTTTCCCTCTGTTCTCTCTCACATTTTCCTCTTTTCTTATCAAGCTAAGTTGGTTAACTCAAAAGAATTTTATTGGGTTGGTTTTGCATGTTAGAGTATATGTGAAAGATAAGTGATTCAAGGAGAAATTCTTGCTAGAAAAGGGTTAAAGTTGAGGCTTCAAAAGGTAAGTATTTTATTGCTTTTTCTATCCTTTTCTTTTGCATGTGTGTTGTCGAAGTAGATTGTTGTCCAATAGCTTGATTTTTATGTGTCTAAGCTTTTGGAATTAGGGTTTAACTCATAATAAGAGGTTTGTAAAATGAGTTTCAAATTAGTAAAAAAGTGTTTTTCTACACATGATTTTCTATACAATTGATAGTTGCATTTCATTTTGGGAGATTTTGTTAAGGTATTGAAGTGTTTTTCTTTTGTTTGGATTGTTTTCTTCATGATGTAAGTTGGAAGAGGTTTGAGAAACTATGGTTTTTGTTGTACGGTTTGATGCATGTGGTATCCTTGGTATGTTTTATTTTTTTGGTGTTTTGGAGTAGAGTAGGTTATGTCACTTGTGTTTTTGGCCTTGCATTTTTTACAGAATTCAAATTGAAAATTCTAAGAATTTTCAGGTTTGGCTATCGAAAAGCCATTATTTTGACGCTTGGAGTAGCTGCTACTTCTCCAGAGTTTTTAAAGTATAGGACTTTGGCAACCAAAGTTCCCTATTTCGGCAACTAAAGTAGTTATTGCCTAAAAAGGACATTTAATGTTTAGGACTTTAGTGGCTGAAGTTGTATAAAGTTATAGATATTCGAATAACTCATTAAGGTTTATCTTTTATAGGATCGGACATGAGAAACTCGAAAGGCTACAATTAAGAATTAGCTATCATTCACGATTATGGTATTTGATAGGCTATAAGATCTGAGTAATACTAACCTAAAGTATGCAAATATGCAAACCTTTTAAATAATTATAATGAGACTCAAGGCCATTCACATGCATCATTTTGTAATATTATTAAGTTGTATGTATCTAGAACACAAATATGCTGTATTATTGTATAATTATTATTGATGCACAATAGATGTTGGATGACCCTCTGATTTCCCCTATGATATGGATATGTTATATGTTATAATCATGCATGATATCATGTAGTAAGACTATATGAGGCTTAATAAGGCTCTGGCTCACTATTTATAATAGAGGAAGACCCAACAAGCTTTTTTATGAGCTGGGCGCATTGGATATGCTTTGTATTGAGAAGAAGCCCTGGGGAGCATCTTTATGAGCCAGGCAAATTGGTTATGGAAAATCACTAATGACTAGTCTATCTTATGTGAATTGTTTGTGATGTGTAAACTCATGTGATTAATGCATTGCATATGTATGAATTGAATAGTATGATAAATATTTTAGTTGGTTTACTCACTAAGCTTTCTCAACTTACCCCTTTCCCTTAACCCCAAGTGAAGTGTTGCAGGATTAGAGTTATCTACAAGAAGAGTTAGGAAGAGATAGAGGTCTAGCAAGTTACTCTGTATGCTTGAGTTTGCATAATGGACATGTAACGCTCCTTACACGTCTATAGTGTAGTTGAGCAAGGTGTGCCACATTCGGTGCTGGAGGACCCTATCTTGTCTTGTCATGTTCATTGTTAATTTTTTTAACTTTCATTTTTTCATATTATCCAAGTGTGGAATTTTTTTTTCCACAATATATTTTATTGGAGACCTAGACAGAGCCTATTATGTTTTAGTAGCATTTGGTGGTTTCCATTATTTACCTGTTCAAAGTGATTCATATCCATTTCATCCTATTATGTATCATAGCATTCATAAATGCTCATGTAAATTTCCAAGAAAATAATATACATTTCATTCATGTGGAAATTTATACATAAAAATTTCCAAGTTTCATTTACAACTCAAAATATAATTACATGATGCTTATGTATAATAAACCAAAAATACAAGATCTAATAGATGGGCCCTACCAACAAAATACAGACTACTGCTGAAGTGACTCTGGAATGTGGTAGATCTAGTCAAAACTACGTAAGAGCACTACTGCGGCAGCGGCTGCTGCGGCTGCTGCGGCAGCGGCTGGTCTACAGTACCTACGCGATGGAAAACCAACGCGCTAAGTGAATTTCTCAGTGGTAAATAAATTTAAATAAAGGTAACTAAATAATTAAAAATATTATTTCTATGTAAAATTTCATAAATTCGAGGTCTGTTCTATATATTTGATGCACTTTGGGAACAATTAAATTTATCGGGATATTTTCTATTTATTTATCCCATATTTAGTCTTAATTAATTTATAACAGTGCCCAAGTAACCTATAACAGACTATAAAGGCTAGATACATGAGAGTATATTGGTTAGACATCCATATGTCTACCCTGTATACAACTGTCATGTTAGGCGCAAAGCCAGCGAGCAGGCATTAAAGCCAAAAATGAAATTAGGCACAATAGCCAAGGGGCATGCATAAAGCCTGTAGAATAATCATATTAGACATATTTTATCAACCAATGATTATTCATGTGGGCAGTACTGCTATCTGTAGTCCCTAATTGGTATACCAATCGATCCAAGCTGTATACATAAGTCTAGTTATACTTTGGGCAATTAAGCATTATTAATTACTTATTAGAAATTTTCATGTCAATTTGTAGTGAGAAAGTAGGTCTCACATATCTCTTTCATATAATTTAGTGTTTAGCAACATAATTAGGGTTAAGTCCCTACCGTAAAATAAATTGTTTAATAAGCCTTTCTTTAGGTTCAGTTTTGGTATCTTAACTTTATCTATTAATTTGATCAATATGTGGCCACTGTCTGGTGTTTCGCTATTTTGCAACCACCGCAAGTGCACGGATCGTTAACAAGTAATAAAGTGATGAGTAAAGTATCGTTCCCATCAGGAATTTGTTTAGGAAGTACCAATCTACACAGTAATTTTGACTGTCTTGGCTATCGAATACTTAGGGAGTGAAGTTTGTTAACCTTAAACACTAGAATGGTAAACTTAAAACGAAATGATTTATTTGAAATAATTATGGAATTAAGATTTTACACCTGAATCTTGCGATGGATGTTATCTTATTTTTTTACTGGTTTTAAGAATCGTTTACCTTGATTGAAATTAGTCCTAAGGTATCCTAAGTCCTCTCTCAAGGTACCTAGGGTGTATTCTAATTAACTTAAACCCGACTTTCGTGGCGATCAGATTAATTAAAATCCCTTAAGATCTTTGACTAATTTTGAAGTTCCACAAAGGTATCAGCCTATGTCTAGGTCAGAATTCCTAAGTTCAAGATCTTGATTTTCTAATATTAATCTTTACCTTTCAGTCCTTCAATTAATATCTACAATCAATACTAAGTGGGTGCCAGCACATAGTATGCATTAAGATCACAAGAAATTAAATCAAGGAACAAATCTCAAATCCAATAAATAAAACTTAATGCTTATCCATAACAATGATTACAAGCATTACTCTCCCAATTCCAGAATATAAAAACTACTTGCTCATGAGTTCAGCAAACATCATAATAAAAAGGTAAAGATAGTAAAAAGAAATCATATAGAAGAAATAAAATGATAAAGATCCATTTAAGAAGATGGAATGAAGGAACCGAAGAGAGTTTGCAGCTTTGATCTTGTGGAACTTTGGCTGGAAGACTCCCCTTGATACTAATATTCTTCTCCTCAATACGGTTGGAGAGAGTGCAAAATGTGAGTCTCTCTAAAACTCCTAAAAGTGCTATTCGAGCCCCTTCTTAGATGTTTTCTCTTTCTATTTTTAATAGCCGTTCTAGGGTTAGGTCATTTTGAGTCCCAAAAGCCTTAGGAGTCCGATTTGAATCTGTAAACAAGAGCTGGAATTCGGGTTTGAAAACTGGCTGCTGCAAGGTACACAACCCGTGTGTCACTACACGGTCTCGACGTGTAGGGCCGTGTAACTTGCTGGAGTGGAACTGCGGAGTCTTGCATTGGCACAGAGAGTTATACGGGTCTTCGCCAACTACACAGGCCTGGTTACACGGGTCGTGTACTATTGTTCCCATAAGGTTCTTCAAGCTTGCGCTCGGCAGAGACTTACACGAGTCCCTGCAGATACATGACCTGTGTACTTTTGTTTCTCTATTGGCTATTTAGCTTTCTTCTGACAGAAAGTTACACGGGTCTAGGGTTTGTCTTACACGACCTGTGTACTTTGTATCAGCAGCAATGCTTCGTCTCTTGACCTCTCCAAGCTTCTTTTTGCACTCCTATACTGTGGGGCTTCACCCAAACACCTGAAATGATGCAGAAAACATGGAATTAAGGGCTTGACAATAGAAATTACAAAAACGAATGAAATCAACTACTATGCATGAAAATACTTGCCTAAATGCTATGAGATAATATACAAAAGCGCTTAAAAACATCTATATAATTCAGTGTATCAAATACCCCAAAACTCAAACTTTTGCTTGTCCTAAAGCAAAGCAAAACTTCTGTTTTAAAACACATTTCAAGGGATACTTAGGAATATAACCAACAATTTAATAAGCATAGAATTGAACTCCTCCAACCTTCATACCAATTTCCCTCTTTCAAGGCATAAGGGTTCTAATAGTTGCCTGTTTAGAACTTCACCTCCTTTCATGGTACTTCAACTAATTATTCCACTTTGCACGGCCATTAATAAGTCACAAATAACTTGTTTTATTGGGATAGATTTGAGAAACACTAACTCCCCCAAATTTGCCTCTTTTGTGAGTAATTGTGATGAAGTAATTCAATTTCAACTCCATAGGCATATCTCAATTTTCTATCTCCACTAATATAACATGCACTTTTCAAAAGATCAAAAGGTCTTTAAAAAGGGTTGTAATGGGGCTAAGGGGATAATGATTTGATTGCTAATGAAAGGTTTTTAGGGAATGCAAATATGAGGATAGCATGTATGCATAAAATACCAAGTAAACTAAGTGCTAAGCATGCTTCCATGATACTTATCTTAGGACTTCTTTTTTCTCTTTTTTTTTTTAATTTTTTTTGTCCCTTTTGTCCTCTCCCCCAAACTCATAGCTTTTGCTGGGTTGGAAAGGCAAAAATTTTTTTCCTTTGATTTCAATTGCACACTTGCACTCTTTCTTGAGTTCTACATCCTCTCTTCATTTTCCTTATTCATTTTGCTTCCTCAAAAGGGTATGGTAGGTGTTTAGGCTAGGGGCTAGGTAAATAACATGGGTAAGCAATAAATGCTAAGGGATAAACATAGGCTTCAAGTTGGCTACAGGGGATATACATTTTAATTAGGGGTGGCTAAAGCTTAGTGAGGCTATATCAAAGAATGCCTTAATCATCTCTTTATCAAGCATATGCTAGGATTTCACCTTAATAGGTCCAAGAGATATGTTCTAGAGCTAGTGAGGCATTTTTTTAGGTTTGCTTGTATTTCAAAAATTGTTCTCCTAATTTTACAAGTTCAATGTGATAAATTAATAGTTATGAAGATGTTTACTAGTCTAGTTCCATTAAAGAGATTAATTTCTTCACAAACAACATGTTAGAATCCCTTTTTGCCTATCTAGATACATTCATTCCTCTATCCCGTGGAGTCCAATTATTAGCTTACTAGAATTTGGTTATAGTGCTAAGTTTTACAATTTAAAGTCCAAAATTTTTCAAAAATTTTCAAAAATTTGATACACAAGAATAATGTAGCTGAATTTAAACAATGTAATGATGTGTATGTAATGATATGCAATGAACTTTTATCCCCTCCATGCTCAAACCAGACATTGTCCTCAATTTTAAAATAATATGCAAAATTAGAGAAAATGTACAAAGATTATAAGGAAGCATATTATTTATTAGGTATTGAAAAGTTTGGACATTAAGCAAATAAAAGAGACTTACGATTGCACCTTAGGACTAAGGCATGTAAGATATTATAATAAAGATCCTATCCTATGGTCTTAGCTCTAAAAGGTCTCTGATGATGATGATGGCGATACTGGCTCCTCCTCCTCATCATCTAGCTTCTCCATTAGCATGTCCAATTTGTTGTGGGCTTCCTGGAGGCTCTCCTCGATTGCTCGCATCCTGTTGTTGATTATGGTCCCCATGCGTTGTAGGTATGCGAGTACCGGGCCTGTAGGTAGTGGTGTGTATGGAGGCACTCGAGCAGGGGACTCTGAAAACAATTGCTCTTGGCCTTCTTCTTAAGGCTGCGAAGTCTCGCTAGGTCCTTCTCTTGCTTCGTCTCTCTGAGGGATGGTGTTTCCTTCGACATCTAGCAGGTAGCATGTGTTGCCCACCTTCTTACATATCCCCATGGATATGCAGATAGTTTGATCTATTCTTGACATTCCAGTGACAGAGCACAGCCTGTGATGTCCTGGAATGAAGCCGAAGTGGAGGGCAATGGTTATGATAAGGCCACCAAGCACGATTTGCCCAGTAGACTGATAACAGAGGCGTCGGAGATGGTTGCACAAAAAGAAGCCGATGCTGCAGAACTGTCTGGTGACCATACACCATAAGAAAAATAGCTCGTTGGCGTTTACAACGCCAAGGTTGTCGCCTTGGCCCATGATGGTGTGAGCAGCGAACCGATGCATGTAACGCAGGGTTGGACTTGTGATGGCCGTGGATTTGGACTTGCTAGAGCCATATGGTTCCGTGTTCGGGGCAATGAAACTCCAAAAGTTGATGCTGTTGTAGAGCATGCGGTTCCTAGGAATCTCCTAGTGGCCGGCACTGTCAAAGTCAAAGATGGCATTGAACTCATCTATGTTCATCACCTGGTCGATACCGAGGAGGCAAAATTCAATCCTGCCCCTATCCTCCCTATCAGTAGGCCATAATGTGGGCCTGAAGCTGCCCAAAAACTCCAGCGTTGTGTCCTTGTATGCTGGAAATTGGAGTTGGGTGAACCTTGTCCACCCGACGCTATCGAGTAGCCCATTGATTTCATTCTATAGCCCGATCTGCTCCAGCAGTGAAAAATCCATGTATTTGGTGGAGCTTATTTTCCAGGCGTGAAGTCGATGTTAGTAGTATGCCTTAGAGCATACCATTTAGTATGTATCTTGTACATGTTTTATTAATAAAAGGCATTTTCACTTTTCCGTTTACATAATATATTTATGTGTAATAGAAAAGGTCCATTGATATTTTGTTAGAAATTCTATTCTTAAGCTGTTAAGAATATGAGTGACAGTATTTTTAGTACAAAGTATCATAAATAGGATAGGTTCACAATCGAGGATACTTCATAATAAGGACATGACTTATCCAGAAAGATTGTATTCATGTTTGTTCTCAAGTTATTTATATGAGATATAAATAAGATGAAATGGTGAGTCTCATGCCATATAACAAACATGATAGGCACTTATACATGATAAGTAGGCTGAACCAGTGACACTTATGATGAGCACATGGAGTTTACTCTTGTCAATGTATTGTCATAAATTATATTAGTGCATATAATCTTTAGACCTGAGATAGCATAGGTATCTTGTATATAGGTGGTTTGAGTTTGATATTGCTTTCATACTTGTATTGTGTATGGGTATATGGGTATGTGTTGGCTCCTACTAGTTATATATGGAGGTAGGTGTTGATCAAGATGGAATCTATTCCTCTAAGTAAATAGAGATAAAATCCTATGTTCATTTAATTGTTCTTGATGTTTCAAGTTCCTGGACAGGACAGATAGATTTAATCAGAAAAGAGTTTCTGATGAGAAAATATTTTTAATCAAGAACTGGAATTAAAAGAGAACATAATGTTCATAGCAAATAGGGTTTGACATAAACCATGACTCCAGCTTGAGTTGGGATTTTGTAACAGAGAGATTTTAGTGCATGGTAACATATGATTATAGGTTCATTTAAGGTAAACCTTATTACTAATTGGGTGGCCATGACATGCTATACTAGGTGTTAACCATGGTCTATGAGGTACATAAAATGATTTAGAGAAATCATTTATGGTAAGAAAGAGTTCTGATGATATTAAGAGTTGATATCATATCTCATTATCAATTAGTGATGAGCCTAGTAAGTCACACATATACACAAGTTATCACCTAATTAAATATGATTTAATTAATTAATTAAAGAGTTTAATTGATTAATTAAATAGGTTTGGTTTGCAATTAGATTGCAAAGTCTTTAGCATGACTTGAAACCAAATCTAGGTTATTGGATGTACAATATAAGTTAAATTTATATTTAAAGTGTTTAAATATGAATTTAATTAATGAGAAATTAATTAATAAAGATTAATTAATTGATTTATATTTGATATAAATTGATTAGAAGAAGAGAAATAATTATTTTGGGTTGAGAATTCAAAACTAAGACGCAGGGGCATTTTGGTCATTCACAGGGTGACATTTGGCACCATGAGATGGTGACACATGGCACTACACATATGCTTGCCAAATATCTTTTAATCATGTAAGATGATTAAAATTAAGATTAAATATAAGTTTGACACTTGGCACAATGTGATTGGGTCAATTAAACCTAGAACCAATCAGAGGGTGACATGTGGCAAGGGTTTAATGTGTTAACCTAGTTATATAAGTGTCATTATGAAGAGAAAAAATATAACCAGCAGCCTCTTTCTCTGGTGCCGCCACCCAAGAAGGTTTCTCTCTTCTTCATCTTCTTCTCTCATTTTTCCAAGAGATTAACAAACAATCTCTTGAATTAAAAATACTAGAAATTATTTCTAGTGTCTTGTTTACATCTTTAATCTCTTAAAAGGCAGAACTTGATTTTCTAAATAATAGAAAAAGCTTTAGAAGCTGTTCAAGGGTTGCCATAGGTGTTCTTGGTGTGGACAAGCTAGAGGGACAACATCTGATGTCCTAAAGATGCATATGAAAGGCACAAATACACTGCAGTGCATCAAGAGGTTAGTGTGTTTGTTTTTGATTTAATATAGGGTTCTAAAACTAATCTGATTAATTTTAAAATCTTAAATGGAAAATACAGATCCAAAAATATATTAAAAGAGTTTGAATATATTGTTTATCATTGAAATCAAATAGATAAAAATAAATATTATATGATGCATGTGACTCTATGTGAAAATTTTTGAATTCAATGGTATAAACTTGTGTTTTTCACGCTTCCGTTCCTTCAATTGGTATCAGAGCCACTATATTTGCCATTTAAATTGTTGATTATATGATTTAATTGTGTGTTTTGACCATGAGATGATTTATCCATTGCTAATTGCAATGTATGTGTGGCGGCATGCAAGAGAACACCTTCATGGTGCGCAAGGTTTGTGGCTTCATGGGTGGCTCAAGGTTTGGCTTTTTAATTTGCAATTGTTGTATGATCTAAAAGCTCATCCTATGTCTAATTAAATTGTTTAATTAGAATTTCAATCACACAATTAAATTTTGATTCAAATCAGAATTTTAAAAATTGTTTGAATGTGATTCAAATCTGAATTTTTAAAGTTGTTTGAATCATATTTAAATCTGATTTTTTAAAGTTGTTTGAATAATATTCAGATCTGATTTTTTAAAAATTGTTTAAATGTGATTCAAATATGAAATTTTAAGGTTGTTTGAATGTGATTCAAATCTGAATTTTTAAATTTGTTTGAATGAGATTCAAATCTGAATTTTTAAATTTATTTGAATCATATTCAAATCTGGATTTTTAAGTTGAATATGAGATATTCAATTTAATTTAAGTATGTATGTTTTATTTAATTGTTAAATAGTGATATGTATGATGAATGATCATAGACTATAAAAGACCAATGTGATTGGATTTATTTTTTTATGTTTTTTTGGGATTGTAAATTAATCAATTTATTTTAATTTATTTTGGGCATGTATTATTAAGTTTGTAATAATTTTTGGGTTGTAATTTCATTTATTTAAGTTCTTGTAAATTCGCCTTGGTATGCCAAGGATTACTATGTAATTGGATTGCAAGAAATTCAAGGAGGTCAAGAGCATTGGTGGGACCACTGGGAGGAATTCAAAATCAAGTGTTGATTATGTACTCCTTCAGCAACTCTTGTAAAATGAATGAATGAAATGCACCTAGGAATGCCCTGATTCAATTCTTGGTGGCTCAGAATTGAATCTCTTAGAAAGTCCATGATCATACCATATTTATTAATTGTCCATGAATGCAAGAGATGTATCTGAATGTATGCAATTATATGATATATGCATGTTAAATAGATAATGCGCAAAGTGAGACCTTAATAGTAATTAGGATGACCATAAAATCTTCTAAACAAATGATTAAGTTAGAAATGCTATAATTAAAGTAATTATAACATGGGCCCTCTATTGGGGCAATTATTTTAAGAAATATTAAATAGTTGCATAAGATGCAATTAATTTAAAAGATTTTCTTAAGAATAATTGTTAAGCATGAGATGTTGTAAATATGTAAATAGTTTGGTGGCCAATATTGGATGTACCTGAGGACATTAAAATTATTTGCATAATTACTGGCTCAATGGGATCAACTTAACTAATGCAAGATAAGTCAATAATAGATGTACCTGAGATTTTGAGCATTAGGGGCTAGGTAAAGGATTAAACCTCACATAAGATGTGATGGGCAAGGAGTTGCTCACTTATAGCTTATTGTAATTCCAATAATGGATGTACCTGAGGATGATCAATAGAATTATAAGAATTCAATCACCCACTAGAAATCCATCCAACTAGGATTTCCGTTTTCTACTTTGGAAATGTAGGATTCGCTAAGTTAGTGGGAGGACCAATTTGATTAAAAGACCATAATTATTTTGGTTAATTACATGATATATTTACTAATTAATTTGATTATTTTCTGCAGTTAATTTTCTGATAATAATGAGCACAGAATAACCACCACCATCCAATATCCTTGCAAGCATACTTGATCACAATAGGTTGACAGGACTTAATCTCTCTGATTGGTTAAGAAATTTGAAACTTGTCCTGAACCTTGAATATATAGGATATGTTCTAGACTAAAATGTTCCTGGTCCTTTACCTCCAGAGGCCACTCAAGAGGAACATGAAACTTTGGACAAGTGGAAGGAGCATGATATAAGAGCTAAGTGTTACCTGCTTGTTTCCATGAGTAATGAGTTACATAAGCAGCATGAGAACATGCAGAGTGCGAGTGAGATCCTCCTTCACCTATAAGAGTTGTATGGTGAGCACAGTAGGAATGCTAGGTATGAGATATCTAGACAGCTGTTCCGCATGAGGATGTCTGAGGGACAGAATGTTGGGGATCATCTCCACAAGATGATTTAGCTGATTGAGCAGTTAGAACATCTTGACTTCAACATGGATTTCCAACTACAGACGGATTTGATCCTTCAGTCCCTTCCTGAGTCTTTTGGGAATTTTGTGACAAATTTTCATATGACCAAATAGGAATGCACCTTATCTGGTTTACTCAACATGCTGTTTATTGCCCAAAAGAATATGCCAGGCAATAAAGGAAAAGAGGTTGCTTTGATTGCATCTTTTTCTGCTGGAAAGTCCAACAAGAAGTTTCCAGTAGAAGAAGGGCAATAAGAAAAAGAAATGTAACACCCCTAAGTTTGGTAGTGCGTTCTACTGTTCCAGTGACCAGTGTTGTCCGGACAGCTAGGATGCCTAGAACTACACTTACATATGAGTGAGGAGACATAAAATAATGAAATACAAGAAAAGAAAATACAAGAAAAACAAAGGAAAAATAATAACAAATAAATATAACCAAGTTAAACAAGCCGAGAACCCTAGCGATGGGTGACCGCACTGGGAAGTTATGGCGTGGACCATTGACTAACCCTGGATCGCGGGAACCCTGAAAAATATTTTTAGGACTTAAATAGACACCTATTGAAGTATAAATACCATTAGAAATATCAAAGAAAAATTAATTAATTAGTACAAAGAAAAGTGAGAAATCGAAAAACGGACAAAACCCGGTGTTACCGAAAAATCAGGAATGTAACCCGAACAGGGGCATTGTGGTCATTTGACACCCCGAGTTGTCTTTTGACCTAAATGTCCATTAAAAATACATGATATTACACTTGGAAAATATAATGAAAAATTAAATTAGTGGTACATATTGTAAATAGCAAAAATGGGGAGTTAATTGTGGGAATAAGGAAAGTTAAGGTTAAACTAATATTAAATTAAGCTTAGTGCTCCACTCACCCATCAAAGTGGACCACTATGTCCTCATTTTGGCAGATTACATCTTCTTCTTCACCTTGCTAAAGAACCAGCCATGAGCCTCCATTGAAGAAACTCCATGGCCAAAGCTTAACCAAGCCATGCAACCATGATTTAGCCATAATTTTTACTAGCTTCCTTCACAAAATCTGTTCTACACCACTTGGGCAGTAGGTAGGCAGCAAGAAGATCAAGTTTTGGAGAGATTTTGAAGAGTTTCCAAAGTGGTAAGTTTGTGTTTTTGGGTTATGGCTTCATTAAAGTTAGTAAGAATGTTATGGGTGTACTTGAATTATGGAGAGATTTTTGAGGTTTGATGTTTAAAGGGAGAGGTGTATTTTTGGCAGCCATGGAAACTCCTTGAGGACAGTTTATTCTTGCTTGTAAATGGTGGATTAAAGGGTTGATTAAATGTTTATGTGTGTAGGAATTAATTTGGGTGATGTATACTTAGTATATGTGAATGTGTACTTGAATTTGGAAGCTTGGAAATTAATGGACTATAATGTATGAATCGACAGCTTGGTTTGGTGAACCAGAAAGATGTTATTTTATGTTTGGTTTATAGAATATTAATGTTGAATTGTGATAGTTATTATGGAAGCTTGGGTATATGTATGATGGTGTGAGGTTGGACATGTAAATGAGCTAGGTTAGGTGATTGAATTGTTGTAATTTAAGCTTGAAAAATTCTGTACTAAATGGTACATGTTGAGTGTGATTATAAGCTGCCAAAATGACCAAAAATATGTTGTGAAATGTATTTAGGTTAGGGTACAAACCAGAATTGGCATGAATGTATAGTTTGGTAAGTGTTAAAAGTATCCTTTGATGAGTAATGAACAAATGCAATAGGGCAGTTTATGTTACGGGCCTAGAACCTTAAGTGTGTGGCTCCAATTGGTATGAGACCAATTAGAGGTGAAACTAGGCACAAAATGTGCCAACTTTCATGAAGGAAGCTTACTAAAATTCTGCTTGTAAGGTAACTTGAAAAGTGACCAAATCCGGATTAGTGCATTTAAGGCCTGAAAATTGACTATTTGGGCAGCAGTTAGTATTTTGGCCATAACTCACTCAAAACAGGTCCAATTGACCTGAAATTTTGACCATGAATAGTTAAGACATATATCTACAAGTATTATGAAGACACCAAAGCTTAGAAATGATCATAAGCAAGTTAAACAGCTTGCACAAGTTCGGGTCCAAAAACTGGCCGAACCAAAATTGACCTAAAATAACCTAAAGTGACCAATTTTGGTACATTCTGACCAGCAATAGTAAAATGACAATAACTTGGTCTAGTAAACTCAGAATGACCTGAAATTTTGCCCCGCATGCAATAAGACATAGATCTACGAGTTTGTAGTTTTGACCAAAACCCGAAAGCCGAGGGAACTAGGTCATCCGGCTAGGTCAAATTAGTATACCGGGATCCGACAAATTGCAATAAAATGCAATATACATGGAAATGAATTTGGTAACACCAATACTAAAAGGCTACAAATGTGACATATTGGTAACATTAAAACCTAATTCACCTAGACTGCATCGAGGGTTGACATCTTAGGTTGACTAAGGAAATAATAGAATTCGATAAATTAATTATTGAACCTTATTCTTAGAGACAGTTTAAATGAGTACTGAAACACTTTAAAATTGTGTTTCTCAGTTAGCAAAGACTCAGGGAAGGGGAAGGAAACACTGAGTCAGAGCCAAGAGACAGTTATCAGAGGTTTGTGCACAACTAGTTTTTAACTGATTTTGTTTTAAATATTTCATATGATTAAATGATATATTTTTCTTTTGTATTATGATTAACAAGCATTGGATTTAATTCAATGATTATTGAAATTGTTATAGTATGTATGAATTTAGCTTTGTAAAATGGTATTTCCACAAGTATTAAGCATTGTTATGGATTGAATAAATTATGTTTTGGAAAATTGTGATAGAACATGTTTTGAATTGTGATGGTAATTTTCATGGAAAAATGCAAATTTATGATTTGAATTGTGATGAGCATAAAAATTATTGGATATTGGAATTGAATTTGAATCGAATTATATTGTGATTTATGCTCACTAAAAGGATTGTGATATTGTTTTATATCTCACTATAGATGCTTGACTAGGTTATTACCCGTCTCTCTCATTTGTTGAGAAGAAAATGGAGTTAGTTGTGTTTTGATTACCATGGTATGTGCACAGGCTTAGATTTTCCTCTGATTTGAGGTTGGATCTAAGTTTTTTATCGTTATGGCCCTTGCGGAAGATTCATTATTGTGATGTGTACTGTGCACGATGATTCGACCTCCCCGACCATAGGGAGTTAGAATCACTTCGAATATGGCCCTTTCGGATTAGTCTTGCATAGTTAGTGAGATAAAGAATGATTTTTGAGATAAAGAATGATTTTTGAGATAAAGAATGATTTTTGAGATACAGCATGATTTTTGAGATACAACATGATTTTTGAGATATAGCGTTGTTTTTGAGATACAAAATGTTTTTTTTTTTTTTATAGTAAAGAATTGTGATTTCAATTATGATTTATGTATAATTGATTTTGTTGGAATTACCTTAAATGGTTAGTTATGATTTGATAAATTGAATTTCGTGATCAAAGTCATTTTATACAAATAATTTACATTATTGGCAATGAATATTTTGAGTTTTGAAATTTGATGAGTATTCAGATTTCCAAATTATTTGTTGTAAATTTTGTCGATGTATATTGTACTATATTTTAAATTATAGTTGTGCACCACTGAGTTCACTACTCAGCGATAGCTTTGTATGCTGTCACAGGTAAAAAGAGCATAGAGCAGTGAGTAAGTTTCTTTGAAGATACATTCAGATCAGCTCCAGGTATATCATAGGTATACCTATGTACATAGGTTTTGATGTATGCATGTAATAATATGTATGTAAATTATTTGAGCAGTTGTATAAAAACTCTTATAAAATATTTTGGTATGTAATTAAATGTAAATTATTGTAAATGTAAATTTGGGATTTCATTTATCTGAATAGTTTTGTAATATTAATTTTGAGTCTTGTAATCAATGAAATGTTTCTTTTATGAGGAGATTGATTTGATTATTGAGATTTGAATTATGGGTTCAAATGAAGTTATTGAAGTTGTATTTTAGAAAACATATTGGAAGGGTGTTCTTTGCAGGTTTTGAAGAACTGTTTTCTCAAAATACAATCGGCACTTTGCCGAAATTTTGAAAAAAAATTTTATAACACCAGATTTTAATCAATGATTTAAATTTCATGAAAATTGTTTTAAAATCCCTTGTAGTATATTTAATGGATTATCGGTAGGCGAAGTACGGTAATTCATTAGGTGTACTATGGGATTATGTTAAATCTTACAGGGGAGTAGGGTGTGACAAGAAACCTCAGATTCCTGGTCCTTCTAAGAAAATAGCTAAACAGAAAGGGAAGACTAAAGCTGATGGAGGCAAAAGAAATTGTTTCCACTGCCAGAAGGATGGGCATTGGAAAAGGAACTGCCCAGAGTATCTTGCTTCTCTAAAGGACAAGAAGGATACACCTTCAGAAGGTATGTCCATATCTTGTTATTTAGATTCTGATAATACTCATAGTTCTTCTACAGCTTAGGTTTTAGATACTGGTGCCAGTTCTCACATTTATAATGATATGCAGGAATTAGCAAATAGTAACAGCTTGCGTTCTCAAGATGTTAGACTCCGGATTGGCAATCGCTCAACTGTTGAAGCTTTAGCGTTAGGATCTAAATCTTTTTACATGTTTTGACATGTTTTGTGTTTGGATAATATTTTATATGTACCTGATGCTTTTAAGAACATCATTTCTATATCTAGTTTGACTAGAAATGGCTATGAATTTCAGTTCACAGATGATGTTTACAATATTTATTTTGGAAATAAATATGTTGGTTCGGGTTATATGAATGATGGTCTTTATTATTTGGATAATAATGACAAACACAAAATGAATGCAAGTGATATAAATGAATGCAATGCCATGGTAAAAACCAACTCAAGTTCAAAATATATTGGGCACTTAAGGTTATGTCATGTTGTAGAAGATAGGATTGCAAAATTGGAGAAAATGGGGATTCTATCCTCATTGGGCTCTGAGCCTACTCCAACTTGTGAATCTTGCCTTCAGGACAAAATGACTAGATCACCCTTTATTGGACAAGGGCTAAAGGCTGAAAATATTTTGGAGCTAATACATAGTGATGTATGTGGTCCATTTAAGAAAATGGCTAGAGGCAGTTTTCATTATTTTATTACCTTTACTGATGATAAATCAAGGTTTGGGTATTTGTATTTAATGAAATAAAAACGTGAATCCTTTGAAAAATTCAAAGAATTTAAATCTAAAGTAGAAAATCAAACAGGAAAGAGTACTAAAGCTCTTTGATCAGATCGTGGAGGTGAATATTTGAGTACTGAATTTGATGAATACTTGAGAGAGCACGACATTATTTCCCAGCTAACTCCTCCGGGAACGCCATAGCTGAATGGTGTATCTGAAAGGAGAAATCATACCCTATTGGATATGGTACATAGTATGATGAGCTATACTGATATGCCAATCTCTTTTTGGGGATTTGCATTAGAATCAGCTTTGTATATTCTAAATAGGATTCCATCAAAATTAGTTTCTTCCACACCTCATGAGATATGGTATGGAAGAAAACCAAGTCTTAAGCATGTTAAGATTTGGGATTGTCTAGCTTATGTTAAAAAGTTGAACACTGATAAATTGGAAACCAAATCAGAAAAAGGTCGATTTGTTGGATATCCAAAAAATAGTTTTGGATATCCAAAAAATAGTTTTAGATATTATTTTTATTTGCCTACTTCACAAAAGGTTGTGGTAAGTAGAGATGTCACATTTCTTGAACAACAATTTGTTCAAGAAGGAGGCAAAGGAAGGCAAATAGAGTGGAGTTGGAGATTTCTGACTAATCAACAGATCAGATGGATATAGAACTATCTAGTCAACTTACATCCAGTGATGAAACATCTACAGCTATTCCTCGTAGAACAACCAGGGTATCTTACCCACCAGTGAGATATGGTTTCCTTCATGAAGAAGAACAAGAGTTGTCTACTCATGAAGAAGTGGATCATGGAGATGATCCACTTACCTATGAAGAAGCTATATCAAATATATACTCTTCAAAATGGATTGATGCTATGAAATCTGAGATTGATTCCATGTATAAGAATCAAGTTTGGGATCTTGTTGACCCACCTGAAGGTATTGTACCTATAGGGAACCAATGGGTTTTCAAGAGAAAAATTGGTTCTAATGGAAAGGTAGAGACCTATAAGGCAAGGCTAGTAGCGAAATGGTTTCGCCAAAGGCAAGGAATCCACTGTGTGGAGACTTTCTCGCATGTTGCCATGCTTAAATCAATTAGGATTCTATTAGCAATAGCTGCATACTATGATTATGAGATTTGGCAGATGGATGTCAAAACAACTTTTCTCAATGGATACATTGAAGAAAATATTTTCATGGAACAACCTAGGGATTTTGAATCCCAAGATGGTTCCAAGGTTTGCAAGCTAAAGCGATCCATTTATGGGTTGAAGCAAGCTTCGAGGAGTTGGAACATCCGTTTTGATGAAGCCATTAAATCATTTGGTTTTATCAAAAATGAGGATGAGCCATGTGTATATAAGAAGGTTAGTGACAGTGCTATCACTTTCCTTGTTTTATATATGGATGACATACTGTTGATGGGTAATGACACAGATATGTTCACAACTGTAAAGATATGGTTGTCAAATACATTCTCCATGAAAGACTTAGGGGAGGCAACCTATATTCTTGGGATTCGCATCTATAGAGATAGAGCGAAAAGAATAATTGGTTTATCCCAAAGTCTATACTTGGAAAAGGTGTTAAAGAGGTTTAACATGCTTGATTCCAAGAGAGGATTGTTACCAGTGAGACATGGTATCCATCTTTCTAAAGAGATGTCTCCAAAGGCACCTGAAGAAAGAGATAAGGTGGCCAGGATTCCATACACTTCGGCTATTGGAAGTTTAATATATGCAATATTGTGTACTAGGCCAGATATTGCATATGCTGTTAGTTTGACTAGCAGGTATCATTCCAATCCAGGTTTGGAACACTGGATAGTTGTCAAGAATATCCTTAGGTACTTGAGAAGAACTAAGGATTTATTCTTGATCTATGGAGGTGGAGACTTGCAATTGGATGGTTATACTGATTCTGATTTCCAATCAAATATCGATGATAAAAAGTCTACCTCTGAATTTGTGTTGATTTGTAATGGAGGTGCAGTCAGTTGGAATAGTTTCGAACAGAGTACAACTGCAGATTCCACTACTGAGGCTGAGTATATTGCTGTATCAGATGCTGCAAAGGAAGCTGTTTGGATAAAGAAGTTCGTGAAAACTTATAGTAGTTCCTTCCATTGAGTCAGCAGTTCCACTACACTGTGACAACAATGGAGCAGTCATACAGGCTAAGGAACCAAGGTCTCACCAAAAATCCAAACACATAGAAAGGCGCTACCACATTATCAGAGAAATAGTTGGGCGAGGCGATGTAGCCATGCAGAAAATAACATCAGCTGAAAATCCAGCTGATCCATTCACTAAGCCTATGTCACAGACTCAGCTAGACCGACATCTTGAGAAGATGGGTCTAAGATATTGTAATGAATGGCTCTAGTGCTAGTGGGAGATTGTTAGTAGTATGCCCTAGAACATATCATTTAGTATGTATGTTGTACATGTTTTATTAATAAAAGGCATTTCCACTTTTCCGTTTACATAATATATTTATGTGTAATAGAAAAGGTCCATTGATATTTTGTTAGAAATTCTATTCTTAAGTTTTTAAGAATATGAGTGACAGTATTTCTAGTACAAAGTATCATAAATAGGTTCACAATCGAGGATACTTCATAATAAGGACATGACTTATCCAGAAAGATTGTATTCATGTTTGTTCCCAAGTTATTTGTATGAGATATAAATAAGATGGAATGGTGAGTCTCATGCCATATAACAAACATGATAGGCACTTATACATGATAAGTAGGCTGAACCAGTGACACTTTGACAAGCACATGGAGTTTACTCTTGTCAATGTATTGTCATAAATCATATTAGTGCATATAATCTTTAGACCTGAGATAGCACAGTTATTTTGTATATAGGTGGTTTAAGTTTGATACTACTTTCATACTTGTACTGTGTATGGGTATATGGGCATGTGTTGGCTCCTACTAGTTATATATGGAGGTAGGTGTTGATCAAGATGAAATCTGTTCCTCTAAGAAAATAGAGATAAAATCCTATGTTCATTTAATTGTTCTTGATGTTTTAAGTTCTTGGCCAGGACAGATAGATTTAATTAGAGAAGAGTTTCTGATGAGAAAATATTTTTATTCAAGAACTGGAATTAAAAGAGAACATAATGTTCATAGCAAATGGGGTTTGACATAAACCATGACTCCAGCTTGAGTTGGGATTTTGTAACAGAGAGATTCTAGTGCATGGTAACATATGATTATAGGTTCATTTAAGGTAAACCTTATTACTAATTGGGTGGCCATGGCATGCTATGCTAGGTGTTAACCATAGTCAATGAGGTACATAAAATGATTTAGAGAAATCATTTATGGTAAGAAAGAGTTCTGATGATATTAAGAGTTGATATCATATCTCATTGTCAATTAGTGATGAGCCTAGTAAGTCACACATATACATAAGTTATCACCTAATTAAATATGATTTAATTAATTAATTAAAGAGGTTAATTGATTAATTAAATAGGTTTGGTTTACAATTAGTTTGCAAAGTCCCTAGCATGATTTAAAACCAAATCTAGGTTATTGGATGTACAATATAAGTTAAATTTATATTTAAAGTGTTTAAATATGAATTTAATTAATGAGAAATTAATTAATAAAGATTAATTAATTGATTTATATTTGATATAAATTGATTAGAAGAAGAAAAATAATTATTTTGGGTTGAGAACTCAAAATTAAGACACAGGGGCATTTTGGTCATTTCACAGGGTGACATATGGCACCATGAGATGGTGACACATGGCACTACACATATGCTTGCCAAATGTCTTTTAATCATGTAAGATGATTAAAATTAAGATTAAATATAGGTTTGACACTTGGCACAATGTGATTGGGTCAATTAAACCTAGAACCAATCAGAGGGTGACATGTGGCAAGGGTTTAATGTATTAACCTAGCTATATAAGTATTGTTATGAAGAGAAAAATATAACCAGCAGCCTCTTTCTTTGGTGCCGCCACCCAAGAAGGTTTCTCTCTTCTTCATCTTCTTCTCTCATCTTTCCAAGAGATTAACAAACAATCTCTTGAATTAAAAATACTAGAAGTTGTTTCTAGTGTCCTGTTTACATCTTTAATCTCTTAAAAGGCAGAACTTGATTTTCTAAATAATAGAAAAAGCTTTAGAAGCTATTCAAGGGCTGCCATAGGTGTTCTTGGTGTGGACAAGCTAGAGGGATAACATTTGGTGTCCTAAAGACGCATCTGAAAGGCACAAATACAGATCCAAAAACATATTAAAAGAGTTTTAATATGTTGTTTATCATTGAAATCAAATAGATAAAAATAAATCTTGCATGATGCATGTGACTCTAGGTGAAAATTTTTGAATTTAATGGTATAAACTTGTGTTTTTCACGCTTTCGTTCCTTCAGTCGGGTGCACATTGCCTTATGGGCATCATCACGAAATCCCCAAAGAATGGAGATTTCGGGTTGTGGAGCGGCTTGCGGTTGGGGTTGTGGTGGAGGATGAGGTGGTTGAGATGGTTGGGAGAGGCTACCCTTGTTCTTGGGCGTTGGGGTGGAAACTAAGGTGGAGAAAGTGAGGATTCTCCTCTTTGCCTTGAGGAAGAGCCGATTCTTCTTACAGATCTCTTTGCAGGAGCCATTGCTGAGTTTTTGGGAAGGAGAAGAGTGGGGTTTGGTGAAGGGAGATGAGATTTGAGAGGTTTTTATAGGCTAGGAGGGGTGGAGATGAAGGGTTTTGTCTTTATGAAGGGTTTTAATGCTAGGAGTGCATTTAAAGAGCCATTAGGACTCTTCATTTGACGCTTTTCGCGCCCCAGGAGTCGCGTCTGTAACATGATACACGGGTCATGTATCACTACATGGGTCTCAACATGTAGGGCCGTGTAAATTTCTGCCCAAAAATTTCAAATTCTGTCGTAGTACGTGACCCGTGTAAATGAGTTCTGGGGCCTGTGTAAATGAGTTCTGGGACCCGTGTAACTTTTTGTCTCTTGAGTTTCTTTACTGGATATGTTACACGGCTCGTGTCAAATACAAGGTGGCCCGTATAACTTTTTGTCTTTAAGTTATTCTGCTAGAGACATTACACGGTCCTTGTAAATTGGGCTATGGACCCGTGTAACTTTTTGTCTCCCTCAGAGTTAAAAATGCAGGAAATTTACAGACTTTCAGAAAGTTACACGGGGCGTGTAAAACCAATACACGACCCATGTAATTTTCTGATTTTCCAAATTTTTGTCAAATGAAAATTTTTATCATCAGAATACAAGAAATGGATGTAAAGTTTAGCAATAGAGCTACTTACTTGGTTTTTTCCAAATTTCCCTTTTGTGGTTTTGACTTGGTGATTCCTTTTCTCTCTTGTTCTCTACTCCTCTTTCCAAGAATCCTACAAAATGAAATGCTAATAAGCATGAAACAAAAATTAATATGAAAAAGAAGAAAAAAAAGGAAAGTTCAGAAAATTTTCTTTTTGGGTTGCCTCCCAAAAAGCGCTTGTTTATAGTCTTTAGCTGGACTTTGCTTGTTTATGGTATGTCGGGAGGATGGTTGAGGGTGCAATTGACTCCCATTTCTATGGGTTCTGTAACACCCCTATGTTCGGTAGTGCGTTCTACTGTTCCGGTGACTGGTGTTATCTGGACAGCTAGGATACCTAGAATTACACTTCGTTATGAGTGAGGAGACATAAAATAATGAAATACAAGAAAAGAAAGTACAAGAAAAACAAAGGAAAAATAATAGCAAAGAAATGTAACCAAGTTAAGCGAGCCGAGAACCCTGGTGATGGGTGACCGCACCGGGAAGTTACGATGTGGACCGTTGACTGGCCCTGGACTGCGGGAAACCCTGGAAAATATTTATAGGACTTAAAGAGACATCAATTAAAGTATAAATACCATTAGAAATATCAAAGAAAAATTAATTAATTAGTACAAAGAAAAGTGAGAAATCGAAAAACGGACAAAACCCGGTATTACCGAAAAATCGGGAATGCAACCCGAACAGGGGCATTGTGGTCATTTGACATCCCGAATTGTCTTTTGACCTAAATGTTCATTAAAAATAAATAATATTACACTTAGAAAATAAAATGAAAAATTAGTTTGGTGGTACCTAACGTAAATAGCCAAAAGTAGAGTGAAAATTGTGTAATTAGCACATTAAACTTATTATATGATTTAAATTGTGTAAGTGGACCACTAAGGAATAAATTAAAAGCTAATTGGGCAGGTGTAAGTCCATTACACATTCTACAACTCCATCTTCTCCAATTCCCTCAACCATGCCGAAATGAAAAGATGAAAACCTCCATTGCCGTTTTGCCTTCAAGCTCCATTAACCTCCTCATTTCACTTCCAAACACCTAGGTGGCTTCATTAAAGATTATCTCCACATCATAAGGAAGAGTTTGATAGCAAAATCAAGAAGTTTAGTGAAGGTTTAACAAGTCCTAACAATAGGTAAGTTTTTATTTTTGAATATTGCTTTGTTAAACTTTGTATACATGTTATGGGTGTGTGCTTTGTGAAGGAATTTTTAAGTTTTGAGGAGTTCTTGATATATCCAATTTTGGACAGCCATGGAGTTTTATATTTGATGATTTATTTTTATATATATTTGGTGGGAATTCATGTTGAGTAGGGTGATTTAATGTCCTAATAAGTTAATTCCACATGTATATGGTGATTGTGCACTTGAAATGGAAGTTGACAAATTGTGGGAAACTTTGGCATTGTGTAGCATTTCGGCAGCCTTGGGACTCCTTAATGAATGTTTGAATTCATGAAGATGTTGGATGAATTGTGATATTGAGGGTTGATGAACATGTATGTAAATTGGTTGTGGAAATTGTATGTAATAATTAGGAGTTTTATGTGTATCTATTGTGGTATTTGGACTTTGTGAGTTAGGACTTCATTTGGTGTATTAAGGATGTTTGTATTCTGCCCAAAGTAACTTTAAGGTGAAGTAGTAAATGGTTTTGGTAATGTACCAAATCAGAATTGATAAGGGAAGTGGACTTAGAGTAAGGTAAATGTGTAATTGATACATGTAGAAGCAATGTAATTAAGGACAGCATACATTTTAGCCATAACTTTAAATGTGTAACTCTAATTGGTATGAGACCAATTGGAGGTCAAACTAGGCACAAAATGTGCCAACTTTCATGAAGGAAACATACCAAAATTCTGCTTGCAAGGTAACTTGAAAAATGACCAAATCCGGATTAAGTACAATTGAGACCTGAAAATTGACCATTTGGGCAGCAGTTAGTGTTTAGGCCATAACTCACTCAAAACAGGTCCAATTGACCTGAAATTTTAACCATGAATAGTTAAGACCCATATCTACAAGTCTTATGAAGACACCAAAGCCCAGAAATGATCATAAGCAAGTCAAACAGCTTGCACAAGTTCGGGTCCAAAAACTGGCCGAACCAAAGTTGACCAAATTTGACCTAAAATGACCTAATTTGATGCCATTTGACCAGCAATAGTAAAATGACCATAACTTGGTCTACATAACTCAGAATGACCTAAAATTTTGCCCCGCGTTCCATAAGACATAGATTTACAAGTTTGTAGTTTTAACTGAAACTCGAAAACTGAGGGAACTAGGTCGTCCGGCTAGGTCAAACTAGTATCCCTGAATCCAGCAAGTTGCAATAAAATGCACTAAACAAGTAAATGAAATTGGTAACATGTAGCAACCCTAAAAGACTATCGAATGTGACATATTAGTAACGTTAAAACCTAATTTACCTAAGACGCATCGAGGATCGATATATTAGGTGATTAAGCAAATAATAGCTTTCAGTGAATTACTTATCAAGCATTATCGATAGAAACAGTTTAGTTTAGTACTGAAACACTTCAAATTGTGTTTCTCAGTTAGCAAAGACTCAGGAAAAGGGAAGGAAACACTGAGTCCAGACCAGGAGACAGTTATCAGAGGTTTGTGCACAACAACTATTTCTTTTGAATTTTTCAATTGAAATGAATTATGACTATTTATACATTATTGTTTTAAATTGTGGAAATGTGTTTGAATGGATATTTATCGCTTGAAAGGCACTGTAAATGGTTTGAAATTGTGAGAAATTGTTTGAATGATATTGATAGATACTTATTGATTGAAAAGCATTGGAAATGGTTTGAAACCACAGCTATCATGTATATTGATTGTATTCCTCGCTAGCTTGTCTAGTGGGACGAATTGAATTCCCTCTCTGGCTGAAGTGTTGAGGTGTGTGCCTGTTGAGGACGAATTGGATGAGTACTCATATTTTTGCTAGCTAGCTATGTTATTCCTCATTAGTCATCGACTTTTGGGACGAATTGAACTTTGGAACATGATTAAGCTGTGTGTGATTTATTGATATGTATTATGAGATTATGAAATGGAGTTAAATTCTTATTGACATTTACTGTCTTTTGAATTTAATCATGATTTGATTTATTGAAATTATTGTGATATTGAGAAATGGAATTTAAATTCTTGTTGACATTTACTGTCTTGAATTTAACTATGGTTTTAAGTATCCACTATTTATATGATTTATGAATTGTGATTTAAAGTTGTATTTAGTTAATGTTGTGCACCACTTAGATATTGTCTCAGCGATAGCTTTTTATTGCTGTCGCAGGTAGACAGACGGACAGGGCAGCAGACTAGGCTGCTAGAACATCCAGCGAGAGATTATCGGGTATAATGAGTATACCACATTTTGCATTTTGTACTGTAATGTATGACCACTGTATGTACATATTGTTCTTGGTTTTGAGCAGTTGTAAATTCAAATTGTACATTGAAGTTGTAAAGTAAATTATTAGTTATTTTGACTTGTAAAAATTGTATTATATTTCTTGTATCTCAGTCTTTGAAAAATCACTGTGGATTTGAGTTGAGAAATATGTTGTGTTGAGAAATATGTTGGAGTTGAGATTTGGAAATCTATTGAAGTGCTTTTTACAGGTTTTATGAAGAACTGTTTTATCCAAAATACAGATGGCACTCTGCCAAAATTTTTACAGAAATTCCAAATAATTCAAATGTGTTAGTTCTATCACTTCAGTTCAAAAAGGTTTTTAACACCTGTAAATAGTGCTCACCACTGTAAAAGAAGTAAGAAAAGTTTTTAAAATCCCTTGTAGTGTATTTAATGGGTTATCAGTAGACGGAGTTGGTGATTCATTAGGTATACTACGGGATCATGTTTTGCCTTACAGAGGGGTAGGGTGTGACATGTTTTAGTGGTATCAGAGCAAAGTTTTTAAATTCTGTTTTCACCTGTTATTTGAATATTCTTTCTTCATAGTACAACTGCTCAATATCATTGTTTGATACATACAGTACATTACATTATAAATATGCACTAACGGGAGGAAATTTCCTTGTGTTATTTGTTCAGGAGATCTAAAATCCTCGCATTGACAATAGAAGAGGGTGATCGTTCAGTCAATCAATCTATTGAGGCTGAGGTGCACGGGGATGCCCCAGGCCTACATAATGTCAGTGGTTCAGCAACACCAGCCCCTGCAGTACCACATTTTCCTGCTCAGTTCACTCAGCAGATGGCTGCAATGTTCCAACAAATGGCTGGTAATGTGCCTACTCAAGTCCCAATACAGACACCAGTGGTACAACCACAATCTCCTACTAGGCAGTATGACAAATTGATGAAGTATGAGGCTACAGAGTTCAAGGGGACAGTAGATCCTCTAGAGGCTGAACAGTGGTTAGAGAGGATGGATAGGGTATTCAAGAAATTGCATTGCACGGAGGAGCTCAGATTTGAATACTCAGTATCTTTGCTACAGGGGGATGCTTATGACTGGTGGAAAACCATTCCCCACAGTCTGGTAGAACCTACAGTGCTAACATGGAATGACTTTCTCAGGGAATTCAGACAAAAATATGTCCCTGATGCTTATGTAGACCAGAAATTATAAGAATTCCTAAGTCTAAAACAGGGAGCAGATCAGTGGCTGAGTATGAAAGAGAATTTTCCTACCTAAGCCATTATGCAGTGAGTTTACTTTCTACTAGCAGGGAGAGATGCAAGAGGTTTGAAACTTGCTTGAAGCCCGGTATCAGATTACAAGTGGTCGGCTTCAAACACACTAACTTCTCTGAACTTGTTTCTCAAGCCCTAGAGTTGGAAAGAATTGAGTCCAAGTCGCTCTGAGAAAAGAAATAAGAGAAGACAGAGAAAGAGGGAAAATCAGTAGAACAGAGTTCCAGTGGTCCTACTGGAAAGAGGAAGAATCATGGGGGACATGGCAGAGGTGGCAAGAAGTCTGGTAGGGGATGATATTCAAGACAGAAGCCTCCTCTATCTGGTCAGCAGAGTACCAGAGGTTCCTACCCTCCTCGCCAATGTGAAACATGTGGAAGAAATCATGGTGGGATCTGCTACAAGGCTATTGGAGCCTGTTATAACTGTGGAGGCACAGGACACTTTGCCAAGGACTGCACCGATGAGTCGCGAGTTGGACAACCTCCTACTACTGCAGAAGGGTTAGGTCAGTGCCCTGTCACTCGAAGTTCACAACGACCCAGCAGATGTATATGTAGGGGTAGTGGTAACCAGTGACGGCCAAGGCACGATGAAACATTCAGAGCAAAGCGATTGCTCCGTCAGTCTGCAATGAGACAGAGGAAGAGGCGAGACATCGGCGTTGTGGCTGGTACCTTCTCAACTTTTAACCAAGATGTGTTTGTGTTATTTGATCCGGTTCTACCCATTCTTATGTGAGTGCTAGCATCATTGATTGCATTCTTTGTTCCATGTACAAAAATGGACTTTGAGGTGCTAGTAACAAGTCCACTAGGACAGGAAGTCAGGGTTAATAGAATGTATAGAGATTGTCCTTTGGTGATCCAAGGACACACTTGTCTGTCTGATCTCATTGAAATGCCCTTCAGAGATTATGATATCATCTTGGGCATGGATTGGTTAGCTAGGCATCATGCCATGATTGGTAGAGGTGAAGACGATCACTTTTGGTCTCCTCGATGCTGATGATGTGGTAATACATGGGGAGAGGCGATTATTGCCATCAAACATCATTTAAGCTGCACTAGCCGAAAAATGATCGAGAAAGGGTGTGAAGCATACTTGGCATATGTGGTAGACACCCAAGTGGGGAGTCCAGCATTGAAGGACATCCCTACAGTATATGACTTTCCAGATGTGTTTCCTGATGAATTGCCAGGATTACCTCCGAAAAGAGAAGTGCAGTTTGAAATTAATATTATGCCTGGTGTGGATCCAATCTCCATAATGCCATACAGAATGGCACCAGCAGAGTTGAAGGAATTGAAGATACAATTGCAAGAACTACTTGAAAAGGGCTTCATCCGCCCTAGTGTGTCACCTTGGGGAGCACCAGTGTTGTTTGTTAAGAAGAAGGATGGTACTCTCCGCTTATGCATTAACTACCGACAGTTGAATAAGGTGACAATAAAGAACAGATATCCATTGCCTCGCATTGATGATCTGTTTGATCAGTTGAAGGGTGCAGCTGTATTCTCCAAAATTGATTTGCGATCTGGTTATTATCAGTTGAAGGTGCAAGAGCAGAGTATTCCAAAAACTGCTTTCAGAACTCGGTATGGCCACTATGAGTTTCTAGTAATGCCATTCGGGTTAACAAATGCTCCAGCTGCTTTTATGGATCTGATGAACACTATCTTCAGACCATATCTTGATCAATTTGTGGTGGTGTTTATTGATGACATTTTGATATATTCAAGGAATGCAGAGGAGCATGACAGACATCTGCGGATTATACTGCAGACTTTAAGGGAGAAACAGCTATACGCCAAATTGTCGAAGTGTGAATTTTGGCTGAAAGAAATCTCCTTTTTGGGACATGTTGTGTCAGCTGAAGGGATCAAGGTAGATTCCAGCAAGGTAGAAGCTATCCTTAATTGGAAGCCGCCCAGGAATATCACAGAAATTCGCAGTTTTCTGGGTCTAGCTGGATATTACCGTCGGTTTGTGAAGGGGTTTTCTATGTTATCTTCTCCACTGACCAAATTGTTTCGGAAAGATGTAAAATTTGGTGGGTGATAAATGCCAACAAAGTTTTGATGAGTTGAAGAGGTGTTTGGTGAGCTCCAGTTCTCACTTTACCTACTCCAGGTAAAGAATACACAGTTTATAGTGATGCTTCTCACAATGGGCTAGGCTGTGTACTGATGCAAGATCGGAATGTCATTGCTTATGCATCACGCCAGCTGAAACCGCATGAGAGGAACTACCCAACACATGATCTGGAGCTAGCAGCTATTGTTTTTGCTCTGAAGATCTGGAGACACTATTTGTATGGGGAGAAATGCTACATTTACACGGATCACAAGAGCTTGAAGTACTTAGGCACCCAGAAGGAATTAAATTTGAGGCAGAGGAGATGGTTAGAACTCATCAAAGATTATGATTGCTTAATAGACTATCAGCCAGGGAAAGTAAATGTGGTGGCTGACGCCTTAAGTCGCAAGACTATGGCAAGTCTCAGAGTTTCTCCTTTGTCCATGGTATACGAATTGAAAGCACAGCATGCCAGTTTAGAGATTGATGATGAGGGACAGACAGTAGTTGCATGGCATCTACAGCCAGTGTTGATTGATCGGTCGAATGGGTGCTCAGTGATGAAAAATATCGGAAGCTCTTGAAAGAAGTCAGCGGGGCAAGAAACACGAATTCTGTGAGAGATGATGGTTTATTGCTACATCGAGCGAATGTGTGTTCCTAATAATCTTTGAATTGAGACAGATCATTATGAAGGAAGCACATGAGTCTCCATTTGCTATGCACCACTGGTGGAACTAAAATGTCTGAGAGTGAAAGAAAATTACTGGTGGATGGGTATGAAGAGAGATATAGCTGAATTTATTTCCAAATGCCTAACTTGTCAGCAAGTAAAGGTAGAACATCAAGTTTCAGCTGGTTTGTTACATCCTTTGTCAGTACCAGAGTGCAAAATGGGAACGAATAACTATGGATTTTGTTACAGGACTTCCAAGGACACAGAGTAGTCATGATGCAGTATGGGTTATAGTTGACAGATTGACCAAGTCTGCTCACTTTTTGCCAGTTCGGATGGACTATAGCCTGGAAAGATTGGCGGATTGTACATATATGAGATTGTAAAATTGCATGGAGTGCCAATATCAATTGTATCGAGAGATCCTAGGTTCACTTCTAGATTCAGGGTAGTCTTGAGAGCCCTAGGAACTAGATTGAACTTCAAAGATAGCATTCCACCCACAGACGGATGGCGATGCGAAAGGGTTATTCAGATATTAGAGGATATGCTACGGGCTTGTGTGATTGAATTTGAAGGTAGTTGGGATACACACTTGCCTTTGATTGAGTTTGCTTATAACAACAGCTACCAATCAAGCATTGGGATGCCTCCATATGAAGCTTTGTATGGCAGAAAGTGCAGAACTCCCTTATGTTGGGATGAAGTGGATGAAAGGAAGATGATTGGGCCAGAAATTGTTCAGCAGACAGAGGGAAAGATTAGATTGATCAGAGATAGACTCAAGGCTGCATCAGACCGTCAGAAGTCCTATGTTGATCTGAAGAGAATAAATATTGAATATGCAGTGGGTGATAAGGTATTCCTCAAAGTTTCTCCTTGGAAGAGAATTATGAGATTTGGCAGAAAGGGGAAACTGAGTCCTCGTTTCATCGGACCATATGAGGTTCTGGAAAGAGTGGGTCCTTTGGCTTATCGGTTGGCATTACCTCCAGAGCTAGCAAGGATACACAGTGTCTTCCATGTGTCCATGTTAAGGAGGTACAGATCTGACCCATCTCATGTACTATCAGTTGAAGAGATTGAGGTAAATCCAGACCTCTCATATGAGGAAGACCCCATAAAAATTTTCGCTTATGAGGTGAAGCAGCTAAGGAATAAACAGATACACCTAGTTAAAGTGCTGTGGAACCATCATTCAGACCAAAAAGCTACTTGGGAACGTGAAGAGGATATGAGGAGACAGCACCCACAGCTGTTCAGAGACTAATGCTAGGTAAAATTTCGAGACGAAATTTATTTAAGGGGGGGAGAATTGTAACACCCCTATGTTCGGTAGTGCGTTCTACTGTTCCAGTGACCAGTGTTATCCGGACAGCTAGGATGCCTAGAACTACACTTCATTATGAGTGAGGAGACATAAAATAATGAAATACAAGAAAAGAAAATACAAGAAAAAAAAAGGAAATATAATAGCAAAGAAATGTAACCAAGTTAAGCGAGCCGAGAACCCTAGCGATGGGTGACCTTGCAGAAGTTACTGGCGTGGACCGTTGGTATTGTACAATTGCGGGAACCACGGAAAATATTTATAGGACTTAAAGAGACATCAATTAAAGTATAAATACCATTAGAAATATCAAAGAAAAATTAATTAATTAGTACAAAGAAAAGTGAGAAATCGAAAAACGGACAAAACCCGGTATTACCGAAAAATCGGGAATGCAACCCGAACAGGGGCATTGTGGTCATTTGACATCCCGAATTGTCTTTTGACCTAAATTTCCATTAAAAATAAATAATATTACACTTAGAAAATAAAATGAAAAATTAGTTTGGTGGTACCTAATATAAATAGCCAAAAGTGGAGTGAAAATTGTGTAATTAGCACATTAAACTTATTATATGATTTAAATTGTGTAAGTGGACCACTAAGGAATAAATTAAAAGCTAATTGGGCAGGTGTAAGTCCATTACACATTCTGCAACTCCATCTTCTCCAATTCCCTCAACCATGCCGAAATGAAAAGATGAAAACCTCCATTGCCGTTTTGCCTTCAAGCTCCATTAACCTCCTCATTTCACTTCCAAACACCTAGGTGGCTTCATTAAAGATTATCTCCACATCATAAGGAAGAGTTTGATAGCAAAATCAAGAAGTTTAGTGAAGGTTTAACAAGTCCTAACAATAGGTAAGTTTTTATTTTTGAATATTGCTTTGTTAAACTTTGTAGACATGTTATGGGTGTGTGCTTTATGAAGGAATTTTTAAGTTTTGAGGAGTTCTTGATATATCCAATTTTGGACATCCATGGAGTTTTATATTTGATGATTTATTTTTACATATATTTGGTGGGAATTCATGTTGAGTAGGGTGATTTATTGTCCTAGTAAGTTAATTCCACATGTATATGGTGATTGTGCACTTGAAATGGAAGTTGACGAATTGTGGGAAACTTTGGCATTGTGGAGCATTTCGTCAGCCTTGGGACTCCTTAATGAATGTTTGAATTCATGAAGATGTTGGATGAATTGTGATATTGAGGGTTGATGAACATGTATGTAAATTGGTTGTGGAAATTGTATGTAATAATTAGGAGTTTTATGTGTATCTATTGTGGTATTTGGACTTTGTGAGTTAGGACTTCATTTGGTGTATTAAGGATGTTTGTATTCTGCCCAAAGTAACTTTAAGGTGAAGTAGTAAATGGTTTTGGTAATGTACTAAATCAGAATTGATAAGGGAAGTGGACTTAGAGTAAGGTAAATGTGTAATTGATACATGTATAAGCAATGTAATTAAGGACAGCATGCATTTTAGCCATAACTTTAAATGTGTAACTCCAATTGGTATGAGACCAATTGGAGGTCAAACTAGGCACAAAATGTGCCAACTTTCATGAAGGAAACATACCAAAATTCTGCTTGCAATGTAACTTGAAAAATGACCAAATCCGGATTAAGTACAATTGAGACCTGAAAATTGACCATTTGGGCAGCAGTTAGTGTTTAGGCCATATCTCACTCAAAACAGGTCCAATTGACCTGAAATTTTAACCATGAATAGTTAAGACCCATATCTACAAGTCTTATGAAGACACCAAAGCTCAGAAATGACCATACGCAAGTCAAACAGCTTGCACAAGTTCGGGTCCAAAAACTGGCTGAACCAAAGTTGACCAAATTTGACCTAAAATGACCTAATTTGATGCCATTTGACCAGCAATAGTAAAATGACCATAACTTGGTCTACATAACTTAGAATGACCTAAACTTTTGCCCCGCGTTCCATAAGACATAGATCTACAAGTTTGTAGTTTTGACCGAAACCCGAAAACCGAGGGAACTAGGTCGTCCGGCTAGGTCAAACTAGTATCCCGGAATCCAGCAAGTTGCAATAAAATGCACTAAACAAGGAAATGAAATTGGTAACATGTACCAACCCTAAAAGACTATCGAATGTGACATATTAGTAACGTTAAAACCTAATTTACCTAGAACGCATCAAGGATCGATATATTAGGTGATTAAGCAAATAATAGCTTTCAGTGTCACACCCTACCCCTCTGTAAGGCATAACATGATCCCGTAGTATACCTAATGAATTACCAACTCCGTCTACTGATAACCCATTAAATATACTACAAGGGATTTTAAAAACTTTTCTTACTTCTTTTACAGTGGTGAGCACTATTTACAGATGTTAAAAACCTTTTTGATCTGAAGTGATAGAACTAACACATTTGATTTATTTGGAATTTCTGTAAAAATTTTGGCAGAATGCCATCTGTATTTTGGATAAAACAGTTCTTCAGAAAACCTGTAAAAAGCACTTCAATTATTTTCCAAATCTCAACTCCAACATTTTTTTCAATACAACATATTTCTCAACTCAAATCCACAGTGATTTTTCAAAAGCTGAGATATAGGAAATATAATACAATTTTTTACAAGTCAAAATAACTCATAATTATTTTACAACCTCAAGTTACAATTTGAATTTACAACTGCTCAAACCAAAACAATATGTACATACAGTGGTCATACATTACAGTACAAAATGCAAAAAGCGGTATACTCGTTATACCCGAAAAATCTCTCGCTGGAGGTACTAGCAGCCTAGTCTGCTTTTACTGTCTGTCTACTGCGGCGGCAATAATAAAGCTATCACGAGACAATGTCTCAGTGGTGCACAACATTAACCAAATACAACTTTAAATCACAACTCATAAACCATATAAATAGTGGATACGTAAAACCATAGTTAAATTCAAGACAATGAATGTCATAAGGAATTTAAACTCCCATTCACAAATTATCAAAATTCATAATAACACAATTTAGTCAAATAGTTTAAGAATACCGTATTGCCAATTCATACACAATTTGATCAAATTACTGAATAACACAGTGTTGCCGATCAATATCACAATTTGATCAAATAACTGAATAATATCGTTTTGCAAATCAATAACACAATTCGATCAAATAACTGAATAATATCGTTTTGCAAATCAATAACACAATTCGATCAAATAACTGAATAATATCGTTGTGCAAATCAATAACGCAATTCGATCAAATAACTGAATAATATCGTTTTGCAAATCAATAATACAATTCGATCAAATAACTGAATAATACAGTGTTGCCAATTAATATCACAATTCGATCAAATAATTGAATAATACAGTGTTGCCAATTAATATCACAATTTAAGCCATGACACAATTTTTCCGTACATGCCGTGTTGTACACCACGACAAGACATACTCACCCCAATAATCAAAATCAATGAGGGAGGAAGCTAGCTATATAATGAGAACTCATCTACACTCACCTCAGACTGGTAAGTCAAGGAGGGAGGAATATAATCATACTCACCCCAGACTGATAAGTCAAAGAGGGAGGAATAATCACACTCACCCCATTAATGGAGGAGGAACATAGTATCAGTGTCATGCCAATTGTGAGTCAAAACAATTCCAAACATTTTAGTCAAATGATCCGTAAGAATCCAATAAATTTCCAAAGTTATAATTTCATTCACAAAATGGCAACACAATTCGTAATTCACTTCAATTTCCACAAAAACCATTTCTGATTGCTTTTCAATCAATAAGTATCCATCAATATCATTCAAACAATTTTTCACAGTTTCAAACCATTCACCATGTTTTTCAATCAATAAGTGTTCATCAAACACATTTCCACAATTTAAAACAATAATATACAAATAGTCAATATTTATTTCAATTGAAAAATTCAAGAGAAATAGTTGTTATGCACAAACCTCTGATATTTGTCTCTGGTCGACTCGATATTTCTTTCCCTTTTCTTTGAGTCCTTGTTAATCGAGAAACACAATTTGAAGTGTTTCAGTGCTAAATTAATTTGCCTCTAACGATAATGTTCGCTAAACAATTCACTGAATACCTTTATTTGCTAAATCACCTAATATACCGACCCTCGATGTTTTCTAGGTAAATTAGGTTTTAGTGTCATTAATATGTCACACTCGATAGGGTTTTAGGTTTGGTACGTTTTGCCAAACTCATTTCCTTGTTTAGTGCATTTTAATGCAACTTGCTGGATTCCGGAATACTAGTTTGACCTAGCCGTACGACCTAGTTCCCTCGGTTTTTGGGTTTCGGTCAAAACTACAAACTTGTAGATCTATGTCTTATGGACCGCGGTGCAAAATTTTAGGTCAATCCGAGTTAAGTAGACCAAGTTATGGTCATTATACTATTGCTGGTCAAATGGTATCAAATTAGGTCATTTTTAGGTCAATTTGGTCAACTTTGGTTCGGCCAGTTTTTGGACTCGAACTTGTGCAAGCTTTTTGACTTGCTTATGGTCATTTATGGGCTTTGGTTTCTTCATAAGACTTATAGGTATGGGTCTTAACTATTCATGGTTAAAATTTCAGGTCAATTGGACCTGTTTTGAGTGAGTTATGGCCTAAACACTCACTGCTGCCCAATTGGTCATTTTTCAGGTCCTAATTGCACCTAATCCGAATTGGTCATTTTCTTAGGTCACCTTGCAAGCAGAATTTTGGTATGCTTTCTCAATGAAAGTTGGCACATTTTGTGCCTAGTTCCACCTCCAATTGGTCTCATACCAATTGAGGTTACACATTTAAACTTATTGGCTAAAATGTACACTGCCCTTGGTTACTTTGCTTAACACACATCAATTACACACATTTACCTTGCAATATGTTTACTTCCCTACCAAATCTGTTTTGGTACATTACCAAAAACACATTCCCCTTTACATTAACATCATTTTGGGCAGATTACAATTATCCTCAATACACCAATTGACACTCAATTTACAAGTTCTAAGTACAATCACATACACACCTAACCATTACAAATTTTTGCATATACTTTACACAACAAGTTCATATACATATCCATCAATCCTTCTATGTCAATATTCTGCCAATACTTCCATGAATACATACATTTATTCAAGTGTCCCCAAGCTGCCGAAAATCTTCTTCAACACCAAATTGTCCTACAATTCATCAATTCCCATCCAAGTGCCAAAAATCACCATATAAATATGAAGTAATTCACTAGGTTTATTAAATCATCATAACTAACATAATTCTCATCAAATATATGTACAATTACTTCATCAATACATGATTACATGGCTGCCCAAAAATGGATATCTCAATACTCTTCAAACTTAAAAATTTCCTTCACAAAACCAACACCCATAACATGTATACAAAGTTTATCAAAGAAATCTTCAAAAATGCTAACTTACCTTATGGTTGGAGCTTGTTAAACCTTGCTTAAACTTCTTAAATTTGGTATCAAACTCTTCCTTGTGATGTGTAGACAAACTTTAATGAAGAACCCTAGGTGATTGGAGTTGAAATGGAGGAGTGCATGGAGCTTGATTAAAAATGGCCATGGAGGATTTTGGGAGTTTTTCATTCACGGCAAATGGAGGTTTCAATGTTGAAGATGATCTTTTAGTGGAGCAATCTGCCCACTTATGCTTATTTTTAATTCATTTTATGATTCTTAGTGGTCCACTTACTTACTTTAAATCATATAATATGTTGAATTTCCACTTATTCCACATTAAACCCTTCATTTTTGCTATTTACTTTAGGTACCACTAAACTAATTTTTCATTTTATTTTCTAAGTGTAATATTATTTATTTTTAATGGACATTTAGGTCAAAAGACAATTCGGGATGTCAAATGACCATAATGCCCCTATTCGGGTTGCATTCAGATTTTTGATATCTGGGTTTTGTCTATTTTTCGATTTCTCACTTTTCTTTGTACTAATTATTTAATTTTTCTTTGATATTTCTAATGATATTTATTCTTCAATAAGGGTCTATTTAAGTCCCAAAAAATGTTTTCCAGGGTTCCCCATGATCGAGAGCTAGTCAACGGTCCACGTGGCTTCCTGTCATGATCACCCATCGCTAGGGTTTTCAGCTCGCTTAACTTGGTTAAATTTCTTTGCTATGATTTTTCCTTTGTTTTTCTTGTATTTTCTTTTCTTGTATTTCATTATTTATGTCTCCTCATTCATATTGAAGTGTGGTTCTAGGCATCCTAGCTGTCCGGACAGCACTGGTCACCGGAACAGCAGAACGCACTACCGAACTTAGGGGTGTTATATTCAGTGAATTACTTATCAAGCATTATCGATAGAAATAGTTTAATTTAGTACTGAAACACTTCAAATTGTTTTTCTCAGTTAGCAAAGACTCAGGAAAAGGGAAGGAAACACTGAGTCCAAACCAGGAGACAGTTATCAGAGGTTTGTGCACAACAACTATTTCTTTTGAATTTTTCAATTGAAATGAATTATGACTATTTATACATTATTGTTTTAAATTGTGGAAATGTGTTTGAATGGATATTTATCGCTTGAAAGGCACTATAAATGGTTTGAAATTGTGAGAAATTGTTTGAATGATATTGATGGTGTTAGTAGTATGCCCTAGAGCATATCATTTAGTATGTATCTTGTACATATTTTTAATAATAAAAAAAGGCATTTCCACTTTTCCGTTTACATAATATATTTATGTGTAATAGAAAAGGTCCATTGATATTTTGTTAGAAATATTATTCTTAAGTTGTTAAGAATATGAGTGACAATATTTCTAGCACAAAGTATCATAAATAGGTTCACAATCGAGGATACTTCATAATAAGGACATGACTTATCCAGAAAGATTGTATTCATGTTTGTTCCCAAGTTATTTATATGAGATATAAATAAGATGGAATGGTGAGTCTCATGCCATATAACAAACTTGATAGGCACTTATAAATGATAAGTAGGCCGAACCAGTGACACTTATGACAAGCACATGGAGTCTACTCTTGTCAATGTTTTGTCATAAATCATATCAGTGCATATAATCTTTAGACCTGAGATAGCACAGTTATCTTGTATATAGGTAGTTTGAGTTTGATACTGCTTTTATACTTGTACTATGTATGGGTATATGGGCATGTGTTGGCTCCTGCTAGTTATATATGGAGGTAGGTGTTGATCAAGAAGGAATCTGTTCCTCTAAGTAAATAGAGATAAAATCCTATGTTCATTTAATTGTTCTTGATGTTTCAAGTTCTGGCAGACAGATAGATTTATTCGTAAAAGAGTTTACGATGAGAAAAATCTTTTAATCAAGAACTGGAATTAAAAGAGAACATAATATTCATAGCAAATGGAGTTTGACATAAACCATGACTCCAGCTTGAGTTGGGATTTTGTAACAGAGAGATTCTAGTGCATGGTAACATATGATTATAGGTTCATTTAAGGTAAATCTTATTACTAATTGGGTGGCCATGGCATGCTATGCTAGGTGTTAACCATGGTCTATGAGGTTCATAAAATGATTTAGAGAAATCATTTATGGTAAGAAAGAGTTACGATGATATTAAGAGTTGATATCATGTCTCATTGCTAATTAGTGATGAGCCTAGTAAGTCACACACATACACAAGTTATCACCTATTTAAATATGATTTAATTAATTAATTAAAGAGTTTAATTGATTAATTAAATAGATTTGGTTTGCAATTAAATTGCAAAGTCCCTAACATGACTTGAAACCAAATCTAGATTATTGGATGTGTAGTATAAATTAAATTTATATTTAAAGTGTTTAAATATGAATTTAATTGATGAGAAATTAATTAATAGAGATTAATTAATTAATTTATATTTGATATAAATTAATTAGAAGAAGAAAATAATTATTTTGGGTTAAGAACTCAAAATTAAGACACAGGGGCAGTTAGTTTATTTCACAGTGTGACACGAGGCACAATGAGAGGGTGACACATGGCATAACACATAAGCTTGCCAAATATTTTTTTAATCATGTAAGATGATTAAAATCAAGATTAAATATAGGTTTGACACTTGGCACAATGTGATTGGGTCACTTAAACCTAGAGCTAATCAAAAGGTGACATGTGGCTAGGGTTTAATGTGTTAACCTAGCTATTTAAGTGTGGTTATGAAAAGAAAACATAACCAGCAGCCTCTCCTCTCAATTGTCACGCCAATTTGAGCCTCTCCAGCTATTTCTCTTCATCTCTCATCAATTCAAAGAGATTAGCCATCAATCTCTTGAATTAAGAACACTAGAAATTGTTTCTAGTGTCCTGTTTACATCTCTAATCTCTTAAAAGGCAGAACTTGAATTTCTAATTAATAGAAAAGGCTTTAGAAGCTGTTCAAGGGCTGCCATAGGTGTTCTTGGTGTGGACAAGCTAGAGGGACAACATCTGGTGTCCTGAAGATGAATCTCAAAGGCGCAGACACGCTGTAGCACATCAAGAGGTTAGTGTAATCGTTCTTGATTTAATCTAGGGTTTTAAAATTAATCTGATTAATTTTAAAATCTTAAATGGCAAATACAGATCCAAAAACATATTAAAAGAGTTTTAATATGTTGTTTATCATTGAAATCAAATAGATAAAAATAAATCTTGCATGGTGCATGTGACCCTAGGTGAAAATTTTTGAATTCAATGGTATAATCTTGTGTTTTTCACGCTTCCGTTTCTTCAATTGGTATCAGAGCCACTATATTTGCCATTTAGATTGTTGATTATATAATTTAATTGTGTGTTTGATCATGAGATCAAGAGATTCATTGCTGGTTGGATCATGAGGTGTGGCGTCACACATGGTGAAGCCACCATTGGTGGCGGCAACAATGGTTCCTTGGGTGGTTCAAGGTTTGGCTTTTAATTCTGCAATTGTTGTATGATCTAAGGCCTATTCTTTGACTAATTAAAGTGTTTAATTAGTTGTTTTAATCACACAATTAAATTATGATTCAAATCAGAATTTTAAAAATTGTTTGAATGTGATTCAAATCTGAATTTTAAAAGTTGTTTGAATGTGATTCAAATATGAATTTTTAAAGTTGTTTGAATCATATTTAAATCTGATTTTTTAAAATTGATTCAATAAAATTCAGATCTGATTTTTTAAAAAATATTTGAATGTGATTCAAATCTGATTTTTTAAAAAAATGTTTGAATGTGATTCAAATCTGAATTTTTGAAGTTGTTTGAATGTGATTCAAATCTGAATTTTTAAATTTGTTTGAATGAGATTCAAATCTGAATTTTAAATTTATTTGAATCATATTCAAATCTGGATTTTTAAGTTGAATATGAGATATTCAATTTAATTTAAGTATGTATGTTTTATTTAATTGTTAAATAGTGATATGCATGATGGATGATCATGGACTATAAAAGACCAATGTGATTGGATTTATTTCTTTTATGTTTCTTTTGGATTGTAAATTAATTAATTTATTTTAATTTATTTTGGGCATGTATTATTAAGTTTGTAATATTTTTGGGTTGTAATTTCATTTATTTAAGTTCTTGTAAATTTGCCTTGGTATGCCAAGGATTACTATGTAATCTTGGATTGCAAGAAGTTCAAGGAGGTCAAGAGCATTGGTGGGACCAGTGGGAGGAATTCAATATCAAGTGTTGATTATGTACTCCTTCACTAACACTTGTACATTGAATTAATGAAATGCACCTAGGTATTCCCTGAATCAATACTAGGTTGCTCAGAATTTAATCACAAAGAAAGTCCATGATCATACCATATTTACTGCTTATCCATGAATGCATGAGATGTATGGGAATGTATGCAATTATATGATATATGCATGCTAAATGGATAATGTGCAAAGTGAGACCTTAATAGTAATTAGGATGGCTATAAAATCTTCCAAACAAATGATTAAGTTGGAAATGCTATAATTTAAGTAATTATAACATAAGCCCTCCATTGGGGCAATTATTTTAAGAAATTTTAAATAGTTGCATGAGATGCAATTAATTTAAGAGATTTTCTTAAGAATAATTGTTAAGCATGAGATGTTGTAAATATGTAAATGGTTTGGTGGCCAATATTGGATGTACCTGAGGACATTAAAATTATTTGCATAATTACTGGCTCAATGGGATCAACTTAACTAATGCAAGATAAGTCAATAATGGATGTACCTGAGATTTTGAGCATTAGGGGCTAGGTAAAGGATTGAACCTCACATGAGATGTGATGGGCAAGGAGTTGCTCACTTATAGTTTATTGTAATTCCAATAATGGATGTACCTGAGGATGATCAATAGAATTATAAGAATTCAATCACCCACTAGAAATCCATCCAACTAGGATTTCCGTTTTCTACTTTGGAAGTGTAGGATTCGCTAAGTTAGTGGGAGGACCAATTGGATTAAAAGACCATAATCATTTTGGTTAATTACTTGATACATTTACTAATTAATCTGGTTATTTTCTGCAGTTAATTTTTTGATAAAAATGAGCACAAAACAACCACCACCATCCAATATCCTTGCAAGCATACTTGATCACAACAGGTTGACAGGACCTAATCATGCGATTGGCTAAGAAATTTGAAACTTGTCCTGAACCTTAAACATATAGGATATGTTCTAGATTCAAATGTTCCTGGTCCCTTACCTCCAGAGGCCACACAAGAGGAACATGAAACTTTGGACAAGTGGAAGGAGCATGATATGAGAGCTAAGTGTTACATGCTTGCTTCTATGAGTAATGAGTTATAGAAGCAACATGAGAACATGCAGAGTGCGAGTGAGATCCTCCTTTACCTATAAGAGTTGTATGGTGAGCACAGTAGGAATGCTAGGTATGAGATATCTAGACAGTTATTCCGTATGAGGATGTCTGAGGGACAGAATGTTGGGGATCATGTCCACAAGATGATTCGGCTGATTGAGCAGTTGGAACATCTTGACTTCAACATGGATTTCCAACTACAAATGGATTTGATCCTTCAGTCCCTTCCTGAGTCTTTTGGGAATTTTGTGACAAATTTCCATATGACTAAACAGAATGCACCTTAGTGAATTACTCAACATCTTTGGTTATTGCCCAAAAGAATATGCCGAGCAATAAAGGAAAAAGGTAGCTTTGGTTGCATCTTCTTCTGTGGAAAGTCCAACAAGAAGAAGGGCAATAAGAAAAAGAAACCTCAAATTCTGGTCCTTCCAAGAAAATAGCTAAGCAGAAAAGGAAGACTAAAGGCGATGGAGGCAAAGGAAAGTGTTTCCACGCCAAAAGGATGGGCACTTTGGAAAAGGAACCGCCTGAGTATCTTGCTTCTCTGAAGGACAAGAAGGATACACCTTTGGAAGGTATGTCCATATCTTGTTATTTAGATTACGATGATACTTATAGTTCGTCTCTGACTTGGGTTTTAGATATCTGGTGCGATTCTCACATTTCTAATGATATGCGGGAACTAGCAAGCGATGGCGACTTGCGTTCTCAAGATATTAGAGTCGGATTGGCAATGGCTCAACTGTTGAAGCTTTAGCCATAGGATCTAAATCTTTTACATGTTTGGACATGTTTTGTGTTTGGATAATATTTTATATGTACGATGCTTTTAAGAACATCATTTCTATATCTAGTTTGACTAGAAATGGCTATGAATTTCAGTTCACAGATGATGTTTGCAATATTTATTTTGGAAATAAATATGTTGGTTAGTTATATGAATGATGGTCTTTATTATTTGGATAATAATGACAAACACAAATTGAATGCAAGTGATCTAAAAGAATACAATGCCATGGTGAAAACCAACTCAAGTTCAAAATATATTTGGCACTTAAGGTTATGTCATGTTGCAGAAGATAGGATTGCAAAATTGGAGAAAATGGGGATTCTATCCTCATTGGGCTCTGAGCCTACTCCAACTTGTGAATCTTGCCTTCAAGGCAAAATGACTAGATCACCCTTTGTTGGACAAGGGCTAAGAGCTGAAAATATTTTGGAACTAATACATAGTGATGTATGTGGTCCGTTTAAAGAAATGGCTAGAGGGGGCTTTCATTATTTTATTACCTTTACTGATGATAAATCAAGGTTTGGGTATTTGTATTTGATGAAATACAAACATGAATCCTTTGAAAAGTTTAAGGAATTTAAATCTGAAGTAGAAAATCAAACAGGAAAAAGTATTAAAGCTTGTGACACATGGCATAACACATAAGCTTGCCAAATGTTTTTTTTTTTAATCATGTAAGATGATTAAAATCAAGATTAAATATAGGTTTGACACTTGGCACAATGTGATTGGGTCACTTAAACCTAGAGCTAATCAAAAGGTGACATGTGGCTAGGGTTTAATGTGTTAACCTAGCTATTTAAGTGTGGTTATGAAAAGAAAACATAACCAGCAGCCTCTCCTCTCAATTGTCACGCCAATTTGAGCCTCTCCAGCTATTTCTCTTCATCTCTCATCAATTCAAAGAGATTAGCCATCAATCTCTTGAATTTAGAACACTAGAAATTGTTTCTAGTGTCCTGTTTACATCTCTAATCTCTTAAAAGGCAGAACTTGAATTTCTAATTAACAGAAAAGGCTTTAGAAGCTGTTCAAGGGCTGCCATAGGTGTTCTTGGTGTGGACAAGCTAGAGGGACAACATCTGGTGTCCTGAAGACGAATCTCAATGGCGCAGACACGCTGTAGCACATCAAGAGGTTAGTGTAATCGTTCTTGATTTAATCTAGGGTTCTAAAATTAATCTGATTAATTTTAAAATCTTAAATGGCAAATACAGATCCAAAAACATATTAAAAGAGTTTTAATATGTTGTTTATCATTGAAATCAAATAGATAAAAATAAATCTTGCATGGTGCATGTGACCCTAGGTGAAAATTTTTGAATTCAATGGTATAATCTTGTGTTTTTCACGCTTCCGTTCCTTCAGATGGATACTTATTGATTGAAAAGTATTGGAAATGGTTTGAAACCACAGCTATTATGTATATTGATTGTATTCCTCGCTAGCTTGTCTAGTGGGACGAATTGAATTCCCTCTCTGGCTGAAGTGTTGAGGTGTGTGCCTGTTGAGGACGAATTGGATGAGTACTCATATTTTTGCTAGCTAGCTATGTTATTCCTCATTAGTCATCGACTTTTGGGACGAATTGAACTTTGGAACATGATTAAGCTGTGTGTGATTTATTGATATGTATTATGAGATTATGAAAAGGAGTTAAATTCTTATTGACATTCACTGTCTTTTGAATTTAATCATGATTTGATTTATTGAAATTATTGTGATATTGAGAAATGGAATTTAAATTCTTGTTGACATTTACTGTCTTGAATTTAACTATGGTTTTAAGTATCCACTATTTATATGATTTATGAATTGTGATTTAAAGTTGTATTTGGTTAAAGTTGTGCACCACTGAGACATTGTCTCAGCGATAGCTTTTTATTGCTGTCGCAAGTAGACAGACGGATAGGGCAGCAGACTAGGCTGCTAGAACATCCAGCGAGAGATTATCGGGTATAATGAGTATACCACATTTTGCATTTTATACTGTAATGTATGACCACTGTATGTACATATTGTTCTTGGTTTTGAGCAGTTGTAAATTCAAATTGTACATTGAAGTTGTAAAGTAAATTATTAGTTATTTTGACTTGTAAAAATTGCTTTATATTTCTTGTATCTCAGTCTTTGAAAAATCACTGTGGATTTGAGTTGAGAAATATGTTGTGTTGAGAAATATGTTGGAGTTGAGATTTGGAAATCTATTGAAGTGCTTTTTACAGGTTTTCTGAAGAACTGTTTTATCCAAAATACAGATGGCACTCTGCCAAAATTTTTACAGAAATTCCAAATAATTTAAATGTATTAGTTCCATCACTTTAGTTCAAAAAGGTTTTTAACACCTGTAAATAGTGCTCACCACTGTAAAAGAAGTAAGAAAAGTTTTTAAAATCCCTTGTAGTGTATTTAATGGGTTATCAGTAGACAGAGTTGGTGATTCATTAGGTATACTACGGGATCATGTTTTGCCTTACAGAGGGGTAGGGTGTGACAGGTTCTCCCTAAAAGTAAGGCTTCAGCCTTTGCCCATTAACCTTAAATGCAACTGAGGTTTGGCTCCACACTTCTACTGCTTCATGTGGGAAGACTTGGGTGACCTTGAAAGGTTCGGACCATCTTGATTTTAGCTTCCCTGGAAAGAGTTTCAATTTAGAGTTGAATAAGAGGACAAGATCTCCTTCTTTTATTTCTCTCCTTGCTATGCGACTGTCATGCCATCTTTTGGTTTTATCCTTGAAAATTTCGGCATTTTCATAAGCATCCTGGCGAATTTCTTCCAATTCATTCAGTTGTAGGAGTCTTTTCTCACCAGCAGCTTTGAGGTCAAAGTTTAGGATCTAAATTGCCCAGTAAGCTTTATGCTCAAGTTCAATAGGGAGATGGCATGATTTTTTATAAACCAGTCGGAAGGGTGTTGTGCCAATTGGGGTTTTATATGCAGTGCGGTATGCCCATAGTGCATCATCTAACTTCATGCACCAGTCCTTCCTAGATCTGTTTATAGTTTTCTCCAGAATCTACTTTAGTTCCCTGTTTGAGATTTCTACTTGACAGCTAGTTTGAGGATGATAAGGTGTGGCCACCTTGTGAGTCACTCTATACTTTTTCAGTAGTGTTTCGAATTGTTGGTTGCAGAAGTGACTTCCTCCATCGCTGATTATTGCTCATGGTGTGCCAAATCTTGTGAAGATGTTCTTCTTAAGAAACCTTGTGACCACTCTAGCATCGTTGGTTGGTGTCACAATTGCTTCTAACCATTTTGACATATAATCAACTCCAACCAGAATATACTTATTTCCACGGGAAGAGGGAAATGGACCCATGAAGTCTATTCCCCATACATCAAACAATTCTATCTCAAGTATACCATACAGTGGCATTTCATTCCTTCTTGAACTGTTACCTATTCTTTGGCATTGATAATAACTTAGCACAAAGGATCTTACATCCTTAAACAAATGTGGCCAGTAAAACCCTGCTTGCAAAATCTTGGCTGCGGTTTTTGAGGTGTCGAAGTGTCCTCCATATAGTGATGAATGGCTGTGATGGATGATACTTTCCGTATCTTTCTCTGGTATGCATATTCTTATCAGCCCATCATTACATCTCTTATACAGTAGAGGTTCCTCCCATATGTAATATCTCACATCATGTAGGAATTTCTTTCTTTGCTGATAAGTCATGTTTGGAGGCAGTACCCTGCATACAAGAAAATTAACAAAGTCAGCATACTATGGAGCCTCAGAGAATGCAAGTAATTGCTTATCAGGAAATGAATCATCAATTGGCAAATCTTCGAAGTCCTCTGTGTACTTCAATTTTAGTATGGAAAGATGGTCAGCTACTATATTTTTGGATTCTTTTTTGTCCTTGATTTCAAGGTCAAATTCTTGCAGGAGTAGAATCCATCGAATTAGCATTGGTTTTGCTTCCTTCTTGTTCAAAAGGTACTAGATTGCAGCATGATCTGTGAATACAATAACTTTTGACCCAATGAGGTAAGATCTGAACTTGTCCATTGCAAACACCACTGCTAGGAATTCCTTCTCTGTGGTGGCATAGTTGATTTGCGCATCATCAAGTGTCTTGCTAGCATAATAAATAGCATGGAGCTTTTTATCTTTTCTTTGCTCGAGCACTACTCCAACTGCAAAGTCACTCGAGTTGCACATCACCTCGAATGGTATCTCCCAATTTGGTGGCTGCATTTATGGTGCTGATATCAGGGGCTCTTTGATTCTGTTAAAGGAGACAAGGCAATTTTCATCAAAATTAAAGGGAACATCTTGACTTAACAAGTTGGTAAGTGGCTTAGCTATTTTGGAAAAGTCCTTGATGAATCTTCTGTAGAATCCTGCATGTCTCAAAAAGTTTTGCACTCCCTTGACTGATATCGGGGGTGGCATGTTTTCAATGATCTCAATTTTTGCCTTATCAACTTCAATTCCTGTTTCTGATATCAAATGTCCCAGAACTATGCCTTCCCTTACCATGAAGTGGCATTTTTCCCAATTTAGGACCAGATTTGATTCTTCACATCTTTGCAACACCTTAGATAAATTAGCCAAGCAATCATTAAAAGTAGTTCCATAGACAAAAAAAATCATCCATAAAAACTTCCATGATATCTTCAATATAATCAGAAAAGATAGCCATCATGCAACTTTGAAAGGTAACAGGGGCATTAAAAAGACCAAAAGGCATTCTCCTATATGCAAATGTTCCATAGGGACAAGTGAATGTTGTCTTTTCTTGGTCTTCTGGGTGAATAGGAATTTGAAAGAATCCTGAATACCCATCTAGATAATAGAAATAAGAGTGTTTCGCTAACCTTTCTAACATTTAGTCGATGAGGGGGAGAGGGAAATGGTCCTTTCTGGTAGCACTGTTCAATTTCCTATAATCTATGCACATTCGCCATCCAGTGACTACTCTAGTAGGGATTAGTTCATTGCTTGCATTTTGGATAACAGTTGTCCCACCTTTATTAGGAACTACATGTACTGGACTAACCCATTTACTATTAGAAATTGGGTATATGATACCTGCATCTAATAGTTTTAAAATTTCTTTCTTGACTACTTCTTTCATATTTGGGTTAGGTCTTCTTTGGTGTTCGATCATGGGTTTACTATTTTCTTCCATAGGTATCCTATGCATGCAAATCGAAGGGTTGATTCCCCTCAGGTCTTCTATTTTATACCCTATGGCTTTGCTATGGATCCTAAGTTCTCTTAACAAATTTTCCTCTTCTAACTTAGACAGGCTAGCATTGATTATAACAGGATATTTAGAATTTGAGTCCAGAAATGCGTAACTTAGTGAGGAGGGGAGAGGTTTAAGCTCTACCTGTTTGGCGTTTTCTTGGAGCTTACCTTCAGTTTGTTCCTCCTTCAACTTCTCCATCTCAGATGCCTTAGCTAAGGGTAGGGGTGGATGAGCTGCTAACAGTTGTGCACAGGCTGCTATTTCTATATTTTCATCATCCACTGTGTGGCTGTGCACAATACATGCTTCAAGAGGATCTTTAGGATGTGTCTTATGAAATTCCTCTTCAACTTGTTCATCGATTATGTCAACCTTAAAGCATTCATCAGGTTCAAATTTGTGTTTCATTGTGTCGAACAAGTTGAACTCCACTTCTTCTTCTCCTACCTTGAGGGTTAATCGCCCATTTTTTACGTTTGTGATGGCTTCGGCAGTTGCCAAGAATGGTCTTCCCAAGATGATAGGAATTTGAACATCTTCTTCCATCTCAAGGACAACAAAGTCCACTGGAATGAAGAATTTTCCCACTTTGATAGGAATGTTCTCAAGTATTCCCATAGGATATTTAACAGATCGATCAGCCAATTGCAATGAGATTGTTGTGGGCTTCAGTTCTCCGATCTCTAGCTTTTTGCATATTGATAGAGGTATTAAACTGACGCTTGTCCCAAGATCGCAGAGGGCCTTGTCTATTTTCTTGTTACCAATGAAGCAAGGTATGGAGAAGCTTCCTGGATCTTTTAACTTTGGAGGCAGTTTGTTTTGCAGTATGGCACTGCATTCCTCTGTTAGAGCTACTGTTCCATAGTCTTCTAGCTTTCTTTTCTTTGACAAAATTTCCTTAAGAAATTTGGCCTTAAGAAATTTGGCATAGGATGTTGTAACAACCACCAAAAAAAAAAATGTGACTTTGGCGTGTGACAATGGGTTTCCACTGTCACCGCCAACCTTTAAAAAAAAAAAATGGGACTCAAAAATCGGGAGGACCCCCCCCCCCCCCCATTTTTCTCTTCTCTCCTCTCCTCCCCTCCCTTCTTCTTCTTTCTTTCTCCGGTGACAGGCCGGCGACCTCCCAAGTGGCATCCCACCCGGCCGGCGACCCTCCGACGACGGCTAGACCACCAGAAATGGCGGCAAGAGAGGGAGAAGAGAGAGAAAAAGCGCACAGTAGGCAGCGGCTTTCAGGCGTGATTCCGGCTTCATCCGAAGTCCGATCGAGGCGATTCAGGTGGCATTGGAAAGCTTGTTCCGAGAGCTTTCTTTTGATACCAATTTTGCAGCAAATGGAGGTCGGATGAGTGAGATATGGAGGAGAGAAGTTTCGGGTATTTCAAGCTTTTTTGTCAGATCTAGGATGATCCGACCGTTGGATCGATGATCCGAGACCACCTATGGACTGAGGAAGAGGAGAGGAGCATGGTGGTATGATCAGATTCGACAAATGTCGTCGACGACCGGCTACCGACCAACGTGCACGGTGGTTCCAACGGTAGCTCCGGTGGGCTATGGAGATGATTCAACTTTCAGAGGCTTCCTCATAAATTTTTAGAATTTTTGAGACATAGATAAACTTCAAATAAGACTATTTTTATTATTTCTCTGTCTGTGGAGCATAAATACAGTGTTTCTTAAACAGAAAAAATTGGAGAAAAATTCTAAGAAAAATATATGATGAAAGTAAAATTATTTGGAGATATTCTATGGTGTTAGTTGAATTTTTGAGTGATTGTAGAATATTTTTGAGAAATATAGATGGATTTTAGTTAGATTTTTAGCATATGGGCATATAAGATTATTTGAAATTAAGATATTTAAATTTTATATAATTGGTTGAAGCTTGAGGATGGAGGTTTAAATATGTGAATATTGAATTGGGTTGAATTAATAATATGTTAGCTATTGGAAACTTATGGAATCGAGTAAAATTCTTGAGTAAAATATTCATGGGTGATTAAAAAATTACAATTCATTTTGCAATAGCCTTATAATATTATTAAGGACCACGGGACAAAATTTTAGAATTTTTAGAGCATGTTTGAGTGGATTTTTACAAAATGTCAATTATAGGGACTAAAACGTAATTTTTAAGGTTTTGAGTAATGCTTGGTTTGGAGGGCCCAGGAGGGACCATATAATGATGATGAGATATGAGTTGAATTTAGAAGTGTTATTTGAGCCTTTTTGTAGGTTGGGTAGGTCCCAGGTATAGGGGAAACTCTACCGAATTTTCGGCATAAATTAGGCTGTCTATTGCCTCTTTAGAGTTTTATTCTAACTTAGTACTAATAAATTTATAATTTAATTATTAGGTGATCGAGGTCAACTATTTTTCTGCATCCAGCAGCCATAATAGTCATCGGTGTGCTGTGAGTAAAATATTAATTTTAATTGTAATTTCACTATTATTATATGTTCAAGCATGCCCATGCATCACTTATATGTATGTATCTATGTAGTTAAACTCTAGGCACGTTTTATGTTGCATTCATAATTGTTAAAGTGCCTTGGATGTTGTTGTGGTAATTTGGAGCAGTGTGCGTGCGTTAGCGTGCGTGTGATGTGGTGTGGACTATGGATAGGACGGGTAGACACGGGTTGAGATCTTCGCTCGGACCCGGTCCTTCCGGGTAGACACGGCTTGAGTTCTTCACTGGGACCCCAATTTGGTTATTAAGTGGAAGTCCGAGCTGAGTTCTTCGCTGGCACAAGTTAGATTTAAGAGAGCTGTATAAGGGATCAGCTCCCATATATTATGATTGCTATTATTGGGTGTGTGAGTGCTCCAAATTACCTTTTTGCTATTATGATGTGAATTTGTTGCTTATGTTGCATTTCACTCTACAGGATGCATTAGTTTTATATATTTATAGAGATTATGGTTAAAATTGATATTTTACTCTCTGAGTCGAACGCTCACTCCTGTTCAATATTTTTTCAGGCCACAGGAGGAGTTATTTTACAGAGCAACCTGTTTTCTTCCTCGCAGGTTTAACGTTGATTATTTAATTGTTTTACTATCTTTTCTAAATTTAAAATCTAGAACTCCGCATGTGTTAGTAATAGTGTGGACCTTGTTAGAAATTGTGTTGATTTAAATTTTTGAGATTAATAAATGAAGATTTGTATGGTATTTAAACAGTTTGTAAATGAGGTAACAGGGTTGAGCTGGGCTCCCTTGATTTTAGTTTCTAAAAATTTCTGGGCTAAGTTGGCCCGAAATGAAATTATAACAGTTTGATTTAAATTATCTTATATGCATATTGGGCCTAAATTGTGGGCCGGGTTATGGATTTGATGAATAGTTAGGCTTACTACAGGCCTCGGGGGCTTTAAGCTGGCCCAGGTTCTAGTGCCGGTCTGGCCCATAGGTTGGGTCGTGACAAAGTTGGTATCAGAGCTTAGGCTCTAGATTCATGGGAAAGAATATAATTGGGAGTATAAAAAGGAGTCTTGTTAGGATGTTACATGCGGAGTATATGATTCTGTTTTGTCTTTTCTGTAATTCTTTGTTTCTAGATTCTGCGTTATACCTCGGGAAATATAAAAGTGCCTTAGTTAGTGTCTTGATTTTCGTGGAATACATAGAAAGGTGAAATAGAGTTAGCAGACATATTGAGGTCTCTCATGAGGATACGTACTCTAAGAAATGCTATGTTTCTGTCAGTATGAGTTTAAATGGTGTGCCCATTTCGTGCAAGGCACGAGTACATAAAGGTGAGTCTTGAAAGTACAGTTACCCTAGATAAGGATGAGGATACCACTGCTAGCAGTCATCAGTGGATGACCCAGTCAGAATAAGTTTGTGATAATAGAAGATTCAAGAGAGATAAGAAATTAGGAGACCTAGTCGATTAGGATGTATCGTAGTAACTATACAATATTCTTGATGTCTGCTCTGTAAGCTGCAGATTATAGTCCCGACATGAGATTATTGTGTAGAGTTGTGTGCATCCCCTTGGTGCTCCATAATGAGGGTGTTTGCGGATGGCTTCTGTTTTGGTACAGTTATGCCAGAATAGAGTCCTACATCTGCAGAGTAGTTGGGAACTCCTAGTTAGGGGTCTAGAGTTAGAATATTGAAAAGTCACAGTTGGGTGATAACTAGAGTCAGTGACTTAGTTATCCTAGCATGAGCTAGAGTTACTTTAAGAGTTGCCATCAGAGAAGAGGTTTCGGATTAGTTGCAAAGTAAATGTGACACTTATCGAGTGAGATCATCTGGTCTTCAGTATGGAATTTTGGATCATTTTTGTAGTACGAAAGACGTTTTGCTTAGAGTTTAGTGAGAATAGTATACCTTATGTGTATCAGTAAGGCGTAAAGTACAACCCTGCTACCTAGGGAAGGTTGAAACTATGAATTGATGATTCACAGAGCTATGATATGATAGGAGAGTCATTAACTTGACATGGTTTTGGCAAGGTGGTAAATGTAGTACCTTTGTTGCAGCAAGTTAGGGTATAGTCCTATCTTTTCAGAAGGGATCGAAGGTTATTGCTGATAATGATGACTTATGGAATAGTGTCCCAGATGGGACTGTAGAGTGTGGTAGAGAGTAGTTGGCTCGAGTATCCTACGAAGGAAGCAAGTTCCATTATAGGAATCATATATAATCAGATCACGATGGATGTAAATCCTTTGAATTGGATGATGGGTTTGGGTGCTCGGAATCTTAAGTTTTGGCTAATTGAGTAAACATTAAAAATAATAATAATAATAATAATAATAATAATAATAATAATAATAATAATAATAAATAAAATTGCTGCAGAATCAGTTTTCGAGGTAGTAAGGGTATTATGTAAGCTAAAGGATAAGAATAGAAATCATACAATAAAGGTATGGCTACAATTTCTTGAGTTCCTTTCTAACTTCATATTGTTCAAAACAATAGTATAATCTGATTATAATAGTGTTAAGAGAAATAAATTAGCGAAGATAAATTATAGAAGGCCAAAGGATAGAGAAAGTGCAGAATGAAGGTTTGGACAATTGATTGCAGATGCAATATAATCTAAATGCCGATGGAAGTACTAGCTACAGTGGTCAAAGGACCAAATCTGAGTAGCACAGACATATGATAACGCGATAGAGACTCTGAAAGATATAGTTAGCAAGTACAGCTGTCATGTTAGGAAGAAGAATGGAACCAGGGATAGAATAGTCAAGTTCTATTTTGGGTAAGACAAAGGAAATAAATGAAAGGACAACCTAAAGAGCGCATAATAAAAAGGAACAAAGTTAAGATATAGGGTAGGCCTAAGTGTTATTATTGGCAAGGTGAATGACAAGGATGGAGAACCCAAAATGGGACCATATTAGTGAGAATAGTGATAGAGGTGTGGAATCTAGTAATGTGATACTCATAGCATGATGTAGTTGAGGTAGTGCCATGGACTAAAATATAGAGCTTGGAGTTTCATGATTGGATCATACTCTATCTATTCTCTATTTCTAAAGTGAAGTGGATAGGAATGGGGCAAGATTCTTTTAACTTGTTAACACTATCAAGAAGATTAGGCTAGGAATACAATAATAATGAGCAAAAGCTAGAAGGTGTACAGTGGTATTGCGAACTATCTAATTAGGCAGAGACAAAAGAGTTAGTAAGTAGTAAGTTGAATAAAAGTCAATCTAAGGGATCAAATAGGTGTGATGACAGGAAAAGAATGATAGACAATGACACATAGGCTTTAGGTTAGACCTTTGAGATAGTGAGAAGGTAGTTAGAGGTTCGTTATGAATGTTAGGCAAACATTTTTAGTGTGATCAACAGAATCTCTTACGGTGAAGCAATAACGATAGAACAACAGTAGGGGTAGAACGAAAAGTGATAAATCTGGGTGGTTATAAATCACTAGAAAGTTCAAGGATCAAATTAATAACCATAGCTAAGGGTGGAATTAGTGTTGGAAGAATTTATTAGTGAGAGAAATCTTTCAGGAATCAACAAAAGTTAAGGGCACAATATAAACGATGATAGATATGAATTATAAGTCGAGTATAAGTAAAGTTAATAAATTATAAAATATTATGTCAGGAAGGACAATGGTATGATAAAGGGTTCATGCAGATGATACCTTATAGGTAGAGCACAATTGTGCTAAGAGATAATGAAATTTGAAGAGAAAGACCAAAAAACATAGGTTAAACGTTATTATATGGACAATCCGCGTAGTTGAATATAAGAGGATATTTTTCTTTCTTTTCAAGTTTAGCTTGTGCTTTTGGTTCTAAAAAGTTATATAAGGAACAGAGACCGAGTCAAGGAGACCTAGTTATTGAGAGTTTGGTAGGCACAAATTCATACATAATTTCCTGATATGAGAATGACAGTAAGTACGTACCTAGTGTTAAGTATAAAAGGACGATCAGAATAGTGACAGGAGTCAAATGGAGTTAGCTACCAAGGTTTGCAACCGTTTTAAATTATGAGCTAGAGGAAGTACTATTTATGGATGAGTTTCAATAGATGAAATTGTTTCTAATGGGAAAAGTTGAGGCTGAAGTTTGGAAAGTTATAGGCAGCATATGTGATTATATTAAGGAGAATGAACACATGAAGTATTTTGTTTAGAATTAAGGCATGGCACACATTTCCCACAGCCGTGTTAGTTCAGATGGAACTTATAGTTTCAAGGGCTCTTATCCATCCAGGATGAGCAATTTCCTACTGAGGTTGGTGGGGAATGATAATGTTCTGATAGTTAAGTTGGGAAAGGAGAAACAAAAAGAAATTTCTATGGGTAATTATAAGTGTTACATAAGGTGAAGAATGTGCTGGTAGGAGTAAATCATATGGTTAGAATTCTCAAAGTAATGAAACTAGTAATCAATATAAGACTAAGAAATAAAAAGAAAGTTAAAGTTGATGATGGGATAGACATCTTTGAAGGAAAAGGTGTAAGGGTGAGATAGGACTAAAATTAAGGAATAAGTACAGCAGGTTGAAAAGATATCAACAATACCAGAAAGAGGGAAAGGGAAGTGGATAAGATACAAAGGACAGGAAGAAAGCTCGATAGAGCCAGTTATAATGATGAGGATAAGAAGGAATAGGTATGCTAGGAACACACTAAGAGATTTATTATGAGATGATAGATTAAAGGAGTAGTAGAGCCTCGATCTGAGTGTTAATGTGTCAGAAATAGGCCACATACTAAGAAGCTAAAGGAAGAAGTCTAGATATTTCCATTCCAGAGAAGGAGTGAGAATTGATAAAGTCGCATGGATTGAGTTGTCAGGAAAATAAACACGTTTGTCATATAAGAGAGGAGACCCAGTTTGCTTTCCAATGTTGATAAATGATACACTTGGCCCTTAGAGGGAACTCTACCTGACTAGTTACATAAGATGGATAGAGGTTGGTCTAAGTACCTTAGTAATGACACAAAAGAGATTAAAAATTTGAAGTATCATGGGAGTGAGAAGATCTATATGTATTAACCACTGAGGTCATAAGAAGAGTGAAGATCTCGAACAAGATGCCTAGATTAGGTGCTATAGGAAAGCTACTCATAGGATACCATGGAATAAGGAACATAAGTTATGTCATTGGGGAAACAGAGATCATTGAAACAAAGGAATGAGGATTGAAATCACCAAGAGACATGTTGGGGCATAATAAAAGTGAGGTAAGTACCAAAGTTGATTAAAGTTATGAGACATCAAGTCAAGAACAGTGAAGTGTAGCAAATACTTGAAATGTCAGAAAAATGGTCAATGAATAGTTACAAGATAAAAGCCGTCTAGAAAGAGATGATGACAAATAGGACACTACAGTAGAATCAGAGAGCGGTAGAATGTCACATATAATATATGAAGAGTTTGAAGAATAAATGTTTTACCATTCTCTGCATAGCTGGAGGAGTAATGATTGTGCTTGTCCTAATAACATTCTTTTCCTTATTTCTTTGTTTATTCGAAAATTAGAGGACGAATTTTTTTTAAGGGGGGAAGAATGTAACAACCACCAAAAAAAAAAAATGTAACTTTGGCGTGTGACAGTGGGTTTCCACTGTCACTGCCAACCTTTAAAAAAAAAAAAAAAAAAATGGGACTCAAAAATCGGGAGGACCCCCCCCCCCCATTTTTCTCTTCTCTCCTCTCCTCCCCTCCCTTCTTCTTCTTTCTTTCTCCAGTGACCGGCCGACGACCTCCCAAGCGGCTTCCCACCAGTCCGGCGACCCTCCAGCAACGGCCAGACCACCAGAAACGGCGGTAAGTGAGGGAGAAGAGAGAGAAAACGCGCGCACAGTGGCAGCGGCTTTCCGGCGCGATTTCGGCTTCATCCGACGTCTGATCGAGGTGATTTAGGTGGCGTTGGAAAGCTTGTTCCGAGAGCTTTCTTTTGATACCAATTTTGCAGCAAATGGAGGTCGGATGAGTGAGATATGGAGGAGAGAAGTTTCGGGTTTTTTAAGCTTTTTCATCAGATCTAGGACGATCCGACCGTTGGATCGATGATCCGAGACCACCTATGGACTGAGGAAGAGGAGAGGAGCATGGTGGTATGATCAGATTCGGCAAATGTCGCCGGCGATCAGCGGCCGACCACCGTGCGCGGTGGTTCCGGCGGTGGCTCTGGTGGGCTATGGAGATGATTCAACTTTCAGAGGCTTCCTCATAAATTTTTGAAAATTTTGAGACACAGATAAACTTCGGATAAGACTATTTTTATTATTTCTCTGTCTGTGGAGCATAAATACAGTGTTTCTTAAACAGGAAAAATTGGAGAAAAATTCTAAGAAAAATATATGATGAAAATAAAATTATTTGGAGATATTCTATGTTGTTAGTTTAATTTTTGAGTGATTGTAGAATATTTTTGAGAAATATAGATGGATTTTAGTAAGATTTTTAGCATATGGGCATATAAGATTATTTGAAATTAAGATATTTAAATTTTATATAATTGGTTGAAGCTTGAGGATGGAGGTTTAAATATGTGAATATTAAATTGGGTTGAATTAATAATATCTTAGCTGTTGGAAACTTATGGAATCGAGTAAAATTCTTGAGTAAAATATTCATGGGTGATTAGAAAATTACAATTCATTTTGCAATAGCCTTATAATATTATTAAGGACCACGAGACAAAATTTTAGAATTTTTAGAGCATGTTTGAGTGGATTTTTACAAAATGTCAATTATAGGGACTAAAACGTAATTTTTAAAGTTTTGAGTAATGCTTGGTTTGGAGGGCCCAGGAGGGGCCATATAATGATGATGAGATATGAGTTGAATTTAGAAGTGTTATTTGAGCCTTCTTGCAGGTTGGGTAGGTCCCAGGTATAGGGGAAACTCTGCCGAATTTTCAGCATAAATGAGGCTGTCTATTGGCTCTTTAGAGTTTTATTCTAACTTAGTACTAATAAATTTATAATTTAATTATTAGGTGATCGAGGTCAGCTATTTTTCTGCATCCAGCAGCCACAATAGTCATCAGTGTACTGTGAGTAAAATATTAATTTTAATTGTAATTTCACTATTATTATATGTTCAAGCATGCCCATGCATCACTTATATGTATGTATCTATGTAGTTAAACTCTAGGCACGTTTTATATTGCATTCATAACTGTTAAAGTGCCTTGGATGTTGTTGTGGTAATTTGGAGTAGTGTGCGTGCATTGGCGTGTGTGTGATGTGGTGTGGACTATGGATAGGACGGGTAGACACCGGTTGAGATCTTCGCTGGGACCCGGTCCTTCCGGGTAGACACGGCTTGAGTTCTTCGCTGGGACCCCGATTTGGTTATTAAGTGGAAGTCCGAGCTTAGTTCTTCGCTGGCACAGGTTGGATTTAAGAGAGCTATATAAGGGATCAGCTCCCATATATTATGATTGCTATTATTGGGTGTGTGAGTGCTCCAAATTACCTTTTTGCTGTTATGATGTGAATTTGTTGCTGATGTTGTATTTCACTCTACAGGATGCATTAGTTTTAGATAGTTATAGAGATTATGGTTAAAATTGATATTTTACTCTCTGAGTCGAATGCTCACTCCTGTTCAATATTTTTCCAGGCCACAGGAGGAGTTATTTTACAGAGCAACCTGTTTTCTTCCTCGCAGGTTTAACGTTGATTATTTAATTGTTTTACTATCTTTTCTAAATTTAAAATCTAGAACTCCGCATGTATTAGTAATAGTGTGGACCTTGTTAGAAATTGTGTTAATTTAAATTTTTGAGATTAATAAATGAAGATTTGTATGGTGTTTAAACAGTTTGTAAATGAGGTAACAGGGTTGAGCTGGGCTCCCCTGATTTTAATTTCTAAAAATTTCTGGTCTAAGTTGGCCCGAAATGAAATTATAACAGTTTGATTTAAATTATCTTATATGCATATTGGGCCTAAATTGTGGGCCTGGTTATGGATTTGACGAATAGTTAGGCTTACTACGGGCCTCGGGGGCTTTAAGCTGGCCTAAGTCCTAGTGCCGGTCCGGCCCATAGGTTGGGTCGTGACAGATGGCATCTGAGAAAGTGCTTCAGTGAAGGGGATGTTGATGTAAAGTTTTTGTAAAAACTCCAAAAACTTCCCAACTGCTTGTCCAATTTGGCTTTCTGAAATCTCTGAGGAAAAGGTAGGGGAAGCTAGTATGGCTCTGGTAATTTCTTTATCTTTTTTGCTTCCTCTTCCTGATCTTTCTTAGCTTCTTCCTCCTTTTTCTCTGCTTGGCCTTCAGATTTTTCTATGGTTTCCTCTGTCGAATCTACCTCTGGTTGTATTAGAGTTCTCCCACTCCTTAATGTAACTGCCTTACAATGCTCCCTTGGGTTCATTTCTGGTTGGCTAGGCAGTTTGCCAGCAGCCTTACTTGAAGAACTTGCTTACTGAGCGATTTGATTCTCTAGCATCTTGTTATGAGTAGCAAGTTGGTCCACTCAAAAAGTCAGCCGTTTAATCAATTTAGTTTGTTGCTGTTGAGCTTATAGGAATTCTTCCATCACAGTTTTCATGGTCATTTTCAGTTCAGGTTGTTGAGGTTGGAGAGGTAGTGATGGCTGTGCAAAGTTTTGACCTCTGTTCTGAAATCTAGGCGGTGTTGGTGGTTTGTACCCTTATTGCTTGTTTATTGGCTGGTTCTGTTGATTGGACCAAGGGAAATTTGGGTGGTTCCTCCATCTAGGGTTGTAAGTATTTGAATATGGATTGTTGGGCTGCCTCTGGTTGAAGTTTCCTCCATTATTCACATAGTTCATCTATTCTATATAGGGTTCATTGAAATTGCTATATTTTGAACTCATGTATCCTCCTCCATAGCTGTCCTCATGTTGACTGTTTATACCAACTGCATTGGCTTGCATTCTTTCGAGCCTCTTTGTGAGCTGATCAAATTGAGCATTTATCATGCTTAGGGCATCTACTTCCAGGACCCCTGCAATTCTCATTGCATTTTCTCTTTCATTTGACCACTCATAATTATGGTATGCTGTCACACCTTACCCCTCTGTAAGGCATAACATGATCCCGTAGAATACTTAATGAACTACCGAACTTCATCTACTGATAACTCATTAAGTATCCTACAAGGGATTTTAAAACAATTTTCTTACATTTTGGAAATGGTGAGCATTTTGATAAGAATTTAAAATCATTTATTCAAGTTTAAATGCTAATAAAAATTTTTGTCCATTTTAATTTTGCCGCAAATTTTATAAAAATTTTGACAGAGTTCCCTCTGTATTTTGAGAAACCAGTTCTTCAAAGACCTGTAAAAAGCACTTCCAAAATATTTCACAATTTCCAACCTCCAATAAATCACAATTCAACTCCAATCAATTCATTTCAAAACAGTTCCACAATCCAAATCAAATTTATCAACTCAGAATAGTTAATAATTCCATTCACAAAGCATAAAGTAGGAATTTCATATGTACAAATATTAAATTTACAGAAGAAAGTCCAAAATAATATCATTACAATTTATTTACAATGGCTAAACTTACATTGATACAAATAACATTTCTATATTTACATCAAGATTATCTACAAGGGTATAAAATAATACCCGTACAAAATGATCAGAGTAGTCCTCGATTTAATGTTAGCCACTCACGCTTTCCTTACTCTTATCTCATGATAAAGAAAATAAGCTATCGCTGAGTATAAAAATACTCAGTGGTGCACAATAAAAATTTAAAATGCAATAAATAAATCATTCATTGCCAAACACAATTTAAATGTTTCTCAATTACATTTCACAAATATTAAAGTTCATAATAACATCATTTTGTCAAATAATCTATTAAACACAGTTTAGTCAAACAATTTCATAAACACAGTGTTGCCGAAGTTATACACAACTTAAGTAATGATAAAAAATTTCCGATCAATGCCGTGTTATACACCACGATAAAGCAATCTCAACCCCATTAATGAAAATCAATGAGGGAGGTGGCTAGCTAGCTAATGAGTACACATTCGATCTACAACCTCAACTGGCAAGCCAGAGAGGGAGGAAAATAAACGATCTCAACCCCATAAATGGAGGAGGAATAATAAGTAACTGTCATGCTAAGTGTGAATAAAAAATCCATTTCAAACATTTCATTCAAATATTGCATACAAAAATCAAATCAATTTCCAAAGTTACAATTTGATCACAAGGTGGCAGCACAAAAGTTCATAAATTCATAATGTGTACTAAATCAATTTTTCAAGGATAAAATGCTTAAATAGGGTTTATTGTGCACAAACCTCAAGCGAGTCGTCCTTTAGCCTCGACTCGGTTCCTCGGGTTCCTTCCCAACATTCTTTTCAACTCAAATGCACAATTTTACAATGTTTCAGTACTAGAACGTAACATAAATCCAAAATAAATTTAGCTTCACAATTACCTAGCTCTAACGTGCTAAATTCGACGTTCTTTAAATTTTGTGTTTCGGGTTACTATTCATTGCACTATTCAAGTCAAATAGTTGACTTTCTAAGGCTTAATAGGTATGGGAATTCCAACTTCACCCACATACCACATTTTAGTCACTAAACTTGTTGGTTTTTGCCATTTTCTCAAAACTTAGGTCTTTTAGGCAAAATTGCCAATTTTCGGTTTTGGAGTTCTAAATTGCACTGTTTCATTGGTCCATCTACTGTTGGAATTTGGCAAAACTTCCCTCATAGAAAATGTTCCTTATTGTCTTAAGTGTATTCTCATTTTTGGATCACCCCAATCGGAGTTTTGTAGCTCAAGTTATAGCCAAAATACAATTACTGTTCACGTGCACTGTTCATGCTGCAATTTTGGTTCTGGCAGATTTTTGGTCCAACTTCATTCAATAATTTGATCAAGTTAAGTCCATAATTTGGTCTAATTTACTACATTCGAAATGTTCTACTATGTCTTAGGTTTCTATCGGTTCAAGATTCACCTAAATCGGAGTTTTCTAGAGAGAGTTATAGCCATTGGAAGTTTACTGCTCAATGGCAATTCTGCAGAGTTGCAGGTTTAATAACTCAACTTTGCTCAATAATTTGACTAGGTTAATGGAATAATTTTGGGTGGTGTTCTTCATGAAAGTTTTATATCTATGTCTTATCTAATTACTGGTAAAAGCTCAGGTCCTTTTGACTTTCCTAGCTCGAGTTATGACCAAATGAACAATTACTGTTCATTTGGTCAGTTTGTGCAGTGGCAGCCTGCTCTCATTTCACTTTGGTCAATTGGTTCACTAGGTTTTGGTCAGTTTTTGGGCATGGTTCCTTAATGAAAATTGTGCCCTTTTATGTCTATTTTCATCCCCAATCGGTGGCATATCAATTGGACTTGTAAAATTTCTATTTTGGTCCTTCAAAGTTGGTTTGGTCATGCTGCCAGCAGAATGACCATTTGACCTACGAATTTAACTTCCATTCTCACAATTTCCACACATATCTTTTGGTCATTATTGACCATTTTTCATCTCACAATAGACCAAAGTCATCATTTATGCATTTCTCCAAAATTTGGCTCAAAGCCCTAATCTCACTACTTTGTTGCAATTAATCACATTTAAGAATTTCAACTTAACCATTTAACTAATTAAAGCTTTTAAACTCATTCTAATGCATCAAACCTCAATTACATGTTCAATTCTATCAATTCCATCAAACCCTAACCCCCATCAAGTTGGCTGAATTTCCCTTTTTCCCTCAACACAATATTTCTTTCCTTTTTCATTAAATTTTCACTTGCTCAACATCATTTTCATAAGTATAAATTAATTTAAGTTAGCAGAGGGAGACTTACCTTTGATGAAGCTTTTCCCAACTTCAATCTTTTCACTTTTTCTTCCTTTCTTTGCTTCTAAGTTCTTAACCAAGGTCTAATATCAAGATTAGGTATTGGGAATTATGGGAATTATGAAGAAAATTTAGGGTTTTATGAGCTTCAAATATTCATCAATGGAGGATTTTTGAGAGAAATGGTGAGAGAGAGGGACGGTTGGACATGGGGAGGAAGAAAGTGAATTTTTTTCTTTTTAATTGTTAGTAATTATCCCCTTTTAGAAGACCAAAAATCCCAATTTAATAAAATAAATTAATTAATCCTTTATGACACATGCATGATGTCATCACCTTTGACTTTTTCATCTTCTTTTTTTTTCTATTTATTTTTTTCTATTAGTTCTTTAATTTAATTCTTGCTTCCGAAATTTTCTTTTCTCCTATTTTATTTGACAGTTAGATCAGGAGTCCGCTCTCGAGGTCAATTGACCAAATTGCCCCTCGCCGGTTCAACCCGGTTTGTAAATAATTCCATATTTCTTCCGGCTCCCTAACCTAATTATTTGACTGGCTTAACAGTTCTTTTTCGTGATTTTCTTTTTTCCACTATGTTTATAAGGGTCCTAAGGACCGCAGCGTCACTTTTTACGATTCGAAATTTGATTTTAAAATGACTTCGCAATCGTTCCCGAGGAGGTCACCTATCGCTGTGACTCTCGGCTCGTTTAACTTCTTATGTTCTGTTTTTCTTATTTATACTTAACTAATTGGACATTACTAATTATTTGTGTTTATGGCTTCTCTATTTGTCTTAAGTATGGTTCTAATCCCCTTAATTATCCGGACCGACATCGGTCACCGGAACAGTGAAATCTACCAGGCTATGCAAACGGGGTGTTACAATTCTCCCCCCCTTAAAATAAATTTCGTTTCGAAATTTTACCTGGTATCAATCTCTGAACAGCTGTGGGTGCTATCTCCTCATGTCCTCCTGTCGTTCCCAAGTAGCCTCCTAGCCCGAATGATGGTTCCACAGCACTTTCACCAATGGTATCTGCTTGTTCCGTAGCTGCTTCACCTCATAAGCCATAATTTTTATGGGTTCTTCTTCATATGTGAGGTCTGGATTCACTTCAATTTCTTCTACTGGTAGTACATGAGATGGGTTTGATCGATACCTCCTCAACATAGACACATGGAAGACATTATGTATCTTTTCCAACTCTGGAGGTAGTGCCAACCGATATGCCAAAGGACCCACTCTTTCCAGAACCTCATATGGCCTAATAAAACGAGGACTTAGTTTCCCCTTTCTGCCGAATCTCATAATTCTCTTCCAAGGAGAAACTTTGAGGAAAACTTTTTCACCCACTGCATACTCAATATCTCTTCTTTTCAAATCAATATAGGACTTCTGACGGTCTGATGCAGCTTTAAGTCGACCTCTGATGACCCTGATTTTCTCTTCAGTCTGTTGAACAATTTCGGGTCCAATCATTTTTCTTTCACCCACGTCATCCCAACACAATGGGGTTCTATATTTCCTGCCATACAAAGCTTCATATGGAGGCATCCCAATGCTTGATTGGTAGCTATTGTTGTAAGCAAACTCAATCAAAGGCAAGTGTGTATCCCAACTACCCTCAAACTCAATCACACAAGCCCGTAGCATGTCCTCCAAGATCTGAATTACCCTCTCAGACTGGCCATCTGTCTGTGGGTGGAATGTCGTACTGAAGTTCAATCTAGTTCCTAGGGCTCTCTGAAGACTACCCCAGAATCTAGAAGTGAACCTAGGATCTCTGTCTGATACAATGGATATTGGCACTCCATGCAGTCTCACAATCTCATCAATGTACAAGCTGGCCAATCTGTCCAAACTGTAGTCCATTCGAACTGGCAAAAAATGAGTAGACTTAGTCAGTCTGTCAACAATGACCCACACTGCATCGTGACTCTTCTGTATCCTTGGAAGTCCTATTACAAAATCCATTGTTATTCTTTCCCATTTCCATTCTGGCACTGACAGTGGATGTAATAACCCAGTTGGCACTTGATGCTCTGCCTTTACTTGCTGATAAGTTAGGCATTTAGATACAAACTCTGCCACATCTCTCTTCATACCCATCCACCAGTAATGCTCCTTTAGCCCTCTATACATTTTTGTACCACCAGGGTGCATAGCAAAAGGAGACTCATGTGCTTCCTTCAAAATGATCTGCCTCAAATCAACATCATTAGGAACACACATTCTCGCTCAGTGTAGCAAAGAAACCATCATCTCTGATTGAGAACTCTGGTTTCTTGCCCTGTCTAACTTCTTCCAACAGCTTCTGATACTTTTCATCATTCTGAGCAGCCATTCTGATCTGATCAATTAACACTGGCTGTACATGCCATGCAACTGCTGTCTGCCCCTCATCATTAATCTCTAAACTGGTATGTAATGATCTCAACTCATGTATCAAAGACAAGGGAGTAACCTGTAGACTTGCCATAGTCTTACGACTTAAGGCGTCAGCCACAACATTAGCTTTCCCTGGCTGATAGTCTATCAGGCAATCGTAGTCTTTTATCAACTCTAACCACCTCCTCTGTCTCAAATTCAACTCTTTCTGGGTGCCCAAATACTTCAAGCTCTTATGATCTGTACAGATGTAGCACTTCTCCCCATACAAATAATGTCTCCAGGTCTTAAGAGCAAACACAATAGCTGCAAACTCCAAATCATGTGTTGGATAATTCCTCTCATGCGGTTTCAGCTGGCGTGATGCATAGGCAATAACATTTCGATCTTGCATCAACACACAACCTAACCCATTGTGAGAAGCATCAGAATCAGATATTCTTTACCCGTGTAGGTAAAGTCGGATCGAGCCTCACAAACATCTTTTCAATTCATCAAAACTTTGCTGGCATTTGTCCGTCCACTGAAATTTCACATCCTTTCTAAGCAACTTGGTCAATGGAGATGCCAACATGGAGAATCCCTTCACAAATCGACGGTAGTATCCGGCTAAACCCAGAAAACTGCGAATCTCTGTGACATTTCTGGGTGGCTTCCAATTAAGGACAGCTTCAATCTTGCTAAGATCTACCTTAATACCCTCTGCTGATACTATGTGCCCCAAAAAGGATATCTCCTTCAGCCAAAATTCACATTTCGACAGTTTGGCATATAGATGTTTCTCTCTCAAAGTCTGCAGTACAATCCGCATATGTCTACCATGCTCTTCTGCATTCCTCGAATAGACCAATATATCATCAATAAATACCACAACAAACTGGTCGAGGTATGGTCTAAAGATAGTGTTCACCAGATCCATGAAAGCAGCTGGAGCATTAGTTAACCCGAATGGCATGACCAAGAACTCATAATGACCATAGCGAGTTCTGAAGGCAGTTTTTGAAATATTCTGCTCTTGAACTTTCAGCTGATATAACCTGATCTCAGGTCAATTTTGGAGAATACAGCTGCATCCCTCAACTGATCAAACAAATCATCAATACGGAGTAATGGATATCTGTTCTTTATTGTCACCTTCTTCAACTGCCGATATTCAATGCATAACCGGAGAGTGCCATCCTTCTTCTTAACAAACAATACTGGCGCTCCCCAAGGTGACACACTAGGGCGGATGAAGCCCTTATCAAGCAACTCTTGCAATTGTACTTTCAATTCTTTTAGTTCTGCAGGTGCCATTCTGTATGGTGTTATGGAGATTGGGTCCACACCAGGCATAACATCAATTTCAAACTGCACTTCTCTTTCTGGAGGTAATCCTGGCAATTCATCAGGAAACACATCCGGAAAGTCACATACAGTAGGAATGTCCTTCAGTGCTGGACTCCCCACTTGGGTGTCTATCACATGTGCCAAGTACGCCTCACACCCTTTTCTAATCATTTTCCTGGTCAGTGCAGCTGAAATGATATTTGAAGGTAATAACTGTCTCTCCCCATGTATTACTACATCACCATACTAAGGAAGACCAACAGTGGCTGTCTTCAGTCTACAGTCAATCATGGCGTGATGCCTGGCTAACCAATCCATGCCTAAGATAATGTCATAATCTCTGAAGGGCATTTCAATTAAATCAGACAGAAAAGTGTGTCCTTGGATCACCAAAGGACAATCTCTATATAGCCTATTTACCCTGACCTCCTGGCCTAATGGACTAGTTACTAACACATCATAGTCCATTGGTACACACTGAATAGCAGTAGAGCACATCACACTAGCACTAACATATGAATGTGTGGAGCCAGGATCAAATAGCACATACACATCTTGGTCAAGGATGGAGAAAATACCAGCTACTACGTCTGATGTTTCAGCCTCCTCCCTCTGACGCATGGTATACACTCTGACTAGTGCTCCACTGGGTACTGGCTGGTTAACAATGCTTTGACTTCCAGGGGTGTTACCAGACTTACCTGCCTCGCTTCTAGCGGTGATCGTGACCCTCTGGGTGCAGAGACTTGGGTTGATCCTTCAGATGTAGTGAAAGATCCAGACCGGCACGGGCTAGTGCAATCCTTCGCGAAATGTCTGCTCCCTCCACAGTTAAAACATGCGCCAGTAGCTTTAAAACAAACCTCGCTATGAGTTTTCCCACAAGTCTCACACTGTTGTACTGATAGAGATCCTCGAGAAGCTTATTGGGTCGGCTGACTAGACCGAGGTGGTCTTTGGCCAGAAAATCTGCCTCTGCCTCCACAGGAGCTAGATCCCCCAAACTGTTTCCTCTTGCCAGAACCACTTTCAGATGCTTGTCCAGTAGTCTTTTCAGCCTTCTCTTTCTCTTGTGAACCCTTCTTCACTGCCCGTTCGGATTCTATCCTTTCTAATTCCAAGGCTTGTGAGATCAATTCAGCAAAATTCACCCACAACTTGCATTCTTAGACTCTGCCTTAGCCCGGACTCAAACCTCTTGCATCTGTCTCTGGGGGTGGAGACTAAGCTTCCAGCATAGTGGCTTAGCCTTGAGAAATCTCTCTCATATTCTGCTACAGTTCGGTTCCCTTGTTTCAAACTCAAGAATTCTTGCAACTTCATGTCCACATATGCATCGGGAACCCATTTCTGTCGGAACTCCCTCAAAAAGTCTGTCCATGTCAGCACAGGTGGCTCAACCAGGCTGTGGGGGATGGTCTTCCACCATTCAAACGCATCCCCTTGCAACAAGGAAACAGAATACTCAAACTTCAGCTCTTCCGTACATTGCAGCTTTCTGAAAACTCGTTCCATTCTTTCCAACCACTGTTCTGCCTCCAGTGGATCCACAGTGCCTTTAAACTCAGTGGCCCCAAATTTCATCAATTTTTCATACCGCGAAATGAGGGTCGTGGTTGTGCTATGTGCATCGGCATTTGAGCTTGGGGTGGCACATTACCCGCCATTTGCTGGAAGAACGCTGCCATCTATCAGACAAATTGAGCAGAAATCGCGGTCTTAAGGTGAGCTGGAGTGGCTGACCCACTCACGTTCTGGAGTGCTGGGGCTTCCCCTTGAACCTCAGCCTCAACAGATTGTTCTTCAGAATGATCTCCTCCTTCCATTCTGTTTTTCACAATTTTCTACTTTCTGAGATCAAACACAAGGAGGTTGACCTCCGTTAGTGCATATTCATGATGTAAATATGTCATATGTATCAATTAAAGACACTTGAGCAGTTGTACTTGTCAATAAAATGTTCATAAACATAGTCAAAATTTATTGAAAAACCGATGCTCTGATACCACTAAAACGTGTCACACCTTACCCCTCTGTAAGGCATAACATGATCCCATAGAATACTTAATGAACTACCGAACTTCACCTACTGATAACTCATTAAGTATCCTACAAGGGATTTTAAAACAATTTTCTTACATTTTGGAAGTGGTGAGCATTTTGATAAGAATTTAAAATCATTTATTCAAGTTTAAATACTAATAAAAATTTTTGTCCACTTTAATTTTGCCACAAATTTTATAAAAATTTTGACAGAGTTCCCTCTGTATTTTGAGAAACCAGTTCTTCAAAGACCTGTAAAAAGCACTTCCAAAAATAATTCACAATTTTCAACCTCCAATAAATCACAATTCAACTCCAATCAATTCATTTCAAAACAGTTTCACAATCCAAATCAAATTTATCAACTCAGAATAGTTAATAATTCCATTCACAAAGCATAAAGTAGGAATTTCATATGCACAAATATTAAATTTACAGAAGAAAGTCCAAAATAATATCATTACAATTTATTTACAACTGCTAAACTTACATTGATACAAATAACATTTCTATATTTACATCAAGATTTAACAACAGCTCACTCTGCTGCTTTCTCCTTGCTCTTATCTGCGACAGCAAAATAAGCTATCGCTGAGTATAAAAATACTCAGTGGTGCACAATAAAAATTTAAAATGCAATAAATAAATCATTCATTGCCAAACACAATTTAAATGTTTCTCAATTACATTTCACAAATATTAAAGTTCATAATAACATCATTTTGTCAAATAATCTATTAAACACAGTTTAGTCAAACAATTTCATAAACACAGTGTTGCCGAAGTTATACACAACTTAAGCAATGACACAAAATTTCCGATCAATGCCGCGTTGTACACCACGACAAAGCAATCTCAACCCCATTAATGAAAATCAATGAGGGAGGTGGCTAGCTAGCTAATGAGTACTCATTCGATCTACAACCTCAACTGGCAAGCCAGAGAGGGAGGAAAATAAACGATCTCAACCCCATAAATGGAGGAGGAATAATAAGTAACTGTCATGCTAAGTGTGAATAAAAAATCCATTTCAAACATTTCATTCAAATATTGCATACAAAAATCAAATCAATTTCCAAAGTTACAATTTGATCACAAGGTGGCAACACAAAAGTTCATAAATTCATAATGCGTACTAAATCAATTTTTCAAGGATAAAATGCTTAAATAGGGTTTATTGTGCACAAACCTCAAGCGAGTCGTCCTTTAGCCTCGATTCGGTTCCTTTCCGATATTCTTTTCAACTGAAACACACAATTTTACAATGTTTCAGTACTAGAACTTAACATAAATCCAAAATAAATTTAGCTTCACAATTACCTAGCTCTAACGTGCTAAATTCGATGTTCTTTAAATTTTGTGTTTCGGGTTACTATTCACTGCACTATTCAAGTCAAATAGTTGACTTTCTAAGGCTTAATAGGTATGGGAATTCCAACTTCACCCACATACCACATTTTGGTCACTAAACTTGTTGGTTTTGGCCATTTTCTCAAAACTTAGGTCTTTTAGGCAAAATTGCCAATTTTCGGTTTTGGAGTTCTAAATTGCACTGTTTCATTGGTCCATCTACTGTTGGAATTTGGCAAAACTTCCTTGATAGAAAATGTTCCTTATTGTCTTAAGTGTATTCTCATTTTTGGATCACCCCAATCGGAGTTTTGTAGCTCAAGTTATAGCCAAAATATAATTAATGTTCACGTGCACTGTTCATGCTGCAATTTTGGTTCTGGCAGATTTTTGGTCCAACTTCATTCAATAATTTGATCAAGTTAAGTCCATAATTTGGTCTAATTTACTTCATACGAAATGTTCTACTTTATCTTAGGTTTCCATCCGTTCAAGATTCACCTAAATCGGAGTTTTCTAGAGAGAGTTATAGCCATTGGAACTTTACTGCTCAATGGCAATTCTGCAGAGTTGCAGGTTTAATAACTCAACTTTGCTCAATAATTTGACTAGGTTAATGGCATAATTTGGGGTGGTGTTCTTCATGAAAGTTTTAGATCTATGTCTTATCTAATTACTGGTAAAATCTCAGGTCCTTTTGACCTTCCTAGCTTGATTTATGACCAAATGAACAATTATTGTTCATTTGGTCAGTTTGTGCAGTGGCAGCCTGCTCTCATTTCACTTTAGTCAATTGGTTCACTAGGTTTTGGTCAGTTTTTTGGCATGATTCCTCAATGAAAATTGTGCCCTTTTATATCTATTTTCATCCCCAATTGGTGGCATATCAATTGGACTTGTAAAATTTCCGTTTTGGTTCTTCAAAGTTGGTTTGGTCATGCTGCCAGCAGCATGACCATTTGACCTACGAATTTAACTTCCATTCTCACAATTTCCAAACATCTCTTTTGGTCATTATTGACCATTTTTCATCTCACAATAGACCAAAGTCATCATTTATGCATTTCTCCAAAATTTGCCTCAAAACCCTAATCTCACTACTTTGTTGCAATTAATCACATTTAAGAATTTCAACTTAACCATTCAACTAATTAAAGCTTTTAAACTCATTCTAATGCATCAAACCTCAATTACATGTTCAATTCTATCAATTCCATCAAACCCTAACCCCCATCAAGTTGGCTGAATTTCCCTTTTTCCCTCAACACAATATTTCTTTCCTTTTTCATTAAATTTTCACTTGCTCAACATCATTTTCATAAGTATAAATTAATTTAAGTTAGGAGAGGGAGACTTACCTTTGATGAAGCTTTTCCCAACTTCAATCTCTTCACTTTTTCTTCCTTTCTTTGCTTCTAAGTTCTTAACCAAGGTCTAATATTAAGATTTGGTGTTGGGAATTATGGGAATTATGAAGAAAATTTAGGGTTTTATGAACTTCAAATATTCATCAATGGAGGATTTTTGAGAGAAATGGTGAGAGAGAGGGACGGTTGGACATGGGGAGGAAGAAAGTGATTTTTTTTCTTTTTAATTGTTAGTAATTATCCCCTTTTAGAAGACCAAAAATCCCAATTTAATAAAATAAATTAATTAATCCTTTATGACATCATGCATGATGTCATCACCTTTGACTTTTCCATCTTCTTTTTTTTTCTATTTATTTTTTTCTATTAGTTCTTTAATTTAATTCTCGATTCTAAAATTTTCTTTTCTCCGATTTTATTTGACAGTTAGGTCAGGAGTCAGCTCTCGGGGTCAATTGACCAAATTGCCCCTCACCGGTTCAACCCGGTTTGTAAATAATTCTATATTTCTTCCGGCTCCCTGACCTAATTATTTGACTGGCTTAACAGTTCTTTTTCGTGATTTTCTTTTTTCCACTATGTTTATAAGGGTCCTAAGGACGACAGCGTCACTTTTTACGATTCGAAATTTGAGTTTAAAATGACTTCGCAGTCGTTCCCGAGGAGGTCACCCATCGCTGTGACTCTCGGCTCGTTTAACTTCTTATGTTCTGTTTTTCTTATTTATACTTAACTAATTGGACATTACTAATTATTTGTGTTTATGGCTTCTCTAGTTGTCTTAAGTATGGTTCTAATCTCCTTAATTATTCGGACCGACATCGGTCACCGAAACAGTGAAATCTACTATGCTATGCAAATGGGGTGTTACACATGCAACCCTTTCTAGAAGTTCAAGTGCTTGTGTCACTGTTTTCTCCATTAGATCACCCTCTGCAGCTGAATCAATTGTGTTCTTTGTAGAGGGTAGTAATCCATTATAGAAATTCTGCACTAATAGCCAATCTTCTATGCCATGGTGTGGACATTCCCTCTGCAAGTCTTTATATCTTTCCCATGCGTCATAGAGTGATTCTCCTTCCTTTTGTCTGAAGTGTTGAGCTCAAGCCTCAGTTTTGCAGTCTTTGCAGGTGGAAACTACCTTGCTACAAAAGCTTGAGAGAGGTTTTCCTAAGTGGTGAACATTCCAGCCTATTAAGAAAGTAACCACTTCCTTGCTCTGTCCCAAAGGGAGAATGGGAATGCTTTGAGTCTTATTACTTGATCAGACACTCCATTCATCTTAAATGTGTCACATAGGGCAAGAAAGCACTGGAGGTGATAGTGTGGGTCTTATGTGGATGAACCTGCAAACTGGGTTTGTTGAATCATTTAGAGCCATGCTGGTTTTAATTCAAAGTTGTTGGCTTCCACTGTGGGTCTAGTGACACTTGGCTGAAATTCTTGGACAGATGGAGCTCCGTTGTAACACCCTCCCTGTAGCAACTCCGTACATTCTACTGTTCTGGTGACCAGTGTCGGTCCGGACAGCTAGAACGTTCGGAAAAATATTTAAACTAAAGTGAGGGACCATAATTAACTCAAATATTAATAAGAAAAATTTAGTAAAAATTTTAGAAATAAAATACAACTAAGTCAAATGAGCCGGTGCCCAAGCGATGGGTAACCGAGTGGGAAGTTGCGGTCCTCGCAACTAGGAGCCCTAGACCTGAGAGAAAATTCATAAAATAATTTTTGGGACTCTAGAGAAGGGTCATTGAGGTTCCTATGGCATTAGAATGCCAAGAAAATATTTAGAAAAAATTTTCAATCGGTACAGACAATTTTGACCCGTTAAGCCAAATGGAGGGCATTTTTGTCATTTCGCCTTTAGAGGCGATTTTTGGCTGACTTGTCCAGTTAAGTAAATAATTATTGTGATCTAAAATATGAATAAATATTGGTAAAAATTGAATTGAAAATGAGTAAAGAAGAGAAGAAAAAAAAAAGGAAGAAAATACCAATTATGACATCATATGATGTCATTAAACACTTACCCACCAATCACATTTAATAAACACTTAAATTAACAAATAAAATATGGATAAGAATACAGCAAAACCTCATAAAAATCCAGCAGCCATCACCTTCACAAAACTCACCCGTAGCTCACAAATTCCATAGCCAAACCTCCATTGATTCTCAACCAAAGCTCCATTTCCCTCTCTTCATTTCACCATAAACCCTCCTACTCCTTTCATTAAAACTCATCCTTACACCTTGAATAACCCTTAGGCAGCAAAAAGAAAGAGAAAAGGTAAAGAATTAGAGCTCTTGAAAAGCTCTCAAGTGAGGTTAGTGCCATATTTTTCTCTCGCACTCCTTTTAATTCTTATTAGAACATCAAATTAAGTTAAGGAATTGTAAAATTTGAAACAAATTATACATGTTAGAGTTTCTTCAAATTTTTGACAGACATGAACTTTCTTGAGTTTGATGGCTTTGAATGGAATTAAAATCTAGGGGTGTCCCTTGATGTGTATAAGTGAATTAAAAACCTTAGTTGTATGTATAATGTAAGATTGAAGAAATTAGGAATTAGGGTTTTGAGAGAAATTAGGGTTTTACTTATGTAATGGTGAATGAACATTTTAATGGTCAATTAGTGACCATTTGAGGTAAGTTGACCATAATTTGGAGTGAATTATAGCATTACAAACTGATTTGGTATGCTGCCTAGTGAGAGCAGCAGGTGTGGCTGTGAGTCCAACCTGTTTTGATAGCCATAACTTTGGCTGTGTAGGTTCAATTGGTGTTTGGCCAATTGGACATGGAACTAGACACATAATGGCATAATTTTGGTGAAGAAACCATGCCCAAAAGACCAAAGCAAGTGGACCAAAAACTGGCCCCAATCCGGATGTCCTGCAACCAGATTCTGCAGAATGACCAAATGAACAGTAATTGTTCATTTGGCCATAACTCATTGTAGAACGGCTCAATTGACCTAAAATTTTTACAGCAACAATTTAAGATATATACAAACAACTTTCATGAAGAAACCTACCCCAAATTATGACCAGAACCTAACCAACAAGGCAGTTGCATTCACTGTTCACTGCACTGTAGATATGGTCAGTTCTGCAATTTTTCAATCCTGCCAGCTGTGGTTTTTGGACCATAACTGGAGCTAAAAAACTCCAAATGAAGTGATTCAAAAAAAGGAACTTCAACTAGACAAAATAAGGAACAACTTTCATGTTTATCACTTTCTCAAATTCCCATTGCAACAGTAACTAATGGAACGGTAAAGTTAGGGTAGAAAAACTGAAAATTCTACTCCCTTAGTTTTAAGCTTAAGAATGGTATTGGTGATTAATTCTAACAAGTTTTGAATGCAAAATGTGGTACATTGGGAGTGTTAAAACCAATGTACCTATTTTCTATGCAAAAGTCAACATTTTTGTTGACTAGTGAAGTGAATAGTGATACCAAAACTTGAAATTCAAAAATTGAAGAATTCAAAAGTATCAAATGCCCTAGTATACCTAACAAGATTGGTTTGGATAGTTTGGCATGCCAATAGGGTTCAGTTAGCAGTACTGCACATGGCATTATGCCATTTTGTGATTTCATGGCTTTTAGCCATTCTGACATTGTGTTGATATTTGGCCTTGTGCCTATTGTCATTATAGTTTATTAGCTGTTCTGTTGCACACCGGGAGATGCATATGTGACCGATGGTGTGACGGCCCGAGGTACTAGATACCCAGTGCCAGTTTACCCGTTTATCCAGTCCAGTCGTCCAGTATAGGTTACTTGGGCAACCAAAAATGAAAGCGGATAAATTTAACGAAATAATGAATATAACAAGTACAAAACAAGTAAGACATCGATACATTCAATACATATTTATTTTCTGTTATTTCCTTTTATTTTATTATTGCACCACTAAGCATTATTGCTTAGCGCGTTGCTTTTGCCACATGTAGGTTCTGGAGATACTGACCGAGAGCCCAGTAGACCGCAGACTGGGTGAGACCTCCTGTAGCTCTGCATAGTGTCCGTGTCACCTCACCATCCACAGTGCATTGGTAGGACACTAGGTTTCATTTTGGTATTTTGTAATTAACTTTTATTTCCTTTTGTATAATTGAAATTTATGTAATGTATTTTGATGTTCATGTAAATAATGAAAATTGTGGTTATGAATGGAAAATTTGAGTATTTATTTATTATTTGTATATGAGTACCATGAGAAATGAATGTTCGAGTAATGGAAAGGTTGTTGAAAATCATATTGAGACTTTGTTGATGAAATGGAGTTGGGATTGTTTGGAAATGATTTTGGAAGTGTTTTTCACAGGTTCCAAAGAACTGTTTTCTCCATGTTTAGCTTGTACTCTGCCGGATTTTCTATAAAATTTTCGAAACCTCAAATAAATTATAATTTCAATAAATGACTTAAATGAATTATATTTCACAAGTTATATTCAAAACTATGATAAAAATTAATTAAGATAAAATAGAGTGTTCCGGTACACCGTGTGACATAACTTACTCGGATATACTGTAGACGGGTAAGGGGTGTCACATTTAATGGTATCAGAGCACGGTTTAGGCGTTTCTGGGCCTAGATTGAGTCCATACCATGCATTGCATTTGTAAGAGTCGAGGTGACACTAATGCAGATCTGTTTGTCTTTCTTATTTTGAATAGGATATGGACCCTACATCACAGAGAGCAGTCGAGGAGGAAGTGGAGAGTCATGCTCCACCTGCAGCAGCTGAGACTGGGGGTAGGGGAGAACCTACTCCGCCAGCTCAAGCAGAGCCTGCTCAGCCTCCACAGGCCATGTTCCAGCAAATGGCCGAATTCTTCAGACAAATGACCGGGGTAATGCCAGCAGCACCACCACCACCACCTCCACAACCAAAATCACATCTAGAAAAATTGAGAAAGTTTGGAGCAGTGGACTTCTTTGGCAAGAGAGAAGATGATTCATGGTAGAGAATTGGTTGAACAGAGCAGCAGAGTTTTAAAACAACTCCACCGCACTGCAGCAAAATTTAGAGGTCTTTGTATCTCTGTTGCAAGATGATGCATATGAATGGTGGGACACGGTATCCAGTGAAGTGTAGCCAGAAGTTATAACTTAGGACTTCTTCCTCTCCGAATTTAAGAAGAAATATGTGGGTAGTGTATACCTGGAAGAGAGAAGAAGAGAGTTCATTAATCTGAGGCAGAGACAGCTGTCAGTGGCCGAGTATGAAAAGGAATTTGTCAGATTAAGCCGCTATGGAAGGGAGATAGTCCCTAATGAGGCCGAAAGGTGTAAGAGATTTGAAGAGGGATTAAATGACAACATAAAGGTCATGATCACTGCCTTGGGGATCACCGACTTCACCAAGTTAGTGGAAGCTACAATAAAAGTTGAAAAAGTAAGAATAAGTGAGCAGACCAGAAGAGAGAGACAACAGAAGAGGGGCCCAGGTCAGACTAGTTCATCTCCTACATTTGGGAAGAAGTTCAAAGCTCCACCTGCACAGAGTTCAGGTCAGCCACAAGGTCGTGGTCACCTCAGGGGCCCAGTTACGCTTACCCCTAGGAGAGGTCAGTCCACACCATCAGTGGGCAGCTCTCTAGGGATGGGGTTCAGGGGACCAGCCCCAGCAACTTCTGCATGTCCACATTGCCTGAAGTGGCATAAGGGGGAGTGTTGGAGAGTGACTGGTGCCTGCTTAAGGTGTGGGTCAACAGAGCATCAGTTGAAGAACTGTCCACGCAGAACTACTACAGCTGCTCCAACACAAGCAGACAGACCTGCTCCTGCACCACAAAGGGGTAGGAAATCTGGCAAATCTGACGCAGTGGGACCATCACAGAGGCCTGCATCTGAGCCAGCAGAGAGGCCTGATAACAGACCACCTGCCAGAGCTTATGCCATGAGAGCTCAGGAGGAGCAAGATGCCCCGGACGTCATCAGGGGTACGTTCTCCCTCTACAATACATCTGTGCATGCATTGGTGGATCCAGGATCCACTCATTCATACATCTGCATCAACCTACCCGTAGAAAGGGGGATACTAGTAGGGGAGAGTGACCAAGACATTCTGGTCACTAATCCATTGGGCCACAGTGTAGTGGTGAACAAAGTATACAAGGGTTGCCCGTTAAGGATTCAGGGGTATGAATTTTTGGCAGACCTGATTGAGTTGCCCTTCCACGAGTTTGACGTGATTTTGGGAATGGACTGGTTGTCACGTCATCAGGCAATAGTTGATTGCAAATTGAAGAGAATTTCTCTGAAAACTTCTGAGGGTAATGAGATCACTGTTGTGGGTGAAAGGACAGATTTCTTGTCCAATGTTATCTCAGCCACAGTTGCAAGAAGAATGATGAGAAAAGGCTGTGAAGCCTACCTAGCACATGTGGTGGATACTAGGCAGGCTAAGCCAAACCTGAGTGATATACCCACAGTAAGAGACTTCCCAGAGGTATTTCCTGAAGAATTGCCCGAATTGCCACCAGAAAGGGAAGTTAAATTTGCTATTGAGACACTACTGGGTACAGCACCCATTTCCATTGCTCCTTATAGGATGGCACCCACTGAATTGAGGGAGTTGAAAACTCAACTGCAAGAGTTACTTGATAAGGGGTTTATACGCCCCAGTGTGTCACCATGGGGAGCTCCAGTGCTGTTTGTGAAAAAGAAGGATGGGACTTTGAGGTTATGCATCGATTACCGGCAGTTGAATAAAGTGACTGTGAAGAACAAATATCCGTTGCCTAGAATTGATGATTTGTTTGATCAATTGAAGGGAGCAGGAGTATTTTCTAAAATTGATCTCAGATCAGGGTATCATCAGTTGAGGGTGAAAGATGCAGATGTGCCAAAGACTGCATTCAGGACCCGATATGGGCATTATGAGTTCCTAGTGATGCCCTTTGGCTTAACGAATGCACCAGCAGCATTCATGGACCTTATGAACCGTATCTTCCATCCATACTTAGAACGGTTCGTAGTGGTCTTTATTGATGATATTTTGGTGTATTCCAAGACCAGGGAAGAACATGATGAGCATTTGAGGATTATTTTGCAAACCCTGAGAGAAAAGAAGCTGTATGCTAAGTTGTCCAAGTGTGACTTCTGGTTGAATGAGATTGCATTCCTTGGACACATAGTGTCAGCTGATGGGATTAGGGTGGATCCCAAGAAAATAGAAGCAGTGATGGAATGGAAGCCTCCCGTAAATACAACCGAGGTCAAGCTTCTTGGGGCTAATCGGGTATTACAGAGATTTGTGAAGGATTTTCCTTAATAGCCGCTCCAATGACCAAGTTGTTACACAAGAATGTTAGATTTGACCGAATGACAAGTGTCGCACAGTTTTGAGAAGTTGAAGGCTATGTTGACAGAGGCACCAGCAGCACAACAAAGGTCGTGAAAGGACTTTGTGGTCTACAGTGATGCCTCTCATAATGGGTTAGGGTGTGTATTGATGCAAGAGGGGAAAGTGGTCGCTTATGCTTCCAGGCAGCTAAGGCCACATGAACAAAATTACCCTACCCATGATCTAGAGCTTGCAGCAATTATCTTCGCACTGAAGATATGGAGGCATTACTTGTATGGTGAAAAGTGCTATATTTACACAGACCACAAGAGTCTAAAATATTTGCCAACTCAGAAGGAGCTCAACCTTAGACAGAGGCGATGGATTGAGTTCCTGAAGGACTATGATTGTGTAATTGACTACCATCCTGGGAAGGCCAATGTAGTTGCTGATGCTTTGAGAAGAAAATCCATGATAGCTTTGAGATCATTGAATGCCCGTCTATCTTTGGTTCGAGATGGAGCTATTTTGGCTGAGTTGCAAGTGAGGCCAAACTTGTTACAGTAGATTTTAGATGGGCAGAGGGTAGATGAGAAGCTAATGGCTATTATGAGCAAAATCCCAGGGGGAAAAGCAACTGACTATGAGGTAAAAGCAGATGGGTGTCTATACTACAAAGGAAGACTGTGTGTACCAGATGATGGGGAATTGAAGGCCAGTATTCTAAAAGAGGCACACACCAGTGTGTATGCTATGCACCCAGGAAGTACAAAAATGTATCATGATCTAAAACTTCAGTATTGGTGGCCTGGTATGAAGAAGGACATAGCTGACTATGTGACTAAATGCTTGACATGTCAGCAAGTCAAGGCAGAACATCAAGTTCCATCAGGTTTGCTACAGCCTCTTCGCATACCTGAATGGAAATGGGATCGGGTCACCATGGATTTTGTAAGTGGTCTACCTCTCACCCAGAAGAAACATGATGCAGTATGGGTGATAGTGGATAGATTGACAAAGTCAGTACACTTTCTGCCAGTTAGGACTGACTACTCACTGGAGAAGTTAGCAGAATTGTATATCAGTGAGATAGTTAGACTACATGGAATTCCACTTTCCATCATATCTGATTGAGACCCAAGGTTTACATCGAGATTTTGGAAGAAGTTGCACGAGTCCTTGGGTACACAACTCCACTTCAGCACAGCTTTCCATCCTCAGACGGATGGGCAATCAGAAAGAGTAATCCAGGTAAATAATTGAAACCAATTGAATTAATACAAATATTGAACTAAAATGATAATAATAACATGAAATATATGTCAGGTCCTTGAGGATATGCTGAGGAGTTGTGTCATTGAATTTGAGGGAAGTTGGGATAAATACCTCCCACTGGCAGAATTTGCATACAGCAATAGCTACCAAGCTAGCATCCAAATGGCCCCATATGAAGCACTGTATGGGAGAAAATGTAGAACTCCAGTGTGCTGGACTGAATTGGGCGAAGACAAACTGGTAGGCCCAGACTTGGTGAAACAGACTGAAGAGAAAGTGAAACTAATCAAAGCTAATCTGAAGGTTGCCTCAGATAGACAGAAATCTTATGCTGACCTAAAGAGAAAAGAAATAGAATATGCGGTTGGCGACAAAGTGTTCCTCAAGGTGTTACCATGGAAAAAAGTACTGAGGTTTGGAAGAAAAGGTAAGTTAAGCCCTAGGTTCATTGGCCCATATGAAGTCATTGAACGTGTGGGTCCAGTGGCCTATAGGCTAGCTTTACCACCAGAGCTGGACAAGATCCACAATGTGTTCCACGTGTCTATGCTAAGAAGATACCACTTAGATCCTTCACATGTCATATCCATGGAAGAAATTGAAGTAAAACCGGATTTGACATATGAGGAAGAACCCATACGGATTCTGGCTCGGGAAGTGAAAGAATTGAGGAATAAGTAGATTCCACTGGTGAAAGTGCTTTGGAGGCACCACAACACCGAGGAGGCAACTTGGGAAAGTGAAGAGACGATGAGGCAATAGTTCCCTCAACTTTTTGCATCAGGTAAAATTTAGAGGACGAAATTTAAATTAGAGGGGAAGAGTTGTAACACTCTCCCTGTAGCAACTCCGTACATTCTATTGTTCCGGTGACCAGTGTCGGTCCGGACAGCTAGAACGTTCGGAAAAATATTTAAACTAAAGTGAGGGACCATAATTAACTCAAATATTAATAAGAAAAATTTAGAAAAAATTTTAGAAATAAAATACAACTAAGTCAAATGAGCCGGTGCCCAAGCGATGGGTAATCCAGTGGGAAGTTGCGGTCCTCGCAACTAGGAGCCCTAGACCCGAGAGAAAATTCATAAAATAATTTTTGGGACTCCAGAGAAAGGTCATTGAGGTTCCTATGGCATTAGAATGCCAAGAAAATATTTAGAAACATTTTTCAATCGGTACAGACAATTTTGACCCGTTAAGCCAAACGGAGGGCATTTTGGTCATTTTGCCTTCAGAGGCGATTTTTGGCCGACTTGTCCAGTTAAGTAAATAATTATTATGATCTAAAATATGAATAAATATTGGTAAAAATTGAATTGAAAATGAGTAGAGAAGAAAAGAAAAAAAAAAGGAAGAAAATACCAATTATGACATCATATGATGTCATTAAACACTTACCTACCAATTATGGATAAGAATACAGCAAAACCTCATAAAAATCCAGCAGCCATCACCTTCACAAAACTCACCCATAGCTCTCAAATTCCATAGCCAAACCTCCATTGATTCTCAACCAAAGCTCCATTTCCCTCTTCATTTCACCATAAACCCTCCTACTCCTTTCACTAAAACTCATCCTTACACCTTGAATAACCCTTAGGCAGCAAAAAGAAAGAGAAAAGGTGAAGAATTAGAGCTCTTGAAAAGCTCTCAAGTGAGGTTAGTGCCATATTTTTCTCTCTCACTCCTTTTAATTCTTATTAGAACATCAAATTAAGTTAAGGAATTGTAAAATTTGAAACAAATTATACATGTTAGAGTTTCTTCAAATTTTTGATAGCCATGAACTTTCTTGAGTTTGATGGCTTTGAATGGAATTAAAATCTAGGGGTGTCCCTTGATGTGTATAAGTGAATTAAAAACCTTAGTTGTATGTATAATGTAAGATTGAAGAAATTAGGAATTAGGGTTTTGAGAGAAATTAGGGTTTTACTTATGTAATGGTGAATGAAAATTTTAATGGTCAATTAGTGACCATTTAAGGTAAGTTGACCATAATTTGGAGTGAATTATAGCATTACAAACTGATTTGGTATGCTGCCTAGTGAGAGCAGCAGGTGTGGCTGTGAGTCCAGCCTGTTTGGACAGCCATAACTTTGGCTGTGTAGGTTTAATTGGTGTTTAGCCAATTGGACATGGAACTAGACACATAATGGCACAATTTTGGTGAAGAAACTATGCCCAAAAGACCAAAGCAAGTGGACCAAAAACTGGCCCCAATCCGGATGTCCTGCAACCAGATTCTGCAGAATGACCAAATGAACAGTAATTGTTCATTTGGCCATAACTCATTGTAGAATGGCCCAATTGACCTGAAATTTTTACAACAACAAGTTAAGATATAGACAAACAACTTTCATGCAGAAATCTATCCCAAATTATGATCAGAACCTATCCAACAAGGCAGTTGCAATCACTGTTCACTGCACTGTAGATATGGTCAGTTCTGCAATTTTTCAATCCGGCCAGCTGTGGTTTTTGGACCATAACTGGAGCTACAAAACTCCAAATTAAGTGATTCAAAAAAAGAAATTCAACTAGACAAAATAAGGAACAACTTTCATGTTTATCACTTTCTCAAATTCCCATTGCAATAGTAACTAATGGAACAGTAAAATTAGGGTACAAAAACTGAAAATTCTGCTCCCTTAGTTTTAAGCTTAGGAATGGTATTGGTGATTAATTCCAACAAGTTTTGAATGCAAAATGTGGTACATTGGGAGTGTTAAAACCAATGTACCTATTTTCTATGCAAAAGTCAACATTTTTGTTGACTAGTGAAGTGAATAGTGACACCAAAACTTGAAATTCAAAAATTGAAGAATTCAAAAGTATCAAATGCCCTAGTATACCTAACAAGATTGGTTTGGATAGTTTAGCATGCAATAGGGTTCAGTTAGCAGTACTGCACATGGCATTATGCCATTCTGTGATTTCATGGCTTTTAGCCATTCTGACATTGTGTTGATATTTGGCCTTGTGCCTATTGTCATTACAGTTTATTAGCTGTTCTGTTGCACACCGGGAGATGCATATGTGACCGATGGTGTGATAGCCCGAGGTACTAGATACCCAGTGCCATTTTACCCGTTTATCCAAATTCGATGCCCAAGATAGGTTACTTGGGCAACCAAAAATGAAAGTGGATAAATTTAATGAAATAATGAATATAACAAGTACAAAACAAGTAAGACATCGATACATTCAATACATATTTATTTTTTGTTATTTCCTTTATTTTATTATTGCACCACTAAGAATTATTGCTTAGCTCATTGCTTTTGCCACGCGTAGGTTCTGGAGATACTAACCGAGAGCCCAGTAGACCGCAGACTGGGTGAGACCTCCTGCAGCTCTGCATAGTGTCTGTGTCACCTCACCATCCACAGTGCATTGGTAGGACACTAGGTTTCATTTTGGTATTTTGTAATTAACTTTTATTTCCTTTTATATAATTGAAACTTATGTAATGTATTTTGATGTTCATGTAAATAATGAAAATTGTGGTTATTAATGGAAAATTTGAGTATTTATTTATTGTTTGTATATGTGTACCATGAGAAATGAATGTTTGAGTAATGGAAAGGTTGTTGAAAATCATATTGAGACTTTGTTGATGAAATGGAGTTGGGATTGTTTGGAAATGATTTTGGAAGTGTTTTTCACAGGTTCCGAAGAACTATTTTCTCCATTTTTAGCCGGTACTCTGCCGGATTTTCTATAAAATTTTCGGAACCTCAAATAAATTATAATTTCAATAAACGACTTAAATGAATTATATTTCACAAGTTATATTCAAAACTATGATAAAAATTAATTAAGATAAAATAGAGTGTTCCGGTACACCGTGTGACATAACTTACTCGGATATACTGTAGACGGGTAAGGGGTGTCACATTCGTAGTCTCTCAAGAGTCTTGGTCTGTCATTATTATGGGCCATGGTTGGAATTTCAAGATCTCCTTGACCGTGCTCTTGATGTTTCCTTTCCCTCCCGGTGGCTTTAAGAGTTCTGTCTATCTCCGTGTCACACCCTACTCCCCTGTAAGATGTAACATGATCTCGTAGTACACCTAATGAATTACTGTACTTCGCCTACTGATAATCCATTAAATATACTACAAGGGATTTTAAAACAATTTTCATAAAATTTAAATCATCGATTAAAATTTAGTGTTATAAAATTTTTTTCAAAATTTCGGCAAAGTGCCTGTTGTATTTTGAGAAAATAGTTCTTCAAAACCTGCAAAGAACACACTCCCAATATGTTATCTAAAATACAACTTCAATAACTTCATTTGAACCCATAATTTAAATCTCAATAATAAAATCATTCTCCTCATAAAAGAAACATTTCATTGATTATAAGACTCAATTAATTTTACAAAACTATTCAGATAAATGAAATCCCAAATTTACATTTACAATAATTTACATTTAATTACATACCAAAATATTTTACAAGAGTTTTTATACAACTGCTCAAATAATTTACATACATATTATTACATGCATACATCAAAACCTATGTACATGGGTATACCTATGATATACCTGGAGCTGATCTGAATGTGTCTTCAAAGAAACTTACTCACTGCTTTATGCTCTTCTTACCTGCGACAGCATACAAAGCTATCGCTGAGTGGTGAACTCAGTGGTGCACAACTATAATTTAAAACATAGTATAATATACATCGACAAAATTTACAGCAAATAATTTGAAAATCTGAATACTCATCAAATTCCAAAACTCAAAATATTCATTGCCAATAGTGTAAATTATTTGTATGAAATGAATTTGATTACGAAATTCAATTTATCAAATCATGACTAACCATTTAAGGTAGCTCCAACAAAATCAATTATATATAAATTATAACTGAAATCACAATTCTTTACTATTCAAAAACATTATGTATCTCAAAAACCATGTTGTATCTCAAAAACCATGTTGTATCTCAAAAATCATGCTGTATCTAAAAAATCATGCTGTATCTCAAAAATCATTCTTTATCTAAAAAATCATGCTGTATCTCAAAAATCATTCTTTATCTCACTAACTATGCAAGACTAATCCGAAAGGGCCATGTCCGAAGTGATTCTAACTCCCTATGGTCGGGGAGGTCGAATCAAATTCTAACTCCCTATGGTCGGGGAGGTCGAATCATCGTGCACAGTATACACCACAATAATGAATCTTCTGCAAGGACCATAACGATAAAAAAAACTTAGATCTAACCTCAAATTAGAGGAAAATCTAAGCCTGTGCACGTACCATGGTAATCAAAACACAACTAACTCCATTGTCTTCTCAACAAATAAGAGAGACGAGTAATAACCTAGTCAAGCATCTATAGTGAGATATAAAATAATATCACAATCCTTTTAGTGAGCATAAATCACAATATAATTTGATTCGAATTCAATTCCAATATCCAATAATTTTTTATGCTCATCACAATTCAAATCATAAATTTGCATTTTTTCATGAAAATTACCATCACAATTCAAAACATGTTCTATCACAATTTTCCAAAACATAATTTATTCAATCCATAAGAATGCTTAATACTTGTGGAAATACCATTTCACAAAGCTAAATTCATACATACTATAACAATTTCAATAATCATTGAATTAAATCCAATGCTTGTTAAACATAATACATAAGAAAAATATGTCATTTAATCATATGAAATATTCAAAACAAAATCAGTTAAAAACTAGTTGTGCACAAACCTCTGATAACTGTCTCTTGGCTCTGACTCAGTGTTTCCTTCCCCTTCCCTGAGTCTTTGCTAACTGAGAAACACAATTTTGGAGTGCTTCAGTACTCATTTAAACTGTCTCTAAGAATAAGGTTCAATAATTAATTTATCGAATTCTATTATTTCCTTAGTCAACCTAAGATGTCAACCCTCGATGCAGTCTAGGTGAATTAGGTTTTAATGTTACCAATATGTCATATTTGTAGCCTTTTAGTATTGGTACATGTTACCAAATTCATTTCCATGTATATTGCGTTTTATTGCAATTTATCGGATCCCGGTATACTAATTTGACCTAGTCGGATGACCTAGTTCCCTCGGCTTTCGGGTTTCGGTGAAAATTACAAACTTGTAGATCTATGTCTTATTGCACACGGGGAAAAATTTCAGGTCATTATGAGTTTACTAGACCAAGTTATGGTCATTTTACTATTGCTGGTCAAAATGTACAAAAATTGGTCACTTTAGGTCATTTTAGGTCATTTTAGGTTCGGCCAGCTTTTAGACCCGAAGTTGTGCAAGCTGTTTGACTTGCTTATGGTCATTTCTGGGCTTTGGTGTCTTCATAAGACTTGTAAATATAGGTCTTAACTATTCATGGTCAAAATTTCAGGTCAATTGGACCTGTTTTGAGTTAGTTATGGCCAAAACACTAACTGTTGCCCAAATGGTAAATTTTTAGGCCTTAATTGCACTAATCCGGATTTGGTCACTTTTCAAGTTACCTTACAAGCAGAATTTTGGTAAGCTTCCTTCATGAAAGTTGGCACATTTTGTGTCTAGTTTCACCTCCAATTAGTCTCATACCAATTGGAGCCACACACTTAAGGTTCTAGGCCCATAACATAAACTGCCCTATTGCATTTGTTCATTACTCATCAAAGGATACTTTCAACACTTACCAAACTATACATTCATGCCAATTCTGGTTTGTACCCTAACCTAAATACATTTCACAACATATTGTTGGTTATTTTGGCAGCTTATAATCACACTCAACATGCACCATTTAGTACAGAATTTTTGAAGCTCAAATTACAACAATTCAATCACCTAACCTAGCTCATTTACATGTCCAACCTCACACCATCATACATATACCCAAGCTGCCATAGCAACTATCACAATTCAACATTAATATTCCATAAACAAAACACGAAATAACATCTTTATGGTTCACCAAACCAAGCTACTGATTCATGCATTATACTCTATTAATTTCCAAGCTTCCAATTTCAAATACACATCACCCAAATTAATTCCTACACACATAAACATTTAATCAACCCTTTAATCTACCATTTACAAGCAAGAATAAACTGTCCTCAAGGAGTTTCCATGGCTACCAAAAATAAACATCTCCCTTAATACATCAATCTCCAAAAATCTTTCCACAATTCAACTACCCATATCATCCACACAAACTTTAATGAAGCAAGCATCAAAAATACCTACTTACCACTTTTGAAACTCTTTAAAACTTCACCAAAACTTGTTCTTATTGCTGCCTATCTACTGCCCAAGTGGTGTAGAACAACTTTAGTGAAGGAATCAAGTGGAAAAATGGCTTGGAGATGAGAGAATGGAGCTTGCATGGAGCTTCGAAGCTTTGGCCATGGAGGATTCTTTCAAGAGCATTTCGGCTGGACTTTGGGAGGTTGAAGAAGATGGATTATTTCTGTCCAAAATGAAGGTTAATGGTCCACTTAAGGGAGTTAGTGGACCACTAAGTGAAGTTTAATATTTATTTAATCTTAAATTCCCAAATTCTCACATTTAACCCCTTACTTTTGCTATTTAATTAATATACCACCAATTTAATTTTTCATGACATTTTCCAAGTGTAATATCATGTATTTTTAATGGAAATTAAGGTCAAAAGACAACTCTAGGTGTCAAATGTCCACAATGCCCCTTTTCGGGTTACATTCCCGATTTTTCAATAACACCGGGTTTTATCCGTTTTTCGATTTCTCACTTTTCTTTGTACTAATTAATTAATTTTTCTTTGATATTTCTAATGGTATTTATACTTCAATAGGTGTCTATTTAAGTCCTAAAAAAAATTTTCAGGGTTTCCCGCAGTCTAGGGCTAGTCAACGGTCCATGCCGTGACTTCCCGGTGCGGTCACCCATCGCTAGAGTTCTCGGCTCGCTTAACTTGGTTACATTTCTTTGCTATTATTTTTTCTTTGTTTTTCTTGTATTTTCTTTTCTTGTATTTCATTATTTTATGTCTCCTCACTCATATCAAAGTGTAGTTCTAGGCATTTAGCTGTCCGGACAACACTGGTCACTGGAATAGTAGAACACATTGCCGAACTTAGGGTTGTTACAATTCTCCCCCCCCCCCCATAAAATAAATTTCGCCTCGAAATTTTATCTGGCATTAGTCTCTGAACAGCTGTGGGTGCTGTCTCCCAATATCCTCTTCATGTTCCCAAGTAGCTTCCTGGCCTGAATGATGGTTCCACAGCACTTTAACCAGGTGTAACTGTTTGTTCCTCAGCTGCTTCACCTCATATGCCAAAATTTCTATGGGTTCTTCATCATACGAGAGGTCTGGATTTACCTTAATCTCTTCAACTAATAGTACATGAAATGGGTGAGATCTGTACCTCCTTAACATGGACACATGAAAGACACTGTGTATCCTTGTTAACTCCGGAGTTAATGCCAACCGATATGCCAAAGGACCCACTCTTTCCAGAATCTCATATGGTCTGATGAAACGAGGACTCAGTTTCCCCTTTCTGCCAAATCTCATAATCCTCTTCCAAGGAGAAACTTTGAGGAATACCTTATCACCCACTGTATATTCAATATCTCTTCTCTTCAGACCAACATAGGACTTCTGATGGTCTGATGCTGCCTTGAGTCTATCTCTGATCAATCTGATCTTTTCCCCTGTCTGCTGAACAATTTCTGGCCCAATCATCTTCCTTTCACCTACTTCATCCCAACATAGGGGAGATCTGTACTTCCTGCCATACAAAGCTTCATATGGAGGCATCCCAATGCTTGATTGGTAGCTGTTGTTATAAGCAAACTCAATCAAAGACAAGTGTGTATCCCAACTACCTTCAAACTCAATCACACAAGCCCGTAGCATATTCTCCAATATCTGAATTACCCTCTCAGACTGGCCATCTATCTGTGGGTGGAATGCCATACTGAAGTTCAATCTAGTTCCTAGGGCTCTCTGAAGACTACCCCAGAATCTAGAAGTGAACCTAGGATCTCTATCAGATACAATCGATACTAGTACTCCATGCAGTTTTATAATCTCATTTATGTACAATCTAGCCAATCTTCCCAGGCTATAGTCCATCCGGACTAGCAAAAAGTGAGCAAACTTGGTTAGTCTATCAACTATAACCCATACTGCATCATGACTATTCTGTGTCCTCGAAAGTCTCATCACAAAATCCATAGTTATCTGTTCCCTTACAATGTTTCATAGGGTGCCACTTGTATGCTAGCTTGACACTTATTAATGTATACAAATTCTGTTAGTGGGATGTATCTGTCCCATCTCCCCTCGGATTCAATGACACAAGTTCTCAGTATATTCTTGAGGGCTTATCACATATTACAGGTTATTATTATCATTTCATTTCATTATTTATAGAAACTCAATGAGTTTCAAAATTTACCTGAATCACTTGTTTCGACTGTCCATCTGTCTGAGGATGATAAGTCCTACTGATATCTCTAAGCTTATAGCAATTACTGTGGTACAGGTAATTCACATTAATGTAACTGAGTCATTGACTCTAGCTACCTTACAAGTGTAGTCATTTGATAGGCTAGTTCTAAAGTTTTAAATTTCTTACTAGAATTTTCACATTTATTTCCCGTAATAGTACTCTATTTGGGCGCAACTGTATCAATTTATAGATTACTTACAATTATTCTTAATTTATTATACCACGAGGAAGCAAGTAGCTCTACATAATAATCCCGTGTCGGTACTGTAATCTGCAGCTTACAATACAAACATCGAGAACATTACATAGTCACTACGTTATAACCTCATGGACTAGGTTTTCTAACATCTTATCTTTCTCGAACCCACTAATATCCTAAACCGATTCTGATTACAATATCCATTAATAATTACTAACAGTAATATCTTTGCCCTCATCTAGAGCAATTCTATTACTGTAACTTACTTTTAGGTCCTCTTGCCTTACATTAAGTAGGCTCGCCAATTAGCTTTATAATTTATGGTATGTTAGAAAATTCTTTTAGCTAACAATTCTTCCAAAATTAATGTCAATCATACTTGTGATTGTAGTTTTGATCCTAAAAGACTAGTCACTAACGCATCAAAATTTATTCCCCTGTAAAGGAATAGCAACAAAACATAGAATTCTAACACTAACATATAAATAAGTAGTGCTGGGATTAAATAATAACTCATTGTTTCTTTCAAAAATTAAGAACTTACCAGCAGCTACATCCGAAGTTTCTGCTCTTTCTCCTTGGCGCATAGTGGACGCTCTGACTGGTGCACTACTATATTCGGGTTGATTCACTGTGTTATAGTGGTGAGGAGTACCAACTTTATTTCTATCTCGACTCTAACTGACGGTCTGTGGACTCCAGAGAGCAGATCGAGGTGCTCTATTACAATCTTTAGCAAAGTGTCCAAGTTTTTCACAATTGTAGCAGGCTCTAGAGGCCTTACGACAAATACCTCTATGTAGCTTACCACAAACATGGTAGAAACAGGCAGAATAGGAACTTCTAGTTGTTCGACGACTAGATCTTGGTATTCTCTACCCTAATGATCTGCCTCTGTCATATCTCTGAGCTCGGGGTTCCTCAAATTCTTTTCTCTTCCCCAAATTACTGCTCGAGTTCTGACCTGTAGATTTCTCCCTCTTCTCTATTTCACACTGCCCTTGTGGGGTTGGAGTGCAGATTGGGCTTGGGTGTGATTATCAGCCATTTGTTGGAAGAAAGTGGCCATTTGCTGGGCCATTTGTGCAGTAATTTGCATTGGTAAAACTGGTACAGTCGGGCCTTCGACACTTTGTGGAGTTGGGGCCTCAACTTGTACTTCTGCCATCACGGACTGTTCTATTGTCTCATTCTTCTCTTCCATATCTTTTCACAAGATTTTCTATTCCTGTACAACCAACATAAGGAGATTCCTCACCATTAGTTCATATTTATGATGTAAATGTACTATATGTATCAAATATTTGAGTAGTTGTAGTTACCGACAAAAAGATTTCAAATTCACAGTTCGAAATTTACTTTAAAACCATTGCTCTGATACCACAAAACATGTCACACCCTACTCCCCTGTAAGATGTAACATGATCCCGTAGTACACCTAATGAATTACCGTACTTCGCCTACCGATAATCCATTAAATATACTACAAGGGATTTTAAATCAATTTTCATGAAATTTAAATCATCGATTAAAATCTGGTGTTATAAAATTTTTTTCAAAATTTCAGCAAAGTGCCAGTTGTATTTTGAGAAAATAGTTCTTCAAAACCTGCAAAGAACACACTCCCAATATGTTATCTCAAATACAACTTCAATAACTTCATTTGAACCCATAATTCAAATCTCAATAATCAAATCATTCTCCTCATAAAAGAAACATTTCATTGATTACAAGACTTAATTAATATTACAAAACTATTCAGATAAATGAAATCCTAAATTTACATTTACAATAATTTATATTTAATTACATACCAAAATATTTTACAAGAGTTTTTATACAACTGCTCAAATAATTTACATACATATTATTACATGCATACATCAAAACCTATGTACATGGGTATACCTATGATATACCTGGAGCTGATCTGAATGTGTCTTCAAAGAAACTTACTCACTGCTCTATGCTCTTCTTACCTGCGATAGCATACAAAGCTATCGCTGAGTGGTGAACTCAGTGGTGCACAACTATAATTTAAAACATAGTATAATATACATCGACTGTTAGTAGTATGTCCTAGAGCATATCATTTAGTATGTATCTTGTACATATTTTTATTAATAAAAGGCATTTCCACTTTTTCGTTTACATAATATATTTATGTGTAATAGAAAAGGTCCATTGATATTTTGTTAGAAATATTATTCTTAAGTTGTTAAGAATATGAGTGACAATATTTCTAATACAAAGTATCATAAATAGGTTCACAATCGAGGATACTTCATAATAAGGACATGACTTATCCAGAAAGATTGTATTCATGTTTGTTCCCAAGTTATTTATATGAGATATAAATAAGATGGAATGGTGAGTCTTATGCCAAATGACAAATATGATAGGCACTTATTAATGATAAGTAGGCCGAACCAGTGACACTTATGACAAGCACATGGAGTTTACTCTTGTCAATATTTTGTCATAAATCATATCAGTGCATATAATCTTTAGACCTGAGATAGCACAGTTATCTTGTATATAAGTAGTTTGAGTTTGATACTGCTTTCATACTTGTACTATGTATGGGTATATGGGCATGTGTTGGCTCCTACTAGTTATATATGGAGGTAGGTGTTGATCAAGATGGAATCTGTTCCTCTAAGTAAATAGAGATAAAATCCTATGTTCATTTAATTGTTCTTGATGTTTCAAGTTCCTGGCCAGGACAGATAGATTTATTCAGAAAAGAGTTTCTGATGAGAAAATCTTTTAATCAAGAACTGGAATTAAAAGAGAACATAATATTCATAGCAAATGGAGTTTGACATAAACCATGACTCCAGCTTGAGTTGGGATTTTGTAACAGAGAGATTCTAGTGCATGGTAACATATGATTATAGGTTCATTTAAGGTAAACCTTATTACTAATTGGGTGGCCATGGCATGCTATGCTAGGTGTTAACCATGGTCTATGAGGTGTATAAAATGATTTAGAGAAATCATTTATGATAAGAAAGAGTTCTGATGATATTAAGAGTTGATATCATGTCTCATTGCCAATTAGTGATGAGCCTAGTAAGTCACACACATACACAAGTTATCACCTATTTAAATATGATTTAATTAATTAATTAAAGAGTTTAATTGATTAATTAAATAGGTTTGGTTTGCAATTAAATTGCAAAGTCCCTAGCATGACTTGAAACCAAATCTAGATTATTGGATGTGTAGTATAAATTAAATTTATATTTAAAGTGTTTAAATATGAATTTAATTAATGAGAAATTAATTAATGGAGATTAATTAATTAATTTATATTTGATATAAATTAATTAGAAGAAGAAAAATAATTATTTTGGGTTAAGAACTCAAAATTAAGACACAGGGGCATTTTGGTCATTTCACAGTGTGACACGTGGCACCATGAGATGGTGACACATGGGATTACACATAAGCTTGCCAAATGTTTTTTAATCATGTAAGATGATTAAAATTAAGATTAAATATAGGTTTGACACTTGGCACAATGTGATTGGGTCACTTAAACCTAGAGCTAATCAAAGGGTGACATGTGGCAAGGGTTTAATGTGTTAACCTAGCTATTTAAGTGTGGTTATGAAAAGAAAAATAACTAGCAGCCACTCCTCTCCTTTGTCACGCCACTTTGAGGCTTTTCATCTATTTTTCTTCATCTCTCATCAATTCAAAGAGATTAGCCATCAATCTCTTGAATTAAGAACACTAGAAATTGTTTCTATTGTCCTGTTTACATCTCTAATCTCTTAAAAGGCAAAACTTGAATTTCTAATTAATAGAAAAGCTTTAGAAGCTGTTCAAGGGCTGCCATAGGTGTTCTTGGTGTGGACAAGCTAGAGGGACAACATCCGTGTCCGAAGACGAATCTCAAAGCGCGAGACACCTGCGATTGCATCAAGAGGTTAGTGTAATCATTCTTGATTTAATCTAGGGTTCTAAAATTAATCTGATTAATTTTAAAATCTTAAATGGCAAATACAGATCCAAAAACATATTAAAAGATTTTTAATATGTTGTTTATCACTGAAATCAAATAGATAAAAATAAATCTTGCATGATGCATGTGACCCTAGGTGAAAATTTTTGAATTCAATGGTATAAACTTGTGTTTTTCACGCTTCCGTTCCATCAATTGGTATCAGAGCCACTATATTTGCCATTTAGATTGTTGATTATATGATTTAATTGTGTGATTTGATCATGAGATGATTGATCCATTGTTGGTTACAATGGATGTGTAGCGGCACACATGGTGAAGCCACCATTGGTGGCGGCAACAATGGTTCTTCAAGGTAGCGCAAGGTTTGCTTTTTAATTTACAATTATTGTATGATCTAAAAGCTCATCCTATGTCTAATTAAATTGTTTAATTAGAATTTTAATCACACAATTAAATTATGATTCAAATTAGAATTTTAAAAATTGTTTGAATGTGATTCAAATCTGAACTTTAAAAGTTGTTTGAATGTGATTCAAATCTGAATTTTTAAAGTTGTTTGAATCATATTTAAATCTGATTTTTTAAAATTGATTGAATAAAATTCAGATCTGAATTTTTAAAAAATGTTTGAATGTGATTCAAATCTGATTTTTTAAAAAATGTTTGAATGTGATTCAAATCTGAATTTTTAAAGTTGTTTGAATGTGATTCAAATTTGAATTTTTTAATTTGTTTGAATGAGATTCAAATCTGAATTTTTAAATTTATTTGAATCATATTCAAATCTGGATTTTTAAGTTGAATATGAAATATTCAATTTAATTTAAGTATGTATGTTTTATTTAATTGTTAAATAGTGATATGCATGATGGATGATCATGGACTATAAAAGACCAATGTGATTGGATTTATTTCTTTTATGTTTCTTTGGGATTGTAAATTAATTAATTTATTTTAATTTATTTTGGGCATGTATTATTAAGTTTGTAATAATTTTTGGGTTGTAATTTCATTTATTTAAGTTCTTGTAAATTCGCCTTGGTATGCCAAGGATTACCATGTAATATTGGATTGTAAGAAGTTCAAGGAGGTCAAGAGCATTGGTGGGACCAGTGGGAGGAATTCAAGATCAAGTGTTGATTATGTACTCCTTCAGCAACTCTTGTAAAATGAATGAATGAATGAAATGCACCTAGGAATGCCCTGATTCAATTCTTGGTGGCTCAGAATTAAATCCCTTAGAAAGTCCATGATCATACCATATTTATTGCTTATCCATGAATGCATGAGATGTATGGGAATATATGCTATTATATGATATATGCATGCTAATTGGATAATGTGCAAAGTGAGACCTTAATAGTAATTAGAATGACCATAAAATCTTTCAAACAAATGATTAAGTTGGAAATGCTATAATTAAAGTAATTATAACATAGGCCCTCCATTGGGGCAATTATTTTAAGAAATTTTAAATAGTTGCATAAGATGCAATTAATTTAAGAGATTTTCTTAAGAATAATTGTTAAGTATGAGATGTTGTAAATATGTGAATGATTTAGTGGCCAATATTGGATGTACCTAAGGACATTAAAATTATTTGCATAATTACTGGCTTAATGGGATCAACTTAACTAATGCAAGATAAGTCAATAATGGATGTACCTGAGATTTTGAGCATTAGAGGCTAGGTAAAGGATTGAACCTCACATGAGATGTGATGGGCAAGGAGTTGCTCACTTATAGTTTATTGTAATTCCAATAATAGATGTACCTGAGGATGATCAATAGAATTATAAGAATTCAATCACCCACTAGAAATCCATCCAACTAGGATTTCCGTTTTCTACTTTGGAAGTGTAGGATTCGCTAAGTTAGTGGGAGTACCAATTTGATTAAAAGACCATAATCATTTTGGTTAATTACATGATACATTTACTAATTAATCTGGTTATTTTCTGCAGTTAATTTTCTGATAAAAATGAGCACAAAACAACCACCACCATCCAATATCCTTGCAAGCATACTTGATCACAATAGGTTGACAGGACCTAATCTATCTGATTGGCTAAGAAATTTGAAACTTGTCCTGAACCTTGAACATATAGGATATGTTCTAGATTCAAATGTTCCTGGTCCCTTACCTCCAGAGGCCACACAAGAGGAACATGAAACTTTGGACAAGTGGAAGGAGCATGATATGAGAGCTAAGTGTTACATGCTTGCTTCCATGAGTAATGAGTTACAGAAGCAACATGAGAACATGCAGAGTGCGAGTGAGATCCTCCTTCACCTACAAGAGTTGTATGGTGAGCATAGCAGGAATGCTAGGTATGAGATATCTAGACAGCTATTCCGTATGAGGATGTCTGAGGGACAGAATGTTGGGGATCATGTCCATAAGATGATGAGGCTAATTGAGTAGTTGGAACATCTTGACTTCAACATGGATTTCCAACTACAAACGGATTTGATCCTTCAGTCCCTTCCTGAGTCTTTTGGGAATTTTGTGACAAATTTCCATATGACTAAACAGGAATGCACCTTAGCTGGTTTACTCAACATGCTGGTTATTGCCCAAAAGAATATGCCAGGCAATAAAGGAAAAGAGGTAGCTTTGGTTGCATCTTTTTCTGCTGGAAAGTCCAACAAGAAGAAGGGCAATAAGAAAAAGAAACCTCAGATTCCTGGTCCTTCCAAGAAAATAGCTAAACAGAAAAGGAAGACTAAAGCTGATGGAGGCAAAGGAAAGTGTTTCCATTGCCAAAAGGATGGGCAATGGAAAAGGAATTGCCCAGAGTATCTTGCTTCTCTGAAGGACAAGAAGGATACACCTTCGGAAGGTATGTCCATATCTTGTTATTTAGATTCTGATGATACTCATAGTTCATCTACTGACTTGGTTTTGAATCTGGTGCCAGTTCTCACATTTCTAATGATATGCAGGAACTAGCAAATGGTAGTAGCTTGCGTTCTCAAGATATTAGAGTCTGGATTGGCAATGGCTCAACTGTTGAAGCTTTAGCCATAGGATCTAAATCTTTTTACATGTTTGGACATGTTATGTGTTTAGATAATATTTTATATGTACCTGATGCTTTTAAGAACATCATTTATATATCTAGTTTGACTAGAAATGGCTATGAATTCCAGTTCACTGATGATGTTTGCAATATTTATTTTGGAAATAAATATGTTGGTTCGGGTTATATGAATGATGGTCTTTATTATTTGGATAATAATGACAAACACAAATTGAATGCAAGTGATCTAAAAGAATGCAATGCCATGGTGAAAACCAACTCAAGTTCAAAATATATTTGGCACTTAAGGTTATGTCATGTTGCAGAAGATAGGATTGCAAAACTGGAGAAAATGGGGATTCTATCCTCATTGGACTCTGAGCCTACTCCAACTTGTGAATCTTGCCTTCAGGGCAAAATGACTAGATCACCCTTTGTTGGACAAGGGCTAAGAGCTGAAAATATTTTGGAGCTAATACATAGTGATGTATGTGGTCCATTTAAAGAAATGGCTAGAGGGGGTTTTCATTATTTTATTACCTTTACTGATGATAAATCAAGGTTTGGGTATTTGTATTTGATGAAATACAAACATGAATCTTTTGAAAAGTTCAAAGAATTTAAATCAGAAGTAGAAAATCAAACAGGAAAGAGTATTAAAGCTCTTCGATCAGATCGTGGAGGTGAATATTTGAGTACTGAATTTGATGAATACTTGAGAGAGCATGGCATTGTTTCTCAGCTGACTCCTCCAGGAAACCCATAGCTGAATGGTGTATCTGAAAGGACAAATCGTACCCTATTGGATATGGTACGTAGTATGATGAGCTATACTGATATGCCAATCTTCTTTTGGGGATTTGCATTAGAATCAGCTTTGTATATTCTGAATAGGATTCCATCAAAATCAGTTTCTTCCACACCTTATGAGATATGGCATGGAAGAAAACTAAGTCTTAAGCATGTTAAGATTTAGGGGTTGTCCAGCTTATATCAAAAAGCTGAACACTAATAAATTGGAGACCAGATCAGAAAAAGGTCGATTTGTTGGATATCCAAAAGATAGTTTTGGATATTATTTTTATTTGTCTACTTCACAAAAGGTTGTGATAAGTAGAGATGCCACATTTCTTGAACAACAGTTTGTTCAAGAAGGAGGCAAAGGTAGGCAAATAGAGTTAGAATTGGAGAATTCTGACCAACCAACATATCAGATGGATATAGATCCATCTAGTCAACCTATACCCGTTGATGAAACATCTACAGCTGTTCCTCGTAGAACAACCAGGGTATCTCACCCACCAGTGAGATATGGTTTTCTTCATGAAGAAGAACAAGAGTTGTCTACTCATGAAGAAGTAGATCATGGAGATGATCCACTTACCTAGGAAAAAGCTATATCAGATATAGACTCTTCAAAATGGATTGATGCTACGAAATCCGAGATTGATTCCATGTATAAGAATCAAGTTTAGGATCTTGTTGACCCACCTGAAGGTATTGTACCTATAGGGAACAAATGGGTTTTCAAGAAGAAAATTGGTTCTGATGGAAAGGTAGAGACCTATAAGGCAAGACTAGTAGCGAAAGGGCTTCGCCAAAGGCAAGGAATCGACTATGAGGAGACTTTCTCGCCTGTTGCCATGCTTAAATCAATTAGGATTTTATTAGCAATAGCTGCATACTATGATTATGAGATTTGGCAGATGGATGTCAAAACAGCTTTTCTCAATGGATACATTGAAGAAAACATTTTCATGGAACAACCTAGGGGATTTGAATCCCAAGATGGTTCCAAGGTATGCAAGCTTAAGCGATCCATTTATGGGTTGAAACAAGCTTCGAGGAGTTGGAACATCCGTTTTGATGAAGCCATTAAATCCTTTGGTTTTATAAAAAATGAGGATGAGCCATGTGTATATAAGAAGGTTAGTAACAGTGCTATCACTTTCCTTGTCTTATATGTGGATGACATATTGTTGATGGGTAATGACACAAGTATGTTGACAACTATAAAGGTATGGTTGTCAAATACATTCTTCATGAAAGACTTAGGGGAGGCAACCTATATTCTTGGGATTCGCATCTATAGAGATAGAGCGAAAAGAATAATTGGTTTATCCGAAAATCTATATTTGGAAAAGGTGTTAAAGAGGTTTAACATGCTTGATTCCAAGAGAGGATTGTTACCAGTGAGACATGGTATCCATCTTTCTAAAGAGATGTCTCCAAAGACACCTGAAGAAAGAGATAAGATGGCCAGGATTCCATATGCTTCGGCTATTGGAAGTTTAATGTATGCAATGTTGTGTACTAGGCCGGATATCGCATATGCTGTTAGTTTGACTAGCAGGTATCAATCCAATCCAGGTTTGGAACACTGGATAGCTGTCAAGAATATCCTTAAGTACTTGAGAAGAACTAAGGATTTATTCTTAATTTATGGAGGTGGAGACTTGCAATTGGATGGTTTCCAATCAGATATCGATGATAGAAAGTCTACCTCTGGATATGTGTTCATTTGCAATGGAGGTGCAGTCAGTTGGAAGAGTTCCAAACAGAGCACGACTGTAGATTCCACTACAGAGGCTGAGTATATTCTTTGCATCGAATCTTTGCAAAGGAAGCTGTTTGGATAAAGAAGTTCGTGACAGAACTTACAGTAGTTCCTTCCATTGAGTCAGCAGTTCCACTACACTGTGACAATAATGGAGCAGTCATACAGGCTAAGAAACCAAGGTCTCACCAGAAATTCAAACACATAGAAAGGCGCTACCACATTATCAGAGAAATAGTTGGGCGAGGCGATGTAGCCATGCAGAAAATAGCATCAGCTGAAAATCCAGCTGATCCATTCACTAAGCCTATGTCACAGACTTAGTTAGACCGACATCTTGAGAAGATAGGTCTAAGATATTATAATGAATGGCTCTAGTGCTAGTGGGAGATTGTTAGTAGTATGCCCTAGAGCATATCATTTAGTATGTATCTTGTATATATTTTTATTAATAAAAGGCATTTCCACTTTTCCGTTTACATAATATATTTATGTGTAATAGAAAAGGTCTATTGATATTTTGTTAGAAATATTATTCTTAAGTTGTTAAGAATATAAGTGACAATATTTCTAGTACAAAGTATCATAAATAGGTTCACAATCGAGGATACTTCATAATAAGGACATGACTTATCCAGAAAGATTGTATTCATGTTTGTTCCCAAGTTATTTATATGAGATATAAATAAGATGGAATGGTGAGTCTCATGCCATATGACAAACATGATAGGCACTTATTAATGATAAGTAGGCCGAACCAGTGACACTTATGACAAGCACATGGAGTTTACTCTTGTCAATGTTTTGTCATAAATCATATCAGTGCATATAATCTTTAGACTTGAGATAGCACAATTATCTTGTATATAGGTAGTTTGAGTTTGATACTGCTTTCATACTTGTACTATGTATGGGTATATGGGCATGTGTTGGCTCCTACTAGTTATATATGGAGGTAGGTGTTGATCAAGGTGGAATCTATTCCTCTAAGTAAATAGAGATAAAATCCTATGTTCATTTAATTATTCTTGATGTTTCAAGTTCCTGGCCAGGACAGATAGATTTATTCAGAAAAGGGTTTCTGATGAGAAAATATTTTAATCAAGAACTGGAATTAAAAGAGAAAATAATATTCATAGCAAATGGAGTTTGACATAAACCATGACTCCAGCTTGAGTTGGGATTTTGTAACAGAGAGATTCTAGTGCATGGTAACATATGATTATAGGTTCATTTAAGGTAAACCTTATTACTAATTGGGTGGCCATGGCATGCTATGCTAGGTGTTAACCATGGTCTATGAGGTGCATAAAATGATTTAGAGAAATCATTTATGGTAAGAAAGAGTTCTGATGATATTAAGAGTTGATATCATGTCTCATTGCCAATTAGTGATGAGCCTAGTAAGTCACACACATACACAAGTTATCACCTATTTAAATATGATTTAATTAATTAATTAAAGAGTTTAATTGATTAATTAAATAGGTTTGGTTTGCAATTAAATTGCAAAGTCCCTAGCATGACTTGAAACCAAATCTAGATTATTGGATGTGTAGTATAAATTAAATTTATATTTAAAGTGTTTAAATATGAATTTAATTAATGAGAAATTAATTAATAGAGATTAATTAATTAATTTATATTTGATATAAATTAATTAGAAGAAGAAAAATAATTATTTTGGGTTAAGAACTCAAAATTAAGACACAGGGGCATTTTGGTCATTTCACAGTGTGACACGTGGCACCATGAGATGGTGACACATGGGATTACACATAAGCTTACCAAATGTTTTTTAATCATGTAAGATGATTAAAATTAAGATTAAATATAGGTTTGACACTTGGCACAATGTGATTGGGTCACTTAAACCTAGAGCTAATCAAAGGATGACATGTGGCAAGGGTTTAATGTGTTAACCTAGCTATTTAAGTGTGGTTATGAAAAGAAAAATAACTAGCAGCCACTCCTCTCCTTTGTCACGCCACTTTGAGGATTTTCATCTATTCTTCTTCATCTCTCATCAATTCAAAGAGATTAGCCATCAATCTCTTGAATTAAGAACACTAGAAATTGTTTCTAGTGTCCTGTTTATATCTCTAATCTCTTAAAAGGCAGAACTTGAATTTCTAATTAATAGAAAAGCTTTAGAAGCTGTTCAAGGGCTGCCATAGGTGTTCTTGGTGTGGACAAGCTAGAGGGACAACATCTGGTGTCCTGAAGATGAATCTCAAAGGCGCAGACACACTGTAGTGCATCAAGAGGTTAGTGTAATCGTTCTTGATTTAATCTAGGATTCTACAATTAATCTGATTAATTTTAAAATCTTAAATAGCAAATACATATCCAAAAACATATTAAAAGAGTTTTAATATGTTGTTTATCATTGAAATCAAATAGATAAAAATAAATCTTGCATGATGCATGTGACCCTAGGTGAAAATTTTTAAATTCAATGGTATAAACTTTTGTTTTTCACTCTTCTGTTACATCATCGACAAAATTTACAGCAAATAATTTGGAAATCTGAATACTCATCAAATTCCAAAACTCAAAATATTCATTGCCAATAGTGTAAATCATTTGTATGAAATGACTTTGATCACGAAATTCAATTTATCAAATCATGACTAACCATTTAAGGTAGTTCCAACAAAATCAATTATATATAAATTATAACTGAAATCACAATTCTTTCCTATTCAAAAACATTATGTATCTCAAAAACCATGTTGTATCTCAAAAACCATGCTGTATCTCAAAAATAATGCTGTATCTCAAAAATCATTCTTTATCTCAAAAATCATTCTTTATCTCAAAAATCATTCTTTATCTCATTAACTATGCAAGACTAATCCGAAAGGGCCATGTCCAAAGTGATTCTAACTCCCTATGGTTGGGGAGGTCAAATTAGATTCTAACTCCCTATGGTCGGGGAGGTCGAATCATCATGCACAGTACACACCACAATAATAAATCTTCCGCAAGGGCCATAACAATAAAAAAACTTAGATCTAACCTAAAATCAGAGGAAAATCTAAGCCTGTGCACGTACCATGGTAATCAAAACACAACTAACTCCATTGTCTTCTCAACAAATGAGAGAGACAGGTAATATCCTAGTCAAGCATCTATAGTAAGATATAAAACAATATCACAATCCTTTTAGTGAGCATAAATCACAATATAATTCGATTCAAATTCAATTCCAATATCCAATAATTTTTTATGCTCATCACAATTCAAATCATAAATTTGCATTTTTCCATGAAAATTACCATCACAATTCAAAACATATTCTATCACAATTTTCCAAAACATAATTTATTCAATCCATAACAATGCTTAATACTTGTGGAAATACCATTTCACAAAGCTAAATTCATACATACTATAACAATTTCAATAATCATTGAATTAAATCCAATGCTTGTTAAACATAATACATAAGAAAAATATGTCATTTAATCATATGAAATATTCAAAACAAAATCAGTTAAAAACTAGTTGTGCACAAACCTCTAATAACTGTCTCTTGGCTCTGACTCAGTGTTTCCTTCCCCTTCCCTGAGTCTTTGTTAACTGAGAAACACAATTTTGAAGTGTTTCAGTACTCATTTAAACTGTCTTTAAGAATAAGGTTCAATAATTAATTTATCGAATTCTATTATTTCCTTAGTCAACCTAAGATGTCAACTCTCGATGCAGTTTAGGTGAATTAGGTTTTAATGTTACCAATATGTCACATTTGTAGCCTTTTAGTATTGTTACATGTTATCAAATTCATTTCCATGTATATTGCGTTTTATTGCAATTTGTCGGATCCCAGTATACTAATTTGACCTAGCCGTATGACCTAGTTCCCTCAGCTTTCGGGTTTTGGTCAAAACTACAAACTTGTAGATCAATGTCTTATTGCACACGGGGAAAAATTTCAGGTCATTTTAAGTTTACTAGACCAAGTTATGGTCATTTTATTATTGCTGGTCAAAATGTACCAAAATTGGTCACTTTAGGTCATTTTAGGTCATTTTAGGTTCGACCAGCTTTTGGACCCGAACTTGTTCAAGCTGTTTGACTTGCTTATGGTCATTTCTGAGCTTTGGTGTCTTCATAAGACTTGTAGATATAGGTCTTAATCTATTTATGGTCAAAATTTCAGGTCAATTGGACCTGTTTTGAGTGAGTTATGGCCAAAACACTAACTGCTGCCTAAATGGTAAATTTTCAGGCCTTAATTGCACTAATCCGGATTTGGTCACTTTTCAAGTTACCTTACAAGCAGAATTTTGGTAAGCTTCCTTCATGAAAGTTGGCACATTTTGTGTCTAGTTTCACCTCCAATTAGTCTCATACCAATTGGAGCCACACACTTAAGGTTCTAGGCCCATAACATAAACTGCCCTATTGCATTTGTTCATTACTCATCAAAGGATACTTTCAACACTTACCAAACTATACATTCATGCCAATTCTGGTTTGTACCCTAACCTAAATACATTTCACAACATATTGTTGATCATTTTGGCAGCTTATAATCATACTCAACATGCACCATTTAGTACAGAATTTTTGAAGCTCAAATTACAACAATTCAATCACCTAACCTAGCTCATTTACATGTCCAACCTCACACCATCATACATATACCCAAGCTGCCATAACAACTATCACAATTTAACATTAATATTCCATAAACCAAACATGAAATAACATCTTTATGGTTCACCAAACCAAGCTGCCGATTCATGTATTACACTCCATTAATTTCCAAGCTTCCAATTTCAAATACACATTCACATATACTAAGTATACATCACCCAAATTAATTCCTACACACATAAACATTTAATCAACCCTTTAATCTACCATTTACAAGCAAGAATAAACTGTCCTCAAGGAGTTTCCATGGCTGCCAAAAATAAACATCTCCCTTAATACATCAATCTCTAAAAATCTTTCCACAATTCAACTACCCATAACATCCACACAAACTTTAATGAAGCAAGTATCAAAAATACCTACTTACCACTTTTGAAACTCTTTAAAACTTCACCAAAACTTGATCTTCTTGCTGCCTATCTACTGCCCAAGTGGTGTAGAACAACTTTAGTGAAGGAATCAAGTGGAAAAATGGCTTGGAGATGAGAAAATGGAGCTTGCATGGAGCTTGGAAGCTTTGGCCATGGAGGATTCTTTCAAGAGCATTTCGGCTGGACTTTGGGAGGTTGAAGAAGATGGATTATTTCTGTCCAAAATGAAGGTTAATGGTCCACTTAAGGGAGTTAGTGGACCACTAAGTGAAGTTTAATATTTATTTAATATTAAATTCCCACATTTAACCCCTTACTTTTGCTATTTAATTAATGTACCACCAATTTAATTTTTCATGACATTTTCCAAGTGTAATATCATGTATTTTTAATGGACATTAAGGTCAAAAGACAACTCTAGGTGTCAAATGACCACAATGCCCCTGTTCGGGTTGCATTCCCGATTTTTCAATAACACCGGGTTTTTTCCGTTTTTCGATTTCTCACTTTTCTTTGTACTAATTAATTAATTTTTCTTTGATATTTCTAATAGTATTTATACTTTGATAGGTATCTATTTAAGTCCTAAAAAAAATTTTCAGGGTTCCCCGCGGTCCAGGGCTAGTCAACGGCCCATGCCGTGACTTCCCGGTGCGGTCACCCATCGATAGGGTTCTCGGCTCGCTTAACTTGGTTACATTTCTTTGCTATTATTTTTCCTTTATTTTTCTTATATTTTCTTTTCTTGTATTTCATTATTTTATGTCTCCTCACTCATATCGAAGTGTAGTTCTAGGCATTCTAGCTATCTGGATAACGCTGGTCACTGGAACAGTAGAACGCACTACCGAACTTAGGGGTGTTACACTCCGGATCACAGTCCAAAATTTCTTCTTCTGGCCTTGTTCTGGTCATATACCAGATCGGGCACTTCAGAGAAAAGAAGAGAAATACAACTAGTAAATTAAAATTAGATAATAAATATAATTGCCTAAATCAGCTAAATTGCGTATCACTTGATATTACCAAAACAAAAAAAATTCCCTGGCAACAGCGCCAAAAACTTGTTTCGCTATTTTGCAACCACCGCAAGTGCACGGATCTCTAACAAGTAATAAAGTGATGAGTAGAGTATCGTTCCCACGAGAAATTTGTTTAGCAAGTATCAATCTATACAATAATTTTGACTGTCTAGGCTATCAAATACTTAGGGAGTGAAGTTTGTTAACCTTAAACACTAGAATGGTAAACTTAAAATGAAATGATTTATTTGAAACAATTTTGGAATTAAGATTTCACTCCTAAATCTTGCTATAGATGTTATCTTATTTATTTACTGGTTTTAAGAATCGTTTACCTTGATGGAAATCAGTCCTAAGGTATCCTAAGTCCTCTCTGAAGGTACCTAGGGTGTATTCTAATTAACTTAAACCCGACTTTCGTGGCGATCAGATTAATTAAAATCCCTTAAAGCCTTCGATTAATTTTGAAGTTTCACAAAGGTATCAGCCTATGTCTAGGTCAGAATTCCTAGGTTCAAGATCTTGATTTTCTAATATTAATCTTCACCTTTTAGTCCTTCAATTAATATCTACAATCAATACTAAGTGGGTACCAGCACATAGCATGCATTAAGATCACAAGAAATTAAATCAAGAAACAAATCTCAAATCCAATAAATAAAACTTAATGCTTATCCATAACAATGATTACAAGCATTACTCTTCCAATTCTAGAATATAAAAACTACTCACTCATGAGTTCAGCAAACATCATGATAAAAAGGTAAAGACAATAAAAAGAAATCATATAGAAGAAATAAAATGATAAAGATCCGTTTAAGAAGATGGAATGAAGGAACCAAAGAGAGTTTGTAGCTTTGATCTTGTGGAACTTTGGCTAGAAGACTCCCCTTGATACTGATATTCTTCTCCTTAAGATGGTTGGAGAGAGTGCAAAATGCGAGTCTCTCTAAAACTCTTAAAAGTGCTGTTCGAGCCCCCTCTTGGATGTTTTCTCTTTCTATTTATAATAGCCATTCTAGGGTTAGGTCATTTTGAGTCCCAAAAGCCTTAGGAGTCTGATTTGAATTCGTAAATAAGAGCTGAAATTCAGGTTTGAAAACTGGCTGCCGCAAGGTACACAGCCCGTGTGTCACTACACGTGTAACATCCTCACTTTAGCTAGTCCGTACAGTTTACTGTTCCGGTGACCAATGTCGGTCCGGACAGCTAGAACATCCGGAAAAATATTTAAACTAAAGTAAAGAACCATAATTAACTCAAATATTAATAAGAAAAATTTAGGAAAAATTTTAGAAATAAAATACAACCAAGTTAAATGAGCCGGTGCCCTAACGATGGGTAACTTAATGAGAAGTTGCGGTTCTCGCAACTAGGAGCCCTAGACCCAGGGAAAAAATTATAAAATAATTATTAGGACTCCAGAGAAGGGTTATTGAGGTTCTCATGGCATTAGAATGCCAAAAAAATACTAAGAAAAATTTTTCAATCGGTACAGACAATTTTGGCCTGTTAAGCCAAACAGAGGGCATTTTGGTCATTTCGTCTTCAGAGATGATTTTTTGTCAACTTGTTTAGTTAAATAAATAATTTATATAACATAAAATATGAACAAATATTGTTAAAAATTTAATTGCAATTAAATAGACAAGAAATGAAGAGAAAATGAAGGAAAATGGACTTATGACATCATAATGATGTCATTAAAGTTCTCCCACCCAATCTAACATTGACACATGGAATAACTCTATTTAAAAGAGATAAAATGGGTTGGAAAAGGAAACAAAATCAGAACCTCTCTTCTTCTTTCTCTCTTTGCCGTCACACACACCTTCACCATAGCCCTCCGTAACTAAGCTTTACCAAGCTTGATTTCTTGGGTTTCCATCTATTAAAACTTAAATTTCCCAACACAAAAAATTGTTCTATCATCTTGGTGAGTCTTTTGGGAGCAAAAAGAAAAGGAAAGGAAGAACTTTAGCAAGTTAGAAAGCTCACTCCTTAGAGCTTAGTGACTTAACCTTAATTTTTACTTTGAATACATGTTTAAGGACTATGTATGAGTATGAATTACAAAGGAAAATTGCTAAATACCACTTGTATGCCATCCCTCATTTTTGGCAGCCATGGTTAGGGTTTGATTGTGTTGAGTTAAATGAAGTTAAAAGGTTGTTATAGCTGCCCATAATATGTATCTACTAAGTGGATTGATGAAATGAAGTGAAAATGCATGTGTGGTAAAGTTTTGGTTAGGGTTTGGGGTGGAGAAATGGGACTTTGACCATGTGATGATGAAAATAGGTTTTAATGGTCAATTAGTGACCATTTGGTTCTGTTTAAATAAAAAATGAAATGTGTTGAGTGGTGGAGTTTGGGTTTGGTGTGGCTACCATGGTGACCTACAGAATTGGAGTCCAGCAGGTTTGGGCAGCCATAACTTGAATTGTAGAGGTTCAATTGGTGCAAGGCCAATTGGACATGAAACTAGACACATAATGGCACAACTTTGGTGAAGAAACCATGCCCATAAAACCAAACTAAGTGGACCAAAAGCTTGCCCTAATCCAGGTGATCTGCAGTCTGCCTGGGCAAAATGACCAAATGAACAGTGTTTGGTCATTTGGCCATAACTCAATGTAGAATGGTCCAATTGACCTGAAATTTTACCAGAAACAAGATTAGATATAGACCAACAACTTTCATGAAGAAACCTAACCCAATTATGACCAGAACCTATTCAACAAGTGAGTTGCAGTCATTGTTCATTACACTGTAGATATGGTCAGTCCAGAAATTCTGGACAAAATTTCAATCCGGCCAATTGTGGTTTTTGGATCATAACTTAAGATAAAAAACTCCAAATGGAGTGATTCAAAAAAAGAAATTCAACTAGACAAAATAAGAAACAACTTTCATGTTGATCATTTTTCCAAATTCCCACTACAAAAATGACCAATGGAACAGTAAAAATGAAGCATGAAAACTGAAAATTCTGCTCAATTAGCATTAAGCTTAGAAATGGTATGGGAAACCAATACCAACAAAATTTGAATGCAAAATGTGGTATGTTGGGAGTATTAAAACCAATGTACCTATTGTCTATGCAAAAGTTAACATTTTGGTTGACTAATGAAGTGAATAGTAGCACCAAAAACTTGAAATTCAAAAATTGTAAAAACTCAAAAGTGTAAAATGCCCTAATATACCTAACAAGATTAGTTTGGATAGCTTGGCATGCCAATAGGGTTTTGCTAGCAGTACTGCATATGGCTTCATGTCATTCTGTGTTTCATGGCTTCCCATGCCATTCTGTGACATAATAGCCTTTGGCTATGTTATTTGAATTATTACACTTGGGTTTTAACCCCGATAATTATTACAGCTTATTAGCTGTTCTGTTACACACCGAGAGACACAATGTGACCGATGGTGTAATGGTCCGAGGTGCTTAGTACCCAGTGCTGGTTTACCCATTTATCCAATCCAGTCAATTAGTATGGGTTACTCGGGCAATGATAATAAACTTTACCAAAATTTAATTGAATAATAATGCAAATAATATCAAAAGTTAAGTCTACCAAAAAAATGTAAACACACATTCTGCATATTCATTTTATTTTATTTTATTTTATATTGTCACCACTAAGCAGAATTGCTTAGCGCGTTGCTTTTGCCATGCGCAGGTACTGGAGACCTAGCTGGTGAGCCCAGCAGACATCAGACTGGGTGAGCCTTCAGATTTGCATCAGGAGTCCCGAGTCACCTCACGCCTGCAGTGCATATGGTAGGACATAGGATTTTGGGAGCATTTTGTATTTTGGCATTTTGTATTAGTTTGGATTGTAACTATAAACTCTTGTAATTATGTATTAATGTAAATATATGAAATTTCATATTATTGAAATTTTCTGCATAATGTATGTCGATAAATGAAATGTTGAGAATTATTTGTGAATATGCTTCAAGTGATGAAGTGAACAGAAAAGTTTTTGAAAATAATTTGTGATTTGAGATTGAGATTTTGAGATTGACTTGAAATGTGTATAATGGAGTTTGGATTTGGAAATTATATTGGAAGTGTTTTTAAACAGGTTTAGAAGAACTGTTTTTCCAATTTACAGCCGGCACTCTACCGGATTTTCTATAAAATTTGCGGATAAATTTAGATTTATCAAAAATTGAAAATAAATGAATGAAAAGGGATAAATTGTAATAGAAACATAAATTGGTGCTTCGGCACACTGAGTGGCATAACTTGCTCGGCTACACTGTAGACGGGTAAGGGGTGTCACAACACGGGTCCTGACGTGTAGGGCTGTGTAACTTGCTAGAGTGAAACTACAGAGTCTTGCATTGGCATAGAGAGTTACACGAGTCTACGCCAACTACACAGGCTTGGTTACATGGGCCATGTATTATTGTTCCCATAAGGTTCTTCAAGCTTGCACCCGGTAGAGACTTACACGGGTCCCTGCAGATTACGTGGGTCTAATTACGTGACCCGTGTACTTTTGTTTCTCCATTGGCTATCTGGCTTTCTTCTGGCAGAAAGTTACACGGGTCTGGGGCTTGGCTTACACGACCCGTGTACTTTGTATCAGCAGCAATACTCAGTCTCTTGACCTCTCTAAGCTTCCTTTTGCACTCCTGTACTGTGGGGCTTCACCCAAGCACCTAAAATGATGTAGAAAACATGGATTAAGGGCTTGATAATAGAAATTACAAAAACTAATGAAATTAACTACTATGCATGAAAATACTTGGCTAAATGCTATGAGATAGTATACAAAAGTGCTTAAAAACATCTATACAATTCAAGTGTATCATTTGGCCACACTTCCTTCATGGAAGTTGTTCCTCTATGTCTTGTCTTTGTTTTCCCTTTTTGAATCATGTCATTTGGAGTTTTAGAACTCCTGTTATGGCCAAATAACCACAACTGGTTCATTTCCCCATTCTGGTTCCATAACTAGGCAGATTTTGGAATAACACTTTACCTAATTAATTGATATGTTGCAGTCACTTTTAGGCCTAGTGTTCTGCATAGAAGTTGTTACCCTATGTCTTATAGTCACTTAGAATTTTTAATTACAATTTTTTAAGTTTTGTAGAATCAATTATAGTCAATTAGTTGGCTTGGACCAATGTATCCTGTGCCAATAGGATTTCAGTTCAGGTCAGTGAATTTGACTCCAAATTTAGGGTTCTTACACTCACAATTAGAGGATAGTTTCTAAACCAAAGTTTGAGCCCTATTTCTTAGGTTTCTAGAGCAATATGGCTCATCCCAATTGGAGTTTCCTAGTGGGAGATATGACTTAAAGACTGTTCTAGGGTCAAGTGGTAACTTACACAATTTCTAGAATTTGCATGTTAACTTGAACTAGCCAATTGACCCAGTTTCCTTGATTTCTGGGTTTTTGTCAAAACATTGTAGATTTATGTCTTATGAAAATTTTTTCGTTGGTTTTGTTGCATTTGGATTTTTATAGACCATTTTATGGCGTTTTTGCCTAAACTGGTCGGGTAGACCTATGTCTAGAAATTTCTGGGCAATTTGATTCTGGACAATTTTATGACCTAACTTGTGCTAGCAATTTTGTTTGGTTAGAGGTATTTCTGGGTTTTGTGTTCTTCATAAAAGTTGTACTCCTATGTCTAACCTTTCCAATGGTATAAAACGCAGGTCATTTAGACCTTTCTAGAGGGAGTTGTGACCAAATGAACATGTACTATTCATTTAGTCATTTTTTTGGGCTTGGGATTAGGTAAGCCGGATTCAAACAGCAATTAGGTCAATTTATGGACCGAATTTGGGTATGGTTTCTTCATGACAAATGGAGCATTTTGACCCTAATTTCATCTCCAATTGGCCTCATACCAATTGGAGCAACACATTTTTAGTTATAGCTCAAAAACAATACTGGATTCAAAGAGTCCCACAACCTGCATGAAAAGTACACTCTCAATTCAATTTCATCCAATCTACCAAACTATAATTTGGCATACATGGCACTTATAATAAGCAACAATCAATCTTAATAATGCCAAATTTTAGCCAGAGCACAAAATTCTCAATTTATAGTCAAAACCCTAATTCCAATTATCTAATTTGTGCAAACTCAATTCATTCAACTTTTAATGCACATAATCTTATCATGCATCATCTCTACACCAATTTATATGAATTAAAAATATCAAAGTCTCATCTTCAACATGGCTGCCGAATTTAGGGGGGTTTTCAAATCCTTAACAATTTCTTTCCATTTCATGAATTTCTAACCTAATTTGACATGCTTACTGCACCTAAAAGTGAAAGGAAGGATTATAGTGCACTAACCTCTTGTAGACACTTCTTGAACTTGTTTAAACTTTGAAATTTCTTCACTTCTTGGCAGCTAAAATCTTTCTTATGGTGTGAGGATAATTTTTAGTGAAGGAAATCTAGGATTTTATGGTGAGAAAAGAGAAGATTTCAAGCTTAAGAAAAGAAAAATGGAGGAGAGAATTCTAAAAGGGAGTTCGGCCATGGGAGGTTCAAAGGAAGAAGACAATAATTTTTGATTAATTTTAATTCCTTTTATTCTCTTCTTATCCCTTTTTTTGGTATTGTTAAATTCCCATTAGTTAAATATTTTAATTACATCATCTTTAGGTCATGCTTATGTAATAAATGTTATTTCTTTTTCTTTTCTTTTCTTTTCCCATTTTTATACATAATTTCACAATTTAATTTATTTTATGTATTTTAATCTCTCTTATTTTAATTGACATTTAGGTCAAAATTCATCACTGGAGTGAAATGACCAAAATGCCCTTTGTTATGCTTGTTGGTTTGTTTTTATCTGTACCGAATAACTAAATTTTTTAAAATTTTCTTTGACATTTTTAATATCATTTATACCTCAGTAAACCTTCAATTAAGTCCCAAAAATTATTTCACAGAGTTCCTTGTGGGTCTAGGGTCAACAATTATCTTTGCAGTCGCTTCCCGGTATGGTCACTCATCGTTGGAACCTCGGCTCATTTAACCCAGTTGCATTTCATTTCCTTTATTTTCTCTTAATTTTTCTTATATATTCTTAACATTTGTTCCATCAATTTATGTCTCCTCACTATAGTTTAAGTGTAGTTCTAGATATTCTGATTGTCCGATAGACATTGATCGTCGGAACAGTAGAATGTACGGATTACCTACAGTGAGGGCGTTACAATTCTTCCCCTCTAAATAAAAATTTCATCCTCGAAATTTACCTGATGTGAAGAGCTGAGGGAACTGCTGCCTCATTGTCTCCTCACTCTCCCATGTCACCTCTTCAGAGTTGTGTCTCTGCAATACTTTCACTAGTGGAATTCTCTTATTTCTGAGTTTTTTTTATCTCCCGCGCCAAGATTCTGATCGGCTCTTCTTCATATGTCAAGTTAGGTTGCATAATGATCTCTTCTACTGAGATGACATGTGAAGGATCTGATCAGTATCTCCTGAGCATCGACACATAGAATACATTGTGAATCTTGTTCAGCTCAAGTGGTAAAGCTAGCCTATAGGCTACTGAACCCACACGTTCAATGACATCATATGGACTAATAAACCTAGGGCTTAACTTACCCTTCTTGCCAAATCTTAGCACTTTCTTCCAAGGTGATTCCTTGAGAAACACTTTATCGTCTGTAACACCCCTATATGCATAGTCCTGTGCAAATCACTGTTTCGGTGATCGGTGTTGGTTCGGACAATTAAGAGGATTAGAATCATATTTAAGTCACCTAGAAAAGCCCTGAACAAAAATTAGTAGTGATTATCAGAAGGTTAAATACACATCAGAAAAATAGAATATAAAAGGTTAAATGAGCAGGGGTCCATAGGGATTGGTGACTGCACTAGGAAGTGACTGTGAGATCAGTCAAAACCCTAAATTCATACAGGGCATTGTGACACCGTAGGCCTAAGAAAAACTGCAAAGCTAAGGGAAATATGAAAATCACAGGAAAAGGTAGAGAACCAGATCAAATAATTAGATAAGGATTCTGGAAGAAACACAGTATTATTGGCAAATCGGATCAGACCGATAAGGGGCAAATTGGTCAATTCACCCCTAGAGGTGACTCATGACCTAACTGTCCAATAAAATCTGATAAATGAAAATTGTGAAATATAGAATTAAATTTAAGAAGTATGGAGAAAAAGAAAGGAAAAGAAAAAGAAAAGAAAATAGGATTATTACATCATGTTACCATCACCTACATAACCTTAAAATTAATTTACCATTTGATTAAGAATTTGACCAAGTCAATTTTAAGGATAAATACTCATAAAAAAAAAGAAAAAGAAAAGTTGTCTTCAACCTCCCTAGCTGTCCCTCTCTCCTCTCCCAATTCTCTCTCTAATTTTCTCCACGGAAGCTTGTTACCAAGCTTTCTAAACCCAAATTAAGCCATAAATTCTTTGTGAAAAACAATAAAAACTTCAAATGGAACCTAAAGAGGGAGATTAGAAGGTTAAGAATTGAAAAAAATTGAAGAAAAGAGGGGATAAAATTCTGCTCACAAGTAAGTTTTTCTTTCTACCTTGATTTGTTAAATTATCTTTGAATTAAGATAGTTAGTGAGGTTTAAAATGGTTAAATAGTGTAATTTAGAATGTGTTTGAATGGTGAGAAGTTAAGTCAAATTCGGATTTGTGAGGGGTCACTACTGGACAACTTGATCTAGGTCCCTTTCAGGGACCAAAACTATAATTCTGTCACTCTAATTGGTGTGAGGGCATTTGGAGATAAAAATAGACACAAAATGACACATTGTTCATATAGAAACCATGTGACACCCCTTACCCGTTTGCAGTATAGCCGAGTAAGATATGTCACATAGTGTATCGAAACACCCTATTTTATTTCAATTATTTTTATCCTTCCTAATTTATTTCTTTCATAGTTATGAAGTATAATTCGTGAAATATCATTCATTGAAGTCATTTATTGAAATCATAAATTTATTTGAGGTTCCGCAAATTTGATATCCGACAGAGTACCGGCTAAAAATGGAGAAAACAATTCTTCAGAACCTGAGAAAAACACTTCCAAAATTTTCAATCAATCCCAAACTCCATTTCATCAACAAAATCTCAATATTTCTCAAATATACTCCCAATTCTCATTCATTCATTTCATAGGATATTCATGTACAAATCATAAATAAATATTCACTTTTTCATTCATAAACATAATTTCCACTATTTACATTGATAACAAAATACATTAAATGAGTCTCAATTTCACATGAGAAAAATAAAAGTTAATTACAAAATATCAAAATAAAACCTAGTGTCCTACCAATGCATTGATGACGGTGAGGTGACACGGACACTATGCAGAGAGTTGCAGAAGGTCTCACCCAGTCTGTGGTCTACTGGGCTCTCGGTCGGTCTCTCTAGAACCTATGCATGGCAAAAAGCAACGCGCTAAGCAATAATGCTTAGTGGTGCCAATAATAAAATAAAAAGAAATAACAGAAAATAAATATGCTGTGCATGTTCTGATGTCTTATGCAGACAATTTTTCGATCATTATTGGTAATATTATTTATTTTGTACTTGTTATATTCATAATTTCATTAAATTTATTCACTTTCACTTTTGGTTGCCCAAGTAACCTATACTGGATGACTGGATTAGATAAATGGGTAAACTGGCATTGGGTATCTAGTACCTTGGGCCGTCACACCATCGGTCACATATGCATCTCCGGCAAATGTAATGTACCTAATAAGTCAGATAACATTAGGCACAAGGCCAAGTATCAACACAATGTCAGAATGGCTAAAAGCCATAAAATCACAGAATGGCACAATGCCATGTGCAGTACTGCTAACTGAATCCTATTGGCATGCCAACCTATCCAAACCAATCTTGCTAGTTGTACTAGGGCATGTTACACTTTTAAATTGTACAATTCTTGAAATTTAAGTTTAGGTGTTACTATTTATTTCATTAGTCAGCTAAAATATTGACTTTTGTATAGACAATAGGTATATTGGTTCTAATACTCTCACCATACCATATTTTGCTTTCTAAAATTATTGGTATTGATTGCCAATACCATTTCTAAGCTTAGTGTTAGTTATTCAAAATTTTCAGATTTCAATTCTTGTGTTTACTGTTCCATTGGTCATTTTTACAATAGGAATTTGGCATAGTTTTCTTCATGAAAGTTGTTCCTTATTTTGTCTAGTTACATTTCTTTTTTTGAATCTCTCCATTTGGAGTTTTTTTAGCTCAAGTTATGGCTTAAACACCATAACTAGCCGAATTGGACAGAATCCAAAATTCTAGGCAAAACTGGTTCTGGCAGATTTGGTAACCTAAGTTTGGTTGGCAATTTGACTAGGTTATGGTCAGAATTTGGATTTGTGTTCTTCATAAAAGTTTTAGGTCTATGTCTTAGATTTCTTCTGGTAAAGTTTCAGGTCAATTAGACCTTTCTACACTGAGTTATGACCAAATGAATAAATACTGTTCATTTGGTCATTTTGCCCAGGTAGAATGCAAGTCACCTAGATTAGGATAATTTTTAGATCAACTTGGTTTAGTTTTCTGGGCAGGGTTTCTTCATCAAAATGGCGCCATTATGTATCTAGTTTTATGTACAATTGGCCTTGCACCAATTGAACCTACACAATCCAAGTTATAGCTACCCAAACCTGCTGGACTCACATCCAGACCTGCAGGGCACTCAAGGCAGCCTATCCTTTCCAATATTCAATGACTCAATTTACTTCATATTAAGTTTAAAACTTACCCAATGGTTACTAATTGACCATTAAAATGTTCCTACACCATTATAGGAGCAAAACTCCAATTTGCTCAAAACCCTAAATTCTCAATTTCTCTACTCTTTCATTAACTTACAATTCAATGTGCTAAATATTAAGTTCATATCAAGGGCAGCTTATATACTTATTTAATCCAAAGAAATCATCAACACTCTAATAAATCCATGGCTACCAAAAATATAAAGTGAGTACATCAAAGGTTTTCATTTGAATTTCTTATAAATTTGAAATTAAATCAACTTTCTAGTCATGAATTTAAAGAGACAGAAAGATATTGGACACTAACCTTATTAAAGCTCCCACTTGAGCTTGTTAATCTTCAAGATTTCTCCCTCTAATAGCTGCCTAAAGGTGATTTAGGGTATGAGGATAAATTTTAGTAAAGTGAGGATGAGGTTTTATGGTGTAAAGGGTGAGGTTTTAGCAAGAAAAAGAGAAAGCTTTAATGGAGATAGTGAGGGAAAGAGAGGCTACCGGAAATTAAAGGAGATGAGCAGAATGTTCTTTCATTTTTTTTTGTCTAATTTTGTGATATTTATCCCTTTTAATTGGCTTGGTTAATTTCCATTGTTTAGAGTTTAATTTCATTCATTTATGACATCATGTTGATGTCATAAATGTGAGTTTTATTTTATTTCTATTTCTTTTCTTTTCTACCCATTTTCAATTCAATTTTTAGCAATATTTATTCATATTTTATGTCATACAAATTATTTACTTAACTGGACAAGTCAGCCAAAAATCATCTCTGAAGACGAAATGACCAAAATGCCCTCTGTTTGGCTTAATAGACTAAAATTGTCTGTACTGATTGAAAAATATTTCTAAACATTTTCTTGGCATTCTAATGCCATAGAAACCTCAATGACCTTTCTCTGGAGTCCCAAAAATTATTTTATGAATTTTTCCCCATTGTTTAGGGCTCCTAGTTAGGAGAACCGCAACTTCTCACTGGGTTACCCATCACTAGGACACCGGCTCATTTAACTTGGTTGTATTTTATTTCTAAAATTTTCCCTAAATTTTTCTTATTAATATTTGAGTTAATTATGGTTCCTCACTTTAGTTTAAATATTTTTCCGGATGTTCTAGCTATCCAGACCGACACTGGTCACCGGAACAGTAGAATGTACGGAGTTGCTACAGAGAGGGTGTTACAACTCTTTCCCTCTAATTTAAATTTCGTCCTCAAAATTTATCTGATGCAAACAGTTGAGGGAACTGTTGCCTCATCATCTCTTCACTTTCCCATGTTGCCTCCTCGGTGTTGTGGTGCCTCCAAAGCACTTTCACCAGTGGAATTTGCTTATTCCTCAACTCTTTCACTTCCCGAGCCAGGATCCGTATATGTCAAATTCGGTTGTACTTCAATTTCTTCCATAGAGATGACATGTGAAGGATCTGAGCGATATCTTCTTAGCATAGATACGTGGAACACATTATGGATCTTGTCCAGCTCTGATGGTAAAGCTAGCCTGTAGGCTACTGGTCCCACACGTTCAATGACTTCATATGGGCCAATGAACCTAGGGCTCAACTTACCTTTTCTTCCAAACCTTAGTACCTTCTTCCACGGTGACACCTTGAGGAACACTTTATCGCCAACTGCATATTCTATTTCTTTTCTCTCCAGGTCGGTATAAGATTTTTATCTATCTGAGGTAACCTTCATATTGGCTTTGATTAGCTTTACCTTCTCCTCAGTCTGTTTCCCTAGGTCTGGCCCTACCAGTTTGTCTTCGCTCAATTCAGTCCAGCACACTGGAGTTCTACATTTCCTCCCATACAGTGCTTTATACGGGGCCATTTGGATGCTAGCTTGGTAGTTATTGTTGTATGCAAATTCTGCTAGTGGGAGGTATCTATCCCAACTTCTCTCAAACTCAATGACACAACTCCTCAACATGTCCTCAAGGACCTGACATATATTTCATGTTATTATTATCATTTCAGTTTAATATTTGTATTAGTTTAATTGGTTTTAATTATTTACCTGGATTACTCTTTCTGATTGCCCATCAATCTGAGGATGGAAAGCTATGTTGAAGTGGAGTTGTGTACCCAAGGATTCATACAACTTCTTCCAAAATCTCGATGTAAACCTTGGGTCTCGATTAGATATGATAGAAAGTGGAATTCTATGCAGTCTAACTATCTCACTGATATACAATTCTGCTAAATTCTCCAGTGAGTAATCAGTCCTAACTGGCAGAAAGTGTGCTGACTTCGTCAATCTATCTATTATCACCCATACTGCATCATGCTTCTTCTGGGTGAGAGGTAGACCACTTATAAAATCCATGGTGACCCGATCCCATTTCCATTCAGGTATGCGTATAGGTTGTAGCAAACTCGATGGAACTTGATGTTCTGCCTTGACTTGCTGACATGTTAAGCATTTAGTCACATAGTCAGCTATGTCCTTCTTCATACCAGGCCACCAATAATGAAGCTTCGGGTCATGATACATTTTTGTACTTCCTGGGTGCATAGCATAAACACTGGTGTGTGCCTCTTTTAGAAAACTGACTTTCAATTCTCCATCATCTGGTACACACACTCTTCCTTTATAGTATAGACACCCATCTACTTTCACCTTATAGTCAGTTTCTTTCCCTTATGAGATTTTGCTCATAATAGTCATTAACTTTTCATCTGCCTTCTGCCCATCTAAAATCTGCTATAGCAGGTTTGGCCTCACTTACAACTCAGCCAAAATAGCTCCATCTCGAGCCGAGGATAGACGGGCATTCAATGATCTCAAAGCTGTGATGGATTTTCTGCTCAAAGCATCGGCAACTACATTTGCCTTCCTAATATGGTAGTCAATCACACAATCATAGTCCTTCAGGAACTCAATCCATCGCCTCTGTCTAAGATTGAGCTCCTTCTGGGTTGGCAAGTATTTTAGGCTTTTGTAGTCTGTGTAAATGTAACACTTTCACCATACAAGTAGTGCCTCCATATCTTCAGTGCGAAGATAATTGCTACAAGTTCTAGATCATGGGTAGGGTAATTCTATTCATGTGGCCTTAGTTGCCTAAATGCATAGGCGACCACCTTCCCCTCTTGCATCAATATACACCCTAACCCGTTATGAGAGGTATCACTGTAGACCACAAAGTCCTTTCCCGACACTGGCTGTGTTAACACTGGTGCCTCAGTCAACATAGCCTTCAACTTCTCAAAATTGGTTTGACACTTGTCATTCCAGTTAAATCTGACATTCTTGTGTAACAACTTGGTCATTGGAGCAGCTATTAACGAAAATCTCTTCACAAATCTTCTGTAATATCCAGCTAGCCCCAAGAAACTTCTGACCTCAGTTGTATTCCTAGGAGGCCTTCATTCCATCACTGCTTCTATCTTCTTGGGATCCACTCTAATCCTATCAGCTGACACTATGTGTCCAAGGAATGCAATCTCATTCAACCAGAAGTTACACTTGGACAACTTAGCATACAGCTTATTTTCTCTCAGGGTTTGCAGAACAATACTCAAATGCTCATCATGTTCTTCCCTGGTCTTGGAATACACCAAAATATCATCAATAAAGACCACTACGAATCGATCTAGGTATGGATGGAAGATACGGTTCATAAGATCCATGAATGCAGCTAGTGCATTTGTTAGGCCAAAGGGCATCACTAGGAACTCATAATGCCTATACTGGGTCCTGAATGCAGTCTTTGGCACATCTGCATCCTTCACCCTTAACTGATGATACCCTGATCTGAGATTAATTTTGGAAAATACTCCTACTCCCTTCAACTGATCAAACAGATCATCAATTCTAGGCAACGGATATTTATTCTTTAGTCACTTTATTCAACTGCCGGTAATCGATGCATAACCTCAAAGTCCCATCCTTCTTTTTCATGAACAGCACTGGAGCTCCCCATGGTGACACACTGGGGCGTATGAATCCCTTATCCTGTAACTCCTGTAACTAGATTTTCAGTTCCTTTAATTCTGTGGGTGCCATCCTATAAGGAGCAATAGAGATTGGTGCTATACCCGGCAGTTTCTCAATGGCAAATTCAACTTCCCTTTCTGGTGGCAAGCCAAGCAATTCTTCAGGGAACACATCTGGGAAGTCTCTTACTGTGGGTATGTCACATAGATCTGGCTTAGCCTGCCTAGTATCCACTACATGTGCTAGGTAGGCTTCACAGCCTTTTCTCACTAATTTTCTTGCAACTGTGGCTGAGATGACATTGGACAAGAAATCTGTCCTTTCCCTCAGAAATGTAATCTCATTACCCTCAGGAGTTTTCAATGAGATTCTCTTTAACTTACAATTAACCATTGCTTGATGACGTGACAACAAGTCCATTCCCAAAATCACGTCAAACTCATGGAAAGACAACTCAATCAGGTCTGCCAAGAATTCATACCCCTGAATCCTTAACGGGCAACCCTTGTATACTTTGTTCACCACTACACTGTGGCCCAATGGATTAGTGACCAGAATGTCTTGGTCACTCTCCCCTACTAATATCCCCCTTTCTACTGGTAGGTTGATGCAAATGTATGAATGAGTGGATCCTGGATCCACCAATGCATGCACAGATGTATTGTAGAGGGAGAACGTACCCCTGATGACGTCCGGGGCATCTTGCTCCTCTGAGCTCTTATGGCATAAGCTTTGGCAGGTGCTCTGCCCTCAGGCCTCTCTGCTGGCTCAAATACAGGCCTCTGTAATGGTTCCACTGCCTCAGATTTGCCAGATTTCCTACCCCTTTGTGGTGTAGGAGCAGGTCTGTCTGCTTGTGTTGGAGTAGCTGCAGCAGTTCTGCGTGTGCAGTTCCTCAACTGATGCTCTGTCGACCCACACCTTAAGCAAGCACCAGTCACTCTCAAACAGTCCCCCTTATGCCACTTCAGGCAATGTGGACATGCAGAAAATGCTGGGGCTGGTCCCCTAAACCCCTTCCCTGGAAAGCTGCCCGCTGATGGTGTGGACTGACCTCTCCTAGGGGTAAACTGTGGCCTGGGCCCCTGAGACTGACGTTGACCTCGAGGTTGACCTGAACTCTGTACAGGTGGACCTTTGAACTTCTTTCCTGGTGCAGGAGATGAGCTAGATTGACCCGAGCCCCTCTTCTGCTGTCTGTCCCTTTTGGTCTGCTCACTTATTCTAACCTTTTCAACTTTTAATGCAGCTTCCACTAACTTGGTGAAGTCTGTAATTTCCAAGGCAGTAATCATGATCTTTATGTTGTCATTTAATCCCTCTTCAAATCTCTTACACCTTTCGGCTTCATTAGGGACTATCTCCCTTCCGTCGCGGCTCAGTCTGACAAATTCTTTTTCATACTCTGCCACTGTCAGCTATCTCTGCCTCAGGTTAATGAACTCTCTTCTTCTCTCCTCTAGGTATACACTACCCACATATTTCTTCTTGAATTCTAAGAGGAAGAAGTCCCAAGTTATTACTTCTGGCTGCACTTCACTAGACACTGTATCCCACCATTAGTAGGCATCATCTTGCAACAGAGATACAGTAGCTTCTAGATTTTGTTCTGGAGTGCAGTGGAGTTGTTTTAGAACCCTTCCTGTTCTGTTCAACCAGTTTTTGACTGCAATAGAATCATCTTCTCTCTTGCCAAAGAAATCCACTGCTCCAAATTTTCTCAATCTTTCCATATGTTATTTCTGCTGTGGAGGTGGTGGTAGTGGTGGCATTACCCCAGCCATTTGTCTGAAGAATTCGGCCATTTGCTGGAACATGGCCTGTGGAGGCTGAGCAGGTTCTACTGAAACTGGTGGAGCAGGTTCTCCCTTACCCCCAGTCTCAGCTGCTGCAAGTGGAGCATGACTCTCCACTTTCTCTTCAACTGCCCTCTGAGATGTGGGGTCCATATCCTAATCAAAATAACAAAGACAAACAGATCTACATTAGTGTCACCTCGACTCTTACAAATGCAATACATGGTATGGACTCAATCTAGGCCCAGAAATGCCTAAACCGTGCTCTGATACCACTAAATGTGACACCCCTTACTTGTCTATAGTATAGCTGAGTAAGATATGTCACACAGTGTACCGGAATACCCTATTTTATTTCAATCATTTTTATCCTTCCTAATTTATTTCTTTTATAGTTATAAAGTATAATTCGTGAAATATCATTCATTAAAGTCATTTATTAAAATCATAAATTTATTTGAGGTTCCGCAAATTTTATAGAAAATCCAGTAAAGTACTAGCTAAAAATGGAAAAAAACAGTTCTTCGGAACCTGAGAAAAACACTTCCAAAATTTTCAATCAATCTTAAACTCCATTTCATCAACAAAATCTCAATATTTCTCAAACATACTCCCAATTCTCATTCATTCATTTCATAGGATATTCATGTACAAATCATAAATAAATATTCACTTTTTCATTCATAAACATAATTTCCACTATTTACATTGATAACAAAATACATTACATGAGTCTCAATTTAACATGAGAAAATAAAAGTTAATTACAAAATATCAAAATAAAACCTAGTGTCCTACTAATGCACTGATGACGGTGAGGTGACACGGACACTATGTAGAGCTGCAGAAGGTCTCACCTAGTCTGTGGTCTACTGGGCTCTCGGTCGGTCTCTCCAAAACCTACGCGTGGCAAAAAACAATGCGCTAAGCAATAATGCTTAGTGGTGCCAATAATAAAATAAAAAGAAATAACAAAAAATAAATATGCAGTGCATATTCTGATGTCTTATGCAGATAATTTTTCGATCATTATTGGTAATATTATTTATTTTGTACTTGTTATATTCATACTTTCATTAAATTTATTCACTTTCATTTTTGGTTGCCCAAGTAACTTATACTGGATGATTGGACTGGATAAATTGGTAAACTGGCACTGGGTATCTAGTACCTCGGGCCGTCACACCATCGGTCACATATACATCTCCCGGTGTGTAACAGAACAGCTAATAAGCTGTAATAACATTAGGCACAAGGCCAAGTATCAACACAATATCAGAATGGCTAAAAGCTATAAAATCACATAATAGTATAATGCCATATGCAGTACTGCTAATTGAACCCTATTGGCATGCCAACCTATCCAAACCAATCTTGCTAGGTGTACTAGGGCATATTACACTTTTAAATTGTACAATTCTTGAAATTTAAGTTTAGGTGTTACTATTTATTTCATTAGTCAACTAAAATGTTGACTTTTGCATAGACAATATGTATATTGGTTCTAATACTCCCAACATACCACATTTTGCATTCTAAAATTGTTGGTATTAGTTGCCAATACCATTTTTAAGCTTAGTGTTAGTTATTCAAAATTTTCAGATTTCAATCCTTGTGTTTACTATTCCATTGGTCATTTTTACAGTAGGAATTTGGCAAAGTTGTCTTCATGAAAGTTGTTTCTTATTTTGTCTAGTTACATTTCCTTTTTTGAATCACTCCATTTGGAGTTTTGTATCTCAAGTTATAGTCTAAACACCATAACTGGCCGGATTGGACTGAATCCAAAATTCTGAGCAAAACTGGTTCTGTCAGATTTGGTAACCTAAGTTTGGTTGGAAATTTGACTAGGTTATGGTCAGAATTTGGATTTGTGTTCTTCATGAAATTGTAGGTCTATGTCTCAATTTTCTTCTGGTAAAATTTCAGGTCAATTTGACCTTTATACACTGAGTTATGACCAAATGAATAAATACTGTTCATTTCGTTATTTTGCCCAAGTAGAATGCAAGTCACCCGGATTAGGGTAATCTTTAGGTCAACTTGGTTTGGTTTTCTAGGCAGGGTTTCTTCACCAAAGTGGTGTCATTATGTATGCAGTTTCATGTCCAATTGGCCTTGCACCAATTGAACCTATACAATCCAAGTTATATCTGCCAAAACCTGCTAGACTCACATCCAGACCTGCAGGGCACTCAAGGCAGCCTATCCTTTCCAACATTCAATGACTCAATTCACTTCACATTAAGTTTAAAACTTACCAAACGGTTACTAATTGACCATTAAAATGTTCCTATACTATTATAGGAGCAAAACTCCAATTTTCTCAAAACCCTAAATTCTCAATTTCTCTACTCTTCCATTAACGTACAATTCAATGTGCTAAATGTTAAGTTCATATCAAGGGCAGCTTATATACTCATTTAATCCAAAGAAATCATCAAAACTCTAATAAATCCATGGCTGCCAAAAATATAAAGTGAGTACATCAAAGGTTTTCATTTGAATTTCTTATAAATTTTAAATTAAATCAACTTTCTAGTAATGAATTTAAAGAGAGATAATGATATTGGACACTAACCTTATTAAAGCTCCCACTTGAACTTGTTAATCTTCAAGATTTCTTCCTCTAATGGCTGCCTAAAGGTGATTTAGGGTATGAGGATAAATTTTAGTAAAGTGAGGATGAGGTTTTATGGTGTAAAGGGTGAGGTTTTAGTAAGAAAAAGAGAAAGCTTTAATGGAGATAGTGAGGGAAAGAGAGGCTGCCAGAAATTGAAGGAGATGAGCATAATGTTCTTTCATTTTTTTTTGTCTAATTTTGTGATATTTATCCCTTTTAATTGGCTTGGTTAATTTCCATTGGTTAGGGTTTAATTTCATTCATTTATGACATCACATCATGTTGATGTCATAAATGTGAGTTTTATTTTATTTCCATTTCTTTTCTTTTCTACCTATTTTCAATTCAATTTTTAGCAATATTTATTCATATTTTATGTCATACAAATTATTTACTTAACTGGACAAGTCGGCCAAAAATCATCTCTGAAGACGAAATGACCAAAATGCCCTCCGTTTGGCTTAATAGACTAAAATTGTTTATACCGATTGAAAATTTTTTCTAAGCATTTTGTTGGCATTCTAATGCCATAGAAACCTCAATGACCCTTCTCTGGAGTCCCAAAAATTATTTTATAAATTTTCCCCCGGGTCTAGGGCTCTTAGTTGCGAGAACTACAACTTCCCACTGGGTTATCCATCACTAGGGCACCGGCTCATTTAACTTGGTTGTATTTTATTTCTAAAATTTTTCCTAAATTTTTCTTATTAATATTTGAGTTAATTATGGTTCCTCACTTTAGTTTAAATATTTTTCCGGACGTTCTAGTTGTCCGGATCGACACTGGTCACTGACACAGTAGAATGTACAGAGTTGCTACAGGGAGGGTGTTACAAACCATGCCCAGAAAGTGACTATAAGTTAGTGAACAATTAGGTCAAACCCAGAATTGGTACACTGTCACTGTACAAAAATGACCAAATGAACAATGTCCATAACTTGGTCTAGGAAGGTCCAAATGACCTGATTTTTGTGGTATTGGAAAGATATGACATAACACTACAACTTTTATGAAGAACACCAACCCCAATTCTATCCATAACCAAGTTGAATTGTCACCCAAATTTGGGTCACCAAAACTGCCAGAACCAGAAATTGCCCAGAATTTCTGGGTTTGAACCAATCCGGCCAGTCATAGAAAAATAGGCATAACTTGAGCTGCAACACTCCAAATAGAGTGATTCAAAAAGGAAATTAAAACTAAGACAATAAGGAACAACTTTGGTGAAGGACATTTAGCTAAATTTCCACAGTAACCAGTCTAATGGAATAGTAGAATAAAGTGACCCAAAACTGAAAACTTACAATTTCTCTTAGGAGACTTAAAAATTGAACTGGCAATCAATGCCAACAAAATTAACACCCAAAATGTGGTATATGGGTGCAATTAGAATTAATAAACATATTAAGTATGGAAAAGTCAACATTTTGACTTGAATAGTATCATGAATAGTACCACTGTACAAAAAAATGTGAAAGACCCGAAATTATAAACCGTAATAGGTAGGATAATTCTGCAAAGAAATTATTGGAATTTAAGTATTAGAAATGGATACTGAGGCACTTTAAATGTATGTGTTTCAGTTAAAAAGGGAATCATCGAAGGAGAAACGAAAGGTGGAGTAAATTAGTCAACATAGAGGTTTGTCCACAACTAGTTTTACATTGTTAAAGTTTTGCATATTTTATTTGGTTAAAGGATTTTAGTTTCTTTATGTATTATGTTTACCAATTTTTGAATTTATTTCAATAATTATTGAAATGTGTTATGGTATAAATGAGTTTAGTTGTGGAAAAATGATTAAGTTATTATTTTATTTTTGATATGGATTGAATGAATCCAGTTTCAGAAATTTGTTGATTGAAATGGGATTTGCATGGGAAAAAAAATACAAATTGATGTTTTGAATTGTGATGGGCATTAAAATTATTGGATATTGGAACTGACTTTGAATTGAATTGTGTTGTGATTCATGCTCATAAAAAGGACCAAGAGATTCATTATAGTGTTTTATATCTCACTATAGATGCTTGACTAGGTTATTACCCATCTCTTTCATTTGTTGAGGAGACAATGGAGTTAGCTTTGTTTTGATTACCATGATAAGTGCACAGGCTTAGATTCTCCTCTTATTAGAAGTTAGATCTAAGTTTTTCATTAGCCTTTTTGGAAGTTGTATTATTATGGTGTGTACTATGCACGATGATTTGACCTCCGACCATAGGGAGTTAGAATCCCGATTCGATCTCTCCGACCATAGGGAGTTAGAATCCTGATTCGATCTCTCCGACCATAGGGAGTTAGAATCACCCCGAAGATGGCCTTTATGGAATAGTCTTACATAGTTAGTGAGATGAAGAATGGGTTTTGAATAGTAAGAATTATGATTTCAAATGGGAGTTATGCATAATTTATTTTGTTGAAATTAAGATTTATTTTCATAAATTAATGGAATTACTTTAAATGTTTAGTTATGATTTGATAAATTAAAATTCTTGAGCAGAGTCTTTTTAACAAATGATTTATTTTATTGGCAATGAATAATTTGATTTTCGAAATTTTGATTGAATTTTAAGATTTCCAAATTCTTTGCTAAAATTTTGGCAAGGTATTGTATATTATATTTTAAAATATAGTTGTGCACCACTGAGTTCACCACTCAGCGATAGCTTTGTATGCTGTCACAGGTAAAAGTAAAGATAGAGCAGCCGAGTGAGATTTCTAGTAGCTACGTCTTGAAGACTCATTGGGATTAGCTTCAGGTATATTATAGGTATACCCTTGTACATTAGAGTTTAATGTTTGCATGTAATTATATGTATGTAAATTATTTGAGCAATTGTACAAAAACTCTTGTAATATTATTTTGGTATGTAATGCAATCAAATTATTGTAATCTTAATTTGAGAATTTCTTTACTTGTATATTATTGTAATGTTAATTTTATTATCCTAACGAGTATGATATTCAAATTTTCTTTTGAGTTTTGAACCCATGTATGGCTTGAAAATTGAATTGAGTTGATTGTGTTGAATTGGGATATGAAAATGATTTGTATTGGAGTTGTGGTTGAGAAAATATATTGGAAGTGTTTTCCTTTCAGGTTTGAAGAACTGTTTTCTCAAAATACAGCTAGCACTCTGCCGAAATTTGGAAAAATTTTTGCAACACCAGATTTTAATCGAGATTTTGATTTATGACTTAGTGTCAATTAAAGGATTTTAATACTTGATAAAAATTACCCACCAACTTAAAAATGAACGGAAATTGTTTTAAAATCCCTTGTAGTATATTTAATGGATTACCGGTAGGCGAAGTAAGGTAATTCATTAGGTGTTCTACGAGATCATGTTATGCCTTACGGAGGAGTAGGGTGTGACATCGCCAACCTCATACTCTATGTCTTTTCTCCTCAGGTCAGCATATGACTTCTATCTATCTAAGGCGGTTTTCAAGTTGTCTCTAATGAGCTTCACTTTTTTCTCAGTCTGTCTCATCAGGTTTGGGCCCACTATCTTATCCTCGCCCAACTCTATCCAACACAAGGGAGTTCTACATCTCCTCCCATATAATGCCTCATATGTAGCCATCTTTATGCTGGCTTGGTAGCTATTGTTATATGTAAACTCTACTAGAGGAAGATACTTCTCCCAACTTCCTTCAAAATCAATGATGCAGCTTTGAAGCATATCCTCCAACACCTGAATCACCCGTTCTGACTGTCCATCTGTCTGAGGATAAAAAGCCATGCTAAAGTGTATTTGAGTGCCTAATGACTCCTGTAACTTCTTTCAAAACCTCGAAGTAAATCTCGAGTCTCGGTCAGATATGATCGATGCTGGCACTCCATGTAGTCGGACTATCTCAGCTATGTAGATCTCTGCTAACCTCTCCAGTGAGTAGTCGGCTCTAATTGGTAGGAAGTGAGCAACTTGGTCAATCTATCAATAATCACCCATATAGTATCATGCTTCTTCTGTGTCAATGGTAGCCCAGTGACAAAATCCATGGTGATGCGATCCCATTTCCACTCTAGTATAGATATAGGTTGCAACAACCCTGATGGAACCTGATGCTTAGCCTTAACCTGCTGGCATGTCAAATATTTTGCTACAAAATCACCAATCTCTTTCTTCATTCCAAGCCACCAATAATGTGCCTTCAGATCATGATACATCTTGGTACTTCCTAGGTGTATAGCATGAAAGCTACTGTATGCCTCTTTCAAAATATTCTTCTTTAATTGTTCATCTCCTAGCACACATATTTTGCCTTTATAATACAGGCACCCATCTCCTTTCAGCACATAATTAGTATTTTCCCCCTCTTTAACTTTGCTCATAATAGTTACTAACCTTTCATCCCTTATCTGTGCTTCTTGTATTTGCTGTAGCAAGCTTGGCTTTACATGCAAATCAGCTAAAAGAGCCCCATCTTGTGCTAAGGACAATCGAGCATTCAGTGCTCTTAAAGCCATCATGGACTACCTGCTCAGTGCGTTAGCTACTACATTTGCCTTCCTAGGATGATAGTCAATCACACAGTCGTAATCCTTAAGAAATTTAATCCATCTCCTCTGTCTCATATTGAGTTCCTTCTGGGTTGGCAAATACTTCAGACTCTTGTGATCCGTGTAGATGTAGCACTTCTCACCATACAGGTAATGCCTCCATATCTTCAGTGCAAATATTATTGCCGCCAATTCTGGATTATGAGTTGGGTAGTTCTTTTCATGCGGCCATAGCTGTCTGGAAGTATAAGCAACCACCTTGCCCTCTTGCATCAAAACACACCCAAGCCCATTATGTGAGGCATCACTGTAGATCACATAGTCTTTCCCTGACTCTGGCTGTGTTAACACTGGAGCCTCTGTGAGCATAGCCTTTAGCTTTTCAAAGCTAGCTTGGCATTTGTCATTCTAGTCAAACTTGACACTCTTATGCAGCAGTTTAGTCAATGGAGTAGCTATGAGAGAAAACCCCTTCACAAATTTTCTATAATAACCAGCTAACCCCAAGAAGTTTCTGACTTCTGTTGCATTTCTTGGAGGCTTCCATTCAACTATTGCCTCTATCTTCTTTAGTTCCACCCTAATCCCATCTGCTGATACCACATGTCCAAGGAAAGAAATTTCATCCAACCAGAAATCACACTTGGACTTGGACAAGTTGGCATACAATTGCTTTTCTCACAGTGTCTGTAGTATTACTCTCAGGTGTTCATTATGCTCCTCTCGGTTCTTAGAATACACCAGGATATCATCTATAAAGACCCCAATGAACCGATCCAAGTAGGAATAAAACATATGGTTCATGAGGTCCATGAATGCCGCTGGTGCATTCATTTGCCCAAATGGCATCACTAGGAACTCATAATGTCCATACTGAGTCCTGAAAGCAGTTTTAGACACATCTGCCTCTTTTACCTTTAGCTGATGGTAGCCTGATATGAGATCTATTTTGGAGAATACACTGGCTCCTTTCAGTTGATCAAACAGATCATCTATCCGTGGTAAAGGATATTTATTTTTCACAGTCACCTTATTCAGTTATCGGTAGTCTATACAAAGCCAGAGTGTACCATCCTTCTTCTTCACAAATAACACTGGTGCTCCCCAGGGTGATACACTAGGGCGTATGAAACCCTTGTCTAGTAACTCCTGTAACTGAACCTTCAACTCTCTCAGTTCAGTGGGTGCCATCCTATATGGAGCAATGAAAATTGGTGCAGTACCCGGCATAACCTCTATAGCAAACTCCACCTCTCTCTCCGGTGGCAAACCTAACAACTCTTTCTGAAATACATCTGGAAAATCACATATAGTAGGGACCTCCTGTAAACTAGGGGTAGTCTTCTTGGTGTCAAACACATGCACTAAGAAAGCCTCACAGCCCTTCCTTATCAATCTCCTGGCTACTGTGGCTGATATAATGGTAGAAAGACAACCCGTTCCTTCACCCACAATTGTAAGCTCATGCTCATTTGCTGTCTATAATGAAATCCTCTTCAGCTGACAATCCACCATCATCTGATAACATGATAACCAATCCATTCCCAGTATCACATCAAACTCATGGAATGGTAATGCAATCAAGTCAGTTAGAAACTCATGACCCTGTATCTTCAGAGGACAACTCTTATAGACCTTCTTCACAGTGACGCTATGGCCCAAAGGGTTAGTAACCAATATGTCATCCTCTAACTCCTCTATCTGTACCTCTCTACTAACCGGTGGTGTTATGCACACATAAGAGTGCATGGAACTAGGATTAATTAAAGCATACGTAGATAAATCATGAAGTAAGAAGGTACCCCTTATGACATCAGCTGGCTCTGGCTCCTCCTGAGCTCTCATAGCATAAGCACGAGGTGCTACTCTGGTCTCCTACCTCTGAACTATCTCTGTAGTAGGCCTCTGTGATGTACCAACTGTATCAAGCCTCGCAGGTCTTCTACCCCTTTGTGCTGCTGGGGTAGACCTCTCTGTCTGGGGTGGAGCAGTGGGAGCACTAGCACTCCTCTGTGGACAATCCATCTGTAGACCCACATCTGAAGCATCCTTCAGTCAATAGTCTACACTCTCCTCGGTGGCTCCTCTCGCAATGTATACAAGCTGATATCGGGTTTGATCCTAATGTAGCTACACCCGGAAAACTACCCACTGATGCACCAGCCTGTCCTCCTCTCCTTAGGGCAAATCGGGATCTTTGCTTCTTACCTCGACCCTGAGTCTGACTCTGAGACTCCTTGGGCTTCTTACTACTAGTGGCTGCTGAACCAGACTGACCAGATCCAGAACCCCTCTTACGTTGTCGGTCCCTCCTGGACTGCTCCTCATCTCTCACTCTCTCCACATCAAGAGTTGATACTATTAACAGGGAGAAATATGTGAAGTGGTGAGATGTCATTATCAATCGGATGTTGTCATTTAGTCCATCCTCAAACCTCCTGCATTTATCAACTTTTGTGGGCATTATCTCCCATGTATATATGCTAAGTCTCATGAATTCTCGCTCATATTCGGAGACTGTAAGCTTCCTATGTCTCAATGCTAGGAATTCTCTCCTTCTAGCTCTATGTACACATGGCTGATATATTTCTTTCTGAACTCAGCCAGAAAGAAATCCCAGGTGATCTGTGTAGGCTGTACCACTCTCGACACTGTCACCCACCACTGGTATGCCTCCTCCTGAAGCAAACCCAGAGAACACTCCAACTGCTGCTCTAGAGTGCAGTGCAGCTGCTGTAATACTCTCTCAGTCTGCTCTAGCCAATATTCTGCAGTGGCTAGGTCATCCTCCTTTTTACCCTTGAAATTGACGGCCCTATACTTCCTCAACTTCTTCAGTGGGGACCTCTGTACTGGCTTTGGCTATGGAGGTGGTGGTGGTGGTGGTTGTACAGGTGCTGGTGGCAGTGGCCAAGGCTGTGGAGGTGGACGTGGCTGTGGCTATGGTATGGCTCTGTTAATCTGATGAAGCATCTTAGTCATCTGCTCTAGGAAGGCCCACTGTACTCTCCCCACAGCACCACGTGATGACTCTGCTTTACTACTTTGCTCCCGACTAGAAGCAAGTGCTCTGAGGAGACCCATGCTCTAAGGGATTCATGAGACTCTACCTCCTCTTCTACCAGTCTAGGAGACCCATGCTTTGAGGGATCGGATGCCATCGATCCTGTAAAATAGGCAAAGAACAGATCTGTATTAGTGTCACCTCGACTCTTAGTTAAGGCCTATGCATATTATGCATACTATCTCTTTTTATCTATCTAGGTCTAGGATCGCCTAAACCATTTCTCTGATACCACTAAATGTAATGCTCCTTACCTGTCTATAGTATAGCCGAGTAAGATGCGCCACATTCGATGCCGGAGCATCCTATCTTGTCTTGTCATGTTCATTGTTAATTTTTTTAACTTTCATTTATTCATATTATTCATGTGTGGAATTTTTTTTTCCACAATATATTTTATTGGAGACCCGGACAGAGCCTACTCTATTTTATTAGCATCTAGCGGGTTCTACTATTTACCTGTTCAAAGTGATTCATATCCATTTCATCTTATTATGTATCACAACATTCAAAAATGCTCATGTAAATTTCCAAGAAAATAATATACATTTCATTCATGTGGAAATTCATATACAAAAATTTCCAAGTTTCATTTGCAACTCAAAATATAATTACATGATGCTTATGTAAAATAAACCAAAAATACAAGATCTAATACATGGGCTTTGCCAATAAAATACAGACTGCTGAGGTGATTCTGGACTATGGCAGATCTGGTCAAAACTACGTTAGAGCACTATTACGGTGGCTGTTGCTGTGGCTGTGACTGGTCTCTAGTACCTACGTGATGGAAAACCAACACGCTAAATGAATTGCTTAATGGTGCATAAATTTAAATAAAGGCAACTAAATAATTAAAAATATTATTTCAATGTAAAATTTCATAAATTCTAGGTCTGTTCTATATATTTGATGCACTTTGGGAATAATTAAAGTTATCGGGATTTTTTCTATTTATTTATCCCATATTCAGTCTTAATTAATTTATAACAGTGCCTAAGTAACCTATAATAGACAATAAAGGCTAGATACACAAGAGTGTACTGGTTAGACATCCATATGTCTACCCTGTATACAACTATCATGTCAGGCACAAGGCCAGCGGGTAGGCATTAATGTCACACCCTACCCCTCCGTAAGGCATAACATGATCCCGTAGTATATCTAATGAATTATAAACTTCGTCTCCTGATAACCCATTAAATACACTACAAGGGATTTTAAAACTTTTCTTACTTCTTTTTACAGTGGTGAGCACTATTTACAGGTGTTAAAATTTTTTTGAATTGAAGTGAAACAGCTAACACATTTGAATAATTAACAATTTCTGCAAAAATTTTGGCAAAGTACCCTCTGTATTTTGAATAAAACAGTTCTTCAAAAACCTGTAAAAAAGCACTTCAAATATTTGGTTCAACCCCCACACTCCAATATTCAATCAACATAATAAGTTTCTCAACAATTGTTAACTCAAATCCACAATAATTTTTCAGTGTTTTCAAAAGCTGAGATAAAAGAAATATATCATAATATTTACAAACCAAAATAATTTACAAATTTAGTTTACAACTTTAATGTACAATTTTAATTTACAACTGCTCAAAACCAAGCACACTATATACATATAGTGAACATACATTACAATACAAAATGCAAAATATGGTATTCTCAATATACCCGATGAACTCTCACTGAAGCACTAGCAGCCTAGTCTGCTGCCCTGTCAATCTGTCTACCTGCGATAACAATGAAAAGCTATCACTGAGCCAATGTCTCTGTGGTGCACAACATTAACCAAATACAACTTTAAATCACAAATCATAAGTCATATAAATAGTGGATACTTAAAACCATAGTTAAATTCAAAAACAGTGAATGTCAATAAGAATTTAAACTCCATTTCACAATATCACAATAAATATCAATAAATAACACACACAGCTTAATCATGTTACTAAAGTTCAATTCATCCCAAAAGCCGATGGCTAGTGAGGAATAACATAGCTAGCTAGCAATAATGTGAGTACTCATTCTATTCGTCCTCAACAGGCACACACCTCAATACTTCAGCCAGAGAGGGAATTCAATTTATCCCACTAGATAAGCTAGCAAGGAATTCAATCAATATACATGATAGCTGTGGTTTCAAACCATTTACAATGCTTTTCAATCAATAAGTATCCATCAAATATCATTTAAACAATTTTCACAATTTAAAATAATGATATACAAATAGTCATAATTTATTTCAATTGAAAATTAAAAAGAAAAAATTGTTGTGCACAAACCTCAGATAACTGTCTCTTGGCTCTGACTCAGTGTTTTCTTCCCTTTCTCTGAGTCTTTGCTAACTGAAACACACAATTTAAAGTTTTTCAGTACTCATTTAAATTGTCTCTAAGAATAAAGCTTAATAATTAACTTATTGAATTCTATTATTTCCTTAGTCAACCTAAGATGTTGACCCTCGATGCAGTCTAGGTGAATTAGGTTTTAATGTTACCAATATGTCACATTTGTAGCCTTTTAGTATTGGTACATGTTACCAAATTCATTTCCAAGTATGTTGCATTTTAATGCAATTTGCCGGATTTCGGTATACTAATTTAACCTAACCGGATGACCTAGTTCCCTTGATTTTCCGGTTTTGGTCCAAACTACAAACTTGTAGGTCTATGTCTTATTGCACGCACAGCAAAATTTCAGGTCATTCTGAGTTGTGTAGACCAAGTTATGGTCAATCTACCAATGCTGGACAGAATATACCAAAATGGTAGCTTTAGGTCATTTTTAGGTCACTTTTGGTTCGGCCAGTTTTTGGACCTAAACTTGTGCAAGCTATTTGGCTTGGTTCTGGCCATTTCTGGGCTTTGGTGTCCTCATAAGAATTGTAGATATATATCTCAACTATTCATGGTAAAAATTTCAGGTCAATTGGACTTGTTTTGAGTGAGTTATGGCGAAAACACCAACTGCTGCCCAAATGGTCAATTTTTAGGCTTTCAAAGCACTAATCTGGATTTGGTCATTTTTCAAGTCACTTCTAGGCAGAATTTTGGTAAGCTTCCTTCATGAAAGTTGGCACATTTTGTGCCTAGTTTCACCTTCAATTGGTCTCATACCAATTGGAGCCACACACTTAAGGTTCTAAGGTAAAACATACACTGCCCTATTGTACATTGTTCACCCTTTACCAATTACACATCCTATGCTTACCAAGTCACTCTTCTATGTCAATTCTGGTTTGTACCATAACATTAACACATTTAGCAACTCATTTTTGGTCATTTTGGCAGCTTATAATCATTCTCAATATGCACACTATAACCCAGAATTTTCTAAGTCCAATTACAACAATTAAACATATGAATGCACCTCATTTACATGTCTAAATTCAAACCTTAATACACACATACATGCTGCCATCCATAACAACATAATTCAACAATATAATTCCATAAACCAAACCATGAAACAACACATTTTGATCTTCTTCATAAGGCTACCACAAGTTTATACATACCCATCAATTTCCACTTTCACTTTTCAAGCTTACAATTCAAACCTTACACATAGAATTCAACTTCAATACAATTAAACATTTAAATCATCATTCAAACCACTATTTACATGTAAGAATAAACTGTTCTTATTGAGTTTCCATAGCTACCAAAATGTGCATCTCCCTTAAAATATCAAACTTCAAAAATTCTTCCACAAATCAACTACCAATAACATCCCTTCAAGGTTTAATGAAACAAGAATAAAAAATACATACTTACCACTTTTGAAATTCTTCAAAACCTCACCAAAACTTAAATTTCTTGCTGCCTATCTACTGCCCAAGTTGTATAAGAAAAGTTTAGTGAAGGAACTATGGTGAAATGAAGCTCGGAATGGGAGTGCATGTGGCTTGCTCCATGGGCGGCAATGGAGCTTTAATGGTGGTTCATATGGCTGTTTGTTATGAGGTTGAAGACAAAGTGGTTTCTGCCCCAAATATGATATTTTATATGTCCACTAATCCCTTTAGTGGAGCACTAAATCAATTAAAATGTTTGTTTATTCCAACATTTCCAATTTCCCACATTTTCCTCCTATCTTTTGCTATTTAGATTATGTACCACCATTTTAATTTTTCATGACATTTTCCTAGTGTAATATCATGTATTTTTAATGGACATTTAGGTCAAAAGACAACTTGGGTATCAAATGACCACAATGCCCCTGTTCGGGTTGCATTCTCGATTTTTCGATAACACCGAGTTTTGTCATTTTCTCAATTTCTCATTTTTCTTTATTCTAATTAATTAATTTTTCTTTGATATTTCTAATGATTTTTATACTTCAATAAGTCTTTAATTATGTCTTAAAAATATTTTCCAGGGTTCCCTGTAGTCCAGAGCTAGTTAACGGTCCACGCCGCAACTTCCCGGTGCGATCACCCATCGCTAGGGTTCTCGGCTCGTTTAACTTGGTTACATTTCATTGCTATTATTTTTCCTTTATTTTTCTTGTATTTTATTTTCTTGTATTTCATTATTTTATGTCTCCTCATCCATATCTAAGTATAGTTCTAGGCATCCTAGCTGTCCGGACAACACTGGTCACTGGAACAGTAGAGCGCACTACCGAACAAAGGGGTGTTACAATTCTCCCCCCCCCCCCCTTAAAATAAATTTCATCTCGAAATTTTACCTGGCATCAGGCTCTGAATAGCTATGGGTGCTGTCTCCTCATATCCTCTTCACATTCCCAAGTAGCTTCCTGGCCTGAATGATGGTTCCACAGCACTTTAACCTGGTGTATATGTTTATTCCTCAGCTGCTTCACCTCATAAGCCAGAATTTCTATGGGTTCTTCCTCATATGAGAGGTCTGGATTTACTTCAATGTCTTCAACTGATAGTATATGAGATGGGTCAGATCTGTACCTCCTTAACATAGACACATGGAAGACACTATGTATCCTTTCTATCTCTGGAGGTAATGCTAGCCGATATGCCAAAGGACCCACTCTTTTCAGAATCTCATATGGTCCGATGAAACGAGGACTCAGTTTCCCCTTTCTGCCAAATCTCATAATCCTCTTCCAAGGAGAAACTTTAAGGAATATGTCGCAAGGGATTTTGCGATCGCCTGAACGAACCCTCACCGAAGTGGAAAAGAATGAGGAGTCGCCACCTTAGTTTTGAGGGAAACTAAAGAAAACCATTTGTGAAGACAAATTAAAATAAAACCACTTCAAAATAGAGATTCTAAGTTCGGGGTCCGTAAACGGGTGGGGAAGGTGTTAGGCACCCCACCTCGTCCCTTAATAAGGGTAAGTAGATTTAACTTCGCATTTTTTATAAATTAGTTAGGAGGGCTTAAATGGAAATGTTAATCCTTTTAACAAAAAGGAATATTTAATTTTTCACTAAGTTTGGATTACCCAGATACATAAGTAAATGAGATAACCTTAGTGAGTTACTGTTGTATATTAGTTTTGTTTGAAGGGCTATTTTATTAGAATTCAATTTTTGGAATTGGATGAGAACTCTCCTCCGATTTCTTTTGAATATTTATTTAAATTTTAGATTGAGAACCGGATAAGAACTCTCTTCCGATCTCTTTTAATATTAAAATTTTTAAGCTTGAGAACCGGATAAGAACTCTTCTCCGGTCTCTTTTAATATTTATTAAAATTTTAGCTCGAGGATCGGATAAGAACTCTCCTCCGACCTCTTTTAAGTCGTTTGTTAAAGTTTTAGGTGAGAATCGGATAAGAAACCCTCCTCCGATCTCTTTTAAAATTATTTGCTGAAATTCTGGTTGAGGATCGGATAAAGACTCCTTTCTGATCTCTTCTATTTAAACGGTAGTCAGATAAGGGTCTTTCCGATCTCTCTAAATTTTACCTATCGAGAGGACCTAAGGCTAAGGGTTCTGACGTTCAAAAGTGTCAGGGAGATCTGCGCAAGACCTCTTTAACTTGTTGGTACCTTAGGACTGGGTAGGGGATGCCGAACCGAATCCTCCGACTTTCCTATATGGTCGCCTCACCAGCATTTTTGGTAGCCGATCTATTCCATTTAGTTATCCGGGGTTTGGTTTTATTCTGTCTTATGACGTCTTGCCCTATGACCTATTGAGTTATTCTAGTGACTCAGCTTTACCATTTTCCAGGCTTATTATTCAGACCTTTCATTATTCCAAAAGGACTCTTAAGTTGCCGTTACCTGCATTTCATCCAACTACTTATGTATCGCTTGGGACTAGATGACTTACGCTCAGGAATAATAAAGGTTAACAAAGGTATCGACACGGAAATAAACTAGAGCACAACCTTTCTCTGTATCTTTCTAACGTGATATGAACTTAAAGAAAATAACATACATAAAGAAAAAAGAATGGAAATGCGTAAAACAAGAACTAAACTTAATAAGATGGCAACATGAATACTGACCTGTAAGGAGTCGATTCTAGTGAACTAACCGAGAATCACAAAACGCAATAAGATTGCAAGTTGATAGCCGGGCGACTAAGGTTCGCCTTGGAACAAAGAGTGCTTCACTAAATGCAATCGAGTCAAAATTATACCCGAGTTTAAATGAGATTGAGCATGGGCGATGGAAGTGAAAACAAAGATAACAAGGAACTGAAAAATGTGAACGCTACGGAATAATGAACGAGCTGAAAATGGAGAGTTTCAGCGTTCCAAATCTTTTAAGAAAACACTTTAGAAAATTGGTTCCAAAAGTTCTTCTTATGAAAGCAGAGTAACGATCTGAATTAAATTTCAGAGTTCTTCCGCTATGGTAACTTCCTTCCTTTTTTGTTCGTCCCTTGAACAGTTTTTCATGCAGGTATTTATAGGAACCGGGTGCTCCCCATGAAGGGTCAGGATCTATTTTGAGGGAGATGGAGGGTCAGGATTTCGAAGGACATGATATGAGGCTCAGGAATTAAAGAGGATCAGAACGGACGGCTGAGATCCCCTTCAGAATATTTGTCATTTTCTTCTTCTAATCTGACGGTCCCAAATTCTCTTGTCCGGGGCGATCCGAGGGCTGGGAGTGAAAGGCGCTGATCTTGTCATTTTCTTCTTCGATCCGAGGGCTCCGAGCTCGTCCTTACAAGTAAGATCAACGGTGGAGATTAGGATGTACAGCGCTGTCCTGACGTATGCATGTCAGAAATGCGAGCGATTCTGAGGCGTGCGGTTGAGATTTCTCCTGCAATGCTTTAACTACCTTGCTCTGATTATGGTGACGGCGGTAGGCGCCTTATTCTTTTTGTTTTCTGCTCTCTCTTCCTTTCCGATCTTCTTAACATGATCCTTCTCCGATCTTTCATACCGGTCTCCCCTCTTCCGATCTCTATTATTCCAATATTTCCCTTAACCCGGCCCGGTCCGGTCAAAGCATTAATTCCCCTCGATTCCCGAAGCGTCCGCTTCATTTTCTGCTTAGCAATAAATGCTCGATTTTCCCCTATATATACCCCTGACAGAAGAGACTTTCTTCATTCGATTTTCCTCTCTTCCTTCTTACTTTCTAGTTCTAGCTGCTCCGGCAGAAGTTCCGGCCATGATTGTGGCTGTTGATCCCTTTCCGATGGACCTCTTTATTCCCCGACTAAAAATTTACGACCCCGGTGCTCGAATAATCGTGATAACCTTGTCTGATGATGGCGAGAGAACTGGACCAATTAACCGATCTAGATCGCGGACCTTGATCGTGCCGATCTCGAGTTGTTCGACCGGTATAATCGGCGAACCGATTTCGGCCGAGAAGACTACTAATGTTCCGCCGACCCTTGGCGGTTGCTCTTCCAAGTTTATTCAGCTTCTCACCACATTGGGTGTTCCGACAGCGGCTTTCCTCCACATTGGGTGTTCCGACAGTGGCTCGGTTCCGGTCGATGACATCCTTTGGATCAGTCACAATATTGACTTTGACATAGGTCCTTTAGATGGGATGTTCCACCGGTCTCTGAGATCGCCCAAATGATGTATTTTATTTTCAATGTAATCTGATCTCTAGAGATCACAGAAATGATGTAGTCCAATTTTAATGCAATCCGATCTCTAGAGATCACCGAAATGATGTAGTCCAATTTTAATGCAATCTGATCTCCAGAGATCACCCAAATAATGTAATATGATCTTTTGGAAATAAAGATTTTATTTTGTCAATTATCATCTTATTATTATTGCATTAATTATTTTCCGATCTCTGAAGTATTTACCCGATCTAACCTTTAATTTAAATGACCCTAACGATCCGCAATTCCAAAGATTTATCTTAATCTGCCGATCTCTAGTTAGCCAATCTCTTTATGGAATTTCCGGAATATTCATGAGATGTGTCAAAAACAGCTGGCAGATCTCGCTGACCGATGCACCGCCTGGGATGCCGTGAGCATTAAATGCTCAGACGAGTATAAATAGGGGTGGGGGTTAGCCATTTGCTCTCTTGTGTCATTTTTAGCTTCTCGCGAACAACTTCAAAATTCTCTCGTTTTCTCAAGCTCTTCCGACTCCGACCAAGCTCCGGTAAGGGTTTAGATCCTTCTTTTAGTTTAAATTCTTTATTTCCTTTGAAAATGAGCGGCGCCAAAGGTCAGAGAGCGGCGAGTCCTCCTTCCATCTAGTTCTCGTGGTCATCTGATGAAGTAGAGGTGGTCGGGCTAAGGGCGCGACCTGAACCTCCTAGAGTCTCCGTTCCAGCTCGGGAACAAGTGATGTCATCAAGGCATGCGCCTTCTTCAGGGAGAGAGAATCTTCCCATAGACGAGCTGCCATCGGTCCTTCAAGAAACCGATCTGCAGTCATTCAGCCAGGAGTACAACATTGAGCCCGATTCATATGAACTTATCCGGTGTCACGGCGATCTCCGGGCCGATCATTTCTTCGAAGAGAACGACATGATTATGGTATACGAAGAACAGTTGAAAGCCGGGCTGCGGTTCCCTCTTGACGACTTCTTTAAGGAAGTCTTAAAATTTTTCCAAGTGTGTATAGCTCAAGTTCACCCGAATTCGTGGAGGATCTTAGTAGCCTTCCGAGGCCTCTGCCGAGCTAAGGGATTCCGCCCTACGCTGAATTGCATAGGTTGACTCGTCGAAAGGACGACGAGTACTGGTTTTTCCAGGCGAAGCCACATTGCGGGCTCTTCGTTGATCTGCCATCCTCCCTGAAAAACTGGAAGAACCGCTTCTTCATTCTAAGGAGCAAAATTTCGAACGGCTTTGAGGGTTTCCCTCGTAGCTGGCTACACCAAGGCCCCTTAATTCCGAAGCGTCTCGTGTTGAATAGGGAAGAGGGCACAATGGTGATGGAGTTGAAGGAAGCGGCGTCGGAGAAGTTCTCTTGCTTGGATGCAGTGACTGCCGAGCTGCACCATTGGACTATGGAATTGATCACCGGCAAAGATCGCGGGCTCCAGCTCTCTGACCTCGGCATCGGTATTTTCTACATCTCAGATCTCAGGACCTTAGCGATCTCACTGACCTCTTCTTTGTGCAGGTATGGCAAGCGGCGAAGCCTCCAAGGAGAGCCGAAAGCGAAAGAGGGAGATCTCCCGGAAGGTACGGGAGATGAAGCGAGTTGAGGAAATGCAGACACCCAGGCATGAACCCGGGGAAATACAAGAAGGCTCGTCTCAACCTTCGGGACCGGTGATCGCAGAAGTAGTCCGATCCCCTCCTCGCCGGGAAGAGCCGCCTCCACCTCCTCCAGTTGCTCCGAATGCAGAAGAAGGTTCTTCTCAACCTAGCATTGATTCAATTCCTTGTGAGGAGAGATCGGAAATGTGGTTAGCTGTCAAAGGGAGACTTAGTACTGGGGATCGGTTTCAAAGCTTATTAATTCTGGGGATCGGCGAAAATATGGTGTCGACAGAATACCTTATCACCCACTGCATATTCAATGTCTCTTCTCTTCAGATCAACATAGGACTTCTGATGATCTGATGCAACATTGAGTCTATCTCTGATCAATCTGATCTTTTCCTCTGTCTGCTGAACAATTTTTGGCCCAATCATTTTTCTTTCACCTACTTCATCCCAACATAGGGGAGTTCTGCACTTTTTGCCATACAAAGCTTTATATGGAGGCATCCCAATGCTTGATTGGTAGCTGTTGTTATAAGCAAACTCAATCAAAGGCAAGTTTGTATCCCAACTACCTTCAAACTCAATCACACAAGCCCGTAGCATATCCTCCAATATCTGAATTACCCTTTCAGACTGGCTATCTGTCTGTGGGTGGAATGTTGTGCTGAAGTTCAATCTAGCTCCTAGGGCTCTCTGAAAACTACCCCAGAATCTAGAAGTGAACCTAGGATCTCTGTCAGATATAATCGATACTGGCACTCTATGCAGTTTTACAATTTCATATATGTACAATCTGGCCAATCTTTCCAGGCTATAGTCCATCCGAACTGGTAAAAAGTGAGCAAACTTGATCAGTTTGTCAACTATAACCCATATTGCATCATGACTATTCTGTGTCCTCGGAAGTCCCATCATAAAATCCATAGATATCCATTCCCATTTCCACTCTGGTACTGGCAAATGATGTAACAAACCAGTTAGAACTTGATGTTCTGCCTTTACTTGCTGACAAGTTAGGCATTTGGAAACAACGTCAGCTATATCCCTCTTCATACCCATCCACCAGTAATGCTCTTTTAGCCCTCTGTACATTTTAGTTCCACTAGGATGCATAGCAAAAGGAGACTCATGTGCTTCCTTCATAATAATCTGTCTCATGTCAACATCACTAGGAACGCACATTCTGCCCTGATGTAGTAGTAAACCATCATCTCTCATAGAGAATTCAGGTTTCTTGCCTTGCTGGACTTCTTTTAGTAGCTTCTGATATTTATCATCATTCTAAGTAGCCATTCTGATCTGATCAATCAACACTGGTTGTATATGCCATACAACTACTATCTGTCCCTCATCATCAATCTCTAAACTGGCATGCTGTGCTTTCAACTCATGTACCATGGATAAAGGAGAAACTCTGAGACTTGCCATAGTCTTGCGACATAAGGCCTCAGCCACCATATTTACTTTCCCTGGCCGATAGTCTATTAAGTAATCATAGTCTTTAATCAGTTTTAACTATCTCCTCTGCCTCAAATTCAATTCCTTCTGGGTGCCTAAGTACTTCAAGCTCTTGTATTCTGTGTAAATGTAGCATTTCTCTCCATACAAATAGTGTCTCCAGATCTTCAGAACAAAAACAATAGCTGCTAGCTCCAAATCATGTGTTAGGTAGTTCTTCTCATGCTGTTTCAGCTGGCATGATGCATAAGCAATGACATTCCGATCTTGCATCAGTACACAGCCTAACCCATTGTGAGAAGTATCACTATAAACTGTGTATTCTTTACCCGGTGTAGGTAAAGTAAAGACTGGAGCTTCAGTCAAACACCTCTTCAACTCATCAAAACTCTGCTGGCATTTATCTGTCCACTGAAATTTTACATCTTTCTGAAGCAGCTTGGTCAGTGGAGAGGCTAACATAGAAAACCCTTTCACAAATCGACGGTAATATCCAGCTAAACCCAGAAAACTGCGAATTTCTGTGATATTTCTGGGTGGCTTCCAATTAAGGATAGCTTTTACCTTGCTGGAATCTACTTTGATCCCTTCAGCTGACACAACATGTACCAAGAAGGAGATTTCTTTCAGCCAAAATTCACATTTTGATAATTTGGCGTATTGTTATTTCTCCCTTAAAGTCTGCAGTACAATCTGCAGATGTCTGTCATGCTCCTCTGCATTCCTCGAATATATCAAAATATCATCAATAAACACCACCACAAACTGGTCAAGATATGGTCTGAAGATAGTGTTCATCATATCCATAAAAACAGCTGGAGCATTTGTTAACCCGAATGGCATTACTAGAAACTCATAGTGGCCATACCGAGTTCTGAAAGCAGTTTTTGAAATACTCTGCTCTTGCACTTTCAACTGATAATAACCAGATCGCAAATCAATTTTGGAGAATATAGCTGCACCCTTCAACTGATCAAACAGATCATCATTGCGAGGCAATGGATATCTGTTCTTTATTGTCATCTTATTCAACTGCCGGTAGTCAATACATAAGCAGAGGATGCCATCTTTATTTTTAACAAACAATACTGGCACTCCCCAAGGTGACACACTAAGGCGGATGAAGCCCTTTTCAAGTAGTTCTTGCAACTGTACCTTCAACTCCTTCAACTCTGCTGATGCCATTCTGTATGGTGTTATGGAGATTGGATCCACACCAGGCATAACATTAATTTCAAACTGCACCTCTCTTTCTGGAGGTAATCCTGACAATTCATCAGGAAACACATCTGGAAAGTCATATACTGTAGGGATGTCCCTCAATGCTGGACTCCCCACTTGGGTGTCTATCACATGTGCCAAGTATGCTTCACACCCCTTTCTGATCATTTTTCTGGCTAGTGTAGCCGAAATGATGTTTGATGGCAATAGCTACCTCTCCCTATGTATTACCACATCAGCATCGAGGAGACCAAAAGTGACTCTTGATCTCTGATCAATCATGGCATGATGCCTGGCTAACCAATCCATGCCCAAGATGATATCATAATCTCTGAAGGGCATTTCAATGAGATCAGACAGAAAAGCATGTCCTTGGATCACCAAAGGACAATCTCTATACATTCTATTAACCCTGACCTCTTGTCCTAGCGGACTTGTTACTAGCACCTCAAAGTCTATTTTTGTGCATGGAACAGCAATGCAATCAATTATGCTAGCACTCACATAAGAATGGGTAGAACTCAGATCAAATAACACAAACACATCTTGATTAAAAGTTGAGAAGGTACTAGCCACAATATCAGATGTCTCGGCCTCTTCTCTCTGTCTCATTGCATAGACTCTAACTGGAGCACTGCCTTACTCTGATTAATTCACTGTTCCTTGGCTACTTGCTGGGTTACCTCTATCCCTGGCTCTACCTCTGCTAGGTGGTTGTGAACCTCTGGTGACAGGGCTCTGAACTGACCCTTCAGCAGTAGTAGGAGGTGGTCCAACTCTGCAAGTACTGGTGCAGTCCTTGGCAAAGTGTCATGTGCCTCCACAGTTATAACAGGCTCCTATGGCCTTGTAGCACACCCCACCATAATTTCTTCCACAAGTTTCACATTGGCGGGGAGGGTAGGAACTTCTGGTACTCTGCTGACCAGATGAAGGAGGTTTCTATCCTGAATATCTTCCCCTACCATAATTCTTACCACCTCTGCTGTGTCCCCCATGGTTCTTCCTCTTTCCAGTAGGACCACTGAAACTCTATTCTACTGACTTTTCCTCTTTTTCTGTCTTCTCTGATTTCTTTTTCTCAGGGGCCACTTCAGATTCAATTCTTTCTAATTCCAGTGCTTGAGAAATAAGCTCAGGGAAGTTGTTATGTTTGAATCCGACCACTTGTAATCTGATACTGGGCTTCAAGCAGATTTCAAACCTCTTACATCTCTCCCTGCTGGTAGAAAGTAGACTTACTGCATAATGGCTCAGGCGGGAAAATTCCCTTTCATATTCAACCACCTATCTACTTGCCTATTTCAGACTTAGGAACTCTTGCAGCTTCTGGTCCACATAAGCATCAGGGACATATTTTTGTCTGAATTCCCATAGAAAATCATTCCATGTTAGCACTGAAGGTTCTACCAAACTATGGGGAATGGTTTTCCACCAGTCATATGCATCCCCCTGTAGCAAAGATACTGAATATTCAAACCTGAGCTCATCTGTACAATGTAGCTTCTTGAACACCCTATCCATTCTCTCTAACCATTGTTCTGCCTCTAGAGGATCTACTGTCCCTTTAAACTCAGTAGCCCCATATTTCATCAATTTGTCATACTGCCTAGCAGAAGACTGTGGTTGTACCACTGGTGTCTGCAGTGAGACTTGAGTAGGCATATTACTAGCCATCTGTTGGAATATTGCAGCCATCTGCTGAGCAAACTGAGCAGGAAACTGCGATACTGAGGGGGCTGGCGCGGCTGATCCACTGACATTGTGTAGGGCTGGGGCTTCCCCTTGTACCTTAGCCTCTATCGATTTATTGACTGAACGATCATCCTCTTCCATAGTCAATTTGAGGATATTAGACCTCCTGAACAAATAACACACAAGATTTCTCCTTAGTGTGCATATATATAAAATAATATGTTACAATGACATTAAAAATCTTTTTAAAAAGTGAAACAACACACACTGTCTACTTGCGACAGCAATGAAAAGCTATCGCTGAGCCAATGTCTCAATGGTGCACAATATTAACCAAATGCAACTTTAAATCACAAATCATAAGTCATATAAATAGTTGATACTTAAAACCATAGTTAAATTCAAAGACAGTGAATGTCAATAAGAACTTAAACTCCATTTCACAATATCACAATAAATATCAATAAATAACACACACAGCTTAATCATGTTGCCAAAGTTCAATTCATCCAAAAAGCTGATGGCTAGTGAGGAATAACATAGCTAGATAGCAATAATATGAGTACTCATTCTATTCATCCTCAACAGACACACACCTCAACACTTCAGCCAGAGAGGGAATTCAATTCATCCCACTAGACAAGCTAGCGAAGAATTCAATCAATATGCATGATAGCTATGGTTTCAAACCATTTACAATGCTTTTCAATCAATAAGTATCCATCAAATATCATTCAAACAATTTTTCACAATTTAAAACAATGATATACAAATAGTCATAATTTATTTCAATTGAAAATTTAAAAGAAATAACTATTGTGCACAAACCTCTGATAACTGTTTCTTGGCTCTAAATCAGTGTTTCCTTCCCTTTCCCTAAGTCTTTGCTAACTGAAACACACAATTTAAAGTGTTTCAGTACTTATTTAAACTGTCTCTAAGAATAAAGCTTAATAATTAACTTATTGAATTCTATTATTTCCTTAGACAACCTAAGATGTTGACCCTCGATGCAGTTTAGGTGAATTAGGTTTTAATGTTACCAATATGTCACATTTGTCGCCTTTTAGTATTGGTACATGTTACCAAATTCATTTCCAAGTATGTTGCATTTTATTGCAATTTGCCGGATTTCGGTATACTTATTTAACCTAACCGGATGACCTAGTTCCCTCGATTTTCCGGTTTCGGTCCAAACTACAAACTTGTAGGTCTATGTCTTATTGCAAGCGGGGCAAAATTTCAGGTCATTCTGAGTTGTGTAGACCAAGTTATGGTCAATCTACCAATGCTGGACAAAATATACCAAAATGGTAGCTTTAGGTCATTTTTAGGTTACTTTTGGTTCGGCCAGTTTTTGGACCTGAATTTGTGCAAGCTATTTGGCTTGGTTCTGGCCATTTCTGGGCTTTGGTGTCCTCATAAGAATTTTAGATATATATCTCAACTATTCATGGGAAAAATTTCAGGTCAATTGGACTTGTTTTGAGTGAGTTATGGCGAAAACACCAACTGCTGCCCAAATGGTCAATTTTTAGGCTTTCAAAGCGCTAATCTGGATTTGGTCATTTTTCAAGTCTCCTTCTAGGTAGAATTTTGGTAAGCTTTGTGACACCCCTTACTCGTGTACAGTATACCCGAATAAGTAATGCCACACGGTGTACTGGCACACTCTAATATACCTTACTTAATTTGTGTCATGCTTTTGAAATTAATTTATGAAATATGATTTATTTTAACCATTTATCAAAAGTATTATTTCATTTGAGGTTCCGAAGATTTTAAGGAAAATCCGGCGGAGTACCGGCTAAAAATGGAGAAAACAGTTCTTCGGAACCTGTTAAAAACACTTCCAATATACAATTTCATTCATTCTCTACTCCAATATCATCAATAAAACTCAATATCAATATCTCAGTAATTTGTCAATTTCAGGTCTCAACAACCTTTTCATTTTTCAAAACATCCCTTTCTCAGGGTTCTCATATATAAATAACCATTAAATACTCAAATTAATACCATACATAACCATAAATCTTTATTATTTACATGAACCTCAAAATACATTACATAAATCCTAAATACATATGAGAAAATAAAAAGTTAATTACAAGATGACAAAATGGCATCTAGTGCCCTACCGATGCACTGCAGGTAGTGAGGTGACACGGACACTGAGCGTAATCGGATGGACTCACCCGATGTGGTCTACTGGGCTCACGATCGGGATCTCCAGTACCTACGCGTGGCAAAAGCAACGCGCTAAGCAATAATGCTTAGTGGTGCAATAATATAATAGAAGAAAATAGCAAGAAAATAAATGTGTATACAATGTGTATACTTTCTTTGTTTGATCTTGGTATATTCATTAATTCATTAACTTTGTTCACTTTTATTCATTTGGTTGCCCCAAGTAACCTACACTAGACGCATCGGATGGATAACGGTAAATCGCACTGGGTACCTAGTACCTCGGGCCACACACCATCGGTCACATATGCATCTCCGTGTGCAAATGAGCACTAACAAGTCGTAAATGATATCGTGCACAAGACCAAGTATCAATGCAAAGTCGAATGGCTAAAAGCCATGAAATCATAGAATGGCATTTTTGCCATGTGCGATCGCTAATCGAACCCTATTTGCATGCCAAACTATCTAAACCAATCTTGTTAGGTATACTAGGGCATTTGAAACTCTTAACTTCGTCAATTTGTGAATTTCAACTTTTTTTTTGTGTTACTATTCATCATTGGTCAACAAAAATGTTGACTTTTAGCATAAAAATGTGTACATCAACTTTGGCACTCCCAACATACCACATTTGGTGTTTAAAACTTGTTGGCATTAAGTGTTTTTGCAATTTCAAAGTATAACCCACACTAGCAGAAAATTTCAGTTTTGGTGCCCTAACTTCACTGTTCCATTGGACACTGTTACTGTTGGAATTTGAAGAAATGTAAAACATAAAAGTTGTTCCTTATTTTGTCTAGTTGAATTTCCTTTTTTGAATCACTCCATTTGGAGTTTTGTAGCTCCAGATATGGCTCAAAAACCCAAGCTGCCCGGATATGCAGTCTGCAGAATTTTACCATATCTACAGTGCATGAACAGTGACTTGAGTCACTTGGTTGAATGGGTTCTGGCCATAATTTGGGATAGGTTCCTTCATAAAGTTGTTTGTCTATGTCTTAACTTGTTGCTGTAAAAATTTCAGACCAATTGACCAAATCTACAGTGACTTATGGCCAAATGAGCGATTCTTGTTCATTTGGCAAATTCTGCAGAATTAAGTTTCATGGTTCAGGATTGTGGATGGGTTTTAACCCTTTTGCTTTGGTCTTTTGGGCATGCTTTCTTCAGCAAAAATGTGCCATTATAAGCCTAGTTTCATGTCCAAATGGCCAAACACCAATTGGACTACCACTGCCCAAGTTATGGCAGTGCAAAGGGACTGAAATTTCAATCCCTATGCTGCTGTCCATAGGCGCTTTATACCTTCACCTTTCCATCACAATTTTCAGTTCTAATTAGTGTCAACCTACCAAAAATGGTCACTAATTGACCATTAAAAAGTCCTCTAACCATTTCCAAGGCTAATTCACAATTTCACCATCCTAAACCCTAATGTTCAACTAAATTTACTCATACACTTTGATTAACATACTTACTTAAGTCTCCATGCATGTTAATACTTTAACCATGATTTCCAACCATTCTAAGCTTATCAAACAATCAAACTCAATCTCCCATAGGGCTGCCTAAATTCTTGGTAGAGATACACATGGATTTGTTTCATTATTTCACAATTTTTCATTCATTGCAAGCATAGATCATGGAACTAATGAGTTTTAAACTTCATATATGCACTAACCTCACTTAGGCAGATTTTTCCAAGCTTCTAAACCTCACTTTCCTTCTTCTTCTTGGCTGCCAAGAGCTTCTCCAAGTGATATGGTCAAGGTTTAATGAAAGGGGTTAGGGTTTAGTGGTGAAATGAAGGAAGAAAGTAAGCTTTGGTTGAAAATCAATGGAAGTTTGGCTATGGGATTTGAGAGCTACGGGTGAGCTCTTTGTGAAGGTGAGGGCTGCTGGAAATTTTAGTGATTTTGGTCTTCATTTTGACTCTTTTAAGTGGTTTAAGAAGGCTTGTCAAATTTTGATTGGTTGGGGGTGTGTTAATGACATCACATTATGTCAAAATTGGCTTTTTGTTTCATTTTTCTTTCCTTTTCTTTTCTACCACATTTCAATTTAATTTTTAGCAATATTTATTCATATTTTGGGTCATAATAATTATTTACTTAACTGGACAAGTCGGCCAAAAATCACCTCTGAAGGCGAAATGACCAAAATGCCCTCCGTTTGGCTTAACGGGTCAAAATTGTCTGTACCGATTGAAAAATTTTTCTAGGTATTTTCTTGGCATTCTAATGCCATGGAAACCTTAATAACCCTTCTCTGGAGTCCCAAAATTATTTTATAATTTTCCCAGTCTAGGGCTCCTCGTTGCGAGCAACTTCCCTTGATTACCCATCGGCAGGCACGGCATTTTACTTGGTTGTATTTTATTTCTAAAATTTTTATTAAATTTTTCTTATTAATATTTGAGTTAATTTTGGTTCCTGACTTTAGTTTAAATATTTTTCCGGATGTTCTAGCTGTCCGGACCGACACCGGTCACCGGAACAGTAGGATGTACGGAGTGGTTACCGGGAGGGTGTTACAACTCTTCCCCTCTAATTTAAATTTCGTCCTCGAAATTTACCTGATGCAAACAGTTGAGGGAACTGTTGCCTCATCGTCTCTTCATTTTCCCAAGTTGCCTCCTCGGTGTTGTGGTGCCTCCAAAGCACTTTCACCAATGGAATCTGTTTGTTCCTCAACTCTTTCACTTCCCGAGCTAGGATCCGTAGAGGTTCTTCTTCATATGTCAAATCCGGCTGTATTTCAATTTCTTCTCTGGAGATGACATGTGAAGGGTCTGAGCGGTACCTTCTGAGCATGGACACGAGGAACACGTTGTGGATCTTGTCCAGCTGTGGTGGTAAAGCTAGCATATAGGCCACTGGACCCACACGTTCAATGACTTCATATGGGCCAATGAACCTAGGGCTCAACTTACCTTTTCTTCCAAACCTCAACACTTTCTTCCATGGTGACACCTTGAGGAACACTTTGTCGCCAACCATATATTCTATCTCTTTTCTCTTCAGGTCGGCATAAGATTTATGTCTGTCTGAGGCAACCTTCAAGTTGGCTTTGATTGATTTCACCTTCTCCTCAGCCTGTTTCACCAGGTCTGGCCCTACCAGTTTGTCTTCGCCCAATTCAGTCCAGCACACTGGAGTTCTACATTTTCTCCCATACAGCGCTTCATATGGGGCCATTTGAATGCTAGCTTGGTAGCTATTGTTGTATGCAAATTCTGCCAGTGGGAGGTATCTATCCCAACTTCCCTCAAACTCAATGACACAACTCCTCAGCATATCCTCAAGGACCTGACATATATTTCATGTTATTATTATCATTTCAGTTCAACATTTGTATCAATTTCATGGGTTTCAATTGCTTACCTGGATTACTCTTTCTGATTGCCCATCCGTCTGAGGATGGAAAGGCATCTTTGAAATGGAGTTGTGTACCCAAGGATTCATGCAACTTCTTCCAGAATCTCTATGTAAACCTTGGGTCTCGGTCAGATATGATGGAAAGTGGAATTCCATGTAGTCTAACTATCTCACTGATATACAATTCTGCTAACTTCTCCAGTGAGTAGTCAGTCCTAATCGCGAGAAAGTGTCTTGACTTTGTCAATCTATCAACTATCACCCATCTTTGCATCATGTTTCTTAGGGTGAGAGGTAGCCCACTTACAAAATCCATGGTGACCGATCCCATTTCCATTCGGTATGCGTATGGTGTAGCAAACTGATGGAACTTGGTGTTCTGCCTTGACTTGCTGACATGTCAAACATTTAGTCACATAGTCACCTATATCCCTCTTCATACCAGGCCACCAATACTGGAGTTTCAGATCATGGTACATCTTTGTACTTCCTGGGTGCATAGCATATACACTGGTGTGTGCCTCTTTTAGAATACTGGCCTTCAATTCCCCATCATCAGTACACACAGTCTTCCTTTATAATACAGACACCCATCTGCTTTCACCTCATAATCAGTTGCTTTTCCCTCTGAAATCTTGCTCACAATAGCCATTAGCTTCTCATCTACCTTTTACCCATCTAATATCTGCTGTAGCAGGTTTGGCCTCACTTGCAACTCAGCCAAAATAGCTCCATCTCGAACCAAGGATAGACGGGCATTCAATGATCTCAAAGCTGTGATGGACTTTCTGCTCAAAGCATCAGCAACTACATTTGCCTTCCCAGGATGGTAGTCAATTACAGTCATAATCCTTCAGAACTCAATCCATCGCCTCTGTCTAAGGTTGAGCTCCTTCAGGTTGTCATATATTTCATGCTCTTGTGGTCAGTGTAAATATAGCACTTTTCACCATACAAGTAATGCCTCCATATCTTCAGTGCGAAGATAATTGCTGCAAGCTCTAGATCATGGGTATGGTAGTTCTGTTCATGTGGCCTTAACTGCCTGGAAGCATAGGCGACCACCTTCCCCTCTTGCATCAATACACACCCTAGCCCATTACGTGAGGCATCACTATAGACCACAAAGTCCTTTCCGGACACTGGCTGTGTTAACACTGGTGCCTCTATTAACATAGCCTTCAATTTCTCAAAACTGGTCTGACACTTGTCATTCCAGTCAAATCTGACATTCTTGTGTAACAACTTGGTCATTGGAGCAGCTATTAGGGAAAATCCCTTCACAAATCTTCTGTAATACCCAGCTAACCCCAAGAAGCTTCTGACCTCAGTTGTATTTCTGGGAGGCTTCCATTCCATCACTGCTTCTATTTTCTTGGGATCCACCCTAATCCCATCAGCTGACACTATGTGTCCAAGGAATGCAATCTCATTCAGCCAAAAGTCACACTTGGACAACTTAGCATATAGCTTCTTTTCCATGAGGTTTGCGAACAATCCTCAAATGTTCATCATGTTCTTCCTTGGTCTTGGAGTACACCAGAATGTCATCAATAAAAACCACTACGAACCGATCTAGGTATGGATGGAAGATACGGTTCATAAGGTCCATGAACGCCGCTGGTGCATTTGTTAGGCCAAAGGGCATCACCAGAAACTCATAATGCCCATAGGGTCTGAATGCGATCTTGGGCACATCTACATCTTTCACCCTCGGTGATGATACCACGATGCGAGATCAATCTTAGAAAATACTCCTGCTCCCTTGGTGATCAAGCGGATCATCAATTCTAGGCAACGGATACTTGTTCTTCACAGTCACTTTATTCAAGCTATTAATCAATACATAGCCTCAAAGTCCCATCCTTCTTCTTTACAAACGACCTGGAGCTCCCCATGGTGACACCTTTGGGCGTATGAACCCCTTATCAAGCAACTCTTGCAGCGAGTTTTCAACTCCCTCAATTCGATGGGTGCCATCCTATAAGGAGCAATGGAAATGGGTGTTGTACCGGCGGTGTCTCAATAGCAAATTCGACTTCCCTTTCGGTGGCAAACGGGTAACTCTTCAGAAATACCTGCAGGAAGTCTCTCACGTGGGTATGTCACTCGGGTTTGGCTTAGCACGCCTAGTATCCACCACATGTGCTAGGTAGGCTTCACGACCTTTTCTCATCATTCTTCTTGCAGATGGTGAGATGGCATTGGACAAGAAATCATCCTTTCCCCCACAAGCTGTGATCTCATTACCCTCTGAAGTTTTTAGAGAAATCCTCTTCAATTTGCAATCAACTATTGCACGATGGCGTGACAACGGTCCATTCCCAAAATCACGTCAAACTCATGGAAGGGTAACTCAATCAGTGCGCCAAGAATTCATACCCACTGAATCCTTAACGGGCAACCTTTGTATACTTTGTTCACCACTACTGCGTGGCCTAATGGATTAGTGACCGAATGTCTTGGTCACTTTCCCTACCAGTATCCCCCTTTCTACGGGTAGATTGATGCGGATGTATGAATGAGTGGATCTGGATCCACCAATGCATGCAGTGTAGTGTAGAGGAAGAGCATTACCCACGATGGCGTCAGGGCATCTTGCTCCTCTGAGCTCTCAAGGCATAATTTACGCGGGTGGTGCATTGCTCGGCCTCTCTGCGGCTCGGATGCGAGCCTCTGTGATGGTCCCACCGCTTGGATTTACGGACCTTCTACCCCTTGGTGGGCGGGGCGAGTGCATGCGCTTGTGTCGGAGTAGCTGTAGTAGTTCTGCGTGGGCAGTTCCTCAACTGATGCTCTGTTGACCCACACCTCAAGCAGGCACCAGTCACTCTCCAACACTCCCCCTTATGCCATCTTTGACGGTGTGGGCCAGGCGAGAAGATGCCGGGCTGGTCCCTGAACCCCATCACTGGAGGCGCCCACCGATGGTGTGGGTGACCTCTCCTAGGGGTGAGCGTGGCTGGGCCCACTGAGGCCCGACCACAGCCTGTGGGTGAGCTGAACTTTGTGCGGGAGGACCCTTGAACTTCTTCCACGATGCAGAGCTGAACTAGGCGACCGGTCCCCTCTTCTGCTGTCTCTCTCTTCTAGTCCACTCACTAATTCTCACTTTTTCAACCTTTATGGCAGCTTCCACTAACTTGGTAAATTCGGTGATTCCCAAGGCAGTGAGCTGGATCTTGATGTTATCATTTAGTCCCTCTTCAAATCTCTTGCATCTTTCAGCTTCATTTGGGACTATCTCCCTTCCGTAGCGGCTTAATCGGACGAATTCCTTCTCATATTCAGCCACTGACAACTGTCTCTGCCTCAGGTTAATAAATTCCCTTCTTCTCTCTTCTAGGTATACAGTACCCACATACTTCTTCTTGAATTCCGAGAGAAAGAAATCCCAAGTTACAGCTTCTGGCTGCACTTCACTGGACACAGTGTCCCACCACTCATAAGCATCGTCTTGCAGTAAAGAGATGGCAGCTTCCAGGTTTTGCTCTGGAGTGCAGTGAAGTTGTTTTAGTACTCTGCCCGTTCTGTTCAACCAATTCTCGGCTGCAACAGAGTCATCTTCTCTCTTGCCATAGAAATCCACTGCCCCAAATTTTCTTAACCTTTCCAGGTGTGACTTCTGCTGTGGAGCTGGTGGTGGTGGTGGTGGTGCTGGCATTACCCCAGCCATCTGTCTAAAGAAGTCGGCCATTTGTTGGAACATGGCACAGGGAGGTGGCGAGGCTCTGCTTGGTGGCGGGCAGATTCTCTCATGCCCCCAGTCTCAGCTGCTGCAGGTGGAGCATGACTCTCCACTTCCTCCTCAACGGCTCTCTGAGATGAAGGATCCATATCCTATTCAAAATAAGAAAGATAAACAGATCTGCGTTAGTGTCACCTCGACTCTTACATATGCAATGCATGGTATGGACTCAATCTAGGCCGAAGCGCCTAACCGTGCTCGATACCACTAAATGTGACACCCCTTACTCGTGTATGCAGTATACAGAATAAGTAATGCCACGGTGTCTTGGCACACTCTAATATACCTTACTTAATTTGTGTCATGCTTTTGAAATTAATTTATGAAATATGATTTATTTTAACCATTTATCAAAAGTATTATTTCATTTGAGGTTCCGAAGATTTTAAGGAAAATCCGGCGGAGTACCGGCTAAAAATGGAGAAAACAGTTCTTCGGAACCTGTTAAAAACACTTCCAATATACAATTTCATTCATTCTCTACTCCAATATCATCAATAAAACTCAATATCAATATCTCAGTAATTTGTCAATTTCAGGTCTCAACAACCTTTTCATTTTTCAAAACATCCCTTTCTCAGGGTTCTCATATATAAACAACCATTAAATACTCAAATTAATACCATACATAACCATAAATCTTTATTATTTACATGAACCTCAAAATACATTACATAAATCCTAAATACATATGAGAAAATAAAAAGTTAATTACAAGATGACAAAATGGCATCTAGTGCCCTACCGATGCACTGCAGGTAGTGAGGTGACACGGACACTGAGCAGAACTGTCAGATGGACTCACCCAGTCTGTGGTCTACTGGGCTCACGATCGGGATCTCCAGTACCTACGCGTGGCAAAAGCAACGCGCTAAGCAATAATGCTTAGTGGTGCAATAATATAATAGAAGAAAATAGCAAGAAAATAAATGTGTATACAATGTGTATGCTTTCTTTGTTTGATCTTGGTATATTCATTAATTCATTAACTTTGTTCACTTTTATTCATTTGGTTGCCCCAAGTAACCTACACTAGGCAGTGGATGGATAACGGGTAAATCGCTTTGGGTACCTAGTACCTCGGGCGTCACACCATCGGTCACATATGCATCTCGGTGTGCAGCAGCGACTAACAAGCTGTAAATGATATCAGGCACAAGGCCAAGTCTCAATGCAAAGTCAGAATGGCTAAAAGCCATGAAATCACAGAATGGCATTTTTGCCATGTGCAGTACTGCTAACTGAACCCTATTGGCATGCCAAACTATCCAAACCAATCTTGTTAGGTATACTAGGGCATTTGAAACTCTTAACTTCGTCAATTTGTGAATTTCAACTTTTTTTGTGTTACTATTCATCATTGGTCAACAAAAATGTTGACTTTTAGCATAAAAATGTGTACATCAACTTTGGCACTCCCAACATACCACATTTGGTGTTTAAAACTTCTTGGCATTAAGTGTTTTTGCAATTTCAAAGTGTAACCCACACTAGCAGAAAATTTCAGTTTTGGTGCCCTAACTTCACTGTTCCATTGGACACTGTTACTGTTAGAATTTGAAGAAATGTAAAACATGAAAGTTGTTCCTTATTTTGTCTAGTTGAATTTCCTTTTTTGAATCACTCCATTTGGAGTTTTGTAGCTCCAGATATGGCTCAAAAACCCAAGCTGCCAGGATATGCAGTCTGCAGAATTTTACCATATCTACAGTGCATGAACAGTGACTTGAGTCACTTGGTTGAATGGGTTCTGGCCATAATTTGGGATAGGTTCCTTCATGAAAGTTGTTTGTCTATGTCTTAACTTGTTGCTGTAAAAATTTCAGACCAATTGACCAAATATACAGTGACTTATGGCCAAATGAACAGTTACTGTTCATTTGGCAAATTCTGCAGAATTCAGTTTCAGGGTTCCGGATTGTGGCTGGGTTTTGACCCTTTTGCTTTGGTCTTTTGGGCATGCTTTCTTCAGCAAAAATGTGCCATTATAAGCCTAGTTTCATGTCCAAATGGCCAAACACCAATTGGACTACCACTGCCCAAGTTATGGCAGTGCAAAGGGACTAAAATTTCAGTCCCTATGCTGCTGTCCATAGGGCAGTTTATACCTTCACCTTTCCATCCCATTTTTAGTTCTAATTAGGGTCAACCTACCTAAAATGGTCACTAATTGACCATTAAAAAGTCCTCTAACCATTTCCAAGGCTAATTCACAATTTCACCATCCTAAACCCTAATGTTCAACTAAATTTACTCATACACTTTGATTAACATACTTACTTAAGTCTCCATGCATGTTAATACTTTAACCATGATTTCCAACCATTCTAAGCTTATCAAACAATCAACCTCAATCTCCCATAGGGCTGCCTAAATTCTTGGTAGAGATACACATGGATTTGTTTCATTATTTCACAATTTTTCATTCATTGCAAGCATAGATCATGGAACTAATGAGTTTTAAACTTCATATATGCACTAACCTCACTTAGGGCAGATTTTCCAAGCTTCTAAACCTCACTTTCCTTCTTCTTCTTGGCTGCCAAGAGCTTCTCCAAGTGATATGGTCAAGGTTTAATGAAAGGGGTTAGGGTTTAGTGGTGAAATGAAGGAAGAAAGTAAGCTTTGGTTGAAAATCAATGGAAGTTTGGCTATGGGATTTGAGAGCTACGGGTGAGCTCTTTGTGAAGGTGAGGGCTGCTGGAAATTTTAGTGATTTTGGTCTTCATTTTGACTCTTTTAAGTGGTTTAAGAAGGCTTGTCAAATTTTGATTGGTTGGGGGTATGTTAATGACATCACATTATGTCAAAATTGGCTTTTTATTTCATTTTTCTTTCCTTTTCTTTTCTACCACATTTCAATTTAATTTTTAGCAATATTTATTCATATTTTGGGTCATAATAATTATTTACTTAACTGGACAAGTCGGCCAAAAATCACCTCTGAAGGCGAAATGACCAAAATGCCCTCCGTTTGGCTTAACGGGTCAAAATTGTCTGTACCGATTGAAAAATTTTTCTAGGTATTTTCTTGGCATTCTAATGCCATGGAAACCTTAATAACCCTTCTCTGGAGTCCCAAAAATTATTTTATAATTTTTGCCCCAGGTTTAGGGCTCCTCGTTGCGAGAACCGCAACTTCCCTTCGGTTACCCATCGCTTGGGCACCGGCTTGTTTTACTTGGTTGTATTTTATTTCTAAAATTTTTATTAAATTTTTCTTATTAATATTTGAGTTAATTTTGGTTCCTGACTTTAGTTTAAATATTTTTCCGGACGTTCTAGCTGTCCGGACCGACACCGGTCACCGGAACAGTAGGATGTACGGAGTGGTTACCGGGAGGGTGTTACAAGCTTCCTTCATGAAAGTTGGCACATTTTGTGCCTAGTTTCACCTTCAATTGGTCTCATACCAATTGGAGCCACACACTTAAGGTTCTAAGGTAAAACATACACTGCCCTATTGTACATTGTTCACCCTTTACCAATTACACATCCTATGCTTACCAAGTCACTCTTCTATGTCAATTCTGGTTTGTACCATAACATTAACACATTTAGCAACTCATTTTTGGTCATTTTGGCAGCTTATAATCATTCTCAATATGCACACTATAACCCAGAATTTTCCAAGTCCAATTACAACAATTAAACATATGAATGCACCTCATTTACATGTCTAAATTCAAACCTTAATACACACATACATGCTGCCATCCATAACAACATAATTCAACAATATAATTCCATAAACCAAACCATGAAACAACACATTTTGATCTTCTTCATAAGGCTACCACAAGTTTATACATACCCATCAATTTCCGCTTTTACTTTTCAAGCTTACAATTCAAACCTTACACATAGAATTCAACTTCAATACAATTAAACATTTAAATCATCATTCAAACCACTATTTACATACAAGAATAAACTATTCTTATTGAGGTTCCATGGCTGCCAAAATGTGCATCTCCCTTAAAACATCAAACTTCAAAAATTCTTCCACAAATCAACTACCCATAACATCCCTTCAACGTTTAATGAAACAAGAATAAAAAAATACATACTTACCACTTTTGAAATTCTTCAAAACCTCACCAAAACTTAAATTTCTTACTGTCTATCTACTGCCCAAGTTGTATAAGCAAAGTTTAGTGAAGGAACTATGGTGAAATGAAGCTTGGAATGGGAGTGCATGTGGCTTGCTCCATGGACGGCAATGGAGCTTTAATGGTGGTTTATATGGCTGTTTTCTATGAGGTTGAAGATAAAGTGGTTTCTGCCCCAAATATGATATTTTATATGTCCACTAATCCCTTTAGTGGAGCACTAAATCAATTAAAATGTTTGTTTATTCCAACATTTCCAATTTCCCATATTTTCCTCCTATCTTTTGCTATTTAGATTATGTACCACCATTTTAATTTTTTATGAAATTTTCCTAGTGTAATATCATGTATTTTTAATGGACATTTAGTTCAAAAGACAACTCCGGGTGTCAAATGACCACAATGCCCCTGTTCGAGTTGCATTCCCGATTTTTTGGTAACACCGAGTTTTATCGTTTTCTTGATTTCTCGTTTTCTTTTGTACTAATTAATTAATTTTTTTTTGATATTTCTAATTATTTTTATACTTCAATAAGTCTTTAATTATGTCTTAAAAATATTGTCCAAGGCTCTCCAAGGTCCAGGGCAAGTCAACGGTCCACGCCGCAACTTCCCGGTGCGGTCACCCATCGCTAGGGTTCTCGGCTCGTTTAACTTGGTTACATTTCATTGCTATTATTTTTCTTTTATTTTTTTGTATTTTCTTTTCTTGTATTTCATTATTTTATGTCTCCTCATCCATATCTAAGTGTAGTTCTAAGCATCCTAGCTGTCCGGACAACACTGGTCACTGGAATAGTAGAACGCATTACCGAACATAGGGGTGTTACAATTAAAGCTAGAAATGAAATTAGGCACAATGGCCAATGGGTAGGCATAAAGCCTGTAGAACAATCATATCAGACATATTTTGTGAATCAATGATTATTCATATGGGCAGTACTGCTATCTGTAGTCCCTAATTGATATACCAATCGATCCAAGCTGTATACATAAGCCTAGGTATACTTTGGGCAATTAAGCATTATTAATTATTTATTTGAAATTTTCGTGTCAATTTGTAGTGGGAAAGTAGGTCCCACATACCTCTTTCATGTAATTTAGTGTTTAGCAACTTATTAGGGTTAAGTCCCTACCATAAAATAAATTGTTTCATGAGCCTTTCTTTAGGTTCAGTTTTGCTATCTTAATTTTATCTATTAATTTGATCAATATGTGGCCACTGTTTAACCACACTTCCTTCATGGAAGTTGTTCCTATATGTCTTGTCTTTGTTTTTCCTTTTTGAATCATATCATTTGGAGTTTTAGAACTCAAGCTATGACCAAATAACCACAACTGGTTCATTTCCCCATTCTGATTCCATAACTAGGCAGATTTTGGAGTAACAATTTACCTAATTAATTGGACATGTTTCAGTCACTTTTAGGCCTAGTGTTCTTCATTGAAGTTGTTACCCTATGTCTTATGATCACTCAAAATTTTTAATTACAATTTTTCAAGTTTTTTAGAATCAATTATAGTCAATTAACTGGCCTGGACCCATGTATCCTGTGCCAACAGGATTCCAGTTTAGATCAGTGGCTTTGACTCCAAATTTAGTGTTCTTACACTCAAAATTTGAGGAATGTTTCTAAACCAAAGTTGGAGCTTTATTTCTTAGGTTTCCATATCAGTATGTCTCATTCCAATTGGAGGTTCCTAGTGGGAGATATGACTTAAAGACTGTTTTGGGGTCAAGTGGTAAATTAGGCAATTTCCAGAATTTGCAAGCTAATTTGACCTAGCTAATTGGCCTAGTTCCCTTGATTTTTTAGTTTTTGTCAAAACACCAATATTGTAGATTTATGTCTTATGAAAATTTTGCCACTGGTTTCATTGCATTTGGATTTTTGTAGACCAAGTTATGGCCTTTTTGCCTAAACTGGTCGAGTAGACCTATGTCCAGAAAATTATGGGCAGTTTGGTTCTAGATAGTTTTGTGACCTAACTTATGCTAGCAATTTGGTTTGGTTAGAGGCATTTCTGAGTTTTGTGTTCTTCATGAAAGTTGTACTCCTATGTCTAACCTTTCCAATGGTATAAAAACTCAGGTCATTTAGACCTTTCTAGAGGGAGTTATGACCAAATGAACATATGCTATTCATTTGGTCATTTTTTTGGGTTCATGATTAGGTAAGCCAGATTCAAATAGTAATTAGGTCAATTTATGGATCTAATTTGGGCATGGTTTCTTCATGAAAAATGGAGAATTTTGACCCTAGTTTCATCTCCAATTGGTCTCATACCAATTGGTGCAACAGATTTCTAGTTATAGCTAAAAAACAACACTGGACTCAAAGAGTCCCACAACCTGCATGAAAAGTACACTCCCAATTCAATTTCTTTCAATCTCCCAAACTATAATTTGGCATACATGGCACTTCTAATAAGAAAAAATCAATCTCAATAATGCCAAATTTCAGCCATAGTACAAAATTCCCAATTTATAGTCAAAACCCTAATTCCAATTATCCAATTTGTGCAAACTCAATTCATTGAACTTCTAATGCATATAATCTTATCAAACACTATCTCTACACCAATTTATATGAATTAAAAACATCAAAGTCTCATCTTCAACATGGCTGCTGAATTTAGGGGGGTTCAAATCCTTAACAATTTCTTTCCATTTCATGAATTTCTAACCTAATTTGACATGCTTACTACACCTAGAAGTGAAAGGAAGGGTTATAGTGCACTAACCTCTTGTAGACACTTCTTGGGCTTGTGTAAACTTGAAATTTCTTCACTTCTTGGCAGCCAAAATCTTTCTTATGGTCTGTGAATAATTTTTAGTGAAGGAAATCTAGGATTTTATGGTGTGAAAAGAGAAGATTTCAAGCTTAAGAAAAGAAAAATGGAGGAGATAATTCTAAAAGGGAGTTCAGCCATGGGAGGTTCAAAGGAAGAAGACAACAATTTTTTATTAATTTTAATTCCTTTTCTTCTCTTCTTATCCCTTTTTTTTTGGTGTTGTTAAATTCCCATTGGTTAAATATTTTAATTATATCGCCTTTAGGTCATGCTTATGTAATAAAGGTTATTTCTTTTTCTTTTCTTTTCTTTTTCCATTTTTTTAAATAATTTCACACTTTAATTTATTTTATGTATTTTAATCTCTCTCATTTTAATTGATATTTAGGTCAAAATTCATCACTGGGGGTGAAATGACCAAAATGCCCTTCATTATGCTTGTTGATTTATTTTTGCCTGTACCAATTAACTAAATTTTCTTGAATTTTATTTGACATTTTTAATGTCATTTATACCTCAGTAAACCTTTAATTAAGTCCCAAAAATTATTTCATAGAGTTCCTCGCGGGTCTGGGGTCGGCAACTATCTTTACAGTCGCTTCTCGGTACAGTCACCCATCGCCGGAACCTCAGCTCATTTAACCCAGTTGCATTTCATTTCCTTTACTTTCTCTTAATTTTTCTTATATTTTCTTAACATTTATTCTATCAATTTATGTCTCCTCACTATAGTTTAAGTGTAATTCCAGACATTCTGGCTGTCCGACAGACATTGGTTATCGAAATAGTAGAATGTACAGATTATCTACAGTGAGGGCATTATAGGACATGTAATTTATAAAAGGTACCGTGCTTGGTTTCAAAGGATTGTAGTATGTAATATGTGTGAAAATGAATAGTATATATGTTTGCCTGAATCCATAAACACTCTTTTGTATTTATATCTGAATGAATGTATATATTACACTTTAGCATTTTGTGAATGACATGAAAGGTTTAAAGTTTTAAACCATTTTGGAAGAAAATTTTTTATGCTATGATAGAAATACTAAAGTGTAATTGCTTGGCTTTTGGTTATATGAAATCAGTGCATATTTTAACAGGTTTTTAGGCTTCTTGTAACACCCCTTATGTTCGATAGTGCGGTCTACTGTTCCGGTGATCAGTGTCGGTCTGGACAGCTAAGATGCCTAGAACTACATTTAATTGTCAGTGAGGAGACATAAAATAATGAAATACAAGAAAAGAAAATACAAGAAAAACAAAGGAAAAATAATAGCAATGAAATGAAACTAAGTTAAACGGCCCAGCACCGCAGCGATGGGAGACCACATGGGGAAGTTACAGCGCAGGTAATAGCCGACCCCAAGACTGCAGGGAACCCTCAGAATTTAGTTTCTAGACATAATTAAAGACTTATTGAAGTATACATGTCATTAGAAATATCAAAGAAAAATTAATTAATTAGTACAAAGAAAAACAAGAAATCGAGAAAACGACAAAACTCGGTGTTACCGAAAAATCGGGAATGCAACCTGAATAGGGGCATTGTGGTCAATTGACACCCTGAGTTGCCTTTTGACCTAAATATCCATTAAAAATAAATGGTAATAAAGTTTGAAAATGCCATGAAAGAATGAAATATTATGTGTTGTATAAATAAGAAAAATTATGGGTACAATATGGAATAAATGAAAGTTTAACATTAACTTAGATTCTTTAATCACTTAGTGGACCACTATGGGATATCTAAAGCATTAAAAAACCAGAATTTTTCCCACTACTATTCTGCAACACTCTTTCTTCCTCAAGCTCTCTCCTTGCCGAATTCAAGCTCCATTTCAAACCACCATTGCCAGCCATGGAAGGAGCTCCATGCAACCATGATCAAGTCACCTTTTCCACTAGGTTCCTTCACTACACCTTGTCTACACACCTTGGGCAGTAATAAGGGAGCAAGAAAGATAATTTTTAGTGAGGTTTTGAAGAAGTTCAAAAGAGTGAGTGGGTGTTTTCAATTCTTGTTCATTAAAAGTGTAACCAAGGTTGTGGGTAGTTGATTTATGGAAGAATTTTGATGTTTGATGAATTATTGGAGTTGAGCCATTTCGGCAGCCATGAAACCTCACCATGAACAGCTTGTCCTTGCATGTAAATGGTTGTTTGTATGTTGATTTAAATGTTTAATTGTATTGAAGTTGAATTCTATGTGTAAAGTTTGATTTGTAAGCTTGAAAAGTGAAGAAGGAAGTTGATGGGTATGTGTAAACTTGTGGCAGCCTCATGAAGAAGATTGAAGTGTTTAAGTTCATGAAATATTGTTGAATTATGTTACTTATGGTGGCAACATGTGTATGTAAATAATTGTTTAGGTTTGGACATATAAGTGAGGTATGTTCATGTGGTTAAATTATTGTAATTGGACTTTGAAAATTTTGAGTTATAATGTGTATATTGAGAATTGTTACAAGCTATCCAAAATGACCAAAATGTGTTGTTAAGTATGTTAATGGTATGGTACCAAATCAGAATTGGCATGAAAGGTAAACTTGGTAAGTATAGAATGTATAATTGGTAAATGATGAATAATGTGTAATAGGGTAGTATATATTTTAGCTTAGAACCTTAAGTTTGTGACTCCAATTGGTATGAGACCAATTGGAGGTAAAACTAGGCACAAAATGTGCCAACTTTCATAAAGAAAGCTTACCTAAATTCTGCCTAGAAGGTTACTTGAAAAATGACCAAATCCGGATTAGTGACTTGAAAGCCTGAAAATTGACCATTTGAGCAGCAGTTAGTTTTTTTTATCATAACTTACTCAAAACAGGTCCAAATGACCTGAAATTTTTACCATGAATAGTTTAGACATAGATCTACGATTCTTATGAAGACACCAAAGCCCAGAAATGGCCAGAACCAAGCCAAATAACTTGCATAAGTTCAGGTACCAAAACTGGCCGAACCAAAAGTGACCTAAAAATGACCTAAGCCTACCATTTTAGTGCATTCTGTACAGCATTGGTAAATTGATCATGTCTTGGTCTACACAACTCATAATGACCTGAAATTTTGCCTCGCGTGCAAAAAGACGTAGACCTACAAGTTTTTAGTTTGGACTGAAACCCAAAAACTGAGGGAACTAGGTCGTCCGGTTAGGTCAAAATAGTACACTAAAATCTAATAAATTGCAATAAAATGCAATACACTTGAAAATAAATTTGGTAACATATACCAACACTAAAAGGCTATAAAATGTGACATATTGGTAACATTAAAATTGACTCACTTAGAGTGCATCAAGGGTCAATAGTATAAGTTGACTAATGAAATGAATTGAAGGGAATAGTACCAAGAAAATTTAGATATTGGATTTTATGGTTGGAAAGAAATTCATTGAGTACTGAAGCACTTTAAATCATATGTTTTAGTTGATAAGGATATTGAGAAGTATAAAGAACATTGAATAAAGGCCTAGGAGCGACTCAAATCAGGTTTGTGCATAACTAGTTTTTAACTGATTTTGTTCTGAATATTTCATATGATTAAATGACATATTTTTCTTATATATTATGTTTAACAAGCATTGGATTTAATTCAATGATTATTGAAATTATTATAGTATGTATGAATTTAGCTTTGTGAAAAGGTATTTCCACAAGTATTAAGCATTGTTGTGAATTGAATAAATTATGTTTTAGAAAATTGTGATAGAACATGTTTTGAATTGTGATGGGCAATTTGTATGGAAAAATGCAAATTTATGATTTGAATTGTGATGAGCATAAAAATTATTGGATATTAGAATTGACTTTGAATCGAATTGTAGCGTGATTTATGCTCACTAAAAGGATTGTGATATTGTTTTATATCTCACTATAGATGCTTGACTAGGTTATTACCCGTCTCTCTCATTTGTTGAGAAGACAATGGAGTTAGTTGTGTTTTGATTACCATGGTACGTACACAGGTTTAGATTCTCCTCTTATTAAAGGTTAGATCTAAGTTTTATGTTATGGCCTTTTTGGAAGATTCATTATTGTGATGTGTACTATGTACGATGATTCAACCTCCCCGACCATAGGGAGTTAGAATCTGATTCGACCTCCCCGACCATAGGGAGTTAGAATCACCCCGAAGATGGCCCTTTCGGATTAGTCTTGCATAGTTAGTGAGATAAAGAATGGCTTTTGAGATAAAGAATGGTTTTTGAGATAAAGAATGGCTTTTGAGATAAAGAATGGTTTTTGAATAGTAAAGAATTTTGATTTCAAATGGGATTTATGTATAATTGATTTTATTGGAATTAATCTTTATTTTCATAAATTGTTGGAATTACCTTAAATGTTTAGTTGTAATTTGATAAATTGAAATTCGTGATCAAAGTCATTTTATACAAATGATTTATATTATTGGCAATGAATATTTTGAGTTTTGGAATTTGATGAGTATTCAGATTTCCAAATTATTTACTGTAAATTTTGTCAATGTATATTGTACCATGTTTTAAATTATAGTTGTGCACCACTGAGTTCACCACTCAGCGATAGCTTTGTATGCTGTCGCAGGTGAAAAGAGCATAGAACAGTTGAGTAAGCTTCTTTGAAGACACATTCAGATCAGCTCCAAGTATATCATAGGTATACCCATGTACATAGGCTTTGATGTATGCATGTAAATATATGTTTATAAATTATTTGAGCAGTTGTATAAAAACTCTTATAAAATATTTTGGTATGTAAATAAATGTAAATTATTGTGATATAAATGTTGAGTATTGTAATCAATGAAATGTTCTTTATGATGAGATTGGTTTGAAAATGAATAGAATTGTGAATTGAAATGAAGTTATTAGTGTTGTATTTGAGAAAACATATTGGAAGTGTGTTTCTTTGCAGGTTTTAAAGAATTGTTTTCTCAAAATACAGCTGGCACTCTGTCGAAATTTTGAAAAATTTTTATAACACAAGATTTTAATCAATGATTTAAATTTCATGAAAATTGATTTAAAATCCCTTGTAGTATATTTAATGGGTTACCAGTAGGTGAAGTACGGTAATTCATTAGGTGTACTACGGGATCATGTTACATCTTATGGAGGAGTAGGGTGTGACATGTTTTGTGATATCAGAGCAATGGTTTTAAAGTAAATTTCGAACTGTGAATTTGAAATCTTTTTATCGGTAACTACAACTGCTCAAATGTTTGATACATATAGTACATTTACATCATAAATATGAACTAATCGAGAGAAATCTCCTTGTGTTAGTTGTATAGGGATAGAAAATTTTGTTAAAAGATATGGAAGAGAAGAATGAGACAATAGAATAGTCTGTGGTGGCAGAAGTACAAGTTGAGGCCCCAGCTCCACAAAGTGTTGAAAGCCCGACTGTACCAATTTTACCGGTACAAATTACTGCACAAATAGCCCAGCAAATGGCCATTTTCTTTCAACAAATGGCTGAAACATGAAATAGAGAAGAGGGAGAGACCTATGGTGTAACACCCCTAAGTTCGGCAGTGCGTTCTACTGTTTCGGTGACCAGTGTTATACGGATAGCTAGGATGCCTAGAACTACACTTAGATATCGATGAAGAGGCATAAAATAATGAAATACAAGAAAAGAAAATACAAGAAAAATAAAGGAAAAATAATAGCAATGAAATGTAACCAAGTTAAACGAGCCGAGAACCCTAGCGATGGGTGACCGCACCAGGAAGTCGCAGTGTGGACCGTTGACTAGCCCTGGACTGCGGGGAACCCTGGAAAATATTTTTAGAACTTAAATAAATATCTATTGAAGTATAAATATCATTATAAATATCAAAGAAAAAGTAATTAATTAGTACAAAGAAAAGTGAGAAATTGAGAAAATGACAAAACTCGGTGTTACCGAAAAATCGGGAATGCAACCCGAATAGGGGCATTGTGGTCATTTGACACCCCAAGTTCTCTTTTGACTCAAATATCCATTAAAAATATATGATATTAAACTTAGAAAATGTCATGAAAAATTTAATTCGTGGTACCTAAAGTAAATAGCAAAAATTGGGAGTTTAATGTGAGAAATTGGGAATTTAAGATTAAATAAATATTTAATCACACATAGTGCTCCACTAACTCACCTAAGTGGACCACTACATCCTCATTTTTGGATAGATTGTCATCTTCTTCAACCTTCCCAAAGAGCAGCCGAATTGATCCCAAGAAGAACTCCATGGCCAAAGCTTCCAAGCTCCATGCAAGCTCCATTCTCCCATCTCCAAGCCATTTTTCCATTTGATTCCTTCACAAAAATTATTCTACACCACTTGGGCAGTAGATAGGCAGCAAGAAGATCAAGTTTTGGTGAAGTTTTGAAGAGTTTCTAAAGTGGTAAGTATGTGTTTTTGATTATTGCTTCATTAAAGTTTGTGAGAATGTTATGGGCACTTGAATTGTGGAAAGAATTTTGGAGTTTGATGTTCTAAGGGAGATGTTTATTTTTAGCAGCAATGGAAACTCCTTAAGGGCAGTTTATCCTTGCTTGTAAATGTTAGATTAAAGGGTTGATTATGTGTTTATATGTGTAGGAATAAATTGGGTGATGTATACTAAGTATATATGAATGTATACTTGAATTTGGAAGCTTGGACATTAATGGAGAGAGGTGTATGAATCGGCAGCTTGAATGGTGAACCATAAAAATGTTATTTCATGTTTGGTTTATGAAATATTAATGTTGAATTGTGGTACTTGTTATGGTAGCTTGTGTATGTGTATGAAGGTGTGAGGTTGGACATGTAAATAAGCTAGGTTAGGTGATTGAATTGTTTATAATTTGAACTTGAAAAATTCTGTACTATAAGGTGCATATTGAGTGTGATTATAAGCTGCCAAAATGACCAAAAATGTGAAGTAAATGTGTTTAGGTTATAGAACAAACCCGAATTGGCATGAATGTGTAGTTTGGTAAGTGTTAAATGTATCCTTTAATGAGTAATGAACAAAATGCAATAGGAAAGTTTATATTTTGGGCCTAGAACCTTAAGTGTGTGGCTCCAATTGGTATGAGACCAATTGGAGGTGAAACTAGGCACAAAAAGTGCCAACTTTCATGAAGCAAGCTTACCAAAATTCTGCTTGTAAGGTAACTTGAAAAATGACCAAATCCGGATTAGTGCATTTAAGGCCTGAAAATTGACCATTTGGGCAGCAGTTAGTGTTTTGGCCATAACTCACTCAAAACAGGTCCAATTGATCTGAAATTTTTACCATGAATAGTTGAGACATATATCTACAAGTCTTATGAAGACACCAAAGCCCAGAAATGACCATAAGCAAGTCAAATAGCTTGCACAAGTTCGGGTCCAAAACTGGCCGAACCAAAAGTGACCTAAAATGACCTAAAGTGACCAATTTTGGTACATTCTGACCAGCAATAGTAAAATGACCATAACTTGGTCTAGTAAACTCAGAATGACCTGAAATTTTTCCCGCGTGCAATAAGACATAGATCTAAAAGTTTGTAATTTTGACCGAAAACCGAGGGAACTAGGTCATCCGGCTAGGTCAAATTAGTATACCGGGTTCCGGCAAATTGCAATAAAACGCAATATACATGGAAATGAATTGGGTAACATGTACCAACCCTAAAAGGCTACAAATGTGACATATTGGTAACATTAAAACCTAATTCACCTAGAATGCATCGAGGGTCGACATCTTAGGTTGACTAAGGAAATAATATAACTCAATGAATTAATTATTAAGCATTATCGTTAGAGACAGTTTAAATGATTACTGAAACACTTCAAATTGTGTTTCTCAGTTAGCAAAGACTCATAGAAAGGGAAGGAAACACTGAGTCAGAGCGAAGAGACAGTTATCAGAGCTTTGTGCATAATAGTTATTTCTTTTGAATTTTTCAATTGAAAGAAATTATGATTATTTGTATGTTATTGTTTTAAATTGTGTTTGTGCACAATAGTTATTTCTTTTGAATTTTTCAATTGAAATAAATTATGATTATTTGTATGTTATTGTTTTAAATTGTGTTTGCGCATAATAGTTATTTCTTTTGAATTTTTCAATTGAAATAAATTATGATTATTTCTATGTTATTATTTTAAATTGTGTTTGTGCACAATAGTTATTTCTTTTGAATTTTTCAATTGAAATAAATTATGATTAATTGTATGTTATTGTTTTAAATTGTGTTTGTGTACAATAATTTTGATTTCTTATTTTCTACTTAAAAATTTATTTGAACATTATAGTTTTAAATTGTGTCTGTGCACAATACTTTTTATATTCACTGCTTTTACTAGAAAATTTATTTGGAGAAATGAGTTATGAATAATTTTTTATTGTTTTGGCTTTGAGAATCTTATTTGGAAATTATTGTGTTGTCTACTTTGCAAATGGAAATTTTGAGATAAAATATGATTTGTGATTTGTATGAAATGTTTAAATATTGTAATTTGGAATTATTTTGATTCACACTTGGCATGACACTGTTACTATGTTCCTCCTCCATTTATGGGGTGAGTGTGATTATATTCCTCCCTCTTTGACTTATCAGTCTGGGGTGAGTGTGATTATTTTCCTCCCTCTCTGGTTTACCAGTTGAGGTTGTAGATCGGGTGAGTACTCATTAGCTAGCTAGCCACCTCCCTCATTGATTTCGATTAGTGGGGTTGTAGATTACTTTGTCGTGGTGTACAACACGGCATTGATCGGAAATTCTGTGTCATGGCTTAAGTTGTGTATGAATTGGTAACATTGTGTTTATTAAATTATTTGACCCAAAATTTTTCTATAATGAGCTTTGATAATTTGTGAAATGTAATTGTGTAGCATTTAAATTGTGTTATTGATTGGCAAAACTGTATTCTTCAGTTATTTGATCGAATTGTGTTATTGATTTGCAAAACGGTATTATTCAGTTATTTGATCAAATTGTGTTATTGATTGGAAAAACTGTATTATTCAGTTATTTGATCAAATGGTATTATTGATTGGCAAAACTGTATTATTCAGTTATTTGATCAATTTTGTGTTATATGAACTTTGTAAATTGTAAAATGGAATTGTGAACTATTTGATTTGTGAATTGTCAATAAAAGATTAATGTATCGCATTTCAAATTATTATTGTACACCACTGAGTAAATTTTACTCAGCGATAGCTTTTCATTACTGTCGCAGGTAAACAGACTGACAGGGTAGCAGACTAGGCTGCTAGTACTACACTGAGAGATCATCGGGTATATTGAGTATACCATATTTTGCATTTTATATTGTAATGTATGTTCACTGTATATATATAGTGTTCTTGGTTTTGAGCAGTTGTAAATTAAAGTTGTACATTGAAGTTGTAAAATAAATTGTGAATTATTTTGACTTGTAAAATTTGTACTATATTTCTTTTATCTCAGTCTTTGAAAATACTGAAAAATTACTGTGGATTTGAGTTGAGAACATATTGAGTTGATCACGTATTGGAGTTGAGATTGATAAATATATTTGAAGTGTTTTTTACAGGTTTTTGAAGAACTATTTTATTCAAAATATAAATGGCACTCCGCTAAAATTTTTACAGAAATTACTAATAATTCAAATGTGTTAGCTGTTTCACTTCAGTTCAAAAAAGTTTTTAACACCTGTAAATAGTGCTCACCACTATAAAAAGAAGTAAGAAAAGTTTTAAAATCCCTTATAGTGTATTTAATGGGTTACCAGTAGACAAAGTTGGTAATTCATTAGGTATACTACGGGATCATGTTATGCCTTACAGAGGGGTAGGGTGTGACATGTTTTAGTGGTATCAGAGCAAAGTTTTTAAATTCCGTTTTCACCTGTAATTTGAATATTCTTTCTTCATAGTGCAATTGCTCAATATCATTGTTTGATACATACAGTACATTACATTATAAATATGCATTAACGGGAGGAAATCTCCTTGTGTTAATTGTTTAGGAGGTCTAAGATCCTCGAATTGAATATGGAAGAGGGTGATCGTTCAGTCGATTAATCTATAGAGGCTGAGGTACAAGGGGATGCCCCAACCCTACACAATGTCAGTAGATCAGCAGCACCAGCCCCCTCAGTACCGCAGTTTCCTACTCAGTTCGCTAAGTAGATGGCTGTAAAGTTCCAACAGATGGCTGGTAACGTGCCTACTCAAGTCTCACTACAGACCCTAGTGGTACAACCACAGTCTTCTGCTAGGCAATATGACAAATTGATGAAATATGGGGCTACTGAGTTCAAGGGGACAGTAGATCCTCTAGAGGCAGAACAGTGGTTAGAGAGAATGGATAGGATATTCAAGAAGCTGCATTGTACAGAGGAGCTCAGATTTGAATATTCAGTGTCTCTGCTACAGGGGGATGCATATGACTGGTGGAAAACCATTCCCCATAGTTTGGTAGAACCTTCATTGCTAACATGGAATGATTTTCTATGGGAATTCAGACAAAAATATGTCCCTGATGCTTATGTGGACCAAAAGCTGCAAGAGTTCCTAAGTTTGAAACAGGGAAGTAGATCAATGGTTGAATATGAAAGGGAATTTTTCTGCCTAAGCCACTATGCAGTAAGTCTACTTGCTACCGGCAGGGACAGATGTAAAGGGTTTGAAACCGGCTTAAAGCCTAGTATCAGATTACAAGTGGTAGGATTCAAACATAACAACTTCTCTGAACTTATTTCTCAAGCACTAGAGTTAGAAAGAATTGAATCTGAAGCGGCCCCTGAGAAAAAGAAATCAGAGAAGACAGAAAAAGAGGGAAAGTCAGTAGAACAAAGTTCCAGTGGTCCTACTGGAAAGAGGAAAAACTTTGGGGGACACAACAAAGGTAGTAAGAAGTCTGGTAGAGATAGATCTTCTGGATAGAAACCACCTCGATCCGATCAGCAAACTCAGCAGAAACCCAGAAATGTGCTGTCAGATCGACTTTGTGAAACTTGTGATAAACCACATAGTGGGGTATGTTACAGAGCTATAGGAGCATGTTTTAATTGTGGAGAGACTGGTCATTTTGCTAGGGATTGTGTAAATCTATGTCGTTCTGGATCATTTACTACACCAAAGGGATCAACCCAAGTTTCTACCTCAGAGAGTTCACCATCAGTTAGTAGAGGCAGAGGTAGAGGTAGAGGTAGTACACCTAGAAGTCAGAGTACTGTGAATCAGCCAGAACAGGGTGATGCTTCAGTTGAAGTATATGCTATACGGCAGAGAGAAGAGGCTTAGACTTTTGACATTGTTGCTGGTACTTTCTCAATTAGTAATTAAGATATATATATGTATTGTTTGACCTGGACTCTGCATACTTTTATGTTAGTGTTAGAACTATATGTTCTGTTATTATTCCTTTACAGGGGAATAAATTTTGATGCAGTAGTGATTAGTCCTTTAAGATAAGGAATGTGATAATAAGTGAAATTAGTTCTGGAAGAGTTTATCAGCGAAAAGTATTTTCTAACACACCATAAATTATAAAGCTAAACGGCAAGCCTACTTAATGTAAGGCAAGAGGACGTAAAAGTAAATTGCAGTAATAGAATTGCTCTAGATGAGGGCAAAGATGTTACAGTTAGTAATTATTAATGGATATTATAATCAGAATAAGATTCGAATATCAGTAAATTTGAAAGGGATTAAATATAGGAAAATTTAATCTATTGGGATGTATCATAGTAACTGTGCAATGTTCTTGATGTTTATACTGTAAGCTACAGATTACAGTACTGACTTAAGATTATTGTGTAGAGCTACGTACTACTCGATAGTACACCTAGATGAGAATAGTTGCCAACGGTATCTGTTTTGGTATAGTTATGCTAGGACAGAATTTAATTATTAGAAATAAGTTTGAAAATCCTACTTAGGGATCTAAAACTCAAAAGTTAGAAAATTGAAAGTTATAGTTTAGTACAGAAGGAAGTAAGTTATAGAATATTAAAAGATAAAAAGAGTTGTGGAAGTAGAAATTTGAACAGTTGGTTCAGATATAACAAAGAAATGTTACGAATGTATGGAAGACTATTGACTAGAATAGTCAGAGGACCAATGACTAAATAAATCATTCTAACATGACCTCAAGGGTCATTCAAGAAGGAACATAAACCGAAATATTAGACAGCACAATAGTAAGATAAGATTGGTGTTATACAAACAAATTAAATGTTGTATTAAATTGTTAAAAGTCTTATACAAATTCAAAGGAAAGAAGATTATACGATCATATAGAAAGGAGAAAATAAATGTATGACTATTGTAAGATGGCTATTGGGTAAAATTTCGTGGACGAAATTTATTTTAAGGGGGGGCGAATTGTAACACCCCTAAGTTTGGTAGTGCGTTCTACTGTTTCAGTGACCAGTGTTGTCCGGACAGCTAGGATGCCTAGAACTACACTTAGATATCGTTGAGGAGACATAAAATAATGAAATACAAGAAAAGAAAATACAAGAAAAGCAAAGGAAAAATAATAGCAATGAAATGTAACCAAGTTAAACGAGCCGAGAACCCTAGCAATGGGTGACCGCACCGGGAAGTCACGGTGTGGACCGTTGACTAGCCCTGGACCGCGGGGAACCCTGAAAAATATTTTTAGGACTTAAATAAATGTCTATTGAAGTATAAATATCATTAGAAATATCAAAGAAAAATTAATTAATTAATACAAAGAAAAGTGAGAAATCGAGAAAACAACAAAACCTGGTGTTACCGAAAAATCGAGAATGCAACCCGAATAGGGGCATTGTGATCATTTGACACTCCAAGTTGTCTTTTGACTTAAATGTCCACTAAAAATACATGATATTACACTTGGAAAATGTCATGAAAAATTTAATTCGTGGTACCTAAAGTAAATAGCAAAAATTGGGAGCTTAATGTGAGAAATTGGGAATTTAAGATTAAATAAATATTTAATCACACATAGTGCTCCACTAACTCACCTAAGTGGACCACTACATCCTCATTTTTGGACAGATTGTCATCTTCTTCAACCTTCCCAAAGAGCAGCCGAATTGATCCCAAGAAGAACTCCATGGCCAAAGCTTCCAAGCTCCATGCAAGCTCCATTCTCCCATCTCCAAGCCATTTTTCCATTTGATTCCTTCACAAAAATTGTTCTACACCACTTGGGCAGTAGATAGGCAGCAAGAAGATCAAGTTTTGGTGAAGTTTTGAAGAGTTTCTAAAGTGGTAAGTATGTGTTTTTGATTATTGCTTCATTAAAGTTTGTGAGGATGTTATGGGCACTTGAATTGTGGAAAGAATTTTAGAGTTTGATGTTCTAAGGGAGATGTTTATTTTTGGCAGCCATGGAAACTCCTTAAGGGCAGTTTATCCTTGCTTGTAAATGGTAGATTAAAGGGTTGATTATGTGTTTATATGTGTAGGAATAAATTGGGTGATGTATACTAAGTATATATGAATGTATACTTGAATTTGGAAGCTTGGACATTAATAGAGAGAGGTGTATGAATCGGCAGCTTGAATGGTGAACCATAAAAATGCTATTTCATGTTTGGTTTATGAAATATTAATGTTGAATTGTGGTACTTGTTATGGCAGCTTTTGTATGTGTATGAAGGTGTGAGGTTGGACATGTAAATGAGCTAGGTTAGGTTATTGAATTGTTTGTAATTTGAACTTGAAAAATTCTATACTATAAGGTGCATATTGAGTGTGATTATAAGCTGCCAAAATGACCAAAAATATAAGTAAAATGTGTTTAGGTTATGGAACAAACCAGAATTGACATGAATGTGTAGTTTGGTAAGTGTTAAATGTATCCTTTAATGAGTAATGAACAAAATGCAATAGGGAAGTTTATGTTTTGGGCCTAGAACCTTAAGTGTGTGGCTCCAATTGGTATGAGACCAATTGGAGGTGAAACTAGGCACAAAAGGTGCCAACTTTCATGAAGGAAGCTTACCAAAATTCTGCTTGCAAGGTAACTTGAAAAATGACCAAATCCGGATTAGTGCATTTAAGGTCTGAAAATTGACCATTTAGGCAGCAGTTAGTGTTTTGGCCATAACTCACTCAAAACAGGTCCAATTGACCTGAAATTTTTACCATGAACAGTTGAGACATATATCTACAATTCTTATGAAGACACCAAAGCCCAGAAATGACCATAAGCAAGACAAATAGCTTGCACAATTTCGGGTCCTAAAACTGGCCGAACCAAAAGTGACCTAAAATGACCTAAAGTGACCAATTTTGGTACATTCTGACCAACAATAGTAAAATGACCATAACTTAGTCTAGTAAGCTCAGAATGACCTGAAATTTTACCCCGCAGGCAATAAGACATAGATCTACAAGTTTGTAGTTTTGACCAAAACCAGAAAACCGAGGGAACTAGGTCATCCGGCTAGGTCAAATTAGTATACCGGAATCCGGCAAATTGCCATAAAATGCAATATATATGGAAATGAATTGGGTAACATGTATCAACCCTAAAAGGCTACAAATGTGACATATTGATGACATTAAAACCTAATTCACCTAGAATGCATCGAGGGTCGACATCTTAGGTTGACTAAGGAAATAATAAAACTCAATGAATTAATTATTAAGCATTATCGTTAGAGACAGTTTAAATGATTACTGAAACCCTTTAAATTTTGTTTCTCAGTTAGCAAAGACTCAGAGAAAGGGAAGGAAACTGTAACACCCTCCCTGTAGCAACTCCGTATAGTCTACTGTTCCGGTGACCGGTGTCGGTCCGGACAGCTAGAACGTCCGAAAAAATATTTAAACTAAAGTCAGGAATCATAATTAACTCAAATATTAATAAGAAAAATTTAGTAAAAATTTTAGAAATAAAATGCAACTAAGTCAAATGAGCCGGTGCCCAAGCGATGGGTAACCAGAGGTAAGTTGCGGTTCTCGCAACGAGGAGCCCTAGACCCAGGAAAAAATTCATAAAATAATTTTTGGGATTCCATAGAAGGGTCATTGAGGTTCCTATGGCATTAGAATGCCAAGAAAATATTTAGAAAAAATTTCCAATCGGTACAGACAATTTTGACCCGTTAAGCCAAACAGAGGGCATTTTGGTCATTTCGCCTTCACAGGTGATTTTTGGCCGACTTGTCCAGTTGAGTAAATAATTATTATGACATAAAATATGAATAAACATCACTAAAAATTGAATTGAAAATGAGTAGAGAAAAGAAGAAAAGAAAATGAAGGAAAATGCTTAGTTATGACATAAGGTGATGTCATTTAAAAGCTCTCCACTAATCACCATGAGACAACCATTTAATAAACAAATAAAAATGAGATAAATGAGTCAAAAAAAATGAAAAGTCCATCTTCTTCTCCAGCATTCTCCCGTCCAACCCTCACTTTCTCCATTTCCTCTCAAATTCTTTCATTTTCCTATCATTAAAACACCATTTCAAGCTTCCAAATCATTACTTTCCTTCACAAAAATAGTTGGTAGCCTTGATAAACCTCCATAGCCAGCCATAAAACCCAAGGAAAGTGGGAAGAAAGGTGAAAAGAAAATCTGGTTGGCAGCCCTACAAAGAGGTTAGTGCACCTATCTACTTCAAACTTTTATTTTCCATGTTAGTAACTTAAATTGAGTAAGAAATTGTAACTTAAATGAACAAAAATTATGTGTATACATACTAGGGATTTTGGCAGCCCTATGGGAGGAGTGGGTTTGATAGTTTTGATGGACTTAAAGAGGACTAGAGATCATATTTGAAGTACATAATTATGTGGATAATGACTTAACTAGTTAACTAGGGTAACTAGTGTGAAATGGAGATGGGAATTAGGATTTTGAGAAGTGAAAATTTGAATTGACTTAGGAAATTGTTAGAAAACATTTTAATGGTCAATTAGTGACCATTTTAGGTAAGTTAACCATAAATTGGACTGAAATATAGCATGGCAAGTGAATGAGTATGCTGCCTTGTGAGTGCAGCAGGGTGACTGAAATTTCAGTCCACTTGGACTGCCATATATTTGGCTATGTGGATCCAATTGGTGTTTGGCCAATTGGACATGAAACTAGGCTTATAATGGCACATTTTTACTGAAGAAACCATGCCCAAAAGACCAAAGCAAGAGGACCAAAAGTTGGCCCCAATCTGGATACCCTGCAAACAGCCCCTGCAGAATGACCAAATGAACAATAACTGTTCATTTGGCCATAACTCACTGTAGAATGGTCAAATTGACCTGAAATTTTTACAGCAACAAGATATGATATAGACAAACAACTTTCATGAAGAACATCACCCCAAATTATGCCATTAACCCATTCAAATTATTGAGCAAATTTAAGTTATCAAACCTACAACTCTGCAGATTTTCAATTGAGCAGTAACGTTTGGATGACTATAACTTCCTCTAGAAAACTCGGATTTAGGCGATTCTTGAACCGATGGAAACCTAAGGCATGGTAGAACATTTCATATGAAGAAAGTTAGACCAAATTATGAACTTAACTTGGTCAAATTACTGACCAAAGTTGGACCAAAATCTGCCAAAACCCAAAATTTCAGCATGAACAGTACACGTGAACAGTAAACTTATTTTGGCCATAACTTGAGCTACAAAACTCCAAATGGAGTGATTCAAAAAAGGAAATTCAACTAGACAAAATAAGGAACAACTTTCATGTTTACCATTTCCTCAAATTCTTACTGCAACAGTGCCCAATGGAATAGTAAAGTTGAGTTACAAAAATTGAAAATTTTGCTTCTCTTGGTTTAAGCTTAGAAATGGTATTAATGCTTAATGCCAACAAGTTTTAAATGCAAAATGTGGTACATTAGAAGTGTTAAAACCAATGCAACTATTTTCTATGTAAAAGTCAACTTTTTGTTGACCAATGAAGTGAATAGTGACACCAAGACTTGAAATTCAAAAATTGTGAAACTTAAAAGTGCAAAATGCCCTAGTAGGCCTAATGTGATTGGTTTGGATAGATTGGCATGCCAATAGAGTATTGTTTTAGCAGTACTGCGAAAGGCTTTATGCCTGTATTCATGGCTTTATGCCCGTATTCATGGCTTTTATGCCCGTATGCATGGCTTTTATGCCCGATTATGTGATATCATGGCTTTTGAGCCATACTGACTGCATACATGGTTGACGTTCTGCGTCCCATGGTATGACGGCCCGAGGCACCGCGGTGTCCAGTGCCAACGACCCGTTATCCAGTCCAGTCGTCCAGTATAGGTTACTTGGGCATGGAAAAGTATAACTGTGATTGAACTGATCATTAAAGAAAATACGAAAATTAAGTATCAGGAATGATTACCAAAAATACAAAGAAGCTCAAGATCATGAAGAAAATAATTAACGAAATGCATGAAGAAGTTAATATCATAAAACATGAATAGCCCTCGACTAAACAATAAGTTAGTAATTATTCATTTATTATGAACACAATAGCAAGGAAATTATTATCTTTATTTGCATATTATATTTTCTTGTATTATTGGCACCACTAAGCTTTATGCTTAGCGCGTCGCTTTTGCAACGCGTAGGTACTGAAGATTTGGACAGAGGGCCCAGTAGACCACAGATTCGGTAAGGCAGTTCACAGTTCTGCATAGCGTCCGTGTCACCTCACAGACTACAGTGCATTGGTAGGACACTAGGTCCCATTTTGTATTTTGAGATTTTTGTAAATTTGGTAATTAAACTCTTATTTTATCATATGTATTTGAACAAATGTAATATAATTTTGTATTAATGTAAGTACTTGTAATTTGTGATTATAAATCACATGTGAGAATTTATTTATGATTTGAGTCTAATGATGATGTGAAATGACAAATAGAGGAATCGTTAAGAAATTGCTGTAACTTGATGTGATACAAAATGTGAATTGTATATGAGTACCATGAGATGAATGATTGAGAAATAAATGAAATTGCTGAAATTATTCTGAGACTTTGTTGATAATTGGAGTTGGGATTGATTAAATATGATCATAAGAAGTGTTTTTCACAGGTTCCGAAGAACTGTTTTCTCCATTTTTAGCCGGTACTCTGCCGGATTTTCTTTAAAATTTTCGGAACCTCAAATAAATAATAATTTCGATAAATGGCTTAAATGAATTATATTTCACAAATTGTATTCAAAACCATGATAAAAATGAATTAAGATAAAATAGAGTGCTCCGGCACACTGAGTGGCATAACTTGCTCGGCTACACTGTAGTCGGGTAAGGGGTGTCACAGAAACACTGAGTCAGAGCCAAGAGACGGTTATCAGAGGTTTGCGCACAATAGTTATTTCTTTTGAATTTTTCAATTGAAATAAATTATGATTATTTGTATGTTATTGTTTTAAATTGTGTTTGTGCACAATAGTTATTTCTTTTGAATTTTTCAATTGAAATAAATTATGATTATTTGTATGTTATTGTTTTAAATTGTGTTTGTACACAATAGTTATTTCTTTTGAATTTTTCAATTGAAATAAATTATGATTAATTGTATGTTATTGTTTTAAATTGTGTTTGTGCACAATAATTTTGATTTCTTATTTTCTACTTAAAAATTTATTTCAACATTATAGTTTTAAATTGTCTGTGCATAATACTTTTTATATTCACTGCTTTTACTAGAAAATTTATTTGGAGAAATGAGTTATGAATAATTTTTTATTATTTTGGCTTTGAGAATCTTATTTGGAAATTATTGTGTTGCCTACTTTGCAAATGGAAATTTTGAGATAAAATATGATTTGTGGTTTGTATGAAATGTTTAAATATTGTGATTTTGAATTGTTTTGATTCACACTTGGCATGACACTGTTACTATGTTCCTCCTCCATTTATGGGGTGAGTGTGGTTATATTCCTTCTTGTTTGACTTAGCAGTTTGGGGTGAGTGTGATTATTTTCCTCCCTCTCTGGTTTACCAGTTGAGGTTGTAGATCAGATGAGTACTCATTAGCTAGCTAGCCACCTCCCTCATTGATTTCGATTAGTGGGGTTGTAGATTGCTTTGTCATGGTGTACAACACGGCATTGATCGGAAATTTTGTGTTATGGCTTAAGTTGTGTATGAATTGGCAACACTGTGTTTATTAAATTATTTGACCCAAAATTTTTCTATAATGAGCTTTAATAATTTGTGAAATGTAATTGTGCAGCATTTAAATTGTGTTGTTGATTGGCAAAACTGTATTCTTCAGTTATTTGATCGAATTGTGTTATTAATTTGCAAAACGGTATTATTCAGTTATTTGATCTAATTGTGTTATTGATTGGCAAAACTGTATTATTCAGTTATTTGATCAAATGGTATTATTGATTGGAAAAACTGTATTATCCAGTTATTTGATCAAATTTGTGTTATATAAACTTTGTAAATTGTAAAATGGAATTGTGAACGATTTGATTTGTGAATTGTCAATAAAAGATTTATGTATCGCATTTCAAATTATTATTGTGCACCACTGAGTAAATTTTACTCAGCGATAGCTTTTCATTACTGTCACAGGTAAACAGACTGACAGGGCAGCAGACTAGGCTGCTAGTACTACACTGAGAGATCATCGGGTATATTGAGTATACCATATTTTGCATTTTATATTGTAATGTATGTTCACTGTATGTATATAGTGTTCTTGGTTTTGAGCAGTTGTAAATTAAAGTTGTACATTGAAGTTGTAAAATAAATTATGAATTATTTTGACTTGTAAAATTTGTACTATATTTCTTTTATCTCAGCCTTTGAAAATACTGAAAAATTACTGTGGATTTGAGTTGAGAAACATATTGAGTTGATCAAATATTAGAGTTGAGATTGAGAAATATATTTGAAGTGTTTTTTATAGGTTTTTGAAGAAATATTTTATTCAAAATACAAATGGCACTCCGCCAAAATTTTTACAGAAATTACTAATAATTCAAATGTGTTAGCTGTTTCACTTCAGTTCAAAAAAGTTTTTAACACCTTTAAATTGAAGGAACGGAAGCGTGAAAAACACAAGTTTATACCATTGAATTCAAAAATTTTCACCTAGGGTCACATGCATCATGCAAGATTTATTTTTATCTATTTGATTTCAATGATAAACAACATATTAAAACTCTTTTAATATGTTTTTGGATCTGTATTTGCCATTTAAGATTTTAAAATTAATCAGATTAATTTTAGAACCCTAGATTAAATAAAGAACGATTACACTAACCTCTTGATGCACTGCAGCGTGTCTGCGCCTTTGAGATTCGTCTTCAGGACACCAGATGTTGTCCCTCTGGCTTGTCCACACCAAGAACACCTATGGCAGCCCTTGAATAGCTTCTAAAGCTTTTTCTATTAATCAGAAAATCAAGTTCTGCCTTTTAAGAGATTAAAGATGTAAACAGGACACTAGAAACAATTTCTAGTGTTCTTAATTCAAGAGATTGATGGCTAATCTCTTTGAATTGATGAGAGATGAAGAAGAAGAGAAGAAAACCCTCAAAGTGGCGTGACAAAGGAGTGTGGCTGCTGGTTGTATTTTATTTTCTCATAACAACACTTAAATAGCTAGGTTAACACATTAAACCCTTGCCACATGTCACCCTTTGATTAGCTCTAGGTTTAAGTGACCCAATCACATTGTGCCAAGTGTCAAACCTATATTTAATCTTGATTTTAATCATCTTACATGATTAAAAAATATTTGGCAAGCTTATGTGTTATGCCATGTGTCACCATCTCATGGTGCCACGTGTCACACTGCAAAATGACCAAAATGCCCCTGTGTCTTAATTTTGAGTTCTCAACCCAAAATAATTATTTTTCTTCTTCTAATTAATTTATATCAAATATAAATTAATTAATTAATCTCTATTAATTAATTTCTCATTAATTAAATTCATATTTAAACACTTTAAATATAAATTTAACTTATATTATACATCCAATAATCTAGATTTGGTTTCAAGTCATGCTAGGGACTTTGCAATTTAATTGCAAACCAAACCTATTTAATTAATCAATTAAACTCTTTAATTAATTAATTAAATCATATTTAAATAGGTGATAACTTGTGTACGTGTGTGACTTACTAGGCTCATCACTAATTGGCAATGAGACATGATATCAACTCTTAATATCATCAGAACTCTTTCTTACCATAAATGATTTCTCTAAATCATTTTATGAACCTCATAGACCATGGTTAACACCTAGCATAGCATGCCATGGCCACCCAATTAGTAATAAGGTTTACCTTAAATGAACCTATAATCATATGTTACCATGCACTAGAATCTCTCTGTTACAAAATCCCAACTCAAGCTAGAGTCATGGTTTATGTCAAACTCCATTTGCTATGAATATTATGTTCTCTTTTAATTCCAGTTCTTGATTAAAAGATTTTCTCATCAGAAACTCTTTTCTGAATAAATCTATCTGTCTGCCAGAACTTGAAACATCAAGAACAATTAAATGAACATAGGATTTTATCTCTATTTACTTAGAGGAACAGATTCCATCTTGATCAACACCTACCTCCATATATAACTAGTAGGAGCCAACACATGCCCATATACCCATACACAGTACAAGTATGAAAGCAGTATCAAACTCAAACTACCTATATACAAGATAACTGTACTATCTCGGTCTAAAGATTATATGCACTGATATGATTTATGACAAAACATTGACAAGAGTAAACTCCATGTGCTTGTCATAAGTGTCACTGGTTCGGCCTACTTATCATTTATAAGTGCCTATCATGTTTGTCATATGGCATGAGACTCACCATTCCATCTTATTTATATCTCATATAAATAACTTGGGAACAAACATGAATACAATCTTTCTGGATAAGTCATGTCCTTATTATGAAGTATCCTCGATTGTGAACCTATTTATGATACTTTGTGCTAGAAATATTGTCACTCATATTCTTAACAACTTAAGAATAATATTTCTAACAAAATATCAATGGACCTTTTCTATTACACATAAATATATTATGTAAACGGAAAAGTGGAAATGCCTTTTATTAATAAAAATATATACAAGATACATACTAAATGATATGCTCTAGGGCATACTACTAACAATCTCCCACTAGCACTAGAGCCATTCATTACAATACCTTAGACCCATCTTCTCAAGATGTCGATCTAACTGAACTTGTGACAAAAGCTTAGTGAATGGATCAGCAGGATTTTTCAGCTGATGTTATTTTTCTGCATGGCTATATTGCCTTGCCCAACTATATCTCTGATAATATGGTAGTGCCTTTCTATGTGTTTGGATTTTGGTGAGACCTTAGTTCCTTAGCCTGTATGATTGCTCCATTATTGTCACAAAGGTAGTGGAACTGCTGACTCAATGGAAGGAACTACGTAAGTTCTGTCACGAACTTCTTTATCCAAACGACTTCCTTTGTAGCATCCGATGCAGAATATACTCGACTTCGTAGTGGAATCTGCGATGTGCTCGCTTGGAACTCTTCCAACCGATCGCACCTCCATTACAAATGAACACATATCCAGAGGTAGACTTTCTATCATCGATATCTGATTGGAAATCAGAATCAGTATAACCATCCAATTGCAAGTCTCCACCTCCACAAATCAAGAATAAATCCTTAGTTCTTCTCAAGTACTTAAGGATATTCTTGATGACTATCCGATGTTCCAAACTGGATTGGATTGATACCGCTAGTCAAACTAATAAAGATATGCGATATCCGGCCTAGTACACAACATTGCATACATTAAACTTCCAATAGCCGAAGCATATGGAATCCTGGCCATCTTATCTCTTTCTTCAGGTGTCTTTGGAGACATCTCTTTAGAAAGATGGATACCATGTCTCACTGGTAACAATCCTCTCTTGGAATCAAGCATGTTAAACCTCTTTAACACTTTTTCCAAGTATAAACTTTAGGATAAACCAATTATTCGTTTCGCTCTATCTCTATAGATGCGAATCCCAAGAATATAGGTTGCCTTCCCTAAGTCTTTCATGGAGAATGTATTTGACAACCATACCTTTATAGTCGTCAACATACCTGTGTCATTACCCATCAACAGTATGTCATCCACATATAAGACAAGGAAAGTAATAGCACTGTCACTAACCTTCTTATATACACATGGCTCATCCTCATTTTTGATAAAACCAAAGGATTTAATGGCTTCATCAAAACGGATGTTCCAACTCCTCGAAGCTTGTTTCAACCCATAAATGGATTGCTTTAGCTTGCATACCTAGGAACCATCTTGGGATTCAAATCCCCTAGGTTATTCCATGAAAATGTTTTCTTCAATGTATCCATTGAGAAAAGCTGTTTTGACATCCATCTGCCAAATCTCATAATCATAGTATGCAGCTATTGCTAATAAAATCCTAATTGATTTAAGCATGGCAACAAAGAGAAAATCTCCTCATAGTCGATTCCTTGCCTTTGGCGAAACCCTTTCGCTACTAGCCTTGCCTTATAGGTCTCTACCTTTCCATCAGAACCAATTTTCTTCTTGAAAACCCATTTGTTCCTTATAGGTATAATACCTTCAGGTGGGTCAACAAGATCCCAAACTTGATTCTTATACATGGAATCAATCTCGGATTTCATAGCATCAATCCATTTTAAAGAGTCTATATCTGATATAGCTTCTTCATAGGTAAGTGGATCATCTCCATGATCTACTTCTTCATGAGTAGACAACTCTTGTTCTTCTTCATGAAGAAAACCATATCTCATCGGTGGGTGAGATACTGGTTGTTCTACGAGGAACAGTGTAGATGTTTCATCAACGGGTATAGGTTGACTAGATGGATCTATATCCATCCGATCTATTGGTCGAGAATTCTCCAATTCTAACTCTATTTGCCTTCCTTTGCCTCCTTCTTGAACAAACTGTTGTTCAAGAAATGTGGCATCTCTACTTATCACAACCTTTTGTGAAGTAGGCAAATAAAAATAATATCCAAAACTATCTTTTGGATATCCAACAAATCGACCTTTTTCTGATCTGGTCTCCAATTTATCAGTGTTCAGCTTTTTGATATAAGCTGGACAACCCCAAATCTTAACATGCTTAAGACTTGGTTTTCTTCCATGCCATATCTCATAAGGTGTGGAAGAAACTGATTTTGATGGAATCCTATTCAGAATATACAAAGCTGATTCTAATGCAAATCCCCAAAAGGAGATTGGCATATCAGTATAGCTCATCATACTACGTACCATATCCAATAGGGTACGATTTCTCCTTTCAGATACACTATTCAGCTGTGGCGTTCCTGGAGGAGTCAGCTGAGAAACAATGCCATGCTCTCTCAAGTATTCATCAAATTTAGTACTCAAATATTCACCTCCACGATCTGATCGAAGAGCTTTAATACTCTTTCCTGTTTGATTTTCTACTTCAGATTTAAATTCTTTGAACTTTTCAAAAGATTCATGTTTGTATTTCATTAAATACAAATACCCAAACCTTGATTTATCATCAGTAAAGGTAATAAAATAATGAAAGCCCCCTCTAGCCATTTCTTTAAATGGACCATATACATCACTATGTATTAGCTCCAAAATATTTTCAGCTCTTAGCCCCTGTCCAACAAAGGGTGATCTAGTCATTTTGCCCTGAAGGCAAGATTCACAAGTTGGAGTAGGCTCAGAGTCCAATAAGGATAGAATCCCCATTTTCTCCAATTTTGTAATCCTATCTTCGGCAATATGACATAACCTTAAGTGCCAAATATATTTTGAACTTGAGTTGGTTTTCACCACGGCATTGCATTCATTTAGATTGCTATACTCTGGCCAGTGGAAACACTTTCTTACTGGCAATGGAAACACTTTCTTATTGGCAATGGAAACACTTTCCTGTTGGCAGTGGAAACACTTTCCTTTGCCTTCATCAGCTTTAGCCTTCCTTTTCTGTTTAGCTATTTTCTTAGAAGGACCAGGAATCTGAGGTTTCTTTTTCTTATTGCCCTTCTTCTTGTTGGACTTTCCAGCAGAAGAAGATGCAACCAAAGCTACCTCTTTTCCTTTATTGCCTGGCATATTCTTTTGGGCAATAACCAGCATGTTGAGTAAACCAGCTAAGGTGCATTCCTATTGAGTCATATGGAAATTTGTCACAAAATTCCCAAAAGACTCAGGAAGGGACTGAAGGATTAAATCCGTCTGTAGTTGGAAATCCATGTTGAAGTCAAGATGTTCCAACTGCTCAATCAGCCGAATCATCTTGTGGACATGATCCCCAACATTCTATCCCTCAGACATCCTCATACGGAATAGCTGTCTAGATATCTCATACCTAGCATTCCTGTTGTGCTCACCATACAACTCTTGTAGGTGAAGGAGGATCTCACTCGCACTCTGCATGTTCTCATGTTGCTTCTATAACTCATTACTCATGGAAGCAAGCATGTAACACTTAGCTCTCATATCATGCTCCTTCCACTTGTCCAAAGTTTCATGTTCCTTTTGTGTGGCCTCTGGAGGTAAGGGACCAGGAACATTTGAATCTAGAACATATCCTATATGTTCAAGGTTCAGGACAAGTTTCAAATTTCTTAGCCAATCAGACAGATTAGGTCCTGTCAACCTATTATGATCAAGTATGCTTGCAAGGATATTGGATGGTGGTGGTTGTTTTGTGCTCATTTTTATCAGAAAATTAACTGCAGAAAATAACCAGATTAATTAGTAAATGTATCATGTAATTAACCAAAATGATTATGGTCTTTTAATCAAATTGGTCCTCCCACTAACTTAGCGAATCCTACACTTCCAAAGTAGAAAACGGAAATCCTAGTTGGATAGATTTCTAGTGGGTGATTGAATTCTTACAATTCTATTGATCATCCTCAGGTACATCCATTATTGGAATTACAATAAACTATAAGTGAGCAACTCCTTGCCCATCACATCTCATGTGAGGTTCAATCCTTTACCTAGCCCCTAATGCTCAAAATCTCAGGTACATCCATTATTGACTTATCTTGCATTAGTTAAGTTGATCCCATTGAGCGATAATTATGCAAATAATTTTAATGTCCTCAGGTACATCCAATATTGGCCACTAAACCATTTACATATTTACAACATCTCATGCTTAACAATTATTCTTAAGAAAATCTCTTAAATAAATTGCATCTTATGCAACTATTTAAAATTTCTTAAAATAATTGCCCCAATGGAGGGCCTATGTTATAATTACTTTAATTATAGCATTTCCAACTTAATCATTTGTTTGGAAGATTTTATGGTCATTCTATTTACTATTAAGGTCTCACTTTGCACATTATCCATTTAGCATGCATATATCATATAATTGCATACATTCCCATACATCTCATGCATTCATGGATAAGCGATAAATATGGTATGATCATGGACTTTCTAAGGGATTCAATTCGAGCCACCAAGAATTGAATCGGGGCATTCCTAGGTGCATTTCATTCATTCATTCATTTTACAAGAGTTGCTGAAGGAGTACATAATCAACACTTGATCTTGAATTCCTCCCACCGTCCCACCAATGCTCTTGACCTCCTTGAACTTCTTGCAATCCAATATTACATAGTAATCCTTGGCATACCAAGGCGAATTTACAAGAACTTAAATAAATGAAATTACAACCCAAAAATTATTACAAACTTAATAATACATGCCCAAAATAAATTAAAATTAATTAATTAATTTACAATCCCAAAGAAACATAAAAGAAATAAATCCAATCACATTGGTCTTTTATAGTCCATGATCATCCATCATGCATATCACTATTTAACAATTAAATAAAACATATATACTTAAATTAAATTGAATATCTCATATTCAACTTAAAAATTCAGATTTGAATATGATTCAAATAAATTTAAAAATTCATATTTGAATCTCATTCAAACAAATTTAAAAATTCAGATTTGAATCACATTCAAACATTTTTTAAAAAATCAGATTTGAATCACATTCAAATATTTTTTAAAAAATCAGATCTGAATTTTATTCAATCAATTTTAAAAAATCAGATTTAAATATGATTCAAACAACTTTAAAAATTCAGATTTGAATCACATTCAAACAACTTTTAAAATTCAGATTTGAATCACATTCAAACAATTTTTAAAATTCTGATTTGAATCATAATTTAATTGTGTGATAAAAATTCTAATTAAACAATTTAATTAGACATAAAATGGATCTTAAATCATACAACAATTGCACATTCACCATCCATTTACCTTTGCACACCATTGTGATGCATCAACCATGCGCACCATAGTGTTCATCATTTGTGCCGCCACTTTGACTTTGCAACCAGCAATAAACTTTTGATCTCATGATCAAACACACAATTAAATCATATAATCATCAATCTAAATGGCAAATATAGTGGCTTTGATACCAATTGAAGGAACGGAAGCGTGAAAAACACAAGTTTATACCATTGAATTCAAAGATTTTCACCTAGGGTCACATGCATCATGCAAGATTTATTTTTTTCTATTTGATTTCAATGATAAACAACATATTAAAACTCTTTTAATATGTTTTTGGATCTGTATTTGCCATTTAAGATTTTAAAATTAATCAGATTAATTTTAGAACCCTAGACTAAATCAAGAACGATTACACTAACCTCTTGATGCACTGCAGCGTGTCTGCGCCTTTGAGATTCATCTTCAGGACACCAGATGCTGTCCCTCTGGCTTGTCCACACCAAGAACACCTATGGCAGCCCTTGAATAGCTTCTAAAGCTTTTTCTATTAATCAGAAAATCAAGTTCTGCCTTTTAAGAGATTAAAGATGTAAACAGGACACTAGAAACAATTTCTAGTGTTCTTAATTCAAGAGATTGATGGCTAATCTCTTTGAATTGATGAGAGATGAAGAAGAAGAGAAGAAAACCCTCAAAGTGGCGTGATAAAGGAGTGTGGCTGCTGGTTGTATTTTATTTTCTCATAACAACACTTAAATAGCTAGGTTAACACATTAAACCCTTGTCACATGTCACCATTTGATTAGCTCTAGGTTTAAGTGACCCAATCACATTGTGCCAAGTGTCAAACCTATATTTAATCTTGATTTTAATCATCTTACATTATTAAAAAACATTTGGCAAGCTTATGTGTTATGCCATGTGTCACCATCTCATGGTGCCACGTGTCACACTGCAAAATGACCAAAATGCCCCTGTGTCTTAATTTTGAGTTCTCAACCCAAAATAATTATTTTTCTTCTTCTAATTAATTTATATCAAATATAAATTAATTAATTAATCTCTATTAATTAATTTCTCATTAATTAAATTCATATTTAAACACTTTAAATATAAATTTAACTTATATTATACATCCAATAATCTAGATTTGGTTTCAAGTCATGCTAGGGACTTTGCAATTTAATTGCAAACCAAACCTATTTAATTAATCAATTAAACTCTTTAATTAATTAATTAAATCATATTTAAATAGGTGATAACTTGTGTACGTGTGTGACTTACTAGGCTCATCACTAATTGGCAATGAGACATGATATCAACTCTTAATATCATCAGAACTCTTTCTTACCATAAATGATTTCTCTAAATCATTTTATGAACCTCATAGACCATGGTTAACACCTAGCATAGCATGCCATGGCCACCCAATTAGTAATAAGGTTTACCTTAAATGAACCTATAATCATATGTTACCATGCACTAGAATCTCTCTGTTACAAAATCCCAACTCAAGCTAGAGTCATGGTTTATGTCAAACTCCATTTGCTATGAATATTATGTTCTCTTTTAATTCCAGTTCTTGATTAAAAGATTTTCTCATCGAAACTCTTTCTCAATAAATCTATCTGTCTGCCAGAACTTGAAACATCAAGAACAATTAAATGAACATAGGATTTTATCTCTATTTACTTAGAGGAACAGATTCCATCTTGATCAACACCTACCTCCATATATAACTAGTAGGAGCCAACACATGCCCATATACCCATACACAGTACAAGTATGAAAGTAGTATCAAACTCAAACTACCTATATACAAGATAACTGTGCTATCTCCGGTCTAAAGATTATATGCACTGATATGATTTATGACAAAACATTGACAAGAGTAAACTCCATGTGCTTGTCATAAGTGTCACTGGTTCGGCCTACTTATCATTTATAAGTGCCTATCATGTTTGTCATATGGCATGAGACTCACCATTCCATCTTATTTATATCTCATATAAATAACTTGGGAACAAACATGAATACAATCTTTCTGGATAAGTCATGTCCTTATTATGAAGTATCCTCGATTGTGAACCTATTTATGATACTTTGTGCTAGAAATATTGTCACTCATATTCTTAACAACTTAAGAATAATATTTCTAACAAAATATCAATGGACCTTTTCTATTACACATAAATATATTATGTAAACGGAAAAGTGGAAATGCCTTTTATTAATAAAAATATATACAAGATACATACTAAATGATATGCTCTAGGGCATACTACTAACATAAATAGTGCTCACCACTGTAAAAAGAAGTAAGAAAAGTTTTAAAATCCCTTGTAGTGTATTTAATAGGTTACCAGTAGACGAAGTTGGTAATTCATTAGGTATACTACGGGATTATATTATGCCTTACAGAGGAGTAAGGTGTGACATATGGGTTAAAGCTTGAACAGTAATTTGGGGAAGAGAAAAGAATTTGAAGAACCCCGAGCTCAGGGATGTGACAGAGGCAGATTATCAGAGTAGAGAACACCAAGATCAAGTCATCGAACAACCAAAAGTTCCTATTCTGCCCGTTTCTGCCATGTTTGTGGTAAGCTACATGGAGGTATTTGTCGTAAGGCCTCAGGAGCCTGCTACAATTGTGGAAAGCTTGGACACTTTGTTAGAAATTATACTAGAGTACCTCAATTTGCTCTCGAAAGTTCACAGACAGTCAATAGAGGTCAAGATAGAAATAGAATTGGTATTCCTCACAACCATAACATAGTGAATCAACCCGAACATAGTAGCGCACCAGTTAGAGCATCCACTATGCGCAAAGGAGAAAGAGCGAAAACTTTGGATGTCGCTGCTGGTAAGTTCTTAATTTTTGAAAGAAACAATTAATTATTTTTGTTTGATCCCAACACTACTTAGTTGTATGTTTGTATTAGAACTATATGTTCTGTTATTATTCCTTTACAGGGGAATAAATTTTGATGCAGAAGTGATTAGTCCTTTAAGATAAGGAATGTGATAATAAGTGAAATTTGTTCTGGAAGAGTTTATCAGTGAAAAGTATTTTCTAACACACTATAAATTATAAAGCTAAACGGCAAGCCTACTTAATGTAAGGCAAGAGGACGAAAAAGTAAATTGCAGTAATAGAATTGCTCTAGATGAGGGCAAAGATGTTACAGTTAGTAATTGTTAATGGATATTATAATCAGAATAAGATTTGAATATCAATAAATTCGAAAAGGATAAAATATAGGAAAATTTAATATATTGGGATGTATCGTAGTAACTGTGCAATGTTCTTGATATTTATACCATAAGCTGCAGATTACAGTACTAACTTGAGATTATTGTGTAGAGCTACATACTACTCAATAGTACACCAATATGAGAATAGTTGCCAATGGCATCTGTATTGGTATAGTTATGTTAGGACAAAATTTTATTGTCAGAAATGAGTTTGGAAATCCTATTTAGGGATTTAAAACTCAAAAGTTAGAATATCGAAAGGTTATAGTTTAGTACAAAAGGAAGTAAGTTATAGAATATTAATAGATAAAAAGAGTTATGGAAGTAAAAATTTGAACAGTTGGTTCAGATATAACAAAGAAATGTTACGAATGTGAGTAAGATTGTTGACTAGAATAGTCAAAGGGCCCATGATTAGATAAATAATTTTAACATGACCTCAATGGTCTTTCAAAAAGGGAACATAAATCGAAATATTAGACAGAATGATAGTAAGAAAAGATTAGTACTATATAAACAAAATAATGTTATATTAGATTGTTAAAAGTCTTACACAAATTCAGAGGAAAGAAAATTATACGATCATCTAGAAAGGAGGAAATAAACGGGTGAATATTGTAAGACAGCTATTGGGTAAAATTTCACGGATGAAATTTATTTTAAGGGGGGGAGAATTGTAACACCCCTATGTTCGGTAGTGCATTCTACTATTCCGGTGACCAATGTCGGTCCTGACAGCTAGGATGCCTAGAACTACATTTAATTGTTAGTGAGGAGACATAAAATAATAAAATACAAGAAAAGAAAATACAAGAAAAACAAAGAAAAAATAATAGCAATGAAATGAAATTAAGATAAATGAGCCAAAGATCAATGATGGGAGATCAGACGGAAGTTACAGTAAATAGCTGATCCTAGATCACAGGAAACCCTCGAAATTTAGTTTCGAGACATAATTAAAGACTTATTGAAGTATACATGTCATTAGAAATATGTAACACCCTCCCGGTAGCAATTCCGTACATTCTACTGTTCCGGTGACCGGTGTCGGTCCGGACAGCTAGAACGTCCGGAAAAATATTTAAACTAAAGTGAGGAACCATAATTAACTCAAATATTAATAAGAAAAATTAAGTAAAAATTTTAGAAATAAAATACAACCAAGTTAAACGAGCCGGTGCCCTAGCGAGGGGTAACCCAGAGGGAAGTTGCGGTTCTCACAACTAGGAGCCCTAGACCCGGGGGAAAAATCATAAAATAATTTTTGAGACTCCAGAGAATGGTCATTGAGGTCCCTATGGCATTAGAATGCCAAGAAAATACCTAGAAAAAATTTTCAATCGGTACAGACAATTTTGACCCGTTAAGCCAAACGGAGGGCATTTTAGTCATTTCGCCTTCGGAGGTGATTTTTGGCCTAAATGTCAATTAAAATAAGAGAGATTAAGACACATAAAATAAATTTAAAATCATGAAAATTGTAATGGAAAATGGAAAAAGAAAAGAAGAGAAAAAGGAAAAATAAAATAGGATTAATGACATCACTCATGATGTCATTAAAAATTTTATTAATTAAACTTAAATTTCCATTAGATAAATGAGTAGAATGGGACAAATTTGACTAAAATTCAGTTTCATCTTCTTCCTATTTCTCTTCCTTTTTGCCGTCCACCATTGCTCCCTTCTTCCACCATTTTTATCAAGCTTTGAACTTGATTTTCTCTTCATCCACTCACTAAAACCCATAAGTCCCTTCATCAAAAATTAATCCCACACCTAGACAAAGCAATTGGCAGCCAAGAAGAAGAAAGAAAGTGAAGTTTGGGGCTTGGAAAAATCTGCTTACAAGAGGTTAGTGCATTATATACCTAAAACTCTTTAATTTCATGATTAGGGACTTGAACTTAGTAAGAATTGTAATTTAAATGAACAAAAACTCATGTGTATGTGTACATGAATTTCAGCTGCCCTAGTGAAGGAATAGGAATGAGTGTTTTTGATGAGCTTGAAGTGAACTAGAAATCATGTTTGAAGTTTATAAACATAAGAATAATGAATTAGTAGCTAACTAAGGTAAATTGTATAAATCATGAATTTGAATTAGGGTTTTGGGAGCAAAATAAGAACTTGGCTTATGAAATTGTTAAAGAACATCCTAATGGTCAATTAGTGACCATTTGAGAAAATTTGACCATAATTTGGACAGAAATATAGCATGGCAAGTGAATGAGTATGCTGCCTTGTGAGTGCAGCAGGGTGACTGAAATTTTAGTCCACTTGGACTGCCATATCTTTGGCTGTGTTGATCCAATTAGTGTTTGGCCAATTGGACATGAAACTAGGCTTATAATGGCACATTTTTGCTGAAGAAACCATGCCCAAAAGACCAAAGCAAGAGGACCAAAAGTTGGCCCCAATCCGGATCCCCTGCAACAGCACCTGCAGAAATGACCAAATGAACAGTAACTGTTCATTTGGCCATAACTCACTGTAGATATGGTCAATTGACCTGAAATGTTTACAGCAAAAACTTAAGACATAGAAAAACAACTTTCATGAAGAAACCTACCCCAAATTATGACCAGAACCTCACCCAAATTGCAATCACAGTCACTGTTCATGTTACTGTAGATTTGGTAATTTCTGCAGAATGGAAATCCGGCCAGCTGTGGTTTTTGGACCAAATCTGGAGCTTCAAAACTCCAAATGGAGTGATTCAAAAAAGGAAATTCAACTAGACAAAATAAGAAACAACTTTCATGTTTGCCATTTCTTCAAATTCCCACTGAAACAGTGTCCAATGGAACAGTAAATTTGAGTTCCAAAAACTGAAAATTCTGCTTCCCTTGGTTTAAACTTTGAAATGGTATAAATGCTTAATGCCAACAAGTTTTGTATGCCAAATGTGGTATGTTGGGAGTGCCAAAGTCAATGTACATATTTTCTATCTAAAAGTCAACATTTTTGTTGACCAATGAGGTGAATAGTGACACCAAAACTTGAAATTCACAAATTGAAGAATTTAAAAGTTTCAAATGCCCTAGTATACCTAACAAGATTGGTTTGGATAGTTTGGCATGCCAATAGGGTTCAGTTAGCAGTATTGCACATGGCAATTTGCCATTCTATGATTTATGGCTTTTAGCCATTCTGACCTTATATTGAGATTTGGCCTTGTGCCTGATGTATTTACAGCTTGTTAGCTGTTCTGTTGCACACCGGGAGATGCATATGTGACCGATGGTGTGACGGCCCGAGGTACTAGATACCCAGTGCCAGTTTACCCGTTATCCAGTCCAGTCGTCTAGTGTAGGTTACTTGGGGCAACCAAATAAATAAAAGTGGACAAAGTAAATGATATACAAATACCAAACAAATAAAACATATACATTCATTACATATTTATTTCTTGCTGTTTCTTTTATTTTATTATTGCACCACTAAGCATTATTGCTTAGCGCGTTGCTTTTGCCACGCGTAGGTTTTGGAGATACAGATCGTGAGCCCAGTAGACCGTAGACTGGGTGAGTCCATCCTGCAGTTCTACACAGTGTCCGTGTCACCTCAACTTCTACAGTGCATTGGTAGGACACTAAGTGTCATTTTGGTATTTTGTAACTAAATTTCTATTTTCTCATATGTAAATGAACTTATGTAATGTATTTTAAGGTTCATGTAAATAATGAAGATTTATGGTTATGTATGGAAGTAATTTGAGTATTTATTTGTTGTATATATATGAGTACCCTGAGAAATGATGATTAAGAACTGAAATTGAAAAACATTGAGTTTGTAATGATATTGGAGTTTGAGATGATTGAATATGGTTATTGGAAGTGTTTTTCACAGGTTTCGAAGAACTGTTTTCTCCATTTTTAGCCGGTACTCTGCCGGATTTTCTATAAAATTTTCTGAACCTCAAATAATTTATGATTTCGATAAATGGCTCAAATATATTATATTTCACAAGTTATATTCAAAAGCATGATAAAAATTAATTAAGGTAAAATAGAGTGTGCCGGTACACCGTGTGACATAGCTTACTCGGATACACTGTAGCCGGGTAAGGGGTGTCACATTTAGTGGTATCAGAGCACGGTTTAGGCGTTTCTGGGCCTAGATTGAGTCCATACCATGCATTGCAATTGTAAGAGTCGAGGTGACACTAATGCAGATCTGTTTGTCTTTTTTTATTTTGAATAGGATATGGACCCTTCATCAAAGAAAGCAGTCGAGGAGGAAGTGGAGAGTCATGCTCCACCTGCAGCAGCTGAGACTGGGGGCATGGGAGAACCTGCTCCGCCAGCTCAAGCAGAGCCTGCTCAGCCTCCACAGGCCATGTTCCAGCAAATGGCCAATTTCTTTAGACAAATGACCGGAGTAATGCCAGCACCACCTCCACCACCAGCTCCACAGTAGAAATCACACCTGGAAAGGCTAAGAAAGTTTGGAGCAGTGGATTTTTTCGGTAAGAGAGAAGATGACTCTGTTGCAGCCGAGAATTGGTTGAACAGAATGGGTAGAGTTCTAAAACAACTCCACTGCACCCCGGAGCAAAACTTAGAGGCTGCCATATCTTTGTTGCAAGATGATGCCTATGAATGGTGGGACACGGTATCCAGTGAAGTGCAGCCAAAAGCTATAACTTGGGACTTCTTTCTCTCCGAATTCAAGAAGAAATATGTGGGTACTGTATACCTGGAAGAGAGAAGAAGAGAGTTTATTAACCTGAGGCAGAGACAGCTGTCAGTGGCCTAGTATGAAAAGGAATTTGTCCGATTAAGCCGCTATGGAAGGGAGATAGTCCCTAATGAAGCTGAAAGGTGCAAGAGATTCGAAGAGGGACTAAATGACAACATAAAGATTCAGCTCACTATCTTGGGAATCACAGAATTTAGCAAGTTAGTGGAAGCTGCAATAAGGGTTGAAAGAGTAAGAATAAGTGAGCAGACCAGAAGGGAGAGACAGCAGAAGAGGGGACCGGGTCAGTCTAGCTCATCTCCTGCACTGGGAAGAAGTTCGAGGTCCACCGCACGAGTTCGGTCAGCCACAAGGTCGTGGTCACCTCGGGGCCTGTGCCACGATTCACCCCTAGGAGAGGTCACCCACACCATCGGTGGGCAGCTCTCGAGGATGGGGTTCAGGACCAGCCTGCATCTTCTACATGTCCACACCGCTCGAAATGGCATAAGGGAGTGTTGGAGAGTAATCGTGCTCGCTAAGATGTGGGTCGACAGAGCATCAGCTGAGGAACTGCCCACGTAGAACTACTACAGCTGCTCTAACACAAGCAGACAGACCTGTTCCTGCACCAAAGAGAGGTAGAAAATCTGGCAAGTCTGAGGTTGTAGGACCATCACAGAGGCCTGCATCTGAGCCAGCAGAGAGGCCAGATAACAGACCACCTGCCAGAAATTATGCCCTGAGAGCTCAGGAGGAGCAAGATGCCCCGAACGTCATCAGGGGTACGTTCTCCCTCTACAATACACCTATGCATGCATTGGTGGATCCAGGATCCACTCACTCATACATCTGCATCAACCTACCCGTAGAAAGGGGGATACTAGTAAGGGAGAGTGACCAAGACATTCTGGTCACTAATCCATTGGGCCACAGTGTAGTGGTGAACAAAGTATACAAGGGTTGCCTGTTAAGGATTCGGGGGTATGAATTCTTGGCAGACTTGATTGAGTTGCCTTTCCATGAGTTTGAAGTGATTTTGGGAATGGACTGGTTGTCACGTCATCAGGCAATGGTTGACTGCAAATTGAAGAGAATTTCTTTAAAAACTTCAGAGGGTAATGAGATCACTGTTGTGGGTGAAAGGACAGATTTCTTGTCCAATGTCATCTCAGCCACAGTTGCAAGAAGAATGATGAGAAAATGCTGTAAAGCCTACCTAGCACATGTGGTGGATACTAGGCAGGCTAAGCCAAACCTGAGTGATATACCTCTGAAGAGACTTCCCAGGTATTTCTGAAGAATTGCCCAGTTTGCCACCGTAAAGGGAAGTCGAATTTGCTATTGAGACAACTGCACAAAGCACCCATTTCCATTGCTCCTTATAGGATGGCACCCACTGAATTGAGGGAGTTGAAAACTCAGTTGCAAGAGTTGCTTGATAAGGGGTTCATACGCCCCAGTGTGTCACCATGGGGAGCTCCAGTGCTGTTTGTGAAAAAGAAGGATGGGACTTTGAGACTATGCATTGATTATAGGCAGTTGAATAAAGTGACTGTGAAGAACAAATATCCGTTGCCTAGAATTGATGATCTGTTTGATCAGTTGAAGGGAGCAGGAGTATTTTCTAAAATTGATCTTAGATCAGGGTATCATCAGTTGAGGGTGAAGGATGCAGAAGTGCCAAAGACTGCATTCAGGACCCGGTATGGGCATTATGAGTTCCTGGTGATGCCCTTTGGCCTAACAAATGCACCAGCAGCATTCATGGACCTTATGAACCGTATCTTCCATCCATACCTAGATCGGTTCGTAGTGGTCTTTATTGATGATATTTTGGTGTATTCCAAGACCAGGGAAGAATATGATGAGCATTTGAGGATTGTTCTGCAAACCCTGAGAGAAAAGAAGTTGTATGCTAAGTTGTCCAAGTGCGACTTCTGGTTGAATGAGATTGCATTCCTTCGACACATAGTGTCAGCTGATGGGATTAGAGTGGATCCCAAGAAAATAGAAGCAGTGATGGAATGGAAGCCTCCCAGAAACACAACTGAGGTCAGAAGCTTCTTGGAGCTAGCTGGGTATTACAGAAGATTTGTGAAGAGATTTTCCTTAATAGCTGCTCCAATGACCAAGTTGTTACACAAGAATGTCAGATTTGACTGGAATGACAAGTGTCAGATCAGTTTTGAGAAGTTGAAGGCTATGCTGACAGAGGCACTAGTGTTAACACAGCCAGTGTCAGGAAAGGACTTCGTGGTCTACAGTGATGCCTCTCATAATGGGCTAGGGTGTGTATTGATGCAAGAGGGAAAGGTGGTCGCTTATGCTTCCAGGCAGCTAAGGCCACATGAACAGAATTACCCTACCCATGATCTAGAGCTTGCAGCAATTATCTTCGCACTGAAGATATGGAGGCATTACTTGTATGGTGAAAAGTGCTACATTTACACAGACCACAAAAGCCTGAAATATTTGCCAACTCAGAGGGAGCTCAACCTTAGACAGAGGCGATGGATTGAGTTCCTGAAGGATTATGATTGTGTGATTGACTACCATCCTGGGAAGGCAAATGTAGTTGCTGATGCTTTGAGCAGAAAGTCCATCACAGCTTTGAGATCATTGAATGCCCGTCTATCTTTGATTCGAGATGGAGCTATTTTGGCTGAGTTGCAAGTGAGGCCAAACCTGCTACAGCAGATTTTAGATGGGCAAAAAGTAGATGAAAAGTTACTGGCTATTATGAGCAAAATCCCAGAGGGAAAAGCAACTGACCATGAGGTGAAAGCAGATGGGTGTCTGTATTACAAAGGAAGACTGTGTGTACCAGATAATGGGGAATTGAAGGCCAGTATTCTAAAAGAGGCACACACCAGTGTATATGCTATGCACCCAGGAAGTACAAAGATGTATCATGATCTGAAGCTTCAGTATTGGTGGCCTGGTATGAAGAAGGACATAGCTGACTATGTGACTAAATGCTTGACATGTCAGCAAGTCAAGGCAGAACATCAAGTTCCATCAGGATTGCTACAGCCTATACGCATACCTGAATGGAAATGGGATCGGGTCACCATGGATTTTGTAAGTGGTCTACCTCTCACCCAGAAGAAACATGATGCAGTATGGGTGATAGTGGATAGATTGACAAAGTCAGCACACTTTCTGCCAGTTAGGACTGACTACTCACTGGAGAAGTTAGCAGAATTGTATATCAGTGAGATAGTTAGACTGCATGGAATTCCACTTTCCATCATATCTGATCGGGACCCAAGGTTTACATCGAGATTTTGGAAGAAGTTGCATGAGTCCTTGGGTACACAACTCCATTTCAGCACAGCTTTCCATCCTCAGACGGATGGGCAATCTGAAAGAGTAATCCAGGTAAACAATTGAAACCAATTAGATAAATACACATATTGAACTGAAATGATAACAATAACATGAAAAATATGTCAGGTCCTTGAGGATATGCTGAGGAGTTGTATCATTGAGTTTGAGGGAAGCTGGGATAGATACCTCCCACTGGCAGAATTTGCATACAATAATAGCTACCAAGCTAGCATCCAAATGGCCCCATATGAAGCACTGTATGGGAGAAAATGTAGAACTCTAGTGTGCTGGACTGAATTGGGCGAAGACAAATTGGTAGGGCCAGACCTGGTGAAACAGACTGAGGAGAAAGTGAAACTAATCAAAGCTAATCTGAAGGTTGCCTCGCATGCATGTAAATCTTATGCCGACCTGAAGAGAAAAGAAATAGAATATGTGGTTGGCGACAAAGTGTTCCTCAAGGTGTCACCGTGGAAGAAGGTACTGAGGTTTGGAAGAAAAGGTAAGTTAAGCCCTAGGTTCATTGGCCCATATGAAGTCATTGAACGTGTGGGTCCAGTGGCCTATAGGCTAGCTTTACCACCAGAGCTGGACAAGATCCACAATGTGTTCCACGTATCCATGCTCAGAAGATACTGCTCAGATCCTTCACATGTCATCTCCAGGGAAGAAATTGAAATACAACCGGATTTGACATATGAAGAAGAACCCCTACGGATTCTAGCTCGGGAAATAAAAGAATTGAGGAATAAGCAGATTCCACTGGTGAAAGTGCTTTGGAGGCACCACAACACCGAGGAGGCAACTTGCGAAAGTGAAGAGACGATGAGGCAACAGTTCCCTCAACTGTTTGCATCAGGTAAATTTCGAGGACGAAATTTAAATTAGAGGGGAAGAGTTGTAACACCCTCCCGGTAGCAATTTCCGTACATTCTACTGTTCCGGTGACCGGTGTCGGTCCGGACAGCTAGAATGTCCGAAAAAATATTTAAACTAAACTGAGGAACCATAATTAACTCAAATATTAATAAGAAAAATTTAGTAAAAATTTTAGAAATAAAATACAACCAAGTTAAACGAGCCGGTGCCCTAGCGAGGGGTAACCCAGAGGGAAGTTGCGGTTCTCGCAACTAGGAGCCCTAGACCCGGGGGAAAAATCATAAAATAATTTTTGAGACTCCAGAGAAAGGTCATTGAGGTCCCTATGGCATTAGAATGCCAAGAAAATACCTAGAAAAAATTTTCAATCGGTACAGACAATTTTGACCCGTTAAGCCAAACGGAGGGCATTTTGGTCATTTCGTCTTCAGAGGTGATTTTTGGCCTAAATGTCAATTAAAATAAGAGAGATTAAGACACATAAAATAAATTTAAAATCATGAAAATTGTAATGGAAAATGGAAAAAGAAAAGAAGAGAAAAAGGAAAAATAAAATAGGATTAATGACATCACTCATGATGTCATTAAAAATTTTATTAATTAAACTTAAATTTCCATTAGATAAATGAGTAGAATGGGACAAATTTGACTAAAATTCAGTTTCATCTTCTTCCTATTTCTCTTCCTTTTTTCCGTCCACCATTGCTCCCTTCTTCCACCATTTTTATCAAGCTTTGAACTTGATTTTCTCTTCATCCACTCACTAAAACCCATAAGTCCCTTCATCAAAAATTAATCCCACACCTAGACAAAGCAATTGGCAGCCAAGAAGAAGAAAGAAAGTGAAGTTTGGGGCTTGGAAAAATCTGCTTACAAGAGGTTAGTGCATTATATACCTAAAACTCTTTAATTTCATGATTAGGGACTTGAACTTAGTAAGAATTGTAATTTAAATGAACAAAAACTCATGTGTATGTGTACATGAATTTCGGCTGCCCTAGTGAAGGAATAGGAATGAGTGTTTTTGATGAGCTTGAAGTGAACTAGAAATCATGTTTGAAGTTTATAAACATAAGAATAATGAATTAGTAGCTAACTAAGGTAAATTGTATAAATCATGAATTTGAATTAGGGTTTTGGGAGCAAAATGTGAACTTAGCTTATGAAATTGTTAAAGAACATCCTAATGGTCAATTAGTGACCATTTGAGAAAATTTGACCATAATTTGGACAGAAATATAGCATGGCAAGTGAATGAGTATCTTTGCCTTGTGAGTGCAAAGGGGTGATCAAATTTCAGTCCACTTGGACTGCCATATCTTTGGCTGTGTTGATCCAATTAGTGTTTGGCCAATTGGACATGAAACTAGGCTTATAATGGCACATTTTTTCTGAAGAAACCATGCCCAAAAGACCAAAGCAAGAGGACCAAAAGTTGGCCCTAATCCGGATCCCCTGCAAGCGACACTGCAGAAATGACCAAATGAAGCGATCGCTCATTTGGCCATAACTCACTGTAGATATGGTCAATTGACCTGAAATGTTTACAGCAAAAAATTAAGACATAAAAAAACAACTTTTATGAAGAAACCTACCCCAAATTATGACCAGAACCTCACCCAAATGGCAATCACAGTCACTGTTCATGTTACTGTAGATTTGGTAATTTCTGCAGGATGGAAATCCGGCCAGCTGTGGTTTTTGGACCATATCTGGAGCTTCAAAACTCCAAATGGAGTGATTCAAAAAAGGAAATTCAACTAGACAAAATAAGAAACAACTTTCATGTTTGCCATTTCTTCAAATTCCCACTGAAACAGTGTCCAATGGAATAGTAAATTTGAGTTCCAAAAACTGAAAATTCTGCTTCCCTTGGTTTAAACTTTGAAATGGTATAAATGCTTAATGCCAACAAGTTTTGTATGCCAAATGTGGTACGTTGGAAGTGCCAAAGTCAATGTACATATTTTCTATCTAAAAGTCAACATTTTTGTTGACCAATGAGGTGAATAGTGACACCAAAACTTGAAATTCACAAATTGAAGAATTTAAAAGTTTCAAATGTTCCTAGTATACCTAACAAGATTGGTTTGGATAGTTTGGCATGCCAATAGGGTTCAGTTAGCAGTACTGCACATGGCAATTTGCCATTCTATGATTTATGGCTTTTAGCCATTCTGACCTTATATTGAGATTTGGCCTTGTGCCTGATGTATTTACAGCTTGTTAGCTGTTCTGTTGCACACCGAGAGATGCATATGTGACCGATGGTGTGACGGCCCGAGGTACTAGATACCCAGTGCCAATTTACCCGTTATCCAGTCCAGTCATCTAGTGTAGGTTACTTGGGGCAACCAAATAAATAAAAGTGGACAAAGTAAATGATATACAAATACCAAACAAATAAAACATATACATTCATTACATATTTATTTCTTGCTGTTTCTTTTATTTTATTATTGCACCACTAAGCATTATTGCTTAGCGCGTTGCTTTTGCCACGCGTAGGTTCTGGAGATACAGATCGTGAGCCCAGTAGACCGCAGACTGGGTGAGTCCATCCTGCAGTTCTACACAGTGTCCGTGTCACCTCAACTTCTACAGTGCATTGGTAGGACACTAGGTGTCATTTTGGTATTTTGTAACTAAATTTCTATTTTCTCATATGTAAATGAACTTATGTAATGTATTTTGAGGTTCATGTAAATAATGAAGATTTATGGTTATGTATGGAAGTAATTTGAGTATTTATTTGTTGTATATATATGAGTACCCTGAGAAATGATGATTAAGAACTGAAATTGAAAAACATTGAGTTTGTAATGATATTGGAGTTTGAGATGATTGAATATGGTTATTGGAAGTGTTTTTCACAGGTTTCGAAGAACTGTTTTCTTCATTTTTAGCCGGTACTCTTCCGGATTTTCTATAAAATTTTCAGAACCTCAAATAATTTATGATTTCGATAAATGGCTCAAATATATTATATTTCACAAGTTATATTCAAAAGCATGATAAAAATTAATTAAGGTAAAATAGAGTGTGCCGGTACACCGTGTGATATAGTTTACTCAGATACACTGTAGCCGGGTAAGGGGTGTCACAAAATATCAAAGAAAAATTAATTAATTAGTACAAAGAAAAAAAAGAAATCGAGAAAGCGACAAAACTCGGTGTTACCGAAAAATCGGGAATGCAACCTGAATAGGGGCATTGTGGTCAATTGACACCCCGAGTTGCCTTTTGACCTAAATGTCCATTAAAAATAAATGGTAATAATGTTTGAAAATGCCATGAAAAAATGAAATATTATGTGTTGTATAAATAAGAAAAATTATGGGTATAATGTGGAATAAATGGAAGTTTAACATTAACTTAGATTCTTTAATCACTTAGTGGACCACTATGGGATATCTAAAGCATTAAAAACCAGAATTTGTCCCACTAATATTCTGCAACACTTTTTCTTCCTCAAGCTCTCTCCTTGCCGAATTCAAGTTCCATTTCAAACCACCATTGCCGGCCATGGAAGGAGCTCCATGTAACCTTGATCAAGTCACCTTTTCCACTAGGTTCCTTCACTAAACCTTGTCTACACACCTTGGGCAGCAATAAGGGATCGAGAAAGATAAGTTTTGGTGAGGTTTTGAAGAAGTCCAAAAGATGTAAGTGGGTGTTTTCAATTCTTATTTCATTAAAAGTGTAACCAAGGTTGTGGGTAGTTGATTTATGGAAGAATTTTTTATGTTTGATAAATTATTGGAGTTGAACCATTTTGGCAGCCATGAAACCTCACCATGAATAGCTTGTCCTTGTATGTAAATAGTTGTTTGTATGTTGATTTAAATGTTTAATTGTATTGAAGTTGAATTCCGTGTGTAAAGTTTGATTTGTAAGCTTGAAAAGTGAAAATGGAAGTTGATGGGTATGTGTAAACTTGTGGCAGCCTCATGAAGAATATTGAAGTGTTTAAGTTCATGAAATATTATTGAATTATGTTGCTTATGGTGGCAGCATGTGTATGTGAATAATTGTTTGGGTTTGGACATATAAATGAGGTATGTTCATGTGGTTAAATTGTTGTAATTGGACTTTGAAAATTCTGAGTTATAATGTGTATATTGAGAATGGTTACAAGCTATCCAAATTAACCAAAATTTATTGTTAAGTATGTTAATGGTATTGGCATGAAAGGTAAACTTGGTAAGTATAGAATGTGTAATTGGTAAGTGATGAACAATGTGTAATAGGGCAGTGTATATTTTAGCTTAGAACCTTAAGTGTGTGACTCGAATTGGTATGAGACCAATTGGAGGTGAAACTAGGCACAAAATATGCCAACTTTCATGAAGGAAGCTTACCTAAATTCTACCTAGAAGGTGACTTGAAAAATGACCAAATCCGGATTAGTGACTTAAAAGCCTGAAAATTAACCATTTGGGCAGCAGTTAGTGTTTTGACCATAACTTACTTAAAACAGGTCCAAATGACCTAAAATTATTACCATGAATAGTTTAGACATAGATCTACAATTCTTATGAAGACACCAAAGCCCAGAAATTGCCAAAACCAAGCCAAATAGCTTACACAAATTCAGGTACCAAAACTGACCAAACCAAAAGTGACCTAAAAATGACCTAAGCCTACCATTTTAGTGCATTCTATCCAGCATTGGTAAATTGACTATAACTTGGTCTACACAACTCAGAATGACCTAAAATTTTGCCCCGCATGCAATAAGACATAGACCTATAAGTTTGTTATTTGGATTGAAACCCAAAAATCAAGGGAACTAGGTCATCCGGCTAGGTCAAAATAGTACACCGAAATCTGATAAATTGCAATAAATTGCAATACACTTGAAAATAAATTTGGTAACATATACCAACACTAAATGTAACACCCTTATTTTCATAGCCTGGTATATTTCACTGTTCCGGTGACCAGTGTCGGTCCGGACAATTAAGGGGATTAGAACCACACTTAAGACAACTAGATAAGCCATAAACACAAATAATTAGTAATTGCCAATTAGTTAAGTATAAATAAGAAAAACAGAACATAAGAAGTTAAACGAGCCGAGAGTCACATCGATAGGTGACAGTCTCAGGAAGGACTGCGAAGTCATTTTAAACTCAAATTTCGAATCGTAAAATGTGACGCTGCGGTCCTTAGGACCTTTATGAACACAGTGGAAAAGAGAAAATCACAAAAAAGAACTGTTAAGTCAGTCAAATAATTAGGTCAGGGAGCCGGAAGAAATATTGAATTATTTACAAACCGGGAAGAAATATTGAATTGTTAAGTCAGTCAAATAATTTGGTCAATTGACCCCGAGAGCTGACTCCTGACCTAACTGTCAAATAAAATCAGAGAAAAGAAAACTTCGAGATCGAGAATTAAATTAATGAACTAATAGAAAAATAAAAAAAAAGAAAATGAAAAATGGAAAAGTCAAAAGGTAATGACATCATGCATGATGCCATAAAGAATATAATTAATTAATTTATTTATTTACATTTTTGATCTTCCATAAGACTTAAAAATTCATAAAAAGAAAAAGAAAATCATTTTTTCTTCAAAAAAAACATTTTCATCTCTCTCTCACTTTTCTCTCCCAAGGTTCCTCCATTAACAAGCTTTTAAAGCTTGAAAAACTTAGTTCTTCCCCACAAGTTTCAACCCTAAACCCTAAAAAGCTTCTAAGTTACCCTAGAAAAGAAGATTAAAGAAGAATAGGAGGGAAGAAAATTGAAGGAAAATCAAGCTTGGCAATTCAAGAAAATTTGACAAGTGAGGTTAGTACTTGTTTCCCTTTCTTTTCTTCTTTAAGCTTTGAAATTAAGTTGAGATGAGTCTAAATTGCATGAAAAGTTAAAGAAAATGATATGTTTCACTTCAATAAATCATTCATGCAAGTCAATCTAAGTGGATAGGTGTTAGTGCTACACTTTAAATTTATGAATGGAGCAAATATGTAATTTAGGGTTTTGAACATTAGGGTTTAGAGATAAAAAATGTGAAGAAGTGCTAAATGATGTCTTTGACATAGCTTAAGGAAAGAAATGGTCATTTGGGACCTAATTACGTGTGTTAGAAGTGTTTAAATCAAAGCCAAATTCGGATTGGGTATGAAGCATGACCAAAAGTCAACTTTGAGGGACCAAAAATGAAATTTTACAAGTCCAATTGGTATGGGACCAATTGGGACTGAAACTAGGCACTAAATGACACAATTTTAATTTAGGAAGCATGCTCAAAAAGTGACCAAAACCTAGTGAACAAACTGACCAAACTTGAAAATCTGCAGTATGAACAGTACACATGAACAGTAATCGTGTTTGGGTCATAACTTGAGCTAGAAAGGTCTAAATGATCTGAAATTTTACCAGTGGTTAGATGAGATATAGACCTAAAACTTTTATGAAGAACACAAACCCAAATTATTCCATTAATCAAATCAAATTACTGAGCAAAATTGGGTCACTGAATCTGCAGACTGCAGATTTGCCATTTGAACAGTAAAGTTTCAATGGCTATAACTCTCTCTAGAAAACTCCGATTTAGGTGATTCTTGAACCGATGGAAACATAAGGCATAGTAGAACATTTCATATGAAGAAAGTTAGACCAAATTATGGACCTAACTTGATCAAATTACTGAATGAAGTTGGATCAACAAATCTGCAGAACCAAATTCTACAGCATGAACAGTAAACGTAATTTGCTTATAACTTGAGCTACAAAACTCCAATTGGGGTGATTCAAAAAGGAGAATAAACTTAAGACAATAGGAAACATTTTCTATGAAGAAAGTTTTGCCAAATTATAACAGTAAACTGACCAATGAAGTAGTACAATTAGGGACACAAAAACTGAAAATTTGGCCATTTTGCCTAAAAGACCTAAGTTTTGAGAAAATGACCAAAACCAACAAGTTTAGTGACCAAAATGTGGTATGTGAGTGAAGTTGGAGTTTCCATACCTATTAAGCCTTAGAAAGTCAACAATTTGACTGGAATAGTATATTGAATAGTAACCCGAAACACAAAATTTCGAGAACGTCGAGTTTAGCACATTAGAGCTAGGTAAAAATGAGGCTAAATTTATTTTGGATTTATGTTAAGTTCTAGTACTGAAACATTGTAAAATTGTGTGTTTCAGTTGAAAAGAATACCGAGAAGGAACCCGAGGAACCGAGTCAAGGCCAAGAGGCGACTCGCTTCAGGTTTGTGCACAACGTATACTTTTTATAATCATCTTTTGCATACTGTTTTGAATAATGTGAAATATTGGATTATGGCATTCTTATGATATTTGATTTAAATTTTTGAAAGTTATTGTATATATTTGAAATGACAATGTTTAGCAAATTGTTAAGATAAGTTTTGAAACCACAGTATCATGACCATATATTTAAACACCTCACTAGTATGACTAGTGAGGGTAATTAGTTTTGAATTTTGATTCCTTCTCTGGAGAAGTGTTAAGGTGTGCCAGTAGAAGAGGATTTGAATGGATATCCATATATTTGAGCTAGCTAGCCTTGTGATGTGATTTCTCTTTAGCCTCTGACTATTGAGATTCTATTTGTTTCGAATGGCATGATCTAACTATGGGTTTTATGAAATGTGTTTTGATACTTTGAAATAAACTTGGTTTGCATTAAAATCTCATAATTCATGTTTTGTGTGTTAATGCTCATGTTTAGTCAAATTTTTGAATAAATGTGATTTATATTTTGCATAAAGATTATTTTAGTATTTTGTACACCACTGAGTCCTAGTACTCAGTGATAGCTTCTATTGCTGTCGCAGATACAGAGACTAGAGGAGCAGCAGACTGAGCTGCTAAGGATTAAAGATCATTCAGCTTGAAGTTATCCGGTATAATTTATACCCTAATTGTAAATATTTCTTTTGATGTATGTATTGCATATAAAAGTATGGACATGTAAATGGGTTTTGAGCAGCTTGTACAAAATTTGTATGAAGTTTGTAATAAAGTTTAGTTTGTATTTCTTTTGATATAAATTTTGTAAGGATATATATAAATTGTTTTGTCTCTAATGAAATATGAGTGGAACTATTTTATTTAATTTGAATGAAATGTATTGCTAGTATTTTGAGGATTATTGAATTTTGAACTTGAGAAATTGATTGAAATGATTATGGAGTTATTGAAATGGATTGAGTTTGATTGTGAAATTGAAGTAGTTGTTGAGAAAACATTTTTAGAAGTGCTTTTTACAGATATTTGAAGAACTATTTTCTCAAAATACAGACAGAACTCTGCCAAAATTTTTATAAAATTTGTGGAAAAATAAAATGGACAAAAAATATTAACTAGTTTTAATTTTAACTAAATGTTTTAAATACTTATTAGAAAATGCTCACCACTTATCAAAAATAAGAAAATTATTTTAAAATCCCTTGTAGGGTACTTAATGAGTTATCGGTAGGTGAAGTTCGGTAGTTCATTATGTATTCTACGGGATCATGTTATGCCTTACAGAGGGGTAAGGTGTGACACTAAAAAGCTATAAAATGTGACATATTGGTAACATTGGAATTGACTCACTTAGAGTGCATCAAGGGTCAACATTATAAGTTGACTAATAAAATGAATTGAAGAGAATAGTACCAAGAAAATTTAGATATTGAATTTTATGGTTGGAAACAAATTCATTGAGTACTGAAACACTTTAAATTATGTGTTTCAGTTGATAAGGATATTGAGAAGCATAAAGAACATTGAATAAAGGCCTAGGAGCGACTCAAATCAGGTTTGTGCACAACTAGTTTTTAACTTTTTTTGTTCTGAATATTTCATATGATTAAATGACATATTTTTCTTATGTATTATGTTTAACAAGCATTAGATTTAATTCAATAATTATTGAAATTGTTATAGTATGTATGAATTTAGCTTTGTGAAATGGTATTTCCACAAGTATTAAGCATTGTTGTGAATTGAATAAATTATGTTTTGGAAAATTGTGATAGAACATGTTTTGAATTGTGATGGGCAATTTGCATGGAAAAATGCAAATTTATGATTTGAATTGTGATGAGCATAAAAATTTTTGGATATTAGAATTGACTTTGAATCGAATTGTATTGTGATTTATGCTCACTAAAAGGATTGTGATATTGTTTTATATCTCACTATAGATACTTGACTAGGTTATTACCCGTCTCTCTCATTTGTTGAGAAGACAATAGAGTTAGTTGTGTTTTGATTACCATGGTACGTGCACAGGCTTAGATTCTCCTCTTATTAGAGGTTAGATCTAAGTTTTATGTTATGGCCCTTTTGGAAGATTCATTATTGTGATGTGTATTGTGCACGATGATTCTACCTCCCTGACCATAGGGAGTTAGAATCTGATTCGACCTCCCCGACCATAGGGAGTTAGAATCACCCTGAAGATGACCCTTTCATATTAGTCTTGCATAGTTAGTGAGATAAAGAATGACTTTTGAGATAAATAATGGTTTTTGAGATACAGAATGGCTTTTGAGATAAAGAATGGTTTTTAAATGGTAAAGAATTTTGATTTAAAATGGGATTTATGTATAATTGATTTTATTGGAATTAATCTTTATTTCCATAAATTATTGGAATTACCTTAAAAGTTTAGTTGTGATTTGATAAATTGAAATTCGCGATCAAAGTCATTTTATACAAATGATTTATATTATTAGCAATGAATATTTTGAGTTTTGGAATTTGACGAGTATTCAGATTTTCAAATTATTTGCTGTAAATTTTGTCAATGTATATTGTACCATGTTTTAAATTATAGTTGTGCACCACTGAGTTCACCACTCAGCGATAACTTTGTATGCTGTCACAGGTGAAAAGAGCATAGAATAGTTGAGTAAGCTTCTTTGAAGACACATTCAGATCAGCTCCAGGTATATCATAGGTATACCCATGTACATAGGTTTTGATGTATGTATGTAAATATATGTATGTAAATTATTTGAGCAGTTGTATAAAAACTCTTGTAAAATATTTTGGTATGTAATTAAATGTAAATTATTGTGATATAAATTGAGTCTTGTAATCAATGAAATGTTTTTTATGATGAGATTGATTTGAAAATGAATTGAATTGTGAGTTGAAATGAAGTTATTAGAGTTGTATTTGAGAAAACATATTGGAAGTGTGTTTCTTTGCAGGTTTTGAAGAATTGTTTTCTCAAAATACAGCCGGCACTCTGCTGAAATTTTGAAAATTTTTTATAACACCAGATTTTAATCGATGATTTAAATTTCACGAAAATTGATTGAAAATCCCTTGTAGTATATTTAATGGGTTACCGGTAGGCAAAGAACGGTAATTCATTAGGTGTACTACGAGATCATGTTACATCTTACGGAGGAGTAGGGTGTGACACTTGCTATAGGTTTTAATAACTTTAAGCTGACTAGTTCCTTAGTGCTGGTAACGGCCCTTAATTGAGTCATTACTTAAAGAGAGAGAGAGAAAGAGAGAGAGAGAGAGACAGAGAGAGAGAGAGAGAAGAGGAAAAGAGAAGAGAAAGAGAGAGGGATAGAGACTGCTAAGAGAGAGAGAGAGAGAGAGAGAGAGAAAGAGAGAGGAGTTAGTTTTTTTGTCAAAATTAAAATGATAGGATTAAAATACTAAAGCGCACAAAAGTTTTAGTTTTTTTTGTATGATTTGCCAAGATAATGTGTCAAGTGAGTCCCATGATTTTTGAATAAAAAATGCCAAATGGCATGCCATGTCATTAGAGCCATACTCCCCCAAATTGAATTTTAAATTTGGATAAAATTTCTGCAAACCTTTCAATTTTAGCTTTTTTTTTTCAAAATTGAAATAATAGGATTAAAACGTAAAAGTGCACAAAAGTTTGGTTTTTTGTATGGTTTGGCCTTAGTTTCATGTCATTAACATTATTACTTTCCTTGCAAATATCCTCCATAACTCTAGTATAAATGTGTTGATGTTTACTAAAATAATAACAATAAGTAAAGATTATTTAAAAGTTTACCTAGAGCAAAATTTGTAATTTGAATTCACTTTCAAGGTTTTCAACAACAAAAACTTTAGTCATGATGTAGTTTCTTGATCCTTCTTTTAGATTATAGTCATCTCTCTTAATTGCGAAGATAAATGTTTTCTCACATAAATTTTGTATTTTTTATAGTTGCTATACAATCTAAGACTTTAAGGTGAATTTCAAACTTAAAAATTCCAAAAGTGAATTTCAAAATGAATTCAATTTTATAGTAAATTCATAGGGGTATAAATAGTTATTTTTTAACTTGTTATTGGGAAATTGTAGTCTTTATTGCATTGATCACAATGATATGTGCCACAATCTAATTTCATTTTTTGTTGCATGAGTTATAGGATAAGTAGCTCCACCCAAATCTGCCATCTATTTCCATAATTTTTGCAATAATCGTGTATTGCTTTTCTTGTAAAAAAATAAAGTGCACATTGCAAGAAATATTGCATTTAATTTGTATAGTCAAATGTAAAAGATGTAATATTAAAATGGTTTTACTATACTTGTTCATCGTTTTCCCATATCATTTCAATAATATTGTTCAATGCTCTTTTGTTGTGAAACATTTGCTACTGTATTGATGTTTGTGAGATAGGCTAAGTTTGCAAACTTTCAATTTGAATTTATATACTATTACACCTGCAAAAAAAGTATTAGACGGATTAGTTAATCATAATCAATTAAAGTTTATTTTAAAATTTGTAATTATTTACCTTTGAGCAATTGGACAAAAAATGCCAAACATTTATATCAATTCACATTTATATTCATAATTTCTAATTTTGTGTGAAATAGTCATATCTTTAAGATTTGTCATAATTGTATCCAATAGAGTGAAATTGAATTTGAAAAGTTAATAGCAAATTACAATATATTACCTGAAATTTTATTTGATTAACAAATAAAAGTTTTGGATATAATCGTAATTTAACATAAATTTTTGACATTTTAATCTATTGATTAAACTTTATATTTAAAAATAAATTTATTTTTAATTAAAACTTTATAATAAAATTATTTTTATTAATTTTAATTAACATAATTATCTTTTGAATCAAGCCAAATAAATTTATGTATCCGAATATAAAATGTAAAAATAAATTCATATATTTTTATAAAGTAATTTTAAAAAGAATATGTAACTAAAAAGAACATATCCTATATGAATTATAACATCCATTAATGTGTATTTTATGTATAGTTTACTTTAATTAATATGCATATTTTATTTATTGCATGCTACATTTCATGATAAATCAAGCTTAAACTTTGTGAAGAACTCGTATATTTTACTTCTTCATTTTCACGAGGTTTATAATGTGAAGAAATATAAATTATATGAAATTTATGTCTTAATATTATATATCATATTTTTTTATCTGCAAGATAAATCAAATTTACATATATTTTTTTTTTCCAATTATTACTCACTAATTTTTTGAGAAACTAACCAATGAGTTTGAATTCTAATTTAATGGGAGAAAAAATTCAATGTAATGATATTCACAGTTCTATACTTCTCTTCATGAGGGAAAAAAAAAAAAAGAAAACGAAAAAATAAGTGCAAAAAATTTATGTTTCAAACCGATTTATTATAAATTGTGGCATCTATTATATAAAATACACATGTTAACTGAAGTAAACCATATATAAAAATAGACTTTTTATATAATGGATGCTACAATTTAAGTGAGATATATTCTTTTCAATTATATATTTTTTTTTTCAAAATTATTTTGTAAAAATGTAAGAATTTATTTTTATTTTTTATATTCGGATACATAGATTTATTTGGTTTGATTTAAAAGATAACTACGTTATTTGAAATTAATAAAAAATATCTTTTAGCATAAAGTTTCAATTAAAAATAAATATAAAATAAAATTTATTTTTAAATATAAAGTTTAATTAATAGACTAAAAATGTCAAATATTTATGTTAAATGATGATTATATCTAAAACTTTTATTTGTTAATCAAATAAAATTTTAGGTACTATATTGTAATTTATCATTAACTTTTCAAATTTAATTTCACTCCAATGGATATAAACGTGACAAATATTAAAGGTGTGGCTATTTTACTTAAAATTAAAAGTTATAAATATAAATGTGAATTGATGTAGATGTTTGATTTTTTTGTCCAATTGGCCTTCACCTTTCTAAAATCTCAGAAACTTCAGAAATTTCAAGGTTAATATAAACTTCACGAATCCCATACTTATTGGCAATGAGGAAAAAAAAAGTCTTTGCATTTTTTGTGCCGGTCAAATTGGTGTTGCCCTACAGCTTCAACTTCTATATCTATCGGGCTCTAATAAAACCTCTTATTGATTCTTGAACATAAGCACTGAGTGCGACCCTAAATCATGCTTTTGGGAAGATTCCAAATGCCATACATACACCACGACCGAATATGCAAAGAGAATGAGGTTGAAATTATAAAAAATCACCTTTCTAGTGGCAAATGAACTGCGGTAAACAATGCGATCAAGACAATCATGAAGAAGAAAACCTGCATATAAAGTATTTAAAAGAGTTGGAAACCAAGAAAAAATAGGACAATGTGAACCCAAAAGAATAGAAAGCATTCACTGCTCAGGAAGCCAATAAAAGGGATAGACCTGTATATTTATTAGAATTAAACAATCATATATCTCCCCCTCTCTCTTTCTTTCTCTCGGCACTTTGATGAAATAAATAATCATTTACCATGTACACCATTGCACAAAAACATCATTCACGTCACTTGAATATTGGAAAGTTGGCAAAATCATATGTAAGGCTTTTTCAAGAAAACTTTCAAAATATTCCCATTCTAACTAAAAACGATTTGAAGACCATGCATATATTAGATGATCAATAAACGTCAAAGCATTTGTATCTTAGTTGTCTACTGCATTCAATCATTGTCTTGAAATCTGTTTGAATAACAGTACTTAATTTGATATCAAAATCTGATTTGGTATCGAAATCTGATGGGCTGTATTATGGAATATATCAAATTATTAGTTCTTAATTGTAGTAATAGGTCTGATAAAAATTAAATTTATAATTACAAAATAAATTAAAAAATTTAAATTTAGTTAAGTTAGAATTATTAAGTATTATCTAATATTAATAAATAAATTTATAATTAAAAAAAAACTTAAAATAAAATTTGACATTAGTTAAGATAAAATTATTATGTTAAGCATTATCTAATATAAATAATTAAATTTATATTTAAAAAAGTTAAAAAGAAATTAAAAAAAATACTATTTTTTTATGATGCCAAAGGTCAATTAATTGTAGATAAAAGTGTACAATTTTGATTAATATTTTTTGTGCTCTTAAACATTTATATTTTTTTTATGTTAATTTCAGTTATAATCACATATTTTCTTTTTTTTTTTTTTAAGAAAAAACTAAAACTAGAAATTATATTTAAAATCTAGAAATTATATTTATATTAAATATATTATATATTTTAAAATAAAATTATTAGTTAAGCATTATCTGATATCATCAATAATTAATAAAATGAAATTTTAAATATTTTAAAATTTGAAAATTCTAAATATTTTATATTTTTTAAATAAAATTATTATTGAAACTGCCATGTGTCAATTAGTTGTGCATCTAAGTGTCAAGTTTTTGTAAATCATTTTTGAGTCTTTACCTTTCATATATTCTTTTAATTTTAAAAGATTATTATAAATATTTTTTTCCAGCCCAGAAAATAAAAGGACTTTTTTTCATAATTTCTGATAATTTTACGAATTATTAGATTCTTCTAGGACTCTTTTTGTTTAAAAAAATATTTTTATATCTACTAGTTTTTCAAATATGCGTTACACGTTATTTAGATGTTATTTATATCTATTGTGTATATTTGTAGTTCAATTTTTTCAATATGTAATTTTTTTCATTAATTTTTATATATAATACAATACTATTATAATATATATAATACAATACTATTGTAAACTTTTATATTTGTAACTTTGTGGGTACGTGCATTGAAGCTGTAAGAAATTTAATGATGAAAAAAAATTACAAAACTATGAAGTATATTAAAAGGCATTAAAAATAAATAATTATATGTATGACATGATTTCTGAAGAAAATTTTTTGAAGAGCAAAAAATGATAAATTAAATTTAAATAACATGTATTTTATTTAAATTTAATAATGAAAATTTATTTTATTAAAAAAATCTAACTAAGCCTATTTGGGTTTTATAGGCCCAGTAAAATCTAAATAGAGATTTTAATTAAATAAAAGGCCCATCTAATTTTTTTTCTTGAAAATAAATAAAGAAAAGAAAATTTTATTCTTATTCTTATCTCTCCCCCTCGCTCTCCCTCTCCTATACAACCTCTCCCATCCTCACTCTCCCTCTCTCACATGAACTCTCTCTCCTTATCTGTCTCTCTTGGCTGTCTGTAACACCATCACTTTAGCTATTCCGTACATTCTACTGTTCCGATGACCGGTGTCAGTTTGGACAGCTAGAACTTCTAGAAAAATATCTAGGCTAAAGTGAGGAATCATAAATAACTCAAATATTAATAAGAAAAATTTAGGAAAAATTTTAGAAATAAAATACTACCTAGCGATGGCGATGGGTAACCCAATGGGAAGTTGCGATCCTCACAACTAGAAGCCCTAGACCAGGGAGAAAATTCATGAAATAACTTTTGGGACTCTAGAGAAGAGTCATTGAGGTTTCTATGGCATTAGAAGGCCAAGAAAAGGTTTAGAAAACTTTTTCGATCGGTACAGACGATTTTAGCTCAATAAGCTAAAAGGAGGACATTTTGGTCATTTCGTCTTCGGAGATGATTTTTGATCGACTTGTCCAGTTAAGTAAATAATTATTATGATCTAAAATATAAATAAATATTGCTAAAAATTGAATTAAAAATGAGTAGAAAAAAAAAAAGAAAAAGAAAATGGAAACAAATACCTAATTATGACATCATATGATGTTATTAAAATGTTATCTACCAATCACCATTAGACAACCAATTAATAAACTAATTAAAAGAGATAAATGGGACCAAAAATTGAAAAATTTATTCTGCTCCTTCTCCATCAAGCCAATGGGACCAAAAATTGAAAAATTTATTCTGCTCCTTCTCCATCAACCCAGCCGAAACTCCATGGCCATTGCATTCCACCATTTTCAAGCTTAAAAGTTTGAATTTCCTCTCCATTTGTTCACCAAAATTGCCAAGTCCCTTCACAAAAATTTGATCTTTCACCTAGAAAAACCTATTGCCAGCCAAAGAAGAAGAGATTAGGGAGGTTTAATCAAGATTAAGTGAAGCTCAAAAAGGTTAGTGCCTATACTTACTTCCCTATCTTTTTAATCTTTGTTAGGAAGACAAATTAAATGAGAATTTGTTATAGAATTGAATAAAACAATTATATTGAAGTATGTATGAGAATCGACAGCCATGGAAGAAGGATGAGATTTGTTGATTTGTATGAATTGAATTGTTTAGAAGTGGTTTGTGATGAGAAAACTTGAGTTAGATGTTGAATTATGTGTGTTGGATGTGTTAGATGGCATGGATAGCATAAAATGGACACTTTGGAAATTAGGGTTTGTGAAAAATTAGAGTTTTGCTTATGTAATAGTATATTAACATTGTAATATTCAATTAGTGACCATTTGAATGTGTGTGAGGAGGAATTGAAGTGGGTAAGGATAATGGAAATGAGCTGAGGCATGTTGCCCTTGGTGACTTGTAGGACTGGATGTGAGTCCAGCAGGTTTGGGCAGCTATAACTAGAGTTGTATAGGTTCAATTGGTGCAAGAATAATTGGATATGAAACTAGACATATAATGGTACAACTTTGGTGAAGAAACCCTACCAAGAAAATGAAACCTAGTTAACCTAAAAATTACCCTAATCCGGGTGACCAACATGCTGTCCCTGGAAAATGACCAAATGAACAGTATTTGTTCAAATATTCATAACTTAGTGTAGAAACGTTCAATTGATCTGAAAGTTTACCAGCAGAAATCTGAGACATAGCCCTATAACTTTCATGAAGAACATAAACTCAAATTCTGAACCTAACCAATTAAAATTGCTAGTCCAAGTTAGGATACCAAATTTGGTAAAACCAAATTGCTCAGAAATTCTGGATACAGGTCAATCCGGCCAGTTATGATAAAATGACCATAACTTGAGTTACAAAACTCCAAATGGAGTGATTCAAAAAAAGAATTGTAACTAGACACAATAAGGAACAACTTTCATGAAGATAATTTTATCAAATTCCTACTGTACAAAAATGGAACAGTAAACCTAGGGTATGAAATCTGAAAATTTTGAATAATATAAGATAAGCTTTGAAATGGTATTGGAAATTAATACCAATAAAAATAAAATGCAAAATGTGGTATCTTGGTGAACTTAGGTTCAATAAATTTATTATGTATTAAAAAGTCAATAATTTGAGTGAATAGTAATGTGAATAGTAATACAAAGACACAAAGTGTAATAACTAAATTGGTAGAGGAAATTAAGGTATGAAATTTGGAATCCATGAAACATTCATGGATTACTTGGAATAGAAATAGTAATTCACCTAAATGACTTAATGAACATTTAAGTTATGTGAGTATATAGTTAATATTTGTATTCCCATTACTAGTAGGTCTAATAAAACATAAGTGATACCACTTGAATATGAAATGAAATTAACTTAGATAGATTGTTGAGTATAAATGGGATGAGGTTTACATTAGGACTTATGTTTCCATTACAAATAAGATAATAACACCTTGTATGAGTTATAAATTCATATAAATATTGTAATGAATAAATGAATCATATGAAAATATGAATGGAACATTAGTTTTCTTTATGAGTAAAGGAGGAATGTCTTGAGTACAATGATACATGAACACCATTGTTGAGAATTGTGATCAATATGAAAGATGTAAGGAATGTATGAATATTATGATAAATGTATAAATTATAGAATTTTTCATGAAATAATGAAGTCATAAAACATAATATATTAATATTTAATGATATTATGTGCCCTTGTATTGCCTAGACATGTGTGTCAGATTGGATAGATTGGCATGTCAATAGGGTATTATTTTAGCAGTACTGCGAAAGGCTTTATGCCCGCACTCATGACTTTATGCACGCACTCATGGCTTTTATGCCCGATTATGTGTTATCATGGCTTTTTAGCCCTACTGACTGCAGACATGGTTGACGTTCTGTGTCCCATGGTATGACGGCCCGAGTCACCACAGTGTCCAGTGCCAACGACCCATTATCCAGTTTAGTCAGCCTGTCATAGGTTACCTAAGTAGAAAAATTTATGGAAATAAGTTAAAAATATTAGAAACTAAATAAATCAGTGAGAAAAATCTGAAAGGTATTAAACTAGTATTAAGAATTTAATTATTACGAAATGATCCACAACACATAGAAAATATTAAGAAAGTAAATGAAAGACTAGCAAAATAAGCATAACGTAAGTAATTATTAGAAATGCATCCTCCATAATAGTATAAACATAAACTAAATATTTAGATTTCTTTGTACATTATATAAATGATTATTATAAACTTATTATAGAAGAGATTCTAGAGAGCAACATAAATGACAAAAAATATACTGTATGACAAATTTCATATGAATCCAGTAAAATTCTTGAGTATAGAAAATATGCTCCAATTATTTTTTATTTGTTTGCATTATTTCTTATTATATTATTGTACCACTAAGCAGCAATGCTTAGCGCGATGAATTTGTTTCCTCGCGCAGGTACTGAAGCTAGAACTCAATGGACATTTGACTGGGAATTTTGGGAGTCCAGATCTGCAGAGTGTCAAAGGTTGTCACCTCCTCAGCAATACATGTATCTAGGTCCCATGTATATCACTTTATGTATTTTGTATGTTATAAATATTTCGTATGTTGTAATTTATATGTTGTAATATAAATTAAGAATTTGTAAGTAATATTAATGTGATGTAAATTAATAAATTATCTTTTTCATATGTAATTAAATTGTATATTATGTAAATTAATGAAGATTGAAAATTATCATATATGAGTTGAAAATGAATGGAAATGAATATGAAATTGAATTATATAAAGGATATTCGAATTGATGAGATAATTATGATTAGTATGGATAAGATTTTATTGTGAAAATATTGTTGAATTTTCAAGCAGGTGAATAATGAAATGCGCCAAATAGAAATAAAATAGGGGAAATTCTGTTGGTTTCTCCATAGAAAAATAATTGATATTAAATTAAATGAATTCAAAATTACTAAAATAATAAAGTAAGATAAGATAGGGTGCTCCGGCACTGAATGTAGTACACTTTGCTCTGCTACACTGCAGTCGGATGAGGGGTATTACACTGTCCCTCTCTCCCCTTCTCTCCCACTAATTGGCTCCCTCTCTCCCACTAATCGACGCCTTCTCTCTCTCTCTCTCTCTCTCTCTCTCTCTCTTTCTCTCCCCTTCATTAATTAGCTCTCTCACTCTCTTTCTCTCCCTCTCTCTCTCCCTAGGTGGCGTCCCCCACTCTCTTTTTTTTTTTCTCACTAAAATTCTTTTTTATTTTATCTTTTACTTTATCTTTTCCTAAATTCTATCATCAAGTCTTTCAATGGTATCACAATTCTATACCCAAACCCTATAAATACTCCACTAAGGAGAAGCAAAAAAAAAAAACAAAAAAAAAACTTAGAGATCAACTCTCTAGAGCTCTCTCTAAATTTCTTTCTTTCTTCCCTCTGTTTTCTTTTCTTTCTTTAGTTCAAGAAAGGTTTTTCAAGATTTAATCAAGGTGAGGGTTCTTGATACTTTTTATTCAAGATTCATATACTATATTTGTTTTATATTTATATGCTTTAAATTAGTTTTATATATTCACAATTTGCATGTATATGTAATAAATTTGGGGGTGATAACAACTCTACACATGTTCTTATTTCTGTCACTTTGTTTTTAATTAATTTTCACGTATTTTTGTTTCTATACAAATTGTATAAAAATTATATTTGTAATCATAATGAAATTCTAATAATTTTAGCTTTAAGAATCATGAAAAAAGTTGTTAAATTGAATAAGTTATGGTTATCTAAAATTAGGATGTCTGCAAATCATAATTTGCAGTGCAGCTGACTTTCGAGGCTCATATCTCCCTCAATTCTTTATCTTTTTTCGTAATTTTTGGGTCTAAAATTAAATTTAAGATATTGTCTAACTTTTCCCGTTAGTTTTATGAAAAATCTTTTGTAGTTTGCGTGATATTGCAGTTTTAAAAAAGTAGTGTAAATCTGTCATTGTTAAAAGTTCTAATTTTTGTAAATTATTTGGCAATGATTTTGATATGGTTATTAATTTTATAATTTAATATGATGTTTTATCTCATGTAATTTTTCTATAAGTTTTTTACTTATTTAAATATTTTTAGAAATTCAAATATAAAGACATAGTGAATCTGCCAAATCTGGAAATTTCATGTTGGTTTTTTTTTTTGTTCAAGTTTTAAATTATATCTTGATCTAATTTTAATGATGTATATGATTTGATATAGTGTTATGAAGTGTCAGGATTAGATTAGAAGACTTTTGGCCATTAGGTAGTTTTAATCAAATAGAAGTCTAAACCAATTAGGAGACTAGTGTTAGATTTCAATACAATTTGTTATTAGTTTATTTTATATTATAAATAAAATTAGTAAGTAACTTTAAGGTAAGTATCAAAAAGGGCAATAATTGTATAGAACTTAAAATAGAGCTTGACAAGAGTGAAACAGGGTAATCATGCCATACTAAAATAGAATATCCTTTTTAAAGGGTAGTTTGCTCTAGTGGCAACTGCAATTATCATGAAGGTAAGTACTCTAAATTCCAAAATAACAATTTTTTTTATGAAATTTATAATAATAATAGAGATTTACTTAGTAATTAATAAAATCAAATTTATTTCTATCTTTAATCCACTTGTGTACAAAATTTAATTAAATAAACATAGGTAAATTAAAATTAAATCTTTTTTTTATATAAAAAACCAATTTTGGCATGCAAATTAAATGTAATTAAATATTTGGTGAGAAATAAAATAATTAGCATGTTAGAAAAATTTTTTTATTAGAATATAATTGCTTGAGCCTTTACGAGTTTATTAGAATAAACTACAATATGTATATATTTAATTAGTTTAATTATCCTTAGGGTAACCTGGTAAATAATTAAATTAATTATTTACATAGAACTTTGGGTTTTTTATAAATTGATTTTTTTTGTAAATTAAATTGTCAATAATTAATTAATTCTAGTCACTCGGTAAGTAGCACTTAATTAAATTTAGTAACCCTATAAATAAAAAGTACTTGTACATGAAAATTATTTGTAAAAAATAACTCTTGTTTGGATTGTTTATGTGTGGAGGATTAGAAATTACATACTTAGTTAAAAAGTTTGATAGAGGAATAATAAATAAGACTTTTAGAAATATTGGTAGAGAATTAACACGTGAATTAACGAGGTTAGACTAGGCATAAGGGGTGCCTAACACCTTCTCTTTATGTACGTATTATCTCGAGCCTAAATAGTGGTTATGATAATGACGGTTGTGAAACCTTTACAAGGAGTAAGTTGCCATCCATGATCCTATTATAAATTGATATCCCTTAGAAGAAACAATGAACACATCTTGGTTATTACCTGGGTGGCGACTCCTATCTATTTATACCTTTATAGCATGAATCCTTAGTACTATGATAGTGTTATGGGAAGATAGTACTTACTAGTAGACCTGATTCTATTAGGATTGTGTGAATTGCATGTCTAAGAAATGCTATCTAAGAAGGTAGTACTTCTAATGTGACTTCACCATCTTTCCTAGGCATTGCCTGGTGCATTTTATATAATCCCTATAAATGTTCTTTCACCTCACGCCACATAATCCAACTACAACTATTATTTTAGTTCTTGTAGTCAAAATATTAAATTATCATGACTATATTTTACTCTTAATTAAAATTGGTTTAAAAAAATTACAAAAAAATTAAAATGATATATTACTTTAGCTAATTAAAATAATATAAATAAAATACTACAAATATGATATAAAAATATGAATATTTTGATTTTATAAATTGAAATTTATTAGTTATTATTATCCATAGAGTAATTTAGAGTAGAGATTATAAGGTAAGAAAAGTGTGTTTCATTACTTGGCTTTATTCTAATGTAATAATTATTTTAGAATTAATAATTTTATGTTCTTATTTTACTTAAAAATATTTTTATTTTTAGAATTTAATTTAGTCTTTTATTGTCATAAAAAACAACCATGAGCTTTATTTTATTTTATTTTATTTTATTTTTTATCCATTTCATTATTCCCCAACTTTTCCATGGTTAGTAGGAAAAAGAAATGGAACTATCATCATACTGAAGTGAAGAGCTATTTTAAGAAATTTGGTGACACAATAGTAGATCAAAAAAGAGAAGTGGGTTACTGCCTATCTCATCTGGATGTTCAAATTCGGATTAAATTTTTATACATATTAGTTTTTTTTTTTTTTAACATGCTTTGCATGTTATTCTATGCATTTAATTGGCCAACTAAACTAAAAATATTAAATGTCTACATCAATTCACATTTATATCCATAACTTTAAATTTTATATGAAATAGTCAAACCTTAAGATTTGTCATGATTATATCCAAAGAAGTGAAATTAAATTTGGAAAGTTAGCGGTAGATTACAATATAGTACCTGAAATTTTATTTGATTAACAAATAAAAGTTTTGGATATAATCGTGATTTAACATAAATATTTGACATTTTTAGTCCCTTGATTAAATTTATATTTAAAAATAAAATATGTGTTATATTTATTTTTAATTGAAACTTTATACTACATAATTATCTTTTGAATAAAGTAAAACAAATTTATGTTTTTGAATATAAAATATAAAAATAAATTCATACCTTTTTACAAAATAATTTTGAAAAGAATATATAATTAAAAAGAATGTATCCACATGAATTATAACATCCATTAAATAAAATGTGTATTTTATATATAGTTTACTATAATTAACATGTGTATTTTATTTAATAGATGCTATATTTCATGATAAATCGGTCTTAAACATAAATTCTTTTTTATTGATTTTTTACTAAATTTTTGAAAAACCCATTAATGAGTTCAAATTTTAATTGAAGGGAAATGAAAAAAGAAACTCAATGCAAAAATATGCATGGTTCTACAATTCTATTCTTCTTTATATGATTTTATTTTTTTTCGGTTACTACTTATTCTTTGAAAAACTTACCAATGAGGTTGAATTCTAATTCAAGGGAAAAAAAAAACTCAATATAATTGTTTATGTAACATCCTCACTTTAGCTAGTCCGTACAGTCTGCTGTTCCGGTGACCAGTGTCATTCTGGACAGCTAGAACGTCCGGAAAAATATTTAAACTAAAGTGAGGAACCATAATTAACTCAAATATTAATAAGAAAAATTTAGGAAAAATTTTAGAAATAAAATACAACAAAGTTAAATGAGCTGGTGCCCTAGCGATGGGTAACCTAGTGAGAAGTTGCGGTTCTCGCAACTAGGAGCCCTAGACTTGGGAGAAAAATTATAAAATAATTATTGGGACTCCAGAGAAGGTTCATTGAGATTTTTATGGCATTAGAATGCCAAGGAAATGCTTAGAAAAATTTTTCTATTGGTACAGATAATTTTGGCTCGTTAAGCCAAATGGAGGGCATTTTGGTCATTTCGTCTTCAGAGATAATTTTTGACCAACTTGTCCAGTTAAATAAATAACTTATATAACATAAAATATGACTAAATGTTGTTAAAAATTTAATTGAAATTAATTAGACAAGAAATGGAGAGAAAATGAAAGAAAATGGAATAATGACATCATCATGATGTCATTAAAGTTTTCCCAACCAACCCAATGTTGACACATGGCATAAACTTACTTAAAAGAGACAAAATGGGCTGGAAATTGAAAAAAAAAATCAGAACCCTTCTTCCTCATCTCTTCCTTACCGTGACCTATCCACCATTGCCAACCATAGCAAGCTTTTTCAAAGCTTGATTTCCTTAGCTCTCACCCCACTAAACCCTATACTTCCAACACATAAAAGTGTTCTTGCATCTTGGTGATTCTTTTGGGAGCAAAAAGAAAAGGAAAAGAGCAACTCTAGCAAGTAGGAATTCTCACTCCATAGAGGTTAGTGACCTAACTATGAATTTCACTTTAAATTCATGTTAAGGACTATGTATAAGTGCAAATTACAAAGAAAATTTGTTGAATATCATTTGTATGCCAACCCATAAATTTTGGCAGCCTTGATTGGGTATGATTGTGATGAGTTTGATGGAGCTAACATGCTGGTATGGTTGCCCTTAAATTGTATATCTCAAGTGGAGTGTTGAAATGCAATGATAATGCATGATTTGTAATTGTTGAGTTAGGATTTGGGATGGAAAAATGGGACTTTGACCATTTGATGATAAAAATAGGTTTTAATGGTCAATTAGTGACCATTTGGTTCTGTTTAAATAAAAAATGAAGTGTGTTGAGTAGTGGGATTTAGGTTTGGTGTGGCTGCCCTTGGTGACCTACAAAATTGGACAGGTTTGGGCAGCAATAACTTGAATTATAGAGGTCCAATTGGTGCAAGGCCAATTGAAAATTAAACTAGACACATAATGGCACAACTTTGGTGAAGAAACCATGCCCAGAAAACCAAATTAAGTTGACCAAAAGTTTGCCCTAATCCGGGTGACCTGCAGTCTGCCTAGGCAAAATGACCAAATGAATAGTGTTTTGTCATTTGGCCATAACTCAACGTAGAAATGTCCAATTGACCTGAAATTTTACCAGCAAGAAGCTGAGATACAGACCAACAACTTTCATGGAGAAACCTAACCCAAATTATGACCATAATATATTCAAAAAGTGAGTTGCAATCACTATTTCATGTACTGTAGATTTAGTAAGTCTAGAAATTCTGGACGAAATTTCAATCCGGCCAGTTGTGATTTTTGGGCCATAACTTGAGCTACAAAACTCCAAATAGAGTGATTCAAAAAAGGATATACAATTAGAAAAAATAAGGAACAACTTTCATGTTGATCATTTTGCCAAATTCCCATTGTAAAAATGACTAATGGAACAGTAAAGACAAAGCATAAAAACTAAAAATTCTGTCCAAATAACATTAAGCTTAGAAATTGTATTGGCAACCAATACCAACAAATTTAAAATGCAAAATGTGGTATGTTGATGATATTTAAACCAATATACCTATTGTCAATGCAAAAGTCAATTTTTTAGTTGACCAATGTAATGAATAGTAGCCATAAAATTTCAATTTCAAAGAATTACATAAATTAAAAGTGTTAAATGCCCTAGTAGGCCTAATGTGATTGGTTTGGATAGGTTGGGTGCGAATAGGGTTCTGTTAGCAGTACTGCATATGGCTTCATGCCATTCTGTGTTTCATGGCTTCCCATGCCATTCTGTGACATAATAGCCTTGGCTATGTTATTTGAGTTGATATACTTGGGTTTTAACCCTGATAGTTATTACAGCTTATTAGCTGTTCTGTTGCACACCGAGAGACACAATGTGACCGATGGTGTGATGGTCCGAGGTACTTAGTATCCAGTGCCAGTTTACCCGTTTATCCAGTCCAGAAACTAGTATGGTTTACTCGGGCAATGGTAATAAATTTTTACCAAATTTTAATCGAATAATACTGCAATAAATACTAGAAATTAAGTCTACCAAAAAATGAAATCATACATTCTGCATAATTATTTTATTTTATTTTTATTTTATATTGTCACCACTAAGCAGAATTGCTTAGCGCGTCACTTTTGCCACGCGCAGGTACTGGAGACCTAGCTGGGGAGCCCAGCAGACATCATCAGACAGGGTGAGCCTTCAGAGCTACATCCGGGGTCCAGAGTTACCTCACACCTACACTGCATATGGTAGGACATTAGGATTTTGGGTAGCATTTTGTATTTTGCATTTTGTATTATGTATTAGTTTTGGGATTATAACTATCAACTCTTGTAATTATGTAATAATGTAAATATATGAAATTTCATGTTATAGAAATTTTCTGTATAATGTATGTTGATAAATGAAATAATGAGAAATATTTATGAATATGCTTCAAGTGATGAAGTGAATAGAAAAGTTTTGAAAATAGTATTGTGATTTGAGATTGAGATTTTGAGATTGACTTGAAATGTGTATAATGGAGTTTGGATTTAGAAATTATATTGGAAGTGTTTTTAAACAGGTTCAGAAGAACTGTTTTTCCAATTTACAGCCGGTACTTTGCCGGATTTTCTATAAAAGTTGCGGAAAAAACCAGATTTATCAAAAATTGAAAATAAATGAATTAAAAGGGATAAATTGTAATAGAAACTTGCTCGGCTAAACTGTAGACGGGTAAGGGGTGTCACATTTAGTGGTATCAGAGGTTCGGTTCAGGCGTTTCTGGGCCTAGATAGAGTGCATACCATTGCATTGCATTTGTAAGTGTTGAGGTGACACTGATGCAGATCTGTTTGTTTTCTTATTTTGAATAGGATATGGATCCTACTTCGCAAAGAGCAGTTGATGAAGAGGTGAAGAGTCGTGCTCCACCCAGGGCTGAATCTGGGGGCAGGGGAGAATCTGCTCCACTAGCAGTTGAGGTACCTGCCCAACGTCAGTTTGCTCTATTTCAGCAAATGACTGAATTATATCGACAAATGATGGGGGCAATTCCACCACCACAACCACAGCCACAACCTGCACCAGCACCACAGAAGTCCCATCTGGAGAAACTACGAAAGCATGGGGATGTGGACTTCTTTGGAAAGAGGGAGGATGATCCCATGATAGCAGAAAACTGGTTGGATAGAACCATCAGAGTGCTGAAATAGCTTAACTACACCCCTGAGCAGAACCTAGTGGGTGCTGTGTCCCTACTTCAGGATGATGCATATCAGTGGTGGGACACAGTAACCAGTGAGGTGCAACCTGAATGGATTACCTAGGAATTCTTCCTTACAGAGTTCAGAAAGAAATATGCTAGCAAATTGTATTTAGAAGAGCGAAGAAGAGAATTTATCAGTCTGAGATAGAGGCAATTGTCAGTGGTTGAGTATGAACGTGAGTTTGTTAGACTGAACCGGTATGGGAGGGAGATAGTCCCTACTGAGGCAGAGAGGTGTAGAAGGTTTGAAGAAGGGCTTAATGACAATATCAAAGTCATGATCACGGTATTGGAAATCACAGATTTCGCTAAACTGGTAGATGCAGCATCAAAAGTGGAAAGGGTCCGAATAAATGAACAAAATAGAAGGGAAAGACAGCAGAAGAGGGGTCCGGGTCATTCCAGTGCATTTTTTGCTCCCAGTAAGAAGAGTAAGGGTCCTCCTGCTCAAAGTTCAGGACCACCATAGGATTAGGGTCAGTCTCAGGGGCCCAGACCACAGTTCACACCTAGGAGAGGCCAGTCCACACCATCAGTGGGCAACTCTACAGGGACAGTGTTTAAGGGACCAGCCAAAGATCTTCTCGCTTGTCGATCGCCGAAGTGGCATAAGGGGGAATGTTGGCGAGTGACCGGTGCATGCTTACGGTGTGGATCATCAGAACATCAGATCAAGAATTGTCCAAAGAGGACTACTACAGTTGCTCCAACACAAGCTGACAGACCTGCTCCTACACCACAAAGGGGTAGGAAGCCCGGTAAATCTGAGGCAGCTGGTCCATCACTGAGGCCTGCATCCGAGTCAGCTGAGAGGCCAGAGGGGGGAGTTCCAGTAGAGGAGAGTGATCAAGACATTCTGGTCACAAATCCACTAGGCTACAGTGTGGTAGTGAATAAGGTGTATAGAGGTTACCCGTTGAGGATTCAAGGGTATGAATTCTCGGCAGACCTAATTGAGTTGCCCTTCCACTAGTTTGACCTGATTTTGGGAATGCACTGGTTGTCACGTCATCAGGCAATAGTTGATTGCAAATTGAAGAGGATTTCTCTGAAAACTTATGAGGGTAATGAGATTACTGTTGTGGGTGAAAGGACAGATTTCCTGTCTAATGTTATTTCAGTCACAGTTGCAAGAAGATTGATGAGAAAAGGCTATAAAGCTTACCTAGCACATGTGGTTGATACTAGGCAAGCTAAGCCAAACTTGTGTGATATACCCACAATAAGAGACTTCCTAGATGTATTTCCTGAAGAGTTGCCTGGTTTACCACTAGAAAGGGAAGTCGAGTTTGCTATAGAGGTAATGCCGGGTACAGCACCCATTTCTATTGCTCCTTATAGGATGGCACCCACTGAATTGAAGGAGTTGAAAATTCAGTTGCAGGAGTTACTTGATAAGGGGTTCATACGCCCCAATGTGTCACCATGGGGAGCTCCAGTGCTATTTGTGAAGAAGAAGGATGGAACTTTGAGATTATGTATTGATTACCGACAGTTGAACAAAGTAACTGTGAAGAATAAATATCCATTGCCCAGAATTGACGATCTGTTTGATCAGTTAAAGGGAGCCTCTGTATTTTCAAAAATTGATCTCAGATCAGGGTATCATCAGTTGAGGGTAAAGGATGAAGATGTGTCAAAAACTGCATTCAGAACCCGGTAAGGGCATTATGAATTTCTAGTGATGCCATTTGGGTTAACAAATGCACCAGCAGCATTTATGGACCTTATGAACCGTATCTTCCATCCATGCTTAGATCGGTTTGTAGTGGTCTTTGTTGATGATATTCTGGTGTATTCCAAGACCAGGGAAGAACATGATGAATATTTGAGGATTGTTCTGCAAACCCTGTGAGAAAAGGAGCTGTATGCTAAGCTGTCCAAGTGTGACTTCTGGATGAGTGAAATCTCTTTCCTTGGACACATAGTATCAGCTGAGGGGATTAGAGTGGATCCCAAAAAGATAGAAGCAGTGATGGAATGGAAACCTCCTAGAAATACAACTGAGGTCAGAAGTTTCTTGGGGCTAGCTGGGTATTACAGAAGATTTGTGAAGGGGTTTTCTCTTATAGCTGCTCCAATGACCAAGTTGTTGCACAAGAATGTGAAATTTGGCTGGAACGACAAGTGCCAAGCCAGTTTTGAGAGGCTAAAGGCTATGTTGACAGAAGCACTAGTGTTAACATAGCCAGTGTCGGGAAAAGACTTTGTGGTATATAGTGATGCCTCGCATAATGGGCTAGGGTGTGTATTGATGCAAGAGGGGAAAGTAGTCGCCTATGCTTCCAGGCAGTTAAGGCCACATGAACAGAACTACCCTACTCATGACCTGGAGTTAGCAGCAATTATCTTCGCACTGAAGATATGGAGGAATTATTTATATGGTGCAAAATGCTACATTTATACAGACTACAAGAGTCTAAAATACTTGCCAACCTAGAAGGAGCTCAACCTCAGACAGAGGCGATGGATTGAGTTCCTGAAGGACTATGATTGTGTGATTGATTATCATCCTGGGAAGGCAAATGTAGTTGCTGATGCTTTGAGCAGGAAGTCCATCACAGATTTAAGATCACTAAATGCCTGTCTGTCCTTAGCTCAAGATGGAGCTATTTTGGCTGAGTTACAAGTGAGGCCAACCCTACATAGCAGATACAAGATGGGCAGAGGAAAGATGAAAATTAATGGCCATTGTGGGTAAAATTTCTGAGAGAAAGGAAACTGAATATGAGGTGAAAACGGATGGGTGTCTGTACTACAGAGGAAGAGTGTGTGTACCAGATGATGGGGAACTGAAGACTAGTATTCTGAAAGAAGCACACACTAGTGTTTATGATATGCACCTGGGAAGCACAAAAATGTATAATGATTTGAAGCCTTATTATTGGTAGCCTGGTATGAATAAGGATATAGCTGACTATGTGACTAAGTATTTGACATGTCAGCAAGTTAAAGAAGAACATCAAGTTCCATCAGGATTGCTACAGCCGATAAGCATACCTGAATGGAAATGGGATCGGGTCACTATGGATTTTGTTAGTCGTCTACCTCTCACCCAGAAGAAGCGTGATGCAGTATGGGTGATAGTGGATAGATTGACGAAGTCAGCACATTTTCTGCCAGTTAGGACTGACTACTCACTGGAGAAGCTAGCAGAATTGTATATCAGTGAGATAGTTAGACTGCATGGAATCCCACTTTCCATCATATCTGACCGAGACCCAAGGTTTACATTAAGATTTTGGAAAAAGTTGCGAGAAGCCTTGGGCACACAACTCCGTTTTAGCACGGCTTTTCATCCTCAGACGGATGGACAGTCAGAATGAGTAATCCAAGTAAATTTAGAACCTAATTGAATTTTCACGATTAATAAATTGAAATGATAGTAACAATGTGAATTATGTGATAGATCCTGGAGGATATGCTAAGGAGTTGTGTCATTGAGTTTGAGGGGAGTTGGGATAGATACCTCCCACTGGCAGAATTCGCATATAACAATAGCTACCAAGCCAGCATTCAAATGGCTTCGTATGAAGCACTGTATGGGAGGAAATGTAGAACCCCAGTGTGTTGGACTGAATTGGGCGAAGATAAGATGATAGGACCAGACCTGGTGAAACAGATTGAGGAGAAAGTGAAGATAATCAAATCTAACCTGAAGGTTGCCTCAGATAGACAGAAATCATATGCTGACTTGAAGAGAAAAGAGATAGAGTATGCAGTTGGTGATAAAGTGTTTCTCAAAGTCTCATCGTGGAAGAAAGTACTGAGGTTTGGGAGAAAGGGTAAGTTAAGCCCTAGGTTCATTGGCCCATATGAAGTCATTGAACATGTGGGACCAGTGGCCTATCGGCTAGCTTTACCACCAGAACTGGATAAAATTTACAATGTATTCCATATTTCTATGTTGAGAAGATATCGCTCAGACCCTTTACATGTCATTTCCATGGAAGAGATTGAAATCCAACCGGACTTGACATATACAGAAGAACCTATATAAATCCTAGCTCGGGAAGTGAAGGAACTAAGAAATAAACAAATTCCACTGGTGAAAGTGCTTTGGAGGCACCACAACACTGAAGAGGCAACTTGGGAAAGTGAAGAGACGATGAGGCAACAATTTCCTCAACTGTTTGCATCAGGTAAATTTCGAGGATGAAATTTTTATTAGAGGGGAAAAGTTGTAACATCCTCATTTTAGCTAGTCCGTATAGTCTACTGTTCCGGTGATCAATGTCTGTTCGGACAGCTAGAACATCCGGAAAAGTATTTAAACTAAAGTGAGGAACCATAATTAACTCAAATATTAATAAGAAAAATTTAGGAAAAATTTTAGAAATAAAATACAACCAAGTTAAATGAGCTGGTGCCCTAATGATGGGTATCCTAGTGAGAAGTTGTGGTTCTCACAACTAGGAGTCCTAAACCTGGGGGAAAAATTATAAAATAATTATTGAGACTCCAGAGAAGGGTTATTGAGGTTTTTATGCCATTAGAATGCCAAGGAAATGCTTAGAAAAATTTTTCTATCGGTACAGACAATTTTGGCTCGTTAAGCCAAACGGAAGGCATTTTGGTCATTTCGTCTTCAGAGATGATTTTTGGCTAACTTGTCTAGTTAAATAAATAATTTATATAACATAAAATATGACTGAATGTTGTTAAAAATTTAATTGAAATTAATTAGATAAGAAATGGAGAGAAAATGAAAGAAAATGGAATAATGACATCATCATGATGTCATTAAAGTTTTCCCAACTAACCCAATGTTGACACATGGCATAAACTTACTTAAAAGAGACAAAATGGGCTGGAAATTGAAAAAAAATCAGAACCCTTCTTCCTCATCTCTTCCTTGCCGTGACCTATCCACCATTGCCAACCATAGTAAGCTTTTTCAAAGCTTGATTTCCTTGGCTCTCACCCCACTAAACCCTATACTCCCAACACAAAAAAGTGTTCTTGCATCTTGGTGATTCTTTCAGGATCAAAAAAGAAAAGGAAAAGAGCAACTCTAGCAAGCGAAAAATCTCACTCCATAGAGGTTAGTGACCTAACCATGAATTTCACTTTAAATTCATGTCAAGGACTATGTATAAGTGCAAATTACAAAGAAAATTTGTTGACTATCATTTGTATACCAACCCATAAATTTCGGCAGTCTTGATTGGGTATGATTGTGATGAGTTTGATGGAGCTAACATGCTAGTATGGTTGCCCTTGAATTGTATATCTCAAGTGGAGTGTTGAATGCAATGATAATGCATGATTTGTAATTGTTGAGTTAGGGTTTGGGGTCAAAAAATGGGACTTTGACCATGTGGTGATGAAAATAGGTTTTAATAGTCAATTAGTGACCATTTGGTTCTGTTTAAATAAAAAATGAAGTGTGTTGAGTAGTGGGATTTGGGTTTGGTGTAGCTGCCCTTGGTGACCTACAAAATTGGACATGAGTCCAGCAGGTTTGGGCAGCAATAACTTGAATTATAGAGGTCCAATTGGTGCAAGGTCAATTGGAAATGAAACTAGACACATAATGGCACAACTTTGGTGAAGAAATCATGCCCAGAAAACCAAACCAAGTTGACCAAAAGTTTACCCTAATCTGGGTGACCTACAGTCTGCCTGGGCAAAATGACTGAATGAACAGTGTTTGGTCATTTGGCCATAACTCAGTGTAGAAAGGTCCAATTGACCTAAAAATTTACCAGAAACAAGCTGAGATATAGACCAACAACTTTCATGACGAAATCTAACCCAAATTATGACCAATTTTAATCCGGCCAGTTGTGGTTTTTGGGCCATAACTTGAGCTAAAAAACTCTAAATGGAGTGATTCAAAAAAGAAAATGCAACTAGACAAAATAAGGAACAACTTTCATGTTGATCATTTTGCCAAATTCCCACTGCAAAAATAACTAATGGAACAGTAAAGACAAAGCATGAAAACTGAAAATTCTGTCCAAATAACATTAAGCTTAGAAATTGTATTGGCAACCAATACCAACAAATTTAAAATGCAAAATGTGGTATGTTGATGATATTTAAACCAATATACCTATTGTCAATACAAAAGTCAACATTTTAGTTGACCAATGAAATGAATAGTAGCCATAAAATTTCAATTTCAAATAATTACATAAATTAAAAGTGTTAAATGCCCTAGTAGGCCTAATGTGATTGGTTTGGATAGGTTGGCATGCGAATAGGGTTCTGTTAGCAGTACTGCATATGGCTTCATGCCATTCTGTGACATAATAGCCTTTGGCTTTGTTATTTGAGTCGATATACTTGGGTTTTAACCCTGATAATTATTACTGCTTATTAGCTGTTTTGTTGCACACTGTGAGACACAATGTGACTGATGGTGTGATGGTTTGAGTACTTAGTATCTAGTGCCAGTTTACCCGTTTATCCAGTCCAGTCAACTAGTATGGTTTACTCGGGCAATGATAATAAATTTTTACCAAATTTTAATCGAATAATACTGCAATAAATACCAGAAATTAAGTCTACCAAAAAATAAAATCATACATTCTGCATAATTATTTTATTTATTTTTATTTTATATTGTCACCGCTAAGCAGAATTGCTTAGCGCGTCGCTTTTGCCACGCGCAGGTATTGGAGACCTAGCTGGGGAGCCCAGCAAACATCAGACAGGGTGAGCCTTCAGAGCTGCATCCGGGGTCCAGAGTCACCTCACATCTGCACTGCATATGGTAGGACATTAGGATTTTGGGTAGCATTTTGTATTTTGCATTTTGTATTATATATTAGTTTTTGGATTGTAACTATTAACTCTTGTAATTATGTAATAATGCAAATATATGAAATTTCATATTATCGAAATTTTCTGTATAATGTATGTTGATAAATGAAATGTTGAGAAATATTTATGAATATGCTTCAAGTGATGAAGTGAACAGAAAAGTTTTGAAAATAGTATTGTGATTTGAGATTGAGATTTTGAGATTGACTTGAAATGTGTATAATGGAGTTTGGATTTGGAAATTATATTGGAAGTGTTTTTAAACAGGTTCAGAAGAACTGTTTTTCCAATTTACAGCCGTCACTCTGTCGGATTTTCTATAAAATTTGCGAAAAAATCCAGATTTATCTAAAATTGAAAATAAATGAATTAAAAGGGATAAATTGTAATAGAAACATGAATTGGTGCTCCGACACATTGAGTGACATAACTTGCTCGGCTACACTGTAGACGGGTAAGGGGTGTCACAGTTTATACCATAATTTAATTTTAATATTTTTAGGTCTCACTTAATTAATGAGTATAAGATATTAAATTAAATTGCCTATTAAATGTGGCCTAACCCATAACTCAAATTGGCAAAAGACCAACAACCAGTGGGTACTAATTATTTGGACCTGAAACAATTAAATAATTACCAGTACAAATGGGTGGTCATTTATTGGGTAGTTACATATATTTGATATCTCCAAAATATCCGCAAGAGATAGTGGTGGATAAGATTTTTGAGTAGTGGATGGATGGTTACAGGACGTTGCAACAAATGGAGAGAAAGGTGCAAGTAGTGGACCAATTTCTTTTGGATAAAATCACGTGAATTTTGTGGGAGAAACTTGGTATAGCAACTGAAAGAAGGTACAGAAAGTGGTGCAGTGGACAATTTTTTGATGCAGAAACTTGTTCACTAAGTAGGCATTTTGCAGCAGATTTGGTCGCTAAGCAACTTTTTCTATAAATAGAGATGTTGGGATACCATTCAAGACACACACAACCAATCGATCAATGACTTGACAGACAAAATGTCTTAGCTTAATTTTTCTTTAGTCAGCCAATTTCTTTACATTTTCAGTAATATTTTACTTTTTGGTCTAGCATTAGATTTAATTCTAGCCCTTTTATTTTCAATTCAACCAAGCAATTTACTTTTCTTCTACAAAGATTTCAATTCTTGTAAGCAATTTCTTCAGTTTTTAATGCAATTTATAATTTTCTTGTCAATATTTTACTTCTTGTGAAACTGCTTTTAATTTTTAATGCTAATTTACAACTCTTACACATATTTACATTTCCAACAATTTACCCATTTAGTTTTCGATGCACAATCTACTTTTCTAGCATTGATTTAATTTTCTCTATTAACTAATTTACATTTTCATGCACAAATTTACTTTTCCTGCAAAGCTCAATTTACATTTTTTACACAAATTTACTTTTTAATCCAACAATCGATTTAATTTTTCTGCAAAATAATCAATTTACATCTTCAATGCACATATTTATTTTTCTGCAAAGCTCTCAATTTATTTTCCAGTGTTCAATTTATTTTTAAATGCACATATTTATATTTTTCGCTGATTATTCTTTACTTTTCAAGCACAAATTTACTTTTCCAAGCACAAGCTTGCCTTTAATTTTTCACAAGTGATCAAGTTCTTTTCAATTTTCACAAAAACTAAACAAGTAGATATCTTGATAAAGTGCATCTTAGTGGAGTCCGATAACCCAAGAGAAAATTTAGTCCTTTATTTCCCATTAATTATTTTGTTAAGAAGTCAAATCAATGCACTTTTACTTCACATTGAGATCATACGTATCCCTTAATGCCTGCAATCTAGTTCACATATGGGGAAAGACCATATGTGTTTTTGACGCGTGTGAATTGAGTAAGATCAATTTCACGGGGAAATAACAATTTCGCACCCCTAATGGGACCATCGCCTCATTTATTCAATAAACTAGAAAGTTATTACTTTGAAGGAAATTAATCCTAAGTTATCTTAAGTCATCTCTCAAAGTACTTAAGGTATATCTTAATTAATTTGAACCCTACTTTCATGGTGATCAATCTTAATTAAAACTTTTTAAGCTCTTTGATTAATTATAAACTCTACATAGGATCTCAACCTATTTCTAGGTCAATGATTTTGAGTTCAATATCTTGATTTTTCAATATTAATCTTTACCTTTCTATCCTTCAATTAATATCTAGAATCATAACTAAGTTGAGCTCTACACAAGGCATGCATTAAGATCATAAGAAATTAAATCAAAGAATAAAACTCCAAATTTATTAAATAAAATCAATGTAAATTCATAATAGAATTAAAAGTGCTACATCCCTAATTCCATAATTAAGAAAACTACACATTCATGGTGAGTTTAACAATCAAATTAAAAATAAAATAACAATATGAAAACATCTAAAGAAATAGAATAAAGAAACCCAGATAGAAGACTCTATAGCTTTGAACTTTTGAAATTTTGGCTATGAATCTCTCCCAAGAGCCTTGGTGCAAATCTCTCTAAATTTCTAAAAACCTAAGCTTGAATGTAAAAGGTGTGATTCCTGGCTTGTTTCTAACTTTTTAGATTTATATCTGGCATAAAAACCCTTAATTCAGAGTCCTAGAGGCCTTAGAAGTCTTCCTAAGTCATGCAAAACAAGGTTGGAGTCAAGTTGGAGTCTGTGCTGGTGCACAATACACAGCTCATGTACCATTACACGGGGTAAGGCCATGTAAGTCTCTAGAAGGCATGAAACAGCTCTCAATTGGTGGTATAACAAGTTACATAGGGTAAGGACTATTACACAGGGTCCCTTACATGGCCCATGTACTAGCCCTTTCCTTAGCAACAGGTTGCATGGGTTTAGACCTCCATTGCACGGGTTATGCAATTCTCTTAGCGGTTTACTTGTACTTTTTGACTTCCAAACTTGTTCAATCATGCTCTAGGCCTTAGGATTGCATCAAATTACCTAATAAAACACATAAATTAAGAAATTAAGTATAATTAACTTAGAATCCTAAAATATAATGAAACTAACTAAAAAACAAGCAATTACCTAACAAAATGGAAGTGAAATACAATGAAAAGAACCTTAAAATACCTATATAATACAAGTGTATCAAATAACCCTAAACTCAAACATTTGTTTTTCCTCAAGCAAATTAAGCTTAAAAACTCATTAGGGTCCTTTATTTTCCTAGAATTACATCCAAAAACTCAACTTGCTTTCAATTGAACTCTTAACAACCACATTCCAATTCCCTTCCTTTAAGGGATAAAGGAATCAATGGTTATTTATTAGAAATCCACCTCCTTTGTGAAGTTTCAACCAATCAGTCCAATTGCAAGATCATTAATAAGTCATAAAGAGCTTGTCTCACTTAGGTAGATTCAAGAAATAATCACTAACTCAAAATGCCTCTATCATGAATGATTGTATCTAAGATGAAGGAATATATCTCCAACCCCATAGGCATATCTCAATTCTTTATTTTCACTAATGTGGCATACACTTTTCAAAAGATGAAAAGGCCTTTTATAAGGTTGTAATAGGGCTAATAGGTAACTGATGTGGCTGCCAATGAAAAAAGGCTTAAAGAATGCAAACTATGAGAAGAAACACCCTACAAAAGATTAATGCACACTAGGTTTTCACTTTTCTCTTTATGCATGGAGAAAAGGATCCCTTTATAATTTTGATTTTAGTGCCAAGTATGCCTCATTTGGTATTTTGAACAAGGACTTTTGCATTTGATTTGACTTTGATTGGTTCTTTTTGTCTCATTTTTTGTGTATACCCCTAAACTCATTCTTTTGACTAGTTTGGAAGTACACTTCTTTGATGTTTTTCTTTAGTATACCTGCACTTTTTTACTTTTACTCCTTCCTCCATCTTTCCCTTTTTTTTATTTATTTTTATTTTTTATGTATATATACCTAGTGTACCTCTCCTTGCATTTTGACTCTCCTTAAAGGGTTAGGATAAGTATTTGAGCTAAGGGCTAGAATAATTTTGTGGGCTAACAAAGAACATATATAAAGGTAAAAACATAGGCTCAAATTGGCTACAAAGGATAATTTTGACTAAGGATGGCTAAGGTTATAATGAGATCAATAACAAGGAATGCCTAAATCATTTCTTCCTCAAGTGCATATTAGGATTTAACCTCGATAGATCAAAGAGATATGTTCTAGGGTTGGTGAGGCATACCTAAGCTTGTTCATATTCTAAGAATTTTCTCCTAACTTTGCAAATTCATTGTGAAAAACTAATAATTATGAGTTAGTTTAATTAGTCTTGCTCCACTTACAAGATAAATTTTTCACAAGCAATTCATTAAAACCTTTAGCTTATCTAGTACATCCAATTCATTTACGCATGAGAGAACAATTGTTTGCTAATTAGAGTTTCAGTCATTTTTCTAAGGAAAATTTAAAAAATTTTGAAAACTTTTTGGAATTTTAATACAAATGTATAATATAGGCATGAAAAGGTGATGTAATATGCAAATGTTAAAATTAACTAAAATGCAAGAAATATAAGAAATTGCGCACACCCCCTAAACTCATACTTGACATTGTCCTCAATGGCAATCAATGTATTATGCATGCTATGTAAATTTGATAAAGCACAATAAAAAGAATATGAGCAAAGTATAATTATATATAAGTGAGGAAATGTAGCAAGTTTTAAATAAAATAGACCAAGTGCTAGGCTAAATAAAAGCATATGCCTTTATAAAATCCAAAAAGAATCCTAGTTATGCATCCTAGTCTAGAATGATTCTGATAGGGAGGAAGGTCCACTCTCTTGTTAATGCTCCATAAGCATATCCAACTTGTGTGCTTCTTGGAGGCTATCCTTAAGTTCTCTATGCCTTTGGCTGAAGGTGTTTGTTTGCTAGTTTACAATCCCGCAAGTGCACGGATCGTTAATAAGTAAGAAAGCAGTGACTAGAGTATTATTTCTATGAGGATTGTGTTAAGTACCAAATTATAGTGATTTTAATTATGTAGATGATCGAATTGTATAGAAATAGTAATTAAATCTAAATTAAAAGAAATAAAATCTAAAATAGTTAACTAAATTTGAATATTAATTAATAAAAATATTATAGAGCTAGGGCTTCACACTTCAATTAATTAACCTAGATAAAAGGAAGATTATTACTTTGAAGGAAATTGATCCCAAGTTATCTTAAATCCTCTCTCAAGGTACTTAAGGTGTATTTTAATTAACCTAAACCCTACTTTCATGGTGATTAAATTAATTAAAACCCATTATGTTCTTTGATTAATTATTAAATCTATATAAATTCCAGCATATCTCTAGATCAAGAATTCTAAGTTCAAAATTTTGATTTTATAATATTAATTTTCACTTTTTAATCCTTTAATTAATATCTAGAATCAAGTAAGTGGGTACAAACACATAGCATACATTAAGAACACAAAACATTGAATCAAAGAACAAAATACCTAATATATTAAATAAAATCAAACCAGATCCATAATTAAATTGAGAGTGCTACATCCCTAACCCTAGAATAAAGAAATTACTCACACATGGTGAGTTTTACAATTAAGTTTATAAAATAAAGAAAAGACATGAGAAGAAATAGAATAAAAGAACCCAAATAGAGAATTGTAGCCTTAGACTTTGAGAACTTTAGCTGAAACTTCCTTCTAATAATCTTGCAAATCTTATTTCTCCTTTACCTTTCTTGAAGTTAATGTGCACTCTTGAATGCAAATTGGTTCTCTCTCCCTCAATTCTTGACTTATTATATTTATATCTAGTGTAAAAACCCTTGTTTCAGAGTCTTAAAAGCCTTAGAAGTCCATTCAGATCAAGTTAGAAGGAAGAAAGTCGGATTGAAATTATTGTCTGAAGATAGTACACGGGCCATGTAACGTTGGATGGGGTGACCCCATGTAATTTCTGTAGCTTGAATTTTTTAGTTTTCTTTTGTCTAGACGGTTGCACGGGGTCTATGAGGTTACATAGGGTAGGTTACATGGCCCGTGTAATTCTTCTGGCTTTCCATTTTTTACTTTTTGACCTCTGAATCTCTTCCAAACTCGTCCTTGGCTCAAGAACCGCATAAAAACCATGATAAAATATAAAAAATCAAAGAATTGGATTGTATTAACAAATTTTCTAAGATATTACTAAAAACACATAAAAATAAACATAAAAGGAGACGAATGCTAACAAAATGCAATGAATATTAACCCTAAATATCTATATAATTTAACTTCATCAGTGTTCTCCATTCTTTGCAAGTGCATAAGGACAGGATCTATAGGAGGTGGTGTGAAGGGTGGAACACAGGCTGGTGAGGCTTGGAGGATAGGGTTTCCTCCTTCTTGCTGCTGTTGCTCTTTCAGGTTGCTGCTAAGCATGGGATGGCTCTCCTCTTATTCAGCATGCACTATAAGAAAAATAGTTCATTATTGTTGACCGCCCCCCAAACTGTCTCCTCTCCTTATGATGGTGTGTGTCACTAAGTGATAGAGATATCTCAATGCTGGGTTGGTGAGCCCTGAAGACATGTAGTGGCTGGGATTGTACTCTGATGCATTAGGGGCCATTATTTGCCAGAAGGTTACACTGTTATATACCATTTTATTGATGGGAATCTCCTGTAAGCCCTTATTATCAAATCCAAATATGGCATTAAACTTGTCCATGTTCAATGCCCTATCAATACCCAAAAGCCTGAATTCGATCTACCCCCAATCACTCCTATTCGTAGGCTAAAGGTTGACCTTTAAAACTTCCCAAAAACTCCAAAGTTAGGTCCATATATATGGAGAACCTTAAGGTGGTGAATCTCGCCCATTCAATGTTACCTAGATACTCATCCACCTTGCTCTAATAAGTTAGTATCAAGATACTTTATAGAGATTATCTTATGAGTAGAGACTTATTGGCATAGGGCTTTGTGGGTGGCAACTTTGAATGGCCATGCCAACCTAAAATCCAAGTGTGGTTGTCACACCTTACCCCTTTGTAAGGTATAACATGATCCCGTAGAATACCTAATGAACTACCGAACTTCATCTACCGATAACTCATTAAGTACCCTACAAGGGATTTTAAAACAATTTTCTTATTTTTGATAAGTGGTGAGCATTTTCTAATAGGTATTTAAAACATTTAATTAAAATCAAAACTAGTTAATAGTTTTGGTCCATTTTATTTTTCCACAAATTTTATAAAAATTTTGCCAGAGTTCCATCTATATTTTGAGAAAACAGTTCTTCAAATACCTGAAAAAAAGGCACTTCCAATAATTTTTCAACCACTTCTTTAATTTCACAATCAATCTCAATCATTTTCTCAAATTTCAAAATTCAACAATTCTCAAGATACTGTCAATCAATATCATTCATTCATATTTCATTAAAGATAAACAATTTATATGTACATCATACTAAAATTTACATTCAGAAAATCCCAACTAAAATTTATTACAAATTTTATACAAACTTTGTACAAGCTGCTCAAGACCTATTTTTACATGTCTATACATTTATGTGCAATACATACATCAAAAGAAATATTTACATTCAGGGTATAAATTATACCCGATAACTTCAAGCTGATAGATCCTCACACCTTAGCAGCTCAGTCTGCTGCTCCTCTAGTCTCTATATCTGCGACAGCAATAACAGCTATCGCTGAGTACTAGGACTCAGTGGTGCACAACATACTAAAATAATCTTATGCAGAATTTAAATCACATTTATTCAAAAATTGAACTGAATATGAGAGTTAAACACAAAACATGAATTATGAGATTTTATTCCAAACAATTTCCTTTCGAAGTATCCAAAACACATTTCATAAAACCCACAGTTAAATCTTGCCATTCGAAACAAATATAATCTCAATAGCCAGAGGCTAAGGAGAAGTCACATCACAAGGATAGCTAGCTCAAATATATGGATATCCATTCAAATCCTCTTCTACTGGCACACCTCAACACTTCTCTAGAGAAGGAATCAAAATTCGAAACTAATTACCCCCACTAGTCATGCTAGTGAGGTGTTCAAATATATGGTCATGACACTGTGGTTTCAAAACTTATCTTAACAATTTGCTAAACATTGCTATTTCAAATATACACAATAACTTTCACAATTTAAATCAAAACATCATAAATAATGTTACAAATAAACTTTCAACAATTCAAAGCAAAAGTAAAATACATATTTCATTCACTTTATCAATGAATTTTAAAGCATAGTGATGTTGTGCACAAACCTCAAGGGAGTTGCCTCTTGGCCTTGACTCGGTTCCTCGGGTTTTTTCCCGGTATTATTTTCAACTGAAACACATAATTTTACAGTGTTTCAGTACCATAACTTAGCATAAATCCAAAAATAAATTCAACTTCACTTTTACCTAGCTCTAACGTGCTAAACTCGACATTCTTGAAATTTTGTGTTTTGGGGTTACTATTTACTACACTATTCAAGTCAAATTGTTGACTTTCTAAGGCTTAATAGGTATGGGAATTCCAACTTCACCCACATACCACATTTTGGTCATTAATTTTGTTGGTTTTGGTTGTTTACTCAAATTCTAAGTCTTTTAGGCAAATTTGATAAATTTTCAGTTTTGGTGTCTAAGGTTGCACTGTTCCATTGGTCACTTTACTGTTGGAATTTGGCAAAACTTTCTTCATAGAAAATGCTCCCTATTGTCTTAAGTTTATTCTCCTTTTTGAATCACTCTAATTAGAGTTTTTTAGCTCAAGTTATAGCCATTAGAACCATGGCTGCCGGATTGGACTTAACCCAGATTTTCTGGGCAATTTTGGTTCTGGTAGTTTTAGGCCACCAACTTGGGGTGGCCAAATGACTTGGTTAATGGCATAATTTGGGTTGGTATTCTTCATAAAAGTTTTAGGTATATACCTCAACTGTCCACTGGTAAAATTTCAGGTCATTTAGACCTGCTTAGCTCAAGTTATGTCGAAATGAACAAATACTATTCATTTGGTCAGTTTGTACAGGGCAGACTTAGATTTTCCAAGTTTGGTCAATTTGTTCATTAGGTTTTGGTCACTTTTTGGGCATGCTTCCTAAATGAAAATTGTGTCATTTAGTGTCTATTTTCATTCTCAATTGGTCTCATACCAATTGGACTTGTAAATTTTCATTTTTGGTCCCTCAAAAGTAACTTGGTCATGCTACCAGCAGCATGACCACACTCAATCCGAATTTGCTTTTGATTCAAACACTCCTAACACACCTCATTAGGTCACAATTAACCATTTATCTCCTTAAACTAGGTCAAAGACATCATTTACAAGTTTCTCATATTTTTGTCTCTAAACCCTAATGTCCAAAACCCTAATTCACACTAATTGTTGCATTTAACCAATTCAATGCTTTTAACTATAATCACTCAACTAATTGAGGTTCATATACTCATTCAAATCCATCAAACCATGCAAATCACACTCTCCATCATGCTGGCCAAAATTTCAGTTTGGTCCTCCACACATATTTTTATTTCATTTCATTAGTTTCTAAGTTCATTTAAGTAACTAAACATGCATTTAAAGTAGAAAGTTGAAAGTTAGCATACTAACCTTTTTAAAACTTCAATTCCTTCAAATCTCTATCTTTTGTATTTCTTTCCTCTTTCAATCTTCTTCTCAAGTGACTAAAACAAGCTCTAATGAGGTTTTTATGGAAGCTATTAAGGTTTAATGAAGAAATGTAAGCTTGACTGCAAGCTTCAATGGAGGTCATTCATGGGGAAGTAAGGGAAAGTTTCGGCCGGCTTGGGTTGGGAGAGAAGATGAGTGTAGTTTTTTTTTGTTTTATTTTTGTCTTACTCAATAGATATTTAACTTAGTCAAATTTGGTAGGAAATTAAAAATCAATTGTGACATCATTTTGATGTCATAAAGTGATGTAATTAGCTTTTTCTTTTCTTTTCCTTTTTTTTTCATTTATGTATTAGTTCTTTAATTTAATTCCCGACTCCGAAGTTTTCTTTTCTCTGATTTTATTTGACAGTTAGGTCGAGAGTCAGCTCTCGAGGTCAATTGACCAAATTGCCCATTGTCGGTTCAACCCGGTTTGCAAATAATTCAATATTTCTTCTGGCTCCCTAACCTAATTATTTAACTGGCTTAACAACCTTTTTCCATGATTTTCTCTTTTCCACTGTGTTTGTAATGGTCCTAAGGACTGCAGTGTCACATTTTACGGTTCGAAATTTTAGTTTAAATCGACTTCGCAGTTGTTTCCGAGATCGCTGTGACTCTCGGCTCGTTTAACTTCTTATGTTCTATTTTTCTTATTTATACTTAATCAATTGGCAATTACTAATTATTTGTGTTTATGGCTTCTCAAGTTGTCTTAAGTGTGGTTCTAATCCCCTTAATTGTCCGGACCGACACCGGTCACCAGAACAGTAAAATATACCAGGCTATACAAATAGGGGTGTTACAGTGGTGGCTATAGTGGTGCTTATTGTTGGCCTACCATGGATTGTCCTTATTGTGCTTTCTCCTCTCTCTGTGATTGGCGCATTCTTTGCTACAATGGAGGGGAGCTAGCACGTGAAAAGGAAGCAAGGGCTGTTGCTTTCTTCTTTGGACCCATTGGAGATGAAATCCTGATGTTTGGAAAGGGTTTTTGTGATAGAAGAGAATTTGAGAGGTTTAGGGCAGAGAGATGTGAATTTTTGATGTTTGGGAAGGGTCTCTAGTGTTTATATAGGTTTAGAAAAACTCAGTTCAGAGCAGGTGTTACTTTTCGTGTGAAACAGTGCACTTTTAAAGCGTGATCTGTGAAAATTTACATAGGGTGCCCCGTGTAAGTTATTGGATCTCGAAAAAGCTTGCCATTTTTGGCTCGGGCAGTTACTAGACCAACTTTCTGAATGTTTTCAAATCCTAGGTTACATGGGGCGTGCTTCCTTGTACGAGGTATCCCATGTAACCTTTTGGAGTGCCTTTTCCTTGGTGTTTTTAAGCTTCCCAAGGTACACGAGGCATGCATTGTTGCATGGGATACCCTGTGTAACATTTTGGACCTAATTTTTTCAAAATTTTCATGGTCTCTCTTATGTTTTAGGTAATTTTTCACTACCTAGCTATTGGAAACTAAATAAAATAACACTTTAGATGCACAATGGTAACTTATTCAACTTTTATTCCTAGTCTAATTTGGCTCTAAATATGTTAATGCAACACAGAATTCATCAAGTTTTAAACTTTCTTGATTGAAATTCACTTCTCTTGTGTGGTTTATCGGCTTCTTACTTTCCCTCTCTTCACCTAAAATAATTCAATGTTAGAGTTTGGATAGGATTATGCAAAGAAAAATAAAAGAAATTCAAAAAAAAAAAAAGAAATAAAAACTTGAGTTGCCTCCCGAGGAGCGCTTGTTTGTAATCTTTAGCTTAACTGTATTGTTGGCTCATTGAGGGGTAGGTGGATCAACAAAGGAGTGTGTAGCTCCTTTTTCAGTAGGCTCTCTAGAGAAGTATGGCTTTAAGCATTGGCCATTAACCTTGAATGCTCTTGATGGCTTACTCCATACTTTTACTTCTCCATGAGGGAGGACTTGTAGGACTTTAAAAGGTCTGGACCATCTAGATCTCAACTTTCCAGGGAATAGCTTCAATTAAGAGTTAAATAGCAAGACAAGATCTCCTTCTTTAATTACTCTTCTTGTAATGTGCTTGTCATGCCAGCTTGTTGTCCTTTCTTTGTAAATCTTTGCATTCTCATAGGCATCTTGCTTAATTTCTTTCAACTCATTGAGCTGAAAAAGTCTCTTTTCTCTAGCACTCTTCAAGTTAAAGTTTACTGTTTTTATTGCCCAATGAGCCTTATGTTCAAGTTCGAAGGGAGATGGCATGATTTCCCAAAGACCAAGTGAAAGAGGATAGTTCCAATAGGTATTTTGAAGGCTGTATGATATGTTACTAGTATGCCTTAGAGCATATTTTGTAATTTGTATCTTGTAAACATTTATTCCTATTTAATGGCATGTATATTTTCTTTTAATATAAATTATATATATTTAATTGAAAATGTCCTTTAATAGTTTGTTAGATGTTCTATTCTTAAGGTGTTAAGAATATAAGTGACGGAACATTCTAGTACAAATGTTATAAAATTTGGTTCACAATCTAGGATATCTCATTGGGCATGATTTATCCGGATAGATTGTCACCCTTGTTTGTTTCCATGGATTAGTATGAGATACTAATAAGGTGGAATAGTGAGTATCATGCCACATGACAAACATGGTGGGCACTTATAAGATAAGTAGGCTGAACCAGTAACACGAATATGACATGTACATAGAGTTTACTCTTGTCAATACATGGTTGTCTTGATATAAGTGGTTTGAGTTTGATACCACTTATATATTCATACTAGGTATGGGTATACGGGTGTGTGTTGGCTTTGACTAGCTATATATGGAGATAGGTGATTAGTCAAGATGAGATCCGTTACCCTAAGTAAATAGGGATAAAATCCTATGTCCCTTTGTATTGTTCTTGATAAGTCAAGTTCCTAGCCAGGACGGATAGATTTAGTCAGAAAAGAGTTTCTGACGGGATAGTCTTATTAATCAAGAATTAGAATTAAAATGACAACATATTATTCTAAGCATCAGGAGTTTGACATAAACTATGACTCTAGCTAGATCAGGATTTTATAATAGAGAGATTTTAGTGCATGGTATGTATGATCAAGGTTCATGAGTTAAGTACTAACTCATAACTAATTGGATAGTCATGGTACATTATGCTAGATGTCAACCATGATTTATGAGAACTAAAAATGAAAAAGGAAATTTCATTTTAAGTATGAAATAGTTCTAATAATATTAAAGAGTTAATATTATTCTTATTGCCAATTAGTAATAAACTTAGTAAGTCACACATAAAAGAACAATATGACCAAAGCAAAATTAATTTGATTAATTGATTAAATAGTTTAGTTAATTAATCAAATTAATATATTTAGTTTGAAAATATATTGCAAAGTCTCTAGCATATTTATAGAAGAATTCAAGTTAACATTTGAAGTATTTAAATATAAATTTGATTAATTAAGCATAAGGTAGGAAATTAATTTTGATTAATTTGACTAATTTTAACTTGGTCAAAGGAGAGAGAAAGTGCAAATAGATTAATATTTATTCATATACTAATTTATTGAAATTTTAATTTCTTAATTATCTTAGTTTGACAAGCGGCCAATAAAAGTTAGAAAACTCATTTTATAATTAAATCAAATTTAGACACTTATAACATTAATTTTAATTAAGGAAATTAAAATAAATAAAAAGAAGAGAAAGAAATGTAAAAGTCATCTTCTTCTTCCTCTCCATATTGCCGTTCACTCTCTCTCTTTCTCTCATAACCAAGTTTTCTTTCTTTCTTGCTTAATTCAAGAGAGATTAATTGTTATAACTCTTGAATTAAAGGTTGAGAAAGTGTTTCTCTTCACTTCTATAAAGCTTAAACAAATAAAATCCTATACCTCACCTTATTTCTATCTTGGCCAAATTAAAGGGAGAATAAGGAAGGGTTTTTGGTTCTTTCAAAGGAGCTTCGGTCTTCTTATTTGTGTGGACAAGCTAGAGGATCAACAATTAGTGATCTTCACTATTCGAATTAGGTGCTGAATTTGATTCTATGCCTTTGGCGTAAAATCCCTAATCTTACCTTGTTAATTTTTGGATTTTTATTTTCTAATGGAAATTAGGCATGTTAGCGATTGAGATATATGTTTTTATGATCAAAATTGAGTGTTTTTGCAATAGTATAAATTGTTTGTACGTTGCATGAACACTAGGGTTGAAAAATTTTAAAATTGCTAACTTTGCATCATTAGGTGCATTTTTCTTTCAATTGGCATCAGAGCTACCCTAATTTGCCATTAGGAACTTTAATTCATATTATATGATGTTTGGGACTAATGAAAGTTACATGAGATGCATGTTGGAGCAAAGAAAATCCAAGAAAATTGTTAATTTCCAAATAGCACCATTCGGCCCATGTGGTGGAGACCATTCGGCCTATATGTGATGAAGGTGTTTAATCAATTTTTATGGTTTTTTTGGTGATTAAAGTGTTTAATCTAAGTCCCAACATAAGTATAACATGTTTATGAATGAGATTCATGAGAAGTTAATTTAATTTTAAATATTGGATATTTAGAATTAAAATTCATATTCAAGTATTGGATGTGTAAATTGTGTGAAGGATGATCATGGACTTAGATAAACCTATGTGATTGGTTTATTATTTCATTTTATGGGACTATAATAATTTTTATTATTTACAAAGGGATGTATTATAAAGTTGTAAGGATTAGTCCTAGGTTGTATATTTATTTATTTGGATTTGTATGCTCAATTCTTTTGTATTGTCACCTTAGTATGCCAAGGGTACTTTATGTAATTGGCTATGGTGGTATTTACGAGAAGAAAAAGGAGTTCAAAACATTAATGGAGACTAGTGGGAGCACAATACTTCAAGTGTTGAAGATTTGTGATCAAGCTTCAAATGGATGGATGATAACCTAGGATGCCTTTTACATTATTGTTGATGAATGTATGTATGAGATATTTATGTTTATGAATGTATATGAGATATGTATTTGGTTAATGTGCAAAGTGAGACCAAATAGCAATTAAGTCAGCCAAGAAATCTTTCAATCAAATTATTAAGTTAGTAATGGTATAATTTTAGAAATTACATCATGGCTCTCCACTAAGGTAATTATTTAAGAAATTTTAAACATTTACATTGTTGGCTATGGTTGCATAAGAATGATGTATTTGGTTTAAGAGATTTTCTTGAAATAATTGTTAAAACATAAGGTGTTATGAATATGTAAATACTTTAGTGATCAAGAATGGATGTACCTAAGGCCATTAAGGTTTAAAGTTACATATTCACTAACTTAGTGGGCTTAACTTAACTAATGCAAGATAAATAAAAAATGGATGTACCTGAGTTTTGAGCATTAAGAGCCAAATAATTGATTGAACCTCATATGAGATGTGATGAGTAAAGAGTTACTCACTTATGACTTGTTATAAATCCAATAATAGATTTACTTGAGGATAATTAACAATTTATAAGAATTCAATCACCCACTAGAAATCCATCCTAACTAGGATTTCTGTTTCCTACTTTAGAAAGTGTAGGATTCTCCAAATTAGTGAGAGGACCTATATGATTAAAAGACCATAATCATTTTGATTAGTTACATGGTACAATATACTAATTTGAATCTTGATATTTTATGCAATTTAATATGATAAAATGACAACATAACCATCCAACGTTTTAGCTAGCATATTTGATAACAAGAGGCTAATTAGGCCTAATTTTTTTGAATTGGTTAAGAAATCTAAAGATTGTCTTAAATTTGGAGCATATAGGATACGTTCTACATTTTAAAGTTCCTAGTCCTTTACCCGAAGGGACCACATAAGAGGAACAGACACTTTAGATAGGTGGAAGGAACATGACATGTGAGCTAGGTGCTATATGATTACTTCTATGACTAATGAGTTACAGAAGCAATATAAGAAGATGCAATCTGCATCTGAAATCCTAGATCACCTATAAGAGTTATATGGTGAGCATACCAGAAATGCTAGATATGAAATATCTATGCAGCTATTCAAGATAAGGATGATAGAATGGATGAATGTGGGAGATCATGTGCATAAAATGATCAAGCTTATTAAGCAGTTTGAGGCACTTGATTTTACTATGGATTTCACATTGCAAATAGATTTGATCTTGCAATCCCTTCCAGAGTCATTTGGATTTTTTATCACAAATTTCCATATGACAAAATTGGAATGCACTTTGGCTGGTTTGTTGAATTTCCTAGTCATTGTAAAAAAAAAAAAATGCTTGGAAATAAGAGAAAAGAAGTTGCCTTAGTTACTCCTTCTAAAACGTCTAAGAAGAAGAAAAACAACAAATGAAGAAAACTTCTGTCCCTGGTCCTTTTGGGCGGATTGCTAAAAACCAATCCCAAAAGAAAAAGAATATTGAAGCTGCTGTTGTTAAGGAAAGTGTTTTCATTGTCAAAAGGATAGGCACTGGAAAAGAAACTACCCAGAGTATTTGGCATCTCAGAAGGACAAGAAGGATAAGCCTTCAAAAGCTATGTCCATATCTTGTTATATAGATTATGATAATACTCATAGTTCTTCTACAGCTTGGGTTTTAGATACTGGTGCAAGTTCTCACATATGTTTTGATTTGCAAAAACTAACAAGCAGTAAAAGCTTGGATAAACAAGCTGTTAAACTCCGAATTGGCAATGGAGCAACTATTGTAGCATTAGCCATAGGGTCTAAATCAATGTATCTAAAAGAACATGTTTCGTTTTTGGATTGTATTTTGCATGTACCTGATGCCTTTCAAAATATCATTTTCTATCTAGTTTGACTAGTAATGGATATGAATTTCATTTCATAGATGATGTTTGTAATACTTATTTTAGAAATAAAATTATTGACATAGGTTATTTACAAGATGGTCTTTATTATTTGGATAATGAAAACAAAACAAATCCAAGTAATCAAATTGAGTTTAATGCCATCATTGAAACTAAATCATGTCTAAAACAACTTTGGCACTTAAGATTAGGTCATATTACAGAAGATAAGATTATAAAATTGGAGAAGATAGGGATTTTATCTTCATTAGGTTTTGAACCCACTCTTACTTGTGAATCCTACCTTGAAGGAAAATGACTAGATTACCTTTTGTTGGACAAGGGTTAAGGGCTAAAGAAGTTTTGGAGCTAGTACATAGTGATGTATGTGGCCCATTTAAAGAAATGGCAAGAGGTGGGTTTTAATACTTCATTACCTTTACATATGATAAATCAAAGTATGGGTATTTGTATTTAAGGAAATACAAACATGAATCCTTTGAAAAGTTCAAAGAATTCAAATCAGAAGTAGAAAAATAAACAGGAAAAAGTATTAAACCTCTAAGATCAGATCGAGGAGGTGAATACTTAAGTACTAAATTCAATGAATTCTTAAAAAAATATGGCATTGTTTCTCAATTAACTCCTCTTGGAATGCCACAATTAAATGGTGTATCTGAATGGAGAATCATACTCTATTGGATATGGTATGAAGTATGATGAGCTATACCGACCTTCCAATCTCCTTATGGGCATTTGCATTGGAAACTGCTTTGTACCTTCTTAATCGTGTCCCTTCCAAATTAGTCTCTTCTACTCTATATGAGATATGATATGGAAAATAACTAAGTCTTAAATATGTTAAGATTTGGGTTTGTCCAGCTCATATTGAAAAGCTGAAGACCGATAAATTGAAAATAAAATAAAAAAGGTACGGTTTGTTAGATATCCAAAAGATAGTTTTGGATATTATTTCTATATTCCTTTATCACAAAGAGTTGTGATAAGTAGAGATGTTATTTTTCTTAAGAAAGAGTTTATTCAAGAAGGTGACAAAGGAAGGAAGATAGAATTAGAATTAGAGAATTCTAATTAACAAACAGATAAAATGGATATTGATTCATCCAGTGAACTTAAACCTGTTGATGATGTATCCACATCAATTCCTCGAAGATCAAATAGAATATCTCATCCTCTAGATAGATATGGATTTCTGCATGAGAAAGAATGAGAGTTGTTTGTTCATGAAGAAATAGATCATGCTGATGATCCTATGTCAGAACCTACCCCTCTGTAAGGCATGACATGATCTCGTAGTATACCTAATGAATTACCAACTTCGTCTACTGATAACCCATTAAATACACTACAAGGGATTTTAAAAACTTTTCTTACTTCTTTTACAGTGGTGAGCACTATTTACAGGTGTTAAAAACCTTTTTGAACTGAAGTGATAGAACTAACACATTTGAATTATTTGGAATTTCTGTAAAAATTTTAGCAAAGTGCCATCTGTATTTTGGATAAAACAGTTCTTCAGAAAACCTGTAAAAAGCACTTCAATATATTTCCAAATCTCAACTCCAACATATTTCTCAACACAACATATTTCTCAACTCAAATCCACAGTGATTTTTCAAAGACTGAGATAAAAGAAATATAATACAATTTTTACAAGTCTAAATAACTCATAATTATTTTACAACTTCAATGTACAATTTGAATTTACAACTGCTCAAAACCAAAAACAATATATACATACAGTGGTTATACATTACAGTACAAAATGCAAAATGTGGTATACTCGTTATACCCGATAATCTCTCGCTGGATGTACTAGCAGCCTAATCTGCTGCCCTGTCTGTCTACTGCGCGGACAATAAAAAGCTATCGCTGAGACAATGTCTCAGTGGTGCACAACATTAACCAAATACAACTTTAAATCACAATTCATAAATCATATAAATGATGGATACGTAAAATCATAGTTAAATTCAAGACAATGAATATCAGAAGGAATTTAACACAATATCACAATAAATCTCAGAAATCCAAACATAGTTAAATTCAAAAGACAGTGAATGTCAATAAGAATTTAAATTCATTTCACAATCTCACAATACATATCAATAAATCACACACAGCTTAATCATGTTCCAAAGTTCAATTCGTCCCAAAAGCCGATGGCTAATGAGGTATCCAATTCGTCCCAAAAGTCGATGACTAATGAGGAATAATATAGTTAGCTAGCAAAAATATGAGTACTCATCCAATTCGTCCTCAACAGGCACACACCTCAACACTTCAAATGAGAGGGAATTCAATTCGTCCCACTAGACAAGCTAGCGAGGAATACAATCAATATACATGATAGCTGTGGTTTCAAACCATTTCCAATGCTTTTCAATCAATAAGTATCCATCAATATCATTCAAACAATTTCTCACAATTTCAAGCCATTTACAGTACTTTTCAAGCGATAAATATCCATTCAAACACATTTCCATAATTTAAAACAATAATGTACAAATAGTCATAATTCACTTCAATTGAAAAATTCAAAAGAAATAGTTGTTGTGAACAAACCTCTGATAACTGTCTCCTGGTCTTGACTCAGTGTTTCTTTCCCTTTTCCTGAGTCCTTGCTAACTGAGAAACACAATTTGAAGTGTTTCAGTACTAAATTAAACTGTCCCTAACGATAATGCTTGACAAGTAATTCACTGAATTCTAATATTTGCTTAGTCAACCCAATATGTCGACCCTCGATGCATTCTAGGTCAATTAGGTTTTAATGTTATTAATATGTCACATTCGATAGTATTTTAGGGTTGGTACATGTTACCAAATTCATTTCTATGTATTTTGCGTTTTCTTGCAATTTGCTGGATTCCGGGATACTAGTTTGACCTAGCCGGACGACCTAGTTCCCTCAGTTTTCAATTTTTGGTTAAAACTACAAACTTGTAGATCTATGTCTTATGGAACGCGGGGCAAAATTTCAGATAATTCCGAGTTATGTAGACCAAGTTATGGTCATTTTACTATTGCTGGTCAAATTGCACCAAAATTGGTCATTTTAGGTCACTTTAGGTCATTTTAGGTTCGGCCAGTTTTTGGACCCGAATTTGTGCAAGCTGTTTGACTTGCTTATGGTCATTTATGGGCTTTTGTGTCTTCATAAGACTTGTAGATATGGGTCTTAACTATTCATGGCTAAAATTTCAGGTCAATTGAACCTGTTTTGAGTGAGTTATGGCCTAAACACTAACTGCTGCCCAAATGGTCAATTTTCAGACCTCAATTGCACTTAATCCGGATTTGGTCATTTTTCAAGCTACCTTGCAAGCAGAATTTTGGAAAGCTTCCTTAATGAAAGTTGGCACATTTTGTGCCTAGTTTCACCTCCAATTGGTCTCATACCAATTGGAGCCACACACTTAAAGTTATAGGCCTAAAACACAAACTGCCTTATTGAAATTCTTGCATACACATCAAGCATCACCTTTAACACTCACCAAACTTAACATTCAAACCAATTCTGGTTGTACCACAACCTAAACATAATTTACAACATATTATAGGTCATTTTGGCAGCTTACAATTACATTCAATGTGCACCAACAAGTGCAGAATTTGTCTAACTCAATTTACAACAATTCAATCACTAATTCATGCTCATTTACATATCCAACTTCACACCATCATACATGCACTCAAACTGCCATAACCCCTATCACAATTTAACATCATGATTCCATAAACCAAGCATGAATTCCAGCATTCTTCAAGAGCTAACAAACTGCCACAATGGTACACTTACATTCCATTACTTTCCAAGCTTTAAATCTCATTTTACATTTACATATACTAAGTATACATCACCCAAACAATTTCCTACACAATATACATTTAATCAATCATTTAATTCACCATTTACAAGCACAAATAAATTGCCTTCAAGGTGCTTTCATGGCTACCAAAAGTGCACATTCACATTCAACATCAAAACTCAAAAATTTCTCCATAAATCAAACACCCATAATATCCTTACAAACTTTAACAAAGCAATAATAAAAAACTCAAACTTACCTAATGTTGGGACTTGCTAAATCTTCACTAAAACTTCTTAATATTGGTATCTACTTCTTCCTTGTGAAGTGGGGATAAACTTTGATGAAGAAACCTAGGTGTTTGGAGGTGAAATGAAAGAGAGGATTAGGTTCCTTCAAGTTTCGGCCATGGAAGTTTTTTTTGGGAGTTTATTTCGGCAAGGATGAAAGAATTGAGGAAGATGAAGTTTGCAGATTGTGTAGTGGATTTTCACTTGCCCTTTTTGTGTTTAATTTACTCCATAGTGGTCCACTCACCAATTAAAGTATATTTTATGTTTTAAATGTGTTAATTACCTAATTTGAACCCCATTTTTGCTATTTATATTAGGTACCCCTAAATTAATTTTTCATTATATTTTCTAAGTGTAATATTATTTATTTTTAATGGAAATTTAGGTCAAAAGACAATTCGGGATGTCAAATGACCACAATGCCCCTGTTCGGGTTGCATTCCCAATTTTTCGGTAACACCGGGTTTTGTCCGTTTTTCGATTTCTCACTTTTCTTTGTACTATTTATTTAATTTTTCTTTGATATTTCTAATGATATTTATACTTCAATAGGGGTCTATTTATGTCCTAAAAATATTTTCCAGGGTTCCCCGCGGTCCAGGGCTAGTCAACGGTCCACGCCATGACTTCCCGGTGCGGTCACCCATCGCTAGGGTTCTCGGTTCGCTTAACTTGATTGCATTTCTTTACTATTATTTTTCCTTTGTTTTTATTTTATTTTCTTTTCTTGTATTTCATTATTTTATGTCTCCTCACTCATATCGAAGTGTAGTTCTAGGCATTCTAGCTGTTCGGACAACACTGGTCATTGGAACAGTAGAACGCACTACCAAACATAGGGGTGTTACAACTCTCCCCCCCCCCTTAAAATAAATTTCGTCTCGAAATTTTACCTGGCATTAGTCTCTGAACAGCTGTGGGTGCTGTCTCCTCATATCCTCTTCACATTCCCAAGTAGCTTCCTGGCCTCAATGATGGTTCCACAGCACTTTAACCAGGTGTATCTGTTTGTTCCTCAGCTGCTTCACCTAATAAGCCAGAATTTTTATGGGTTCTTCCTCATATGAGAGGTATGGATTTACTTCAATCTCTTCAACCGATAGTACATGAGATGGGTCAGATCTGTACCTCCTTAACATGGACACATGGAAGACACTGTGTATCCTTGCTAGCTCTGGAGGTAATGCCAATCGATATGCCAAAGGACCCACTCTTTCCAGAACCTCATATGGTCTGATGAAACGAGGACTCAGTTTCCCCTTTCTGCCAAATCTCATAATCCTCTTCCAAGGAGAAACTTTGAGGAATACCTTATCACCCACTGCATATTCAATATCTCTTCTCTTCAGATCAACATAGGACTTTTGACGGTCTGATGCAGCCTTGAGTCTATCTCTGATCAATCTGATCTTTTCCTCTGTCTGCTGAACAATTTCTGGCCCAATCATCTTCCTTTCACCTACTTCATCCCAACATAAGGGAGTTCTGCACTTTCTGCCATACAAAGCTTCATATGGACGCATCCCAATGCTTGATTGGTAGCTGTTGTTATAAGCAAACTCAATCAAAGGCAAGTGCGTATCCCAACTACCTTCAAACTCAATCACATAAGCCCGTAGCATATCCTCCAATATCTGAATAACCCTCTCAAACTAGCCATCTGTCTGTGGGTGGAATGCTGTGCTGAAGTTCAATCTAGTTCCTAGGGCTCTCTGAAGACTACCCCATAATTTAGAAGTGAACCTAGGATCTCTGTCAGACACAATTGATACTGGCACTCCATGCAATTTAACAATCTCATATATGTACAATCTGGCCAATCTTTCCAGGCTATAGTCCATCCGAACTGGCAAAAAGTGAGCAGACTTGGTCAATCTGTCAACTATAACCCATACTGCATCATGACTACTCTGTGTTCTTGGAAGTCCTGTAACAAAATCCATAGTTATTCGTTCCCATTTCCAGTCTGGTACTGACAAAGGATGTAACAAACCAGCTGGAACTTGATGTTCTGCCTTTACTTGCTGACAAGTTAGGCATTTGGAAACAAATTCAGCTATATCTCTCTTCATACCCATCCACCAGTAATGCTCTTTCAACCCTCTGTACATTTTAGTTCCACCAGGGTGCATAGCAAAAGGAGACTCATGTGCTTCCTTCATAATGATTTGTCTCAATTCCACATCACTAGGAACGCACATTCTACCCTGATGTAGTAATAAACCATCATCTCTCACAGAGAATTCAGGTTTCTTGCCCTGTTGGACTTCTTTCAGTAGCTTCTGATATTTTTCATCACTCTGAGCAGCCATTCTGATCTGATCAATCAATACTGGCTGTACATGCCATGCAACTACTGTCTGTCCCTCATCATCAATCTCTAAACTGGCATGCTGTGCTTTCAATTCATATATCATGGACAAAGGAGAAACTCTGAGACTTGCCATAGTCTTGCGACTTAAGGCGTCAGCCACCACATTTGCTTTTCCTGGCTGATAGTCTATTAAACAATCATAGTCTTTAATTAGTTCTAACCATCTCCTCTGCCTCAAATTCAATTCCTTCTGGGTGCCTAAGTACTTCAAGCTCTTGTGATCTGTGTAAATGTAGCATTTCTCCCCATATAAATAGTGTCTCCAGATCTTCAGAGCAAAAACAATAGCTGCTAGCTCCAGATCATGTGTTGGGTAGTTCCTCTCATGCGGTTTCAGCTGGCGTGATGCATAAGCAATGACATTCCGATCTTGCATCAGTACACAGCCAAACCCATTGTGAGAAGCATCACTATAAACTGTGTATTCTTTACCCAGTGTAGGTAAAGTAAGGACTGGAGCTTCAGTCAAACACCTCTTCAACTCATTAAAACTCTGCTGGCATTTATCAGTCCACTGAAATTTTACATCTTTCCGGAGCAGCTTGGTCAGTGGAGAAGATAACATAGAAAACCCCTTCACAAACCGACGGTAATATCCAGCTAAACCCAGAAAACTACGAATTTCTGTGATATTCATGGGCGGCTTCCAATTAAGGATAGCTTCTACCTTGCTGGGATCTACCTTGATCCCTTTAGCTGACACAACATGTCCCAAAAAGAAGATTTCTTTCAGCCAAAATTCACATTTCGACAATTTGGCGTATAGTTGTTTCTCCCTTAAAGTCTGCAGTACAATCCGCAGATGTCTATCATGCTCCTCTACATTCCTCGAATATATCAAAATGTCATCAATAAACACCACCACAAATTGATCGAGATATGGTCTGAAGATAGTGTTCATCAGATCCATAAAAGCAGCTGGAGCATTTGTTAATCCGAATGGCATTACTAGAAACTCATAGTGGCCATACCGAGTTCTGAAAGTAGTTTTTGGAATACTCTGCTCTTGCACCTTCAACTGATAATAACTAGATCGCAAATCAATTTTGGAGAATACAGCTGCACCCTTCAACTGATCAAACAGATCATCAATGCGAGGCAACGGATATCTGTTCTTTATTGTCACCTTATTCAACTGCCGGTAGTCAATGCATGAGCGGAGAGTACCATCATTCTTCTTAACAAACAACACTGGTGCTCCCCAAGGTGACACACTAGGGCGGATGAAGCCCTTTTCAAGTAATTCTTGCAACTGTATCTTCAACTCCTTCAACTCTGCTGGTGCCATTCTGTATGGCGTTATGGAGATTGGATCCACACCAGGCATAACATTAATTTCAAACTGCACTTCTCTTTCCGGAGGTAATCCTGGCAATTCATCAGGAAACACATCTGGAAAGTCATGTACTGTAGGGATGTCCTTCAATGCTGGACTCCCCACTTGGGTGTCTACCACATGTGCCAAGTAGGCTTCACACCCCTTTCTAATCATTTTCCTGGCTAGTGCAGCCGAAATGATGTTTGATGGCAATAATTGCCTCTCCCCATGTATTACCACATCACTGTACTGAGGGAGACCAAAAGTGACTGTCTTCAGCCTACAGTCAATCATGGCATGATGCCTAGCTAACCAATCCATGCCCAAGATGATATCATAATCTCTGAAGGGCATTTCAATGAAATCAGACAGAAAAGTGTGTCCTTGGATCACCAAAGGACAATCTCTATACATTCTATTAACCCTGACTTCCTGTCCTAGTGGACTTGTTACTAGCACCTCAAAGTCCATTTTTGCACATGGAACAACAATGCAATCAATGATACTAGCACTCACATAAGAATGGGTAGAACCCAGATCAAATAACACAAACACATTCTGATTAAAAGTTGAGAAGGTACCAGCCACAACATCAGATGTCTCGGCCTCTTCTCTCTATCTCATTGCATAGATTCTGACTGGAGCACTGTCTTGCTCTGATTGTTTCACTGTGCCTTGGCTGCCTACTGGGCTACCTCTACCCCTGCCTCTACCTCTGCTGGGTGGTTGTGAACTTCTAGTGATAGGGCTCTGAACTGACCCTTCTGCAGTAGTAGGAGGTGGTCCAACTCTGCGACTACTGGTGCAGTCCTTGGCCAAGTGTCCTATGCCTCCACAGTTATAACAGGCTCCAATAGCCTTGTAGCATATCCCACCATGATTTCTTCCACAAGTTTCACATTAGCGGGGAGGGTAGGAACCTCTGGTACTCTGCTGACCAGATAGGGGAGGTTTCTGTCCTGAATATCTTCCCCTACCAGACTTCTTGCCACCTCTGCCATGTCCCCCATGATTCTTCCTCTTTCCAGTAGGACCACTGGAACTCTGTTCTACTAATTTTCCCTCTTTCTCTGTCTTCTCTTATTTCTTTTTCTTAGGAGCTGCTTCAGACTCGATTCTTTCCAACTTTAGGGCTTGAGAAACAAGTTCAGAGAAGTTAGTGTGTTTGAATCTGACCACTTGTAATCTGATACTGGGCTTCAAGCCAGTTTCAAACCTCTTGCATCTCTCCCTGCTGGTAGCAAGTAAACTTACTGCATAATGGCTCAGGCGCGAAAATTCTCTTTCATACTCAGCCACTGATCTGCTCCCCTGTTTCAGACTTAGGAACTCTTGTAGCTTCTGGTCTACATAAGCATCGGGGACATACTTTTATCTGAATTCCCTGAGAAAGTCATTCCATGTTAGCACTGCAGGTTCTACCAGACTGTGGGGAATGGTTTTCCACCAGTCATAAGCATCCCTCTGTAGTAAAGATACTGAGATTTCAAATTTGAGTTCCTCTGTGCAGTGCAGTTTCTTGAATACCCTATCCATCCTCTCTAACCACTGTTCAGCCTCTAGAGGATCTACTGTCCCTTTGAACTCTGTAGCCCCATATTTTATCAATTTGTCATACTGCCTAGCAGGAGACTGTGGTTGTACCACCGGTGTCTGTATTGGGACTTGAGTAGGCACATTACCAACCATTTGTTGGAATATTGCAGCCATCTGCTGAGCGAACTGAGTAGGGAACTGCGTTACAGTAGGGGTTGGTGTTGCTGAACCACTGACATTGTGTAGGCCTGGGGCATCCCCTTGCACCTCAGCCTCAATAGATTCATCGACTGAACGATCACCCTCTTCCATAGTCAATGCGAGGATCTTAGATCTCCTGAACAAATAACACAAGGAGATTTCCTCCCGTTAGTGCATATTTATAATGTAATGTACTGTATGTATCAAACAATGATATTGAGCAGTTGTACTATGAAGAAAGAATATTCAAATAACAGGTGAAAACAAAATTTAAAAACTAGCTCTGATACCACTAAAACATGTCACAACCTACCCCTCTGTAAGGCATGACATGATCCCGTAGTATACCTAATGAATTACCAACTCCGTCTACTGATAACCCATTAAATACACTACAAGGGATTTTAAAAACTTTTCTTACTTCTTTTACAGTGGTGAGCACTATTTACAGGTGTTAAAAACCTTTTGAATCAAGTGATAGAACTAACACATTTGAATTATTTGGAATTTCAGAAAATTTTAGCAAAGTGCCATCTGTATTTTGGATAAAACAGTTCTTGTAAAATCAGAAAAGCACTTCAATATATTTCCAAATCTCAACTCCAACATATTTCTCAACACAACATATTTCTCAACTCAAATTCACAGTGATTTTTCAAAGACCGAGATAAAAGAAATATAATACAATTTTTACAAGTCTAAATAACTCATAATTATTTTACAACTTCAATGTACAATTTGAATTTACAACTGCTCAAAACCAAAAACAATATATACATACAGTGGTTATACATTACAGTACAAAATGCAAAATGTGGTATACTCGCTATACCCGATAATCTCTCATTGGATGTACTAGCGACCTAATCACGCTCTGTCTGTCGCTACCGCGATAAAGAATAAAGCTATCGCTGAGACAATGTCTCAGTGGTGCACAACATTAACCAAATACAACTTTAAATCACAATTCATAAATCATATAAATGATGGATACGTAAAATCATAGTTAAATTCAAGACAATGAATATCAGAAGGAATTTAACACAATATCACAATAAATCTCAGAAATCCAAACATAGTTAAATTCAAAAGACAGTGAATGTCAATAAGAATTTAAATTCATTTCACAATCTCACAATACATATCAATAAATCATACACAGCTTAATCAGGTTCCAAAGTTCAATTCGTCCCAAAAGCCGATGGCTAATGATGTATCCAATTCATCCCAAAAGTCGATGACTAATGAGGAATAATATAGCTAGCTAGCAAAAATATGAGTACTCATCCAATTCGTCCTCAACAGGCACACACCTCAACACTTCAGCCGGAGAGGGAATTCAATTCGTCCCACTAGACAAGCTAGCGAGGAATACAATCAATATACATGATAGCTGTGGTTTCAAACCATTTCCAATGCTTTTCAATCAATAAGTATCCATCAATATTATTCAAACAATTTCTCACAATTTCAAGCCATTTACAGTACTTTTCAAGCGATAAATATCCATTCAAACACATTTCCATAATTTAAAACAATAATGTACAAATAGTCATAATTCACTTCAATTGAAAAATTCAAAAGAAATAGTTGTTGTGAACAAACCTCTGATAACTGTCTCCTGGTCTTGACTCAGTATTTCTTTCCCTTTTCCTGAGTCTTTGCTAATTGAGAAATACAATTTGAAGTGTTTCAGTACTAAATTAAACTGTCCCTAACGATAATGCTTGATAAGTAATTCACTGAATTCTAATATTTGCTTAGTCAACTTAATATGTCGACCCTCGATGCATTCTAGGTAAATTAGGTTTTAATGTTATTAATATGTCACATTCGATAGTATTTTAGGGTTTGTACATGTTACTAAATTTATTTCTATATATTTTGCGTTTTCTTGCAATTTGCTGGATTCTGGGATACTAGTTTGACCTAGCCGGACGACCTAGTTCCCTCGGTTTTCGGTCAAAACTACAAACTTGTAGATCTATGTCTTATTGAACGCGGGGCAAAATTTCAGGTAATTCTGAGTTATGTAGACCAAGTTATGGTCATTTTACTATTGCTGGTCAAATTGCACCAAAATTGGTCATTTTAGGTCACTTTAGGTCATTTTAGGTTCGGCCAGTTTTTGGACCCAAACTTGTACAAGCTGTTTGACTTGCTTATGGTAATTTCTGAGCTTTGGTGTCTTCATAGGACTTGTAGATATGGGTCTTAACTATTCATGGTTAAAATTTCAAGTCAATTGAACCTGTTTTGAGTGAGTTATGGCCTAAACAGTAACTGCTGCCCAAATGGTCAATTTTCAGACCTCAATTGCACTTAATCCGGATTTGGTCATTTTTCAAGCTACCTTGCAAGCAGAATTTTGGCAAGCTTCCTTCATGAAAGTTGGCACATTTTGTGCCTAGTTTCACCTCCAATTGGTCTCATACCAATTGGAGCCACACACTTAAAGTTATAGGCCTAAAACACAAACTGCCTTATTGAAATTCTTGCATACACATCAAGCATCACTTTTAACACTCACCATACTTAACATTCAAACCAATTCTGGTTGTACCACAACCTAAACATAATTTTCAACATATTATAGGTCATTTTGGCAGCTTACAATTACATTCAATGTGCACCAACAACTGCAGAATTTGTCCAACTCAATTTATAACAATTCAATCACTAATTCAAGCTCATTTACATATCCAACTTCACACCATCATACATGCACTCAAATTGCCATAACCCCTATCACAATTTAACATCATGATTCCATAAGCCAAGCATGAATTCCAGCATTCTTCAAGAGCTAACAAACTGCCACAATGGTACACTTACATTCCATTACTTTCCAAGCTTTAAATCTCATTTTACATTTACATATACTAAGTATACATCACCCAAACAATTTCCTACACAATATACTTTTAATCAATAATTTAATTCACCATTTACAAGCACGAATAAACTGCCTTCAAGGTGCTTCCATGGCTGCCAAAAGTGCACATTCACATTCAACATCAAAACTCAAAAATTTCTCCATAAATCAAACACCCATAATATCCTTACAAACTTTAACAAAGCAATAATAAAAAACTCAAACTTACCTAATGTTGGGACTTGCTAAATCTTCACTAAAACTTCTTAATATTGGTATCTACTTCTTCCTTGTGAAGTGGGGATAAACTTTGATGAAGAAACCTAGGTGTTTGGAGGTGAAATGAAAGAGAGGATGAGGTTCCTTCAAGTTTCGGCCATGGAAGTTTTTTTTGGGAGTTTATTTCGGCAAGGATGAAAGAATTGAGGAAGATGATGTTTGCAGATTGTGTAGTGGATTTACACCTGCCCTTTTTGTGTTTAATTTACTCCATAGTGGTCCACTCACCAATTAAAGTATATTTTATGTTTTAAATGTGTTAATTACCTAATTTGAACCCCATTTTTGCTATTTATATTAGGTACCCCTAAATTAATTTTTCATTATATTTTCCAAGTGTAATATTATTTATTTTTAATGGACATTTAGGTCAAAAGACAATTCGGGATGTCAAATGACCACAATGCCCCTGTTCGGGTTGCATTCCCGATTTTTCGGTAACACCGGGTTTTGTTCGTTTTTCGATTTCTCACTTTTCTTTGTACTAATTATTTAATTTTTTCTTTGATATTTCTAATGATATTTATACTTCAATAGGGGTCTATTTAAGTCCTAAAAATATTTTCCAGGGTTCCCCGCGGTCCAGGGCTAGTCAACGGTTCACGCCGTGACTTCTCGGTGTGGTCACCCATCGCTAGGGTTCTCGGCTCACTTAACTTGATTGCATTTCTTTACTATTATTTTTCCTTTGTTTTTCTTGTATTTTCTTTTCTTGTATTTCATTATTTTATGTCTCCTCACTCATATCGAAGTGTAGTTCTAGGCATTCTAGCTGTCCGGACAACACTGGTCATTGGAACAGTAGAACGCACTACCGAACATTGGGGTGTTACATCCTATGACTTATTGTGACGCCCCTCACCCGTTTACAGTGTAGCCGAGCAAGGAGTGCACATTCGGTGTCAGAGCACCCTATCTTATCTTGTCCTGTCCATTGTTAATTTTAAACTTCATAGAAAACATGTGAAAAAATATATTTTTTTTAACAATTTATTTCTGTGGAGACCCGGGCAAAGCTTCCTCTATTTTATTAGCATCTGGCGGGTTTCACTAGTTACCTGTTAAAAAAAATTTCATATCCATTCATTTGGTCATACAACATATCATTCATTTTCTTATATAATAAGTCATTCATAAGAAAATTCATATACAGAAATTCACTTCTTTATTTAAAATCTCAAGAGTATCATCACAATTTAATTACATCATCAACTATAATTACATAATGCTTATACACTGTCACACCCTACCCCTCTGTAAGGTATAACATGATCCCGTAGTATACCTAATGAATTACCAACTTCGTCTACTGATAACCCATTAAATACACTACAAGGAATTTTAAAACTTTTCTTACTTCTTTTTACAGTGGTGAGCACTATTTACAGGTGTTAAAATTTTTTTTTTTGAACTGAAGTGAAACAGCTGAGATTTTGAATTATTAGTAATTTCTGTAAAAATTTTGGCGGAGTACCATCTGTATTTTGAATAAAACAGTTCTTCAAAAACCTGTAAAAAGCACTTCAGATATATTTCTTAATCTCAAACTCCAACATTTAATCAACACAATATGTTTCTCAACTCAAATCCACAATGATTTTTCAGTATTTTTAAAGGCTGAGATAAAAGAAATATATATCACAATATTTACAAACCAAATAATTTACAATTTATTTTACAACTTCAATGTACAATTTTAATTTACAACTGCTCAAAACTAAGAACACTATATACATACAGTGAACATACATTATAATACAAAATGTAAAATATGGTATACTCAATATACCCGATGATCTCTCAGTGTAGTACTAGCAGCTTAGTCTACTGCTCTGTCAGTCTGTCTACCTGCGACAGTAATGAAAAGCTATCGCTGAGCCATTGTCTCAGTGGTGCACAACATTAATATAATGTAACTTTAAATCACAAATTATAAGTCATATAAATAGTGGATACTTAAAACCATAGTTAAATTCAAAAGACAGTGAATGTCAATAAGAATTTAAACTCCATTTCACAATATCACAATAAATATAAATAAATCACACACACACAGCTTAATCATGTTCCAAAGTTCAATTCGTCCCGTAAGCTGATGGCTAGTGAGGAATTCAATTTATCCCAAAAGTCGATGGCTAATGAGGAATAACATAGCTAGCTAGAAATAATATGAGTACTCATTGTATTCGTCCTCAACAGGCACACACCTCAACACTTCAGCCAGAGAGGGAATTCAATTCGTCCCACTAGACAAGCTAGCAAGGAATTCAATCAATATACATGATAGCTGTGGTTTCAAACCATTTACAATGCTTTTCAATCAATAAGTATCCATCAAATATCATTCAAACAATTTCTCACAATTTAAAACGATAATATACAAATAGTAATAATTTATTTCAATTGAAAATTCAAAAGAAATAACTGTTGTGCACAAACCTCTGATAACTGTCTCTTGGCCCTAACTCAGTGTTTTCTTCCCCTTCGCTCAGTCTTTGCTAACTAAAACACACAATTTGAAGTGTTTCAGTACTCATTTAAACCGTCTCTAACAATAAGGCTTAATACTTAATTCATTCAATTCTATTATTTCCTTAGTCAACCTAAGATGTTGACCCTCGATGCAGTCTAGGTGAATTAGGTTTTAATGTTACCAATATGTCACATTTGTAGCCTTTTAGTATTGGTACATGTTACCAAATTCATTTCCAAGTATGTTGCATTTTATTGCAAATTGTCAGATTTCGGTATACTAATTTGACCTAGCCGGATGACCTAGTTCCCTCGGTTTTTGGGTTTTGGTCAAAACTACAAATTTGTAGGTCTATTCTTATTGCATGCGGGGCAAAATTTCAAGTCATTCTGAGTTTTGTAGACCAAGTTATGGTCAATTTACCAATGCCGGACAGAATGTACCAAAATGGTAGCTTTAGGTCATTTTTAGGTCACTTTTGGTTCGGCCAGTTTTTGGACCTAAACTTGTGCAAGCTATTTGGCTTAGTTCTGGCCATTTCTGGGCTTTGATGTCTTCATAAGAATTGTAGATATATGTCTTAATTATTCATGGTAAAAATTTTAGATCAATTGGACCTGTTTTGAGTGAGTTATGGCCAAAACACTAACTGCTGCCCAAATCGTCAATTTTCAGGTTTTCAAAGCACTAATTCGGATTTGGTCATTTTTCAAGTCATCTTCTAAGCAGAATTTTGGTAAGCTTCCTTTATGAAAGTTGGCACATTTTGTGCATAATTTCACCTCCAATAGGTCTCATACCAATTGGAGTCACACACTTAAGGTTCTAAGTCAAAACACACACTACCCTGCTACACACTCTTTATCACATACCAAAAGACACATTCAACACTTACCAAGTTACACATCCATGCCAATTCTAGTTTGTGCCATAACATAAACACATTTTACTTCACATTGTTGGTCATCTTGGCAGCTTGTAACCACACTCAATATACACATTATAGTACAGAATTTTCCAAGTGCAATTACAAATAATTTAACCACATAACATAGCTCATTTACATGTCCAAACTCAAACCTTTACACACATATACATTCTGCCACAACAAGCACCATAATTCAACAATATAATTCCACAAACCAAACCATGAAACAACACATTTTGGTCCACACTTCAAAGTTGCCGATTGTACATCTCTTTCAATTAGCTTCTAAGCTTCCAAAATCAAGTGTATTATCACACATACATTTAGTATACATTATCCAATTTATTCCTACACACAAAAATACTTACATTAACACTTTAATCTACCATTTACATGCAAAGATAAACTGCTCTTATTGAAGTTCCATGGCTGCCAAAAATGTACCTCTCCCTTAACTCATCAAACTTCAAAAATCCTTCCACAATTTAACTACTCTTAAGATCCATTCAAGGTTTAATGGAACAACAATAAAAAATACATACTTACCACTTTTGAAATTCTTCAAAACCTTCACTAAACATCATTTATTTAATTTTTTTTTGATATTTCTAATGACATTTGTACTTCAATAGATGTTTATTTAAGTCCTAAAAATATTTTCCAGGGTTCCTCGTAGTCCAGGGCTAGTCAACGGTCCACGCCGCAACTTCCCGGTGCGGTCACCCATCGCTAGGGTTCTCGGCTCGTTTAACTTGATTACATTTCATTGCTATTATTTTTCCTTTGTTTTTCTTGTATTTTCTTTTCTTATATTTTATTATTTTATGTCTCCTCACCTATATCTAAGTGTAGTTCTAGGCATCCTAGCTGTCCGGACAACACTGGTCACCAGAACAGTAGAACGCACTACCAAACATAGGGGTGTTATAATTTCCCCCCCTTAAAATAAATTTCGTCTCGAAATTTTACCTGGCTTTAGTCTCTGAACAGCTGTGGGTACTGTCTCCTCATATCCTCTTCACATTCCCAAGTAGCTTCCTGGCCTGAATGATGGTTCCACAGAACTTTAACCAGGTGTATCTGTTTGTTTCTCAGCTGCTTCACCTCATATGCCAGAATTTTTATGGGTTCTTCCCATATGAGAGGTCTAGATTTACCTCAATCTCTTCAACTAATAATACATGAGATGGGTCAGATCTGTACCTCCTTAACATGGACACATGAAAAACACTGTGTATCCTTTCTAGCTCCGGAGGTAATGCCAATCGATATGCCAAAGGACCCACTATTTCCAGAACATCATATGGTCCGATGAAATGAGGACTCAATTTCCCCTTTCTGCCAAATCTCATAATCCTCTTCCAAGGAGAAACTTTAAGGAATACCTTATCACCCACTGCATATTCAATATCTCTTCTCTTCAGATCAACATAGGACTTCTGATGGTCTGATGCAGCCTTGAGTCGATCTCTGATCAATATGATCTTTTCCTCTGTTTGCTGAACAATTTCTGGCCCAATCATTTTCCTTTCACCTACTTCATCCCAAAATAGGGGAGTTCTGCACTTTCTGCCATACAAAGCTTCATATGGCGGCATCCCAATGCTTGATTGATAGCTGTTGTTATAAGCAAACTCAATCAAAGGCAAATGTGTATCCCAACTACCTTCAAACTCAATCACACAAGCCCGTAGCATATCCTCCAATATCTGAATTACCCTTTCAGACTGGCCATCTATCTGTGGGTGGAATGCTGTGCTAAAGTTCAATCTAGTTCCTAGGGCTCTCTGAAGACTACTCTAGAATCTAAAAGTGAACCTAGGATCTCTGTCAGATACAATTGATGTTGGCACTCCATGCAATTTTACAATTTCATATATGTACAGTCTGGCCAATCTTTCTAGGCTATAGTCCATCCGAACTGACAAAAAGTGACCAAACTTAGTCAGTCTGTCAACAATAACCCATACTGCATTATGACTATTCTGTGTCCTCGGAAGTCCCATCACAAAATCCATAGTTATTCATTCCCATTTCCATTCTGGTACTGGTAATGGATGTAACAAACTAGCTGGAACTTGATGTTCTGCCTTTACTTGCTGACAAGTTAGGCATTTGAAAACAAATTCAGCTATATCCCTCTTCATACCCATCCATTAGTAATGCTCTTTTAGCCCTCTGTACATTTTAGTTCTACTAAGGTGCATAGCAAAAGGAGACTCATGTGCTTCCTTCATAATGATCCGTCTCAATCCAACATCATTAGGAACACACATTCTGCCCTGATGTTGCAATAAACCATCATCTCTCGCAGAGAATTCAGGTTTTTTGCCTTGCTGGACTTCTTTCAGTAGCTTCTGATATTTTTCATCATTCTGAGCAGCCACTCTGATCTGATCAATCAACACTGGCTGTACATGCCATGCAACTACTGTCTGTCCCTCATCATCAATCTCCAAACTGGCATGCTGTGTTTTCAACTCATGTACCATGTACAAAGGAGAAACTCTGAGACTTGCCATAGTCTTGCGACATAAGGCGTCAGCCACCACATTTGCTTTCCCAGGCTAATAGTCTATTAAGCAATCATAGTCTTTAATCAGTTCTAACCATCTCCTCTGCCTCAAATTCAATTCCTTCTGGGTTCCTAAGTACTTCAAGCTCTTGTGATTTGTGTAAATGTAACATTTCTCTCCATACAAATAGTGTCTCCAGATCTTCAGAGCAAAAACAATAGCTGCTAGCTCCAAATCATGTGTTGGGTAGTTCCTCTCAGGCGGTTTCAGCTGGCGTGATGCATAAGCGATGACATTCCGAGCATCAGTACACAGCCTAACCCATTGTGAGAAGCATCACTCTAAACTGTGTATTCTTTACCCGGGGTAAGTAAAGTAAGGACTGGAGCTTCAGTCAAACACCTCTTCAACTCATCAAAACTCTGCTAGCATTTATCTGTCCACTAAAATTTTACATCTTTCCGAAGCAGCTTGGTCAGTGGAGAAGATAACATAGAAAACCCTTTCACAAATCGATGGTAATATCCAGCTAAACCCAAAAAACTGTGAATTTCTATGATATTCCTGGGCGGCTTCCAATTAAGGATAGCTTTTACCTTGCTGGAATCTACCTTGATCCCTTCAGCTGACACAACATGTCCCAAGAAGGAGATTTCTTTCAGCCAAAATTCACATTTCGACAATTTGGCGTATAGCTATTTCTCCCTTAGAGTCTGCAGTACAATCCGCAGATGTCTGTCATTCTCCTCTGCAGTCCTCGAATATATCAAAATATCATCAATAAACACCACCACAAATTGGTTAAGATATGGTCTGAAGATAGTGTTCATCAGATCCATAAAAGCAGCTGGAGCATTAGTTAACCCGAATGGCATTACCAGAAACTCATAGTGGCCATATCGAGTTATGAAAGCAGTCTTTGGAATACTCTGCTCTTGCACTTTCAACTGATAATAACTAGATCACAAATCAATTTTGGAGAATACAGCTGCACCCTTCAATTGATCAAACAGATCATCAATGCAAGGCAATGGATATCTGTTCTTTATTGTCACCTTATTCAACTGTCGGTAGTCAATACATAAGCGAAGAGTGCCATCTTTCTTCTTAACAAACAATACTGGCGCTCCCCAAGGTGACACACTAGGGCAGATGAAGCCCTTTTCAAGTAGTTCTTGCAACTGTACCTTCAACTCCTCAACTCTGCTGGTGCCATTCTGTATGGTGTTATGGAGATTGGATCCACACCAGGCAGAACATTAATTTCAAACTACACTTCTCTTTCCGGTGGTAATCTTGGCAATTCATCAGGAAATACATCTTGAAAGTCATATACTGTAGGGATGTCCCTCAATGCTGGACTCCCCACTTGGGTGTCTACCACATGTGCCAAGTATGTTTCACACCCCTTTCTGATCATTTTTCTGGCTAGTGCAGCCGAAATGATGTTTGATTGCCTCTCCCCATGTATTATCACATCACTGTACTGAGGGAGACCAAAAGTGACTGTCTTCACTCTACAGTCAATCATGGCGTGATGCCTGGCTCACCACTCCATGCCCAAGATGATATCATAATCTCTGAAGGGCATTTCAATGAGATCAGACAGAAAAGTGTGTCCTTGGATCACCAAAGAACAATCCCTATACGTTCTATTAACCCTGACCTCTTGTCCTAGCGGACTTGTTACTAGCACTTCAAAGTCCATTTTTGTACATGGAACAACAATGCAATCAATGATGCTAGCACTCACTTAAGAATGGGTAGAACCCGGATCAAATAACACAAACACATCTTGATTAAAAGTTGAGAAGGTACCAGCTACAACATCAGATGTCTCGACCTCTTCTCTCTGTCTCATTGCATAGACTTTAACTGGAGCACTGCCTTGCTCTGATTGATTCACTGTGCCTTAGCTGCCTGCTGGGTTACCTCTAGCCCTGCCTCTACCTTTGCTAGGTGGTTGTGAACCTCTGGTGACAGGGCTCTGAACTGACCCTTCAGCAGTAGTAGGAGGTGGTCCAACTCTACGAGTACTAGTGCAGTCATTGGCAAAGTGTCCTGCGCCTCCACAGTTATAACAGGCTCCAATAGCCTTGTAGCATAACCCACCATGATTTCTTCCACAAGTTTCACATTGGCAGGGAGGGTAGGAACTTCTGGTACTCTGCTGACCAGATAGAGGAGGTTTCTGTCCTGAATATCTTCCCCTACCAAACTTCTTACCACCCCTACTGTGTCCCCCATGGTTCTTCCTCTTTCCAGTAGGACCACTAAAACTCTATTCTACTGACTTCCCCTCTTTCTCTTTTTCTGTCTTCTCTGATTTCTTTTTCTCTGGGGCTGCTTCTAACTCAATTCTTTCTAATTCTAGTGCTTGAGAAATAAGCTCAGAGAAGTTGTTATGTTTGAATCCGACCACTTGTAATCTGATACTGGGCTTCAAGCTGGTTTCAAACCTCTTACATCTTTCCCTGCTGGTAGCAAGTAGACTTACTGCATAATGACTCAGGCGGGAAAATTCCCTTTCATATTCAGCCACTGATCTACTCCCCTGTTTCAAACTTGGGAACTCTTGCAGCTTCTGGTCCACATAAGCATCAGGGACATATTTTTGTCTGAACTCCTGCAGAAAATCATTCCATGTTAGCATTGAAGGTTCTACCAGAATATGGGGAATGGTTTTCCACCAGTCATATGCATCCCCCTGTAGCAGAGATACCGAATATTCAAATTTGAGCTCTTCTGTACAATGTAGCTTCTTGAACACCCTATCCATTCTCTCTAACCACTGTTCTGCCTCTAGAGGATCTACTATTGCCTTGAACTCTGTAGCCCCATATTTCATTAATTTGTCATACTACCTAGTAGAAGACTGTGGTTGTACCACTGGTGTCTGTAGTGGGACTTGAGTAGGCATGTCACTAGCCATTTGTTAGAACATTGCAGCCATCTGTTGAGCGAACTGAGCAGGAAACTGTGGTACTGAGGGGGTTGGTGCGGCTGATCCACTGACATTGTGTAAGGCTGGGGCATCCCTTTGTACCTCAGCCTCTATCGATTGATTGACTGAATGATCACCCTCTTCCATAGTCAATTTGAGGATCTTAGACCTCCTGAACAAATAACACAAGGAGATTTCCTCCCGGAAGTGCGTATTTATAATGTAATGTACTGTATGTATCAAATAACGACATTGAGCAGTTGTACTATAAAGAAAGAATATTCAAATTACAGATGAAAACAGAATTTAAAAACTAGCTCTGATACCACTAAAACATGTCACACCCTACCCCTCTGTAAGGCATAACATGATCCCGTAGTATACCTAATGAATTATCAACTTCGTCTACTGATAACCCATTAAATACACTACAAGGGATTTTAAAACTTTTCTTACTTCTTTTTACAGTGGTGAGAACTATTTACAGGTATTAAAAAATTTTTTTTTTGAACTGAAGTAAAACAGCTAACATATTTGAATTATTAGTAATTTCTGTAAAAATTTTGGCGGAGTGCCATCTGTATTTTGAATAAAACAATTCTTCAAAAACCTGTAAAAAGCACTTCAGATATATCTCTCAATCTCAAACTCTAATATTTAATCAACACAATATGTTTCTCAACTGAAATTCACAATGAATTTTTAGTATTTTCAAAGGCTAAGATAAAAGAAATATATATCAGAATATTTACAAACCAAAATAATTTACAATTTATTTTAGAACTTCAATGTACAATTTTAATTTACAATTGCTCAAAACCAAGAACACTATATACATACAGTGAACATACATTATAATACAAAATATAAAATATGGTATACTCAATATACCCGAGGATCTCTCACTGTAGTACTAGCAGCCTAGTCTGCTGCCCTATCAGTCTGTCTACCTGCGACAGCAATGAAAAGCTATCGCTGAGCCATTGTCTCAGTGGTGCACAACATTAACCCAATGTAACTTTAAATCACAAATCATAAGTCATATAAATAGTGGATACTTAAAACCATAGTTAAATTCAAAAGACAGTGAATGTCAATAAGAATTTAAACTCCATTTCACAATATCACAATAAATATCAATAAATCACACACACACAGTTTAATCATGTTCCAAAGTTCAATTCGTCCCAAAAGCCGATGGCTAGTGAGGAATTCAACTCATCCCAAAAGCCGATGGCTAATGAGGAATAACATAGCCAGCTAGCAATAATATGAGTACTCATTTTATTCATCCTCAACAGGCACACACCTCAACACTTCAGCCAGAGAGGGAATTCAATTCATCCCACTAGACAAGCTAGCGAGGAATTCAATCAATATACATGATAGTTGTGGTTTCAAACCATTTACAATGCTTTTCAATCAATAAGTATCCATCAAATATCATTCAAACAATTTCTCACAGTTTAAAACAATAATACACAAATAGTCATAATTTATTTCAATTGAAAATTCAAAAGAAATAACTGTTGTGCACAAACCTTTGATAACTGTCTCTTGGCCCTGACTCAGTGTTTCCTTCCCCTTCCCTGAGTCTTTGCTAATTGAAACACATAATTTGAAGTGTTTCAGTACTCATTTAAACTGTCTCTAACAATAACGCTTAATACTTAATTCATTAAATTCTATTATTTCCTTAGTCAACCTAAGATGTTGACTCTCAATGCAGTCTAGGTGAATTAGGTTTTAATGTTACCAATATGTCACATTTGTAGCCTTTTAGTATTGGTACATATTACCAAATTCATTTCCAAGTATGTTGCATTTTATTGCAAATTGTCAGATTTCGGTATACTAATTTGACCTAGTCGGATGACCTAGTTCCCTTGGTTTTAGGGTTTTGGTCAAAACTACAAACTTGTAGGTCTATGTCTTATTGCACGCAGGGCAAAATTTCAAGTCATTCTGAGTTGTGTAGAGCAAGTTATGGTCAATTTACCAATGCTGGACAGAATGTACCAAAATGGTAGCTTTAGGTCATTTTTAGGTCACTTTTGGTTCGGCCAGTTTTTGAACCTGAACTTGTGCAAGTTATTTGGCTTGGTTCTGGTCATTTCTGGGCTTTGGTGTCTTCATAAGAATTGTAGATATATGGCTTAACTATTCATGGTAAAACTTTCAGGTCAATTGGACCTGTTTTGAGTGAGTTATGGCCAAAATATTAACTACTGCCCAAATGGTCAATTTTTAGATTTTCAAAGCACTAATCCGGATTTGGTCATTTTTCAAGTCATCTTCTAAGTAGAATTTTGGTAAGCTTCCTTCATAAAAGTTGGCACATTTTGTGCCTAGTTTTACCTCCAATTGGTCTCATACCAATTGGAGTCACACACTTAAGGTTCTAAGTTAAAACACACACTACCCTGCTACACACTCTTCATCACATACCAAAGGACACATTCAACACTTACCAAGTTATACATCCATGCCAATTCTGGTTTGTGCCATAACATAAACACATTTTACTTCACATTTTTGGTCATTTTGGCAGCTTGTAACCACACTCAATATGCACATTATAGTATAGAATTTTCCAAGTCCAATTACAAACAATTTAACCACATAACATAGCTCATTTACATGTCCAAACTCAAACCTTTATACACAAATACATTCTGCCATAACAAGCACCATAATTCAACAATATAATTCCACAAACCAAACCATGAAACAACACATTTTGGTCCACACTTTAAAGTTGCCGATTGCACATATCTTTCAATTAGCTTCCAAGCTTCCAAAATCAAGTTTATTATCACACATACATTTAGTATACATTATCCAATTTATTCCTATACACAAAAACACTTACATCAACACTTTGATCTACCATTTACATGCAAAGATAAACTGCTCTTATTGAAGTTCCATGGCTGCCAAAAATGTACCTCTCCCTTAACTCATCAAACTTCAAAAATCCTTCCACAATTCAACTACCCATAACATCCATTCAAGGTTTAATGAAACAATAATAAAAAAATACATACTTACCACTTTTGAAATTCTTCAAAACCTTCACTAAACTTCTTAAAATTGCTATCTAAGTCTTCCTTGTGATGTGGGGAGCAAGGTTAATGAAGGAACTTAGGGGAAAAATGGCTTAAACAAGCTTGCATGAAGCTTGGGAAAATTCGGCCATGGAGGTTTCCTTTCAAGAGCATTTCGACTGGATTTTGGGAGGTTGAAGAAGATGGATTATTTCTGTCCAAAATATGCTTAGTGGTCCACTTAATGGAGTGAGTGGAGCACTAAGTGAAGATTAAATGTTTATTTATTCTAAAATTTCCAAATTCTACATTTAACTCCTATCTTTTGCTATTTAAACTATGTACCACCAATTTAATTTTTCATGACATTTTCCAAGTGTAACACCATTTATTTTTAATGGACATTTAGGTCAAAAGACAACTCGGGGTGGCAAATAACCACAATGCCCCTGTTCGGGTTGCATTCCTAATTTTTCGGTAACATCGAGTTTTGTCATTTTGTCGATTTCCCGTTTCTCTTTGTACTAACTATTTAATTTTTCTTTGATATTTTTAATGACATTTATACTTCAATAGATATTTATTTAAGTCCTAAAAATATTTTTCAGCGCTCCCCGTGGTCCAGGGCTAGTCTACGGTCCACGCCGCAACATCCCGGTGCGGTCACCCATTGCTAGGGTTCTCGGCTTGTTTAACTTGATTACATTTCATTGCTATTATTTTTCCTTTATTTTTCTTGTATTTTCTTTTCTTGTATTTCATTATTTTATATCTCTTCACCTATATCTAAGTGTAGTTCTAGGCATCCTAGCTGTCCGGACAACACTGGTCACTAGAACAATAGAATGCACTACCGAGCATAGGGGTGTTACATACACAATGAACCAAAACACTAAGTCTATAGATGGGCCCTACCAAAATAAAATGCATACTGCTGAGGTGACTATAGACTTTGGTAGATCTGATTAGCCTCTGTGTAGGCACTATTGTGTCGGCTGCTATGTCTGGTCTCCAGTACCTATGCGAAGGAAAAATCAAGGCGCTAAGTGAATTGCTTAGTGGTGCATAACTTTAAAATAAAATAACTGGATAATTAAAAATAATAATTCTAAGTGGAATTTCATATCTCTAGGTCAATTGTATTTTTATTGCACTTTGGAAATAAATTAATTATCAGTATCTTATCTATTCTTTTATTTCATTCTCAGTCTTTTAAAATCATATCAGTGCTCAAGTAACCTATAACAGACTATAAGACTGGATACACGGGAGTATACTGGTTAGACCTCCATATGTTTACCTCGTATATAACTGTTATGTCAGGCACAAGGCCAGCGGGCAGGCTATCAAAGCCAGAAATAAAATTAAGCTTAATAGCCAATGGGTAGGTATATAACCTGTAGAATAATCATATCAGACATATTTTGTCGATTAATGATTATTCATGTATGCAATACTGCTATTTGTAGTCCCTAATTGATATATCAATTGATCCAACTATATAATTTAAGCTTAGGTTTACTTTGGGCAAGTAAGCATTATTAATTATTTAATAGAATTTTCATGTCAATGTATAGTAGGAAGGTGGATCTCACATATCTATTTCATTTAATTTAGCATGAAGTGACTCATTAGGGATAAGTCCCTACCAAAATATAATTTATTTCAAGAACCTTTCTTTAGGTTCAGTTTTAGTGTCTTGAATTTGCATATCAAATTAAGCAATTTATCACTACTGTTTGGCCACACTTCCTTCATGGAAGTTGTTCCTCTATGTCTTGCCTTTATTTTCCTTTTTGAATCATGTCATTTGGATTTATAGAACTCAAGTTATGGTTAAATAACTATAATTGGTTCAGTTGCAAATTCTGGTTCCTTATCTAGGCAGTTTTGGTATCATATTTTGCCAATTTATTTGGATAGGTTATAGCAATATTTAGGCCTAGTGTTCTTCATAGGATTTGTTGCCCTATGTCTTATTCTTACTCAGAATTTTTATTTGGAGTTTTTCAAGTTTTGTAGTAGGAGATATGATTAGAGGACTATTCTGTAGTCAATGGTCACTTGTGCAAATTTCCAGATTTTATGCACTAACTTGACCTAGCCAGTTGACTTATTTATCTTAATTTTTGAGTTTTGGTCAAAATAGAAATATTGTAGGTGTATATCTTATTGAAATTTTGGCACTGGTTTCAGAGCATTTGGATTTCTATGGACCAAGTTATGGCCTCTTTACCAAAACTAGTCAAGTAGCCTATGTTTAGCAAATCTAGGCAGTTTTGGTTCTAGATAGTTTTGGTAGCCCAAATTGGGCAAATAATTTGGTTTGGTTAATGGCATTTCTAGGCTCTGTGTTCTTCATAAAAGTTGTAGCCCTATGTCTAAGCTTTTCAATGGTATAAATTTCGGGTCATTTGGATCTGTCTAGAGTGAGATATGACCAAATGAATGTATATTCATTTGGTCAATTTTCTAGGTTCACAATTTGGTAATCTGGATTAGGGTAGAATTTAGGTCACTTTTTGGATAGAATTTGGATATGATTTCTTCATGGAAAATGGTGCATTTTAGGTCTACTTTTATCTTCAATTAGCCTCATACCAATTGGAGCCACACAAATTCGGTTATGGCTCAAAATATTCATCGAATTCAATAATTACTCAACCTGCAAAGAAATTGCACTTCCAATTTTCATTTCTCCAACTCCTAAACTCTACATTGACATTCATGGCACTTCTAACATCATTAATTCATCTCAATACAATCAAATTTCAGTAATTACATTAAGTCTCCTGTAACATCCCTCACTCGTCTACAGTGTAGCCGAGTAAGGTGTGCCACACGGAGTGCCGGAGCACCTGATCTTATCTTATTTCGTTTCAGTTCTTGATTTATTTATTCAAATCTTAATATAAGGTTTAGGCATTAACGTTGTTTATTAAAATTTGACTAATGTGGTAAATATGATATGATTTCAATAATCATAATCACACTCAGCTCTTATTTTTAAATTCTCAATTTCATCAATGTACATAATTTGCAACTAATTACATAAAATCATAGTCTACATGTTATACTGTTTAATTAATCACAGACTTATTCAATACAAATTCTTAATTTGAATTACAACATAAGAAATAATTAAAATATACAAAACACATTATATGCTTAATGTGAGCCCTATCTACATGCATTACTGAGGAGGTGACAACCTTGAACTCTAACACTTTTACAGATGTGGACTCCAAAAATCTCAGTCGAAGTACCTGCACGACGAAAATAATTCCATCGCGCTATGCATTTCTGCTTAGTGGTGCAATAGTATAACAAGAAATAATATATACAAATAAAGAAAGAAATAAATCATAATTCGGATACTCAGGAATCAATTTAATTTGGTATGGTATTTATAGTGTCAACTATCTTATATACTAGTTTGTTCATCTACGGTTTTGCAAATTGTGTTTTTGTAATGTTTCTATTACTAATCTCTTTTACTCATTTCATTCAATACTTAATTTAATTTTACTAAAATTTCATTATACTTAACTGCCTGAATTGAATAATGTTTTAATTGACTGCCCGTGTAGCCTACACATCGACCAGACTGGATAAACGGATATAGCACTAGGTACTTAGTACCTGGAGCCATCACAACAATGGTCACAAAGTATCTCCCGGTGTGCAAATAGTGGATAAAATAGCACTGGGTACCTAGTACCTCGGGCCGTCACACCATCGGTCACAAAGTATCTCCTAGTGTGCAAACAGTGTGGCTAAAAAGACATATAATCAGTCAGTAAGGCAATAAGCTGAGTATCATAACATAATCCGTATAGCCATAAGCTATTAAAATCATAGTGTGGCATAATGAGCAATAAAACATAGTGTGGCGTGAAGCCATTTACAATACAGCTGTCAGAACCCTGTTGGCATACCAACCAATCCAAACTAGTCAACTAGGAAAACTAGGGCATATTACAAGATTACATATTTAATTCTTTATTTTTAGGGTTTATACATTATTATGCCTTTCACTGGTCAACGAACATGTTGACCTTTTTATACATCATGGATAAGTTGATTCTCGTATCAACATGTCACAATTTGCATTTCAATATGATGCTAATATAGTACATTGTACATTTCTCATAAGTTGGCATTTATTGCCAATTTATTTCTAGGCTTTATTATATATTATTGTTAATTTTTCAGTTTTAGTATGCTAGATTGATCTAGCTAAATGTCCTTCTTCCCTTTGCTTGCATAGACCAAGATATGGTCATTTTACTAAAGATGGATAGTTTGCATTTTTAATGCAAAGTTAGGTCATTTTTAGGTCAAACTCAATTCTGGCAGATTTAGTACCCTAACTTGGGCAAGCAATTTGACTTGGTTCTAGTCATTTCTAGGCTTTGATGTCTTCATAAGAGTTATAGTTCTATGTCTAATATTTCCATTGATATAAATTTCAAGTCATTTGGACTTGTTTTGAATGAGTTATGGTCAAATAAGTGACTACTATTCATATGGTCAAATTCTGGGTTGCAATGGTTCTAGATAGTTTTGATACCTCAAATTGTGCAAGAAATTTGACTTAGTAAATGGCATTTCTGGGTTCTGTGATCTTCACCAAAGTCGTAGCCCTATGTCTAAGCTTTCCGTCGATATAAATTTCAGGTCATTTGGTGTGACACCCCTTACCCGACTACAGTGTAGCCGAGCAAGTTATGCCACTCAGTGTGCCGAGCACTCTATTTTATCTTAATTCATTTTTATTCTTCCTTTTGAATATAACTTGTGAAATATAATTTATTTAAGCCATTTATCGAAATTGTAATTTATTTAAGGTTTCGAAAATTTTAAAGAAAATCCGGCGGAGTAACGGCTAAAAATGGAGAAAACAGTTCTTCGGAACCTGTGAAAAACACTTCCAATATTCATATATTCGTATTCAATTACTCTCAAACTCCAATAATCATCATCTCAACATTTGTCAACCATTCATTTCTCAATTTCAATTTTCAATCATTCATCTCATTTGATAGTTATGTAACAATCACAGATCAATATTCACTTTTTCATTTACAAACACAAATTTGCATTATTTACATGAAAATCAAAATACATTACATAAGTTTCATTACATATGAGAAAATCAAAATTTATTACAGAATGTCAAAATGACACCTAGTGTCCTACCAATGCACTGCAGAAGTTGAGGTGACACGGACACTATGCGAATCGTGAACGGCCTTGCAATCGTGGTCTCTGGGCCCTCTGTCCAAATCTTGGCACCTACGCGTTGCAAAAGCGACGCGCTAAGCATAAAGCTTAGTGGTGCCAATAATACAAGAAAATATAATATGCAAATAAAAATAATAATTTTCTTGCTATTGTGTTCATAAGAAATGAATAATTACTAACTTATTGTGTAGTCGAGGCTAATCATGTTTCATGATATTAACTTCTTCATGCATTTCGTTAATTATTTTCTTCATGATATTGAGCTTCTTTGTATTTTTGTAATCATTCCTGATACTTAATTTTCGTATTTTCTTTAATAATCAGTTCAATCACAGTTATACTTTTCCATGCCCAAGTAACCTATCTTTGGATGACTGGATCGATAACGGTCGTTGGCCTTTGGACACCGGTGCCTCGGGCCGTCATACCATGGGACGCGGAAGGTCAACCACGTATGCAGTCAGTATGGCTAAAAAGCCATGATAACACACAATCGGGCATAAAAGCCATGAATACAGGCATAAAGCCATGAATACGGGCATAAAGCCATGAATACAGGCATAAAGCCTTTCGCAGTACTGCTAAAAGAATACCCTATTGGCATGCCAATCTATCCAATCTGACACATGTGTCTAGGCAATACATGGGCACATAGTACCATTAAGAGTTTATTATTTCATGATAAATTTCAATTATAATTCATACATTCATTTGATCATTTATATGATCACAATTCACATCAATTATCCTTTTATACCATTGTACTCAAAATACTTCTCCTCTCTACAATAATGAGAACTAATGTCTCATTCATAAATTAATATGGTTCATTTATTCATTCATTATGTGATTTATATTGATCACAATTCTAAACAATGGTTCACATGTACCATTGTATTCAAAACATTCTTCCTTTCTCTTATAACTAGAACTAATGTTTCATTTATATTTTTATGTGATTCATTTATTCATTACAATATTTATATGAATTCATAACTCATACAAGGTGTTATTACCTTATTTGTAATGGAAACATAAACCCTAATCTAAACCTCATCCTATTTATACTCAACAATCCATTTAGTTAAATTTCATTTCATACATTCCTTTCTCATTTATACATTCAAAAATCTACTTATGTAATTACAAATTTTTATATTTCAAGTTGAATTATTAATATTTTATGAATTCCATTTGTGATGGGCATATAAGCCCTAACTATTTATTCACATCAATTAGGTGACTTATTTTTCATGTTTCGAGTAATCCATGAATATTTGATGGATTTCAATTTATGGTCTTAATTTCCTTTTAATAATTTTGACTAAGATACATAGTCCACATTTGTCATACAATTCTAAGCATTTAAGCTTAGAATTGGTTCTAGGTCTTCATCTTAGTTTGCTAATCATTTTGATTACTATTCACCTTACTAGTCAACCAAAATGTTGACTTTTTCATACTTAAGGAATATGTTAATTCTAATTACACCAAGAGCCCACATTTTGAGTTTTACATTTGCTAGTATTAATTGCCAATTGCAATTTAAAGTCCCCTAGATGCATTTCTAATTTCAAATTTTGAATTTCAAGTTTTGGTGTCACTATTCACCTCATTGGTCAACAAAAATATTGACTTTTGGATAGAAAATAGGTATATTAGTTTTGACACTCCCAACATACCACATTTTGCATTTAAAATTTGTTGGAATTAACTCCTAAATCCATTTCCAACCCTAAAACCTAAAGAGCAGAATTTTCAGTTTTTGTGACCCAACTTTACTGTTCCATTGGGCCCTGTTGCAGTGGGAATTTGAGGAAATGGTAAACATGAAAGTTGTTCCTTATTTTGTCTAGTTGAATTTCGTTTTTAGAATCACTCCATTTGGAGTTTTGTAGCTCCAGATATGGTCCAAAAACCACAGCTGGCCGGATTGGAAAAACTGCAGAATTACCAAATCTACAGTAACATGAACAGTGACTGTGACTGCCATTTGGGTTAGGTTCTGGTCATAATTTGGGGTAGGTTTCTTCATGAAAGTTGTTTGTCTATGTCTTATCTTGTTGCTGTAAACATTTCAGGTCAATTGACCATTTCTACAGTGAGTTATGGCCAAATGAACAGTTACTGTTCATTTGGTCATTCTGCAGAATTGGCTTGCAGGGTACCCGGATTGGGGCCAACTTTTGGTCCACTTGCTTTGGTCTTTTGGGCATGGTTTCTTCAGAAAAAATGTACCATTATAAGTCTAGTTTCATGTCCAATTGGCCAAACACCAATTGAACCTACACAGCCAAAGTTATGGCTGTCCAAGTTGGCTGGAATCACAGCCTCATTGCTGCTGTCATTAGGCAGCCTACCAATTGGGTTTGTAACACTTTAGTTCACTTCAAATTATGATTAACTTGCCTCAAATGGTCACTAATTGACCATTAGAATGTCCATTAATCATTTCATAAGCCAAAACCAAATTTCACTCCTCAAAACCCTAATTCAACAATTCAAAACCATGTATAATCATTTCATTTATGAATTCACTTATAAGTTACACTTTAAGGGCAGCCATACTTGCATATTAGATTCCCAAAAATTATCACCATATCACCTTAACCTTGGCTGCCCAAAATTTAGGGTTAGCATACCAATGTCTTTTATCAAAATTTCTTTGTCATTTAATCACCTATATAGCTCTTAAACATGAAATTGAAGTGAGATTTAAAGTTTAGGGCACTAACCTTATTAAAGCTCCCACTTGAGCTTGTCAATCTTTAAAATTTCTTCCTCTAATGGCTGTCTAAACATGATTTAGGGTGTGAGGATAAATTTTTGTGAAGTGAGGATGAGGTTTTATGGTGTAAAGGGTGAGGTTTTAGCAAGAAAAAGAGAAAGTTTTAATGGAGATTGTGAGGGAAATAAGGGCTGCCGGAAATGGAAGAAGATGAGCAGAAAAATTTCTCAAATTTGAACTCATTTTTGACCTTTTTTAATTGGTTTAAGAGTGCTTGTTGAAATTTAATTGGTTGAGAGAAAGTAAATGACATCATGTGATGTCATTATCCTTAATTTCCACTATTTTTCTTTTCTTTTCTTTTCTACCACATTTAAATTTAATTTTTAGCAATATTTATTCATATTTTGAGTCATAATAATTATTTACTTAACTGGACAAGTCGGCCAAAAATCACCTCTGAAGGCGAAATGACCAAAATGCCCTCCATTTGGCTTAACGGGTCAAAATTGTCTGTACCGATTGAAAAATTTTTCTAAGTATTTTCTTGGCATTCTAATGCCATAGGAACCTCAATAACCCTTCTCTGGAGTCCCAAAAATTATTTTATGAATTTTTCCCCGGGTCTAGGGCTCCTCGTTGCAAGAACCGCAACTTCCCTCTGGGTTACCCATCGCTTGGGCACCGACTCACTTGACTTGGTTGTATTTTATTTCTAAAATTTTTACTAAATTTTTCTTATTAATATTTGAGTTAATTATGGTTCCTTACTCTAGTCTAATTATTTTTCTAGACGTTCTAACTGTCCGGACCGACACCGGTCACCGAAACAGTAGAATGTACGTAATTGCTATAGTGAGGGTGTTACATTTGGAGCTGTGTAGTCCAAGATATGGTCATTTTACTATGGCTGGTCAAGTTGCACTTATATTGCACAATTAAATCATTTTTAAGTCAAAGTCAATTCGGTCAGTTTTTGTAACCCAACTTAGGCAATCAATTTGACTTGCTTAATGACATTTCTGGGCTTGGTGGTCTCTACCAAAGTTGTAGCCCTATGCCTAAGCTTTCCAATGATATAAATTTCAGGTCATTTGGACCTGTTTTGAGTGAGTTATGGCCAAAAAACTGGCTACTATTCATATGGTCAAAAATTTTAGATTTCAAGTTACCAATTCGGATTAGGTCACTAAATTGGTCATTTTCTGGATAGAATTTTAGCAACATTTCTATATAAAAGTTGACCTATTTTATGTCTAGTTTTTCCTCCAATTAGCCTCATATCAATTGGGATCACAATTTTGCACTTATAGCTCAATTTATCTACTGCCAACAATAATACAACCTGCACATGAAAAGTACACTTCCAATTTGGCAATTCTCCTCCTCCCAATACTATAATATTGCATTCATGGCACTTCTATCCCATTCATCACAACTCAATTATGTCAATTTGGGCAGAATACACAAGTGTTCAATACACATATTACTACCCTAATTCTCTAAATTAAATTCAACACAATATATACATGTATTCACTTAATTTTTACTACATAAAATTCCATCACTACTTCACATATATTGCCCTTAAACCATAATTACCATAATTCATCAATTTAATTCATGAAATCAAGCACCAATCCATGCACTTCAAGGCTGCCAAAAATGGCAGTTTGCTAAGGTCTCCAAATTTCTTTCCAAAACCCCTAAATTCAATACTTACTTACACATACATGGGAATTAATTGGCTAGCACTTCAATTTAACTCAATCAACACTAATTTCCATCAATTTAATGTAAGAAAAATTCAAAAAACATGAGCTCCTATGGCTGCCGAAATTTGTACACATCAATAATGTGACACCCCTTACCCATCTAAAGTGTAGCCGAGTAAGATATGCCACACAGTGTACCGGAACATCTTATTTTATCTCAATTATTTTTATCCTTCCTTAATTTATTTCTTTATGGTAATGAAATGCAATTTGTGAAATTTGACTCATTTAAGTCATTTATTAAAATTACAAATTCATTTGAGGTTCCGAAAATTTTATAGAAAATCTAGCAAAGTACCAGCTAAAAATGGAGAAAACAGTTCTTCAGAACCTATGAAAAACACTTCCTATACATTTTCAATCATTCTCAAACTCCATTATATTAACAAAATCTCAATATTTCTCAACCATTTCTCAAAAATTCTTCTATTTGTCATTCATTCATTTCACATGATAATCATGTATAAATCATAAATAAATACTCAATTGTCATTTATAAACACAAATTACAAATATTTACATTAATACCAAAATATATTACATGAGTCTCAACTATACATGAGAAAATAAAAGTTTAATTACAAAATACCCAAATGGGACCTAGTGTCCTACCAATGCAAGGAAGTCTGTGAGGTGACATGGATACTATGCAGAACTATGGATGGCCTCACCCAGTCTGTGGTCTACTGGGCTCTCTGTTAGTCTCTCCAGAACCTACGAGTGGCAAAAAGTAATGCGCTAAGCAATAATGCTTAGTGGTGCCAATAATAAGATAAAAAGAACTAAAGGAAAATAAATATGCAGTGTATACATTGATGTCTCATGCAGACAAAATTTTTTTATAATTATTTGTAATCTATTTATTTGGCACTTATTATATCAATTATTTCATTAAATTTATCAACTTCCATTTTTGGTTGCCCAAGTAACCTATTCTGGATGACTAAACTGGATAAATAGGTAAACTAGCACTGGGTACCAAGTACCTCAAGCCGTCACACCATCAGTCACGTATGTATCTCCCGGTGTGCAACAGAACAGCTAATAAGCTGTAATAAACATTGTGCACAAGGCCAAGCATCACACTGATATCAGACTGGCTAAAAGCCATAAAATCACAGAATGGCATAATGCCATGTGCAGTACTGCTAACCGAACCCTATTGGCATGCCAACCTATTCAAACCAATCTTACTAGAAGTACTAGGGCATATTACAAAGTTATTAATTGAATTTTCATGTTTTACATGTAAGGTTACTATTCATTTTACTATTTAGGTCAAATTATTGACTTTCCAATGCATAATAGTTACATGAGTCCTAATCACATAAATTTACCACATTTTGGTTCCCAAAAGTGTTAGCATTAGTTGCCAATCCATACTTCTAACCAATGGAGAATAAATCAAAATTTCAATTTCTGGGAGCTAGAGTTCACTGTTCCTTTAGGCCATTCTACAGTGAGAATTTGGCCAAGTGTTCTCAATCAAAGTTGTTCTTTATTATGTCTAGTTACATTTCACTTTTTAAATCACCCCATTTGGAGTTTTCTAGCTCAAGTTATGGCTATTTCACCATAACTGGTCGGATTGCCTTTACCTAGAATTTCTGGGCAATTTTTGGTTCTGCTAAATTTTGTAATCCAATTTTGGCTAGCAATTTCATTTAGTTAAGTCCAGAATTTGAATTTGTGTCCTACATGAAAGTTGTTCTAAATTGCCTCAGCTTTCCATTGATATAAATTTCAAGTCAATTGGAACTTTCTACACTGAGTTATGACCAAATGAATGAACACTGTTTATTTGGTCATTTTGCCCAGGCAGAATGTAAGTTACCCGGATTTGGTCAATTTTTAGGGTATCCTAAGTTTAGTTTATGGATAGGGTTCCTTCATCAAAGTTGTGCCATTATGTATCTAATTTCATGTCCAATTGGCCTTGCACCAATTGAATCTACACAACCCAAGTTATAGCTGCCCAAACATGCTGGACTCACATCCAGAACTGCAGGGCACTCAAGGCAGCCTACCCTTTACAACATTTAATGACTCAATTCACTTCATATTAAGTTTAAAACTTACCAAATGGTCACTAACTGACCATTAAAATGTTTCCTAACTGACCATTAAAATGTTCCTACACCATTATAGGAGCAAAACTCCAATTTGCTCAAAACCCTAAGTTCTCAATTTCTCTAATCTTGCATTATACATACAACTAAAATTTTTATCTCACTTATATATATCAAGGGATATCCCTACATCATTTTACATCCATTAAAAGCCATCAAACTCATGGAAGTTCATGGCTGCTGAAATTTAAAGAAACCCTAACATGTATAGTTTGCTTTAAATTTTTTTCAATTCATTACTTAATTTGTTATTCTAACAAGAAATAAAGATGTGAGAGAGAAAAATAAGGCACTAACCTTGTCGGAGCTAACTCCCAAGCTTGCAAAACCTTCCTTTTCCTTCTTCTTTTTGCTACCTAGTGGCGATTTAAGGTGCAAGGAAGAGTTTTAGTGAAGGGATTGAGTGGGTTTATGGTGAAACTAAGTGGGATGTGAAGCTTGATGGAGCTTTAATGGAGGTTTGGGTTAAGGGGAGGAGTTCGGTTGGTTTGAGAAGAAGATGAGGCTGCTGACTTTTTTTGTTTTTTGGTTTTTATCTCATTTTTTATTTCATTTTTATCCCTTTAGTTAATTTATTAAATTGTGATTGGGTGGAGATTTTAGTTACATCATGCTTATGTCATAAATATGACTTTTATTTTATTTTTCTTTTCTTTTCTTTTCTCCTAATTTTTAATTAAATTTTTAGCAATATTTATTCATATTTTATGTCATAATAATTATTTACTTAACTAGACAAGTAGGCCAAAAATCATCTCTGAAGACGAAATGACTAAAATGCCCTTCATTTTGCTTAATAGACTAAAATTGTCTGTATCGATCTAAAATTTTTCTAAGCCTTTTCTTGGCATTCTAATGCCGTAGAAACCTTAATGACTCTTCTTTGGAGTCCCAAAAATTATTTCATGAATTTTCCCCTGCGTTTAGGGCTCCTAGCTGTGAGGACCACAACTTCCCACTGGATTACCCATCTCTAGGGCACCGGCTCATTTAACTTGGTTGTATTTTATTTCTAAATTTTTTTTTTAATTTTTCTTATTATTATTTGAGTTAATTATGGCTTCTCACTTTAGTCTGAATATTTTTCCATACGTTCTAGCTGTCCAGACTGACATCGGTCACCTGAACAGTAGAATGTACGGAATTGCTACAGTGAGGGTGTTACAACTCTTCTCCTCTAATTTAAATTTCGTCCTCGAAATTTACCTGATACAAACAGTTGAGGGAACTGTTACCTCATCATCTCTTCACTTTCCCAAGTTGCCTCATAGGTGTTGTGGTGCCTCCAAAGTACTTTCACCAGTGGAATCTGCTTGTTCCTCAACTCCTTTACTTCTCGAGCCAGGATCCGTATGGGTTCTTCTTCATATGTCAAATCCAGTTGTACTTTAATTTCTTCCATGGAGATGACATGTGAAGGATCTGATCGGTATCTTCTTAGCATAGATACGTGGAAAACATTATGGATCTTGTCCAGCTCTGGTGGCAAAGCTAGCCTGTAGGCCACTGGACCCACACGTTCAATGACTTCATATGGGCCAATAAACCCACAGCTTAACTTACCTTTTCTTCCAAACCTTAGTACCTTCTTCTATGGTGGCACTTTGAGGAACACTTTGTCGCTAACTACATATTCTATTTCTTTTCTCTTCAGGTCGGCATAGGATTTTTGTCTATCAGAGGCAACCTTCAAATTAGCTTTGATTAACTTTACTTTCTCCTCATTCTGTTTCACCAGGTCTGGCCCTACTAGTTTATCTTTGCCCAATTCAATCCAACACACTGGGATTCTACATTCCTCCCATACAATGCTTCATACAGGGCCATTTGGATGCTAGCTTGGTAGCTATTGTTGTATGCAAATTTTGCCAATGGGAGGTATCTATCCCAACTTCCCTCAAACTCGATGACACAACTCTCCAGCATATCCTCAAGGACCTAACATATATTTCATATTATTATTATCATTTCAGTTCAATATTTGTATTAATTCAATTGGTTTCAATGTTTATCTAGATTACTCTTTCTGATTGCCTATCCATCTGAGGATGGAAAGCTATGCTAAAGTGGAGTTGTGTACCCAAGGATTCATGTAACTTCTTCTAAAATCTAGATGTAAACCTTGGGTCTCGATCAGATATGATAGAAAGTGGAATTCCATGCAGTCTAACTATCTCACTGATATACAATTCTGCTAACTTCTCCAGTGAGTAGTCAGTCTTAACTGGCAGAAAGTGTGCTAACTTCGTCAATCTATCTACTATCACCCATACTACATCATGTTTTTTCTGGGTGAGAGGTAGACCACTAACAAAATCCATGGTGACCTGATCCCATTTCCATTCAGGTATGCGTATAGGCTATAGCAAATCCGAAGGAACTTGATGTTCTGCCTTAACTTGCTGACATGTCAAGCATTTAGTCACATAGTCAGCTATGTCTTTCTTCATACCAGGCCACCAATAATGAAGCTTTAGATCATGATACATTTTTGTACTTCCTAGGTGCATAGCATAAACACTGGTGTGTGCCTCTTTTAGAATACTGGCTTTCAATTCCCCATCATCTGGTACACACACTATTTCTTTGTAGTATAGATACCCATCTACTTTCACCTCATAGTCAGTTGCCTTCCCTTTTGAGATTTTACTCATAGTAGTCATTAACTTCTTATCTACCTTCTACCCATCTAAAATCTGCTATAGCAGATTTGGCCTCACTTGCAACTCAGCGAAAATAGCTCCATCTTGAGCCAAGGATAGACGGGCATCCAATGATCTCAAAGCTGTGATAGATTTTCAGCTCAAAGCATCAGCAACTACATTTGCCTTCCCAGGATGGTAGTCAATCACACAGTCATAGTCCTTCAGGAACTCAATCCATCGCCTCTGTCTAAGGTTGAGCTCCTTCTGGGTTGGCAAATATTTCAGACTTTTGTGGTCTGTGTAAATATAACACTTTTCCCCATACAAGTAGCTATTCTGTGACATCCCTTACCCGTCTACAGTGTAGCTGAGTAAGATATGCCACACAATGTACCAGAACACCTTATTTTATCTCAATTATTTTTATCCTTAATTTGTTTCTTTATGGTAATGAAATGCAATTTGTGAAATTTGACTCACTTAAGTCATTTATTGAAATTTTAAATTCATTTGAGGTTCCGAAAATTTTATAGAAAATTCAGCAGAGTACCGGCTAAAAATAGAGAAAATAGTTCTTCGAAACTGTGAAAAATACTTCTTATACATTTTCAATCATTTTCAAACTCCATTATATCAACAAAATCTCAATATTTCTCAACTATTTCTCAAAAATTCTTCTATTTGTTATTCATTCATTTCACATGATAATCATGTACAAATCATAAATAAATACTCAATTTTCTTTTATAAACACAAATTACAAATATTTACATTAATACTAAAATATATTACATGAGTCTCAACTATACATGAGAAAATAAAAGTTTAATTACAAAATACACAAATGGGACCTAGTGTCTTACCAATGCAAGGAAGTTTGTGAGGTGACACGGACACTATGCAGAACTATGGATGGCCTCACCCAATCTATGGTCTACTGGTGTGACACCCCTTACCCGACTACAGTGTAGCCGAGCAAGTTATGCCACTCAGTGTGCCGAGCACTCTATTTTATCTTAATTCATTTTTATTCTTTCTTTTGAATATAACTTGTGAAATATAATTTATTTAAGCCATTTATCGAAATTATAATTTATTTAAGGTTCCGAAAATTTAAAGAAAATCCGGCGGAGTACCGGCTAAAAATGGAGAAAATAGTTCTTTGGAACCTGTGAAAAACACTTCCAATATTCATATATTCGTATTCAATTACTCTCAAACTCCAATAATCATCATCTCAACATTTGTCAACCATTCATTTCTCAATTTCAATTTTCAATCATTCATCTCATTTAATAGTCATGTAACAATCACAGATCAATATTCACTTTTCCATTTACAAACACAAATTTGCATTATTTACATGAAAATCAAAATACATTACATAAGTTTCATTACATATGAGAAAATCAAAATTTATTACAGAATGCCAAAATGACACCTAGTGTCCTACCAATGCACTGCAGAAGTTGAGGTGACACAGACACTATGCAGAACTGTGAACTGCCTTACCGAATCTGTGGTCTACTTGGCCCTCTGTCCAAATCTTCAGTACCTACGCGTTGCAAAAGCGACGCGCTAAGCATAAAGCTTAGCGATGCCAATAATACAAGAAAATACAATATGCAAATAAAAATAATAATTTCCTTGCTATTGTGTTCATAAGAAATGAATAATTACTAACTTATTGTTTAGTCGAGGGCTAATCATGTTTCATGATATTAACTTCTTCATGCATTTCGTTAATTATTTTCTTCATGATATTGAGCTTCTTTGTATTTTTGTAATCATTTCTGATACTTAATTTTCGTATTTTCTTTAATAATCAGTTCAATCACAGTTATACTTTTCCATGCCTAAGTAACCTATCTTTGACGATCGGATCGATAACGAGTCGTTGGCACTGGACACCGCGGTGCCTCGGGCCGTCATACCATGGGACGCAGAACGTCAACCATGTATGCAGTCAGTATGGCTAAAGAGCCATGATATCACATAATCGGCATAAAAGCCATGGATACGGGCAAAAAGCCATGAATACAGGCATAAAGCCTTTCCTTTCGCAGTACTGCTAAAACAATACCCTATTGGCATGCTAACCTATCCAAACCAATCACATTAGGCCTACTAGGGCATTTTGCACTTTTAAGTTTCACAATTTTTGAATTTCAAGTTTTCATGTCACTATTCATTTCATTAGTCAACTAAAATGTTGATTTTTGCATAAACAATAGGTACATTGGTTTTAGTACTCCCAACATACCACATTTTGTATTCAAAACTTGTTGGTTTTGGTCACTTTCTCAAAGCTTAGGTCATTTTGGCAAAATTGCCAATTTTTTGTTTTGATATCACTATTCACCTCATTGGTCAACAAAAATGTTGACTTTTGGATAGAAAATAGGTGTATTGGTTTTAACACCCAAAACATACCACATTTTGTATTTAAAACTTGTTGTTATTGGTTGCCAATACTGTAACACCCTCCCGGTAACCACTCCGTACATCCTACTGTTCCGGTGACCGGTGTCGGTCCGGACAGCTAGAATGTCCGGAAAAATATTTAAACTAAAGTCAGGAACCATAATTAACTCAAATATTAATAAGAAACACTTAGTAAAAATTTTAGAAATAAAATACAACCAAGTAAAACGAGCCGGTGCCCAAGCGATGGGTAATCGGAGGGAAATTGCGGTTCTCACAACGAGGAGCCCGAGACCCGGGGGTAAAATTGTAAAATAATTTTTGGGACTCCAGAAAAGGGTTATTGAGGTTCCCATGGCATTAGAATGCCAAGAAAATACCTAGAAAAAATTTTCAATCGGTACAGACAATTTTGACCCGTTCAGCTAAACAGAGGGCATTTTGGTCATTTCGCCTTCAGAGGTGATTTTTGGCCGACTTGTCCAGTTGAGTAAATAATTATTATGACATAAAATATGAAGAAATATTGCTAAAAATTAAATTGAAATTGAGTAGTGGAGGAAAGAAAAGAAATTGAGGAAAAAGGGTTATTTATGACATCATGGTGATGTCATTTATAATTACCAACCAATCACAATTAAGCCCTTATTTGACTAACTAATAAAGAGACAAATTGAAGACTAAATTCATCAAAGATCCAGCAGCCATCTCCTTCCCCAAAACCAGCCAAAAACGTAGAGAGAGAAAAGAGAGGGTTTCCACCATAGTTTAAGCTTCCAAGCTTTGAAACCTTGCTTATCTTGCACCAAAAACCCTAGATCCCTTCAATAAAAATTACCCCCACACCTTGTTGGAGTGTTTGGAAGCCAAGAAAAGCCAAGAAAGTGAAGGAATTGCTTGGGAAAAATCTGCCCTAATCAAGGTTAGTGCATTAGACACTTAAAACTTCTTATTTTCATGAATTGTAACTTGTATTGAGTGAGAATTGCAACTAAAATGAACAAGAATTATGTGTATATATACTATGAATTTTTGGCAGCCCTTGTGAAGGAATTATTTTGATTGTTTTGATGGACTTAAGGTGGGCTATAGACCAAGTTTAAACCATGTGTGCATGTGATTGTTGAAGGAGCTAGTATTTAAGGTGTTGTGAAAACCTATAATGGAACTAGGGTTTTGAAGATTGAAAAATTGACTTGGCTTAGGAAATTGTTAGAGCACATTTTAATGGTCAATTAGTGACCATTTTAGGTAATTTGACCAACAAATGGACTGAAAAATAGGGTTCCAAAATGAGGTTGCAGGCTGCCCTAGGACAGCAGCATAGGGACTAAAAATTCAGTCCCTTTGTACTACCATAACTTGGGCTGTGTTAGTCCAATTGAAGTTTGGCCAATTGGACATGAAACTAGGCTTATAATGGCACATTTTTGCTGAAGAAACCATGCCCAAAAGGCCAAAGCAAGAGGACCAAAACTTGGCCCCAATCCGGATACCCTGCAGCTGGTTCTGCAGAATTGACTAAATGAACAGTAACTGTTCATTTGGCCATAACTCATTGTAGATTTGGTCAATTGACCTGAAAGTTTTACAGCAACAAGTTAAGACATAGAAAAACAACTTTCATGAAGGAACCTACCCCAAATTATGGCCAGAACCCATCTAACCAAGTGACTCTAGTTACTGTTCATGCACTGTAGATATGGTAATTTTCTGCAGAATGCACATTCGGCCAGCTTGGGTCTTTGGACCATATCTAGAGCTACAAAACTCCAAATAGAGTGATTCAAAAAAGGAAATTCCACTAGACAAAATAAGGAACAACTTTCATGTTTTACATTTCTTCAAATTCCTACAGTAACAGTGTCCAATGGAACAGTGAAGTTGACTCACCAAAACTGAAAATTCTGCTTGTGTTGAGTTACACTTTGGAATGGTATTAACACTTAATGCCAACAAGTTTTAAACACCAAATGTGGTATGTTGGGAGTGCCAAAGTCAATGTACACATTTTTATTCTAAAAGTCAACATTTTTGTTGACCAATGATGAATAGTGATACCAAAAATTTGAAATTCACAAATTGAAGAATTTAAAAGTTTCAAATGCCCTAGTATACCTAACAAGATTGGTTTGGATAGTTTGGCATGCCAATAGGGTTCAGTTAGCAGTACTGCACATGGCAAAAATGTCATTCTTTGATTTCATGGCTTTTAGCCATTCTGACTTTGCATTGAGACTTGGCCTTGTGCCTGAGATTATTCTGACTTGGTAGTGCATTACCTGCACGGGTGTTGCATATGCGACCGATGGTGTGACGGCCCGAGGTACTAGATACCCAGTGCCAGTTTACCCGTTATCCAGTCCAGTCGTCTAGTGTAGGTTACTTGGGCAACCAAATGAATGAAAATGAGCAATGTAGAAGAAATAAATGAATGGATATACAAATACATGACAAACAAAACATGTACATGCAATACATATTTATATCTGTTATTTCTTGTTATTTTATTATTGCACCACTAAGCATTATTGCTTAGCGCGTTGCTTTTGCCACGCGTAGGTACTGGAGATCCTGATCGTGAGCCCAGTAGACCACAGACTGGGTGAGTCCATCCTGCAGTTCTGCGCAGTGTCCGTGTCACCTCACTACCTGCAGTGCATTGGTAGGGCACTAAGTGTCATTTTGATATTTTGTAGCAGATTTTTACTTTTTTTTTCATATGTATTTGAACTCATGTAATATATTTTGATGTCCATGTAAATAATGAAAGTTATGACTATGAATGCAAAAATTTGAGCATGTGTTTGTCGCTTGTATATGAGAAATGGATGTTATGAAATGAAAAGATTATTGAGAATTTGCTATTGAGAAATATTGTTGAGATTTTGGATGTTGGAGTTTGAGATGATGGAATAAAAATATTGGAAGTGTTTTTAACAGGTTCCGAAGAACGGTTTTCTCCATTTTTAGCCGGTACTCCGCCGGATTTTCTTTAAAATTTTCGGAACCTTAAATGAATGATACTTTTGATAAATGGTTTAAATAAATTGTATTTCATAAATTATATGCAAAAGCATGATATAAAATTAATTGAGGAACATTAGAGTGTGCCGGTACACCGTGTGGCATTACTTACTCGGGTATATTATACACGGGTAAGGGGCGTCACATTTAGTGGTATCAGAGCACGGTTTAGGCATTTCTAGGCCTAGATTGAGTCCATACCATGCATTGCATTTGTAAGAGTCGAGGTGACACTAACACAGACCTGTTTATCTTTCTTATTTTGAATAGGATATGGATCCTTCATCTCAGAGAGCCATTGAGGAGGAAGTGGAGAGTCATGCTCCACCTGCAGCAGCTGAGACTGGGGGCATGAGAGAATATTCTCCGCCAGCTCCAGCAGAGCCTGCTCAGCCTCCACAGGCCATGTTCCAACAAATGGCCGACTTCTTTAGACAAATGGCCGGGGTAATGCCAGCACCACCACCACCACCACCAGCTCCACAGCAGAAATCACACCTGGAAAGGCTAAGGAAGTTTGGAGCTGTGGACTTCTATGGCAAGAGAGAAGATGACTCTGTTGCAGTGTAACACCCTCTCGGTAGCAACTCCGTACATTCTACTGTTCTGGTGACCGGTGTCGGTTTGGACAGCTAGAACGTCCGGAAAAATATTTAAACTAAAGTCAGGAACCATAATTAACTCAAATATTAATAAGAAAAATTTAGGAAAAATTTTTGAAATAAAATACAATCAAGTTAAACGAGCCGGTGCCCAAGCGATGGGTAACCAGAGTGAAGTTGTGGTTCTAGCAACGAGGAGCCCTAGACCCGGGGAAAAATTCATAAAATAATTTTTGGGACTCCAGAGAAGGGTCATTGAGGTTCCTATGGCATTAGAATGCCAAGAAAATATTTAGAAAAATTTTTCAATCGGTACAGACAATTTTGACCCGTTAAGCCAAACGGAGGGCATTTTGGTCATTTCGCCTTCAGAGGTGATTTTTGGCCGACTTGTCCAGTTAAGTAAATAATTATTATGATTCAAAATATGAATAAATATTGCTAAAAATTAAATTGAAAATAAGTAGAGAAGAAAAGAATAGAAAATGAGAAAAATGCCCATTTATGACATATGATGATGTCATTTACTTTCTCCCAACCAATCACCATTCAACAAGCTTTCTTAAATCACTTAAAAGAGACAAAAAAAGACCAAAAATTCTGGTCATCTTCTTCTTCTTCTTCCTCAAAACGTGACCCTCTCTTCTTCCTCCCTCCATGAAAATTTTCTTTCATTTCCTCCATTTCCCATGAATTTCCACTATAAAACCCTAGACAACTTTCATTAAAACTTGTCCATACAACTTGGGGAAGTGTTTGGAAGCCTAGAAAAGCAAAGAAAGTGGAGTTGAAGTTTAGAAAATTCTGCCCTACAAGAGGTTAGTGCTTACTTATGCAAAGATTTCTTTATTTCCATATTAGGGACTTGAATTTAGTAGGAATTTGTAAACTAAATGGACTAAATTCATGTGTATACATACCATGGATTTCGGCTTCCCTAAGGAAGGAACAAGATTGAGTGTTTTTGATGGACTTAAAGTGGACTAGAGATCATGTTTGAAGTACATAATTATGTGGATAATGACTTAGCTAGTTAACTAGGGTAACTAGTGTGAAATAGAGATGGGAATTAGGGTTTTGAGAAGTGAAAATTTGACTTGGCTTAGGAAATTGTTAGAGAACATTTTAAGGGTCAATTAGTGACCATTTTAGGTAAGTTGACCATAATTTGGACTGAAATGTAGCATGGCAAAGTGAATGAGTATGCTGCCTAGGGACAGCAGTAGGGTGACTGAAATTTCAATCCGCTTAGACAGCCATAACTTTGGCTGTGTAGGTCCAATTGGTGTTTGGCCAATTGGACATGAAACTAGGCTTATAATGGCACATTTTTGCTGCAGAAACCATGCCCAAAAGACCAAAGCAAGAGGACCAAAAGTTGGCCCCAATCCGGATACCCTGCAACAGCACCTGCAGAAATGACCAAATGAACAGTAACTATTCATTTGGCCATAACTCACTGTAGAAATGGTCAATTGACCTGATATTTTTACAGCAACAAGTTAAGACATAGACAAACAAATTTCATGAAGAAACCTACCCCAAATTATGGCCAGAACCTAACCCAAATGGCAGTCACAGTCACTGTTCATGTTACTGTAGATTTGGTAATTCTGCAGTTTTGGCAATCCGGCCAGCTATGGTTTTTGGACCATATCTGGAGCTACAAAACTCCAAATGGAGTGATTCAAAAAAGGAAATTCAACTAGACAAAATAAGGAACAACTTTTATGTTTACCATTTCCTCAAATTCCCACTGCAACAGGGCTTAATGGAACAGTAAAGTTAGGCTTCAAAAACTGAAAATTCTGCCCTTTTGGTTTTAAGCATAGAAATGGTAATGGCAATCAATTCCAACAAGTTTTAAATACAAAATGTGGTATGTTTGGGGTGTTAAAACCAATACACCTATTTTCTATCCAAAAGTCAACATTTTTGTTGACCAATGAGGTGAATAGTGACACCAAAACTTGAAATTCAAAATTTGAAACTAGAAATGCATCTAGGGGACTTTAAATTGCAATTGGCAATTAATACTAGCAAATGTAAAACTCAAAATGTGGGATCTTAGTGTAATTAGAATTAACATATCCCTTAAGTATGAAAAAGTCAACATTTTGGTTGACTAGTAAGGTGAATAGTAATCAAAATGAGTAACAAACTAAGATGAAGACCTAGAACCAATTCTAAGCTTAAATGCTTAGAATTGTATGACAAATGTGGACTATGCATCTTAGTCAAAACTGTTAAAAGGAAATTAAGAGCATAAATTTGAAATCCATGAAATTTTCATGGATTACTTGAAACATGATAAATAAGTCACCTAATTGATGTGAATAGATAGTTAGGGCTTATATGCCCATCACAAATGGAATTCATAAAATATTAATATCTCAACTTGAAATATAAAATTGTGACTACATAAGTAGATTCTTAAATGTATAAATGAGAAAGGAAAATGTTTTGAATACAATGGTACATGTGAACCATTGTTTAGAATTGTGATCAATATGAATAACATAATGAATGAATAAATGAACTATATTAATGTATGAATGAGACATTAGTTCTCATTATTATAGAAAGGGGAAGTATTTTGAGTACAATGGTATAAAAGGATAATTGATGTGAATTGTGATCATATAAATGATCAAATGAATGTATGAATTATAATTGAAATTTCTCATGAAATAATGAATTCATAAAACACAATATATTAATATTTAATGATATTATGTGCCCTTGTATTGCCTAGACACGTGTGTCAGATTGGATAGATTGGCATGCCAATAGGGTATTGTTTTAGCAGTACTGCGAAAGGATTTATGCCTGTATTCATGGCTTTGTGCCCGTATTCATGGCTTTATGCCAACATTCATGGCTTTTATGCCCGATTATGTGTTATCATGGCTTTTTAGCCATACTGACTGCATACGTGGTTGACGTTCTGCGTTCCATGGTATGACGGCCCGAGGCACCGCGGTGTCCAGTGCCAACGACTCGTTATCCAGTTTAGTCAGCCTGTCGTAGGTTACTTGGGCAGTATAATTTATTGAGATAAGTTAAGAATATTAGCAATTAAAAATATTAGAAATTAAATAAAATAAATGAGTAAGATGACCTAAAATAAATTACGATAGTTATTTATTAGAAAGAATCGAAATGAATCGGATGATATCAAAATTTACTTATTATGAAATAATCTGAGACAACCTAGCAAGTATAGAGAAAATGCTAAAAGATTAGCAAAGAAAATTATAACATAAATAAATATTGCAAATGTGCTTATATAACAATATAAGCATAAATTTATTATTTTCAAATCATTTTTCTTTGTACATTATTACTGTACATTGGCAAATAAACACTTTCAAAGAAGACTAAATTAGGATATAACATATTAAATTTTAGAAACCGCATGTGAAGTATAAATAAATCTTGATTATTTGAATTATGTTTTATGTCTATCTTTATTTGTATATTATTTCCTTGTTATATTATTGCACCACTAAGCAGCAATGCTTAGCGCGATGGAATTGTTTCCTCGCGCAGTAATCAAGCTAGAACCCAATCGGACGCTTGATCGAAATTTTGAGAGTTCGGATCTGCAGAGTGTCAAAGGTTGTCACCTCTCGAGAATGCATGTAGATAGGGCTCACATTAAGCATATCATGTATTTTGTGTATGTTAATTATTTCTTATATTGTAATATAAATTAGCAAATTGTAATTAATTTGTATATCATGTAAATTATGAAATTTTGTAATTATTTTGTAAATTATGTAAATTAAGGAAATTTGAAAATTTTGCTTATGTAATTTGAGAATGTTTACATATGAATTGAGTATGCATGGAAATGATTATGAAATTGAAATGTATGAATGAGATTTGAAATATGAGAAAATTATGAGAATGATTGATGAGATAATTATGTTTAGCATGGATAAGACTTTATTCTGAAAATATTGTTGAAACTTTCAAATAGGTAAATAGTAAAACACGTCAACTAGTAATAAAATAGGAGAAACTCCGCTGGTTTCTCCGTCAAAAAAATAATTAATATTAAAATATAATGAGATCAAATTATGAAAGGAATAAAGTAAGATAAGATAGGGTGCTCCGGCACCGAATGTAGCACACTTTGCTCGACTACATTGTAGTCGGGTAAGGGGTGTCACATGCAGCCGAGAATTGGTTGAACAGAACAGGCAGAGTACTAAAACAACTCCACTGCACTCCAGAGCAAAACCTGGAAGCTGCCATCTCTTTACTGCAAGATGATGCATATGAGTGGTGGGACACCGTGTCGATGAAGTGCAGCGGAAGTCAGAACTTGGGACTTCTTTCTCTCTGAGTTCAAGAAGAAATATGTGGGTACTGTATACCTGGAAGAGAGAAGAAGAGAATTTATTAACCTGAGGCAGAGACAATTGTCAGTGGCTGAGTATGAGAAAGAATTCGTTCGATTAAGCCGTTATGGAAGAGAGATAGTCCCTAATGAAGCTGAAAGGTGCAAGAGATTTGAAGAGGGACTAAATGACAACATCAAGATCCAGCTCATTGCCTTGGGAATCACAGAATTTACCAAGTTAGTGGAAGCTGCAATAAAGGTGGAAAAAGTAAGAATTAGTGAACAGACCAGAAGGGATAGACAGCAGAAGAGGGGACCAGGTCAGTCTAGTTCCGCTCCTGGATTTGGGAAGAAGTTTAAGGGTCCTCCTGCATAGAGTTCGGGTCAGCCACAGGGCCAGGGTCAGTCTCAGGGGCCCAGGCCACAGTTCACCCCTAGGAGAGGTCAGTCCACACCATCAGTGGGCAGCTCTCTAGGGATGGGGTTCAGGGGACCAGCCCCAGCATCTTCTACGTGTCCACACTGTCAGAAATGGCATAAGGGGGAGTGTTGGAGAGTGACTGGTGCTTGCTTGAGATGTGGGTCGGAGAACATCAATCGAGGAACCGCCACGCAGAACTACTACAATTTGCTCGGCCCGAGCGGTGGACACCGCCTGCACCACGAGAGGTAGAAGGTCCGTAAATCCAAGTCGTGGGACCATCTCGCAGGCGCATCGAGCGGCAGAGAAGGCGGATAACAGACCACCTGCCATAAATTATGCCTTGAGAGCTCAGGAGGAGCAAGATGCCCCGGACGTCATCAGGGGTACGTTCTCCCTCTACAATACTCCTGTGCATGCATTGGTGGATCCAGGATCCACTCATTCCTACATTTGCATCAACCTACGTAGAAAGGGGATACTAGTAGGGAGAGTGACCAAGACATTCTGGTCACTAATCCATTAGGCCACGATGTAGTGGTGAACAAGGTATAAAAGGGTTGCGTTAAGGATTGAGGTATGAATTCTTGGCGGACCTAATTGAGTTGCCATTCCATGAGTTTGGCGTGATATTGGGAATGGACTAGTTGTCACGTCATCGTGCAATAGTTGATTGCAAATTGAAGAGAATTTCTCTAAAAACTTCAGAGGGTAATGAGATCACGGTTGTGGGGAAAGGATGATTTCTTGTCCAATGTCATCTCGACCATTGCAAGAAGAATGATGAGAAAAGGTGAAGCCTACCTAGCACATGTGGTGGATACTAGGCGAGCTAAGCCAAACTTGAGTGACATACCCACGGTGAGAGACTTCCCAGTATTTCTGAAGAGTTGCACAGTTTGCCACGAGAAAGGGAAGTCGAATTTGCTATTGAGACAACTGCCGATCTGACACCCATTTCCATTGCTCCTTATAGGATGGCACCTCTGAATTGAGGAGTTGAAAACTCGGTTGCAAGAGTTCTTTGGATAAAGGGGTTCATACGCCCAGATGTGTCACCATGGGGAGCTCGGTCTTTGTTTGTAAAGAAGAAGGATGGGACTTTGAGGCTATGCATCGATTACCGGCAGTTGAATAAAGTGACTGTGAAGAACAAATATCCGTCGCCTAGAATTGATGATCTGTTTGATCAGTTGAAGGGAGCAGGAGTATTTTCTAAGATTGATCTCATATCAGGGTATCATCAGTTGAGGGTGAAGGATGTAGATGTGCCCAAGACTGCATTCAGGACCTGGTATGGGCATTATGAGTTCCTGGTGATGCCCTTTGGCCTAACAAATGCACCAGCGGCATTCATGGACCTTATGAACCGTATCTTCCATCCATACCTGGATCGGTTCGTAGTGGTTTTTATTGATGATATTCTGGTGTACTCCAAGACCAGGGAAGAACATGATGAACATTTGAGAATTGTTCTACAAACCCTGCGGGAAAAGAAGCTGTATGCTAAGTTGTCCAAGTGTGACTTTTGGCTGAATGAGATTGCATTCCTTGGACACATAGTGTCAGCTGATGGGATTAGGGTGGATCCCAAGAAAATAGAAACAGTGATGGAATGGAAGCCTCCCAGGAATACAACTGAGGTCAGAAGCTTCTTGGGGCTAGCTGGGTATTACAGGAGATTTGTGAAGGGATTTTCCCTAATAGCTGCTCCAATGACCAAGTTGTTACACAAGAATGTCAAATTTGACTGGAATGACAAGTGTCAGACCAGTTTTGAGAAGTTGAAGGCTATGTTAACAGAGGCACCAGTGTTAACACAGCCAGTGTTTGGAAAGGACTTTGTGGTCTACAGTGATGCTTCACATAATGGGCTAGGGTGTGTATTGATGCAAGAAGGGAAAGTGATCGCCTATGCTTCCAGGCAGCTAAGGCCACATGAGCAGAATTACCCTACCCATGATCTAGAGCTTGCAGCAATTATCTTCGCACTGAAGATATGGAGGCACTACTTGTATGGTGAAAAGTGCTACATTTACACAGACCACAAAAGCCTGAAATATTTGCCAACCCAGAAGGAGCTCAACCTTAGACAGAGGCGATGGATTGAGTTCCTGAAGGATTATAACTGTGTAATTGACTACCATCCTGGGAAGGCAAATGTAGTTGCTGATGCTTTGAGCAGAAAATCCATGACAGCTTTGAGATCATTGAATGCCCGTCTATCTTTGGTTCGAGATGGAGCTATTTTGGCTGAGTTGCAAGTGAGGCCAAACCTGCTACAGCAGATTTTAGATGGGCAGAAGGCAGATGAGAAGCTAAGGGCTGTTATGAGCAAAATCTCAGAAGAAAAAGCAACTGACTATGAGGTGAAAGCAGATGGGTGTTTGTATTACAAAGGAAGACTGTGTGTACCAGATGATGGGAAATTAAAAGCCAGTATTCTAAAAGAGGCACACACTAGTGTATATGCTATGCACCCAGGAAGTACAAAGATGTATCATGATCTGAAGCTCCAATATTGGTGGCCTGGTATGAAGAAGGACATAGCTGACTACGTGACTAAATGCTTGACATGTCAGCAAGTCAAGGCAGAACATCAAGTTCCATCAGGTTTGCTACAGCCTATACGCATACCTGAATGGAAATGGGATCGGGTCACCATGGATTTTGTAAGTGGGCTACCTCTCACCCGGAAGAAACATGATGCATCATGGGTGATAGTTGATAGATTGACAAAGTCAGCACACTTTCTGCCAGTTAGAACTGACTACTCACTAGAGAGGTTAGCAGAATTGTATATCAGTGAGATAGTTAGACTGCATGGAATCCCACTTTCCATCATATCTGATCGAGACCCAAGGTTTACATCGAGATTCTGGAAGAAGTTGCATGAATCCTTGGGTACACAACTCCATTTCAGCACAGCTTTCCATCCTCAGACGGATGGGAAATCTGAAAGAGTAATCCAGGTAAATAATTGAAACCAATGAAATTGATGCAAATATTGAATTGAAATGATAACAATAACGTGAAATACTTGTCAGGTCCTTGAGGATATGCTGAGGAGTTGTGTCATTGAGTTTGAGGGAAGTTGGGATAGATACCTCCCACTGGCAGAATTTGCATACAACAATAGCTACCAAGCTAGTATCCAAATGGCTCCGTATGAAGCACTGTATGGGAGAAGATGTAGAACTCCAGTGTGCTGGACTGAATTGGGCGAAGATAAACTGGTAGGGCCAGACCTGGTGAAACAGGCTGAGGAGAAGGTAAAATCAATCAAAGCCAATCTCAAAGTTGCCTCAGACAGACAAAAATCTTATGCCGACCTGAAGAGAAAAGAAATAGAATATGTGGTTGGCGACAAAGTGTTCCTCAAGGTGTCACCATGGAGGAAAGTATTGAGGTTTGGAAGGAAAGGTAAGTTAAGCCCTAGGTTCATTGGCCCATATGCAGTCATTGAACGTGTGGGTCCAGTGGCCTATAGGCTAGCTTTACCATCAGAGCTGGACAAGATCCACAATGTGTTCCACGTGTCCATGCTCAGAAGATACCGCTCAGATCCTTCGCATGTCATCTCCAGAGAAGAAATTAAAATACAGCCGGATTTGACATACGAAGAAGAACCTCTACGGATCTTGGCTCGGGAAGTGAAAGAGTTGAGAAACAAGCAAATTCCATTGGTGAAAGTGCTATGGAGGCACCACAACACCGAGGAGGCAACTTGGGAAAGTGAAGAGACGATGAGGCAACAGTTCCCTCAACTGTTTGCATTAGGTAAATTTCGAGGACGAAATTTAAATTAGAGGGGAAGAGTTGTAACACCCTCCCGGTAACCACTCCGTACATCCTACTGCTCGGTGATCAGGTCGGTCCGGACAGCTAGAATGTCCGGAAAAATATTTAAACTAAAGTCAGGAACCATAATTAACTCAAATATTAATAAGAAACACTTAGTAAAAATTTTAGAAATAAAATAGAACCAAGTAAAACGAGCCGGTACCCAAGCGATGGGTAACCGGAGGGAAATTGCGGTTCTCGCAACGAGGAGCCCTAGACCCGAGGGAAAAATTGTAAAATAATTTTTGGGACTCCAGAAAAGGGTTATTGAGGTTCCCATGGCATTAGAATGCCAAGAAAATACCTAGAAAAATTTTTCAACCGGTACAGACAATTTTGACTCGTTCAGCCAAACGGAGGGCATTTTGGTCATTTCGCTTTCAGAGGTGATTTTTGGCCAACTTGTCCAGTTGAGTAAATAATTATTATGACATAAAATATGAAGAAATATTGCTAGAAATTAAATTGAAATTGAGTAGTGGAGGAAAGAAAAGAAATTGAGGAAAAAGGGTTCTTTATGACATCATGGTGATGTCATTTATAATTACCAACCAATCGCAATTAAGCCCTTATTTGACTAACCAATAAAGAGACAAATTGAAGACTAAATTCATCAAAGATCCAGCAGCCATCTCCTTCCCCAAAACCAGCCAAAAACGTAGAGAGAGAAAAGAGAGGGTTTCCACCATAGTTTAAGCTTCCAAGCTTTGAAACCTTGCTTATCTTGCACCAAAAACCCTAGATCCCTTCAATAAAAATTACCCCCACACCTTGTTAGAGTGTTTGGAAGCCAAGAAAAGCCAAGAAAGTGAAGGAATTTCTTGGGAAAAATCTGCCCTAATCAAGGTTAGTGCATTAGACACTTAAAACTTCTTATTTTCATGAATTGTAACTTGTATTGAGTGAGAATTGCAACTAAAATAAACAAGAATTATGTGTATATATACTATGAATTTTTGGCAGCCCTTGTGAAGGAATTATTTTGATTGTTTTGATGGACTTAAGGTGGGCTATAGACCAAGTTTAAACCATGTGTGCATGTGATTGTTGAAGGAGCTAGTATTTAAGGTGTTGTGAAAACCTATAATGGAACTAGGGTTTTGAAGAGTGAAAAATTGACTTGGCTTAGGAAATTGTTAGAGCACATTTTAATGGTCAATTAGTGACCATTTTAGGTAATTTGACCAACAAATGGACTGAAAAATAGGGTTCCAAAATGAGGTTGCAGGCTGCCCTAGGACAGCAGCATAGGGACTGAAAATTCAGTCCCTTTGCACTGCCATAACTTGGGCTGTGTTAGTCCAATTGAAGTTTGGCCAATTGGACATGAAACTAGGCTTATAATGGCACATTTTTGCTGAAGAAACCATGCCCAAAAGACCAAAGCAAGAGGACCAAAACTTGGCCCCAATCCGGATACCCTGCAGCTGGTTCTGCAGAATTGACCAAATGAATAGAAACTGTTCATTTGGCCATAACTCACTTTAGATTTGGTCAATTGACCTGAAATTTTTACAGCAACAAGTTAAGACATAGAAAAACAACTTTCATGAAGGAACTTACCCCAAATTATGGCCAGAACCCATCCAACCAAGTGACTCTAGTTACTGTTCATGCACTGTAGATATGGTAATTTTCTGCAGAATGCACATTCGGCCAGCTTGGGTCTTTGGACCATATCTAGAGCTACAAAACTCCAAATGGAGTGATTCAAAAAAGGAAATTCAACTAGACAAAATAAGGAACAACTTTCATGTTTTACATTTCTTCAAATTCCTACAGTAACAGTGTCCAACGGAACAGTGAAGTTGACTCACCAAAACTGAAAATTCTGCTTGTGTTGAGTTACACTTTGGAATGGTATTAACACTTAATGCCAACAAGTTTTAAACACCAAATGTGGTATGTTGGGAGTGCCAAAGTCAATGTACACATTTTTATTCTAAAAGTCAACATTTTTGTTGACCAATGATGAATAGTGATACCAAAAATTTGAAATTCACAAATTGAAGAATTTAAAAGTTTCAAATGCCCTAGTATACCTAACAAGATTGGCTTGGATAGTTTGGCATGCCAATAGGGTTCAGTTAGCAGTACTGCACATGGCAAAAATGCCATTCTGTGATTTCATGGCTTTTAGCCATTCTGACTTTGCATTGAGACTTGGCCTTGTGCCTGAGATTATTCTGACTTGGTAGCTGTTCTGTTGCACACCGGGTGATGCATATGCGACCAATGGTGTGACGGCCCGAGGTACTAGATACCCAGTGCCAGTTTACCCGTTATCCAGTCCAGTCGTCTAGTGTAGGTTACTTGGGCAACCAAATGAATGAAAATGAGCAATGTAGAAGAAATAAATGAATGGATATACAAATACATGACAAACAAAACATGTACATGCAATACATATTTATATCTGTTATTTCTTGTTATTTTATTATTGCACCACTAAGCATTATTGCTTAGCGCTGCTTGTGCCACGCGTAGGTACTGGAGATCCTGATCGTGAGCCCAGTAGACCACAGACTGGGTGAGTCCATCCTGCAGTTCTGCGCAGTGTCCGTGTCACCTCACTACCTGCAGTGCATTGGTAGGGCACTAGGTGTCATTTTGTCATTTTGATATTTTGTAGCAGATTTTTACTTTTTTTTTCATATGTATTTGAACTCATGTAATATATTTTGATGTCCATGTAAATAATGAAAGTTATGACTATGAATGCAAAAATTTGAGCATGTATTTATCGCTTGTATATGAGAAATGGATGTTATGAAATGAAAAGATTATTGAGAATTTGCTATTGAGAAATATTGTTGAGATTTTGGATGTTGGAGTTTGAGATGATGGAATAAAAATATTGGAAGTGTTTTTAACAGGTTCCGAAGAACGGTTTTCTCCATTTTTAGCCGGTACTCCGCCGGATTTTCTTTAAAATTTTCGGAACCTTAAATGAATGATACTTTTGATAAATGGTTTAAATAAATTGTATTTCATAAATTATATGCAAAAGCATGATATAAAATTAATTGAGGAACATTAGAGTATGCCGGTACACCGTGTGGCATTACTTACTCGGGTATACTGTACACGGGTAAGGGGCGTCACAAATACCATTTCTAAGCTTAATGCTAATTGAACAAAATTTTCAGATTTGGTGTTTCATCTTTACTGTTACATTTGTTATTTTTATAGTGGGAATTTGAGGAAATGATAAACATGAAAGTTGTTCCTTATTTTGTCTAGTTGAATTTCCTTTTTTGAATCACTCCATTTGGAGTTTTGTAGCTCAAGTTATGGCCAAAATAAGTTTACTATTTACGTGCACTGTTCTTGCTGCACTTTTGGGTTTTGGCAGATTTTGGTCCAACTTTGGTCAGTAATATGATCAAGTTAAGTTCATAATTTGGTCTAACTTTCTTCATATGAAATGTTCTACTATGCCTTAGGTTTTCATCGGTTCAAGAATCGCCTAAATCCGAGTTTTCTAGAGAGAGTTATAGCCATCCAAACATTACTGCTCAATTGAAAATTCTTGAAATCTCAGTACAGTAAACTTCACTTTGCTCAATGATTTGATTAGGTTAATGGCATAATTTAGATTGGTGTCCTTCATGAAATTTGTTTGTCTATATCTTATCTTGTTGCTGTAAAAATTTCAGGTCAATTGACCATATCTACAGTGAGTTATGGCCAAATGAACAGTTACTGTTCATTTGGTCATTTCTGCAGGGGCTGTTTGCAGGGTATCCGGATTGGGGCCAACTTTTGGTCCTCTAGCTTTGGTCTTTTGGGCATGGTTTCTTCAGAAAAAATGTGCCATTATAAGCCCAGTTTCATGTCCAATTGGCCAAACATCAATTGGACCTACACAGCCAAAGTTATGACAGTGCAAGTAGACTGAATTTTCAGTCCCTCTGCTGCTGTCCTAGGGCAGCCTACAACTTCACTTTGCAATCCTATTTTTCAGTCCATAATATGGTCAACTTACCTAAAATGGTCACTAATTGACCATTAAAATGTGCTCTAACAATTTCATAAGCCAAATCAAATTTTCACTTCTCAAAACCCTAATGTCCAATTCAATTTGCCCATAAACCTCAATTAGCACACTAGTTCAACATCCATGCATATTCATACCTTAAACATCATTTCTATCCACTCTAAATTCATTAAAACAATCAAAATCATCCTTCCTTAGGGCTGCCAAAAATTCAAGGGATGCATACACTTAACTTTTATTCATTTAATTTACAATTTCTCACTTATTTCAAGCTTCTAACATGGAATCAAAGAAGTATATATATAAGTAGGCACTAACCTCACTTTAACCTCTTGTAGGGCAGATTTCTCCAAGCTAAAACTTCACTTTCCTTCCTTTTCTAGGCTGCCAAACACTTCCCAAGAGGTAGAGACAAGTTTTTAGTGAAGGGACTTAGGAGTTTTGGGGTGAGGAAAGCATGGAAATTGAAGCTTTTAAAAACCAAAAATGGAGGAGCATGGGTGACGTTTTTTGAAGAGAGAAAGGGCTGCTGAAATTTTTGGAATTCTGCCTCATTTATCCCTTTTTATTGAATTTTAATTGTCTTGCTTTAATGTGATTGGCCATAGCATTTTTAATTACCTAAGCATGACATCATAATTCCCAATTTAGCTCCTTTTTCTTTCTTTTCTTTTCTACTAAATTTCAATTTAATTTTTAGCAATATTTATTCATATTTTATGTCATAATAATTATTTACTTAACTGGACAAGTCGGCCAAAAATCACCTCTGAAGGCGAAATGACCAAAATGCCCTCCGTTTGGCTTAACAGGTCAAAATTATCTGTACCGATTGAAAAATTTTTCTAGGTATTTTCTTGGCATTCTAATGATATGGGAACCTCAATGACCCTTCTCTGGAGTCCCAAAAATTATTTTATAATTTTTCCCCCGGGTCTAGGGCTCCTCATTGCGACAACCGCAACTTACCTCTGGTTACCCATCGCTTGGGCACCGGTTCTTTTGACTTAACTGTATTTTATTTCTAAAATTTTTACTAAATTTTTCTCATTAATATTTGAGTTAATTATGGTCCCTCACTTTGATTTGAATATTTTTCCGGACGTTCTAGCTGTCCGGACCGACACCGGTCACCGGAACAGTAGAATTTGCGGAATTGCTACCGGGAGGATGTTACAACTGGGCTCTCTGTCAGTCTCTCTAGAACCTACGCGTGGCAAAAAGCAACGCGATAAGCAATAATGCTTAGTGGTGCCAATAATAAAATAAAAAGAACTAAAAGAAAATAAATATGCAGTGTATATATTGATGTCTTATGCAAACAAATTTGTGGTAATTATTTATAGTCTATTTATTTAGCACTTGTTATATCAATTATTTCATTAAATTTATCAACTTCCATTTTTGGTTGCCCAAGTAATCTATACTGGATGACTGGACTGGATAAACGGGTAAACTGGCACTGGGTATCAAGTACCTCAAGCCGTCGCACCATCAGTTACGTATGCATCTCTCACTGTGCAACAGAATAGCTAATAAGCTATAATAAACATTGGGCACAAGGCTAAGTATCACACTAATATCAAAATAGCTAAAAGCCATAAAATCACAAAATGGCATAATGTAACACCTTAGGCAAATCCCACATTGGCAAAACACGGGAGAGACGCTGGGTTTATAAGTTGGTGGTTCGTAACCCCTATTGACGCGTTTTAAAACCGTGAGGCCTTTGGCCCAGAGTGGACAATATCACTAGTGGGCCGGGCCATTACATTTGTGGTATCAGAGCACGGTTTAGGCATTTCTAGGCCTACATTAAGTCCATACTATGCATTGCATTTGTAAGAGTCGAGGTGACACTAATGCAGATCTGTTGTCTTTGTTAAATAGGATATGGACCCTTCATCTCAGAGGGCAGTTGAGGAGGAAGTGAAGAGTCATGCTCCACCTGCAGCAGCTGAGACTGGGGGTAGGGGAGAACCTGCTCCGCCAGCTCAAGCGAGCCTCGCCACCTCCACGAGCCATGTTCCAAAGAAATGGCCGAATTCTTCAGACAAATGGCTGGGGTAATGCCACCACCACCACCACCTCCACAATAGAAATCACACCTGGAAAGATTAAGAAAATTTGGAGCAGTAGATTTCTTTGGCAAGAGAGAAGATGATTCTATTGCAGCCGAAAATTGGTTGAACAGAACAGGAAGGGTTTTAAAACAACTCCACTGCACTCCAGAGCAAAACCCAGAAGCTGCTATATCTCTATTGCAAGATGATGCATATGAATGGTGGGATACGGTGTCCAGTGAAGTACAGCCATAAGTAATAACTTGGGACTTCTTCTTCTCAGAATTCAAGAAGAAATATGTGGGTAGTGTATACCTGGAAGAAAGAAAAAGAAAGTTCATTAATTTGAGGCAGAGACAGCTGACAGTGGCAGAGTATGAAAAGGAATTTGTCAGGCTGAGTCGTTATGGAAGGGAGATAGTCCCTAATGAAGCCGAGAGGTGTAAAAGATTTGAAGAGGGATTAAATAACAACATAAAGATCATGATTACTGCCTTGGGAATCACAAACTTCACCAAGTTAGTGGAAGCTGCAATAAAAGTTGAAAAGGTTAGAATAAGTGAGCAGACCAGAAGAGAGAGATAGTAGAAGAGGGGCCCAGGTCAGTCTAGTTCATCTCCTGCACCTGGAAAGAAGTTTAAGGGTCCACCTACACTGAGTTTAGGTCAACCACAAAGTTAAGGTTAGACCCAAGGGCCCAGGCCACAGTTCACCCCTAGGAGAGGTCAGTCCACACCATCAGTGGGCAGCTCTCCAGGGACGGGTTTCAGGGGACCAGCCCCAGCATCTTCTGCATGTCCACATTGCCTAAAGTGGCATAAGGGGGAGTGTTGAAGAGTGACTAGTGCCTGCTTAAGGTGCGGGTCGACAGAGCATTAAAACCTAAATTACCTAGAATGTACCAAGGGTCGACATAGTAGGTTGACTAAGCGAATAAATGAATTCAGTGAATTAATTATCAAGCATTATCATTAGAGACAGTTTAAATGAGTACTGAAACACTTCAAATTATGTTTCTCAGTTAGCAAAGACTCAGGGAGGGGAAAGAAACACTGAGTCAGAGCCAAGAGACAGTTATCAGAGGTTTGTGCATAATAAGTATTTCTTTTGAATTTTTCAATTGAAATAAATTATGATTATTTCTATGTTATTATTTTAAATTGTGTTTGTGCACAATAGCTATTTCTTCTGATTTTTTCAATTGAAATAAATTATGATTATTTGTATGATATTGTTTTAAATTGTGTTTGTGCACAATAAGTATTTCTTTTGAATTTTTCAATTGAAATAAATTATGATTATTTGTATGTTATTATTTTAAATTGTGTTTGTGCACAATAATTTTGACTTTTCATTTTCTACTTAAAAATTTAATTGAACATTATAGTTTTAAATTGTGTCCGTGCACAATACTTTTATATTCACTGCTTTTACTAGCAAATTTATTTGGAGAAATGAGTTATGAATAATTTTTTATTGCTTTGATTTTGGGAATATTATTTGGAAATTATTGTGTTGCCAACTTTGCAAATGGAAATTTTGAGATAAAATGTGATTTATGGTTTCTATGAAATATTGTGATTTGAAATTGTTTTGATTCACACTTGGCATGACACTGTTACTATGTTCCTCCTCCATTTATGGGGTGAGTGTGATATATTCCTCCTTCTTTGACTTATCAGTCTGGGGTGAGTGTGATTATGTTCCTCCCTCTTTAACTTGCCATTCTGAGGTGAGTGTGGATGAGTACTCATTATTCAGCTAGCTTCCTCCCTCATTGATTTCGATTATTGGGGTGAGTGTGTCTTGTCGTGGTGTACAACACGGCATGTGTGGAAAAATTGTGTCATGGCCTAAATTATGTTATCGATTGGCAACATTGTATTATTCAGTTATTTGATCGATTTGTGTTATTGATTTGCAAAATGGTATTATTCAGTTATTTGATCGAATTGTGTTATTGATTTGCAAAACGGTATTATTCAATTACTTGATCAAATTTGTGTTAGGTGAATTTTGTAAATTGTGAATCATTTGATTTGTAAACTGTCAATAAAAGATTTATATATCGCATTTCAAATTGTTATTGTACACCACTGAGTAAATTTTACTCAGCGATAGCTTTCATTCTTTATCGCAGTAGATAGACAGCAGAGCGTGAGACTAGGCTGCTAGTACATTCAGCGAGAAATCATCGGGTATATTGAGTATACCATATTCTGCATTTTATATTGTAATGTATGTTCACTGTATGTATATAGTGTTCTTGGTTTTGAGCAGTTGTAAATTAAAATTGTACATTAAAGTTGTAAAATAAATTATGAGTTATTTGGACTTGTAAAAATTATATTATATATCTTGTATCTCAGTCTTTGAAAAATTATTGTAGATTTGTGTTGAATTATGCTAGAGTTTGAGATTGAAAAAAATATTGAAGTACTTTTTACAGGTTTTTGAAGAACAGTTTTATCCAAATTACGGAGGGCACTCTGCCAAAATTTTTTTACAGAAATTGCTAATAGTCTAAATGTGTTAGTTAATTCACCTCAGTTCAAAAAGGTTTTTAACACCTGTAAATAGTGCTCACCACTGTAAAAGAAGTAAGAAAAGTTTTTAAAAATCCCTTGTAGTGTATTTAATGGGTTATCAGTAGGCGAAGTTGTTAATTCATTAGATATTCTACGGGATCATGTTATGCCTTACAAAGGGGTAGGGTGTGACAGGTAATAATAATGTGAAATATATGTCAGGTTCTTGAGGATATGCTGAGGAGTTGTGTCATTGAATTTGAGGGAAGTTGGGATAGATACCTCCCACTAGCAGAATTTGCATACAACAATAGCTACCAAGCTAGCATCCAAATGGCCCCGTATGAAGCACTGTATGGGAGCAAATGTAGAACTCCAGTGTGCTGGATTGAATTGGGCAAAGATAAATTGGTTGGTCTAGACCTGGTGAAACAGACTGAGGAGAAGGTAAAACTAATCAAAGCCAATCTGAAGGTTGCCTCAGACCGACAAAAATCTTATGCCGACCTAAAGAGAAAAGAAATAGAATATGCGGTTGGTGACAAAGTGTTCCTCAAGGTGTCACCGTGGAAGAAGGTACTGAGATTTGGAAGAAAAGGTAAGTTAAGCCCTAGGTTCATTGGCCCATATAAAGTCATTGAACGTGTGGGTCCAGTGGCCTACAGGCTAGCTTTACCACCAGAGCTGGACAAGATCCACAATATGTTCCACGTATCTATGTTAAGAAGATATCGCTCAGATCCTTCACATGTCATCTCTATGGAAGAAATTGAAGTATAACCGGATTTGACATATGAAGAAGAACCCATGCGGATCCTGGCACGGGAAGTGAAAGAGTTGAGGAATAAGCAGATTCCACTGGTGAAAGTACTTTGGAGGCACCATAACACCGAGGAGGCAACTTGGGAAAGTGAAGAGACGATGAGGCAACAGTTCCCTCAACTGTTTGCATCAGGTAAATTTCGAAGATAAAATTTAAATTAGAGGGAAAGAGTTGTAACACCCTCCCTATAGCAATTCCGTACATTGTACTGTTCTGGTGACCGGTGTCTGTCCGGACAGCTAGAACGTCTGGAAAAATATTTAAACTAAAGTGAGGAACCATAATTAACTCAAATATTAATAAGAAAAATTTAGGAAAAATTTTAGAAATAAAATACAACCAAGTTAAATGAGCCGGTGCCCTAGCGATGGGTAACTTAGTATGAAGTTACGGTTCTTGCAAATAGGAGTCCTAGACCTGGGGAAAATTCATAAAATAATTTTTGGGACTCCAGAGAAGGGTCATTGAGGTTTCTATAGCATTATAATGCCAAGAAAATACTAGAAAAATTTTTCAATTGGTACATACAATTTTAGTCTGTTAAGCCAAACGGAGGGCATTTTGGTCATTTCGTCTTCAGAGATGATTTTTGGCCGACTTGTCCAGTTAAGTAAATAATTATTATGACATAAAATATAAATAAATATTGCTAAAAATTAAATTGAAGTTTAGTAGACAAGAAAAGGAAAGAAAATTAAAGGAATTAGAATTATGACATCATTATGATGTCATTAAAAATCGTCCCACCCAATCAAACTTTGACACATGGCATTAACTTATTTAAAATGACTTAATGGGAAGAAAAAAAGAAAGAAAAATCAGTTGCTTCTTCAACCTTTGGGCAGCCAAAAAACGTGGAGAGAGAGAGAGAGAGGAAGGAAAACTCCATTAAAGCTTTTCCAAGCTTTGGTTCATGTAACACCCCCATTTGCATAGCCTGGAATATTTCACTGTTCCGGTGACTGGTGTCGGTCCGGATAATTAAGGAGATTAGAACCACATCTAAGATAACTAAATAAGCCATAAACACAAATAATTAGCAATTGTCAATTAGTTAAGTATAAATAAGAAAAACATAACATAAGAAGTTAAATGAGCCGAGAGTCACAGCGATGGGTGACCTTCTCGGAAACGACTGCGAAGTCGATTTAAACTCAAATTTCAAACCGTAAAATGTGACGCTGCAGTCGTTAGGACCCTTATAAACACAGTGGAAAAGAGAAAATCATGAAAAATAACTATTAAGCCAGTCAAATAATTAGGTCAAGGAGCCGGAAGAAATATGGAATTAATTGCAAACCGGGATGAACTGGCAAGGGGCAATTTGGTCAATTGACCCCGAGAGCTGACTCCTGACCTAACTGTCAAATAAAATCAGAGAAAAGAAAATTTTAGAATTGAAAATTAAATTAAAGAACTAATAGAAAAAAAAAGAAAAAAAAAAGAAAAATGAAAAAAGTGTAGGGAAATGACATCATGCATGACATCATGCATGATGTCATTAATCCCATAATTAATAATTTGATTAAATGGATTTTTGGGTCTTCCATAAGACAAAAGACATAAAGAAAGAAAAGAAAAAAAAAAATAAAACACAAAGTCTTCTTCTTCAAAATGTCACTTTCCCTCTCCCTCATATCTCCATAGTTAAACCTCCATTAAAGCTTGTCTTCAAGCTTTAAAACCCTTACCAAATCCCAACTTCTTCCATAATCACTCCATAAAACCTTATTCCCTTCCCTTGAGAAAGAAATTTAACAAGAAAGAAAGAAGAAAAGAGGAGAAAAATTGAAGATTGGATATCAAAGTTGAGGTAAGCATATCAAATTGAAAGTTTGAGATTAATTGTTGTGTTTTTAGCTTGAATTACTTGTAAATAAACTTAAAATAAAAAAAATATGTGTGAGGGACTAAACTGAAATTCATCTAGCAGGGAGGGGAGAGTGATTTGCATGAGTTTGAGTGAGTTAAACATGTTAAAATGCTTGAATGAGTTGAAAGATTGTGTTTATATGATTTGAATTAGTTAATTACAATGAATTAGTGTGGTTAGGGTTTGAGACCTAGGGTTTTGAGGAAAAAATTTGGAGAAATTGGTAAATGATATCTTTGACCTAATGTGAAGTGAAAAATGGTCATTTGTGACCAAATGAGGTGTGTTAGAAGTGTTGGAATTAAAAGCCAATTCGGATTGGATAAGGTCATGTGCTGGCAGCATGACCAAAATCTCCTTTGAGGGACCAAAAATGAAATTTTACAAGTCCAATGGATATGGGACCAATTGGAGATGAAAATAGGCACTAAATGACACAATTTTCATTTAGGAACCATGCCCAAAAAGTGACTAAAACCTAGTGAACAAAGTGACCAAAGTTGGAAAATCGCAGGCTGCCCTGCACAAACTGATCAAATGAACAGTGTTTGTTCATTTGGTCATAACTCGAGCTAGGCAGGTCAAAATAACCTGAAATTTTACCAGTAGTTAGATGAGATATAGACCTAAAACTTTTATGAAGAACACCAACCTAAATTATGCCATTAACCCAATCAAATTACTGAGCCAAGTTGGGTCACTGAATCTGCAGACTGCAGATTTGCCATTTGAACAGTAAAGTTTCAATGGCTATAACTCTCTCTAGAAAACTCCGATTTAGGCGATTCTTGAACCGATGAAAACTTAAGACATGGTAAAACATTTCATATGCAGAAAATTAGACCAAATTTGTAACACCCTCCCGGTAGCAACTCCGTACATTCTACTGTTCCGGTGATTGGTGTCGGTCCGGACAGCTAGAACGTTCGAAAAAATATTTAAACTTAAGTGAGGGACCATAATCAACTCAAATATTAATAAGAAAAATTTAGTAAAAATTTTAGAAATAAAATACAACTAAGTTAAACGAGTCGGTGCCCTAGCGATGGGTAACCCAGAGGAAGTTGCGGTTCTCGCAACTAGGAGCCCTAGACCCGGGGGAAAAATCATAGAATAATTTGAGACTTCGGAGAAGAGTCATTGAGGTCCCTATGGCATTAGAATGCCAAGAAAATATTTAGAAAAATTTTTCAATCGGTACAGACAATTTTGACCCATTAAGCCAAACGGAGGGCATTTTGGTCATTTTGCCTTCAGAGGCAATTTTTGGCCGACTTGTCCAGTTGAGTAAATAATTATTATAACATAAAATATGAATAAACATTACTAAAAATTAAATTGAAAATGAGTAGTGATGAAAAGAAAAGAAAAACCAAAATAAAGCAAATTATGACATATGATGATGTCATTTAAAAGCTATAACCAATCACATTTAAACAACCAATTAACTAACTAATAAAAGAGATAAATGAAGACCAAAACAATTAAAAAACACAGCAGCCATCTTCATCCTCCCAACCAGCCGAAACCTTGCTTAGCCCAAACCTCCATTTTTGGTTTTTAAAAGCTTTAATTTCTATGCTTTCCTCACCTCAAAACCCTAAGTCACCTTCACAAAAATTCATCCCCACATCACAAGGCAACTCTAGGCAGCCATAAGAAGTAAAAATTCTAAGGAAAAGACAAGTCCAAGAAGTGTCACTTAAAGGTTAGTGCCTATTTATACCTAAACCTCTCTTATCCTATGTTAAAGACTTAAAGTGAGTGAGGATTTGTGAATTAAATGAATGAAATTTATGTTTATGTTTACCATGAATTTCGGCAGCCCTAAGGAAGGAATGATTTTGATTGTTTTGATGGACTTAGAGTGGACTAGAAATGATGTTTAAGGTATATAACTACATGGATAATGAATTAGTGTGCTAACTAAGGTGTATGGGTAAATTTAAATGGAAATTAGGGTTTTGGGGAGTAAAAATTTGACTTGGCTTATGAAATGATTAATGGACATTCTAATAGTCAATTAGTGACCATTTGAGGCAAGTTAATCATAATTTGAAGTGAACTAATGCATGGCAAAGTGAAATGTGTAGGCTGCCTAGTGACAGCAGCAATGAGGCTGTGATTCCAGCCCACTTAGACAGCCATAACTTTGGCTGTGTAGGTCCAATTGGTGTTTGGCCAATTTGACATGAAACTAAATTTATAATGGCACAATTTTTCTGAAGAAACCATGCCCAAAAGACCAAAGCAAGTGGACCAAAAATTGGCCCCAATCCGGATACCACATAAGCGAGGTTACGAGAATGACCAAATGAGCGATGGCCATAACTCACTGTAGATATGGTCAATTGACCTGAACTTTTTACAGCAACAAGATAAGACATAGACAAACAACTTTAATGAAGAAACCTACCCCAAATTATGGCCAGAACCCATCCAACAAGGCAGTGGCAGTCACTGTTCATGGTACTGTAGATTTGGTAAATTCTGCAGATTTGAAATCCAGCTAGCTATGGTTTTTGGACCATATATTGAGCTACAAAACTCCAAATGGAGTGATTCAAAAAAATAAATTCAACTAGACAAAATAAGAAACAACTTTCATGTTTACCATTTCCTCAAATTCCCACTGCAATAGTGCCCAATGGAACAGTAAAGTTGGGTTACAAAAACTGAAAATTCTGCTTCCCTTGGTTTAAACTTAGAACTGGTATTAATGCTTAATGCCAACAAGTTTTGAATGCAAAATGTGGTATGTTGGAAGTGTCAAAACCAATGTACCTATTTTCTATCAAAAAGTCAACATTTTTGTTGACCAATGAGGTGAATAGTGACACCAAAACTTGAAATTCAAAATTTGAAGAATTCAAAAGTATCAAATGCCCTAGTACACCTAACAAGATTGGTTTGGATAGTTTGGCATGCCAATAGGGTTCAGTTAGTAGTACTGCACATGGCAATATGCCATTCTGTGATTTCATGGCTTTTAGCCATTCTGACCTTGTATTGAGATGTGGCCTTGTGCACGATGTTATCTGACTTATTAGCATTACATTGCCTGCCGGGAGATGCATATGTGACCGATGGTGTGACGGCCCGAGGTACTAGATACCCAGTGCCAGTTTACCCGTTTATCCAGTCCAGTCGTTCAGTATAGGTTACTTGGGCAACCAAATGAATGAAAATGGACAAAGTTAAAGAAAAAAATGAATATGACAGATATAAAACAAATAAGACACATACATTAAATATATATTTATTTTCTGCTATTTTCTTTTATTTTATTATTGCACCACTAAGCATCATTGCTTAGCGCGTTGCTTTTGCCATGCGTAGGTTCTGGAGATACTGATCGTGAGCCCAGTAGACCGCAGACTGGGTGAGTCCATCCTACAGCTCTGCACAGTATCCGTGTCACCTCACCTTTTACAGTGCATTGGTAGGACACTAGGTTTTATTTTGGTGTTTTGTAACTAAATTTTTATTTTCTCATATGTATTTGGAATTATGTAATGTATTTTGATGTTCATGTAAATAATGAAGATTTGTGGTTATGTATGGAAAAATTTGAGTATTTATTCATTGCTTATACATGAGTACCCTGAGAAATGATTGATTGAAAAATATTGAGTTTGTGATGACATTGGAGTTTGAGAAATAATTGAGTATGAATATTGGAAGTGTTTTTAACAGGTTCCGAAGAACTGTTTTCTCCATTTTTAGCCGGTACTCTGCCGGATTTTCTTTAAAAATTTTCGGAACCTCAAATAAATTATAATTTCGATAAATGGCTCAAATATATTATATTTCACAAGTTATATTCAAAAGCATGATAAAAATTAATTAAGGTATATTAGAGTGTGCCGGTACACCGTGGGACATTGCTTACTCGGGTATACTGTACACGGGTAAGGGGTGTCACATTTAGTGGTATCAGAGCACGGTTTAGGCGTTTCTGGGCCTAGATTGAGTCCATACCATGCATTGCATTTGTAAGAGTCGAGGTGACACTAATGCAGATCTGTTTGTCTTTCTTATTTTGAATAGGATATGGACCCTACATCTCGGAGGCGGTTGAGGAGGAAGTGGAGAGTCATGCTCCACTGCGGCGGTGAGGCTGGGGTATGGGAGAACTGCTCGCCCGACTCAGCGAGCACCTTTCGGCCTCCACAGGCCATGTTCCAGCAAATGGCCGAATTCTTTAGATAAATGGCTGGGGTAATGCCAGCACCACCACCACCACCACCAGCTCCACAGCAAAAATCACACCTGGAAAGGCTAAGAAAGTTTGGAGCAGTGGATTTCTTTGGCAAGAGAGAAGATGATTCTGTTGCAGCCGAAAATTGGTTGAACAGAACAGGCAGAGTCTTAAAACAACTCCACTGCACTCCTGAACAAAACCTAGAAGCTGCCATATCTCTGTTGCAAGATGATGCTTATGAATGGTGGGATACGGTGTCCAGTGAAGTACAGCCAGAAATGGTAACTTGGGACTTCTTCCTCTCCGAATTCAAGAAGAAATATGTGGGTACTGTATACCTAAAAGAGAGAAGAAGGGAATTCATTAACCTGAGGCGACAGTATCGATGGCCGAGTATGAGAAGGAATTCGTTAGATTGAGCCGCTATGGAAGGGAGATAGTCCCTAATGAAGCTGAAAGGTGCAAGAGATTTGAAGAGGGACTAAATCACAACATAAAGATCCAGCTCACTGCCCTGGGAATCATAGAATTTACCAAGTTAGTGGAAGCTGCAATAAAGGTTGAAAAAGTAAGAATCGGTGAAGCGGACCGGAAGGGATAGATAGCGAGAAGAGGGGCCGGTCGGTCTAGTTCATCTCCCCACACAGGAAGAGGTTTAAGGGTCCATCTGCACGAGTTCAGGTCAACCACAAGGTCGAGTCGGTCTCGGGGCGAGCCACGATTCCGCTAGGAGAGGTCGATCCACACCATCGGTGGGCGGCTCTCGAGGATGGGGTTCAGGACCAGCCCGGCATCTTCTGCATGTCCACACCGTTTGAAATGGCATAAGGGGAAGTGTTGGAGAGTGGCGGTGCCTGCTTAAGATGTGGGTCGATGAGCATCGATTAAAGGCATCCACGCAGAACTACTACATTTGCTCCAACACAAGCGCAGACACTGCTCCTGCACCACAGAGGGTAGAAAATCTGGCAAATCTGAGGCTGTGGGACCATCACAAAGGCCTACATCTAAGCCAGCAGAGAGGCCTGACAGCAAACCACCTGCAAGAGCTTATGCCATTAGAGCTCAGGAGGAGCAAGAAGCCCCGGATGTCATCAGGGGTACGTTCTCCCTCTACAATACATCTGTGCATGCATTGGTGGATCCAGGATCCACTCATTCATACATCTGCATCAACCTACCCGTAGAAAGGGGAATACTAGTAGGGGAGAGTGACCAAGACATTCTGGTCACTAATCCATTGGGCCACAGTGTAGTGGTGAACAAAGTATACAAGAGTTGCCAGTTAAGGATTCAGGGGTATGAATTCTTGGCAGACCTGATTGAGTTGCCCTTCCACGAGTTTGACGTGATTTTGGGAATGGACTGGTTGTCACATCATCAGGCAATAGTTGATTGCAAATTGAAGAGAATTTCTCTGAAAACTTCTGAGGGTAATGAGATCACAGTTGTGGGGGAAAGGACAGATTTCTTATCCAATGTCATCTCAACCACAGTTGCAAGAAGAATGATGAGAAAAGGCTGTGAAGCCTACTTAGCACATGTGGTGGATACTAGGCAGGCTAAGCTAGATCTGTGTGACATACCCACAGTAAGAGACTTCCCAGAGGTATTTCCTGAAGAGTTGCCTGGTTTGCCACCAGAAAGGGAAGTTGAATTTGCTATTGAGACACTGCCAGGTACAGCACCCATTTCCATTGCTCCTTATAGGATGTCACCCACTGAATTGAAGGAGTTGAAAACTCAGTTGCAAGAGTTGCTTGATAAGGGGTTCATACACCCCAGTGTGTCACCATGGGGAGCTCTAGTACTGTTTGTAAAGAAAAAGGATGGGACTTTGAGGCTATGCATCGATTACCGGCAGTTGAATAAAGTGACTGTGAAGAACAAATATCAATTGCCTAGAATCGATGATCTGTTTGATCAGTTGAAGGGAACAGGAGTATTTTCTAAAATTGATCTCAGATCAGGGTATCATCAATTGAGGGTGAAGGATGCAGATGTGCCCAAGACTGCATTCAGGACCCGGTATGGGCATTATGAGTTTCTGGTGATGCCCTTTGGCCTAACAAATGCACCAGCGACATTTATGGACCTTATGAACCGTATCTTCCATCCATACCTAGATCGGTTCGTAGTGGTCTTTATTGATGATATTTTGGTGTATTCCAAGACCAGTGAAGAACATGATGAGCATTTGAGAATTGTTCTGCAAACCCTGAGAGAAAAGAAGCTGTATGCTAAGTTGTCCAAGTGTGACTTCTGGTTGAATGAGATTGCATTCCTAGGACACATAGTGTCAGCTGATGGGATTAGGGTGGATCCCAAGAAAATAGAAGCAGTGATGGAATGGAAGCCTCCCAGAAATACAACTGAGGTCAGAAGCTTCTTGGGGCTAGCTGGGTATTAAAGGAGATTTGTGAAGGGATTTTCCTTAATGGCTGCTCCAATGACCAAGTTGTTACACAAGAATGTCAGATTTGACTGGAATGACAAGTGTCAGACCAGTTTTGAGAAGTTGAAGGCTATGTTGTGAGGCACCGGTGTTAACACAGCCGGTGTCGAGGAAAGGACTTTGTGGTCTACAGTGATGCCTCTCGTAATGGGTTAGGGTGTGTATTGATGCAAGAGGGGAAGGTGGTCGCTTATGCTTCCAGGCAGCTAAGGCCACATGAACAAAATTACCCTACCCATGATCTAGAGCTTGCAGCAATTATCTTCGCACTGAAGATATGGAGGCATTACTTGCATGGTGAAAAGTGCTACATTTACACGGACCACAAGAGTCTGAAATACTTGCCAACCCAGAAGGAGCTCAATCTTAGACAGAGACGATGGATTGAGTTTCTGAAGGATTATGATTGTGTAATTGACTACCATCCTGGGAAGGCAAATGTAGTTGCTGATGCTTTGAGCAGAAAGTCCATCACAGCTTTGAGATCATTGAATGCCCGTCTAACTTTGATTCGAGATGGAGCTATTTTGGCCGAGTTGCAAGTGAGGCCAAACCTGTTACAGCAGATTTTAGATGGGCAGAAGGTAGATGAGAAGCTAATGGCTATTATGAGCAAAATCTTAGAGGGAAAAGCAACTGACTATGGGGTGAAAGCAGATGGGTGTCTGTACTACAAAAGAAGACTGTGTGTAGCAGATGATGGGAAATTGAAGGCCAGTATTCTAAAAGAGGCACACACCAGTGTATATGCTATGCACCCAGGAAGTACAAAGATGTATCATGATCTGAAGCTTGATATTAGTGGCACAGTATGAAGAAGGACATAGCCGACTATGTGACTAAATGCTTGACATGTCGACAAGTCAAGCGAACATCAAGTTCCATCAGGTTTGCTACAGCCTATACGCATACCTGAATGGAAATGGGATCGGATCACCATGGATTTTGTAAGTGGTCTACCTCTCACCCAGAAGAAACATGATGCAGTATGGGTGATAGTTGATAGATTGACAAAGTCAGCACACTTTCTGCCAGTTAGGACTGACTACTCACTGGAGAAGTTAGCGAGTGTATATCAGTGAGATAGTTAGACTGCATGGAATTCCACTTTCCATCATATCTGATCGAGACCCAAGGTTTACATCGAGATTTTGGAAGAAGTTACATGAGTCCTTGGGTACACAACTCCACTTCAGCATAGCTTTCCATCCTCAGACGGATGGGCAATCCGAAAGAGTAATCCAGGTAAATAATTGAAACCAATGGAATTGATACAAATATTGAATTGAAATGATAAAAATAACATGAAATATATGTCAGGTCCTTGAGGATATGCTGAGGAGTTGTGTCATTGAGTTTGAGGGAAATTGGGATAAATACCTCCCACTGGTAGAATTTGCATACAACAATAGCTACCAAGCTAGCATCCAAATGGCCCCGTATGAAGCACTGTATGGGAGGAAATGTAGAACTCCAGTGTGCTGGACTGAATTGGGCAAAGACAAACTGGTGGGGCCAGACCTGGTGAAACAAACTGAGGAGAAAGTGAAACTAATCAAAGCCAACTTGAAGGTTGCCTCAGACAGACAGAAATCTTATGCCGACCTGAAGAGAAAAAGAAATAGAATATGTGGTTGGCGACAAAGTGTTCCTCAAGGTGTCACCGTGGAAGAAGGTATTGAGATTTGGAAGAAAAGGTAAGCTAAGCCCTAGGTTCATTGGCCCGTATGAAGTCATTGAACGTGTGGGTCCAGTGGCCTATAGGCTAGCTTTACCACCAGAGCTGGACAAGATCCATAATGTGTTCCATGTGTCCATGCTCAGAAGATACCACTCAGATCCTTCACATGCCATCTCCAGGGAAGAAATTGAAATACAACCGGATTTGACATATGAAGAAGAACCTCTACTGATCCTGGCGCGGGAAGTGAAAGAATTGAGGAATAAGCAGATTCCACTGGTGAAAGTACTTTAGAGGCACCACAACACCGAAGAGGCAACATGGGAAAATGAAGAGACGATGAGGCAACAGTTCCCTCAACTGTTTGCATCAGGTAAATTTCGAGGACGAAATTTAAATTAGAGGGGAAGAGTTGTAACACCCTCCCGGTAGCAACTCCATACATTCTACTATTCCGGTGACCGGTGTCGGTCCGGACAGCTAGAACGTTCGGAAAAATATTTAAACTAAAGTGAGGGACCATAATCAACTCAAATATTAATAAGAAAAATTTAGTAAAAATTTTAGAAATAAAATACAACTAAGTTAAACGAGCCGGTGCCCTAACGATAGGTAACACAGAGGGAAGTTGCGGTTCTCGCAACTAGAAGCCCTAGACCGGGGGGAAAAATCATAGAATAATTTTTGAGACTCCTGAAAAGGGTCATTGAGGTCCCTATGGCATTAGAATGCCAAGAAAATATTTAGAAAAATTTTTCAATCGGTACAGACAATTTTGACCCGTTAAGCCAAACGGAGGGCATTTTGGTCATTTCACCTTCAGAGGCAATTTTTGGCCGACTTGTCCAGTTGAGTAAATAATTATTATAACATAAAATATAAATAAACATTACTAAAAATTAAATTGAAAATGAGTAGTGATGAAAAGAAAAGAAAAACCAAAATAAAGCAAATTATGACATATGATGATGTCATTTAAAAGCTATAACCAATCACATTTAAACAACCAATTAACTAACTAATAAAAGAGATAAATGAAGACCAAAACAATTAAAAAACACAGCAGCCATCTTCATCCTCCCAACCAGCCGAAACCTTGCTTAGCCCAAACCTCCATTTTTAGTTTTTAAAAGCTTCAATTTCTATGCTTTCCTCACCTCAAAACCCTAAGTCACCTTCACAAAAATTCATCCCCACATCACAAGGCAACTCTAGGCAGCCATAAGAAGTAAAAATTCTAAGGAGAAGACAAGTCCAAGAAGTGCCACTTAAAGGTTAGTGCCTATTTATACCTAAACCTCTCTTATCCTATGTTAAAGACTTAAAGTGAGTGAGGATTTGTGAATTAAATGAATGAAATTTATGTTTATGTTTACCATGAATTTTGGCAGCCCTAAGGAAGGAATGATTTTGATTGTTTTGATGGACTTAGAGTGGACTAGAAATGATGTTTAAGGTATATAACTACATGGATAATGAATTAGTGTGCTAACTAAGGTGTATGGGTAAATTGAAATGGAAATTAGGGTTTTGGGGAGTAAAAATTTGACTTGGCTTATGAAATGATTAATGGACATTCTAATGGTCAATTAGTGACCATTTGAGGCAAGTTAATCATAATTTGAAGTGAACTAATGCATGGCAAAGTAAAATGTGTAGGCTGCCTAGTGATAGCAGCAATGAGGCTGTGATTCCAGCACGCTTAGACAGCCATAACTCTGGCTGTGTAGGTCCAATTGGTATTTGGTCAATTGGACATGAAACTAGACTTATAATGGCACAATTTTACTGAAGAAACCATGCCCAAAAGACCAAAGCAAGTGGACCAAAAATTGGCCGCAATTCGGATACCCTGCAAACAGGTTCTGCAGAATGACCAAATGAACAGTAACTGTTCATTTGGTCATAACTCACTGTAGATATGGTCAATTGACCTGAAATTTTTACAGAAACAAGATAAGACATAGACAAACAACTTTAATGAAGAAACCTACCCCAAATTATGGCCAGAACCCATCCAAAAAGGCAGTGGCAATCACTGTTCATGGTACTATAGATTTGGTAAATTCTGCAGATTTGAAATCCGGCCAGCTGTGGTTTTTAGACCATATCTGGAGCTACAAAACTCCAAATGGAGTGATTCAAAAAACGAAATTCAACTAGACAAAATAAGGAACAACTTTCATGCTTACCATTTCCTCAAATTCCCACTGCAATAGTGCCTAATGGAACAGTAAAGTTGGGTTACAAAAACTGAAAATTCTGCTTCCCTTGGTTTAAACTTAGAAATGGTATTAATGCTTAATGCCAACAAGTTTTGAATGCAAAATGTGGTATGTTGGAAGTGTCAAAACCAATGTACCTATTTTCTATAAAAAAGTCAACATTTTTGTTGACAAATGAGGTGAATAGTAACACCAAAACTTGAAATTCAAAATTTGAAGAATTCAAAAGTATCAAATGCCCTAGTACACCTAACAAGATTGGTTTGGATAGTTTGGCATGCCAATAGGGTTCAGTTAGCAGTACTGCACATGGCAATATGCCATTCTGTGATTTCATGGCTTTTAGCCATTCTGACCTTGTATTGAGATGTGGCCTTGTGCCTGATGTTATTACAGCTTATTAGCTGTTCTGTTGCACACCGGGAGATGCATATGTGACCGATGGTGTGACGGCCCGAGGTACTAGATACCCAGTGCCAGTTTACCCGTTTATCCAGTCCAGTCGTTCAGTATAGGTTACTTGGGCAACCAAATGAATGAAAATGGACAAAGTTAAAGAAATAAATGAATATGACAGATACAAAACAAATAAGACACATACATTAAATATATATTTATTTTCTGCTATTTTCTTTTATTTTATTATTGCACCACTAAGCATCATTGCTTAGCGCGTTGCTTTTGCCACGCGTAGGTTCTGGAGATACTGATCGTGAGCCCAGTAGACCGCAGACTGGGTGAGTCCATCCTGCAGCTCTGCACAGTGTCCGTGTCACCTCACCTTCTACAGTGCATTGGTAGGACACTAGGTTTCATTTTGGTGTTTTATAACTAAATTTTTATTTTCTCATATGTATTTGGAATTATGTAATGTATTTTGATGTTCATGTAAATAATGAAGATTTGTGGTTATGTATGGAAAAATTTGAGTATTTATTCATTGCTTATACATGAGTACCCTGAGAAATGATTGATTGAAAAATATTGAGTGTGTGATGACATTAGAGTTTGAGAAATGATTGAGTATGAATATTGGAAGTGTTTTTAACAGGTTCCAAAGAACTGTTTTCTCCATTTTTAGCCGGTACTCTGCCAGATTTTCTTTAAAAATTTTCGGAACCTCAAATAAATTATAATTTCGATAAATGGCTCAAATATATTATATTTCACAAGTTATATTCAAAAGCATGATAAAAATTAATTAAGGTATATTAGAGTGTGCCGGTACACCGTGGGACATTGCTTACTCGGTTATACTATACACGGGTAAGGGGTGTCACAAAATTATGAACTTAACTTGATCAAATTGCTGAATGAAGTTGGATCAACAAATCTGCAGAACCAAAATTCTGCAGCATGAACAGTAAATGAAATTTGCTTATAACTTGAGCTTCAAAACTCCAATTGGGGTGATTCAAAAAGGAGAATAAACTTGAGACAATAGGGAACATTTTTTATGAAGAAAGTTTTGCCAAATGCTAACAGTAAACTAACCAATGAAACAGTACAATTAGGGACACCAAAACTGAAAATTTACAATTTTGCCTAAAAGACCTAAGTTTTGAGAAAATGACCAAAACCAACAAGTTTAGTGATCAAAATGTGATATGTGTGTGAAGTTGGAGTTCCCATACCTATTAAGCCTTAGAAAGTCAATAATTTGACTTGAATAGTTTAGTGAATAGTAACCCGAAACACAAAAATTTCAAGAACGTCGAGTTTAGCACGTTAGAGTTTGGTAAAAGTGAAGTTAAATTTATTTTGGATTTATGTTAAGTTCTAGTACTGAAACATTGTAAAATTGTGTGTTTCAGTTGGAAAGAATACCGGGAAAGAACCCAAGGAACCGAGTCAAGGCCAAGAGGTGACTCGCTTGAGGTTTGTGCACAACTAACTCTTTTGTTATTTTTCAATTCCAAATTGATTTGAAATAAATTTATTGTATGATTTATGATTTTGTCGTGTTGAGAATTTTAACTTATTGAATGAAATTGTATAATTTGAATATAAATTTTATTATGCATTTAAGGATTTATTGCATTGTTTTGAGGATTGTAAATTTTAAGTTTGATGTGTTGCCAACCTTGAGCATGAATTTATGATCATTAAATATGTTGATTTGTAAATACTTTGCAAATAGAAATTGTTTTGAATATGATTTGAAACCACAGTTGACATGACAAAATATGTTGTGAATTCTCATTAGCTTGTCTAGTGAGATAACTCCGCCACTTGATGGGGCGAGTTTCTTCCTCTCTGGCTTGCTAGTTGGGGAATGATGTGAATGAGTACTCATATATACTAGCTAGTCTTTGTTTCTCCCTTTTAGCCTCGGTTATTAGGAGAATGTGAAATTTCGTGGTGTACAACACGGCATCTATGTGAATTTTGGGTCATGGGTTCGACTGTGTGTATTGTTGGCAACGCCCTTTAAATTATGCATGATTTGATAAATTGTGATTGAAATAAATAATTTGTCAATGATTCAAAAATTTTTTCATTGTCTCGGAATTTAAAAGAAATGTAAATAAATAGTTACTATTTGATCAAAATGTTATTCGAATGAATAATTTGCATGAATGAAAATGTTGATTTCTGAAGGTCATGGATTTTGAAGAATTTAGAAAATTTAAAATTCTTTTTGTTATGAATTGTCAAGCATAAATTGTATTAAGTTTTAAATTATTAGTTTGTGCACCACTGAGTTCATAACTCAGCGATAACTTTGTATGCTGTCGCAGATATAGAGACTAGAGGAGCAGTAGATTGAGCTGCTGAGGACAGGGGAGCTACCTGCTAGAAGTTATCGGGTATAATTTATTGTTAGTAGTATGCCCTAGAGCATATCATTTAGTATGTATCTTGTACATATTTTTATTAATAAAAGGCATTTTCACTTTTCCGTTTACATAATATATTTATGTGTAATAGAAAAGGTCCATTGATATTTTGTTAGAAATATTATTCTTAAGTTGTTAAGAATATGAGTGACAATATTTCTAGCACAAAGTATCATAAATAGGAGGATACTTCATAATAAGGACATGACTTATCCAAAAAGATTGTATTCATGTTTGTTACCAAGTTATTTATATGAGATATAAATAAGATGAAATGGTGAGTCTCATGCCATATGACAAACATGATAGGCACTTATAAATGATAAGTAGGCCGAACCAGTGACACTTATGACAAGCACATGGAGTTTACTCTTGTCAATGTTTTGTCATAAATCATATCAGTGCATATAATCTTTAGACCTGAGATAGCACAGTTATCTTGTATATAGGTAGTTTGAGTTTGATACTGCTTTCATATTTGTACTATGTATGGGTATATGGGCATCTGTTGGCTCCTACTAGTTATATATGGAGGTAGGTGTTGATCAAGATGGAATCTGTTCCTCTAAGTAAATAGAGATAAAATCCTATGTTCATTTAATTGTTCTTGATGTTTCAAGTTCCTGGCCAGGACAGATAGATTTATTCAGAAAAGAGTTTCTGATGAGAAAATCTTTTTAATCAAGAACTGGAATTAAAAGAGAACATAATATTCATAGCAAATGGAGTTTGACATAAACCATGACTCCAGCTTGAGTTGGGATTTTGTAACAGAGATATTCTAGTGCATGGTAACATATGATTATAGGTTCATTTAAGGTAAACCTTATTACTAATTGTGTGGCCATGGCATGCTATGCTAGGTGTTAACCATGGTCTATGAGGTTCATAAAATGATTTAGAGAAATCATTTATGGTAAGAAAGAGTTCTGATGATATTAAGAGTTGATATCATGTCTCATTGCCAATTAGTGATGAGCCTAGTAAGTCACACACATACACAAGTTATCACCTAATTAAATATGATTTAATTAATTAATTAAAGAGTTTAATTGATTAATTAAATAGGTTTGGTTTGTAATTAGTTTGCAAAGTCCCTAGCATGACTTGAAACCAAATCTAGATTATTGGATGTGTAGTATAAATTAAATTTATATTTAAAGTGTTTAAATATGAATTTAATTAATGAGAAATTAATTAATAGAGATTAATTAATTAATTTATATTTGATATAAATTAATTAGAAGAAGAAAAATAATTATTTTGGGTTGAGAACTCAAAATTAAGACACGGGAATTTTGGTTATTTTGCAGTGTGACACGTGGCACCATGAGATGGTGACACATGGCATAACACATAAGCTTGCCAAATGTTTTTTAATCATGTAAGATGATTAAAATCAAGATTACATATAGGTTTGACACTTGGCACAATGTGATTGGGTCACTTAAACCTAGAGCTAATCAAAGGGTGGCATGTGGCAAGGGTTTAATGTGTTAACCTAGCTATTTAAGTGTTGTTATGAGAAAATAAAACACAACAGCAGCCACACTCCTTGGTCACGCCATTTTGCAGCCCTCTCTCTATTCTTCTTCATCTCTCATCAATTGAAAGAGATTAGCCATCAATATCTTGAATTAAGAACACTAGAAATTGTTTCTAGTGTCCTGTTTACATCTCTAATCTCTTAAAAGGTGGAACTTGAATTTCTAATTAATAGAAAAAGCTTTAGAAGCTGTTCAAGGGCTGCCATAGGTGTTCTTGGTGTGGACAAGCTAGAGGGACAACATCTGGTGTCCTGAAGACGAATCTTAAAGGCGCAGACACGCTGCAGTGCATCAAGAGGTTAGTGTAATCGTTCTTGATTTAATCTAGGGTTCTAAAATTAATCTGATTAATTTTAAAATCTTAAATGGCAAATACAGATCCAAAAACATATTAAAAGAGTTTTAATATGTTGTTTATCATTGAAATCAAATAGATAAAAATAAATCTTGCATGATGCATGTGACCCTAGGTGAAAATTTTTGAATTCAATGGTATAAATTTGTGTTTTTCACGCTTCCGTTCCTTCAATTGATATCAGAGCCACTATATTTGCCATTTAGATTGTTTATTATATGATTTAATTGTGTGATTTGATCATGAGATGATTGATCCATTGCTAGTTGGATCAAGAGGTGTGGCGGCATGCTTGATGAACTCCAACATGGTGCGCCTAGCTTTGGAAGATCATGGTGCGCATGGTTGTTATTAAATTCTGCAATTGTTGCATGATGAAAGGTTCATCATATGACTAATTAAAATGTTTAATTAGGATTTTTAATCACACAATTAAATTATGATTCAAATCAAAAATTTTAAAAATTGTTTGAATGTGATTCAAATCTGAATTTTTAAAGTTGTTTGAATCATATTTAAATCTGATTTTTTAAAATTGATTGAATAAAATTCAGATCTGATTTTTTAAAAAATGTTTGAATGTGATTCAAATCTGATTTTTTAAAAAATGTTTGAATGTGATTCAAATTTGAATTTTTGAAGTTGTTTGAATGTGATTCAAATCTGAATTTTTAAATTTGTTTGAATGAGATTCAAATCTGAATTTTTAAATTTATTTGAATCATATTCAAATCTGGATTTTTAAGTTGAATATGAGATATTCAATTTAATTTAAGTATGTATGTTTTATTTAATTGTTAAATAGTGATATGCATGATGGATGATCATCGACTATAAAAGACCAATGTGATTGGATTTATTTCTTTTATGTTTCTTTGGGATTGTAAATTAATTAATTTATTTTAATTTATTTTGGGCATGTATTATTAAGTTTGTAATAATTTTTGGGTTGTAATTTCATTTATTTAAGTTCTTGTAAATTCGCCTTGGTATGCCAAGGATTACTATGTAATATTGGATTGCAAGAAGTTCAAGGAGGTCAAGAGCATTGGTGGGACCAGTGGGAGGAATTCAAGATCAAGTGTTGATTATGTACTCCTTCAGCAACTCTTGTAAAATGAATGAATGAAATGCACCTAGGAATGCCCTGATTCAATTCTTGGTGGCTCAGAATTGTTTGAATCCCTTAGAAAGTCCATGATCATACCATATTTACTGCTTATCCATGAATGCATGAGATATAAGGGAATGTATGCAATTATATGATATATGCATGCTAAATGGATAATGTGCAAAGTGAGACCTTAATAGTAATTAGAATGACCATAAAATCTTCCAAACAAATGATTAAGTTGGAAATGCTATAATTAAAGTAATTATAACATAGGCCCTCCATTGGGGCAATTATTTTAAGAAATTTTAAATAGTTGCATGAGATGCAATTAATTTAAGAGATTTTCTTAAGAATAATTGTTAAGCATGAGATGTTGTAAATATGTAAATGGTTTAGTGGCCAATATTGGATGTACCTGAGGACATTAAAATTATTTGCATAATTACTGGCTCAATGGGATCAACTTAACTAATGCAAGATAAGTCAATAATGAATGTACCTGAGATTTTGAGCATTAGGGGCTAGGTAAAGGATTGAACCTCACATGAGATGTGATGGGCAAGGAGTTGCTCACTTATAGTTTATTGTAATTCCAATAATGAATGTACCTGAGGATGATCAATAGAATTATAAGAATTTAATCACCCACTAGAAATCCATCCAACTAGGATTTCCGTTTTCTACTTTGGAAGTGTAGGATTCGCTAAGTTAGTGGGAGGACCAATTTGATTAAAAGACCATAATCATTTTGGTTAATTACATGATACATTTACTAATTAATCTGGTTATTTTCTGCAGTTAATTTTCTAATAAAAATGAGCACAAAACAACCACCACCATCCAATATCCTTGCAAGCATACTTGATCACAATAGGTTGACAGGACCAAATCTGTCTGATTGGCTAAGAAATTTGAAGCTTGTCCTGAACCTTGAACATATAGGATATGTTCTAGATTCAAATGTTCCTGGTCCCTTACCTCCAGAGGCCACACAAGAGGAACATGAAACTTTGGACAAGTGGAAGGAGCATGATATGAGAGCTAAGTGTTACATGCTTGCTTCCGTGAGTAATGAGTTACAGAAGCAACATGAGAACATGCAGAATGCGAGTGAGATCCTCCTTCACCTACAAGAGTTGTATGGTGAGCACAGCAGGAATGCTAGGTATGAGATATCTAGACAGCTATTCCGTATGAGGATGTCTGAGGGATAGAATGTTGGGGATCATGTCCACAAGATGATTCGGCTGATTGAGCAGTTGGAACATCTTGACTTCAACATGGATTTCCAACTACAGACGGATTTGATCCTTCAGTCCCTTCCTGAGTCTTTTGGGAATTTTGTGACAAATTTCCATATGACTAGACAGGAATGCACCTTAGCTGGTTTACTCAACATGCTGGTTATTGCCCAAAAGAATATGCCAGGCAATAAAGGAAAAGAGGTAGCTTTGGTTGCATCTTCTTCTGCTGGAAAGTCCAACAAGAAGAAGGGCAATAAGAAAAAGAAACCTCAGATTCCTGGTCCTTCTAAGAAAATAGTTAAACAGAAAAGGAAGACTAAAGCTGATGAAGGCAAAGGAAAGTGTTTCCACTGCCAACAGGAAAGTGTTTCCATTGCCAATAGGAAAGTGTTTTCATTGCCAGTAAGAAAGTGTTTCCACTGGCCAGAGTATAGCAATCGAAATGAATGCAATGCCGTGGTGAAAACCAACTCAAGTTCAAAATATATTTGGCACTTAAGGTTATGTCATGTTGCAGAAGATAGGATTGCAAAACTGGAGAAAATGGGGATTCTATCCTCATTGGGCTCTGAGCCTACTCCAACTTGTGAATCTTGCCTTCAGGGCAAAATGACTAGATCACCCTTTGTTGGACAGGGGCTAAGAGCTGAAAATATTTTGGAGCTAATACATAGTGATGTATGTGGTCCATTTAAAGAAATGGCTAGAGGGGGTTTTCATTATTTTATTACCTTTACTGATGATAAATCAAGGTTTGGGTATTTGTATTTGATGAAATACAAACATGAATCTTTTGAAAAGTTCAAAGAATTTAAATCTGAAGTAGAAAATCAAACAGGAAAGAATATTAAAGCTCTTTGATCAGATCGAGGAGGTGAATATTTGAGTCTTGAATTTGATGAATACTTAAGAGAGCATGGCATTGTTTCTCGGTGACTCCTCCAGAACGCCATACGGTGAATGGTGTATCTGAAAGGAGAAATCGTACCCTATTGGATATGGTGCGTAGTATGATGAGCTATCTTGATATGCCAATCTCCTTTTGGGGATTTGCATTAGAATCGACTTTGTATATTTCGAATAGGATTCCATCAAAATCAGTTTCTTCCACACCTTATGAGATATGGCATGGAAGAAAACCAAGTCTTAAGCATATTAAGATTTGGGGTTGTCCGACTTATATCAAAAGTGAACACGATAAATTGGAGACGGATCGAGAAAAGGTCGATTTGTTGGATATCCAAAAGATAGTTTTGGATATTATTTTTATTTGCCTACTTCACAAAAGGTTGTGATAAGTAGAGATGCCACATTTCTTGAACAACAGTTTGTTCAAGAAGGAGGCAAAGGAAGGCAAATAGAGTTAGAATTGGAGAATTACGACCAACCAGCATCGATGGATATAGATCCATCTAGTCAACCAATACCGATTGATGAAACATCTACAATTGCTCCTCGTAGAATAACGAGGTATCTCACCCACCAGTGAGATATGGTTTTCTTCATGAAGAAGAACAAGAGTTGTCTACTCATGAAGAAGTAGATCATGGAGATGATCCACTTACCTATGAAGAAGCTATATCAAATATAGACTCTTCAAAATGGATTGATGCTATGAAATCCGAGATTGATTCCATGTATAAGAATCAAGTTTGGGATCTTGTTGACCCACCTGAAGGTATTATACCTATAGGTAACAAATGGGTTTTCAAGAAGAAAATTGGTTCTGATGGAAAGGTAGAGACCTATAAGGCAAGGCTAGTAGCGAAAGGGTTTCGCCAAGGGCAAGGAATCGACTATGAGGAGACTTTCTCGCCTGTTGCCATGCTTAAATCAATTAGGATTTTATTAGCAATAGCTGCATACTATGATTATGAGATTTGGCAGATGGATGTCAAAATAGCTTTTCTCAATGGATACATTGAAGAAAACATTTTCATGGAACAACCTAGGGGATTTGAATCCCAAGATGGTTCCAAGGTATGCAAGCTAAAGCGATCCATTTATGGGTTGAAACAAGCTTCGAGGAGTTGGAACATTCATTTTGATGAAGCCATTAAATCCTTTGGTTTTATCAAAAATGAGGATGAGCCATGTGTATATAAGAAGGTTAGTGACAGTGCTATCACTTTCCTTGTCTTATATGTGGATGACATACTATTGATGGGTAATGACACAGGTATGTTGACGACTATAAAGGTATGGTTGTCAAATACATTCTCCATGAAAGACTTAGGGGAGGCAACCTATATTCTTGGGATTCGCATCTATAGAGATAGAGCGAAAAGAATAATTGGTTTATCCCAAAGTCTATACTTGGAAAAGGTGTTAAAGAGGTTTAACATGCTTGATTCTAAGAGAGGATTGTTACCAGTGAGACATGGTATCCATCTTTCTAAAGAGATGTCTCCAAAGACATCTGAAGAAAGAGATAAGATGGCCAGGATTCCATATGCTTCGGCTATTGGAAGTTTAATGTGTGTAATGTTGTGTACTAGGCCGGATATCGCATATGCTGTTAGTTTGACTAGCAGGTATCAATCCAATCCAGGTTTGGAACACTGGATAGCTGTCAAGAATATTCTTAAGTACTTGAGAAGAACTAAGGATTTATTCTTGATTTATGGAGGTGGAGACTTGCAATTGGATGGTTATCGATTCGATTTCCAATCGGATATCGATGATAGAAAGTCTACCTCTGGATATGTGTTCATTTGTAATGGAGGTGCGATCGTTGGAAGAGTTCCAAATAGAGCACGCATTGCAGATTCCACTACGTAGGTGAGTATATTGTCGCATCGATGTCGCAAAGGAAGCTATTTGGATAAAGAAGTTTGTGACAGAACTTACAGTAGTTCCTTCCATTGAGTCAGCAGTTCCACCACACTGTGACAATAATGGAGTAGTCATACAGACTAAGGAACTAAGGTCTCACCCAAAATCCAAACACATAGAAAGGCACTACCACATTATCAGACATATAGTTGGGCAAAGGCGATATAGCCATGCAGAAAAATAGCATCAGCTGAAAATCCAGCTGATCCATTCACCCCCATTACAAATGAACACATATCCAGAGGTAGACTTTCTATCATCGATATCTGATTGGAAATCAGAATCAGTATAACCATCCAATTGCAAGTCTCCACCTCCATAAATCAAGAATAAATCCTTAGTTCTTCTCAAGTACTTAAGGATATTCTTGACAGCTATCCAGTGTTCCAAACCTGGATTGGATTGATACCTGCTAGTCAAACTAACAACATATGCAATATCCGGCCTAGTACACAACATTGCATACATTAAACTTCCAATAGCTGAAGCATATGGAATCCTGGCCATTTTATCTCTTTCTTCAGGTGTCTTTGGAGAAATCTCTTTAAAAAGGTAGATACCATGTCTCACTGGTAACAATCCTCTCTTGGAATCAAGCATGTTAAACCTCTTTAACACCTTTTCCAAGTATAGACTTTGGGATAAACCAATTAATCTTTTCGCTCTATCTCTATAGATGCGAATCCCAAGAATATAGGTTGCCTCCCCTAAGTCTTTCATGGAGAATGTATTTGACAACCATACCTTTATAACATACCTGTGTCATTACCCATCAACAGTATGTCATCCACATATAAGACAAGGAAAGTGATAGCACTGTCACTAACCTTCTTATATACACATGGCTCATCCTCATTTTTGATAAAACCAAAGGATTTAATGGCTTCATCAAAACGGATGTTCCAACTGCTCGAAGCTTGTTTCAACCCATAAATGGATCACTTTAGCTTGCATACCTTGGAACCATCTTGGGATTCAAAACCCCTAGGTTGTTCCATGAAAATGTTTTCTTCAATGTATCCATTGAGAAAAGCTGTTTTGACATCCATCTGCCAAATCTCATAATCAAAGTATGCAGCTATTGCTAATAAAATCCTAATTGATTTAAGCATGGCAACAGGCGAGAAAGTCTCTTCATAGTCGATTCCTTGCCTTTGGCGAAACCCTTTCGCTATTAGCCTTCCATCAGAACCAATTTTCTTCTTGAAAACCCATTTGTTCCCTATAGGTACAATACCTTTAGGTGGGTCAACAAGATCCCAAACTTGATTCTTATCCATGGAATCAATTTCGGATTTCATAGCATCAATCCATTTTGAAGAGTCTATATCTGATATAGCTTCTTCATAGGTAAGTGGATCATCTCCATGATCTACTTCTTCATGAGTAGACAACTCTTGTTCTTCTTCATGAAGAAAACCATATCTCACTGGTGGGTGAGATACCCTGGTTGTTCTACGAGGAACAGCTGTAGATGTTTCATCAACGGGTATAGGTTGAATAGATGGATCTATATCCATCTGATCTGTTGGTTGGTCAGAATTCTCCAATTCTAACTCTATTTGCCTTCCTTTGCCTCCTTCTTGAACAAACTGTTGTTCAAGAAATGTGGCATCTCTACTTATCACAACCTTTTGTGAAGTAGGCAAATAAAAATAATATCCAAAACTATCTTTTGGATATCCAACAAATCGACCTTTTTTTGATCTGGTCTCCAATTTATCAGTGTTCAGCTTTTTGATATAAGCTGGACAACCCCAAATCTTAACATGCTTAAGTCTTGATTTTCTTCCATGCCATATCTCATAAGGTGTGGAAGAAACTGATTTTGATGGAATCCTATTCAGAATATACAAAGCTGATTCTAATGCAAATCCCCAAAATGGCATATCAGTATAGCTCATCATACTACGTACCATATCTAATAGGGTATGATTTCTCCTTTCAGATACACCATTCAGTTGTGGCGTTCCTGGAGAAGTCAGCTGAGAAACAATGCCATGCTCTCTCAAGTATTCATCAAATTCAGTACTCAAATATTCACCTCCACGATCTGATCGAAGAGCTTTAATACTCTTTCCTGTTTGATTTTCTACTTCAGATTTAAATTCTTTGAACTTTTCAAAAGATTCATGTTTGTATTTCATCAAATACAAATACCCAAACCTTAATTTATCATCAGTAAAGGTAATAAAATAATGAAAACCCCCTCTAGCCATTTCTTTAAATGGACCACATACATCACTATGTATTAGCTCCAAAATATTTTCAGCTCTTAGCCCTTGTCCAACAAAGGGTGATCTAGTCATTTTTCCCTAAAGGCAAGATTCACAAGTTGGAGTAGGCTTAGAGCCCAATGAGGATAGAATCCACATTTTCTCCAGTTTTGCAATCCTATCTTCTGCAACATGACATAACTTTAAGTGCCAAATATATTTTGAACTTGAGTTGGTTTTCACCATGGCATTGCATTCTTTTAGATCACTTGCATTCAATTTGTGTTTGTCATTATTATCCAAATAATAAAGACCATCATTCATATAACCCGAACCAATATATTTATTTCCAAAATAAATATTGCAAACATCATCTGTGAACTAAAATTCATAACCATTTCTAGTCAAACTAGATATAGAAATGATGTTCTTAAAAGCATCAGGTACATATAAAATATTATCCAAACACAAAGCACGTCCAAACATGTAAAAAGATTTAGATCCTATGGCTAAAGCTTCAACAGTTGCGCCATTGCCAATCCGGACTCTAATATCTTGAGAACGCAAGCTGCTACTGTTTGCTAGTTCTTGCATATCATTAGAAATGTGAGAATCGCACGATATCTAAAACCCAAGCTGTAGATGAACTATGAGTATCATCAGAATCTAAATAACAAGATATGGACATACCTTCCGAAGGTGTATCCTTCTTGTCCTTCAGAGAAGCAAGATACTCTGGGCAGTTCCTTTTCCAGTGCCCATCCTTTTGGCAGTGGAAACACTTTCCTTTGCCTCCATCAACTTTGGTCTTCCTTTTTTGTTTAGCTATTTTCTTGGAAGGACCCGGAATCTGAGGTTTCTTTTTCTTATTGCCCTTCTTCTTATTGGACTTTCCAGCAGAAGAAGATGCAACCAAAGCTACCTCTTTTCCTTTATTGCCTGGCATATTCTTTTGGGCAATAACCAGCATGTTGAGTAAACCAGCTAAGGTGCATTACTGTTTATTCATTTGGAAATTTGTCACAAAATTCCCAAAAGACTCAGGAAGGGACTGAAGGATCAAATCCGTCTGTAGTTGGAAATCCATGTTGAAGTCAAGATGTTCCAACTGCTCAATCAACCGAATCATCTTGTGGACATGATTCCCAACATTCTGTCCCTCAGACATCCTCATACGGAATAGCTGTCTAGATATCTCATACCTAGCATTCCTGCTGCGCTCACCATACAACTCTTATAGGTGAAGGAGGATCTCACTCGCACTCTGCATGTTCTCATGTTGCTTCTGTAACTCATTACTCATGGAAGCAAGCATGTAACACTTAGCTCTCATATCATGCTCCTTCCACTTGTCCAAAGTTTCATGTTCCTCTTGTGTGGCCTCTTGAGGTAAAGGACCAGGAACATTTGAATCTAGAACATATCCTATATGTTCAAGGTTCAGGACAAGTTTCAAATTTCTTAGCCAATCGCATGATTAGGTCCTGTCAACCTATTGTGATCAAGTATGCTTGCAAGGATATTGGATGGTGGTGGTTGTTTTGTGCTCATTTTTATCGTAAAATTAATCGCAGAAAATAACCAGATTAATTAGTAAATGTATCATGTAATTAACCAAAATGATTATGGTCTTTTAATCAAATTGGTCCTCCCACTAACTTAGCGAATCCTACACTTCCAAAGTAGAAAACGGAAATCCTAGTTGGATGGATTTCTAGTGGGTGATTGAATTCTTATAATTCTATTGATCATCCTCAGGTACATCCATTATTGGAATTACAATAAACTATAAGTGAGCAACTCCTTGCCCATCACATCTCATGTGAGGTTCAATCCTTTACCTAGCCCCTAATGCTCAAAATCTCAGGTACATCCATTATTGACTTATCTTGCATTAGTTAAGTTGATCCCATTGAGCTAGTAATTATGCAAATAATTTTAATGTCCTCAGGTACATCCAATATTGGCCACTAAACCATTTACATATTTATAACATCTCATGTTTAACAATTATTCTTAAGAAAATCTCTTAAATTAATTGCATCTTATGCAACTATTTAAAATTTCTTAAAATAATTGCCACAATGGAGGGCCTATGTTATAATTACTTTAATTGTAGCATTTCCAACTTAATCATTTGTTTGGAAGATTTTATGGTCATTCTAATTATTATTAAGGTCTCACTTCGCACATTATCCAATTAGCATGCATATATCATATAATAGCATACATTCCCATACATCTCATGCATTCATGGATAAACAATAAATATGGTATGATCATGGACTTTCTAAGGGATTCAATTCTGAGCCACCAAGAATTGAATCAGGGCATTCCTAGGTGCATTTCATTCATTCATTTTACAAGAGTTGCTGAAGGAGTACATAATCAACACTTGATCTTGAATTCCTCCCACTGGTCCCACCAATGCTCTTGACCTCCTTGAACTTCTTGCAATCCAATATTACATGGTAATCCTTAGCATACCAAGGCGAATTTACAAGAACTTAAATAAATGAAATTATAACCCAAAAATTATTACAAACTTAATAATACATGCCCAAAATAAATTAAAATAAATTAATTAATTTACAATCCCAAAGAAACATAAAAGAAATAAATCCAATCACATTGGTCTTTTATAGTCCATGATCATCCATCATGCATATCACTATTTAACAATTAAATAAAATATACATACTTAAATTAAATTGAATATCTCATATTCAACTTAAAAATCCAGATTTGAATATGATTCAAATAAATTTAAAAATTCAGATTTGAATCTCATTCAAACAAATTTAAAAATTCAGATTTGAATCACATTCAAACAACTTTAAAAATTCAGAATTGAATCACATTCAAACATTTTTTAAAAAATCAGATTTGAATCACATTCAAACATTTTTTAAAAAATCATATCTGAATTTTATTCAATCAATTTTAAAAATCAGATTTAAATATGATTCAAACAACTTTAAAAATTCAGATTTGAATTACATTCAAACAACTTTTAAAATTCAGATTTGAATCACATTCAAACAATTTTTAAAATTCTGATTTGAATCATAATTTAATTGTGTGATTAAAATTCTAATTAAACAATTTAATTAGACATAGGATGATCTTTTAGATCATACAACAATTGTAAATTAAAAAGCAAACCTTGCACCACCTTAAAGAACCATTGTTACCGCCACCAATGGTGGCTTCACCATGTGTGTCGCCACACATCTATTACAACCAGCAATGGATCAATCATCTCATGATCAAATCACACAATTAAATCATATAATCAACAATATAAATGGCAAATATAGTGGCTCTGATACCAATTGTAGGAACGAAAGCGTGAAAAACACAAGTTTATACCATTGAATTCAAAAATTTTCACCTAGGGTCACATGCATCATGCAAGATTTATTTTTATCTATTTGATTTCAATAATAAACAACATATTAAAACTATTTTAATATGTTTTTGGATCTGTATTTGCCATTTATGATTTTAAAATTAATCAGATTAATTTTAGAACTCTAGATTAAATCAAGAATGATTACACTAACCTCTTGATGCACTGCAGCGTGTCTGTGCCTTTGAGATTCGTCTTCAGGACACTAGATGTTGTCCCTCTAGCTTGTCCACACCAAGAACACCTATGGCAGCCCTTGAACAGCTTCTAAAGCTTTTTCTATTAATTAGAAATTCAAGTTCTGCCTTTTAAGAGATTAGAGATGTAAACAGGACACTAGAAACAATTTCTAGTGTTCTTAATTCAAGAGATTGATGGCTAATCTCTTTGAATTGATGAGAGATGAAGAAGAATAGATGAAAAGCCTCAAAGTGGTGTGACAAAGGAGAGGAGTGGCTGCTTGTAACACCCCTATGTTCGGTAGTGCGTTCTACTGTTCCGGTGACCAGTGTTGTCCGGACAGTTAGGATGCCTAGAACTACACTTCGTTATGAGTGAAGAGACATAAAATAATGAAATACAAGAAAAGAAAATACAAGAAAAATAAAGGAAAAATAATAGCAAAGAAAAGTAACCAAGTTAAGCGAGCCGAGACTTAGGAAGTCACGGCGTGGGACCGTTGACTAATACTGAATCATGAGAACCCTGGAAAATATTTTTAGGACTTAAAGAGACCCCTATTGAAGTATAAATATCATTAGAAATATCAAAAAAAATTAAATAATTAGTACAAAGAAAAGTGAAAAATCGAAAAACAGACAAAACCCGGTGTTACCGAAAAATCGGGAATGCAACCCGAACAGGGGCATTATGGTCATTTGACATCCCGAATTGTCTTTTGACCTAAATATCCATTAAAAATAAATAATATTACACTTAAAAAATATAATGAAAAATTAATTTAGGGGTACCTAATATAAATAGCAAAAATGGGGTTCAATTTAGGTAATTAACATATTTAAACATAAAAAAATGATTGATTTTATGTGAGTGGACCACTAAGAATTATAATATGGATTAAATATAATCATAAGTGGGCAGATTACTCCCACTCAAACATCATCTTCTTCAATTTTTTCAACCATGCCGAAACAAATTCCCTAAAAAAAACTCCATAGTCGTTTTGCTTCAAACCTTCATCTTCTCCTTCATTTTACCTCTAAACACCTAGGTAGCTTCATTAAGTTTTATCTCCACATCATAAGGAAGAGTTTGATACTAAAATCAAGAAGTTAGTGAAGGTTTAGCAAGTCCCAACCATAGGTAAGTTTGTATTTTTGAATATTACTTTGTTAAACTTTGTATACATGTTATGGGTGTTTGATTTGTGAAGAAAATTTTCAAGTTTGAGGAGTTATTGATATGTCCAATTTTGGACAGCCATGGAGTTCTATATTTGATGAAGTATTCTTACATATATTTGATGTGGATTCATGTTGAGTAGGGTGATTTAATGTCCTAGTAAGTTATTCCCATGTATATGTGGTGATTGTGCACTTGAAATGAAGTTGACGAAATTATGGACAATTTGGCATTGTGGAGCATTTCGGGAGCTTTGGGACTCCTTAATGAATGTTTGAATTCATGGAGATATTGGATAAATTGTGATATTGAGGATTGATGAATATGTATGTAAATTGGTTGTGTAAAGTGTATGTAAGAATTAGAAATGTTTATGTGTATATGTGGTTGTATTTGGACTTTATGAATTAGAGTTTTATTTGGTGTATTAAGGATGTTTGTATTCTGCCCAAAATGATTTTATTGTGAAGTGGTAAATGGTTTTGGTAATGTACCAAAACAGAATGGGGTTGAGAGGTGGATTTGTAACAAGGTAAATGTGTAATGAATAGATGTTTAACCAATGTAATTAAGGGCAGTGTGCATTTTAACCTATAAAACTAAATGTGTAACTCCAATTGGTATGAGAACAATTGGAGGTGAAACTAGGCACAAAATGTGCCAACTTTCATTGAGAAAGCATACCAAAATTCTGCTTGTAAGGTAGCTTGAAAAATGACCAAATCCGGATTAAGTGCAAGTGAGGCCTGAAAACTGACCATTTGGGCAGCAGTTAGTGTTTAGGACATAACTCACTCAAAACAGGTCCAATTGAGCTGAAATTTTAACCATGAATAGTTAAGACCCATACCTACAAGTCTTATGAAGACACCAAAGCCCTGAAATGACCATAAGCAAGTCAAACGCTTGCACAAGTTCGGGTCCAAAAACTGGCCGAACCAAAGTTGACAAAATTTGACCTAAAATGACCTAATTTGATGCCATTTGACCAGCAATAGTAAAATGACCATAACTTGGTCTACATAACTCAAAATGACCTAAACTTTTGGCCCGCGTTCCATAAGACATAGATCTACAAGTTTGTAGTTTTGACCGAAACCCAAAAACCGAGGGAACTAGGTCGTCCGGCTAGGTCAAACTAGTATCCCGGAGTCCAGCAAGTTGCAATAAAATGCACGAAACAAGGAAATGAAATTGGTATCATGTACTAACCCTAAAAGACTATCGAATGTGACATATTAGCAACACTAAAACCTAATTTACCTAGAACGCATCGAGGGTCGGTATATTAGGTGATTAAGCAAATAATAGCTTTCAGTGAATTACTTATCAAGCATCATCGATAGAGACAGTTTAATTTAGTACTGAAACACTTCAAATTGTGTTTCTCAGTTAGTAAAGACTCAGGGAAAGGGAAGGAAACACTGAGTCCAGACCAGGAGACAATTATCAGAGGTTTGTGCACAACAGCTATTTCTTTTGAATTATTATGACTGTTTATATATTATTGTTTTGAATTGTGAAACTGTGAAAAATTGTTTGAATGATATTGATGGATACTTATTGATTGAAAAAGCATTGGAAATGGTTTGAAACCACAGCTATCATGTCTATTGATTGTATTCCTCGCTAGCTTGTCTAGTGGGACGAATTGAATTCCCTCTCTGGCTGAAGTGTTGAGGTGTGTGCCTGTTGAGGACGAATTGGATGAGTACTCATATTTTTGCTAGCTAGCTATGTTATTCCTCATTAGTCATTGACTTTTGGGATGGATTGAATACCTCATTAGCCATCGGCTTTTGGGGCGAATTGAACTTTGGGACATGATTAAGCTGTGTGTGATTTATTGATTTGTATTATGAGATTGTGAAATGGAGTTAAATCCTTATTGACATTTACTGTCTTTTGAAGTTAACTATGTTTTGATCTCTGAGATTTATTGTGATATTGTGTTAAATTCCTTCTGACACTCATTGTCTTGAATTTAACTATGATTTTACATATCCATCATTTAAATGATTTATGAATTGTGATTTAAGTTGTATTTGGTTAATGTTGTGCACCACTAAGACATTGTCTCAGCGATAGCTTTTTATTGCTGTCACAGGTAGACGGACAGACAGGGCAGCAGACTAGGTTGCTAGTACCTCCAGCGAAAGATTTTTGGGTATAACGAGTATACCACATTTTGTATTTTGTGCTGTAATGTATGACCACTGTATGTACATATTGTTTTTGGTTTTGAGCAGTTGTAAATTCAAATTGTACATTGAAGTTGTAAAATAATTATGAGTTATTTTGGCTTGTAAAAGTTGTATTATATTTCTCTTATCTCAGTCTTTGAAAAATCACTGTGGATTTGAGTTGAGATTGGAAATCTATTGAAGTGCTTTTTACAGGTTTTCTGAAGAACTGTTTTATCCAAAATACATATGGCACTCTGCCAAAATTTTTACAGAAATTCCAAATAATTCAAATGTGTTAGTTCTACCACTTCAGTTCACAAAAGTTTTTAACACCTTTAAATAGTGCTCACCACTGTAAAAGAAGCAAGAAAAGTTTTTAAAATCCCTTGTAGTGTATTTAATGGGTTATCAGTAGACGGAGTTGGTAATTCATTAGGTATACTACGGGATCATGTCATGCCTTACAGAGGGGTAGGGTGTGACACTGCTGGTTATTTTTTCTTTTCATAACCACACTTAAATAGCTAGGTTAACATATTAAACCCTTGCCACATGTCACCCTTTGATTAGCTCTAGGTATAAGTGACCCAATCACATTGTGCCAAGTGTCAAACCTATATTTAATCTTGATTTTAATCATCTTACATGATTAAAAAATATTTGGCAAGTTTATGTGTAATCCCATATGTCACCATCTCATTATGCCACGTGTCACACTGTGAAATGACCAAAATGCCCCTGTGTCTTAATTTTGAGTTCTTAACCCAAAATAATTATTTTTCTTCTTCTAATTAATTTATATCAAATATAAATTAATTAATTAATCTCTATTAATTAATTTCTCATTAATTAAATTCATATTTAAACACTTTAAATATAAATTTAACTTATACTATACATCCAATAATCTATATTTGGTTTCAAGTCATGCTAGGGACTTCGCAATTTAATTGCAAACCAAAACTATTTAATTAATTAATTAAACTCTTTAATTAATTAATTAAATCATATTTAAGTAGGTGATAACTTGTGTATGTGTGTGACTTACTAGGCTCATCACTAATTGGCAATGAGACATGATATTAACTCTTAATATCATCAGAACTCTTTCTTACCATAAATGATTTCTCTAAATCATTTTATGAACCTCATAGACCATGGTTAACACCTAGCATAGCATGCCATAGCCACCCAATTAGTAATAAGGTTTACCTTAAATGAACCTATAATCATATGTTACCATGCACTAGAATCTCCCTGTTACAAAATCCCAACTCAAGCTGGAGTCGTGGTTTATGTCAAACTCCATTTGCTATGAATATTATGTTCTCTTTTAATTCCAGTTCTTGATTAAAAAGATTTTCTCATCAGAAACTCTTTTCTGAATAAATCTATCTTGATTAAAAAGATTTTCTCATCAGAAACTCTTTTCTGAATAAATCTATCTGTCCTGGCCAGGAACTTGAAACATCAAGAACAATTAAATGAACATAGGATTTTATCTCTATTTACTTAGAGGAACAGATTCCATCTTGATCAACACCTACCTCCATATATAACTAGTAGGAGCCAACATATGCCCATATACCCATACATAGTACAAGTATGAAAGCAGTATCCAACTCAAACTACCTATATACAAGATAACTGTGCTATCTCAGGTCTAAAGATTATATGCACTGATATGATTTATGACAAAACATTGACAAGAGTAAACTCCATGTACTTGTCATAAGTGTCATTGGTTTGGCCTACTTATCATTTATAAGTGCCTATCATGTTTGTTATATGGCATGAGACTCACCATTCCATCTTATTTATATCTCATATAAATAACTTGGGAACAAACATGAATACAATCTTTCTGGATAAGTCATGGTCTTATTATGAAGTATCCTCGATTGTGAACCTATTTATGATACTTTGTGCTAGAAATATTGTCACTCATATTCTTAACAACTTAAGAATAATATTCTAACAAAATATCAATGGACCTTTTTTATTACACATAAATATATTATATAAACGGAAAAGTGAAAATGCCTTTTATTAATAAAAATATGTACAAGATACATACTAAATGATATGCTCTAGGGCATACTACTAACAAATCACTCCATAAAACCTTATTCCCTTCCCTTGAGAAAGAAATTTAACAAGAAAGAAAGAAGAAAAGAGGAGAAAAATTGAAGATTGGATATCAAAGTTAAGGTAAGCACATCAAATTGAAAGTTTGAGATTAATTGTTGTGTTTTTAGATTGAATTACTTGTAAATAAACTTAAAATTGTAACACCCCTATGTTCGGTAGTGCGTTCTACTATTCCGGTGACCAGTGTTGTCCGGACAGCTAGGATGCCTAGAACTACACTTTGATATGAGGGAGGAGACATAAAATAATGAAATACAAGAAAAAAAAATACAAGAAAAACAAAGGAAAAATAATAGCAAAGAAAGGTAACCAAGTTAAGCGAGCCGATAACCCTAGCGATGGGTGACCGCACCGGGAAGTCACGGCGTGGACCGTTGACTGGCCCTGGACTGCGAGGAACCCTGGAAAATATTTTTAGGACTTAAAGAGACCCCTATTGAAGTATAAATATCATTAGAAATATCAAATAAAAATTAGTACAAAGAAAAGTGAGAAATCGAAAAACGGACAAAACCCGGTGTTACAAAAAAATCGGGAATGTAACCCGAACAGGGGCATTGTGGTCATTTGACATCCCGAATTGTCTTTTGACCTAAATGTCCATTAAAAATAAATAATATTACACTTGAAAAATATAATAAAATTTAATTTAGGGGTACCTAAAGTAAATAGCAAAAATTATGGGTTTAATATGGAATAAATGAGAATTAAACATATAAAATGAATTAATTGGTGTGAGTGGACCACTATGGAATAAATTAAGAGCTAAATGGGCAGGTGTACACCTATTATACAATCTACATCTTCATCTCCCTCACTTGGTTCATCCATGCCGAAATGAAGAATTGAAAACCTCCATTGCCGTTTTGCATAAAGCTTCATCAACCTCCTTCAATTCACCTCCAAACACCTAGGTTGTTTCATTAAAGATTACCTCCACATCACAAGGAAGAGTTTGATAGCAAAATCAAGGAAGTTTAGTGAAGGTTTAACAAGTCCTAACAATAGTAAGTTTGTATTTTTGAATATTGCTTTGTTAAAGTTTGAAAACATGTTATGGGTGTTTGCTTTGTGAAGAAATTTTAAAGTTTTGAGGAGTTCTTGATATATCCAATTTTGGACAGCCATGGAGTTCTATATTTAATGAAGTATTCTTACATATATTTGATGTGAATTTATGTTGAGTAGGGTGAATTAATGTCCTAGTAAGTTATTTCCATGTATATGTGGTGATTGTGCATTTGGAATTGAAGTGGAAGAAACTATGGGGAATTTTGGCAATGTGAAGCATTCGACAGCCTTGAGATTCCTTGATGAATGTTTGAATTCATTAAGATATTGGATGAATTGTGATATTGAGGGTTGATGAATATGTATGTAAATTGGTTGTGGAAATTGTATGTGATAATTAGGAGTTTTATGTGTATCTATTGTTGTATTTGTACTTTGTGAATTAGAGTTTCATTTGGTGTATTGAGGATATTTGTATTCTGCCCAAAGTGATTTTAATATGAAGTGGTAAATGGTTTTGGTAATGTGCCAAATCAGAATTGGTAAGGGAAGTGGACTTATAGCAAGTAAATATGCAATTGATAGATGGTAAGCAATGTATTTAAGGGGCAGTATGCATTTTAGCCCATAACACTAAATGTGTAACTCCAATTGGTATGAGACCAATTGGAGGTGAAACTAGGCACAAAATGTGCCAACTTTCATGAAGGAAACATACCAAAATTCTGTTTGCAAGGTAGCTTGAAAAATGACCAAATCCGGATTAAGTGCAAGTGAGGCCTGAAAACTGACCATTTGGGCAGCAGTTAGTGTTTAGGCCATAACTCACTCAAAACAGGTCCAATTGACCTGAAATTTTAACCATGAATAGTTAAGACCCATATCTACAAGCATTATGAAGACACCAAAGCCCAGAAATGACCATAAGCAAGTCAAACAGCTTGCACAAATTCGGGTCCAAAAACTGGCCGAACCAAAGTTGACCAAAATTGACCTAAAATGACCAAATTTGATGCCATTTGACCAGCAATAGTATAATGACCATAACTTGGTCTACATAACTCAGAATGACCTAAAATTTTGCCCCGCGTTCCATAAGACATAGATCTACAAGTTTGTAGTTTTGACCAAAATCCGAAAACCGAGGGAACTAGGTCGTCCGGCTAGGTCAAACTAGTATCCCGGAATCCAGCAAGTTGCAATAAAATGCACCAAATAAGGAAATGAAATTGGTAACATGTACCAACCCTAAAAGACTATCGAATGTGACATATTAGTAACACTAAAACCTAATTTACCTAGAACGCATCGAGGGTCGATATATTAGGTGATTAAGCAAATAATAGCTTTCAGTGAATTACTTATCAAGCATTATCGATAGAGACAGTTTAATTTAGTACTGAAACACTTCAAATTATGTTTCTCAGTTAGTAAAGACTCAGGGAAAGGGAAGGAAACACCGAGTCCAGACCAGGAGACAGTTATCAGAGGTTTGTGCACAACAACTATTTCTTTTGAATTTTTCAATTGAAATGAATTATGACTATTTGTACATTATTGTTTTAAATTGTGGAAATGTGTTTGAATGGATAGTTATTTCTTGAAAAGCATTGTAAATGATTTGAAACTGTGAGAAATTGTTTGAATGATATTGATGGATACTTATTGATTGAAAAGCATTGGAAATGGTTTGAAACCACAGCTATCATGTATATTGATTGTATTCCTCGCTAGCTTGTCTAGTGGAACGAATTGAATTCCCTTTCTGGCTGAATTGTTGAGGTGTGTGCCTGTTGAGGACGAATTGAATGAGTACTCATATTTTTGCTAGCTAGCTATGTTATTTCCTCATTAGTCATCGACTTTTGGGACGAATTGAACTTTGGAACATGATTAAGCTGTGTGTGATTTATTGATTTGTATTATGAGATTGTGAAATGGAGTTAAATCCTTATTGACATTCACTATCTTTTGAAGCTAACTATGTTTTGATCTTTGAGATTTATTGTGATATTGTGTTAAATTCCTTCTGACACTCATTGTCTTGAATTTAACTATGATTTTACATATCCATCATTTAAATGATTTATGAATTATGATTTAAAGTTGTATTTGGTTAATGTTGTGCACCACTGAGACATTGTCTCAGCGATAGCTTTTTATTACTGTCACAGGTAGACGGACAGTATGCAGACTAGGTCGCTAGTGCCCAATGAGAGATTTTCGGGTATAATGAGTATACCACATTTTGCATTTTTTACTGTAATGTATGACCACTATATGTACATATTGTTTTTGGTTTTGAGCAGTTGTAAATTAAAATTTTACATTGAAGTTGTAAAGTAAATTATAAGATATTTTGACTTGTAAAAATTGTATTATATTTCTTGTATCTCAGTCTTTGAAAAATTACTGTGAATTTGAATTGAGAAATATGTTGTGTTGAAAAATATGTTGGAGTTGAGATTTGGAAATATATTGAAGTGCTTTTTACAGGTTTTCTGAAGAACTGTTTTATCCAAAATATAGATGGCACTCTACCAAAATTTTTATAGAAAATTTCTAATGGTCCAAATGAGTTAGCCGTTTCACTTCAGTTCACAAAAGTTTTTAACACCTGTAAATAGTGCTCACCACTGTAAAAGAAGCAAGAAAAGTTTTTAAAATCCCTTGTAGTGTATTTAATGGGTTATCAGTAAACGGAGTTGGTAATTCATTAGGTATACTACAGGAACATGTTATGCCTTACAGAGGGGTAGGGTGTGACATGTTTTAGTGGTATCAGAGCAAAGTTTTTAAATTCTGCTTTCACATGTTATTTTAATATTCTTTCTTCATAGTACAACTGCTCAATATCATTGTTTGATATATACAGTACATTACATTATAAATATGCACTAATGAGAGGAAATATCTTTGTGTTAATTGTTCAGGAGATCTAAGATCCTTGCATTGACCATGGAAGAGGGTGATCATTCAATCGATCAATCTATAGAGGCTGAGGTGCAAGGGGATGCCCCAGGCCTACATAATGTCAGTGGTTCAGCTGCACCAGCCCCAGCAATACTGTCACACCCTACCCCTCTGTAAGGCATAACATGATCCCGTAGTATACCTAATGAATTACCAACTCCGTCTACTGATAACCCATTAAATACACTACAAGGGATTTTAAAAACTTTTCTTACTTCTTTTACAGTGGTGAGCACTATTTACAGGTATTAAAAACTTTGGTGGACTGAAGTGAAACCACTAACTCATTTGGTTTATTTGGAATTTCTGTAAAAATTTTGGCAGAGTGCCATCTGTATTTTGGACAAAACAGTTCTTCAGAAAACCTGTAAAAAGCACTTCAATAATTTTCCCAAATCTCAACTCCAATACATTTCTCAACACAACAATTTATCAACTCAATTCCATAGAAACTTTTCAAAGTCTGAGATAAGGAAATATAATACAACTTTTACAATCCAAAACACTCATAATTAATTTACAACTTCAAGGTACAATTTAATTTACAAATCGCTCAAAACCAAAAGAAAATATACATACAGTGTCATACATTACAAGATACAAAAGCAAAAGCGGTATACTCAATATACCTGTAATCCCTCATTTGGATGTATATGCGGCCTAGTCTGCCTGTCTATCTCTCTACTGCGACAATATAAAAGCTATCATTTGAGACAATGTCTCATTGGTGCAGAACATTAACCATATCCACTTTAAATATCAATTCATAAGTCATGTAAATAGTGGATACTTAAAATCATAATTAAATTCAAGACAATAATTGTCAACAAGAATTTAAACTCCATTTCTCAATATCACAATAATTTTCCATAAGTCAGATCAGGTTTGAATTCAAAAGACAGTATATGTCAATGAGAGTTTAAATCCATTTCAAACTCTCAATACACATCAATAAATCACACACACTTAATCATGATCCATAATTCAATTCATCCCAAAAGCCGATGGCTAATGAGGTATTCAATTCATCCCAAAAGTCGATGACTAATGAGGAATAACATGGCTAGCTAGCAAAAATATGAGTACTCATTCTATTCGTCCTCAACAGCACACACCTCAACACTTCAGCCGAGAGAATTCAATTCATCCCACTAGACAAGCTAGAGAGGAATACAATCAATATACATGATAGCGTGGTTTCAAACCATTTCTAATGCTTTTAATCAATAAGTATCCATCAATGTCATTCAAACCATTTTTCACGATTTCAAACTATTAAAAATATTTTTAAATAAATATATATTCCTCAAAATAATGTCCACAATTTAAAATAATGATTTACACATAATCTTTATTTATTTCCATTGAAAATAATTCAAAAGAAAGCGATTGTTGTGCACAAACCTCGATATTTGTCTCCTGGTCTTGACTCGATATTTCTTTCCCTTTTCTTTGAGTCCTTGTTAGAGAAACACAATTTGAAGTGTTTCAGTACCAAATTAAACTGTCTCTATCGATGGGGTTTGGTAAATAATGCACTGAACTCAATTATTCACTAAGTCACCTAATATACCGACCCTCATTGCGTTTTAGGTAAATTAGGTTTTAGTGTCGTTAATATGTCACATTCGATAAGGTTTTAGATTTGGTATGTTTTACCAAAGTCATTTCCTTGCTTAGTGCATTTTAATGAAAATTCTTTGGATTCGAACACTGGTTTGACCTAACCGGACGATCTAGTTCCTCGGTTTTCGGGTCTCGGTCGAAACTACAAACTTGTAGATCTAGGTCTTATTGCACGCGGTGCAAAATTTCAGGTCAATCCGAGTTAAGTAGACCAAGTTATGGTCATTACACTATTGCTGGTCAAGTGGTACCATTTTAGGTCAATTTTAGGTCAAATTGGTCAATTCTGGTTCGGCCAGTTTTTGGACCCGAACTTGTGCAAGTTGTTTGACTTGCTTATGGTCATTTCTGGGCTTTGGTGTCTTCATAAGACTTGTAGGTATGGGTCTTAACTATTCTTGGTCAAAATTTCAGGTCAATTGGACCTGGTTTGAGTGAGTTATGGCCTAAACACTCACTGCTGCCCAATTGGTCATTTTTCAGGTCCTAATTGCATCTAATCCGAATTGGTCAAATTTTTAGGTCACCTTGCAAGCAGAATTTTGGCATGGTTTCTCAATGAAAGTTGGCACATTTTGTGCCTAGTTTCACCTCAAATTGGTCTCATACTAATTAAGGTTACACATTCAAGGTTATAGGCCAAAATATACACTGCCCTTAATATGCATTACACACCTCAACTTCAAACACATTATTTACCTTGCAAGGTTTACTTCCATACCCTACCAAACTGTTTTGGCACATTACCAACAACATTTACTACATTACATTAGCATTATTTTGGGCAGATTCCAATCACCATCAACACACCAATTATCATTCACAATCACAATTCTAAGTACCATTACAATTACACCTAAACACTACAAACATTACATACACTTTACAACTTTAATTTACATACTTAACATCAATCCTTCTAGGTCAATATGCTGCCCACACTTCCTTCAATATACACCCTTTCTCAAGTGTCCACAAGCTGCCACAAATCACTCATCAACATCACATTGCCGTACCATAAGTTAATTTCCATCAAAGTGCATAATTCACCATATATACATGCATTAAATCACTAAGTTACTAAATCACCATGAACAACATTATTTCTCAACAATTATATGCACAATTTCCTCATCAAAAACGTGACCATGGCTGTCCAAAATGACAACAACAATAACCCATCAAACTCAAAATTTTCCTTCACCAAACTAATACCCATAACATGCACATAAACTTTAACAAAGAAATTCTCAAAATTATGAACTTACCTTATGCTTGGAGCTTGTTAAACCTTGCTTAAACTTCCCAAAATTGGTATCAATATCTTCCTTGTGATGTGTAGACAAAGTTTAATGAAGGACACTAAGAGAATGGAGTTGAAAATGGGGAGGTTAAGTGAGCTCATGCAAAACGTCCATGGAGTTTCCTCTCCCTTCACTCACGGCAATGTTGAAATCTAAAATGAGGAAGATGAAGTTCAGCTGCATTTTAAGTGTACACTTGTCCCACTAAGTATTTAATTAATCCCCTTAGTGGTCCACTTAAAATTAAATCATTTTATAAGTTAAACTTTCACTTATTCCACATTTAACCCATGATTTTAGCTATTTTCTTTAGGTACCACCAAATTAATTTTTCATTTTATTTTCTAAGTGTAATACTAATTATTTTTAATGGACATTTAGGTCAAAAGACACTTGGGATGTCAAATGACCATAATGCCCCCTGTTCGTGGTTTTCCGATTTTTTTCTAATCAGTATTTTGTCTGTTTTCGATTTATCACTTTTCTTTTTACTAATTATTTAAATTTTATATTATCTTTCTAATGATATTTACTCTTCAACAATGGTCTATTTAAGTCCTAAAAATGTTTCCCGTGGTTCCCATGATCCGTGGTTAGTCAACGGTCCACGCCGTGACTTCCGTATGATCACCCATCGCTAGGTTTCAGCTCGTTTAACTTGATCACATTTCTTTGCTATGATTTTCCTTTGTTTTTCTTGTGTTTTCTTTTCTTGTATTTCATTATTTTATGTCTCCTCACTCATATCAATGCAGTTCTAGGCATCCTAGCTGTCCGGACAACACTGGTCACCGGAGCAGCAGAACGCACTACCGAACTTTGGGGTGTTACAATTCTCCCCCCCTTAAATAAATTTCGTCTCGAAATTTTACCTGGTATTAGTCTCTGAATAGCTGTGGGTGTTGTCTCCTCATATCCTCTTCACGTTCCCAAGTTGCTTCCTGGCCTGAATGATGGTTCCACAGCACTTTAACCAGGTGTATCTGTTTGTTCCTCAGCTGCTTCACCTCATATGCCAGAATTTTTATGGGTTCTTCCTCATATGAAAGGTCTGGATTTACTTCAATCTCTTCAACTGATAGTATATGAGATGGGTCAGATCTGTACCTCCTTAACATGGACACATGGAAGACACTGTGTATCCTTGCTAGCTCTGGAGGTAATGCCAACCGGTATGCTAAAGGACCCACTCTTTCCAGAACTTCATATGGTCCGATGAAACGAGGACTCAGTTTCCCCTTTCTGCCAAATCTCATAATCCTCTTCCAAGGAGAAACTTTGAGGAATACCTTATCACCCACTGCATACTCAATATCTCTTCTTTTCAGATCAACATAGGACTTCTGGCGGTCTGATGCAGCCTTGAGTCTATCTCTGATCAATCTGATCTTTTCCTCTGTCTGCTGGACAATTTCTGGTCCAATCATCTTCCTCTCACCTACTTCATCCCAACATAAGGGAGTTCTACACTTTCTGCCATACAAAGCTTCATATGGAGGCATCCCTATGCTTGATTGGTAGCTGTTGTTATAAGCAAACTCAATCAAAGGCAAGTGTGTATCCCAACTACCTTCAAACTCAATCACACAAGCCCGTAGCATATCCTCCCCTCTCTGAATAACCCTCTCGGGTGGCCATGCATGCGTGGGTGGAATCTTTGTCTTTGAAGTTCAATCTAGTTCCTAGGGCTCTCTGAAGACTACCCGAATCTAGAAGTGAACCTAGGATCTCTGTCGACACAATTGATCGGCACTCCATGCGGTTTACAATCTCATATATGTACAATCTGGCCAATCTTTCCAGGCTATAGTCCATCCGAACTGGCAAAAAGTGAGCAGACTTAGTCAATCTGTCAACTATAACCCATACTGCATCATGACTACTCTGTGTCCTTGGAAGTCCTGTAACAAAATCCATAGTTATCCGTTCCCATTTCCACTCTGGTACTGACAAAGGATGTAACAAACCAGCTGGAACTTGATGTTCTGCCTTTACTTGCTGACAAGTTAGGCATTTGGAAACGAATTCAGCTATATCTCTTTTCATGCCCATCCACCAGCAATGCTCTTTCAGCCCTCTGTACATTTTAGTTCCACCAGGGTGCATAGCAAATGGAGACTCATGTGCTTCCTTCAAAATGGTTTGTCTCAATTCCACATCACTAGGAACGCACATTCTACCCTGATGTAGCAATAAACCATCATTTCTCACAGAGAATTCAGGTTTCTTGCCCTGCTGAACTTCTTTCAACAGCTTCTGATATTTTTCATCACTCTGTGCAGCCATTCTGATCTGATCAATCAACACTGGCTGTACATGCCATGCAACTACTGTCTGTCCCTCATCATCAATCTCTAAACTGGCATGCTGTGCTTTCAACTCATATACCATGGACAAAGGAGAAACTCTGAGACTTGCCATAGTCTTGCGACTTAAGGCGTCAGCCACCACATTTGCTTTCCCTGGCTGATAGTCTATTAAGCAATCATAATCTTTAATGAGTTCCAACCATCTCCTCTGCCTCAAATTCAATTCCTTCTGGGTACCTAAGTACTTCAAGCTCTTGTGATCTGTGAAGATGTAGCATTTCTCTCCATACAGATAGTGTCTCCAGATCTTCAGAGCAAAAACAATAGCTGCTAACTCCAGATCATGTGTTGGGTAGTTCCTCTCATGCGGTTTCAGCTGGCGTGATGCATAAGCAATGACATTCCGATCTTGCATCAGTACGCAGCCTAACCCATTGTGAGAAGCATCACTATAAACTGTGTATTCTTTACCCGGAGTAGGTAAAGTGAGAATTGGAGCTTCAGTTAAGCACCTCTTCAACTCATTAAAACTCTGCTGACATTTATCACCCACGAAATTTTACATCTTTCCGAGCGGCTTGGTCGGTGGAGAAGATAACATAGAAAACCCCTTCACAAACCGACGGTAATATCCGGCTAAACCCAGCTGCGAATTTACGTGATGTTCTGGCGGCTTCCAATTAAGGATAGCTTCTACCTTCTGAATCTACCTTGATCCCTTCAGTGACACAACATGTCCCAAAGGAGATTTCCTTCACCAAAATTCACATTTCGACAATTTGGCGTCAATGCTTTCTCCCTTAAAGTCTGCAGTACAATCGCAGATGTCTATCATGCTCCTCTGCACTCCTCGAGTATATCAAAATGTCATCAATAAACACCACCACAAATTGATCAAGATATGGTCCGAAGATAGTGTTCATCGGATCCATAAAAGCGGTGGAGCATTTGTCAACCCGAATGGCATTACTAGAAACTCATAGTGGCCATATCGAGTTAAAGCGATTTTGGATACTCTGCTCTTGCACCTTCAGCGATGATAACGGATCGCAAATCAATTTTGGAGAATCTTTGCTGCACCCTTCAATTGATCGAGCGGATCATCAATGCGAGGCAATGGATATCTGTTCTTTATTGTCACCCTATTCAAGCGCACGTAGTCAATGCATAGCGGAGAGTACCATCCTTCTTCTTAACAAACAACACCGTGCTCCCCAAGGTGACACACTAGGCGGATGAAGCCCTTTTCAAGTAATTCTTGTAATCGTATCTTCAACTCCTTCAACTCTGCTGGTGCCATTACGTATGGCGTTATGGAGATTGGATCCACACGAGCGAACATTAATTTCAAAGCGCACTTCTCTTTCCGAGGTAATCACGGCAATTCATCAGAAACACATCCGAAAGTCATGTACTGTAGGGATGTCCTTCAATCTTTGGACTCCCCACTTGGGTGTCTACCACATGTGCCAAGTATGCTTCACACCCTTTTACGATCATTTTTACGGCTAGTGCGGCCGAAATGATGTTGGATGGCAATAGCTGCCTCTCCTTGTATCACCACATTCTTGTCTTGAGGAGACCAAAGGTGGTATCTTGACCCTCTGATCAATCATGTCATGATGCATAGATAACCAATGAATGACCATGATGATATCATAATCTCTGAATGGCATTTCAATTAGTTCATACAGTAAAGTGTGTCCTTGGATAACCTAAGGACAATCTCTATACACTATATTAACCGGACCTCTGTCCTAGCGGACTTGTTACTAGCACCTCAAAGTCCATTTTTGTACATGGAACAGAATGCAATCAATGATGCTAGCACTCACATAAGAATGGGTAGAACCGGATCAAATAGCACAAATACATTCTCGTTAAAAGTTGAGAAGGTACCAGCCACAACATCGATGTCTCGCTCTTCTCTCTGTCTCATGGCATAGACTCGACCGAGCATCGCCTTGTTCTCGACTGCTTTATCGTGCCTTGGCTCTTTGGGTTACCTCTACCCCGCTCTACCTCTGCTAGGTGGTTGTGAGCTCGTGACAGTGGCTCGAATCGACCCTTCTGCAGTAGTAGGAGGTGGTCCAACTCTGCGACTCAGTGCAGCCTTGGCAAAGTGTCCGTGCCTCCACAGTTATAACAGCTCCAATAGCCTTGTAACAGATTCCACCATGATTCTTTCCACAAGTTTCACATTGGCGGGAGGGTAGGAACTTCTGCATCACGCCGATAGGGAGGTCTCATCACGAATATCTTCCCCTACGATTTCTTGCCACCTCTGCCATGTCCCCATAGTTCTTCCTCTTCCAAGATGACCACTGGAACTCGATCTCTTGATTTTCCTCTTCTCTGTCTTCTCCGACTTCTTCTTCTCGGGAGCAGTCTCAAACTCAACTCTTTCCAACTCTAGGGCTTGAGAAACAAGTTCGGAGAAGTTAGTGTGTTTGAAGCCGAGTACTTGTACTCTAATCTTGGGCTTCAAGCCGCCAAACCTCTTGCATCTCTCCCCTGGTAGAGAGTAGACTCACCGCATAATGGCTAAGGCGGAAAATTCTCTTTCATACTCACCACCGATCCGCCTCTGTTTCAAACTTAAGAATTCTTGTAGCTTCCGGTCTACATAAGCATCGAGGATGTATTTGCCTCAATTCCCGAGGAAGTCATTCCAGTCAAGATCGCAGTTCTACTGCATCGTAGGGAATGGTTTTCCACCACCATAAGCATCCCCTTGTAGTAAGGATACCGAGTATTCAAGTCCGAGCTCCTGCACAATGAAGTTTCTTGAACACCCTATCCATCCTCTCTAACCACTGTTCACCTTCTAGAGGATCTATCCCCCTTGAACTCTGAGCCCCATACTTCATCAATTTATCATACTGTCTCGTAGGAGATCGTGGTTGTACCACTGTGTCCGAATTGGGACTTGAGTAGGCGACACACCATTTGTTGGAATATTGCAGCCATCTCACGAGCAACCGAGCAGAAATCTGCATCGCAGAGGCGGTGTCTTGAACCACCGACATTTTGTACACTGGGCATCCCTTGCACCTCGACCTCAATAGATCGATCGATCGAGCGATCACCCTCTTCCATATTCAATGCGAGGATCTTAGCTTTCTGAACAATAACACAAGAATATTCACTCGTTAGTGCATATTTATCTTTGAATGTCTTGTATGTATCAAACAATGATATTGAGCAGTTGTACTATGCAGAAAGAACATTCAAATAACAGGTGAAAACAGAATTTGAAAAATTTGCTATGATACCACTAAAACATGTCACACCCTACCCTCTCAGAAGGCATAACATGATCCCGTAGTATACCTAATGAATTACCAACTCCGTCATCGATAACCCATTAAATACACTACAAGGGATTTTAAAACTTTTCTTACTTCTTTTACGATGGTGAGCACTATTTACGTGTATTAAAAACTTTGGTGGATCAAGTGAAACCACTAACTCATTTGGTTTATTTGGAATTTCTCAGAAAATTTTGGCAGAGTGCCATCTGTATTTTGGACAAAACAGTTCTTCAGAAAACCTGTAAAAAGCACTTCAATAATTTTCCCAAATCTCAACTCCAATACATTTCTCAACACAACAATTTATCAACTCAATTCCATAGAAACTTTTCAAAGTCTAAGATAAGGAAATATAATACAACTTTTACAATCCAAAACACTCATAATTAATTTACAACTTCAAGGTACAATTTAATTTACAATCTCAAAACCAAAAGAAAATATACATACAAAGGTCATATATTACAAGATAAAAAGCAAAAGCGGTATACTCAATATACTGTAATCCTCATTGGATGTATATGCAATCTAGTCTGCCTGTCTATCTCTCTACTGCGATAAAGAATAAAGCTATCACGAGACAATGTCTCAGCAGTACAACATTAACCAAATCCAATTTAAATCACAATTCATAAGTCATGTAAATAGTGGATACTTAAAATCATAATTAAATTCAAGACAATAATTGTCAACAAGAATTTAAACTCCATTTCTCAATATCACAATAATTTTCCATAAGTCAGATCAGGTTTGAATTCAAAAGACAGTATATGTCAATGAGAGTTTAAATCCATTTCACAATCTCAATACACATCAATAAATCACACACAGCTTAATCATGATCCATAATTCAATTCATCCCAAAAGCCGATGGCTAATGAGGTATTCAATTCATCCCAAAAGTCGATGACTAATGAGGAATAACATGGCTAGCTAGCAAAAATATGAGTACTCATTCTATTCGTCCTCAACAGTCACACACCTCAACACTTCAGCCAGAGAGGGAATTCAATTCATCACACTAGACCAGCTAGAGAGGAATACACTCAATCTACATGATAGCTGTGGTTTCAAACCATTTCTAATGCTTTTAATCAATAAGTATCCATCAATGTCATTCAAACCATTTTTCACAGTTTCAAACTATTCACAATATTTTTCAATCAATAAATATTCCTCAAACACATTTCCACAATTTAAAATAATGATATACAAATAATCAATATTTATTTCCATTGAAAATAATTCAAAAGAAACAGTTGTTGTGCACAAACCTCTGATATTTGTCTCCTGGTCTTGACTCGGTATTTCTTTCCCTTTTGCTGAGTCCTTGTTAACTGAGAAACACAATTTGAAGTGTTTCAGTACCAAATTAAACTGTCTCTATCGATGGGGTTTGGTAAATAATGCACTGAACTCAATTATTCACTAAGTCACCTAATATACCGACCCTCATTGCGTTTTAGGTAAATTAGGTTTTAGTGTCGTTAATATGTCACATTCGATAAGGTTTTAGATTTGGTATGTTTTACCAAAGTCATTTCCTTGCTTAGTGCATTTTAATGCAAATTGCTGGATTCCGGAACACTGGTTTGACCTAAACCGACGATCAAGTTCCTCGGTTTTCGGTTCTCGGTCGAAACTACAAACTTGTAGATCTAGGTCTTATTGCACGCGGTGCAAAATTTCAGGTCAATCCGAGTTAAGTAGACCAAGTTATGGTCATTACACTATTGCTGGTCAAGTGGTACCATTTTAGGTCAATTTTAGGTCAAATTGGTCAATTCTGGTTCGGCCAGTTTTTGGACCCGAACTTGTGCAAGTTGTTTGACTTGCTTATGGTCATTTCTGGGCTTTGGTGTCTTCATAAGACTTGTAGGTATGGGTCTTAACTATTCTTGGTCAAAATTTCAGGTCAATTGGACCTGGTTTGAGTGAGTTATGGCCTAAACACTCACTGCTGCCCAATTGGTCATTTTTCAGGTCCTAATTGCATCTAATCCGAATTGGTCAAATTTTTAGGTCACCTTGCAAGCAGAATTTTGGCATGGTTTCTCAATGAAAGTTGGCACATTTTGTGCCTAGTTTCACCTCAAATTGGTCTCATACTAATTAAGGTTACACATTCAAGGTTATAGGCCAAAATATACACTGCCCTTAATATGCATTACACACCTCAACTTCAAACACATTATTTACCTTGCAAGGTTTACTTCCATACCCTACCAAACTGTTTTGGCACATTACCAACAACATTTACTACATTACATTAGCATTATTTTGGGCAGATTCCAATCACCATCAACACACCAATTATCATTCACAATCACAATTCTAAGTACCATTACAATTACACCTAAACACTACAAACATTACATACACTTTACAACTTTAATTTACATACTTAACATCAATCCTTCTAGGTCAATATGCTGCCCACACTTCCTTCAATATACACCCTTTCTCAAGTGTCCACAAGCTGCCACAAATCACTCATCAACATCACATTGCCGTACCATAAGTTAATTTCCATCAAAGTGCATAATTCACCATATATACATGCATTAAATCACTAAGTTACTAAATCACCATGAACAACATTATTTCTCAACAATTATATGCACAATTTCCTCATCAAAAACGTGACCATGGCTGTCCAAAATGACAACAACAATAACCCATCAAACTCAAAATTTTCCTTCACCAAACTAATACCCATAACATGCACATAAACTTTAACAAAGAAATTCTCAAAATTATGAACTTACCTTATGCTTGGAGCTTGTTAAACCTTGCTTAAACTTCCCAAAATTGGTATCAATATCTTCCTTGTGATGTGTAGACAAAGTTTAATGAAGGACACTAAGAGAATGGAGTTGAAAATGGGGAGGTTAAGTGAGCTCATGCAAAACGTCCATGGAGTTTCCTCTCCCTTCACTCACGGCAATGTTGAAATCTAAAATGAGGAAGATGAAGTTCAGCTGCATTTTAAGTGTACACTTGTCCCACTAAGTATTTAATTAATCCCCTTAGTGGTCCACTTAAAATTAAATCATTTTATAAGTTAAACTTTCACTTATTCCACATTTAACCCATGATTTTAGCTATTTTCTTTAGGTACCACCAAATTAATTTTTCATTTTATTTTCTAAGTGTAATACTAATTATTTTTAATGGACATTTAGGTCAAAAGACACTTCGGGATGTCAAATGACCATAATGCCCCTGTTCGGGTGGTTTTCCCGATTTTTCGGTAACACCGTATTTTGTCTGTTTTTCGATTTCTCACTTTTCTTTGTACTAATTATTTAATTTTTCTTTGATCTTTCTAATGATATTTACTCTTCAACAATGGTCTATTTAAGTCCTAAAAATGTTTCCCAGGGTTCCCCGCAGTCCAGGGTTAGTCAACGGTCCACGCCGTGACTTCCCGGTGCGGTCACCCATCGCTAGGTTTCCCGGCTCGTTTAACTTGATCACATTTCTTTGCTATGATTTTTCCTTTGTTTTTCTTGTGTTTTCTTTTCTTGTATTTCATTATTTTATGTCTCCTCACTCATATCGAAGTACGGTTCTAGGCATCCTAGCTGTCCGGACAACACTGGTCACCGGAGCAGCAGAACGCACTACCGAACTTTGGGGTGTTACAAATACCGCAGTTTCCTGCTCAATTCGCTCAGCAGATGGCTGCAATGTTCCAACAAATGGCTGGTAATGTGCCTACTCAAGTCCCAATACAGACACCAGTGGTACAACCATAGTCTCCTACTAGGCATTATGACAAATTGATGAAGTATGAGGCTACAGAGTTCAAGGGGACAGTAGATCCTCTAGAAGCTGAACAGTGGTTAGAGAGGATTGATAGGGTATTCAAGAAACTGCACTGCACAGAGGAGCTCAGATTTGAATACTCAGTATCTTTGCTACAGGGGGATGCTTATGACTGGTGCAAAACCAATCCCCACAGTCTGGTAGAACCTGCAGTGTTAACATGGAATGACTTCCTCAAGGAATTCAGACAAAAATTTGTCCCTGATGCTTATGTAGACCAGAAATTACAAGAATTCCTAAGTCTGAAACAGGGGAACAGATCAGTGGCTGAGTATGAAAGAGAATTTTCCCGCCTGAGCCATTATGCAGTGAGTTTACTTTCTACCAGCAGGGAGAGATGCAAGAGGTTTGAAACCGGCTTGAAGCCTAGTATCAGATTACAAGTAGTCGGCTTCAAACACACTAACTTCTCTGAACTTATTTCTTAACCTCTAGAGTTAGAAAGAATTGAGTCTGAAGCTACTCCTGAGAAAAAGAAATCAGAGAAGACATAGAAAGAGGGAAAATCTGTAGAACAGAGTTCCAGTGGTCCTACTGGAAAGAGGAAGAATCATGGGGGACATAGTAGAGGTGGCAAGAAGTCTGGTAGGGGAAGATATTCGTGATGAAGCCTCCCTATCCAGTCGCAGAGTACTGCAGGTTCTTACCCTCCCCGCCAATGTGAAACATGTGGAAGAAATCATGGTGGGATATGCTACAAGGCTATTGGAGCCTGTTATAACTGTGGAGGTACAAGACACTTTGCCAAGGACTGCACCAGTAGTCACAGAGTTGGACCACCTCCTACTACTGCAGAAGGGTCAGTTCAGAGCCCTGTCACTAGAAGTTCACAACCAACTAGCAGAGGTAGAGGTAGGGGTAGAGGTAGCCCAGCCGGCAGCCAAGGCACAGTGAAACAATCAGAGCAAGACAGTGCTCCAGTCAGAATCTATGCAATGAGACAGAGAGAAGAGGCCGAGACATCTGATGTTGTGGCTGGTACCTTCTCAACTTTTAATCAAGATGTGTTTGTGTTATTTGATCCAGGTTCTACCCATTCTTATGTGAGTGCTAGCGTCATTGATTGCATTGCTGTTCAATGTATAAAAATGGACTTTGAGGTGCTAGTAACAAGTCCGCTAGGATAAGAGGTCAGGGTTAATAGAATGTATAGAGATTGTCCTTTGGTGATCCAAGAACACACTTTTCTGTCTGATTTCATTGAAATGCCCTTCAGAGATTATGATATCATCTTGGGCATGGATTGGTTAGCTAAGCATCATGCCATGATTAACTGTAGGCTGAAGACAGTCACTTTTGGTCTCCCTCAGTACAGCGATGTGGTAATACATGGGGAGAGGTAGTTATTGCCATCAAACATCATTTCGGCTGCACTAGCCAGAAAAATGATCAGAAAGGGGTGTGAAGCCTACTTGGCACATGTGGTAGACACCCAAGTGGGGAGTCCAGCATTGAAGGACATCCCTACAGTAAATGACTTTCCAGATGTGTTTCCTGATGAATTGCCAGGATTACCTCCAGAAAGAGAAGTGCAGTTTGAAATTAATGTTATGCCTGGTGTGGATCCAATCTCCATAATGCCATACAGAATGGCACCAGCAGAGTTGAAGGAGTTCAAGATACAATTGCAAGAACTACTTGAAAAGGGCTTCATCCGCCCTAGTGTGTCACCTTGGGGAGCGCCAGTGTTGTTTGTTAAGAAGAAGGATGGTACTCTTCGCTTGTGTATTGACTACCGGCAGTTGAATAAGGTGACAATAAAGAACAGATATCCATTGCCTCACATTGATGATCTGTTTGATCAGTTGAAGGGTGCAGCTGTATTCTCCAAAATTGATTTGCGATCTGGTTATTATCAGTTGAAGGTGCAAGAGCAGAGTATTCCAAAAACTGCTTTCAGAACTCGGTATGGCCACTATGAGTTTCTAGTAATGCCATTCGGGTTAACAAATGCTCCAGCTGCTTTTATGGATCTGATGAACACTATCTTTAGACCATATCTCAATCAATTTGTGGTGGTGTTTATTGATGACATTTTGATATATTCGAGGAATGCAAAAGAGCATGACAGACATCTGCGGATTATACTGCAGACTTTAAGGGAGAAACAGCTATATGCCAAATTGTCGAAGTGTGAATTTTGGCTGAAAGAAATCTCCTTTTTGGGACATGTTGTGTCAGCTGAAGGGATCAAGGTAGATTCCAGCAAGGTATAAGCTATCCTTAATTGGAAGCCGCCCAGGAACATCACAGAAATTCGCAGTTTTCTAGGTTTAGCTGGATATTATCGTCGGTTTGTGAAGGGGTTTTCTATGTTATCTTCTCCACTGACCAAACTGCTTCGGAAAGATGTAAAATTTCAGTGGACTGATAAATGCCAGTAAAGTTTTGATGAGTTGAAAAGGTGTTTGACTGGAGCTCCAGTCCTCACTTTACCTACTCCGGGTAAAGAATATACAGTTTATAGTGATGCTTCTCACAATGGGTTAGGCTGTGTACTGATGCAAGATCGAAATGTCATTGCTTATGCATCACATCAGCTCAAACCGCATGAGACGAACTACCCAACACATGATCTGGAGCTAGCAGCTATTGTTTTTGCTCTGAAGATCTGGAAACACTATTTGTATGGGGAGAAATGCTACATTTACACAGATCACAAGAGCTTAAAGTACTTAGGCACCCAGAAGGAATTAAATTTGAGGCAGAGGAGATGGTTAAAACTCATCAAAGATTATGATTGCTTAATAGACTATCAGCCAGGGAAAGCAAATGTGGTGGCTGACGCCTTAAGTTGCAAGACTATGGCAAGTCTCAGAATTTCTCCTTTGTCCATGGTATATGAATTGAAAGCACAGCATGCTAGTTTAAAGATTGATGATGAGGGACAGACAGTAGTTGCATGGCATGTACAGCCAATGTTGATTGATCAGATCAGAATGGCTGCTCAGAGTGATGAAAAATATCAGAAGCTACTGAAAGAAGTCCAGCAGGGCAAGAAACCTGAATTCTCTGTGAGAGATGATGGTTTATTGCTACATCAGGGCAGAATGTGCGTTCCTAATGATGCTAAATTGAGATAGATCATTATGAAGGAAGCACATGAGTCTCCTTTTGCTATGCACCCTAGTGGAACTAAAATGTACAGAGGGCTGAAAGAACATTACTGGTGGATGGGTATGAAGAGAGATATAGCTGAATTTATTTCCAAATGCCTAATTTGTCAGCAAGTAAAGGCAGAACATCAAGTTCCAGCTGGTTTGTTACATCCTTTGTCAGTACCAGAGGGGAAATAGGAACGAATAACTATGGATTTTGTTACAGGACTTCTAAGGACACAGAGTAGTCATGATGCAGTATGGGTTATAGTTGACAGATTGACCAAGTCTGCTCACTTTTTGCCAGTGCGGATGGACTATAGCCTGGAAAGATTGGTCAGATTGTACATATATGAGATTGTAAAATTGCATGGAGTGCCAGTATCAATTGTATCTGACAGAGATCCTAGGTTCACTTTTAGATTCTGGGGTAGTCTTTAGAGAGCCCTAGGAACTAGATTGAACTTCAAAGACAAAGATTCCACCCACGCATGGATGGCCACCCGAGAGGGTTATTCAAATATTGGAGGATATGCTACGAGCTTGTGTGATTGAATTTGAAGGTAGTTGGGATACACACTTGCCTTTGATTGAGCTTGCTTATAACAACAGCTACCAATCAAGCATTGGGATGCCTCCATATGAAGCATTGTATGGCAGGAAGTGCAGAACTCCCTTATGTTGGGATGAAGTAGGTGAAAGGAAGATGATTGGGCCAGAAATTGTTCAGCAGATAGAGGAAAAGATCAGATTGATTAGAGATAGACTCAAGGCTGCATCAGACCGTCAGAAGTCCTATGTTGATTTGAAAAGAAGAGATATTGAATATGCAGTGGGTGATAGGGTATTCCTCAAAGTTTCTCCTTAGAAGAGGATTATGAGATTTAGCAGAAAGGGGAAACTGAGTCCTCGTTTCATCGGACCATATGAGGTTCTGGAAAGAGTGGGTCCTTTGGCATATCGGTTGGCATTACCTCCAGAGCTAGCAAGGATACACAGTGTCTTCCATGTGTCCATGTTAAGGAGGTACAGATCTGACCCATCTCATGTACTATCAGTTGAAGAGATTGAGGTAAATCCAGACCTCTCATATGAGGAATAACCCATAAAAATTCTGGCATATTAGGTGAAGCAGCTGAGGAACAAACAAATACACCTAGTTAAAGTGCTGTGGAACCATCATTCAGCCCAGGAAGCTACTTGGGAACATGAAGAGGATATGAGGAGACAGCACCCACAGCTGTTCAGAGACTAATGCCAGGTAAAAATTTCGAGACGAAATTTATTTTAAAGGGGGGAGAATTGTAACACCCCTATGTTCGGTAGTGCGTTCTACTGTTCCGGTGACCAGTGTTGTACGGACAGCTAGGATGCCTAGAACTACACTTTGATATGTCACACCCTACCCCTCTGTAAGGCATAACATGATCCCGTAGTATACCTAATGAATCATCAACTCCGTCTACTGATAACCCATTAAATACACTACAAGGGATTTTAAAAACTTTTCTTACTTCTTTTACAGTGGTGAGCACTATTTACAGGTGTTAAAAACCTTTTTGAACTGAAGTGATAGAACTAACACATTTGAATTATTTGGAATTTCTGTAAAAATTTTGGCAGAGTGCCATCTGTATTTTGGATAAAATAATTCTTCAGAAAACCTGTAAAAAGCACTTCAATATTTTTCCAAATCTCAACTCCAACATATTTCCTAACACAACATATTTCTCAACTCAAATCCACAGTAATTTTTCAAAGACTGAGATAAAAGAAATATAATACAATTTTTACAAGCCAAAATAACTCATAATTATTTTACAACTTCAAGGTACAATTTGAATTTACAACTGCTCAAAATCAAAAACAATATGTACATACAGTGGTCATACATTACAACACAAAATGCAAAATGTTGGTATACTCATTATACCCGGTAATCTCTCGCTGGAGGTACTAGCAGCCTAGTCTACTGCCCTGTCTGTCTGTCTACCTGCGACAGTAATAAAAAGCTATCGCTGAGACAATGTCTCAGTGGTGCACAACAATAACCAAATACAACTTTATATCTCAATTCAAAAGTTAAATAAATAGTGGATACTTAAAACAATAGTTAAATTCAAGACAATAATGTCATAAGGAATTTAACACAATATCATAATAAATCTCAGTAATCAAAACATAGTTAAATTCAAAAGGCAGTGAATGTCAATAAGAATTTAAACTCCATTTCACAATCTCATAATACAAATCAATAAATCACACACAGCTTAATCATGTTCCAAAGTTCAATTCGTCCCAAAAGCCGATGGCTAATGAGGTATTCAATTCGTCCCAAAATTCAACGACTAATGAGGAATAACATGGCTAGCTAGCAAAAATATGAGTACTCATCCAATTCATCCTCAACAGGCACACACCTCAACACTTCAGCCAGAGAGGGAATTCAATTCGTCCCACTAGACAAGCTAGCGAGGAATACAATCAATACACATGATAGTTGTGGTTTCAAACCATTTCCAATGATTTTCAATCAATAAGTAGCCATCAATATCATTCAAACAATTTCTCACAATTTCAAACCATTTATAGTGCTTTTCAAGCGATAAATATCCATTCAAACACATTTCCACAATTAAAAACAATAATGTACAAATAGTCATAATTCATTTCAATTGAAAAATTCAAAAGAAATAGTTGTTATGCACAAACCTCTGATAACTGTCTCTTGGTCTGGACTCAGTGTTTCCTTCCCTTTTCCTGAGTCTTTGGTAATTGAGAAACACAATTTGAAGTGTTTCAGTACTAAATTAAACTATCTCTATCGATGATGCTTGATAAGTAATTCACTAAAAGCTATTATTTGCTTAATCACCTAATATGTCGATCCTCGATGCGTTTTAGGTAAATTAGGTTTTAATGTTACTAATATGTCACATTCGATAGTCTTTTAGGGTTGGTACATGTTACCAATTTCATTTCCTTGTTTAGTGCATTTTATTGCAACTTGCTGGATTCCGGGATACTAGTTTGATCTAGCCGAACGACCTAGTTCCCTCGGTTTTCGGGTTTCGATCAAAACTACAAACTTGTAGATCTATGTCTTATGGAACGCGGGGCAAAATTTTAGGTCATTCTGAGTTATGTAGACCAAGTTATGGTCATTTTACTATTGCTGGTCAAATGGCATCAAATTAGGTCATTTTAGGTCAAATTTGGTCAACTTTGGTTCGGCCAGTTTTTGGACCCGAACTTGTGCAAGCTGTTTGACTTGCTTATGGTCATTTCTGGGCTTTGATGTCTTCATAAGACTTGTAGATATGGGTCTTAACTATTCAAGGTTAAAATTTCAGGTCAATTGGACCTGTTTTGAGTGAGTTATGGCCTAAACACTAACTGCTGCCCAATTGGTCAATTTTCAGGTCTCAATTGTACTTAATCCGGATTTGGTCATTTTTCAAGTTACCTTGCAAGCAGAATTTTGGTATGTTTCCTTCATGAATGTTGACACATTTTGTGCCTATTTTCACCTCCAATTAGTCTCATACCAATTGGAGTTACACATTTAAACTTATGGCTAAAATGCATGCTGTCCTTAATTACATTGCTTATACATGTATCAATTACACATTTACATTACTCTAAGTCCACTTTCCTTACCAATTCTGATTTGGTACATTACCAAAACCATTTACTACTTCACCTTAAAGTTACTTTGGGCAGAATACAAACATCCTTAATACACCAAATGAAGTTCTAACTCACAAAGTCCAAATACCACAATAGATACACATAAAACTCCTAATTATTACATACAATTTCCACAACCAATTTACATACATGTTCATCAATCCTCAATGTCACAATTCACCCAATATCTTTATGAATTTAAACATTCATCAAGAAGTCCCAAGGCTGCCGAAATGCTCCACAATGCCAAAGTTTCCCATAATTCGTCAACTTCCATTTCAAGTGCACAATCACCATATACATGTGGAATTAACTTACTAGGACATTAAATCACCCTACTCAACTTGAATTTCCACCAAATATATGTAAAAATAAATCATCAAATATACAACTCCATGGCTGTCCAAAATTGGATATATCAAGAACTCCTCAAAACTTAAAAATTCCTTCACAAAGCACACACCCATAACATGTATACAAAGTTTAACAAAGCAATATTCAAAAATACAAACTTACCTATTGTTAGGACTTGTTAAACCTTCACTAAACTTCTTGATTTTGCTATCAAACTCTTCCTTATGATGTGGAGATAATCTTTAATGAAGCCACCTAGGTGTTTGGAAGTGAAATGAGGAGGTTAATGGAGCTTGAAGGAAAAACGGCAATGGAGGTTTTCATCTTTTCATTTCGGCATGGTTGAGGGAATTGGAGAAGATGGAGTTGCAGAATGTGTAATGGACTTAAACCTGCCCAATTAGCTTTTAATTTATTCCTTAGTGGTCCACTTACACAATTTAAATCATATAATAAGTTTAATGTGCTAATTACATAATTTTCACTCCACTTTTGGCTATTTACATTAGGTACCACCAAACTAATTTTTCATTTTATTTTCTAAGTGTAATATTATTTATTTTTAATGGAAATTTAGGTCAAAAGACAATTTGGGATGTCAAATGACCACAATGCCCCTGTTCGGGTTGCATTCCCGATTTTTCGGTAACACCGGGTTTTGTCCGTTTTTCGATTTCTCACTTTTCTTTGTACTAATTAATTAATTTTTCTTTGATATTTATAATGATATTTATACTTCAATTGATGTCTCTTTAAGTCCTATAAATATTTTCCAGGGTTCCCCATGATCCGGGGCGATCAACGGTCCACGCCGTAACTTCCCGGTGCGGTCACCCATCGCTAGGGTTCTCAGCTCGCTTAACTTGGTTACATTTCTTTGCTATTATTTTTCCTTTGTTTTTCTTGTATTTTCTTTTCTTGTATTTCATTATTTTATGTCTCCTCACTCATAACGAAGTGTAGTTCTAGGCATCCTAGCTGTCCGGATAACACTGGTCACCGAAACAGTAGAACGCACTACCGAACATAGGGGTGTTACAATTCTCCCCCCTTTAAAATAAATTTCGTCTCGAAATTTTACCTGGCATTAGTCTCTGAACAACTGTGGGTGCTGTCTCCTCATATCCTCTTCACGTTCCCAAGTAGCTTCTTGGCCTGAATGATGGTTCCATAGCACTTTAACCAGGTGTATCTGTTTATTCCTTAGCTGCTTCACCTCATAAGCCAGAATTTTTATGGGTTCTTCCTCATATGAGAGGTCTGGATTTACCTCAATTTCTTCAACTGATAGTACATGAGATGGGTCAGATCTGTACCTCCTTAACATGGACACATGGAAGACACTGTGTGTCCTTGCTAGCTCTGGAGGTAATGCCAACCGATATGCCAATGGACCCACTCTTTCCAGAACCTCATATGGTCCGATGAAACGAGGACTCAGTTTCCCCTTTCTGCCAAATCTCATAATTCTCTTCCAATAAGAAACTTTGAGGAATACCTTATCACCCACTGCATATTCAATATCTCTTCTTTTCAGATCAACATAGGACTTCTGACGATCTGATGCAGCCTTGAGTCTATCTCTGATCAATCTGATCTTTTCCTCTGTCTGCTGAACAATTTCAGGCCCAATCATCTTCCTTTCACCTACTTCATCCCAACATAAGGGAGTTCTACACTTTCTGCCATACAAAGCTTTATATGGGGGCATCCCAATGCTTGATTGGTAGCTGTTGTTATAAGCAAACTCAATCAAAGGCAAATGTGTATCCCAACTACCTTCAAATTCAATCACACAAGCCCGTAGCATATCCTCCAATATCTGAATAACCCTCTCAGACTGGCCATCTGTCTGTGGGTGGAATGCTATGCTGAAGTTCAATCTAGTTCCTAGGGCTCTCTGAAGACTACCCCAGAATCTAGAAGTGAACCTAGGATCTCTATCAGATACAATTGATACTGGCACTCCATGCAATTTTACAATCTCATATATGTACAATCTGGCCAATCTTTCTAGGCTATAGTCCATCCGCACTGGCAAAAAGTGAGCAGACTTGGTCAATCTGTCAACTATAACCCATACTGCATCATGACTACTCTGTGTCCTTGGAAGTCCTGTAACAAAATCCATAGTTATTCGTTCCCATTTCCACTCTAGTACTGACAAAGGATGTAACAAACCAGCTGGAACTTGATGTTCTGCCTTTACATGTTGACAAGTTAGGCATTTGGAAACAAATTCAGCTATATCTCTCTTCATGCCCATCCACCAGTAATGCTCTTTCAGCCCTCTGTACATTTTAGTTCCACCAAGGTGCATAGCAAATGGAGACTCATGTGCTTCCTTCATAATGATCTGTCTCAATTCAGTATCATTTGGAACGTACATTCTGCCCTGATGTAGCAATAAACCATCATCTCTCACAGAGAATTCAGGTTTCTTGCCCTGCTGGACTTCTTTTAGTAGCTTCTGATATTTTTCATCACTCTGAGCATCCATTCTGATCTGATCAATCAACACTGGCTGTACATGCCATGCAACTACTGTCTGTCCCTCATCATCAATCTCTAAACTGGCATGCTGTGCTTTCAATTCACATACCATGGACAAAGGCGAAACTCTGAGACTTGCCATAGTCTTGCGACTTAAGGCGTCAGCCACTACATTTGCTTTCCCTGGCTGATAGTCTATTAAGCAATCATAATCTTTGATGAGTTCTAACCATCTCCTCTGCCTCAAATTCAATTCCTTCTGGGTGCCTAAGTACTTCAAGCTCTTGTGATCTGTGTAAATGTAGCATTTCTCCCCATACAAATAGTATCTCCAGATCTTCAGAGCAAAAACAATAGCTGCTAGCTCCAGATCATGTGTTGGGTAGTTCCTCTCATGCGGTTTCAGCTGGCGTGATGCATAAGCAATAACATTCCGATCTTGCATCAGTACACAGCCTAACCCATTGTGAGAAGCATCACTATAAACTGTGTATACTTTACCCAGAGTAGGTAAAGTGAGGACTGGAGCTTCAGTCAAACACCTCTTCAACTCATCAAAACTTTGCTGACATTTATCTGTCCACTAAAATTTTACATCTTTCCGAAGCAGTTTGCTCAGTGGAGAAGATAACATAGAAAACCCCTTCATAAACCGACGGTAAACTGCGAATTTCTGTGATGTTCCTGGGCGACTTCCAATTAAGGATAGCTTTTACCTTGCTAGAATCTACCTTGATCCCTTCAGCTGACACAACATGTCCTAAAAAGGAGATTTCTTTCAGCCAAAATTCACATTTCGACAATTTGGCGTATAGCTGTTTCTCCCTTAAGGTCTGCAGTACAATCCGCAGATGTCTGTCATGCTCCTCTGCATTCCTTGAATATATCAAAATGTCATCAATAAACACCACCACAAATTGATCAAGATATGGTCTGAGGATAGTGTTCATCAGATCCATAAAACAGCTGGAGCATTTGTTAACCCGAATGGCATTACTAGAAACTCATAGTGGCCATACCGAAGTTCAAAGCGATTTTGGAATACTCTGCTCTTGCACCTTCAATCGATAATAACCGGATCGCAGATCAATTTTGGAGAATACTGTTGCACCCTTCAATCGATCAAAGCAGATCATCAATGCGAGGCAATGGATATCTGTTCTTTATTGTCACCTTATTCAACTATCGGTAGTCAATGCATAAGCGGAGAGTACCATCCTTCTTCTTAACAAACAACACTGGTGCTCCCCAAGGTGACACACTAGGGCGGATGAAGCCCTTTTCAAGTAGTTCTTGCAATTGTATCTTCAACTTCTTCAACTCTGCTGGTGCCATTCTGTATGGCGTTATGGAGATTGGGTCCACACCAGGCATAACATTAATTTCAAACTGCACTTCTCTTTCCGCAGGTAGTCCGGCAATTCATCGAGGCATCCGAAAGTCATATACTGTAGGGATGTCCTTCAATGCTGGACTCCCCACTTGGGTGTCTACCACATGTGCCAAGCATGCTTCACACCCCTTTCTGATAATTTTTCTGGCTAGTGCAGCCGAAATGATGTTTGATGGCAATAACTGCCTCTCCCCATATATTACCATATCGTTGTACTGAGGGAGACAAAAAGTGACTGTCTTCAGCCTACAGTCAATCATGGCATGATGCCTAGCTAACCAATCCATGCCCAAGATGATATCATAATCTCTGAAGGGCATTTCAATGAAATCAGATAGAAAAGTGTGTCCTTGGATCACCAAAGGACAATCTCTATACATTATATTAACCCTGACTTTCTGTCCTAGTGGACTTGTTACTAGCACCTCAAAGTCCATTTTTGTACATGGAACAGTAATACAATCAATGATGCTAGCACTTACATAAGAATGGGTAGAACCCGGGTCAAATAACACAAACACATTCTGATTAAAAGTTGAGAAGGTACCAGCCACAACATCAGATGTCTCGGCCTCTTCCCTCTGTCTCATTGCATACATTCTTACTGGAGCACTGTCTTGCTCTGATTGTTTCACTGTGCCTTGGCTGCCTGCTGGGCTACCTCTACCCTTGCCTCTACCTCTGCTAGGTGCTTGTGAACTTCTGGTGACAGGGCTCTGAACTGACCCTTCTGCAGTAGTAGGAGGTGGTCCAACTCTGCGACTACTAGTGCAGTCCTTGGCAAAGTGTCCTGTGCCTCCACAGTTATAACAGGTTCCAATAGCCTTGTAGCATATCCCACCATGATTTATTCCACATGTCTCACATTGGCGGGGAGGGTAGGAACCTCTGGTACTCTGCTGACCAGATAAGGGAGGCTTCTGTCCTGAATATCTTCCCTTACCAGATTTCTTGCCACCTCTGCTGTGTCCCCCATAGTTCTTCCTCTTTCCAGTAGGACCACTGGAACTCTGTTCTGCAGATTTTCCCTCTTTCTCTGTCTTCTCTGATTTCTTTTTCTCAGGAGCAGCTTCAGACTCTATTCTTTCTAACTCTAGAGCTTGAGAAATAAGTTCAGAGAAGTTACTGTGTTTGAAGCCGATTACTTGTAATCTGATACTGGGCTTCAAGCTGGTTTCAAACCTCTTGCATCTCTCCCTGCTGGTAGAAAGTAAACTCACTGCATAATGGCTCAGGCGGGAAAATTCTCTTTCATACTCAGCCACTAATCTGCTCCCCTGTTTCAGACTTAGGAACTCTTGTAATTTCTGGTCCACATAAGCATCGGGGACATACTTTTGTCTGAATTCCCTGAGAAAGTCATTCCATGTTAGCACTGTAGGTTCTACCAGACTGTGGGGAATGGTTTTCCACCAGTCATAAGCATCCCCCTGTAACAAAGATATAGAGTATTCGAATCTGAGCTCCTCTGTGCAATGCAGTTTCTTGAATACCCTATCCATCCTTTCTAACCACTGTTCAGCCTTTAGAGGATCTACTGTCTCCTTGAACTCTGTAGCCCCATATTTCATCAATTTGTCATACTGCCTAGTAGGAGATTGTGGTTGTACCACTGGTGTCTTTATTGGGACTTGAGTAGGCACATTACTAGCCATTTGTTGGAACATTGCAGCCATCTGCTGAGCAAACTGAGCGAAGCTGCAGATGCTGCGGTAGTCTTCTTTGAACCACTGACATTGTGTAGGCCTGGGGCATCCCCTTGCACCTCACCTCAATAGATTGATCGACTGAATGATCACCCTCTTCCATAGTCAATGCGAGGATTTTAGATCTCCTGAACAAATAACACAAGGAGATTTCCTCCCGTTAGTGCATATTTATAATGTAATGTAATATATGTATCAAACAATGATGTTGAGCAGTTGTACTATGAAGAAAGAATATTCAAGTAACAGGTGAAAACAGAATTTAAAAACTAGCTCTGATACCACTAAAACATGTCACACCCTACCCCTCTGTAAGGCATAACATGATCCCGTAGTATACCTAATGAATCACCAACTCCGTCTACTGATAACCCATTAAATACACTACAAGGGATTTTAAAAACTTTTCTTACTTCTTTTACAGTGGTGAGCACTATTTACAGGTGTTAAAAACCTTTTTGAACTGAAGTGATAGAACTAACACATTTGAATTATTTGGAATTTCTGTAAAAATTTTGGCAGAGTGCCATCTGTATTTTGGATAAAACAGTTCTTCAGAAAAACCTATAAAAAGCACTTCAATATTTTTCCAAATCTCAACTCTAACATATTTCTTAACACAACATATTTCTTAACTCAAATCCACAGTAATTTTTCAAAGACTGAGATAAAAGAAATATAATACAATTTTTACAAGCCAAAATAACTCATAATTATTTTACAACTTCAAGGTACAATTTGAATTTACAACTGCTCAAAATCAAAAACAATATGTACATACAGTGGTCATACATTACAGCACAAAATGCAAAATGTTGGTATACTCATTATACCCGGTAATCTCTCGCTGGAGGTACTAGCAGCCTAGTCTGCTGCCCTGTCTGTCTATCTACCTGCAACAGCAATAAAAAGCTATCGCTGAGACAATGTCTCAGTGGTGCACAACAATAACCAAATACAACTTTATATCTCAATTCATAAGTTAAATAAATAGTGGATACTTAAAACAATAGTTAAATTCAAGACAATAATGTCATAAGGAATTGAACACAATATCATAATAAATCTCAGTAATCAAATAAATCTCAGTAATCAAAACATAGTTAAATTCAAAAGACAGTGAATGTCAATAAGAATTTAAACTCCATTTCACAATCTCATAATACAAATCAATAAATCACACACAGCTTAATCATGTTCCAAAGTTCAATTCGTCCCAAAAGCCGATGGCTAATGAGGTATTCAATTCGTCCCAAAAGTCAATGACTAATGAGGAATAACATGGCTAGCTAGCAAAAATATGAGTACTCATCCAATTCGTCCTTAACAGGCACACACCTCAACACTTCAGCCAGAGAGGGAATTCAATTCGTCCCACTAGACAAGCTAGCGAGGAATACAATCAATATACATGATAGCTGTGGTTTCAAACCATTTCCAATGCTTTTCAATCAATAAGTATCCATCAATATCATTCAAACAATTTCTCACAATTTCAAACCATTTATAGTGCTTTTCAAGCGATAAATATCCATTCAAACACATTTCCACAATTTAAAACAATAATGTATAAATAGTCATAATTCATTTCAATTGAAATATTCAAAAGAAATAGTTGTTGTGCACAAACCTCTGATAACTGTCTCTTGGTCTGGACTCAGTGTTTCCTTCCCTTTTCCTGAGTCTTTGGTAACTGAGAAACACAATTTGAAGTGTTTCAGTACTAAATTAAACTATCTCTATCGATGATGCTTGATAAGTAATTCACTGAAAGCTATTATTTGCTTAATCACCTAATATATCGATCCTCGATGCGTTCTAGGTAAATTAGGTTTTAACGTTACTAATATGTCACATTCGATAGTCTTTTAGGGTTGGTACATGTTACCAATTTCATTTCCTTGTTTAGTGCATTTTATTGCAACTTGCTGGATTCCGGGATACTAGTTTGACCTAGCTGGACGACCTAGTTCCCTCTGTTTTCGAGTTTCGATCAAAACTACAAACTTGTAGATCTATGTCTTATGGAATGCGGGGCAAAATTTTAGGTCATTCTGAGATATGTAGATCAAGTCATGGTCATTTTACTATTGCTGGTCAAATGGCATCAAATTAGGTCATTTTAGGTCAAATTTGGTCAACTTTGGTTCGGCCAGTTTTTGGACCCGAACTTGTGCAAGCTGTTTGACTTGCTTATGGTCATTTCTGGGCTTTGATGTCTTCATAAGACTTGTAGATATGGGTCTTAAATATTCAAGGTTAAAATTTCAGGTCAATTGGACCTGTTTTGAGTGAGTTATGACCTAAACACTAACTGCTGCTCAATTGGTCAATTTTCAGGTCTCAATTGTACTTAATTCGGATTTGGTCATTTTTCAAGTTACCTTGCAAGCAAAATTTTGGTATGTTTCCTTCATGAAAGTTGACACATTTTGTGCCTAGTTTCACCTCCAATTGGTCTCATACCAATTGGAGTTACACATTTAAATTTATGGCTAAAATGCATGATGTCCTTAATTACATTGCTTATACAAGTATCAATTACACATTTACCTTACTCTAAGTCCACTTCCCTTACCAATTCTGATTTGGTACATTACCAAAACCATTTACTACTTCACCTTAAAGTTACTTTGGGCAGAATACAAACATCCTTAATACACCAAATGAAGTTCTAACTCACAAAGTCCAAATACCACAATAGATACACATAAAACTCCTAATTATTACATACAATTTCCACAACCAATTTACATACATGTTCATCAATCCTCAATGTCACAATTCACCCAATATCTTCATGAATTTAAACATTCATCAAGAAGTCCCAAGGCTGCCGAAATGCTCCACAATGCCAAAGTTTCCCACAATTCGTCAACTTCCATTTCAAGTGCACAATCACCATATACATGTGGAATTAACTTACTAGGACATTAAATCACCCTACTCAACATGAATTCCCACCAAATATATGTAAAAATAAATCATCAAATATACAACTCCATGGCTGTCCAAAATTGGATATATCAAGAACTCCTCAAAACTTAAAAATTCCTTCACAAAGCACACACCCATAACATGTATACAAAGTTTAACAAAGCAATATTCAAAAATACAAACTTACCTATTGTTAGGACTTGTTAAACCTTCACTAAACTTCTTGATTTTGCTATCAAACTCTTCCTTATGATGTGGAGATAATCTTTAATGAAGCCACCTAGGTGTTTGGAAGTGAAATGAGGAGGTTAATGGAGCTTGAAGGCAAAACGGCAATGGAGGTTTTCATCTTTTCATTTCGGCATGGTTGAGGGAATTGGAGAAGATGGAGTTGCAGAATGTGTAATGGACTTACACCTGCCCAATTAGCTTTTAATTTATTCCTTAGTGGTCCACTTACACAATTTAAATCATATAATAATTTTAATGTGCTAATTACACAATTTTCACTCCACTTTTGGCTATTTACATTAGGTACCACCAAACTAATTTTTCATTTTATTTTTTAAGTGTAATATTATTTATTTTTAATGGACATTTAGGTCAAAAGACAATTCGGGATGTCAAATGACCACAATGCCCTGTTAGGTTGCATTCGATTTTTAGTAACAGGTTTTGTCCGTTTTTCGATTTCTCACTTTTCTTTGTACTAATTAATTAATTTTTCTTTGATATTTCTAATGGTATTTGTACTTCAATTGATGTCTCTTTAAGTCCTATAAATATTTTCTAGGGTTCCCATGATCGAGCAGTCAACGGTCCACGTAACTTCCAGTCACGATCACCCATCATTTAGGGTTCTCGGCTAAGCTTAACTTGGTTACATTTCTTTGCTATTATTTTTCCTTTGTTTTTCTTTTATTTTCTTTTCTTGTATTTCATTATTTTATGTCTCCTCACTCATAACGAAGTGTAGTTCTAGGCATCCTAACTGTCCGGATAACACTGGTCATCGGAACAGTAGACCGCACTATCGAACATAGGGGTGTTACATGATATGAGGGAGGAGACATAAAATAATGAAATACAAGAAAAGAAAATACAAGAAAAACAAAGGAAAAATAATAGCAAAGAAAGGTAACCAAGTTAAGCGAGCCGAGAACCCTAGCGATGGTGACCTGCCGGAAGTCACGGCGTGGACCATTGACTAACATCTTTGCGGGGAACCTCAAAATATTTTTAGGACTTAAAGAGACCTATTGAAGTATAAATATCATTAGAAATATCAAAGAAAAATTAATTAATTAGTACAAAGAAAAGTGAGAAATCGAAAACGACAAAACCTGATGTTACTAAAAATCGAATGTAACTTAACAGGGGCATTGTGGTCATTTGACATCCCGAACTGTCTTTTGACCTAAATGTCCATTAAAAATAAATAATATTACACTTAAAAAATATAATAAAAAATTAATTTAGGGGTACCTAAAGTAAATAGCAAAAATTATGGGTTTAATGTGGAATAAATGAGAATTAAACATATAAAATGAATTAATTGGTGTGAGTGGACCACTATGGAATAAATTAAGAGCTAAATGGGTAGGTGTACACCTATTATACAATCTACATCTTCATCTCCCTCACTTGGTTCATCCATGCCAAAATGAAGAATTGAAAACCTCCATTGCCGTTTTGCATAAAGCTTCATCAACCTCCTTCAATTCACCTCCAAACACCTAGGTTGTTTCATTAAAGATTACCTCCACATCACAAGGAAGAGTTTGATAGCAAAATCAAGGAAGTTTAGTGAAGGTTTAACAAGTCCTAACAATAGGTAAGTTTGTATTTTTGAATATTGCTTTGTTAAAGTTAGAAAACATGTTATGGGTGTTTGCTTTGTGAAGAAATTTTAAAGTTTTGAGGAGTTCTTGATATATCCAGTTTTGGACAGCCATGGAGTTCTGTATTTAATGAAGCATTCTTACATATATTTGATGTGAATTTATGTTGAGTAGGGTGAATTAATGTCCTAGTAAGTTATTTCCATGTATATGTGGTGATTGTGCATTTGGAATTGAAGTGGAAGAAACTATGGGGAATTTTGGCAATGTGAAGCATTCAGCAGCCTTGAGATTCCTTGATGAATGTTTGAATTCATGAAGATATTGGATGAATTGTGATATTGAGGGTTGATGAATATGTATGTAAATTGGTTGTGGAAATTGTATGTAATAATTAGGAGTTTTATGTGTATCTATTGTTGTATTTGTACTTTGTGAATTAGAGTTTCATTTGGTGTATTGAGGATATTTGTATTCTGCCCAAAGTGATTTTAATGTGAAGTGGTAAATGGTTTTGGTAATGTACCAAATCAGAATTGGTAAGGGAAGTGGACTTATAGCAAGTAAATGTGCAATTGATAGATGTTAAGCAATGTATTTAAGGGGCAGTATGCATTTTAGCCCATAACACTAAATGTGTAACTCCAATTGGTATGAGACTAATTGGAGGTGAAACTAGGCACAAAATGTGCCAACTTTCATGAAGGAAACATACCAAAATTCTGTTTGCAAGGTAGCTTGAAAAATGACCAAATCCGGATTAAGTGCAAGTGAGGCTGGCCCGACCATTTGGGCAGCAGTTAGTGTTTAGGCCATAACTCACTCAAAACAGGTCCAATTGACCTGAAATTTTAACCATGAATAGTTAAGACCCATATCTACAAGTCTTATGAAGACACCAAATGACCATAAGCAAGTCAAACAGCTTGCACAAGTTCGGCTCCAAAAACTGGCCGAACCAAAGTTGACCAAAATTGACCTAAAATGACCAAATTTGATGCCATTTGACCAGCAATAGTAAAATGACCATAACTTGTTCTACATAACTCAGAATGACCTAAAATTTTGCCCCGCATTCCATAAGACATAGATCTACAAGTTTGTAGTTTTGACTGAAACCCGAAAACTGAGGGAACTAGGTCGTCCAGCTAGGTCAAACTAGTATCCCGGAATCCAGCAAGTTGCAATAAAATGCACCAAACAAGGAAATGAAATTGGTAACATGTACCAACCCTAAAAGACTATCGAATGTGACATATTAGTAACACTAAAACCTAATTTACCTAGAACGCATTGAGGGTCGATATATTAGGTGATTAAGCAAATAATAGCTTTCAGTGAATTACTTATCAAGCATTATCGATAGAGACAGTTTAATTTAGTACTGAAACACTTCAAATTGTGTTTCTTAGTTAGTGAAGACTCAGGGAAAGGGAAGGAAACACTGACTTCAAACCAGGAGACAGTTATCAGAGGTGTGACACCCCTTACTCGGCTACAGTGTAGCCAAGCAAGTTATGCCACTCAGTGTGCCGGAGCACTCTATTTTATCTTAATTCATTTTTATCATAGTTTTGAACATAACTTGTGAAATATAATTCATTTTAAACCATTTATCAAAATTATTATTTATTTGAGGTTCCGAAAATTTTAAAGAAAATCCGCAGTGATCGCTAAAAATGGAGAAAACAGTTCTTCGGAACCTGTGAAAAACACTTCCAACATTCATGTCTTATCATCTCAAACTCCAATTATTGAAAATCTCAACATTTTTCAACCATTCATTTCTCGATTTCAGTTCTCAACAACCTTTTCATTTCTCAAACATCCATTTCTCATAATACTCATATACAAACAATAAATAAATGCTCAAATTTGCAATCATGACCATAACTTTCATTATTTACATGAACATCAAAATACATTACATAGATCCAAATACATATGAGAAAATAAAAATTTAGTTACAAAATGCCAAAATGACACCTAGTGTCCTACCAATGCACTGCAGAAGTTGAGGTGACATGGACACTATGCAGAACTGTGAACGGCCTTACCCAATCTGTGGTCTACTGGGCCCTCTGTCCAAATCTTCAGTACCTACGCGTTGCGAAAGCGACGCGCTAAGCATAAAGCTTAGTGGTGCCAATAATACAAGAAAATATAATATGCAAATAAAAAATAATAATTTCCTTGCTATTGTGTTCATAAGAAATGAATAATTACTAACTTATTGTTTAGTCGTGGGCTAATCATGTTTTATGATATTAACTTCTTCATGCATTTCGTTAATTATTTTCTTCATGATCTTGAGCTTCTTTGTATTTTTGTAATCATTCCTGATACTTAATTTTCGTATTTTCTTTAATAATCAGTTCAATCACAGTTATACTTTTCCATGCCCAAGTAACCTATACTGGACGACTGGACTGGATAATGGGTCGTTGGCACTAGACACCGCGGTGCCTCGGGCCGTCATACCATGGGACGCAGAACGTCAACCATATATGCAGTCAGTATGGCTAAAAAGCCATGATATCACATAATCGGGCATAAAAGCCATGAATACGGGCATAAAGCCATGAATACAGGCATAAAGCCTTTCGCAGTACTGCTAAAACAATGCCCTATTAGCATGCCAATCTATCCAAACCAATCACATTAGGCCTACTAGGGCATTTTGCACTTTTAAGTTTCACAATTTTTGAATTTCAAGTTTTCATGTCACTATTCATTTCATTAGTCAACTAAAATGTTGACTTTTGCATAAACAATAGGTACATTGGTTTTAGTACTCCCAACATACCACATTTTGTATTCAAAACTTGTTGGTTTTGGTCACTTTCTCAAAGCTTTGGTCATTTTGGCAAAATTGCCAATTTTTGGTTTTGGTGTCCCTATTCACCTCATTGGTCAACAAAAATGTTGACTTTTGAATAGAAAATAGGTGTATTGGTTTTAACACCCCAAACATACTACATTTTGTATTTAAAACTTGTTGGTATTGGTTGCCAATACCATTTCTAAGCTTAATGCTAATTGAACAAAATTTTCAGATTTGGTACTTCATCTTTACTATTCCATTTGTTATTTTTACAGTGAGAATTTGAGGAAATGGTAAACATGAAAGTTGTTCCTTATTCTGTCTAGTTGAATTTCCTTTTTTGAATCACTCCATTTGGTGTTTTGTAGCTCAAGTTATGGCCAAAATAAGTTTACTGTTCACGTGCACTGTTCATGCTGCACTTTTGGGTTTTGGCAAATTTTGGTCAGTAATTTGATCAAGTTAAGTTCATAATTTGGCCTAACTTTCTTCATATGAAATGTTCTACTATGCCTTAGGTTTTCATCGGTTCAAGAATCGCCTAAATCCGAGTTTTCTAGAGAGAGTTATAGCCATCCAAACATTACTGCTCAAATGAAAATTCTGGAAATCTCAGTACAGTAAACTTCACTTTGCTCAATGATTTGATTAGGTTAATGGCATATTTTAGATTGGTGTCCTTCATGAAAGTTGTTTGTCTATATCTTTTCTTGTTGCTGTAAAAATTTCAGGTCAATTGACCATATCTACAGTGAGTTATGGCTAAATGAACAGTTACTATTCATTTGGTCATTTCTGCAGGGGCTGTTTGCAGGGTATCCGGATTGGGGCCAAGTTTTGGTCCACTTGCTTTGGTCTTTTGGGCATGGTTTCTTCAGAAAAAATGTGCCATTATAAGCCTAGTTTCATGTCCAATTGGCCAAACACCAATTGGACCTACACAGCCAAAGATATGGCAGTCCAAGTGGGCTGGAATCACAGCCTCCCTACTGGTTACACTAGGCAGCCTACCAATTAAGTTTGCATCACTCTAAATCTCTTCAAATTATGGTGAACTTACCTCAAATGGTCACTAATTGACCCTTAAAATGTTCTTTCACCATTACCTAAGCAAGGTCCAAGTTTCTCTCTAAAATTTCCAGCTCATGCAATATACATGTTACTAGAACGAATAGTGCACTCGATTGCACAATCAAAGATGCAGTGGTGAAAAAATAATCACTATAATTTATAGAAACAAGATTTGAAGACCATATTTTCCAGAACTCAACCTTCATATGTCTAACTCAATCTCCAATTGGAATCACATCAAAATCAGATCGGAAATTGCAGAACTAATTAAAAAGGTGCTGTCCAGAATCCAGTACATGCAGGATAGTAGTAAGGAAATGTAAAAATATCACCCAGCAGCTACCACAATTAGCTCTTGGCCATAACTACAAGGTTTTAGAGCATTCAATAAGCGTTTCTAGGACTCAAGAATCACATCATTTCGAGTTTTATAGCTCCAGTTATGATTTATTGAAGGTGGCTGTCATGTTGCAGGAAATCAGCAGAACAGAGTCCACATCTGAGCAATAAAATGTTTTGTCCTCAAACCCTAACCTAAAATTAGAATCAAGTCTGACATAAAACTACAAAGTTTTAGAACATTCCTTAAGGTTTCTTTTGACATAAAAATCACCCTGATCTGAGATTCCTAACTCCAGTTATGAATTTTTAAAATTTACTGTTCACGCATACACTGTACAGATTCCAGATTTTCACTCATCTACAAGTTTCTACGGCATCTAGTTGTAGGATTTACTAATTTCTTCTATAAAACACAGAAATAAACATAAGTTGAAAATCCAGCTAGTCACTCCCTTTTGCTTCCAATCTCTCAAGCTAGGTCAAAAATCAAGTTTTTGTGTTTGGAGGTTGGGAAAATATGGAAGATTTTAATGGGAAATTAGAGCTTCAAAAAGCATCCATGGAGGAAGGCTCAAGAAGTGGTTCACGTCCAAAAGAAGAAGAAGAACCAGAAATTTTGTGTCTTCATTTGTCATTTTTCTCTTTTTAATTTGGCTTATTAGGTTGTGATTGGTGGAAGCCCTCCAAATGACATCATGTGATGTCATATTTAGGTTTTTCTTTCATTTTCTTTTCTTCTTTTCTCTACTCATTTTCACATTAATTTTTAGTAATATTTATTCATATTTTATGTCATATTAATTATTTACTCAACTGGACAAGTCGGCCAAAAATCACCTCTGAAGGCGAAATGACCAAAATGCCCTCCGTTTGGCTTAACGGGTCAAAATTGTCTGTACCGATTGAAAAATTTTTCTAAATATTTTCTTGGCATTCTAATGCCATGGGAACCTCAATGACCCTTCTCTGGAGTCCCAAAAATTATTTTACAATTTTTCCCCCGGGTCTAGGGCTCCTCGTTGCGAGAACCGCAACTTCCCTCTGGTTACCCATCGCTTGGGCACCGGCTCGTTTGACTTGGTTGTATTTTATTTCTAAAATTTTTACTAAATTTTTCTTATTAATATTTGAGTTAATTATGGTTCCTGACTTTAGTTTAAATATTTTTCCGGACGTTCTAGCTGTCCGAACCGACACTAGTCACCGGAACAGTAGCATGTACGGAGTTGCTACCGGGAGGGTGTTACAAGAGGCAACTATTTCTTTTGAATTTTTCAATTGAAATGAATTATGACTATTTGTACATTATTGTTTTAAATTGTGGAAATGTGTTTGAATGGATATTTATTTCTTGAAAAGCATTGTAAATGATTTGCAACTGTGAGAAATTGTTTGAATGATATTGATGGATACTTATTGATTGAAAAGCATTGGAAATGGTTTGAAACCACAGCTATCATGTATATTGATTGTATTCCTCGCTAGCTTGTCTAGTGGGATGAATTGAATTCCCTCTCTAGCTGAAGTGTTGAGGTGTATGCCTGTTGAGGACGAATAGAATGAGTACTCATATTTTTGCTAGCTAGCTATGTTATTCCTCATTAGTCATCGACTTTTGGGACGAATTGAACTTTGGAACATGATTAAGCTGTGTGTGATTTATTGATTTGTATTATGAGATTGTGAAATGGAGTTAAATCCTTATTGACATTCACTGTCTTTTGAAGCTAACTATGTTTTGATCTTTGAGATTTATTGTGATATTGTGTTAAATTCCTTCTGACACTCATTGTCTTGAATTTAACTATGATTTTACATATCCATCATTTAAATGATTTATGAATTGTGATTTAAAGTTGTATTTGGTTAATGTTGTGCACCACTGAGACATTGTCTCAGCGATAACTTTTTATTGCTGTTGCAGGTAGACGGACAGACAGGGCAGCAGACTAGGCTGCTAGTACCTCCAGCGAGAGATTTTTGGGTATAATGAGTATACCATATTTTGCATTTTGTACTGTAATGTATGACCACTGTATGTACATATTATTTTTGGTTTTGATCAGTTGTAAATTAAAATTGTACATTGAAGTTGTAAAGTAAATTATGAGATATTTTGACTTGTAAAAATTGTATTATATTTCTTGTATCTCAGTCTTTGAAAAATTACTGTGAATTTGAATTGAGAAATATGTTGTGTTGAAAAATATGTTGGAGTTGAGATTTGGAAATATATTGAAGAGCTTTTTACAGGTTTTCTGAAGAACTGCTTTATCCAAAATACAGATGGCACTCTGCCAAAATTTTTGCAGAAAATTTCTAATGGTCCAAATGAGTTAGCCGTTTCACTTCAGTTCACAAAAAGTTTTTAACACTTGTAAATAGTGCTCACCACTGTAAAAGAAGCAAGAAAAGTTTTTAAAATCCCTTGTAGTGTATTTAATGGGTTATCAATAGACGGAGTTGGTAATTCATTAGGTATACTACGGGATCATGTTATGCCTTACAGAGGGGTAGGGTGTGACAAAAATAAAAAAAATATGTGTGAGGGACTAAACTGAAATTCGTCCAGCAGGGAGGGGAGAGTGATTTGCATGAGTTTGAGTGAGTTAAACATGTTAAAATCTTGAATGAGTTGAAAGATTGTGTTTATATGTTTTGAATTAGTTAATTACAATGAATTAGTGTGGTTAGGGTTTGAGACCTAGGGTTTTGAGGCAAAAAGTTGGAGAAATTGGTAAATGATATATTTGACCTAATGTGAAGTGAAAAATGGTCATTTGTGACCAAATGAGGTGTGTTTGAAGTGTTGGAATTAAAAGCCAATTCGGATTGGATAAGGTCATGTGCTAGCAGCATGACCAAAATCTCCTTTAAGGGACCAAAAATGAAATTTTACAAGTCCAATGGATATGGGACCAATTGAGGATGAAAATAGGCACTAAATGACACAATTTTCATTTAGGAACCATGCCCAAAAAGTGACTAAAACCTAGTGAACAAAGTGACCAAAGTTGGAAAATCGTAGGCTGCCCTGCACAAACTGACCAAATGAACAGTGTTTGTTCATTTGGTCATAACTCGAGCTAGGCAGGTCAAAATGACTTGATATTTTACCAGTAGTTAGATGAGATATAGAACTAAAACTTTCATGAAGAACACCAACCTAATCAAATTAACCCAATGGCTGAGCCAAGTTGGGTCACTGAATCTGCAATTAACCCAATCAAATTACTGAGCCAAGTTGGGTTACTGAATCTGCAGACTGCAGATTTGCCATTTGAACAGTAAAGTTTCAATGGCTATAACTCTCTCTAAAAAACTCTTATTTAGGCGATTCTTCAACCGATGAAAACCTAAGACATGGTAAAACATTTCATATGAAGAAAATTAGACCAAATTATGAACTTAACTTGATCAAATTACTGAATGAAGTTGGATCAACAAATCTGCAGAACAAAAATTCTGCAGCATGAATAGTAAATGTAATTTGCTTATAACTTGAGCTAAAAAACTCCAATTGGGGTGATTAAAAAAGGAGAATAAACTTGAGACAATAGGGAACATTTTTTATGAAGAAAGTTTTGCCAAATTCCAACAGTAAACTGACTAATAAAATAGTACAATTAGGGACACCAAAACTGAAAATTTGCTAAGTTTTGAGAAAATGACCAAAACCAACAAGTTTAGTGACCAAAATGTGATATGTGTGTGAAGTTGGAGTTCTCATACCTATTAAGCCTTAGAAAGTCAATAATTTGACTTGAATAGTGTAGTGAATAGTAACCCGAAACACAAAAATTTCAAGAACGTCGAGTTTAGCACGTTAGAGTTAGGTAAAAGTAAAGCTAAATTTTTTTTGGATTTATGTTAAGTTCTAGTGCTGAAACATTGTAAAATTGTGTGTTTCAGTTGGAAAGAATACCGGGAAAGAACCCAACTCTTTTGTTATTTTTCAATTCCAAATTGATTTGAAATAAATTTATTGTATGATTTATGATTTTGTCGTGTTGAGAATTTTAACTTATTGAATGAAATTGTATAATTTGAATATAAATTTTCTTATGCATTTAAGGATTTATTGCATTGTTTTGAGGATTGTAAATTTTAAGTTTGATGTGTTGCCAACCTTGAGCATGAATTTATGATGATTAAATATGTTGATTTGTAAATACTTTGCAAATAGAAATTGTTTTGAATATGATTTGAAACCACAGTTGACATGACAAAATATGTTATGAATTCTCATTAGCTTATCTAGTGAGATAACTCCTCCACTTGATGGGGCGAGTTTCTTCCTCTCTGGCTTGCCAGTTGAGGAATGATGTGAATGAGTATTCATATATACTAGCTAGTCTTTGTTTCTCCCTTTTAGCCTCGGTTATTGGGAGAATGTGAAATTTCGTGGTGTACAACACGGCATCTATGTGAATTTTGGGTCATGGGTTCGACTGTGTGTATTGTTGGCAACGCCCTTTAAATTATGCATGATTTGATAAATTGTGATTGAAATAAATAATTTGTCAATGATTCAAAAATTTTTTTCTTGTCTCGGAATTTAAAAGAAACGTAAATAAATAGTTACTATTTGATCAAAATGTTATTCGAATGAATAATTTGCATGAATAAAAATGTTGATTTCTGAAGGTCATGGATTTTGAAGAATTTAGAAAATTTAAAATTCTATTTGTTATGAATTGTGAAGCATAAATTGTATTAAGTTTTAAATTATTAGTTTATGCACCACTGAGTTCACCACTCAGCGATAGCTTTGTATGCTGTCGCAGATATAGAGACTAGAGGAGCAGCAGATTGAGCTGCTGAGGACAGGGGAGCTACCTGCTAGAAGTTATCGGGTATAATTTATACCCTGAATGTAAATATTCATTTTGATGTATGTATTGCACGTAATTGTATGGACTTGTAAAATCGGTCTTGAGCAGTTTGTACAAAGTTTGCATAAAGTTGTAATAAATTTAGTTTGGATTTTCTTAATGTAAATTTCTAGTATGATGAATATAAATTTTTTTTTTCTAATGAAATATGAATGGAACTATTTTATTTAATTTGAATGAAATGGATTGCTAGTATTTTGATGATCATTGGATAGTGGATTTGAAATTTGAAAGTTGATAAATGTGTTGAGAAATTGATTGAGATTGAGTATGAAATTGAAGCAATTGTTGAGAAAAATTTTTAGAAGTGCTTTTTACAGGTATTTGAAGAACTGTTTTCTCAAAATACAGAGGGAACTCTGTCAAAATTTTTATAAAATTTGCGTAAAAATAAAATGGGCTAAAAGTTTTAACTAGTTTCTAATTTCAATTAAATGTTTTAAATACCTATTAGAAAATGCTCACCACTTACCAAAAATAAGAAAATTGTTTTAAAATCCCTTGTAGGGTACTTAATGAGTTATCGGTAGGTGAAGTTCGGTAGTTCATTAGGTATTCTACGGGATCATGTTATGCCTTACAGAGGGGTAAGGTGTGACAGTTCACCCATCAAACTACCTCAAAACCCTAGCCTCCCTTCATAAGAACTCATCCTCACACCTAGAGCAAGCTTTGGACAGCAAAAAGAAGGGAAGAAAGTGAAGTTTTGAAGCTTTGGAAAGTGCCTAAGTCAAGGTTAGTGCCAATTTCTTCTAAAAATTTTGTGTATGGCTACCATTGAACATGATTTTGGTGTTGAAATTCATGGATTGTATGTGTATAAAAATTTTAGTTGTTGGAGTTAGGGTTTAAGGCACAAAACATGGATTTTGTTCATGTGTTGGTGAATGAAAGTTTTAATGGTCAATTAGTGACTATTTGGCTATGTATGATGGGGAATTGAAGTGAGTTGAGGCTTGGCATTTGTGTATGGGTGAGCTACCTTGGCTGACCTGCAGGACTGAGCATGAGTCCAGCAAGTTTGGGCAACTATAAATGGAGTTGTAGAGGTTTAATTGGTGCAAGACCAATTGGACATGAAACTAGACACATAATGTCACAACTTTGGTGAAGAAACCCTGCCCAAAAAACCAAACTAAGTTAACCTAAAAATTGCCCTAATCCGGGTGACTTGCATTCTGCCTGGGCAAAATGACTAAATGAATAGTACTTATTCATTTGGTCATAACTCAGTGTAGAAAGGTCTAATTTACCTGAAATTTTACCAGAAGAAAGCTGAGACATAGACCTAAAACTTTCATAAAGAACACAAATCCAAATTCTGACCATAACCTAGTCAAATTGCCAACCAAACTTAGGTTACCAAATCTGGCAGAACCAGTTTTGTCCAGAATTTTGGATTCTATCCAATTTGGCCAGTTATGGTGTTTAGGCCATAACTTGAGCTACAAAACTCCAAATGGAGTGATTAAAAAAAGGAAATGTAACTAGACAAAATAAGAAACAACTTTCATGAAGACAATTTTGCTAAATTCCTACTGTAAAAATAACCAATGGAACAGTAAACACAAGGCTTGAAATCTGAAAATTTTGTACAACTAACACTAAGCTTAGAAATGGTATGGCAACCAATGCCAATAATTTTAGAACGTAAAATGTGATATGTTGGGAGTATTAGAACCAATATACCTATTGTCTATGCAAAAGTCAACATTTTAGTTGACTAATGAAATGAATAGTAACACCTAAACTTAAATTTCAAGAATTGTAAAGTTTAAAAGTGTAACATGCCTTAGTACACCTAGCAAGATTGGTTTGGATAGGTTGGCATGCCAATTGGGTTCAGTTAGCAGTGCTGCACATGGCATTATGCCATTATGTGATTTTATGGCTTTTAGCCATTATGACATTGTGTTGAGAGTTGGCCTTGTGTCTAATGTTATTACAGCTTATTAGCTGTTCTGTTGCATACCGGGAGACACATATGTGACCGATGGTGTGACGGCCCGAGGTACTTGATACCCAGTGCCAGTTTACCCATTTATCGATCCGATCGTCGGATAGGTTATTTGGGCAACCAAAAATGAAAGTGGATAAATTTAATGAAATAATGAATATAACAAGTATAAAATAAGTAAGACTACAAATACTCATCGAAAATTTGTTTGAAATGAGACATTAATACATTCACTGCATATTTATTTTCTATTATTTCTTTTTATTTTATTATTGGCACCACTAAGCATTATTGCTTAGCGTGTTGCTTTTTGCCACACGTAGGTTCTGGAGAGACTGACCGAGAGCCCAGTAGACCACAGACTGGGTGAGACCATCTGCAGCTCTGCATAGTATTCGTGTCACCTCACCGTCTTCAGTGCATTGGTAGGACACTATGTCACACCTCACCCCTCTGTAAGGCATGACATGATCCCGTAGAATACCTAAAGAACTACCGAACTTCACCTACCGATAATTCATTAAGTACACTATAAGGGATTTTAAAACAATTTTCTTACGTTTTTGAAGTGGTGAGCATTTTGGGAGCAATTAAAAACAATTAATTCAAAGTTTAAACACTAGTAAAAATTTTGTCCATTTTAAATTTTGCCACAAATTTTATAAAAATTTTGACAGAGTTCCGTTCATATTTGGAGAAAACAGTTCTTCAAATACCTAAAAAAAAACACTTCCAATAGTTTTCTCAACTCCCAACCTCCAATAAATCTCAAATCAACTCAATTCAATTCACTTCAAAATAATTCCACAATCCAAATCAAAATTTATCTTCTCAAAATATTTAATGCTTCATTAACAAGGCATAAAATATGAAATTCACAGATACAAATATTAATTTACAGAAGGAAATCCAAAAATAATATTATTACAATTTATTTACAACTGCTCAACTTTACATTGATACATAAAACATTGCAATATTTACATCAAAATAACTTCAAGGGTATAAAATAATACCCGTACAAAAAGATTAGTGGAGGCCGTAATTCAATAGCAACTTACTCTGCTGCTTTCTCCTTGCTCTTATCTGCGATAGCAAAATAAGCTATCGCTGAGTATAAAAATACTCAGTGGTGCACAATAAAAATTTAAAATACGATGCATAAATTATTCATTGCCAAAACATAATTTAAATATTCCTCAATCACATTTCACAATTATCAAAACTTAGAATAATATAATTTAGTCAAATAATTTAATAAACACAGTGTTGCCAAAATCATGCACAACTTAAGCCATGACACAAAATTTCCAATCAATGCCGTATTGTACACCACGACAAAGCAATCTACAACCTCACTAATCGAAATCAATGAGGGAGGTGGCTAGCTAGCTAATGAGTACTCATCCGATCTCAACCTCAACTGGCAAGCCAGAGAGGGAGGAAAATAAACGATCTCAACCCCATAAATGGAGGAGGAATAATGTGATACTGTCATGCTAAGTGTGAACACAAAATCTATTCAAAACAATTTATTTAAAATCTAGTAAATTTTTCAAAGTCATATCCACAATCATAAATGGCAACACAATTCATATTTAACTCAAAAAAAATCAAATTTTCAAGAATCATATATTTAAACAAAAATTATTGTGCACAGACCTGACGTAAGTCGCCTGTAGGCCTTGACTCAGTCTCTCCGAGCTTCTAAGTCTTTTCTAGCTGAAACAAACAGTTTCATAATGTTTCAGTACCATATCTTAGCATAAATCCAAAAATAATTTTAACTTCACTTTTACCTAGTTTTATTGTGCTAAACTCGACGTTCTTGAAATTTTTGTGTTTCGGGTCACTATTCACTGTACTATTCAAATCAAATTATTGACTTTTTAAGGTTTAATAGGTATGGGAACTCCAACTTCACCCACATACCACATTTTGGTCATTAAATTTGTTGTTTTTGGTCATTTTCTCAAAGCTTAAGTCCTTTTGGCAAAATTGTCAAATTTTCAGCTTTGGTGCTCCTAGTTGCACTGTTCCATTGGTAATTTTACATTTGGAATTTGGCAAAACTTCCTTCATAGAAAATGTTCCTTATTGTCTTAAGTTTATTCTCATTTTTGAATCACCCCAATTGGAGTTTTGTAGCTCAAGTTATTGCCATTTGAACCATGGCTGCCGGATTGGAAACAACCCAGATTTTCTGGGCAATTTTCGTGCTGGCAGTTTTGGGTCACCAACTTGGGGTGGCCAAATGACTTGGTTGCTGGAAAAATTTTGGTTTGTGTTCTTCATGAAAGTTTTAGGTCTATATCTCATCTAACCTCTGGTAAAATTTCAGGTCATTTTGACCTGCCTAGCTCGAGTTATGACCAAATGAACAAACACTGTTCATTTGGTCATTTTGTACAGGGCAGCCTGCACTTTTCCAACTTGGTCAATTTGTTCACTAGGTTTTGGTCACTTTTTGGGCATGGTTCCTGAATGAAAATTGTCATTTTATGTCTATTTTCATCTCCAATTGGTCCCATATCAATTGGACTTGTAAAATTTCATTTTTGGTCCTTCAACCACACTCCCTCCGAATTTAGCTTTAATTCCAATCATTCTAACACAACTCATTTGGTCACAAATGACCATTTTTCACTTCACAATAGGTCAAAGACATCATTTACTCATTTCTCACATTTTTTATCCATAAACCCTAAGTCCCAATACCCTAACTTACTAAATTGTTGCATTTAACCACATTTAATGCTTTTAACTATAATCACTAAGCTAATTGGGGTTTATATACTCATTCAAATCCATCAAACTATGCAAATCATACTCCCCTTAATTGTCCGGACCGACACCGATCACTAGAATGGTGAAATATACTAGGCTATACAAATAGGGGTGTTACAGTTCTCCCCCCCTTAAAATAAATTTCATCTCGAAATTTTACCTGGTATCAATCTCTGAATAGTTGTGGGTGCTGTCTCCTTATGTCCTCCTCTCGTTCCCAAGTAGCTTGTTAGCCCGAATGATGGTTCCACAACACTTTTACCAATGGTATCTGCTTGTTCCGTAGCTGCTTCACCTTATAAGCCAGAATCTTTATGGGTTCTTCCTCATATGTGAGGTCTGGATTCACTTCAATTTCCTCTACTTATAGTACATGAGATGGGTCTGATCGATACCTCCTCAACATGGACACATGGAAGACATTATGTATCTTTTCCAACTCTGGAGGTAGTGCCAACCGATATGCCAAAGGACCCACTCTTTCCAGAACCTCATATGGCCCTATAAAACGAGGACATAGTTTCCCCTTTCTGCCGAATCTCATAATCCTCTTCCAAGGAGAAACCTTGAGGAAAACTTTCTCACCCACTGCATACTCAATATCCCTTCTTTTCAAATCAATGTAGGACTTATGACGGTCTGATGCAGTCTTAAGTCGATCTCTGATCACCCTGATTTTCTCTTCAGTCTGTTAAACAATTTCGGGTCCAATCATCTTTCTTTCGCCCACGTCATCCCAACACAACGGGGTTCTACATTTTCTGCCATACAAAGCTTCATATGGAGGCATCCCAATGCTTGATTGGTAGCTATTGTTGTAAGCAAACTCAATCAAAGGCAAGTGTGTATCCCAACTACCCTCAAACTCAATCACACAAGCCCGTAGCATGTCCTCCAAGATCTGAATTACCCTCTTAGACTGGTCATCTGTCTAGGGGTGGAATGCAGTACTGAAGTTCAATCTAGTTCCTAGGACTCTCTGAAGACTACCCCAGAATCTAGAAGTGAACCTAGGATCTCTGTCTGATACAATGGATACTGGCACTCCATGAAGTCTCACAATCTCATCGATGTACAACCTAGCCAATCTGTCTAAACTATAGTCCATTCGAACTGGCAGAAAATGAGCAGACTTAGTCAGTCTGTCAACAATGACCCATACTGCATCATGACTCTTCTGTGTCCTCGGAAGTCCCATTACAAAATCCATTGTTATTCTTTCCCATTTCCATTCTGGCACTGGTAGTGGGTGTAATAACCCAGTGGGCACTTGATGCTCTGCCTTTACTTGTTGACAAGTTAGGCATTTGGATACAAACTCTGCCACATCTCTTTTCATACCCATCCACCAGTAATGCTCCTTTAGTCCTCTATACATTTTTGTACCACCAGGGTGCATGGCAAAAGGAGACTCATGTGCTTCCTTCAAAATAATCTGCCTCAAATCAACATCATTAGGAACACACATTCTGCCCTGGTGTAGCAGTAAACCATCATCTCTGATTGAGAACTATGGTTTCTTGCCCTGCCGGACTTCTTCCAACAGCTTCTGATACCTTTCATCATTCTGAGTAGCCATTCTGATCTGATCAATCAACACTGGCTGTACATGCCATGCAACTGCTGTTTTCCCCTCATCATTAATCTCTAAACTGGCATGTAATGATCTCAACTCATGTACCAAAGACAAAGGAGTAACCCGTACACTTGCCATAGTCTTGCGACTTAGGGCGTCAGCTACAACATTAGCTTTCCCTGGCTGATAGTCTATCAGATAATCATAGTCTTTTATCAACTCTAACCATCTCCTCTGTCTCAAATTCAACTCTTTCTGGGTGCCAAAATACTTCAAACTCTTATGATCTGTGTAGATGTAGCACTTCTCCCTAAACAAATAATGTCTCCAGATCTTAAGAGCAAACACAATAGCTGCAAGCTCTAAGTCATGTGTCGGATAATTCCTCTCATGTGGTTTTAGCTGGCGTGATGCATAGGTAATGATATTTCGATCTTGCATCAATACACAGCCTAACCCATTGTGAGAAGCATCGCTGTAAACTGTATATTCTTTACCCGGTATAGGTAAAGTCAGGACTGGAGCCTCTGTTAAACATCTCTTCAATTCATCAAAACTTTGCTGGCATTTGTCCGTCCACTGAAATTTCACATCCTTTCTAAGTAGCTTGGTCAATAGAGATGCCAACATGGAGAATCCCTTCACAAATCGACGGTAGTATCCAGCTAACCCCAGAAAACTGCGAATCTCTGTGACATTTCTAGGTGGCTTCCAATTAAGGACAGCTTCAATCTTGCTAGGATCTACCTTAATACCCTCTGCTGATACTATGTGCCCCAAAAATGATATCTCCTTCAGCCAAAATTCACACTTCGACAGTTTGGCTTATAGCTGTTTCTCCCTCAAAGTTTGTAGTACAATCCGCAGATGTCTATTGTGCTCTTCTGCATTCGTCGAATAGACCAATATATCATCGACAAATTCCACAACAAATTGGTTGAGGTATGGTCTGAAGATAGTGTTCATCAGATCCATAAAAGCAGCCGGAGTATTAGTTAACCTGAATGGCATAACCAAGAACTCATAATGGCCATAGCGGGTTCTGAAGGCAGTTTTAGTGTAACACCCCTAAGTATGGTAGTGCGTTCTGCTGCTCCGATGACCAGTGTTGTCCGGACAGCTAGGATGCCTAGAACTACACTTTGATATGAGTGAGAAGACATAAAATAATGAAATACAAGAAAAGAAAATACAAGAAAAACAAAGGAAAAATAAAAGCAAAGAAATGTGATCAAGTTAAGCGAGCCGAGAACCCTAGCAATGGGTGACCGCACCGGGAAGTCACGGCGTGGACCGTTGACTAGCCCTGGATCATGGAACCTGGAAAATATTTTTAGGACTTAAAGAGACCCTTATTGAAGAATAAATATCATTAGTAAGATCAAAGAAAAATTAAATAATTAGTACAAAGAAAAGTGTGAAATCGAAAAATAGACAAAACCCGGTGTTACCGAAAAATCGGGAATGTAACCCGAACAGGGGCATTATGGTCATTTGACAACCCAAATTGTCTTTTGACCTAAATGTCCATTAAAAATAAATAATATTACACTTAGAAAATAAAATGAAAAATTAATTTGGTGGTACCTAAAGTAAATAACAAAAATTAAAGGTTAAATGTGGAATAAGTGGGGGTTAAGTTTATAATATGAATTATTGGTGTGAGTGGTCCACTAATGATTAAACTAAACATAAAATTGGCTGATGTAAGTCCACTATGGCAGCTGAAACTTCATCTTCCTCAAACCCTCTCAACATTGCCGAATTGAAGAAGAATAAAAACCTCCATTGGCGTTTCTCTTCAAGCTACATGCACTCCTCCATTTCAACTCCAATCACTTAGGATCCTTCATTAAAAATTGTCTACACATCATAAGGAAGAGCTTGATACCAAAATCAAGAAGTTTAATCAAGGTTTAGCAAGTTCCAACCATAAGGTAAGTTTGTATTTTTGAAGATTGCTTTGTTAAACTTTGTGTTCATGTTATGGGTGTTGGTTTTGTGAAGAAAAATTTCAAGTTTGAGAAGCTATTGATATGTTCATTTTGGACAGCCATGGAGTTATGTATTTGATGAAATATTTGTACATATATTTGATGAGAAATGATGTTGGTTAGGGTGATTTAATATCCTAGTAAATTATTCCATATGTATATGGTGATTTTGCACTTGGAATGGAAATTGATGAATTGTAGGACACTTTGGTGTTGAGGAAGCTTTTCTGCAGCCTTGGGATTCTTGGATAAATGTATGTGTTCATGAAGGTGTTGGCAGAAATATTGACTTTAAGGTTGATGGATATGTATATAGATTGATTGTGTAAAGTGTATGTAAGAACTAGTAAGGTTTAGGTGTATATGTGATTGTACTTAGACTTTGTAAATGTGAGTTTTAATTGGTGTATTAAGGATGTTTGTAATCTGCCCAAAGTGATGTTAATGTAAAGTGGAATATGGTTTTGGTAATGAACCAAAACAGAATTGGCAAGGGAAGTGGACATATAGTAATGTAAGTGTGTAATTGATGTATGTTTAAGTAAGGTAGTTAAGGGAAGTATGCATTTTAGTCAATAACTTTAAATGTGTAACCTCAATTGGTATGAGACCAATTGGAGGTGAAACTAGGCACAAAATGTGCCAACTTTCATTGAGAAAGCATACCAAAATTCTGCTTGCAAGGTGATATGAAAAATGACCAATTCGGATTAGGTGCAATTGAGACCTGAAAATTTACCAATTGGGCAGCAGTTAGTGTTTAGGCCATAACTCACTCAAAACAGGTCCAATTGACCTGAAATTTTAACCATGAATAATTAAGACCCATACCTATAAGTCTTATGAAGACACTAAAGCCCAGAAATGACCATAAGTAAGTCAAAAAGCTTGCACAAGTTCGGGTCCAAAAACTGGCCGAACCAAAGTTGACCAAATTGACCTAAAATTGACCTAATTTGATGCCATTTGACCAGCAATAGTATAATGACCATAACTTGGTCTACTTAACTCGGATTGACCTAAAATTTTGCCCTGCGTTCCATAAGACATAGATCTACAAGTTTGTAGTTTTGACCGAAACTCGAAAATCGAGGAAACTAGGTCGTCCGGCAAGTTTAGTGTGCCTACTCAAGTCCAACAAGTTTAGTGTGCCTACTCAAGTCCAACAAATGGCTGCAATGTTCCAACAAATGGCTGGTAATGTGCCTACTCAAGTCCCAATACAGACACCAGTGGTACAACCACAGTCTCCTACTAGGCAGTATGATAAATTGATGAAATATGGGGCTACAGAGTTTAAGGGGACAGTAGATCCTTTAGAAGCTGAACAGTGGTTAGAGAGGATGGATAGGGTATTCAAGAAACTGTATTGCACAGAGGAGCTCAGATTTGAATACTCAGTGTCTTTGTTACAAGGAGATGCTTATGATTGGTGGAAAACTATTCCCCACAGTCTGGTAGAACCAGCAGTATTAACATGGAATGATTTTCTCAGGGAATTCAGACAGAAATATGTCCCTGATGCTTATGTAAATCAGAAGCTGCAAGAGTTCGTAAGTCTGAAACAGGGGAACAGATCAGTGGCTGAGTATGAAAGAGAATTTTCCCGCCTTAGCCATTATGTAGTGAGTCTACTCTCTACCAGCAGGGAGAGATGCAAGAGGTTTGAAACTGGCTTGAAGCCCAGTATCAGAGTACAAGTAGTCGGCTTCAAACACACTAACTTCTTTGAACTTATTTCTGAAGCCCTAGAGTTGGAAAGAATTGAGTTTGAAGCTGCTCCTGAGAAAAAGAGATCAGAGAAGACAAAGGAAGAGTGAAAATCTGTAGAACAGAGTTCTAGTGGTCCCACTGGAAAGAGGAAGAACTATGAGGGACACAACAGAGGTGGCAAGAAGTCTGGTAGGCGAAGACATTCAGGACAGAAACCTCCTCTATCTGGTCAGCAGAGTACCGGAGGTTCCTACCATTCCCGCCAATGTGAAAATTGTGGAAGATATCATGGTGGGATATGCTATAAGGCTATTGGAGCCTGTTATAATTGTGGAGGCACAGGACACTTTGCCAAGGATCGCACGATGAGTCGCAGAGTTGGACCACCTCCTACTCTGCAGAAGGTCGATTGAGCCACTGTCACCAGAAGCTTACAACCACCTAGCAGAGGTAGAGGCAGGGGTAGAGGTAGCCCAGCAGGCAGCCAAGGCACGGTAAAACATTCAGAGCAAGACAGTTCTTCGGTCAGAGTCTATGCAATGAGACAGAGGGAAGAGGCCGAGACATCTGACGTTGTGGCTGGTACCTTCTCAACTTTTAACCAAGATGTGTTTGTGTTATTTGATCCGGGTTCTACCCATTCTTATGTGAGTGCTAGCATCATTGATTGCATTGCTGTTCCATGTACAAAAATGGACTTTGAGGTGCTAGTAACAAGTCCGCTAGGACAGGAGGTCAGGGAAATAAATTTTGATGCATTAGTGATTAGTCCTTTAGGATAGGGATTGTGATAATAAGTGAAATTAGTTTTGGAAGAGTTTATCGGCGAAAAGTATTTCCTGACACACCATAAATTATAAAGCTAATTGGCGAGCCTATTTAATGTAAAGCAAGAGGACGTAAAAGTAAGTTACAGTAATAGAATTGCTCTAGATGAAGGCAGAGATGTTACTGTTAGTAATTGTTAATGGATATTGTAATCAGAATAAGTTTGGATATCAGTGAATTCGAAAAGGACAAAGGATAGGAAAGTTTGATCTATTGGGATGTATTGTAGTAACTATGCAATGTTCTTGATTGTTTATACTGTAAACTGCGGATTACAGTACTAACTTGAGATTATTGTGTAGAGCTACGTACTATCTGATAGTACACCTAGATGAGGATAATTGCCAACGGCATCTGTTTTTGTATAGTTATGCCAGGACATAATTTAATTGTTAGAAATAAGTTTGAAAATCCTACTTAGGGATCTAAAACTCAAAAGTTAGAATATCGAAAGGTTATAGTTCGGTACAAAAGAAAGTAAGTTATAAAATATTGACAGATAAAAAGAGTTATGGAAGTAGAGATTTGAACAGTTGATTCATATATAACAAAGAAATATTACTAATGTGAGGAAGACTATGGACCAGAATGGTCAGAGGACCAATGACTAGATGAATGATTCTAACATGACCTCAAGGGTCATTCAAGAAGGAACATGAATCGAAATATTAGACAGGATAATAGTAAGAGGAGATTAGTGTTATACAAACAAATTAAACGTTGTATTAGATTGTTAAAAGTCTTATTCAAATTTGAGGAAAAGAAGATTATACGATCGCATAGAAAGGAGAAAATAAACGTAGGACTATTGTAAGATGGCTATTGGGTAAAATTTCAAGACGAAATTTATTTAAGGGGGGGAGAATTGTAACACCCCTAAGTTCGGTAGTGCGTTCTGCTGCTCCGGTGACCAGTGTTGTCCGGACAGCTAGGATGCCTAGAACTACACTTCGATATGAGTGAGAAGACATAAAATAATGAAATACAAGAAAAGAAAATACAAGAAAAACAAAGGAAAAATAATAGCAAAGAAATGTGATCAAGTTAAGCGAGCCGAGAACCCTAGCGATGGGTGACCGCACTGGGAAGTCACGGCGTGGACCGTTGACTAGCCCTGGACTGCGGGGAACCCTGGAAAATATTTTTAGGACTTAAAGAGACCCTTATTGAAGAATAAATATCATTAGTAAGATCAAAGAAAAATTAAATAATTAGTACAAAGAAAAGTGCGAAATCGAAAAACAGACAAAACCCGGTGTTACCGAAAAATCGAGAATGTAACCCGAACAAGGGCATTATGGTCATTTGACACCCCTAATTGTCTTTTGACCTAAATGTCCATTAAAAATAAATAATATTACACTTAGAAAATAAAATGAAAAATGAATTTGGTGGTACCTAAAGTAAATAACAAAAATTAAAGGTTAAATGTGGAATAAATGGGGGTTAAGTTTATAATATGAATTATTGGTGTGAGTGGTCCACTAATGATTAAACTAAACATAAAATTGGCTGATGTAAGTCCACTATGGCAGCTGAAACTTCATCTTCCTCAAACCCTCTCAACATTGCCGAATTGAAGAAGAATAAAAACCTCCATTGGCGTTTCTCTTCAAGCTTCATGCACTCCTCCATTTCAACTCCAATCACTTAGGTTCCTTCATTAAAAATTGTCTACACATCATAAGGAAGAGCTTGATACCAAAATCAAGAAGTTTAATCAAGGTTTAGCAAGTTCCAACCATAAGGTAAGTTTGTATTTTTGAAGATTGCTTTGTTAAACTTTGTGTTCATGTTATGGGTGTTGGTTTTGTGAAGAAAAATTTCAAGTTTGAGAAGCTATTGATATGTTCATTTTGGACAGCCATGGAGTTATGTATTTGATGAAATATTTGTACATATATTTGATGAGAAATGATGTTGGTTAGGGTGATTTAATATCCTAGTAAATTATTCCATATGTATATGGTGATTTTGCACTTGGAATGGAAATTGATGAATTGTAGGACACTTTGGTGTTGAGGAAGCTTTTCTGCAGCCTTGGGATTCTTGGATAAATGTATGTGTTCATGAAGGTGTTGGCAGAAATATTGACTTTAAGGTTGATGGATATGTATATAGATTGATTGTGTAAAGTGTATGTAAGAACTAGTAAGGTTTAGGTGTATATGTGATTGTACTTAGACTTTGTAAATGTGAGTTTTAATTGGTGTATTAAGGATGTTTGTAATCTGCCCAAAGTGATGTTAATGTAAAGTGGAATATGGTTTTGGTAATGAACCAAAACAGAATTGGCAAGGGAAGTGGACATATAGTAATGTAAGTGTGTAATTGATGTATGTTTAAGTAAGGTAGTTAAGGGCAGTATGCATTTTAGTCAATAACTTTAAATGTGTAACCTCAATTGGTATGAGACCAATTGGAGGTGAAACTAGGCACAAAATTTGCCAACTTTCATTGAGAAAGCATACCAAAATTCTGCTTGCAAGGTGATATGAAAAATGACCAATTCGGATTAGGTGCAATTGAGACCTGAAAATTTACCAATTGGGCAGCAGTTAGTGTTTAGGCCATAACTCACTCAAAACAAGTCCAATTGACCTGAAATTTTAACCATGAATAATTAAGACCCATACCTATAAGTCTTATGAAGACACCAAAGCCCAGAAATGACCAGAAGTAAGTCAAAAAGCTTACACAAGTTCGGGTCCAAAAACTGGCCGAACCAAAGTTGACCAAATTGACCTAAAATTGACCTAATTTGATGCCATTTGACCAGCAATAGTATAATGACCATAACTTGGTCTACTTAACTCGGATTGACCTAAAATTTTGCCCCGCGTTCCATAAGACATAGATCTACAAGTTTGTAGTTTTGACCAAAACTCGAAAACCGAGGAAACTAGGTCGTCCGGCTAGGTCAAACTAATATCCCGGAATCCAGCAAGTTGCATTAAAATGGACTAAACAAGGAAATGAGTTTGGTAAAACGTACCAACCCTAAAACCCTATCGAATGTGACATATTAATGACACTAAAACCTAATTTACCTAAAACGCATCGAGGGTCGGTATATTGGTTTGATTAAGCAAATAAAGGTATTCAGTGAATTAATTATCGAACATTATCGTTAGAGACAACTTAATTTAGTACTGAAACACTTCAAATTGTGTTTCTCAGTTACCAAAGACTCAGGAAAAGGGAAGGAAACACTGAGTCCAGACCAGGAGACAATTATCAGAGGTTTGTGCACAACTAGTTTTCAACTGATTTTACTCTGAATAAGATTTCATATGATTAATTGTATGTTATTGATTTAAATTGTGTTTGCGCACAATAGTATTTCTTTTGAATTTTTCAATTGAAATGAATTATGACTATTTGTACATTATTGTTTTAAATTGTGGAAATGTGTTTGAATGGATATTTATTGCTTGAAAAGCATTGTAAATGATTTGATGGATACTATTGATTGAAAAGCACTGTAAATAGTTTTTGTGGAAATTAAAGATAATTATGAATTGTGTTGCCATTTTGTGAATGAAATTATAACTTTGGAAATTTATTGCATTCTCACGAATCATTTGAATAAAATGTTTGGAATTGATTTTGTGTTCACACTTAGCATGACAGTATCATATCATTCCTTCTCCTTTTATGGGGTTGTGATCGTTTATTTTTCCTTCTCCATTTATGGAGTCGTGATCGTTTATTTTTCTCCCTCTCTGGTTTACCAGTTGAGGTGATCGGATGAGTACTCATTATATAGCTAGCTCCCTTCCTCATTAATTTCGATTAGTGGGGTTGTGATTGCTTTGTCGTGGTGTACAATGCGGCATTGATCGGAAATTTGTGTCATGGCTTAAGTTGTGAATGAATTGGCAACACTGTATTCTTAACTTATTCGACTAAATTGTGTTGTTATGCGATTTGATAAATTGTGAAATGAAGTTAAATTCTTATTGACATTTACTGTCTTTCGAATTTAACTATGTTTTGATTATTGAGATTTATTGTGATATTGTGTTAAATTCCTTATGACAGTATTGTCTTGAATTTAACTATGGTTTTTAAGTATCCACTATTTATTTGAATTATGAATTGTGATTTAAATTTGTATTTAGTTAATGTTGTGCACCACTGAGACATTGTCTCAGCAATAGCTTTCATTCTTTGTCGCAGTAGACAGATTGTGAGCGTGGACTAGGCTGCTAGGGCAACACTAAGAGATCATCGGGTATATTGAGTATACCACATTTTGCATTTTGTACTGTAATGTATGTTCACTGTATGTATATATTGTTCTTGGTTTTGAGCAGTTGTAAATTAAACTTGTACATTAAAGTTGTAAAATAAATTATGAGTTATTTTGGCTTGTAAAATTTGTACTGTATTTCTTTTATCTCAGTCCTTGAAAAACATATTGTGTTGAATTATGTTGGAGTTTGAGATTGAGAAATATATTTGAAGTGCTTTTCGAGGTTTTACAAGAACTGCTTTATTCAAAATATAGAGGGCACTCACAAAATTTTCTGAAATTCCTAATAATTCAAATGTGTTATCTCTTTCACTTCAGTTCAAAAAGGTTTTTAACACCTATAAATAGTGCTCACCACTGTAAAAAGAAGTAAGAAAAGTTTTAAAATCCCTTGAAGTGTATTTAATGGGTTATCAGTAGACGAAGTTGGTAATTCATTAGGTATACTACGGGATCATGTTATGCCTTACAGAGGGGTAGGGTGTGACATTTAGGAATACTCTGCTCTTGTACTTTCAGCTGATAATAACCTGATCTCATGTCAATTTTGGAGAACACAGTTGCACCTCTCAACTGATCAAATAAGTCATCAATGCGGGGCAATGGGTATCTGTTCTTTATTGTCACCTTATTCAACTGCTGATAGTCAATGCATAACTAGAGAGTGCCATCCTTCTTCTTTACAAACAATACTGGTGCTCCCCAAGGTGACACACTAGGGCAGATAAAGCCCTTACCAAGCAGCTCTTGCAACTGTACTTTCAATTCTTTTAGTTCTGCTGGTGCCATTCTATATGGCATTATGGAGATTGGGTCCACACCAAGCATAACATCAATTTCAAACTGCACTTCTCTTTCTGGAGGTAATCCTGGCAATTCATCAGGAAATACATCCGGAAAGTCACATACAGTAGGAATGTCCTTCAGTGTGGGACTCCCCACTTGGGTGTCTATCACATGTGCCAAGTACGCCTCACACCCTTTCCTAATCATTTTTCTGGCCAGTGCAGCTGAAATGATGTTTGAAGGCAATAGCTGCCTCTCCCCATGAATTACTACATCACCATACTGAGGAAGACCAAAAGTGACTGTCTTTAGTCTACAGTCAATCATCGCATGATGCACAGCTAACTTGATCCATGCCCAAGATAATGTCATAATCTCTGAAGGGCATTTCAATTAAATCAGACAGAAAAGTGTGTCCTTGGATCACCAAAGGACAGTCCCTATATAGCCTATTTACCTTGACCTCCTAGCCTAATGTACTAGTTACTAGCACATCATAGTCCATTGGTACACACTGAATAGCAGTAGAACACATCACACTAGCACTAACATATGAATGTGTGGAGCCAGGATCAAATAACACATGTACATCTTGGTCAAGGATGGAAAAATTACCAGCTACAATGTCTGATGTTTTAGCCTCCTCCCTCTGACGCATGGTATACACTCTGACTGGTGCGCCACTGGGTGCTGGCTGGTTAATAGTGCCTTGACTTCCAGGAGTATTACCAGGACCCCTACCTCTGCCTCTACCTCTAGTAGCTGATTGTGACCCTCTAGGTGTAGAGACTTGGGCTGATCCTTTAGATGTAGCAGAAGGTAAAGATCAGCGCGGACTAGTGCAATCCTTAGCGAAATGTCTGCTCCCTCCACAGTTAAAACATGCACCGGTAGCCTTGAAACAAACCCCACCATGAGATCTACCACAAGTTTCACACTATCGTACTGATAGAGCTCCTCGGGGTGCCTGCTGAGTTTACTGACTAGACCGGGGTGGTCTTCGGCCAGAAAATCTGCCTCTGCCAGATCTACGGGAGCTGGATCCCCCAAATTGTTTTCTCTTTCCAGAACCACTCTCAGATGCTTGTCCCGTATTCTTTTCATTCTTCTCTTTCTCTTGTGTACCCTTCTTCACTGCCCCTTCTGATTCTATTCTTTCCAATTCCAGGGCTTGTGAAATCAGCTCAGCGAAATTTTGATGTCGAAAACCCACGACTTGCATCCTTAGATTCGGCCTTAACCCGAACTCAAACCTCTTACCTCTATCTCTGGGGGTGGAGACTAAGCTTCCAGCATAGTGGCTTAGCCTTGAGAAGCCTCTATCATACTCTGTTATGGTTCGGTCCCCTTGTTTCAAACTCAAGAATTCTTGTAATTTCATATCCACATACGCATCTGGAACCCATTTCTGCCTGAAATCCCTAACTCGAACTTCAGCTCTTCCGTACATTGCAGCTTCCTAAAAACCCGTTCCATTCTTTCCAACCACTATTCTGCTTCCAGTGGATCCACAGTGCCTTTAAACTCGGTGGCCCCAAATTTCATCAATTTTTCATATTCTTAGAAGTGAGAAATGTGGTTGTGCTACAGGTGCTTGCATTTGAGCTTGGGGTGGCACATTACCCGCCATTTGCTGGAAAAACGTAGCCATCTGCTGTACAAACTGGCGAGCGAGGAATCTGCGGTCTTTGGAGTAGAGGCTGAGTGGTGACCCACTCACGTCCTGGAGTGCTGGGGCTTCCCCTTGAACCTCAGCCTCACTAGATTGTTCTTCAGAATGATCTCCTCCTTCCATTCCATTTTCCAAAAATTTCTACTTCCTGAGACCAAACAAAAGGAGGTTGACCTCCATTAGTGCATATTCATGATGTAAATACGTCATATGTATCAATTAAAGACACTTGAGCAGTTGTACTTATCAATAAAATATTCATAAACATAGGCAAAATTTATTGAAAAACCATGCTCTGATACCATTAAAACATGTCACACCTCACCCCTCTGTAAGGCATGACATGATCCCGTAGAATACCTAATGAACTACCGAACTTCACCTACCGATAATTCATTAAGTACACTACAAGGGATTTTAAACAATTTTCTTACATTTTGGAAGTGGTGAGGAGGAATTAAAAACTATTTATTCAAAGTTTAAATACTAGTAAAAATTTTATCCATTTTAAATTTTGCCGTAAATTTTATAAAAATTTTAACAGAGTTCCGTTTGTATTTGGAGAAAACAGTTCTTCAAATACCTGAAAAAAAAACACTTCCAACAGTTTTCTCAACTCCCAACCTCCAATAAATCTCAAATCAACTCAATTCAATTCACTTCAAAATAATTCCACAATCCAAATCAAAATTTATCTTCTCAAAATATTTAATACTTCATTCACAAGGCAAAAAAATATGAAATTCACAGATACAAATATTAATTTACAGAAGGAAATCCAAAAATAATATTATTACAATTTATTTGCAACTGCTCAACTTTACATTGATACATAAAACATTGCAATATTTACATCAAAATAACTTCAAGGGTATAAAATAATACCCGTACAAAAAGATCAGTGGAGGCCGTAATTCAATAGCAGCTCACTCTGCTGCTTTCTCCTTGCTCTTATCTGCGATAGCAAAATAAGCTATCGCTGAGTATAAAAATACTCAGTGATGCACAATAAAAATTTAAAATACGATACATAAATTATTCATTGCCAAAATATAATTTAAATATTCCTCAATCACATTTCACAATTATCAAAACTTAGAATAATACAATTTAGTCAAATAATTTAATAAATACAGTGTTGCTAAAATCATACACAACTTAAGCCATGACACAAAATTTCCAATCAATGCCGTGTTGTACACCACGACAAAGCAATCTACAACCTCACTAATCGAAATCAATGAGGAGAGGTGGCTAGTTAGCTAATGAGTACTCATCCGATCTCAACCTCAACTGGCAAGCCAGAGAGGGAGGAAAATAAACGATCTCAACCCCATAAATGGAGGAGGAATAATGTGATACTGTCATGCTAAGTGTGAACACAAAATCTATTCAAAACAATTTATTCAAATAATTTATTGGAAATCTAGTAAATTTTTCAAAGTCATATCCACAATCATAAATGGCAACACAATTCATATTTAACTAAAAAAAAAATCAAATTTTCAAGAATCATATATTTAAACAAAAATTACTGTGCACAGACCTGACGTGAGTCGCCTCTAGGCCTTGACTCAGTCTCTTCGAGCTTCCAAGTCTTTTTCAGCTGAAACACACAGTTTCATAGTGTTTCAGTACCATATCTTAGCATAAATCCAAAAATAATTTTAACTTTACTTTTACCTAGCTTTATTGTGCTAAACTCGACGTTCTTGAAATTTTTGTGTTTTGGGTTACTATTTACTACACTATTCAAGTCAAATTATTGACTTTTTAAGGCTTAATAGGTATGGGAACTCCAACTTCACTCACATACCACATTTTGGTCATTAAATTTGTTGGTTTTGGTCATTTTCTCAAAGCTTAAGTCCTTTTGGCAAAATTGTCAAATTTTTAGTTTTGGTGCTCCTAGTTGCACTGTTCCATTGGTAATTTTACTGTTGGAATTTGGCAAAACTTCCTTCATAGAAAATGTTCCTTATTGTATTAAGTTTATTCTCATTTTTGAATCACCCCAATTGGAGTTTTGTAGCTCAAGTTATGGCCATTTGAATCATGGCTGCCGTGTGACACCCCTTACCCGACTACAGTGTAGCCGAGCAAGTTATGCCACTCAGTGTGCCGGAGCACTCTATTTTATCTGATTTCATTACAGTCCTTGATTTATTTATTCAAAAACTTTATTGAAGATTTAGGCTATTTTTACTTTTATCAAAATCTAACTAAATTGGAAATTTCAAAAATTTTAACGATAATCTGACAAAGTGTCGGCTGTAATTTGGACTAACAGTTCTTCTGAACCTGCCAAAGACAATTTCAATATATACTCAATTTCTCAAACTTAATAGTCTCAAAAATTTTCAAACATAATATATCTCAATACGATTATCCAGTTTCTCGAAATCTCATTAGATTTTCAATATCTCAATATTCACAAGTATAATCTCATTATAACTCAAATTCAATTCACATACTAAAATACTTACTTTGAATAGCTTCCATAATTCATAGGTTAATTACATGAGTTTATTTTGTACAAGATATACAAATAATTTACAATGTGCTAGGAATGAACAATATACATAATATGTATAAAATGAGCCCTATCTACATGCATTGCTGAGGAGGTGACAATCTTGAACTCTTTCGACATACGTAGATCTGGACTCCAAAATCTCGATCGACAGTCTCTGGTTTTACCTTGATACTGCGAGGAAGCAATTCCATCGCGCTAAGCATTTCTGCTTAGTGGTGCAATAATATAACCAGAAATAATATATACAAGTAAAGAAAGAAATAAATGATAATTTAGATACTCAAGAATCAATTTAATTTGGTATGGTATTTCTATTATCAACGATCTTATATACTAGTTTGTTCCTCTTTGGAAGTGCTTAGTTTATAACTTTTCAGTAATACTAGCAGGTATATAATTTATTCTATCTGTATTGTATTTCAAGTCGATGCAGATTCTGCAATTTATATTTTTGTTATGTTTCTTTTGCTAATCTCTTTTGCTTATTCATTCAATACTTAATTTAATTGTCTTTGGATTTTCATTATACTTAACTTAACTTAGTCTGAATTGAATAATACTTTAATTGATTGCCAAGTAACCTATACTAGGCAGTATTTGGATAACGGGTCGTTGGCCTTTGGACACCGCGGTGCCTCGGGCCGTCATACCATGGGACGAGCGTCTACCATGTATGCAGTCAGTATGGCTAAAAAGCCATGATATCACATAATCGGGCATAAAAGCCATGAAATCGGCATAAAAGCCATGAATACGGGCATAAAGCCTTTCGCAGTACTGCTAAAACAATACCCTATTGGCATGCCAAACTATCCAAACCAATCTTGTTAGGTATACTAGGGCATTTGATACTTTAAAATATTAATATATTGTGCTTTATGACTTCATTATTTCATGATAAATTTCAATCATAATTCATACTTTCATTTGATCATTTATATGATCACAATTCACATCAATTATCCTTTTATACCATTGTACTCAAAATACTTCTCCTCTTTACAATAATGAGAACTAATGTCTCATTCATACATTAATATGGTTTATTTATCCATTCATTATTTTATTCATATTGATCCCAATTCTAAACAATGGTTCACATGTACCATTGTATTCAAAACATTTTTTCTTTCTCATTTATACATTCAAGAATCTACTTATGTAATTACAAATTTTATATTTCAAGTTGAGTTACTAATATTTTATGAATTCCATTTGTGATGGGCATATATGCCCTAACTATCTATTCACATCAGTTAGGTGACTTATTTTTCATGTTTCAAGTAATCCATGAATATTTCATGGATTTCAAATTTATGGCCGAAATTTCTTTTTAACAATTTTGACTAGGATGCATAGTCCATATTTGTCATACAATTCTAAGCATTTAAGCTTAGAATTGGTTCTAGGTCTTCATCTTAATTCACTAATCATTTTGATTACTATTCACCATACTAGTCAACCAAAATGTTGACATTTTTATACTTAATGGATATATTAATTCTAATTACACCAAGATCCCACATTTTGAGTTTTACATTTACTAGTATTAATTGCCAATTGCAATTTAAAGTCCCCTAGATGCATTTCTAATTTCAAATTTTGAATTTCAAGTTTTGGTGTCACTATTCACCTCATTGGTCAACAAAAATGTTGACTTTTGCATAGACAATAGGTACATTGGTTTTAACACTCCTGATGTACCACATTTTGCATTTAAAACTTGTTAGAATCAATTACCAAATCCATTTCCAAGCTTATTTCAAGTTTTCATGTCACTATTCACTTCATTAGTCAACTAAAATGTTGACTTTTGCATAGAAAATATGTACATTGACTTTGGCACTTCCAACATACTACATTTTTCATTTAAAACTTGTTGGTTTTGGTCACTTTCTCAAACCTTAGGTCATTTTGGCAAAATTGCCAATGTTCGGTTTTGGTGCTCCGAAGTTGCATTGTTTCATTGGTCGATTTACTATTGGAATTTGACAAAACTTCCTTCATAGAAAATGTTCCTTATTTTGTCTAGTTGAATTTCTTTTTTTGAATCACTCCATTTGGAGTTTTGTAGCTCAAGTTATGGCCAAAATAAGTTTACTGTTCACGTGTACTGTTCCTGCTGAAATTTTGGGTTTTGGCAGATTTTGGTCCAACTTTGGTCAGTAATTTGACCAAGTTAAGTTCATAATTTGGTCTAACTTTCTTCATATAAAATGTTCTACCATGCCTTAGGTTTCCATCGGTTCAAGAATCGCTTAAATCCGAGTTTTCTAGACAGAGTTATAGCCATCCAAACATTATTGCTCAAATGAAAATTCTAGAAATCTCAGTACAGTAAACTTCACTTTGCTCAATGATTTGATTAGGTTCTGGTCATAATTTGGGGTAGGTTTCTTCATGAAAGTTGTTTGTCTATCTCTTAACTTGTTTCTGTAAAAATTTCAGATCAATTGACCATTTCTACAGTGAGTTATGGCCAAATAAACAGTTACTGTTCATTTGGTCATTCTGCAGGGGCTGTTTGCAGGGTATCCGGATTGGGGCCAACTTTTGGTCCTCTTGCTTTGGTCTTTTGGGCATGGTTTCTTCAGCAAAAATGTGCCATTATAAGCCTAGTTTCATGTCCAATTGGCCAAACACCAATTGGACCAACACAACCCAAGCTATGGCAGTCCAAGTGGACAGAAATTTCAGTCACCCTGCTGCACTCACAAGGCAGCATGCTCCTTCACTTTGCCATGCTACATTTCAGTCCAATTTATGGCCAACTTACCTAAAATGGTCACTAATTGACCATTAAAATGTTCTCTAACAATTTTCCAAGCTAAATCCAAGTTTCACTCCCAAACCCTAGCTCATTTTCAAGGATTACACCAATTATCTTAGTTAGCACACCAATTCATCATACATTTATATATACCTTAAACATCATCTTTAGTCCACTCTAAGTCCATCAAAAACACTTAATCTTGTTCCTCCCTAGGGCTGCCAAAATTCATTGTATACATACACATAAATTCCATTCATTTAATTCACAAATTCTTGCTTATTTTAGGTCTCTAATCATGGAAAGAGAAAGATGTATGCATAATAGGCACTAACCTCTTTAATGGCAGAATTTTCCAAGATTAAACTTCACTTTCCTTCACTTTCTAGGCTTCCAAACACTTCCCCAAGAGGTATGGACAAGTTTTAATGAAAGGTGTCTAGGGTTTAGTAGTGAAAATTCATGGGAAATGGAGGAAGTGAAAGAAAATTTTCATGGAGGGAGGAAGAAGAGAAACTCACGTTTTTGGCTGAAGAGAAGGTAGCTGGTATTTTAATTCCTTTGGCCATGTTTATCTCTTTTATTTGTTAATTAATAGGTTGTTTAAATATGATTGGTTAGAACTTTTAAATGACATCATAAATATGTCATAATGGGCCTTTTTCCTCATTTTCTTTTCCTTTCTTCACTACTCATTTTCAATTTAATTTCTAGTAATGTTTATTCATATTTTATGTCATATTAATTATTTACTCAACTGGACAAGTCGGCCAAAAATCACCTCTGAAGGCGAAATGACCAAAATGCCCTCCGTTTGGCTTAACGGGTCAAAATTGTCTGTACCGATTGAAAAATTTTTCTAAATATTTTATTGGCATTCTAATGCCATAGGAATCTCAATGACCCTTATCTGGAGTCCCAAAAATTATTTTATGAATTTTTTCCCGGGTCTAGGGCTCCTCGTTGCGAGAACCGCAACTTCCCTCTGGTTACCCATCGCTTGGGCACCGGCTCGTTTAACTTGGTTGTATTTTATTTCTAAAATTTTTCCTAAATTTTTCTTATTAATATTTGAGTTAATTATGGTTCTTCACTTTAGTTTAAATATATTTTTTTTTCCAAAAGTTCTAGCTGTCCGGACCGACACCGGTCATCGGAACAGTAGACTGTGCGGAATTGCTACCGGGAGGATGTTACATGCCGGATTAGAAATAACCCAGATTTTCTGGGCAATTTTGGTGCTGGCAGTTTTGGGGTGGCCAAATGACTTGGTTGCTGGCAAAATTTGGGTTTATGTTCTTCATGAAAGTTTTAGGTCTATATCTCATCTAACTGGTAAAATTTCAGGTCATTTTGACCTGCCTAGCTCGAGTTATGACCAAATGAACAAACACTGTTCATTTGGTCAGTTTATCTGAGCGACTGCACTTTTCCAACTTTGGTTAATTTGTTCACTAGGTTTTGGTCACTTTTTGGGCATGGTTCCTGAATGAAAATTGTGTCATTTTATGTCTATTTTCATCCCCAATTGGTCTCATTCAATTGGACTTATAAAATTTCATTTTTGATCCTTCAAAGCTGACTTGGTCATGCTGCCAGAATAATGACCACACTCCCTCCGAATTTAGCTTTAATTCCAACCATTCCAACACAACTCATTTGGTCACAAATGACCATTTTTCACTTCACAATAGGTCAAAGACATCATTTACTCATTTCTCACATTTTTGATCCATAAACCCTAAGTCCCAAAACCTAACTTACTAAATTGTTGCATTTAACCACATTTAATGCTTTTAACTATAATGACTAAGCTAATTGGGGTTTATATACTCATTCAAATCTATTAAACTATGCAAATCATACTCCCCTTAATTGTCCGAACCGACACTGGTCACCGAAACAGTGAAATATACCAGGCTATACAAATAGGGGTGTTACACACTAGGTTTCATTTTGGTATTATGTAATCAAACTTTTATTTTCTTATGTATAATAAGACTTATGTAATGTATTTTGATATTAATGTAAATAGTGAAAATTGTGTTTATGAATGGAACATTGAGTATTTATTTGTGACTTGTATATGAATATTATGTGAAATGAATGAATGAGAAATGGAAATATTGTTGAAAAATATTGAGACCATGTTGATGGTTATTGGAGTTCGAGAATGATTGGAAATGATTATTGGAAGTGTTTTTCACAGGTTCCGAAGAATTGTTTTCTCTATTTTTAGTCGGTACTCTGCCAGATTTTCTATAAAAAATTTGCGGAACCTCAAATAAATTTATGATTTCAATAAATGACTGAAATGAATTATATTTCACAAATTGTACTCCATAACTATGAAAAAAAAAATAAATTAGGAAGAATAAAAATGATTGAATTAAAATAGGATGTTCTGGTACACTGTGTGGCATATATTGCTTGGCTAAACTGTAGACCGGTAAGGGGTGTCACATTTGTGGTATCAGAGCTGCTTTGTGTGCTACCTTGAACGATAGTGGGGCAAACCTCAGCGAGGACGCTGAGTCTCATAAGGGGGCTGGATTGTAACACCCTAGGCAAATCCCATATCGGCAAAACATGGGAGAGATGCTAGGTTTATAAGTTGGTAGTTCGTAACCCCTATTGAGTCGTTTTAAAATCGTGAGGGCTTTGGCCTAGAGCAGACAATATCACTAGTGGGCTTGGCCATTACACATAATGCCATGTGCAGTACTGCTAATCAAACCCTATTGGCATGCCAACCTATCCAAACCAATCATACTAGAAGTACTAGGGCACATTACAAAGTTATTAATTGAATTTTCATGTTTTACATGTAAGGTTACTATTCATCTTACTATATAGGTCAAATTATTGACTTTCCAATGCATAATAGTTACATGAGTCCTAATCACATAAATTTACCACATTTTGGTTCCCAAAATTATTGGCATTAGTTGCCAATCCATACTTCTAACCAATGGAGAATAAATCAAAATTTCAGTTTTTGGGAGCTAGAGTTCACTGTTCCACTAGGCCATTCTATAGTGAGAATTTGGCCAAGTTTCTCAATCAAAGTTGTTCTTTATTGTGTCTAGTTACATTTCACTTAATGAATCACCTCATTTGGAGTTTTCTAGCTTAAGTTATGGCTATTGCACCATAACTGGTCGGATTGTCTTTACCTAGAATTTCTGGGCAATTTTTGGTTCTGTCAGATTTTGTAGTCCAATTTTGGCTAGCAATTTCATTTAGTTAAGTCCAGAATTTGAATTTGTGTCCTACATGAAAGTTGTTCTAAATTGCCTCAGCTTTCCATTGATATAATTTTCAGGTCAATTGGAACTTTCTACACTGAGTTATGACCAAATGAATGAACACTGTTCATTTGGTCACTTTGCCCAGGCAAAATGTAAGTTACCCGGATTTGGTCAATTTTTAGGGTATCCTAAGTTTAGTTTATGGATAGGGTTCCTTCATCAAAGTTGTGCTATTATGTGTCTTATTTCATGTCCAATTGGCCTTGCACCAATTGAATCTGCACAACCCAAGTTATAGCTGCCCAAACATGCTAGAATCACATCCAGAACTGCAGGGCACTCGAGGCAGCCTACCCTTTGCAACATTCAATGACTCAATTCACTTCATATTAAGTTTAAAACTTACCAAATGGTCACTAACTGACCATTAAAATATTCCTACACCATTATAGGAGCAAAACTCCAATTTGCTCAAAACCCTAAGTTCTCAATTTTTCTAATCTTACATTATACATACAACTAAAATTTTTATCTCACTTATATATATCAAGGGATATCCCTACATCATTTGAAGTCCATTAAAAGCCATCAAACTCATGGAATTTCATGGCTGCTAAAATTTAAAGAAACCCTAACATGTATAGTTTGCTTCAAATTTTTTTCAATTCATCACTTAATTTGTTGTTCTAACAAGAAATAAAGATGTAAGAGAGAAAAATAAGGCACTAACCTTGTTGGAGCTAACTCCCAAGCTTGTAAAACCTTCCTTTTCCTTCTTCTTTTTGCTACCTAGTGGTGATTTAAGGTGCAAGGAAGAGTTTTAGTGAAGGGATAGAGTGGGTTTATGGTGAAACTAAGTGGGATGTGAAACTAAGTGGGATGTGAAGCTTGATGGAGCTTTAATGGAGGTTTGGGTTAAGGGGAGGAGTTCGGCTAGTTTGAGAAGAAGATGAGGCTGCTGACTTTTTTTATTTTTGTTTTTATCTCATTTTTTGTTTCATTTTTATCCCTTTAGTTAATTTTTTAAATTGTGATTGGGTGGAGATTTTAGTTACATCATGCTTATGTCATAAATATGACTTTTATTTCATTTTTCTTTTCTTTTCTTTTCTACTCATTTTTAATTAAATTTTTAGCAATATTTATTCACATTTTATGTCATTATAATTATTTACTTAACTGGACAAGTCGGCCAAAAATCATCTCTAAAGACGAAATGACCAAAATGCCCTTTATTTTGCTTAATAGACTAAAATTGTCTGTACCGATCTAAAAATTTTTCTAAGCCTTTTCTTGGCATTATAATGCCATAGAAACCTCAATGACTCTTCTCTGGAGTCCCAATAATTATTTCATGAATTTTCCCTTAGGTTTAGGGCTCCTAGCTGTGAGAACCGCAACTTCCCACTGGGTTGCCCATCACTAAGGCACCGGCTCATTTAACTTGGTTGTATTTTATTTCTAAAATTTTTCCTTTATTTTTCTTATTATTATTTGAGTTAATTATGGCTCCTCACTTTAGTCTAAATATTTTTCCAGACGTTCTAGCTGTCCGAACCGGCACCGGTCACCTGAACAGTAGAATGTACGAAATTGCTACAGTGAGGGTGTTGCAAATAACTCATCAAAACCTTCAAATTTCTTCACCATTCAACTCATCTCAACCTTAAAACAAAGTTTAATGAAGCAAAGAATGAAAAACTAGCACTAACCTTTTGTGGAGCTTGATCAAATCTCAACTATTCCCCTTTAAATTACCATCAATCTCATCCTTGTGATGTGAGGATCAAAGTTAATAAAGTAAGCTTTGGGGTTTAAGTTGGTAATGGTGGAGATTATAGAGCTTTTGAAGTTTCAGCCATGGAGGAAAATTGAGACTTCAATTCAGCATGGTGAAGATGAAGAAGAAGATGAAGTGCTTAGTGGACATACACATGTCCCTTAATGAGTTTAAATACCCCTTAGTGCTCCACTAAATTTTAATTAACATTAAAATATTCTAAGTTCAATTATTCAAAATTCTTATCCTTAATTTCTTCCTAATTATCTTTTATCTTTAATCTCATTTTTCATTCAATTTTCAAAATGTAATACCACTTATTTTTAATGGATATTTAGGTCAAAAGTCAACTCTAAGCGTCAATTGACCAAAATGCCCCTCTTCTTATTGAATTCAGACTTTTTCGATAACACCGATTTAATCCTTGACCCGCCGATTTCTTAAATTTTCATTTTTCATTTATAGTGACTTACTAATTTTTCTTTGCCATTTTCAATGTCAATTACACCTCAGTAGACCTTTAATTAGGTCCAGAAAATATTTCCTAGGGTTTCTCACAGTCCAGGGCTAGTCAACGGTCATCGCTGTAACTTCTCAGTGTGGTCACTCATCGCTGCGGGTTCGGTTCATTTACCTTAGTCACATTTTATCTCTTTTATTTTTCCTTAATTTTTCTCATCACATATTTCATTATTTTATACTTCCTCACTGTCATTATAGTGTAGTTCCAGACATCTCGACTTTTCTGGGCAGACATTAGCCATTGGAACAGTAGGACGTACGAACTATGAAAATGAGGGTGTTACAACTCTTCCCCTCTAAAAAGGAATTTTGTCCTCGAAATTCATCAGATTCAAATAACTAAGATTATCGTCATCTCATAGTTTTGTTCACTCTTCCATCATTATTTCCCATATCACTCCTAGCCGGATTACGGCTTTCTACTTCTTTCTCTAATGCCATCTGCAACTCTGAGTCCATATCTTAACCTTGAATAATCAAAAGTAAACAGATCTGCATTAGTGTCACCTTAACTCTTAAGAATGCAATGCATGTATGCACAATAGTTCTTTCTACTTATCTATGCCTAGGAACGCCTAAACCATGCTCTAATACCACTAAATGTAACAACCCTCACCCGTCTACAGTGTAGTCGAGTAAGGCGTGCCACATGGTGTGCTGAAGCGCCTGATCTTATCTTATTTCGTTTCAGTTCTTGATTTATTTATTCAAATCCTTATCTAAGGTTTAGGCATTAACGTTGTTTATTAAAGTCTGACTAATGTGGTAAATACCATATGATTTCAATAATCATAATCACAGTCTCATCCATAATCACACACAGCTCTTATTTCGAAATTCTCAATTTCATCAATGTACATAATTTGCAACTAATTACATAAAATCACAGTCTAAATGTTATACAATTTAATTAAATCACAGACTTATTCAATACAAATTCTTAATTTGAATTACAACATAAGAAATAATTAAAATATATAAAATACATTATATGCTTAATGTGAGCCCTATCTACATGCATTGCCGAGGAGGTGACAACCTTGAACTCTGATACTTCAGTAGATCTGGACTCCAAAAATCTCAGTCTAAGTACCTGCGTGGCGAAAACAATTCCATCGCACTAAGCATTTCTGCTTTGTGGTGTAATAGTATAATAAGAAATAATATATACAAATAAAGAAAGAAATAAATCATAATTCGGATACTCAGGAATCAATTTAATTTGGTATGGTATTTCTAGTATCAACTATCTTATATACTAGTTTGTTCCTCTTTGGAAGTGCTTAGTTTATAACCTTTCAGTAAATATACTCAGTATACAAATTATTCTAACTATATTGTATTTTAAGTCTCTACGGTTCTGCAAATTGTATTTTTGTTATGTTTCTATTGCTAATCTCTTTCACTCATTTCATTCAATACTTAATTTAATTGTACTAAAATTTCATTATACTTAACTACCTGAATTGAATAATGTTTTAATTGACTGCCCATGTAGCCTAAACACCGACCAGACTGGATAAACGGATATAACACTGGGTATCTAGTACCTCGAGCCGTTACACCAATGGTCACAAAGTATCTCCCGGTGTGCAAACAGTGGAGAAAATAGCATTGGGTACGTAGTACCTCGGGCCGTCACACCATCGATCACAAAGTATCTCCCGGTGTGCAAACAGTGTGGCTAAAAAGCCATATAATCAGTCAGTAAAGCAGTAAGCCGAGTATCATAACATAATCCGTATAGCCATAGGCTATTAAAATCATAGTGTGGTATAATGAGCCATAAAACATAGTGTGGTGTGAAGCCATTTACAATACAGCTGTCAGAACCTTATTGGCATGCCAACCTATCCAAACTAGTCAACTAGGCAAACTAGGACATATTACAAGATTACATATTTAATTCTTTATTTTTAGGGTTTATACATCATTATGCCTTTCATTGGTCAACGAACATGTTGACCTTTTTATACATCATGGATAAGTTGATTCTCACATCAACATATCACAATTTGCATTTCAATATGATGCTAATATAGTACATTGTACATTTCTCACAAGTTGTCATTTATTGCCAATTTATTTCTAGGCTTTATTGTATAGTATTGTCAATTTTTCAGTTTTGGTATGCTAGATTGATCTAGCTAAATGTCCTTTTTCCCTTGGTTTTTAGATTCTGGTCAAAGAAGCAAATTTATAGGTCTATGTCTTATTGAATTTTTGCCACTGATTTCATGTCATTCTAAGTTGTATAGACCAAGATATGGTCAATTTACTAAAGCTAGATAGTTTGTATTTTTAATGCAAAGTTAGGTCATTTTTAGGTCAAACTCAATTTTGGTAGATTTAGTACCCTAACTTAGGCAAGCAATTTGACTTGGTTGTAGTCATTTCTGGGCTTTGGTGTCTTCATAAGAGTTATAGTTCTATGTCTAATCTTTCCATTGATACAAATTTCAGGTCATTTGGACCTGTTTTGAATGAGTTATGGTCAAATGAGTGACTACTGTTCATATGGTCAAATTTTGGGTTGCAGTGGTTCTGGACAGTTTTGATACCTTAACTTGTGCAAGCAATTTGACTTAGCAAATGGCATTTTTGGGTTCTGTGATCTTCACCAAAATTGTAGCCCTATGTCTAATCTTTCCATCGGTATAAATTTTAGGTCATTTGGAGTTGTGTAGACCAAGATATGGTCATTTTACTATGGCTGGTCAAGTTGCACTTATATTGCAAAAATTAAGTCATTTTTAAGTCAAAGTCAATTCGGCCAGTTTTTGTAACCCAACTTGGGCAATCAATTTGACTTGTTTAATGGCATTTCTGGGCTTAGTGGTCTCTACCAAAGTTGTAGCCCTATGTCTAAGCTTTCCAATGATATAAATTTTAGGTCATTTGGACCTGTTTTGAGTGAGTTATGACCAAAATACTGGCTACTGTTCATATGGTCAAAAATTCTGGATTTCAAGTTACCAATCCAGATTAGGTCACTAAATTGGTCATTTTCTAGATAGAATTTTGGCAACATTTTTACATGAAAGTTGGACTATTTTATGTCTAGTTTTGCCTCCAATTGGCCTCATACCAATTGGGGTCACAATTTTGCACTTATAGCTCAATTTATCTACTGCCAACAACAACACAACCTGCACATGAAAAATACACTTCCAATTTGGCAATTCTCCTCCTCCCAATACTATAATATTGCATTCATGGCACTTCTATCCCATTCATCACAATTCAATTATGTCAATTTGGGCAGAATACACAAGTGTTCAATACAAATATTACTACCCTAATTCTCCAAATTAAATTCAACACAATATATGCATGTATTCACTTAATTTTTACTACATACAATTCCACCACTACTTCACATATATTGCCCTTAAACCATAATTACCATAATTCATCAATTTAATTCATGAAATCAAGCACCAATCCATGCACTTCAAGGCTACCAAAAGTGGCAGTTTGCTAAGGTCTCCAAATTTCTTTCCAGAACCCCTAAATTCAATACTTACTTACACATACGTGGGAACTAATTGGCTAGCACTTCAATTTAACTCAATCAACACTAATTTCCATCAATTTAATGTAAGAAAAATTCAAAGAACATGAGCTCCCATGGCTGCTGAAAATTATACACATCAATAACTCATCAAAACCTTCAAATTTCTTCACCATTCAACTCATCCCAACCTTAAAACAAAGTTTAATGAAGCAAGGAATGAAAAACTAGCACTAACCTTTTGTGGAGCTTGATCAAACCTCAACTATTCCTCTTCAAATTACCATTAATCTCTTCCTTGTTATGTGGGGATCAAAGTTAATAAAGTAAGCTTTGGGGTTTAAGTTGAAAATGGTGGAGATTATGGAGCTTTTGAGGTTTCGGCAATGGAAGAAAATTGAGACTTCAATTCAGCATAGTGAAGATGAAGAAGAAGATGAAGTGCTTAGTAGACATACACATATCTCTTAATGAGTTTAAATACCCCTTAGTGCTCCACTAAATTTTAATTAACATTAAAATATTCTAAGTTTAATTATTCCAAATTCTTATCCTTAATTTCTTCCTAATTACCTTTTATCTTTAATCTCATTTTTCATTCAATTTTCAAAATGTAATACCACTTATTTTTAATGAATATTTAGGTCAAAAGTCAATTTAAAGTGTCAATTGACCAAAATGCCCCTCTTCTTGTTGAATTCAGACTTTTTTGGTAACACCGATTTAATACTTGACCCGCCGATTTCTTAAATTTTCATTTTTCGTTTATACTAACTTACTAATTTTTCTTTGACATTTCCAATGCCAATTACACCTCATTAGACCTTTAATTAGGTCCCAAAAATATTCTCTAGGGTTCCCTGCAGTCCAGGGCTAGTCAACGGTCCTCGCCGTAACTTCCCAGTGCGGTCACCCATCGCTACGGGTTCGGCTCGTTTAACTTATTCACATTTTATCTCTTTTATTTTTCCTTAATTTTTCTCATCACATATTTCATTATTTTATACTTCCTTACTGTCATTACAGTGTAGTTCTAGACATTTCGACTTTCTAGGGTAGACATTAGCTATCGGAACAGTAGGACGTACGAACTACGAAAATGAGGGTGTTACATCTCCAATATGTAGTTCAAAACCCTAATTCAAATTGTCAATCACAATAATACACATTCAATCAAATTCTAATACATATAATTATCTTAATCAACATTACTAATCATCATTCACATGTGAGAATTAATCAAACTCTCATGGTTTCCATGGCTGCCGAAATGAAGGTTCCAAGTCTCTCATCATTTACCTTCAATTTCTCATCATATCAACTCAATTCAACCTCAAATCAAGATATAACTAGGGAAGGAAAATAAATTATGCACTAACCTTTAGATGACCACTTCTTGAATTTGCCAAACTTCAATTCTATCTCTTCTAATTACTATCAATAGCTTCCTTATGATGTAGGGATTAATTTTTGTGAAGGTACTTGTGAGGATCATGGTGAGAATGGAAGAGAATGAAGCTTGCATGTAAAACATCCATGGAGGAAAATATGAAGAGGAATTCGGCCATGGATGAGAAGATTTAGGAAGATGAGTTAGTGGATGAGTGTTTGTCTTCTTATGGCTTTATATAGTCCATTAACATTAAATTATTAATTATAATAATTAAACTTTTAATATTTCTAATAACTTCACTTTATGTTTCTTTAATTATTACATTACACATATAGGTTTATATTTTCATGAGATTTTCAAAATTTAATATTACTCATTTTTAATGGACATTTAGGTCAAAAGTCAACTCTAGGTGCCAAATGACCAAAATGCCCCTCTTCGGGTTATAGTCCCACTTTTTCGGTAATACCGACTAAATCCCTGATCCGACGGTTCCTTTAATTTCATTTTCATATGTACCGATTAACTAAATTTTCTTTGACATTTTCAATGTCATTTATACCTCAGTAAACCTCTAATTACATCTCGCAGATTATTTCCTAGGGTTCCTCGCTGGTCTAGGGTTGTCAACTGTCTACGCAATGACTTCCCGGTACGGTCACCCACCGCTGCGGTTCTAGCTCATTTAACCTAATTGCATTTCATGTCTTTTATTTTTTCTTAATTTTTCTTGTATTTTCTTATCATGTATTCCATCATTTTATGTCTCCTCACTATCATTTAAGTGTAGTTCCAGACATCTTGGCTATCCGAACAGATGTTAGTCGTCAGAACAGTAGAACGTATGGACTACCTAGGGTGAGGGTGTTACAATTCTTTCCCTCTAAATAAAATTTCGTCCTCGAAATTTACCTAGTGTAAATAATCAAGGAACCACTATCTCTTTGTCTCTTCACTTTTCCATGTTATAATACTTCACTTTCTCTTTGGTCTGTCTTACTAGTTTTAGCTTTACAATCTTATCCTCCTTTCGATTTACTATAAAAAATGCGTAGCTCTACACAATAGTCCCAAGTTGGTACTGTAATCTACAGCGTACAGCACAAACATCAAGAACATTACGTAGTTACCACAGTATATCCAAGTAGATCGGATTTTTCCTATACTTATCCTTAATAAGTTCTATACCCATCTTCTTCCATCTCATATACAGTCTCTTTCTTATTTTTATCCATTATCTTTAATACGATCATTTTTGGTTGATAATCTACCATCACTTTATGGCCTATAGGGTTGGTGATAAGTACATCATCTTCTAACCCATTTATCGGTATCCTCTTTCAACAGGAGGTATAATGCATATATAGGGATGAATATAGTTAGGGTCTATCAATACATATTTAAAGGTATTATAAATAGAAAATGTACCTCTGTTAACATCTACTAGATCTGTCTCTTCCCGAGCCATAGCGTATATGCGAGGTGCTACTCTAGCCTTGGGTCGTTCTATAGTCTTAGAAGCCCTCTGTGATGTACCAGCGGTCTGCCTCACAGGCCTTCTACCCCTCTGCACTGTCGGGGCAGACCTCTCAGTCAGTGGTAGAGCAGTGGGAGCACTCCTCTGTGGGCAATCTCATAAGAAATGATCCGTAAATCCACATCTGAAACATCTCCCAGTTAACAGTTCACACTCCCTTCTCTGTCTCCTACCATAGTGGGTACATTCTGGCACTGGCATTGATTCCCTCATTACTGTACCCGGGGAACTAGATACAGATACTCCGGACTGGCCCTTCTGGCCTTGTGTCTGGCTCTGTGAACTCTTATGCTTCTTACTACCAGTAGCTGGTGCACTAAACTGGCCCTGTCCAGGACCTTTCTTACGCTGTCGGTCTCTCCTGGACTGCTCATCATCTCTGACTCTTTCCACATCAAGAGCTTATGCTACTAACAGAGAGAAGTCTGTGAAGCAGTGAGATGTGACTATCAGTCTGATATTATCATTTAATCTATCCTCAAATCTCCTGCATCTATCAACCTCTGTAGGCATTATCTCCAATGCATATCCACTAAGTCTCATGAATTCGGGCTTATATTCGGAGACTGTAAGCTGCCTCTGTTTCAGTGCTAGGAATTCTCTCCTTCTGGCCTCTAAATACACATGGCTGAGGTGTGGCTGTGGCTGAGTTATGGCTCCGGTGACCTAATGGAGCAGCTGTGTCATGTGACACCCCTTACCCGTTTACAGTATATCCGAGTAAGATATGTCACACGGTGTACCGGAACACTCTATTTCATCTCAATCATTTTTATTCTTCCCTAATTTATTTTTATTATAGTTTTTAATATAACTTGTGAAATATAACTTATTTAGGTCATTTATTGAAATTATTATTTATTTGAGGTTTCAAAAATTTTATAGAAAATCCGGCAGAGTACCGGCTAAAAATGGAGAAAACAGTTCTTCGAAACCTGTGAAAAACACTTCCAATAATCATTTCCAGCAATCCCAACTCCATTTCATGATCAAAATCTCAATATGATTTTCAACAACATTTCCATTTCTCAATCATTCATCTCATATTATAATCATGTAAAAGTCATAAATAAATATTCACTTTTTCATTCACAAACACAATATCTACTATTTACATTAATACCAAAATACATTACATAAGTTTCAATTACATATGAGGAAGTAAAAGTTAATTACAAAATCTCAAAATAAAACCTAGTGTCCTACCAATGCACTGATGACGGTGAGGTGACACAGACACTATGCAGAGCTGCAGGAGGTCTCACCCAGTCTGTGGGCTACTGGGCTCTCGGTCAGTATCTCCAGAACCTACTCGTGGCAAAAGCAACGCGCTAAGCAATAATGCTTAGTGGTGCCAATAATAAAATAAAAAGAAATAACAGAAAATTAAATATGCAGTGAATGTATTGATGTCTTATTGCAATTAAATTTTCAATGAGTATTTGTAGTCTTACTTATTTTGTACTTGTTATATTCATTATTTCATAAAATTTATCCACTTTCATTTTTGGTTGCCCAAGTAACTTATACTGGACGACTGGACTGGATAAACGGGTAAACTGGCACTGGGTATCAAGTACCTCGGGCCGTCACACCATCGGTCACATATGTATCTCCCGGTGTGCAACAGAACAGCTAATAAGCTGTAATGACATCAGGCACAAGGCCAAATCTCAATACAAGGTCAGAATGGCTAAAAGCCATGAAATCACAGAATGGCATAATGGCATGTGCGATCGCTAATCGAACCCTATTGGCATGCCAAACTATCCAAACCAATCTTGTTAGGTATACTAGGGCATTTGACACTTTTGAATCTTTCAATTTTTGAATTTCAAGTTTTGGTGTTACTATTCCCTTCATTAGTCAACAAAAATATTGACTTTTGCATAGAAAATAGGTATATTGGTTTTAACACTACCAACATACCACATTTTGCATTCAAAATTTGTTGGTATTGGTTAACAATATCATTTCAAAGCTTAAAATTTATGGAGTAGAATTTTAAGTTTTTATACCCAAACTTTACTGTTCCATTAGTTGCTGTTGCAGTGGGAATTTGGGAAAATGAAAGTTGTTCCTTATTTTGTCTAGTTGAATTTCCTTTTTTGAATCACTCCATTTGGAGTTTTGTAGCTCAAGTTATGGTCCAAAAACCACAACTGGCCAGATTGAAAAATTTCAGAACTGACCATATCTACAGTGCAGTAAATAGTAATTTCCACTCTCTTGTTGAATAGGTTCTGCTCATAATTTGGGGTAGGTTCCTTCATAAAAGTTATTGGTCTATATCTCATCTTGTTTTTGTAAAACTTTCAGGTCAATTGGGCCATTCTACAATGAGTTATGGCCAAATGAACAATCACTGTTCATTTGGTCATTCTGCAGAAACTGGTTGCAGGACACCCGGATTGAGGCAAGTTTTTGGTCCACTTGGTTTGGTCTTTTGGGCATGGTTTCTTCACTAAAGTTGTGCCATTATGTGTCTAGTTTCATGTCCAACTGGCCAAACACCAATTGAATCTACACAGCCAAATTTATGGCTGTCCAAACAGGCTGGACTCACAGCCACACCTGCTGCTCTCACTAGGCAGCATACCAAATCAGTTTGTCATGCTATAATTCACTCCAAATTATGGTCAACTTACCTCAAATGGTCACTAATTGACCATTAGAATATTCATTCACCATTAAATAAGCAAAGTCCAAGTTTCTCTCCAAAACCCTAATTCCCCATTTCAAATTCACACAACATACCTTAGTTAAACACACTAATTCATTATCCATATATATATATATATATTAAACATCATCTCTAGTCCATTCTAAGCCCATCAAAACAATCAACCTTATCCCTTCGTTAGGGCTGCCGAATTCCATGGTGTACATACACATAAGTTTTATTTCATTTAATTTACACTTTCATACTCATTTTAAGTCCCTAACATGGAATAAGAGAGATATATGCATAAATAAGCACTAACCTTTTTAAGCAGAATTTTCCCAAGCTTGAACTTCACTTTCTTTCTTTTTCTAGGCTGCCAAACACTTTCCCAAGAGGTATAGACAAGTTTTAATGAAAGATGTCTAGGGTTTAGTAGTGAGAATTCATGGGAAATGGAAGTGATGAAAGAAAATTTTTATGGAGGGAGATGGAAGAGAGGGTCACGGCTAGATGAAGAAGAAGAAACCAGAAATTGGTTTCTTAATTTGTCATTTTTCCCTTTTTAAAGAATTTTAATTGTGTTGTTGAATGGTGATTAGTGGAGGGCATTTAAATGACATCATAATGATGTCATAATTAGGGATTTAAGTCATTTTCTTTTTCTTTTTTTTCTATTCATTTTTAATTTAATTTTTAGCAATATTTATTCATATTTTAGATCATAATAATTATTTACTTAACTGGACAAGTCGGCCAAAAATCGCCTCTGAAGGTGAAATGTCCAAAATGCCCTCCATTTGGCTTAACGGGTCAAAATTGTCTGTACCGATTGAAAAATTTTTCTAAATATTTTCTTGGCATTCTAATGCCATAGGAACCTCAATGACCCTTCTCGGGAGTCCCAAAAATTATTTTATAAAATTTCCTTCAGATCTAGGGCTCTTAGTTGCGAGAACCGCAACTTCCCACTAGGTTGCCCATCGCTTGGGCACCGGCTCATTTAACTTAGTTGTATTTTATTTCTAAAATTTTTCCTAAATTTTTCTTATTAATATTTGAGTTAATTATGGTTCCTCACTTTAGTTTAAATATTTTTCCGGATGTTCTAGCTGTCCGGACCGACACTTGTCACCAGGACAGTAGAATGTACGTAGTTGCTACAGGGAGGGTGTTACAGTGCCATCTATTCTAAGAAGGCCTGTTGTGCTCTACCCACAGTACCCATAGATGACTCAGTTTTACTGCTTTACTCCCTACTAGGAGCAAGTGCAGGTGGGTGACTCTTTACCTCCTCCTCTATCAGTCTAGGAGACCCGTGCTCTGAAGGATCAGATGCCATCGATCCTATAAAACGGATAAAGAACAGATCCATATTAGTGTCACCTTGACTCTATTTAAAGGCCCATGCATGTTATGCAAACTATTTCTTTATATCTATCTAGGTCTTGGATGGCCTAAACCTTTGCTCTGATATCACTAAATGTGACGCCCCTCACCCGTCTATAGTGTAGCCGAGCAAGGAGTTCACATTCGGTATCGGAGCACCCTATCTTATCTTTTCCTGTCCATTGTTAATTTTAAACTTCATAGAAAACATGTGGAAATATTTTTTTTTATCACAATTTATTTTTATGGAGACCCGAGCAGAGCTTCCTTTGTTTTGTTAGCATCTGGCGGGTTTCATTAGTTACTTGTTAAAAATAATTTCATATCCATTCATTTGGTCATATAACATATCATTCATTTTCTCATATAATATGTAACACCCCGTTTGCATAGCCTGGTAGATTTCACTGTTCCGGTGATCGGTGTCGGTCCGGACAATTAAGGGGATTAAAACCACACTTAAGATAACTTGAGAAGTCATAAACACAAATAATTAGTAATGTTTAATTAGTTAACTATAAATAAGAAAAACAGAACATAAGAAGTTAAACGAGTCGAGAGTCACAGCGATGAGTGACATCCTCGGGAACGACTGCGAAGTCGTATTAAACTCAAATTTCGAACCGTAAAAAGTGACGCTGCAGTCCTTAGGACCCTTATGGACACAGTGGAAAAGAGAAAATCACGAAAAAGAACTGTTAAGTCAGTCAAATAATTAGGTCAGGGAGCCGGAAGAAATATTGGATTATTTGCAAACCGAGATGAACCGGCGAGGGGCAATTTGGTCAATTGACCCCAAGAGCTGACTTCTGACCTAACTGTCAAATAAAATCGGAGAAAAGAAAATTTCCTAATCGAGAATTAAATTAAAGAACTAATAGAAAAAAATAAATAGAAAAAAAAAAGAAGAAAGAAGTTAGAAAAGTCAAAGGTGATGACATCATGAATGATGTCATAAAAGATTAATTAAATTATTTTATTAAATTGGGAATTTTCGTCTTCAAAAAGGGATAAAAATAAAGAAAACAAAAGAGAAAAAAAATTTAGAAAAAGGTCTTCTTCTCCCTTGGTTGCCACCCCATCCTTCCCCCATAAACCCTCCATGAAAATCCTTCATTTAAGCCTACATCTAAGCTTAAATTCCTTTACCCAAACTACATAACTCCCTTAAATACCTCACTAGACCTTGCAATCTCAACTTAAGCACAAGAAAGAAAGAAGAAAAGGAGAAGAAAATTGAAGATTTATAATCAAAGCAAAGGTTAGTGTGTTAACTTTCAATTTTCTACTTCAAATGCATGTTTAGGTATTTAAGTGAGCTTAGAACTTGATTAAATGAAACAAATATGGGGAAGGACAAACTGAATTTTTGGCCAGCTTGAAGGGAGTATGAATTGCATGAATTAAATGAGTTTGAATGAGTTAGGAAACCTTACTTAGTTGAATGATTAACATTAAAACCATTAAAAGTAGTTAAATGCATGAAATTGATGAGTTAGGGTTTTGAATGCTAGGGTTTGTGAACCAAATTTTGGAGAAATGTACAAATGATGACTTTGGTCTATTGTGAGATGAAAAATGGTCAATAATGACCAAAAGAGATGTGTGGGAATTGTTGGAATGAAAACCAAATTCGTAGGTCAAATGGTCATGCTGCTGGCAGCATGACCAAACCCACTTTGAAGGACCAAAACTCAAATTTTACAAGTCCAATTGATATGCCACAAATTGGGGATGAAAATAGACATAAAAGAGCATAATTTTCATTAAGGAACCATGCCCAAAAACTGACCAAAACTGGGTGAACAAATTGACCAAAGTGAAATGAGAGCAGGCTGCCACTGCACCAAACTGACCAAATGAACAGTAACTGTTCATTTGGTCATAACTCGAGCTAGAAAGGTCAAATTGACCTGAAATTTTACCAGCAATTAGATAAGATATAGATCTAAAACTGTTATGAAGAACACCACCCCAGATTATGCCATTAACCCATTCAAATTATTGAGCAAAGTTGAGTTACCAAACCTGCAACTCTGCAGAATTTATATTGAGCAGTAATGTTTGAAGGGTTATAACTCTCTCTAGAAAACTCGGATTTAGGTGATTCTTAAACCGATGGAAACCTAAGACATAGTAGAACATTTCATATGAAGAAAGTTAGACCAAATTATGAACTTAACTTGATCAAATTACTGAACAAAGTTGGACCAAATATCTGCCAGAACCCAAAATCTCAGAATGAACAATGCACGTGAACAGTAATTTTATTTTGGCCATAACTTGAGCTAAAAAACTCTGATTGAGGTGATCCAAAAATGAGAATACACTTAAGACAATAAGGAACATTTTCTATGAAGGAAGTTTTGTCAAATTCCAACAGTAGATTGACCAATGGAATAGTGCAACTTAGAACTCCAAAACCGGAAATTGGCAATTTTGCCAAAATGACCTAAGCTTTGAGAAAACGACCAAAACCAACAAGTTTAATGACCAAAATGTGGTATGTGGGTGAAGTTGGAGTTCCCATACCTATTAAGCCTTAGAAAGTCAACTATTTGACGTGAATAGTATAGTGAATAGTAACCCAAAACACAAAATTTCAAGAACGTCGAAATTAGCACGTTAGAGCTAGGTATAAGTGAAGTTAAATTTATTTTTGGATTTATGTTAAATTATGATACTGAAACACTATAAAATTGTGTGTTTCAGTGGAAAAGAATACCGGGACAGAACCCGAGGAGTCGAGTTAAGGTCAAAAGGCGACTCATTTGAGGTTTGTGCACAACATCTTCATGCTTTAAAATTCATTGACAAAGTGAACGAAATATGTATTTTACTTGTGATTTGGAATTGTTGAAAGTTTATTTGTGATATTATTTATGATGTTTTGATTAAACTGTGAAAGTTATTGTGTATATTTGAAATAGCAATGTTTAGCATATTGTTAAGATAAGTTTTGAAACCATAGTGTCATGACCATATATTTGAACACCTCACTAGCACGACTAGTGGGGGTAATTAGTTTCGAATTTTGATTCCTTCTCTGGAGAAGTGTTGAGGTGTGCCAGTAGAAGAGGATGTGAATGGATATCCATATATTTGAGCTAGCTAGCCTTGTGATATGATTTCTCTTTAGCCTCTGGCTATTGAGATTCTATTTGTTTCGAATGGCATGATCTAACTGTGGGTTTTATGAAATGTGTTTTGATATTTTGAAATGAACTTGGTTTGCATTTAAAATCTCACAATGCGTGATTTGTACTTAATTTCCATGTTCAGCCAAATTTTTGAATAAATGTGATTTAAGTTTTGCATAAAGATTATTTTAGTATGTTGTGCACCACTGAGTCCTAATACTCAGCGATGGCTTCTATTGCTGTCGCAGATACAGAGACTAGAAGAGCAACAGACTAAGCTGCTAAGGTGTGAGGAGCTATCATCTTGAAGTCTTCGGGTATAATTTATACCCTGCCTATAAATATTTATTTTAATGTATGTATTGCATATAAAGGTATGGACATGTAAATGGGTCTTGAGCAGCTTGTACAAAATTTGTATTGTTTGTTTGTCAATGTATAGTGGGAAGGTGGATCCTACATAGTGGGAAGGTGGATCCTACATACCTATGTCATATAATTTAGCATGTAGTGACTCATTAGGGATAAGTCCTACCAAAATATAATTTATTTCAAGAACCTTTCTTTAGGTTCAGTTTTAGTGTCTTGAGTTTTTCATATCAAATTGAGCAATTTATCACCACTGTTTGGGCAAAATTCCTTCATGGAAGTTGTTCCTCTTTGTCTTTTCTTTATTATCCTTTTTGAATCATGTCATTGAGACTTATAGAACTCATGTTATAGTCAAATAACCATAACTGGTTTAGTTGCAAATTCTGGTTCCTTATCTAGGCAATTTTGGTATCATAATTTGTCAATTTATTGGAGAGGTTATAGCAACATTTAGGCCTAGTGTTCTTCATAGGATTTGTTGCCTTATGTCTTATGGTTACTCAGAATTTTTAGTTGTAATTGTTCAACTTTTGTAGTAGGAGATATGACTAAAGGACTATTCTGGAGTTAATGGTCACTTATAAAAATTTCCAGATTTTGTGCACTAACTTGACCTAGCCAATTGACTTATTTCTCTTGATTTCTGGGTTCTGGTCAAAATAGCAATATTGTAGGTCTATGTCTTATTAAAATGTTTCCACTAGTTTAAGGACATTTGGAACTCTATGGACCAAATTATGGCCACTTTGCCAAAACTGGTCAAGTAGCCTATGTTTAGCAAATTTGTGCAGTTTTGGTTCTAGACAGTTTTGGTAGCCCAAATTGGGCAAGCAATTTGGCTTGGTTAATGGCATTTCTGGGCTCTATTTTCTTCACAAAAGTTATAGCCCTATGTCTAAGCTTTCCAATGGTATAAATTTTAGGCCATTTGGACTTGTTTAGAGTGAGATATGACCAAATGAATGTGCACTATTCATTTGGTCAATTTTTTGGGTTCACAATTTGGTAATCTGGATTAGAGCAGAATTTAGGTCACTTTTTGGACAGAATTTGGACATGGTTTCTTCATGGAAAATGGTACATTTTAGGTCTAATTTTACCTCCAATTAGCCTCATACCAATTAGAGCCACACAAATTCGGTTATGGCTCAAAACATTCACTGGATTCAATAATTACTCAACCTGCAAAAAAATTACACTTCCAATTTTCATTTCTCCAACTCCCAAACTCCACATTGACATTCATGGCACTTGTAACATCATCGATTCATCTTAATAAAATCAAATTTCAGCAATTACATCAAGTTTCCAATATGTAGTTCAAAACCCTAATTCAAATTGTCAATCACAATAATACACATTTAATCAAATTCTAATACATATAATTACCTTAATCAAAATCACTAATCATTATTCACATGTAAGAATTAATCAAACTCTCATGGTTTCCATGGCTGCCGAAATGAATTTTCCAAGTCTCTCATCATTTACCTTCAATTTCTCATCATATAAACTCAATTCAACCTCAACTCAAGATATAACTAAGGAAGGAAATAAAATTATGCACTAACCTTTAGATGGCTACTTCTTGAATTTGCCAAAATTTAATTCTACCTCTTCTAATTACTATCAATAGCTTCCTTATGATGTGGGGATTAATTTTTGTGAAGGGACTTGTGAGGATCATGGTGAGAATGGGAGAGAATGAAGCTTGCATGTAAAACATTCATGGAGGAAAATATGAAGAAGAATTCAGCCATGGATGAGAAGATTGAAGAAGATGAGTTAGTGGATTAGTATTTGTCTTCTTATGGCTTTATATAGTCCACTAACATTAAATTATTAATTATAATAATTAAACTTTTAATATTTATATTAACCTCCCCTTATGTTTCTTTAATTACATTACACATACAGGTTCATATTTTCATGGGATTTTCAAAATTTAATACCACTCACTTTTAATGGACATTTAGGTCAAAAGTTAACTCTATGTGCCAAATGACCAAAATGCCCCTCTTCGGGTTATAGCCACACTTTTTCAGGAATACCGACTAAATCCCTGATCCGGCGGTTCCTTTAATTTCATTTTCATCTATACCAATTAAGTAAATTTTCTTTTAAATTTTCAATGTCATTTATACCTCAGTAAACCTTTAATTACATCCCACAAATTATTTTTAGGGTTCCTCACTAGTCTGGGATCGTCAACTGTCTACGCAGTGACTTCTCGGTACGGTTACTCATCGTTGCAGTTCCAGCTCATTTAATCTAATTGCATTTCATATTCTTTATTTTTCCTTAATTTTTATTGTATTTTCTTATCATGTATTCTATCATTTTATGTCTTCTCACTATCATTTAAGTGTAGTTCCAGACATCCTGATTGTCCAAACAGACGTTAGTCATCGAAACAGTAGAACGTATGGACTACCTACGGTGAGGGTGTTACAATTATTTCCCTCTAAATAAAATTTCTTCCTCGCAATTTACCCAGTGTAAATAATAAAGGAACCGCTATCTCTATCTTTTCGCTTTTTCGTGTTATAATACTTCAATTTCTCTTTTGTCTGTCTTACTAGTCCTAGCTTTACAATCTTATTCTCCTCTCAATTTACTATTGGAAATACGTAGCTCTGCACAATAGTCCCAATTCGGTGTTGTAATCTGCAACTTATAGTGCAAACATCAAGAACATTGCGTAATTACCACGGTATATCCCAATAGATCAGATTTTTCCTATACTTATCCTCATCTTGTTTTATACGCATCTTGTTTCATCTCATATACAGTCTCTTTCTTATTTTTATCCATTATTTTTAATACGATCCTTTTTAGTTGATAATCTACCATCACCTTATGGCCTATAGGGTTGGTGACAAATATGTCATCTTCTAACCCATCTATCAGTGTTCTCTTTCAACAGGTGGTACAATGCATATATAGGAATGAATATAGTTAGGGTCTATCAATACATATTTAAAGGTGTTATAAATGGAAAATGTACCTCTATTAACGTCTACCGGATATGGCTCCTCCAGAGCCATAGCGTATACGTGGGGTGCTACTCCAGCCTCGGGCCGTTCTATAGTCTCAGAAGCCCTCTGTGATGTACCAGCTATCTCAGGCCTCACAGATCTTCTACCCGTCTGCACTGTCGGGGCAGACCTCTCAGTTAGTGGTAGAGCAGTGGGAGCAATCCTCTTTGGATAATCTCATAAGAAATGATCCGTAAATCCACATCTGAAATATCCCCCAGTCAACAGTTGACACTCCCCACTATGTCTCCTACCACAATGGGTACATTCTGGCAATGGGATTGATTACATTTTTACTGTACCTGGGGAACTAGTTACAGATACTCTGGACTGGCCCCTCTGGCCTTGTGTCTGGCTTTGTGAACCCTTATGCTTCTTACTACCAATAGCTGGTACATTAAACTATCCCTATCCAGGACCTCTCTTACGCTGTCTGTCTCTCCTGGACTACTCATCATCTCTGATTCTCTCCACATCAAGAGCTGATGCTACTAACAGAGAGAAGTCTGTGAACTGGTGAGATGTGACTATCAGTCTGATGTTATCATTTAATCCGTCCTCAAATCTCCTGCATCTATCAACCTCTGTAGGCATTATCTCCATTAAATATCCACTAAGTCTCATGAATTCCTGCTCATATTCGGAGACTGTAAGCTGCCTCTGTCTCAGTGCCTAGAATTCTCTCCTTCTGGCCTCTAAATACATATGGCTGACATATTTCTTGCTGAATTCTACCAAGAAGAAATCCCAGGTGATCTGTGCAGGTTGTATTACCCTTGATACTGTCACCCACCACCGATATGCATCCTCCTCCAGTAATGACAGAGCACACTCCAACTGCTGCTTTGGGGTGCAGTGGAGTTACTGTAGAACCCTCTTTGTCCTCTCCAGCCAATAATCTGTGGTAGCTGGATCATCCTTTTTCTTACCTTTGATGTTAATTGCCCCATATTTCCATAGTCTCTACAATGGGAACCTTTGTACAGGTTGCGGCTGTAGGGGTAGTGGTAGTTGTACAAGTGGTGATGGTTGTGGCTGAGGCTATGGAGGTATGGCTCTGGTGACCTGACGGAGCAGCTGTGTCATCTGTTCCAAGAAGACCTGCTATGCTCTACCCGCAGCACCCATAGATGACTCGGTTCTGCTACTTCGCTCCCTACTAGGAGCAAGTGCAGGTGCATGACTCTCTACCTCCTCCTATATCAGTTTAGGAGACTCATGCTCTGAAGGATCAGATATCATCGATCCTATAAAATGGACAGAGAACAGATCTGCATTAGTGTCACCTTGACTCTATTTAAAGGCCCATGCATATTATGCAAACTATTTCTTTCTATCTATCTAGGTCTAGGACCGCCTAAACCTTTGCTCTGATACCATTAAATGTGATACCCCTCACCCGTCTATAGTGTAGCAGAGCAAGGAGTGCACATTCGGTGTCGGAGCACCCTATCTTATCTTGTCCTATCCATTGTTAATTTTAAACTTCATAGAAAACATGTGGAAATATTTTTTTTTATCACAATTTATTTCTGGAGGGTTCCACTAGTTACCTGTTAAAAACAATTTCATATCCATTCATCTGGTCATATAACATATCATTCATTTTGTCATATAATAAGTCATTCATAAGAAAATTCATATACAGAAATTCACATCTTTATTTACAATCTCAAAAATATCATTACAATTTAATTACATCATCAACTATAATTACATAATGCTTATATACAATGAACCAAAACACTAAGTCTATACATGGGCCCTACCAAAATAAAATGCAGACTGCTAAGGTGATTATAGACTCTGGCAGATCTGATCAGCCTCTATGTAAGCACTACTGTGTTGACTGCTGTGTCTGGTCTCCAGTACCTACGCGATGGAAAAACCAATGAGCAAAGCGAATTGCTTAGTGGTGCATAACTTTAAAATAAAATAACTAGATAATTAAAAATAATAATTCTAGGTAGAATTTCATAACTCTAGATCAACTATATTTTTATTGCACTCTTTATTGCACTTTGGAAATAAATTAATTATCAGTATCTTATCTATTAACTTATTTCATTCTCAATCTTTTAAAATCATATCAGTACCCAAGTAACCTATAATAGACTATAAGGCTGGATACACGGGAGTATATTGGTTAGACCTCCATATGTCTACCCTGTATACAACTGTCATGTTAAGCACAAGGCCAGCGGGCATGCTATCAAAGCCAGAAATAAAATTAGGCTCAATGGCCAATGGGTAGGTATATAACCTGTAGAACAATCATATCAGACATATTTTGTCGATCAATGATTATTCATGTATGCAGTACTGCTATGTGTAGTCCCTAATTGGTATACCAATCGATCCAACTATATATATATTTAAGCCTAGGTTTACTTTGGGCAAGTAAGCATTATTAATTATTTAACAGAATTTTCATGTCAATTTATAGTGAGAAAGTGGATCCCACATACCTATTTCATGTAATTTAGCATGTAGAGACTCATTAGGGATAAGTCCCTACCAAAATATAATTTATTTTAAGAACCTTTCTTTAGGTTTAGTTTTAGTGTCTTGAGATTTGCATATCAAATTGAGCAATTTATCACCGCTGTTTGGGAAAACTTCCTTCATGGAAGTTGTTCTTCTATGCCTTATCTTTATTTTCTTTTTTGAATCATGTCATTTGGATTTATAGTACTCAAGTTATGGTCAAATAACCATAACTGGTTCAGTTGCAAATTCTGGTTCCTTATCTAGACAGTTTTTGTATCATATTTTGCCAATTTGTTTAAATAGGTTATAGCAACATTTAGGCCTAGTGTTCTTCATAGGATTTGTTGCCCTATACCAACTATCACGGGCCCAGGTTTTAGCACTCACTTGGGACCATGCGGCACTTGGCTTGAACTCTTTTAAGACAAGTCAGCCAGGAGATTCTCATAATAATCTCTTTTCTTGGAGCTTGAAAGTGAGAATATCAAAGCCCCAAAGCTTAAATTTGCTCTCTCAAACTTCTAAATAGAAGAATCCACCTCCAGATCTTGAAAAATCTAAGGAAATCTCTTCAAAGAGCTCCTTGTACACTCCAGCAGTTGAGAGAGAGAGAGAGAAGAAGAGAAAATCCAAGTATTTTAGGTAGAAACACAAGCCTTGGTCCCTTTTATACCCTCGATAGTTGAGGGACTTTTGGTTGCCATAAGCCATGCTTTCGGCTACCAGAGTCCGTTCTATCCAATAGGCATTTAAGCCATAAAAAGAACTTCAGATATGAAATGAGCTCCTTTCTATCCAACAGGACAATGCCTCCATGAACGTCGGCACCACCATTTAGCCCTGCTCTCTTGTCCTAGCCAAATTCGCCGAGCGATAGGCCCCACCTACTACTGCTTCTACCTCAAATCCCTACTTCACCCTCCTTGACTTCCTCTCTAAGCCCTGCTACGGAATTGACCTCGGCGTTGGCTACGGTGCAGTCGGTATGGCATTCTACCTCTTCGGTCTTACTGATTGGTAAGGTTACTCAGAATTTTTTATTGCAATTTTTCAAGTTTTGTAGTAGGAGATATGACTAAAGGACTATTTTGGAGTCAATGGTCACTTATGTAAATTTCTAGATTTTGTGCACTAACTTGACCTAACCAGTTGACTTATTTCTCTTAATTTCTGGGTTATGGTTAGTAATATTATAGGTCTATGTCTTATGGAAATTTTGGCATTGGTTTCAGGGCATTTGGATTTCTATGGACCAAGTTATGGCCTCTTTGTCAAAACTGGTCAAGTAGCCTATGTTTAGCAAATCTGGGCAGTTTTGGTTCTAGAAAGTTTTGGTAGCCCAACTTGGGTAAGCAATTTGGTTTGGTTAATGGCATTTCTGGGCTCTATGTTCTTCACAAAAGTTGTAGCCCTATGTCTAAGCTTTCCAATGGTATAAATTTAATGTCATTTGGACCTGTCTAGAGTGAGATATGACCAAATGAATGTACACTGTTCATTTGGTCAATTTTTTGGGTTCACAATTTGATAATCCGGATTAGGGCAGAATTTAAGTCACTTTTTGGACAGAATTTGGACATGATTTCTTCATGGAAAATGGTACATTTTAGGTCTATTTTTACATCCAATTGGCCTCACACCAATTGGAGCCACACAAATTCGGTTATGGCTCAAAACATTCACTAGATTCAATTATTACTCAACCTATAAAGAAATTGCACTTCCAATTTTCATTTCTCCAATTCTCAAACTTGACATTGACATTCATGGCACTTCTAACATCATCAATTCATCTCAATACAATCAAATTCTAGCAATTACATTAAGTCTCCAATATGTAGTTCAAAACTCTAATTCAAATTGTCAATCACAATAATACACATTCAATCAAATTCTAATACATATAATTACCTTAATCAATATCACTAATCATCATTCACATGTAAAAATTAATCAAACTCTCATGGTTTCCATGGTTGCCGAAATGAAGGTTCCGAATCTCTCATCATTTACCTTCAATTTCTCATCATATCAACTCAATTCAACCTCAAATCAAGATATAACTAAGGAAGGAAAAGAAATTTTGCACTAACCTTTAGATGACCACTTCTTGAATTTGCCAAACTTCAATTCTACCTCTTCAGCTTCCTTATGATGTGGGGATTAATTTTTGTGAAGAGACTTGTGAGGATATTGGTGAGAATGGAAGAGAATGAAGCTTGCATGTAAAACATGCATGAGGAAAATATGAAGAGGAATTCGGCCATGGATGAGAAGATTGAAGAAGATGAGTTAGTGGATGAGTGTTTGTCTTCTTATGGCTTTATATAGTCCACTAACATTAAATTATTAATTATAATAATTAAACTTTTAATATTTCTATTAACTTCCCCTTATGTTTCTTTAATTACATTACAAATATAGGTTCATATTTTCATGGCATTTTCAAAATTTAATACCACACATTTTTAGTGGACATTTAGGTCCAAAGTCAACTCTAGGTGCCAAATGACCAAAATGCCCCTCTTCAGGTTATAGTCCCACTTTTTAGGTAATACCGACTAAATCCTTGATCCGGCGGTTCCTTTAATTTTATTTTCATCTGTACCGATTAATTAAATTTTCTTTGACATTTTCAATGTCATTTATACCTCAGTAAACCTTTATTTATGTCCCACAAATTATTTCCTAGGGTTCCTCGCTGGTTTGGAGTCATCAACTGTCTACGCAGTGACTTCCCGATATGGTTACCCATCGCTTAGGTTTCAGCTCGTTAAACCTAATTGCATTTCATGTCATTTATTTTTCTTTAATTTTTCTTGCATTTTCTTATATGTATTCCATCATTTTATGTTTCCTCATTATCATTTAAGTGTAGTTCCAGACATCTTGGGTGTTCGAACAGACATTAGTCGTCAGAACAGTATAATGTATGGACTACCTACGGTGAGGGTGTTACACTTATGAAGAAGCTATATCGGATATAGACTCTTCAAAATGGATTGAGTCCATGAAATTTGAAATGGATTCCATGTGTAAGAGTCAAGTTTGAGATCTTGTAGACCCACTTGAAGGTATTATACCAATAGGGAATAAATGGGTTTTCAAGCGAAAAATTTGTTCTGATGAAAAGGTAGAAACCTATAAAGCAAGGCTAGTTGCAAAAGGGTTTCGCCAAAAGCAAGGGATTGATTATGAAGAAACATTTTCACCTGTAGCAATGCTGAAATCCATTAGGATTTTATTGGCAATAGCAACATACTATAATTATGAGATTTGGCAAATGAATGTCAAAACTACGTTCCTCAATGGATATATAGAGGAAAATATTTTCACGAAACAACCTATGGGTTTTGAATCCAATGATGGTTCTAAAGTATACAAGCTTAAAAGATCTATTTATGGTTTAAAACAAGATTTGAGGAGTTGAAATATTCATTTTGATGAAGCCATTAAATCTTTTGGTTTTATAAAAAATGAAGATGAGCCATGTGTGTACAAGAAGGTTAGTGGGAGTGCACTCACTTTCCTTGCTTTGTATGTGGATGACATATTATTAATGGGTAATGATATCGGTATGCTAATAACTGTAAAAATCCGGTTGTCTATACTTTCTAAATGAAAGACTTAGGGGAAGCAGCCTATATTCTGGGTATTCGTATCTATAGAGATAGATCGAAAAGAATGATAGATTTTTTCGAAAGTCTATATCTGGAAAAAGTGTTAAAAAGGTTTAACATGCTTGATTTCAAGAGAGGATTGTTGCTTATAAGGCATGGTATCCATCTTTCCAAAGAAATGTCTCTAAAGACACCTGAAGAAAGAGAAAAGATGGCAAGAATTTTATATGCTTTGGCAATTGGAAGTCTTATGTATGCTATATTGTGTACAAGGCCGGATATCACTTATGCTGTTAGTTTAACTAGTAAGTTTCAATCCTATCCAGGTTATAAACACTGGACTGCAGTCAAGAATATCCTTAAGTACTTAAGAAGAACTAAGGATTTACTATTGATATATGGAGGAGGTGATTTGCAACTAGATGGATTTACAGATTTTGATTTTTAATCAGATGTGAATGATAGAAATCCCATCTCAAGTTTTGTATTTATTTCTAACGAGGTGCAGTCAGTTGAAAAAGTTCTAAGCAAACAACAATTATGGATTCCACTGCAGAGGCTGAGTATATTACTGCATCTGATGCTGCAAAAGAAGTTGTTTGGACAAAAAAGTTTACTACATAACTTAGAGTGGTTCCTTCAATTTTGTCACTAATTCCTTTATATTGTGATAATAATGGTGCTATTATTCAAACAAAGGAACCTCAGTCTCATCAAAAATCCAAACACATAGAAACGCACTATCATATTATCAAAGAAATAGTTAGAAGAGGTGATGTAGCTGTCACACCTTACCCCTCTTAAAGCATACATGATCCCATAGTATACATAATGAATTACTGAACTTTGCCTATCGATAACCCATTAAATATACTACAAGGAATTTTAAACCAATTTCTAGTTATTTTAAATATAAGGAAATGTTGAATACTTATTAAAAGTCTTTAGTTAAAGTTTATATCATGAGTCAAATTTTTAATTAATTTGGTATTACGAAAATTTTTCAAAAATTTCGGCAGAATGCCTGCTAGAAATTGAGAAAACAGTTCTTTAAAACCTGTTAAAAACACTCCCAATATACATATACCCACAACTCCATTTAAAATCAATATACATATATCCATAACTCCATTTAAAATCAACACCATTCAATCTCAAACAACACAATTTTAATAAGTTTCAATATCACTGAAGTCAATGCAATTTATACATAAAATTTCTCAATCAATAAAAGAGGACAAAATAATATTATTACAAATTTGATTTTTACAACTGCTCATTCAATTCTATACATACATATGTACAAATATTTTACATCAAAAGAAATTTACAAGGGTATAAAATACTATACCCATACAAGATCCATAAAAGGTTTTCTCCTGCAACTATAGCAGCTCACTCTGCTGCTTTGTCCTTCTCCCTATCTGCGAGAGCAAGTAAAAGCCATCGCTGAGTAATTTTACTCAGTGGTGCACAACAATAATTTCTAAAATCGCAAGAAATATAATCATTAATTTGGAAACAAAATTTAAAAATTTCCATAGTCATAATTCTCAAGCCAATGCCAATATTTTTAATAACAATTTATCAAAACAATTGTAAATAATTGTGTTGCCAATAATTACACAACTTAGGTCATGACATAAAATTTCACGATCAATGTCGTGTTGTACACCACGACAAAGCAATCTACAACCTCACTAACCGAAATTAATGAGGGAGGTGGCTAGCTAGCTATATGAGTACTCATCCGATCTCAACCTCAAACTGGCAAGCCAAAGAGGGAGGAATAAAATCAATCTCAACTACATAGATGGAGGAAGAATACAATAGAACTATCATGCCAAGTGTGATTTCAAAAGCAAATTCAAATCACATTATTCAAATATATCATACAAATCACAAATCATATTTCATTCCAAAATTCTCACTTACAAAGTAGGCAACACATTATTTTTCAAATAAAATTCCTAAGGCCAAAACAATAAAAAATTATTCTTAACTCTTATTCAATTAGCTTTTGAGTAGAAACAATGAATTTAAAATGTTGTGTACAAACCTCTTATGGTTGCTTTGACTTAGTCCACTCTTCCTCCTTTCTTGGAGGGCTCCTTTCCCACTGAAACACATAATTAGAGTGTTTCAATATCCATCTAAATCACTTCTACTAATTAATCCAACAATTAAAATTTACATACTTAAATTTTTACTTATAAATTCTCCTAAGGGTTGAGTTCTTTGTATTTGATAATATTGTGGTTACTATTTATATTACTATTCATTCAAAATGTTGACTTTTTCATAATTAATAGGTATATCATTTCTAAACACATGGTCATACCACATTTTATGTCACATATTTGTTGGCATTGGTTGCCCATTGCAATTCAAGGCCTAATAAAATTAATCCCAAAATTTCAGATTTGGTCACTAATGTTTACTGTTCTATTGGACTAATCTACAGTGGGGCTAAACTTTCTTTATCAAAGTTGTTTCTTAATGTCTCTGCTTTAATTTGCTTTTTGAATCACTCTATTTGGAGTTTTGTAGCTCAAGTTATGGCATTTTTACCATAACTGACAGGATTAGTCATTTCCAGATTTTCTGGGCAAATTTTGGTTCTGGTAGTTTTGGTGACCTAACTTTGGTTAGCAATTTGACTAGGTTATGGTCAAAATTTGGGTTTCTATTCTTCATGAAAATTGTTGTAATATGTCTAATCTTTCCAATGGTTTAAAATCAGGTTATTTGGAGTTATGGCCAATTGAACATGTACTGTTCATTTGGTCAATTCTGCCCAAAATCAGGGCACCAATTCTGAATTCAACCAAAATTTAGACCAACTTATGGTCAATTTTTGGGCAAGATTTCTTCATAAAAAATGTAGCATTATGACCTTAATTTCATCTCCAATTGGCCTCACACCAATTGGAGCAACACAATTTAACTTATGGCCCTTTAACCTAGCTAGACTCATTAGTCCAGAATTCAACACTTCAATAATTATCAATTATTTCAATTCCATTCATCAAGTCACAATTATACACACACTAATTATAACGCCCCTATTTGCATAGCCTGGTATATTTTACTGTTTCGGTGACCGATATTAGTTTGGACAATTAAGGGGATTAGAACCACATCTAAGACACCTAGATAAACCCTGAATGCAAATAATTAGTAATTGCCAAATAGTTAAGTATAAAGAAGAAAAACAAAGCATAAAAAGTTAAATGAGTCGGGAGTCACAGCGATGGGTGACCTTCTCGGGAAATGACTACGAGGTCAGTCTTAACTCAAATTTCGAATCGAAAAATGTGACACCGCAGTCCTTAGGACTATTGCGAATATAGTGGAAAAGAGAAAATCACGAAAAAGCGTTCTACTGTTCCAGTGACCAATGTTGTCCGGACAGCTAGAATGCCTAAAACTACACTTACATATTAATGAGGAGACATAAAATAATGAAATACAAGAAAAGAAAATACAAGAAAAATGAAGGAAAAATAATAGCAATGGAATGTAACCAAGTTAAATGAGCCAAGAACCCGAGCGATGGGTGATCGCACCGAGAAGTTGCGGCGTAGACCGTTGACTAGCCCTGGACCACGGGAAACCCTGGAAAATATTTTTAGGACTTAAATAAATGTCTATTGAAGTATAAATATCATTAGAAATATCAAAGAAAAATTAATTAATTAGTACAAAGAAAAGTGAGAAATCGAGAAAATGACAAAATCCGGTGTTACCAAAAAATCGGGAATGCAACCCGAACAGGGGTATTGTGGTCGTTTGACACCCCGAGTTGTCTTTTGACCTAAATTTCCATTAAAAATAAATGATATTACACTTGGAAAATATCATGAAAAATTAAATGGGTGGTACATAGTTTAAATAGCAAAAATTGGGAGCTTAATGTGAGAATAAGGAAAGTTATGAATAAACAATCATTATATTCTCACTTAGTGGTCCACTAACACCTAAAGTGGACCATTAATATGATTTTTGGACAGTAGAAAGTCACTTTCTTCTACCTCTTAAAATCCAGCCGAGACCAAGGAGGAAGAAAACCTCCATGGCCATTTGTTACAAGCTTCATGCAAGCCTCATCCTTTCATCTCCAAGCCAATTTTCTTATCTTTTCCTTCACTAAAATTGTTCTACACCACTTGAGCAGTAGATAGGCAGCAAGAAGATCAAGTTTTGGTGAGGTTTTGAAGAGTTTCAAAAGTCGTAAGTATGTGTTTTTTATTATTATTTCATTAAACCTTGTGTGGATGTTATGGGTAGTTGAATTGTGGAAGGAATTTTGAAGTTTGATGAGTTAAGGGAGAGGTACATTTTTGGCAGCCATGAAACTCCAATAAGGGCAGTTTATCCTTGCATATAAATAGTAGATTAAAGTGTTGATTAAGTGTTAATGTGTGTAGGAATAAATTGGGTGATGTATATTAGATGTATATGTGAATGTACACTTGACTTTGGAAGCTTGGAAAGCTAATTGATGAAGACTACAATTCGGCAACTTGAAGTGTGAACCCAAAATATGTATTTCATGGTTTGGTTTATGGAATATTTTTGTTAAATTATGGTACTTGTTATGGCAGCATGTATATGTGTATAAGAGTTTGAGTGTGGACATGTAAATGAGCTAGGTTTTGTGGTTAAATTATGTGTAATTTGGACTTGGTAAATTCTGGACTATAATGTGCATATTGAGTGTGATTATAAGCTGCCAAAATGACCAACAATGTGAAGTAAAATGTGTTTAGGTTATGGTACAAACCAAAATTGGCATGAATGTGTAACTTGGTGAGTGTTGAATGCGTCCTTTGATGAGTAATGGACAATGTGCAATAGGGCAGTGTGTATCTTAGCTTAGAACCTTAAGTGTGTGTCTCCAATTGGTATGAGACCAATTGGAGGTGAAACTAGGCACAAAAAGTGCCAACTTTCATGGAGGAAGCTTACCAAAATTCTGCTTGGAAGGTAACTTGAAAAATGACCAAATCCGGATTAGTGCATTTAAGGCCTGAAAATTGACCATTTGGGCAGTAGTTAGTGTTTTGGCCATAACTCACTCAAAACAGGTCCAATGGACCTAAAATGTTTACCATGAATAGTTGAGACACATATCTACAAGTCTTATGAAGATACAAAAGCCCAAAAATGACCATAAGCAAGTCAAATAGCTTGCACAAGTTTGGATCCAAAAACTGGCCGAACCTAAAATGACCTAAAGTGACCAATTTTGGTACATTCTGACCAGCAATAGTAAAATGACCATAACTTGGTCTACATAACTCAGAATGACCTGAAATTTTGCCCCATATGCAATAAGACATAGACCTACAAGTTTGTAGTTTTGACCGAAACCCGAAAAATGAGGGAACTAGGTCATCCGATTAGGTCAAATTAGTATACCAGAATCTAACAAATTGCAATAAAATGCAAAATACATGGAAATGATTTTGGTAACATGTACCAATACTAAAAGGCTACAAATATGACATTAATAGTATTCAATAAATTAATTATTAAGCATTATCGTTAGAGACAGTTTAAATGAGTACTGAAACACTTCAAATTGTGTGTTTCAGTTAGCAAAGACTCAGGGAAGGAGAAGGAAACACTGAGTCAGAGTCAAGAGACAGTTATTAGAGGTTTGTGCACAACTAGTTTTTAACTGATTTTGTTCTGAATATTTCATATGATTAAATGACATATTTTTCTTATGTATTATGTTTAACAAGCATTGGATTTACTTCAATGATTATTGAAATTGTTATAGTATGTATGAATTTGGCTTTGTGAAAAGGTATTTCCACAAGTATTAAGCTTTGTTGCGAATTGAATAAATTATGTTTTGGAAAATTGTGATAGAACATGTTTTGAATTGTGATGGGCAATTTGCATGGAAAAATGCAAATTTATGATTTGAATTGTGATGAGTATAAAAATTATTGGATATTGGAATTGACTTTGAATTGAATTGTATTGTGATTTATGCTCACTGAAAGGATTGTGATATTGTTTTATATCTCACTATAGATGCTTGACTAGGTTATTACCCGTCTCTCTCATTTGTTGAGAAGACAATGGAGTTAGTTGTGTTTTGATTACCATGGTACGTGCACAGGCTTAGATTATCCTCTTATTAGAGGTTACATCTAAGTTCTTATTTGTTATGGCCCTTTCGGAAGATTCATTATTGTGATGTGTACTGTGCACGATGATTCGACCTCCCCGACCATAGGGAGTTAGAATCCGATTCGATGTCCCCGACCATAGGGAGTTAGAATCACCCCGAAGATGGCCCTTTCGGATTAGTCTTGTATAGTTGGTGAGATACATAATGGTTTTTGAGATACATAATGGTTTTTGAGATACAGAATGGTTTCTAAGATACAGAATGGTTTTTGAGATACATAATGGTTTTTGAGATACAAAATGGTTTCTGAGATACAGAATGGTTTTTGAGATACATAATGGTTTTTGAGATACAGAATGGTTTCTGAGATACAGAATGGTTTTTGAGATACAGAATGTTTTTGAATAGTAAAGAATTGTGATTTCAATTATGATTTATGTATAATTGATTTTGCTAGAATTACCTTAGATGGTTAGTTATGATTTGATAAATTGAAATTTGTGATCAAAGTCGTTTTATACAAATGATTTACATTATTGGCAATGAATATTTTGAGTTTTGGAATTTGATGAGTATTCAGATTTCCAAATTATTTTCTGTAAATTTTGTCAATGTATATTGAACTATGTTTTAAATTATAGTTGTGCACCACTGAGTTCACCACTCAGCGATAGCTTTGTATGCTGTTGCAGGTAAAAAGAGCATACAATAATTGAGTAAGCCTCTTTGAAGAGACATTCAGATAAGCTCCAGGTTTACCCATGTACACAGGTTTTGATGTATGCATGTAATAATATGTATGTAAATTATTTGAGCAGTTGTATAAAAACTCTTGTAAAACATTTTGGTATGTAATTAAATGTAAATTATTGTAAAAGTAAATTTGAGATTTCATTTACTTGAATAGTTTTGTAATATAAATTTTGAGTCTTGTAATCAATGAAATGTTTCTTTATGATGAGATTAGTTTGAAAAAGAATTGATTGTTTATTGAGAATTAAATTATGAATTGAAATGAAGTTATTGGAGTTGTATTTGAGAAAACATATTGGGAGCATTTTCTTTTACAGGATTGAAGAACTGTTTTCTCAAAATACAACCGCCACTTTGCCGAAATTTTTAAAAAAATTTTATAACACCAGATTTTAATCGATGATTTAAATTTCACGAAAATTGTTTTAAAATCCCTTATAGTATATCTAATGGGTTATCGGTAGGCAAAGTACGGTAATTCATTAGGTGTACTACGGGATCATGTTACATCTTACAGGGGAGTAGGGTGTGACAAAAGATCTGGAAGAAATATCGAATAACTTGCAAATCGGATTGAACCGGCGAGGGGCGATTTGGTCAATTCACCCCTAGAGCTGACTCCTGACCTAACTATCCGATAAAATCAGAAAAAAGAAAATTTTGGAATCAAGAATTAAATTAAAGAACTAATAGAAAAATAAATGCAAAAGAAAAAGAAAAAAAAAAAGAGAAAAAGTGTTATTACATCACTTGGATGACATCATGGGTGAAGTCAAAATCCAATTTAATTTTCCCACAATCTTTGACCAAGTTAATTAAAGTTAATTACATATAAAATAACAAAAAAGAAAAGAAAAAAATTACTCTTTTTCTTCCCTAGTTGGCCACCCCACCTCTCACTCTCACCACCATTGAAGACCCACCATGAAAGCTTGAATCCAAGCTTGATTCCAACCACTAAAACCTACTTTCACTCCAAATTAATCCATTAGAACTTGATAAACTCACTTGAGAAGGTGATTGGGCAAGAAAGAAAGAAGAAACAAGGAGGCAAATTGAAGAGTTGAACATCAAAGAAAGGTTAATGGTTTGAATTGAAAATTTATGCTTAATAATTATGTTTTTAGTGTAAGTAGCTTAAATCTTAACTTAAAATCAAAAGAAAACAATTATTAGGGGACCAAAAAGGAAATTTCGGCCAGCTTATGTTAGGGTTTGAAATGAATGATTTTGATATGTTTGATTGGTTGTTTAGGTTGAATGAAGAATATAGACATTAGATGTACACTTTTATTGCATTGAATTACACAAATGTGTAACTAGGGTTTTTAGCATTTTAAAAAATTGGATAAAAAATTGAGAATTGGTCAATTGATGCTATTGACCTTATTTGAGTTGAGAAATGGTCAATTGTGACCATTTGTGGTGTGTGTGAATTGTTAGAACCAAGTTTCAATTCGGATTGGTTAGGGTCAGTTTGTTGATAGCTTGACTTAGGTCCCTTTCAGGGACCAAAACTGAAAATTTACCAACACAATTGGTGTGAGGCTAATTGGGAATGAAACTAGACACAAAATGGACCATTTTTCATTTAGGAATCATGCCCAGAAAATGACCATAACTTAGTGAACAATTAGGCCAAATTCGAATTTGGGCACACTGCCCTGTACAAAAATGACCAAATGAACAGTAGTTACTTAAATGACCATAACTTGGTCTAGGAAGGTCCAAATGACTTGAATCGTATACCGATGGAAAGCAGAGACATAGCCCTACAACTTTTATGAAGAAAACAAACCCAAAATTTGACCATAACCTATCCAAAAAGTCACCTGCAATCAGCACACCAAAACTGTCAGTATCCAGAAAATGCCCAGAATTCTGGATAACACCAAATCTGGCCAGCCTTAGGAAAATAGGCATAACTTGATATAATACAATAAGGAACAATGTTGATATAGGACACTTAGCCAAATTCCCACAGTAACTAGACCAATGGAATAGTAAAATACAAGGAACCAAAACTGAAAAATTATAATTTCTCTTAGGAGTCTTAGAAATTGAATTGGCAATCAATGCCAACAAAATTGACACCAAAATTGTGGTATATGGGTGCAATTAGAACTAATAAACCTATTAAGTGTAGAAAAGTCAATATTTTGACTTGAATAGTGCCATGAATAGTGCCACCATACACAAAAATGTGAAAGATCCGAAATTTATAAATCGTAATAGGTAGGATAAGTCTGCAAAGAAATTGTTAGAATTTAAGTATTAGAAATGGATACTGAAGCACTTTAAATTTATGTGTTTGAGTTGAAAAGGGATCTTCGAAGGAGAAATGAAAGTTTGAGTAAATTGAGTCTGCAAAAGAGATTTATGCACAACTAGTTTTAAATTGCTAATGTTTTGCATATCTAATTAGAGTAAATGATTTTATGTTCTTTATTTATTATGTTTACCAATTATTAAATTTATTTCAATGAGTTTAGTTGTGGGAAAATAATTAAGTTATGATTTTATTTTAGATATGAATTGAATGAGTTCAGTTTTGGAAATTTATTAATGAAATGGGATTTGCATGGAAAAATACAAATTTATGTTTTGAATTGTGATGAGCATAAAAATTATTGGATATTGGAACTGACTTTGAATTGAATTGTATTATGATTTATGCTCCCAAAAAGGATAAAGAAATTCATGATATTGTTTTATATCTCACTATAGATGCTTGACTAGGTTATTACCCGTCTCCCTTATTTGTTGAGGAGATAATGGAGTTAGCTTTGTTTTGTTTTGAATACCATGGTATGTGCACAGGTTTAGATTCTCCTCTTGTTAGAGGTTAGATCAAAGTTTTTCATTGGCCCTTTCGGAAGTTTAATTATTGTTTTGTGTACTGTGCACGATGATTCGACCTCCTCGACCATAGGGAGTTAGAATTCCCCCGAAGATGGCCCTTTCGGATTAGTCTTGCAGAGTTAGTGATATAAATAACGATTTTTGAATAGTAAAGAATTGTGATTTCAATTAGGATTTATGTATATTTGATTTTTTTGAAATTAAAATTTGTTTCCATAAATTACTGAAATTACTTTAAATGTTCAGTTATGATTTGATAAATTAAAATTCTTGAGGACAGTCATTTTAACAAATGATTTATTTTATTGGCAACGAATATTTTGATATTTGGAATTTTGATTGAATTTCAAGATTTCCAAATTTTTTGCTAAAATTTTGGTAAGATATTGTATATCATATATTTTAAATCATGGTTGTGCACCACTGAGTTCATCACTCAGCGATAGCTTTGTATGCTGTCACAAGGAAAAGTAAAGATAGAGCAGCCGAGTGAGATTGCCGGTAGCTGCGCCTTGAAGACCCATTGGAATTAACTTCGGGTATATTAGAGGTATACCCTTATACATTAGATTTTGATGTACGCATGTAATTATATGTATGTAAATTATTTGAGTAGTTGTATAAAAACTCTTGTAATATTATTTTGGTATGTAATGAAATGCAAATTATTGTAATGTTCAAACTTATTTTTGAGTTTTGTAATAAATGTAAATTAATTTTTCTTTAGTGGAATATGAATAAAGTTATTTAATATTATTTTTGAAGACAATTGAATTGAGAATTGTTTTGAATTATGGAGTTGGGAGAAATGATGTTGATTTGTGTTGTGGTAGTGGTTTATTTTGATGAAATGAATTATTGGAAGTGTTTTTACAGGTGTTTAAAGAACTGTTTTTTCCAAATATAGACAGCACTCTGCTGAAAATTTTTTAAAATTTGCATAAAAATAAAAATGGATAAAAATTTTAACTAGTCTTTAAACTTTAAGTAAATGTTTTTAATACCTGCTATAAAAGCTCACCACTTTCAGAAAGTACGAAAATTGTTTTAAAATCCCTTGTAGTGTATTTAATGGGTTATCGGTAGACGGAGTCGGTAATTCATTAGGTATACTACGGGATCATGTTTTGCCTTACAGAGGGGTAAGGTGTGACATGTTTTAGTGGTATCAGAGCAATAGTTTTAAAGTAAATTTTGAACCGTGAATTTGAAATATTTTGTCAGAAATTACAACTGCTCAAATGTTTGATACATATAGTATATTTACATCGTAAATATTAACTGAAGGAGAGAAATCTCCTTGTGTAGGTTGTCCCAAAAAAGAAGATTTTGTGAATAGAAATGGAGGAGGGAGATAAACTAGTAGAATAACCAATTACAGTTGAGGCACAAGGGGAGCCCTCAGCTCCTCAGAGTGTTGAAAATCCAACTATACCAGTTCCACCAGTACAAATTACCGCATAAGTAGCCCAGCAAATGGCCACTTTCTTTCAACAAATGGCTGACCATCTGTCAGCCCAAGCCCAAACACAAACCCGACTCCCACAAGAGCTACATGAAAAAGGAAAAAGTGGGGAACGGACTGGCCAAAGTTATAATAGTAATTTTGGAAAAAGGAAGAACACTGGAGAGCCTAGTGGTTATGGATCTGACAGAGGTGGATCTTTAGGGCAAAAGCAGTTGAGAACCCATCAGCAAAGAATCAGAAGTTCCTACCCTATCCGTGTCTGTGAGGTATGTGGCAAGTTACACGGGGGTATGTGTCGTAAGGCCACTGGAGCCTACTGCAATTGTGGTGAACATGGGCACTTTGTTAGAGATTGTACTAGAGCACCTCGATCTGCTCTCCGGAGTTCACAGACAGTCGGTTAAGGCCAAGCTAGAAATAGAGTTGGTACTCCTCACAATCCAAGCATAGTGAATCCACCCAATCATAGTAGCGTAGTAGTCAGAGCGTCCATTATGCGCCAGAGAGAAATAACAGAAACTTAAGATGTAGCTGCTGGTAAGTTTTTAAGTTTTAAAGGAAACAATTAGTTATTATTTGACCCCAGTACTACTTATTTGTATCTTAGTGTTACAATTATATGTTCTTCTGTTATTCCTTTGCATGGGAATAAATTTTGATGCATTAGTAACTAGTCCTTTAGGATATAAACTACGATAATAAGTGTGACTGACATTAGTTTTGGAAGAGTTTGTTAGTGAAAAGTAATTATTAGTATACAATAAATTATAAGTTAATTAGTAAGCTTATTTAATATAAGGCAAGAGGACCAAAAAGTATATTATAATAATATAATTGCTCTAGATGAGGGCAAAGATGTTACTGTTAGTAATTGTCAATGAATATTCTAATCAGAATAAGTTCTGGTTATTAGAGAATTTGAAAAGGATAAGATATAGGAAAGTTTGATCTATTGGGCTGTATCGTAGTAACTATGCAATGTTCTTGATGTTTGTATTGTAAGCTGCAGATTACAGTACCGACTTAGGATTATTGTGTAGAGCTATGTACTACCCGATAGTATACCAAGATAAGAATAGTTGCGAACGACATCTGTTTTGATATAGTTATGATAAGATAAAGTTTTTTTATTGGAAAGGAGTTTGAAAATCCTAACCCGAGATTTAAAACTCTAAAATTTGAATATCGAAAGGTTATAATACAGTACAAAAGGAAGTAATTATTGCACATCAGTGCAAAATAAGTTATAGAATATTGATAGATAAAAGAGTTGTGGAATTGAAAATTCGAATAGTTAGTTCAGATGTAATAAAGAAATGTTACGAATATCAGCAAGATTATTGACTAGAATGGTCAGAGGACCAATGATTAGGTAAATAGTATTGGTTAAAGTACTGTAGAACCATCATTCGGGCCAGGAGGCTACTTGGGAACGAGTGGAGGACTTGAGGAGATAGCACCCACAATTGTTCAGAAACTGATACCAGGTAAAATTTCGAGACGAAATTTATTTTAAGGGGGGGGGGGGTGAGAATTGTAACACCCTTGTTTGCATAGCTTGGTATATTTTACTATTCCGGTGACCGATATCAGTCCGGACAATTAAGAGGATTAGAACCACATCTAAGAAACCTAGATAAGCCCTGAGTGAAAATAATTAGTATTTGCCAAATAGTTAAGTATAAAGAAGAAAAACAAAGTATAAAAAGTTAAATGAGCCGGGAGTCACAGCGATAGGTGACCTTCTCGGGAAATGACTGCGAGGTCAGTCTTAACTCAAATTTCGAATTGGAAAATATGACGCCGCGGTCCTTAGGACTATTGGGAATACAGTGGAAAAGAGAAAATCATGAAAAGGAGTTGTTAAGCAGATCAAATAATTAGGTCAAGGATCCGAAAGAAATATCGAATAACTCACAAACCGGATTGAATCGGCGAGGGGCAATTTGGTCAATTCACCCCTAAAGCTGACTCCTGACCTAACTGTCTAATAAAATTGGAGAAAAAAAAATTTAGAATCGAGAATTAAATTAAAGAACTAATGAAAAAATAAATGCAAAAGAAAAAGAAAAAAAAAAGAGAAAAAGTGGTATTACATCACTTGGATGACATCATGGGTGATGTCAAAATCCAATTTAATTTTCCCACAATCTTTGACCAAGTTAATTAAAGTTAATTACATATAAAATAACAAAAAAGAAAAGAAAAAAAAATCACTCTTCTTCTTCCCTAGTTGGCAACCCCACCTCTCTCTCTCACCACTATTGAAGACCCACCACGAAAGCTTGAATCCAAGCTTGATTCCAACTACTAAAACCTACTATGACCCCAAATTAATCCATTAGAACTTGATAAACTCACTTAACAAGGTGATTGGGCAAGAAAGAAAGAAGAAACAAGGAGGGAAATTAAAGAGTTGAACATCAAAGAAAGTTTAGTGGTTTGAATTAAAAATTTATACTTAATACTTATGTTTTTAGTGTAAGTAGCTTAGATCTTAACTTAAAATAGAAAGAAAACAATTGTTGGGGAACCAAAAAGGAAATTTTGGCCAGCTGATGTTAGGGTTTGAAATGAATGATTTTGATGTGTTTGATTTGTACACCCCTATGTTCGGTAGTACGTTTTACTGTTGCGGTGACCAGTATCTGTCCGGACAGCTAGAATGCCTAGAACTACATTTAAATATTAGTGAGGAGACATAAAATAATGAAATACAAGAAAGGAAAATAAAAAAAAAACAAAGGAAAAATAATAGCTATAAAATGTAACCAAGTTAAACGAGCCAAAAACCGTAGCGATGGGTGACCGCACTGGGAAGTTGACTAGCCTTGGATCGCGGGGAATCCTGAAAAATATTTTTAAGACTTAAATAAACATCTATTGAAGTATAAATGTCATTAGAAATATCAAAGAAAAATTAATTAATTAATAGAAAGAAAAATGAGAAATCGAGAAAATGACAAAACTCGGTATTACCGAAAAATCAGGAATGCAACCCGAATAGGGGCATTGTGGTCATTTGACATTCTGAGTTGCCTTTTGACCTAAATTTCTATTAAAAATAAATGATATTACACTTTGAAAATATCATGAAAAATTAAAAGGAGATACATTATGTAAATAGTGAAAGTGTGGTGGCCAAATTGCAAATATTGAAAACTTGGAATAAATAACCATTATATCTCCTTAGTGCTCCACTAACCTTAACTTTGGGACACCTTAAGGGACACTTGGAATGTTGAAAATCCATCTTCAACCTCATATAGAAAACCAGCTGAAACCATGCTCTCCCAAGGTCCATCCATGGCCGTCCACCATTAAACTCAAATCCACCTATGTTCAAGCCATGGTTTGCACAAGAGTTCTTCATTAAAGTTAAAGTACACACCTTAGGCAGCATACTAGGAGCAAGAAAGATAAATTGTGGTGGAGTTTTGAAAAAGTCCTAAAGAGGTAAGTGTGTATTTTTCAATCTTGCTTCATTAAACTTTGAGTGGATGTTGTGGGTAGTTGATTTATGGGAGAATTTTTGAAGTTTGATGTTTTAATGGTGGTACACCATTTCGGCAGCCATGAGAACTTAACATATTTAGTTTTTTTTTACTTGTTAATGGTAGTTTAAGATGTTGATGTAAGTGTTTATGTGTATAGAAATAATTTGGATAATGTATACTAAGTGTATGTGTGATAGTGCACTTGGTTTTGGAAGCTTGAAAGCAAATTTAAAGGAGATGTGTTCATGAGGTGATTTGGCAACCTTAAAGTTTAGTTAGAAATGTGTTGTTTAATGGTTTGGTTTGTTGAATTATGTTGCTTATGGTGGCAGCATGTGTATGTATATAATTGTTTGGATTTGGATATGTAAATGAGGTATGTTCATGTGGTTAAATTGTGTAAATGGACTTTGGAAAATTCTGTATTATAGTGTGTATATTGAGAATGGTTACAAGTTTTCCAAAATGACCAAAATGTGTTGTTAAGTATGTTAATGGTATGGTACAAACCAGAATTGGCATGAAAGGTAAACTTGGTAAGTATTGAATGTGTAATTGGTAAGTGTTGAATAATGTGTAACAAAGCAGTGTACACTTTAGCTTAGAACCTTAAGTGTGTGACTCCAATTGGTATGAGACCAATTGGAGGTGAAACTATGCACAAAAAGTGTCAACTTTCATGAAGGAAGCTTACCTAAATTCTGTCTACAAAGTGACATGAGAATTGACCAAATCCGGAATAGGTAAGTGCAGGCTAGAATTTTTGACCATATGAATAGTAGTCATTAGTATGACCATAACTCACTTAAAACAAGTCTAATTGACCTGAAATTTTTACCATAAATATTTGAGACATAGATCTACAATTCTTATGAAGACACCAAAGCCCAGAAATGGCCAAAACCAAGCCAAATAGCTTGCACAAGTTTAGGTACCAAAACTGGCCGAACCAAAAGTGACCTAAAAATGACCTAAACCTACCATTTTAGTGCATTTTGTCCAGCATTGGTAAATTGACCATATCTTGGTCTACACAACTCAGAATGACCTGAAATTTTGCCCTGCGTGCAATAAGACATAGACCTACAAGTTTGTAGTTGGAACCGAAACCTGAAAACTGAGGGAATTACGTCGTCCAGCTAGGTCAAAATAGTACACCAAAATCAGGTAAATTGCAATAAAATGCAATACACTTGGAAATGAAACTAGTAACATATACTAACACTAAAGGGCTATAAAATGTGACATATTGGTAACATTAGAATTGACTCACTTAGAGTACATTAAGGGTCAACATTATAGGTTGACTAATGAAATGAATTGAAGGGAATAGTACTAAAAAAATTTAAATATTGGATTTTATTGTTAGAAATAAATTCATTGAGTACTGAAACACTTTAAATTGTGTATTTTAGTTGAAAAGAATATTGAAGAGCATAAGGAACATTGAGTCAAGGCCTAAAGGCGACTCAAACCAGGTCTATGCATAATACTTTTTATATTCACTGCTTTTACCAGAAAATTTATTTGGAGAAATGAGTTATGAATAATATTTGATTGTTTTGGCTTTGGGAATCTTATTTGGAAATTATTGTGTTGCCTACTTTACAAATGGAAATTTTGAGATAAAATATGATTTGTGGTTTGTATGAAATATTTAAATATTGTGATTTGAAATTGTTTTGATTCACACTTGGCATGACAATATTACTATGTTCCTCCTCCATTTATGGGGTTAGTGTGATTATATTCCTCCCTCTTTAACTTGCCAGTCTGAGGTGAGTGTGGATGAGTACTCATTATCTAGCTAGCTTCCTCCCTCATTGATTTCAATTAGTAGGGTGAGTGTGCCTTGTCGTGATGTGCACATGACATGTTCGGAAAAGTTTGTGTCATGACCAAAATTGTGTTATTGATTGGCAATACTGTGTTATTCAATTGTTTGATCAAATTTGTGTTATATGAGCTTTGAAAATTTGTGAATTGTTTGGATTGTAAATTGTTAACAAAAGTTTTACATACTGCATTTTAAATTGTTATTGTGCACTACTAAGTAAATTTTACTCAACGATAGCTTTTTCATTCTTTATTCTGAGTAGACAGAATGAGAAGAGTGAGTAGGCTGCTTGTACCACATTTTGATATTTCGCCGGGTATATTGAGTAGACCATATTATGTAGTTTTTGTTGTAATGTATGTATATATTGTACTTAGTCTTGAGCAGTTGTAAACTAAAATTGTAAACTATTTGGCCTGTAAAAGTATTGTGATAAATTTATCTTATCTCAGTTTTTTTGAAACACTGGAAAATTGATTATTGAACTGAATTGATAATGTTGAGAATTTTATTGTGTTGAACTACTATTGGAGAACAAACTATTGGAAGTGCTTTTTACAGGTTTTTGAAGAACTGCTTTATTAAAAATATAGATGACACTCTGCCAAAATTTTTACAGAAATTATTAATACTTCAAATGTGTTATTTGGTTTCACTTTAGTTAAAAAATTTTTAAACACCTGTCAATAGTGCTCACCATTGTAAAAAGAAGTAAGAAAAGTTTTAAAATCTCTCGTAGTGTATTTAATGGGTTATCAGTAGACGAAGTTGGTAATTCATTAGGTATACTACGGGATCATGTTATGCCTTACGGAGGGATAGGGTGTGACATGATTGGTTGTTTAGGTTGAATGAAGTATATAGACATTAGATGTACACTTTGATTGCATTGAATTACACAAATGTGTAACTAGGGTTTTTAGCATTTTGAAAAATTAGAGAAAAGTTGAGAATTGGTCAATTGATACTATTGACCTTATTTGAGTTAAGAAATGGTCAGTTGTGACCATTTGTGGTATGTGTGAATTATTGGAACCAAGTTTCAATTAGGATTGGTTAGGGTCAGTATGCTGACAGCTTGACTTAAGTCCCTTTTAGGGACCAAAACTAAAAATTTACCAATCTAATTGGTGTGAGGCCAATCGAGAATGAAACTAGACACAAAATGGACCATTTTTCATTTAGGAATTATGCCCAGAAAATGACCATAACTTATTGAACAATTAGGCCAAATCTGGATTTAGGTACACTGCCCTATACAAAAAATGACCAAATGAACAGTAGTTACTTAAATGACCATAACTTGGTCCAAGAAGGCCCAAATGACCTAAATCCTATACCGATGGAAAGCTGAGACATAGCCCTACAACTTTCATGAAGAAAACAAATCCAAATTTTGACAATAACCTATCCAAAAAGTCACTTGCAGTCAACACGCCAAAACTGCCAGTATCCAGAAAATGCCCAGAATTCTGGATACTACCAAATCCGGCTAGCCTTCGGAAAATAGGCATAACTTGGTCTACAAAACTCCAAATGGAGTGATTTAAAAAGGGAATTAAAGCTAAGACAATAAGGAACAACTTTAATGAAGGACACTTAGCCAAATTCTCACAGTAACCAGACTAATGGAACATTAGAAAACAGGGGACCAAAACTAAAAAATTGTAATTTCTCTTAGGAAACCTAGAAATTGAATTGGCAATCAATGCCAATAAAATTGACACCCAAAACGTGGTATATGGGTGAAATTAGAACTAATAAACCTATTAAGTATAGAAAAGTCAACATTTTAGCTTGAATAGTATCATAAATAGTGCCACCATACACAAAAATGTGAAAGACCCGAAATTTATAAACTGTAATAGGTAGGATAAGTCTGCAAAGAAATTGTTAGAATTTAAGTATTAGAAATGGATACTGAAGCACTTTAAATTTATGTGTTTCAGTTGAAAAGAGATCTTCAAAGGAGAAATGAAAGTTTGAGTAAATTGAGTTGATAAAAGAGGTTTGTGCACAACTAGTTTTAAATTGCTAATGTTTTGCATATCTAATTAGAAAAAATGATTTTATGTTCTTTATTTATTATGCTTACCAATTATTAAATTTATTTCAATGATTATTGAAATGTGTTATAGTATAAATGAGTTTAGTTGTGGGAAAATGATTAAGTTATTATTTTATTTTAGATATGAATTGAATGAGTTCAGTTTTGGAAATTTATTAATGAAATGGGATTTGCATGGAAAAATATAATTTTATGTTTTGAATTGTGATGAGCATAAAAATTATTGGATATTGAAATTAACTTTGAATTGAATTTTATTGTGATTTATGCTCCCAAAAAGGACAAAGAAATTCATGATATTGTTTTATGTCTCACTTGTAACACCCTCACTGTAGCAATTCTGCACATTCTACTGTTCCGGTGACCGGTGTCGGTCTGGACAGCTAGAACATCTGGAAAAATATTTAGACTAGAGTGAGGAGTCATAAATAACTCAAATAAGTATAAGAAAAATTTAGAAAAAAATTTTAGAAATAAAATACAACCAAGTTAAATGAGACGGTGCCCTAGCGATGGGTAACCCATTAGGAAGTTGCGGTCTTCGTTACTAGGAGCCCTGAACTCGGGAGAAAATTCTTAAAATAATTATTGGGACTCCAGAGAAGAGTCATTGAGGTTTCTATGGCATTAGAATGCCAATAAAAGGTTTAGAAAAATTTTTCAATCGGTACAAACGATTTTGGCTCGGTAAGCCAAACGGAGGGCATTTTGGTCATTTCGTCTTCAGAGATGATTTTTGGCCGACTTGTCCAATTAATTAAATAATTATTATGATCTAAAATATGAATAAATATTGTTAAAAATTGAATTGAAAATGAGTAGAGAAAAGAAGAAAAGAAAATGAAAGAAAATACCTAATTATGACATCATATGATGTCATTAAAGACCTATCCACCAATCACAATTAAGCACCACTTAATTAAGTAATAAAAGAGGATAAATGAGACAAAAAATTGAAAAAAAAATTTCTGCTCCTTCTCCCTCAAACTAGCCACACCACCATTGAAGAATTCCTCTTCCATTTTTCAAGCTTTCAAGCTTGAATTGCTACCCTTTCTCACCCTAAAAGGCCTAACCATCTTCACTAAAAATTACACCCACACCAAGGAGAAGTGTTTGGCTGCTAAGAAATTTGAAGAAAGTGAAATAAATTCTAAGGTTTCAATAAGCCAAGAGAGTGGTTAAAGAGGTTAGTGCACTAACTATACCATTTTTCGTTCCTAAGCATGAAAAGCATACTTGATTAAGTTGAAATGGCATAAAAAGAAAAGAAAACTTGGAATATGTTGAAGTTTCAATTTGTGGCAACCCTAGGAAGCAAATGAATTTGATGGTTTTGATGATTTTGTTTTACTTATTGAAATTGATTAATGAAGTTTAAGGCATTAGAAATCAATTGCATGGATGTATGATGGAGATTGAAATTATAAGTTAGGGTTTTGACCTAACTTAGTTTTTGTATTATTGCTTGGAATTTGATGATGTTGAGATGATTTAATGACCATTAAAAGTGCTAATTATGTCAAATGAAGTTTGTGGAGTTGGGAGAATTGAATTTGGGAGTGTTGATTCTTATGCAAGAAATTCTGACCTTTGAGTCCAATGTATTGTTTGAGCTATAACAAGAGTTGTGTTGCTCTAATTGGTGTGAGGCCAATTAGAGATGAAACCTAGGACAAAATACCCCATTTTTCATGCAGAAATCATGCCCAAATTCTGTCCAAATCTTGACCAATTTACTGTCTCACTCCGAAAATCCAAACACAAAACTCAGAAAATTGACCAAATGAACAGTATATGTTCATTTGGCCATAACTCCCTCTAGACAGGTCCAAATGACCTGATTTTTATGTCATTGGAAAGATTAGACATAGGACTACAACTTTCATTAAGAACACCAAGCCCAGAATGCCTCTAACCTAATGAAATTACTGGCCCAAGTGAGGTCACCAAACTGACCAAAACCATTCTGCCCAGAATTTCCTGGACTAAAGCTCACCCGACCAATTTTGGCAAAATGGCCGTAACTTGGTCTATAAAAATCCAAATGCAATGAAACCAATGGAAGAAGTTTTATAAGACATAATGGCACAACTTTGATGAAGGAACCCTGCCCAGAAAATCAAACTAAGTTGACCTAAAAATTACCCTAATCCGGGTGACCAACATGCAGTCCCTAGAAAATGACTCAATGAATAGTCATAACTCAGTGTAGAAAGGTCCAATTGACCTGAAATTTTACTAGAAGATAGCTAAGACATAGCCCAACAACTTTCATTAAGAACACAAATCCAAATTCTGATCACAACCTAGTCAAATTACCAACCAAACTCAGGTCAGCAAATCTGGTAGAACCAAATTGCCCATAAATTCTGGGTACAGGTCAATCCGGCCAGTTATGGTAAAATGACTATAACTTGAGCTACAAAACTCTAAATAGAGTGATTCAAAAAAATAAATGTAACTAGAGATAATAAGGAGCAACTTTCATGAAGATAATTTTATCAAATTCCTACTGTGCAAATGACCAATGGAATAGTAAACCTAGGGTATGAAATCTGAAAATTTTGAATAACATAAGATAAGCTTTGAAATGGTATTGGAAATCAATACCAACAAAAAATAAAATGCAAAATTTGGTATCTTGGTGAACATAGGTTCAATAAATTTGTTATGTATTAAAAAGTCAATAATTTGAGTTAATAGTAATGTGAATAGTAATACAAAGACTCAAAGTGTAATAACTAAATTGGTAGAGAAAATTAAGGTATGAAATTTGGAATCCATGAAACAATCAAGGATTACTTGGAATAGAAATAGTAATTTACCTAAATGACTTAATGAACATTTAAGTTATGTGAATATATAATTAAGATTTGTATTCCCATTACTAGTAGGTCTAATAAAACATGAGTGATACCACTTGAATAGGAAAATGAAATTAACCTAGATGGATTGTTGAGACTTATACTCCCATCACCAATGGAGTTCATAATATATTAGCAATACAACTTGATGTATGAAATGTACCTTACACGAATAGATTGTTGAATGAATAAAAGTGATAAAAGTGTCATTTGGGATTTAGGTTCCCATCATGAGAGAAAGTAAAGATGTTTTGAATTTGAATGGTAGATCAAATGAATGTGAATTGTGATCAATATGAATGATGTAAGGAATGTATGAATATTATGATGAATGTATAAATTATGGAATTTTTCATGAAATAATGAAGTCATAAACACAATATATTAATATTTAATGATATTATGTGCTATTGTATTGCCTAGACATGTGTGTCAGATTGGATAGATTGGCATGCCAATAGGGTATTGTTTTAGCAGTACTGCGAATGGCTTTAAGCCTGTATTCATGGATTTATGCCCGTATTCATGGCTTTATGCCCGCACTCATGGCTTAATGCTCGATTATGTAATATCATGGCTTTTTAGCCATACTGACTGCATACGTGGTTGATGTTCTGTGTCCCATGGTATGACGGCCCAAAGGCACCACGGTGTCCAGTGCCAACAACTCATTATCCAGTTTAGTCAGCCTGTCGTAGGTTACTTGGGCAGTCTACTTTATTAAAATAAGTTACGAATATTAGTAATTAAAAATGTTAGAAAGTAAATAAATGAGAAGAAGTTCTGAAATAAATTAGATTATCTCCAAAAATTTATTCCTTAGAATGATCTGAAATAAATTAAATTAGTTCTAAAAATTTTAAATATTACGAAATGATTGTAAACAACTTAGAAAGTATCAAGAAAGTGATAAAAAGACTAGTAGAAGAATTATAACTTAAATAACATTACAAATGTGACTTTCATAAGAATATAAGTATAAGTTTAAATTTTAGATTTATTTGTACATTATGTAAATGATTATTGTAAACTGATGAAAAAAGTGATTCTAGAGAGCAACATAAATGACAAAAGATATATTGTATGGCAAATTTCATATGAACCCAGTAAAATTCTTGAATATAGAAAATATGTTCCAATTATTTTTATTTGTATACATTATTTCTTGTTATATTATTGCACCACTAAGCAGCAATGCTTAGCGCGATGAATTTGTTTCCTCGTGCAAGTACTAAAGTTAAAGCCCAGCGAATACTAAATAGAGATTTTGGAGTCCAGATCTGTAGAGTGTCAAAGGTTGTCACCTCCTCAGCAATGCATGTAGATAGGGCCCATATAGATTATATTATGTATTTTATATATTATAATTAGTTATTATCTGTGATGTAAACCATGAATTGTATGTCAAAATATAGATTATGGAACTGTAATTAATTTATAGATCATGTAAATTATGAATTTATGTAATAAGTCTGTAAATCATGTAAATTAATGAAACTTGACAATTTATATATATAAATTGTGCATGAATGGAAATGTATGGAAATGAATATGAAATTGAGATATACATGTCACACCCTACCCCTCTGTAAGGCATAACATGATCCCGTAGTATACCTAATGAATTACCAACTTCGCCTACTGATAACCCATTAAATACACTACAAGGGATTTTCAAAAACTTTTCTTACTTCTTTTACAGTGGTGAGCACTATTTACAGGTGTTAAAAACCTTTTTGAACTGAGATGAATTAACTAACACATTTAGACTATTAGTAATTTCTGTAAAAAAAATTTTTGGCAGAGTGCCCTCCGTAATTTGGATAAAACAGTTCTTCAAAAACCTGTAAAAAGCACTTCAATATTTTTCTCAGTCTCAAACTCTTGCATAATTCAACACAAATCCACAATAATTTTTCAAAGACTGAGATACAAGAAATATAATACAATTTTTACAAGTCCAAATAACTCATAATTTATTTTACAACTTTAATGTACAATTTTAATTTACTACTGCTCAAAACCAAGAACACTATATACATACAGTGAACATACATTACAATATAAAATGCAGAATATGGTATACTCAATATACCCGATGATTTCTCGCTGAATGTACTAGCAGCCTAGTCTGCACGCTCGCTTTGTCTACTGTGATAAAGAATGAAAAGCTATCACGACTAAAATTTACTCGATCTTGCACAATAACAATTTGAAATGCGATATATAAATCTTTTATTGACAGTTCACAAATCAAATGATTCACAATTCCATCTCACAATTTACAAAATTCACCTAACACAAATTTGATCAAGTAATTGAATAATACCGTTTTGCAAATCAATAACACAATTCGATCAAATAACTGAATAATACTGTTTTGCAAATCAATAACACAATACGATCAAATAACTGAATAATACCGTTTTGCAAATCAATAACACAATTCGATCAAATAACTGAATAATACAATGTTGCCAATCTATAACATAATTTAGGCCATGACACAATTTTTCCACACATGCCGTGTTGTACACCACGACAAGACACACTCACCCCAATAATCGAAATCAATGAGGGAGGAAGCTAGCTGAATAATGAGTACTCATCCACACTCACCTCAGACTGGGAAGTCAATGAGGGAGGAGCATAATCACACTCACCCCAGACTGATAAGTCAAAGAGGGAGGAATATATCAACAGTGTCATGCCAAATGTGAATCAAAACAATTTCAAATCACAATATTTTATACAAACCATAAATCACATTTTATCTCAAAATTTCCATTTGCAAAGTTGGCAATACAATAAGTTCCAAATAATATTCCCAAAATCAAAGCAATCAAAACTTATTCATAACTCATTTCTCTACATAAATTTGCTAGTAAAAGCAGTGAATATAAAAGTATTGTGCACGGACACAATTTAAAACTATAATGTTGAATTAAATTTTTAAGTAGAAAATGAGAAGTCAAACTTATTATGCACAAACACAATTTAAAACAATAACGTACAAATAATCATAATTTATTTCAATTGAAAAATTCAAAAGAAATAAATATTGTGCACAAACACAATTTAAAACAATAACGTACAAATAATCATAATTTATTTCAATTGAAAAATTCAAAAGAAATAAATATTGTGCACAAACACAATTTAAAACAATAATATACAATAGTCATAATTCATTTCAATTGAAAAATTCAAAAGAAATAGCCGTAATGCACAAACACAATTTAAAACAATAACATATAAATAATCATAATTTATTTCAATTGAAAAATTCAAAAGAAATACTTATTGTGCACAAACCTCTGATAACTGTCTCTTGGCTCTGACTCAGTGTTTCCTTCCCCTCCCTGAGTCTTTGCTAACTGAGAAACACAATTTGAAGTGTTTCAGTACTCATTTAAACTGTCTCTAACGATAATGCTTGATAATTAATTCACTGAATTCATTTATTCGCTTAGTCAACCTACTATGTCGACCCTTGGTACATTCTAGGTAATTTAGGTTTTAATGTCATTAATATGTCACATTCGATAGTCTTTTAGGGTTGGTACATGTTACCAAATTCATTTCCGTGTATACTGCATTTTCTTGCGATTTGCTGGATTCCGGGATACTAGTTTGACCTAGCCGGACGACCTAGTTCCCTCGGTTTTCGGATTTCGGTCAAAACTACAAACTTGTAGATCTATGTCTTATGGAACGCGGGAAAAAATTTCAGGTCATTCTGAGTTATGTAGGCCAAGTTATGGTCATTTTACTATTGCTGGTCAAATTGCACCAAAATTGGTCATTTTAGGTCACTTTAGGTCATTTTAGGTTCGGCCAGTTTTTGGATCCAAACTTGTGCAAGCTGTTTGACTTACTTATGGTCATTTCTGGGCTTTGGTGTCTTCATAAGACTTGTAGATATGGGTCTTAACTATACATGGTTAAAATTTCAGGTCAATTGGACTTGTTTTTAGTGAGTTATGGCCTAAAAACTAACTGCTACCCCAATGGTCAATTTTCAGGCCTCATTTGCACTTAATCCGGATTTGGTCATTTTTCAAGCTACCTTGCAAGCAGAATTTTGGTATGTTTCCTTCATGAAAGTTGGCACATTTTGTGCCTAGTTTCACCTCCAATTGGTCTCATACCAATTGGAGTCACACACTTAAAGTTATAGGCCTAAAACTCAAACTGCCTTATTGAAATTCTTGCATACACATCAAGCATCACTTTTAACACTCACCAAACTTAACCTTCAAACCAATTCTGGTTGTACCACAAGCTAAACATAATTTATAACATATTATAGGTCATTTTGGCAGCTTACAATTACATTCAATGTGCACCAACAAGTGCAGAATTTCTCCAACTCAATTTACAATAATTCAATCACCAATTCATGCCCATTTACATGTCCCACTTTACACCACCATACATACACTCAAACTGCCATAACAACCAACACATTTCAACACCATTATTTCATAAACCAAGCATGAATTCCAGCATTCCTTAAGAGTTAACAAACTGCCACAATGGTACATTTACATTCCATTAATTTCCAAGCTTTAAATTTCATTTCACATTTACATATACCAAGTATACATCACCCAAACAATTTCCTACACAATATACATTTAATCAATTATTTAATTCACCATTTACAAGCACAATTAAACTGCCTTCAAGGTGTTTCCATGGCTGCCAAAAGTACACATTCACATTCAACATCAAACCTCAAAAATTTCTTCATAAATCAAACACCCATAACATCCTTACAAACTTTAACAAAGCAAGGATGAAGGAAATGGACATATACCTCAAGTGGAGCTTGTCAAACCTCTTCAAATCTCTCCCTTTTTGCTCCCAAAATACTGCCCAAGCTGTGTACTCAAACTTTAATGAAGGAGACTTGAAGAAATTGTGGCTTGATCTTGAGTGGATGAAGCTCCACACATGGATGGCAATGGAGGTTTTGGGAGCTCTTCATCTACGGCAATGGAGATTTCTAAAGTTGAAGATGATGTTTTAGTGGAGCAATCTGCCCACTTAATACATTTTAAATTCCTTAGTGGTCCACTCACATAAAATCAATCTTATTTTATGTTTAAAATGTGTTAATTACCTAAATTGAACCCCATTTTTGCTATTTATATTAGGTACCCCTAAATTAATTTTTCATTATATTTTCCAAGTGTAATATTATTTATTGTCAATGGACATTTAGGTCAAAAGACAATTCGGGATGTCAAATGACCATAATGCCCCTGTTCGGGTTGTATTCCCAATTTTTCGATAACACCGGGTTTTGTCCGTTTTTCGATTTCTCACTTTTCTTTGTACTAATTATTTAATTGTCATTTAATATTTCTAATGATATTTATACTTCAATAGGGGTCTATTTAAGTCCTAAAAATATTTTCCAGGGTTCCCATGATCCGAGGAGCTAGTCAACGGTCCACGCGTGACTTCCGTCTTGATCACCATCGCTAGGGTTCTCGGCTCGCTTAACTTGGTTGCATTTCTTTACTATTATTTTTCCTTTGTTTTTCTTGTATTTTCTTTTTTTTGTATTTCATTATTTTATGTCTCCTCACTCATCTCGAAGTGTAGTTCTAGGCATCCTAGCTGTCTGGACAACACTGCTCATAGGAACAGTAGAACGCACTACTGAACTTAGGGGTGTTACAATACAAATGAGTATGTGAATTAAAAGAATTGAATGTGAGATGAATATGATAACATGAATGATATTTTTATTGCGAAATTATTGTTGAATTTTCAAACAGGTGAATAGTGAATCACGTCAATATTTAATAAAATAGGAAAAACTCCACTGGTTTCTCCATAGAAAAATAATTGATATTAAAATATAACGAGATCAAATTATTAAAAGAATAAAGTATGATGAGAATAAGGTGCTCCGACACCAAATGTAGCACACCTCGCTCGGTTACATTGTAGTCGGGTGAGGGGTGTTACATCACTATAGATGCTTGACTAGGTTATTACCCGTCTCCCTTATTTGTTGAGGTGACAATGGAGTTAGCTTTGTTTTATTTTGAATACCATGGTATGTACACAGGCTTAGATTCTTCTCTTATTAGAGGTTAGATCTAAGTTTTTCATTGGCCCTTTTGGAAGTTTTATTATTGTGTTGTGTACTTTGTACGATGATTTGACCTCCTCGACCATAGGGAGTTAGAATCTCGATTTGACCCCCCCCCCCCCCGACCATAGGGAGTCAGAATTGCCCCGAAGATGGCCCTTTCGGATTAGTCTTGCAGAGTTAGTGAGATAAAGAATGGTTTTTGAATAGTAAAGAATTGTGATTTCAATTAGGATTTATGTATATTTGATTTTATTGAAATTAAAATTTGTTTCCATAAATTACTAGAATTACTTTAAATGTTCAGTTATGATTTGATAAATTGAAATTCTTAAGTAGAGTCATTTTAACAAATGATTTATTTTATTGGCAACGAATATTTTCATATTTGAAATTTTGATTGAATTTTAAGATTTCCAAATTCTTTGCTAAAATTTTGGTAAGGTATTGTATATTATATGTTTTAAATCGTGGTTGTGCACCGCTGAGTTTACCACTCAGCAATAGCTTTGTATGCTATCGCAGGTGAAAGTAAAGATAGAGCAGCCGAGTGAGATTGCTGGTAGCTGCGCCTTGAAGACCCATTGGAACTAACTTCGGGTATATTAGAGGTATACCCTTGTACATTAGATTTTGATATATGCATGTAATTATATGTATGTAAATTGTTTGAGCAGTTGTACAAAACTCTTGTAATATTATTTTCATATGTAATGAAATGCAAATTATTGTAATGTTCAAAGTTATTTTTGAGTTTTGTAATGAATGTAAATTAATTTTTCTTTAGTGGAATGTGAATGAAGTTATTTAATATTATTTTGAAGACAATTGAATTGAGAATTGTTTTGAATTATGGAGTTGGGAGAAATTATGTTGATTTGTATTGTGGTAGTGGTTTATTTTGATGAAATGAATTATTGGAAGTGTTTTTACAAGTGTTTGAAGAACTGTGTTTCCCAAATATAGACAGCACTCTGCCGAAAATTTTCTAAAATTCGCGTAAAAATAAAAATGGACAAAAATTTTAACTAGTCTTTAAACTTTAAGTAAATGTTTTTAATACCTGCTATAAAAGCTCACCACTTTCAAAAAGTAAGAAAATTATTTTAAAATCCCTTATAGTGTATTTAATGGGTTATCGGTAGACGGAGTCGGTAATTCATTAGGTATACTACGGAATCATGTTATGCCTTACTGAGGGGTAAGGTGTGATATTAATTAACCAAAATTAAGCATCAAAACATCAATTGGTTAACAATTCTCAAAAATCCCCAATTTCCATAAACCCTAATTTGCCATCTTATTAATCCATGCAATTTCAAGTATACCAATTACATCTACTTACTCATTTAAACTTATATACACATTTAATTCCATCAATTCACCTCAAATCCCACTTCTTCCTAGGCTAGACGAAATTCATGGCTTTAGTCCATGTATGATTTTTTTTTTCAATTTTTAAGCTAGTTTCTATTTATTCAACTCCATTACTATAAGTATAACTCAATTTAACTAAGAGAGAGACTTGCCTTAAGTGGAGCTCTTCAAAGCATAAAATTCCTTCTTTCTTTCTTGTCGTTCTTTCTTCAAATCTTCAAATCAAGGCTTAACTTAAGGTTTTCTACTAATTTGGGGGAAGTTTTATGGAGGGAAGTGAGGATTTAAGCTTGAATTTTGAGTAGAAATGGAAGAAATTTGAGAGAGTGAGAGAGATAAAGTGGGATGGCAAAGTTGGGTAGAAGAATACTAAATTTTTTCTTTTTAATTTTCATTTTATGCTATTGATAATTATCCACAATTAATTAAATTAAATTATAAATCTTTATTATTTCATGCTTGTGTCATCATGATGTCATAATTCACTTTAATTTTTTAATTTCTTTTCTTTTCTTTTCTTTTCTTTTCTTCCATCCACCTCTTCTCTTTTAATTTATTTTTCATAATTTTAATTTCTTATATTTTAATGGACATTTAGGCCAAGAGTCACCTCTAAAAGTAAATTGACCATATTGCCCCTTGTCGATCTGATCAATTTTTCTAATAGCACTAGGTTACTTCCTGAACTCTGATTCCATTATTTTAACTTGTTCACAATTCTTTTCTATGGTTTTCACAATACCATTAGTTTTGCAATTATCCCTTGGCCTGGGGTGTCATAGAGTCCCACACGAAATTAGGGCAACAACTGAACTCGCAGTCACTTCTCGATACGATCACCAATCGCTAGGACCTCGGCTCCATTATTTTAATCGATTATGCTTTGTTTTTCTTATTCCATTTCATCTTCATATAAATTCTATTAATTTTTATTTATGGCTTTTCTAGGTGACATAAATATGGTTTTACACATCCTAATTGTCTGAACATACAGTAGTCATTGGAACAGTAGAATGTATAGACTACGTAGTATGGGGGTGCTACAGTAGCCATGCAAAAAATAGCTTTAGTTGATAACCCAGCTGATCCATTCACGAAGGCCATGATATAAAACCACTTAGATTGACATCTTCAAAAGATGGGTCTAAGATTTTATAATGATTGGCTCTAGTGCAAGTGGGAGATTGTTAGTAGTATGCCCCAGAGCATATTTTGTAATTTATATCTTATAAACATTTATTCCTATTTGATGGCATGTATATTTTCTTTTAATATAAATTGTTTATATTTAATTGAAAATGTCCTTTAACAGCTTATTAGATGCTCCATTTTTAAGGTGTTAAGAATATGAGTGACGGAACATTCTAGTATAAGTGTTATAAAGTTTGGTTTACAATCTAAGATAACTCATTGGGCATGATTTATCCAAATAGATTATCACCCTTATTTGTTTCCATAGATTTGTGTAAGATACTAATGAGGCGGAATGGTGAGTCTCATGCCATATGACAAACATGGTGGACACTTATAAGATAAATAGGCTAAACTAGTGGCACGAACATGATATGTACATGGAGTTTACTCGTGTTAATACATTGTCATATATATCATAATAGTGCATATAATCTCTTGACCTGAGATAACATGGTTATCTAGTACATAAATGATTTGAGTTTGATAACACTCGTAATAGGTATGGGCATACGGGTGTGAGTTAGCTCTGACTAGTTATATATGGAGATAGGTGTTTAGTCAAGATGAAATCAGTTATCTTAAGTAAATAGGGATAAAATCCTATGTCCATTTAAATTGTTCTTGATAAGTCAAGTTCCTGGCCAATACAGATAGACTTAGTCAGAAAAGAGTTTCTGACTGGATAATCTTATTAATTAAGAATTAGAGTTAAAATGAGGACATATGATTATAAACATCAAGAGTTTGACATAAATCATGACTCTAACTAGAATCAAAATTTTGTAACGAAGATATTTTAGTGCATGGTATCTATAATCAAGGATCATGAGTTAAGTATTAATTCATAACTAATTGGGTGGTAAGAGCTAAGTATGTAAAAGAATATCAAAATGGCCAAAAGCCATAACATCACAAAATGGCAATAAGAGCCATAAATCATGAAATGGCATAAAGCCATAGACAATACTACAATCGAAACCCTATTGGCATGCCAACCTATCCAAACCAATCATACTAGGCATACTAGGGCATATTAACAAAGTTAGGTTTTGGCTCTTTGCATTTGATGTTATTGTGGATTACTATTTATGTAAGTTTTTTACTATTTCATAAATAATAGGTATAAAAATTCTAAATACATAGTCATACCACATTTTGGGTTATAAATTTGTTGGCATTAGTTGCCAATTGCAATTCAAAGCTTCCTAGAAGAAATTTTAAAATTTCAGATTTTGTCATCTATGTTTACTATTCTATTGGACCAATCTACAGTGAGATTTTGGCTAAACTTTCTTCACCAAAGTTGTTCCCTAATGTCTCTAATTTAATTACCTTTTTGAATCACTCCATTTGGAGTTTTGTAGCTCAAGTTATGACATTTTATCATAACTGGCCGGATTGGTCCATGTCCAGAATTCTTTGGCAAATTTTGGTTCTGGCAGTTTTGATGAGCTAATTTTGGTTAGCAATTTGATTGGGTTATGGTCAGAATTTGGGTTTCTGTTCTTCATAAAAGTTGTTCTACTATGCCTAAGCTTTCCATGGGTTTAAGAATCAGATCATTTGGATCTCTCTACACAAAGTTTTAGCCATGTGAACAATCACTATTCATATGGTCATTTTTTCAGGTCCAGATTTTGGATACCCGGATTCAAGCCCAATTTAGGCCACTTTATGTTGGTTTTCTGGGCAGGGTCTCTTCATAAAAAATGTGGCATTATGTCCCTAGTTTCACTTCCAATTTGGCCTTACACCAATTGAAGTTACACATTCAACTTATGCCTACCCAAACCCACTGGACTCAAAGTCTAGAATTTCCAGCAAAAAGGTAGCACATCAAATTTACAATTCAATGCCACAATCACTTTCATTTTAAGGTCAAACCATGTCAAATGATCATTAATTGACCTTAAGAACACCAATTCATCAACAATTTGGCAAAATCCTAATTTTGGGTTCAAAACCTTAACCACCAAATTTCCAACTTCATATAACATATGCAATTCACATTATACTTCATATATATTACCATAACCAAACTAGAATTCAATTTTAAATTGAATTACACACATTAATTCTTCTCCCTACCATGGCTACCAAAATTTCTCTCCACCCATGCATACATGATTTCTTTTATTTCTCATTCAATTCTTTCATAATTTAACTAGATTTCAAGAATTGAAGAAGAGTTTAGGGTGGAACTTGCACTAACCTTTTCTTGACCAATTATCCACCTTACTAAACTTCAAGATTTCTATTTCTTCTTGCTTCTAAGCTCTTAATCATGGCTTAATACAAAGTTTTTCTATAGTGGGTTTGGGGAATTGATGATTAAAACTCAAGAAATTCAAGCTCAAGATCAATAAAAATGGAGGAGGGAGAAAGTATAGAAGTTTCGGCCAACTTGACCCAAGGAAGAAGATGATTGAAATTTTTATTTTAATTAATCTCTTTTTGCCTTTTATACTTAGCCTTGTCTAATTGTGATTGGCTATAAAGTTTTTAATTGCATCATCATTACTTATGTATGATGTCATAATTAGATTTTTATTCCTTTTCTTTTTCTTTCTCTACTCATTTTTAATTAAATTTTTATTAATATTTGTCCATATTTTATGGCATAAATCTCACTTACTTAAATGGACATGTTGGTGAAAAATCATCTCTGAAGGTGAAATGACCAAAATGTCATTCGTTGTGCTTACTGAGCTAAAATTGTCTGTACCGATTTACATAATTTTTCTTATATTTTCTGAGCATTCTATTGTCATCTAAATCTTAGAAATCCTTCACTTAAACCCGAATAATTATTTCACAGGGTTCTCCACGGGTCTAGGGTTGCCAACTGTCTTCACAGTCGCTTCCCGTTAGGGTTACCCATCGTTGTAACTCCAGCTCATTTAACCTCTTGCATTCCATTTTCTAAAATTTTTCCTTAATTTTTCATTTCATTATTTAGGTGATTTATGACTCCTCACTCTAGTTTAAATATAGTTCTAGACATTTTGACTGTCCGGACAGACATTAGCCACCGGAACAGTAGAATATATGGACTACCTAAAGTGAGGGCGTTACATTGCCAATTAGTAATAAACTTAGTAAGTTACACACAAAAGAACAATATGACCGAAGTAAAATTAATTTGATTAATTGATTAAATGGTTTAGTTAATTAATCAAATTAATATATTTAATTTGAAATTAGACTGTAAAGTCTCTAGCATGACTTGAAACTAAATTTATTTATAGAAGAATTCAAGTTAATATTTAAAGTGTTTAAATATAAACTTGATCAATTAAGCATATGGTAGGAAATTAATTTTGATTAATTTGACTAAGTTTGACTTAGTCAAAGGAGAGAGAAAGTGTAAATAAATTAGTATTTATTCATATACTAATTGATTGAAATTTTAATTTTTTAATTATCTTAGTTTGACAAGTGGCCAAATTAAAGTTAGAAAACTCATTTTATAATTAAATCAAATTTGGACACTTGTAACATTAATTTTAATTAAGGAAATTAAAATAAATAAAAAGGAGAGAAAGAAATGAAAAAGTCACCTTCTTTTTCCTCTCCATATTGCTGTCCACTCTCTCTCTCTCTCTCTCATAACCAATTTTTCTTCCTTTCTTGCTTAATTAAAGAGAGATTAATTATTATGACTCTTGAATTAAAGGTTGAGAAAGTGTTTCTCTTCACTTCCATAAAGCTAAAACAAAGAAACCCTAAACCTCACCTTATTTCTATCTTGGCTGAATCAAAGGGAGAATAAGGAAGGGTTTTTAGTTCTTTCAAAGGAGCTTGGGTCTTCTTGTTTGTGTGGACAAGGTAGAGGATCAACAATTGGTGATCTACACTACCCGGATTAGGTGCTGGATTTGATTCTGGGCCTTTGGGGTAAAATCCCTTATCTTACCTTGTTAATTTTGGAGTTTTTTTTTCCTAATGGCAATTAGGCATGTTAGCAATTGAGATATATGTTTTTATGATCAAAATTGAGTGTTTTTGCAATAGTATAAATTGTTTGTATGTTGCATGAATACTAGGGTTAAAAAATTTAAAAATTGCTAACTTTGCACCATTAGGTGCAATTTTCTTTCATGATATGCCTGCAGTGCATCTTCAAGTTTCAAGGGCCAATCCTTCCTTGAGAGATTCACTATTTTCTCAAGTATCCTTTTCAATTTCCTATTTGATATTTCCACTTGCTCGCTTGTTTGTGGGTAATATGGTGTTGCCACTTTGTGAGTCACTCCATACTTTCTAAGCAGTATTCAAATTGGCATCTGAAGGAATTTGATGACCACTTTAACATCATTAGTTGGTAAGGCTATTGCTTCCCCCTATCTGGATACATAATCCACACCAACTAGGATATACTTATTCCCAAATAAAGATGGGAATGGACCTATGAAGTTTATTCCCCATACATTAAAAAGCTCTACTTCAAGCATTCCATGTAAAGGCATCTCATTCCTTCTTGAGATATTTTTGGTCCTTTGCCATTGACTTCATGTAAGCATAAAATTTCTTACATCTTTGAATAAGGATGGCCAATAGAAACCTACTTGTATTATCTTTGTTGCTGTCCTTAATATGCTAAAGTGACCTCCATGAGGTAAGGAATGGCAGTATTGGAGTATACTCTTAACTTCCTCCTCTGGAATGCATCTTCTGATGAGGCCATCATTGTATCTCTTATATAGTAGAGGCTCTTCCCAACTATAGTCCTTTATGTCAAATAGAAACTTTTTTCTGTGTTGATAGGATATATTTGTTAGTAGCATTCTACATATAAGACAGTTAACTATATCTACATACCATGGGGCTTAAGTTATGGATAAAAGGTGCTCATCTGGACAGGAGTCATCTATAGGCACATCATCTATTGAGTTCCCCCTTTCTTCTTGCTTTAGCATAGAGAGATAATCAGTTGCTACATTATTGGTTTCCTTCTTATCCTTAATTTCCAAGTCAAATTCCTATAGGAGAAGTATCCACTGGATTAGCCTTAGTTTTGCCTATTCCTTATTTAAGAGCTATCAAAGAGCTGCATGGTCTATGTATATAATGACTTTTGATCCAACTAGGTAGGATCTAAATTTGTTAATTATAAATACAATAGCCAGAAACTCTTTTTCTGTAGTTGCATAGTTGATCTGTGCATCATCAACTATCTTGCTAGCATAGTAGATAGCATGAACATTCTTGTCTTTCCTTTTCCTAATAACTACTCCTACTGCATAGTTGCTTACACCACACATGATCACAAATGGTAGCTCATAGTTTGGAGGTTTCATTATTAGCATAGAAATTAGTACTTCCTTTATCTAACAAAAAGAATTAAGACATTCATCAAAATCAAAAAGGACATCTTGGTTTAACAAATACGTCAATGGCTTAACTATTTTGGAAAAATGCTTGATGAATTTACTATAAAAGCCTGCATGTCCCAAAAAGCTTCGCACTCTTTTGATTGATGCTAGTAGTGGCATCTTTTCTATGACTTCAATCTTTGCCTTGTCCACCTTTATGCCTCTTTTTGAAACTGAAGGAGCGGAAGCATGAAAAACATAAGTTTAGATCATTGAATTAAAAAAAATTTCATCTAGGGTCACATGCATCATGCAAGATTCATTTTTATCTATTTAATTTCAATGATAAACAGCATATTAAAAGCTCTTTTAATATGTTTTTGGATCTACATTTGCCATTTAAGATTTTAGAATTAATAGATTAATTCATTAGAACCCTAGATTAGATCAAGAATAAGTGCACTAACCTTTTTTATGCACTGCAGTGTGTTTAGCACCTTTGGGATGCGCCTAGGACACCAGATGTTGTTCCTCTAGCTTGTCCACACCAATATCACCAATGGCAGCCCCCTGAACAACTTCTCAAGCCTTTCCAATCAATTAGAAATTCAGGTTTTGCCTTTTGAGAGATTACATATGTATATAGGACAATAGAAACGATTTCTAGCAATTTTAATTCAAGAGAATATTGGCAATTCTCTTTGAATTGATGAGAGATAAAAAGAAAAGAGGGAGAGGCACCTATGGGTGGTGGCACCAAAGAAGAATATCAACCTTCTTATTTTACTCTGTCATGACAACACATTATATAGCTAGGTCACCACTTAAAACCTTTGCCACATGTCACCTTTTGATTGGCTCTTAGTTTAATTGACCCAATCACATTGTGCCAAGTGTCAAACTTAGATTTAATCTTGACTTTGATCATCTTATATGATTAAAAGACAAATGGAAAGCTTATGTGTAGTGCCACGTGTCACCATATCATGGTGCCACATGTCACCCTGTGAAAATGACTAAAATACCCCTGTGTCTTAATTTTGAGTTCTCAACCCAAAATAATTATTTCTCTTCTTCTAATCAATTTATATCAAATATAAATTAATTAATTAATCTCTATTAATTAATTTTTCATAATTAAATTCATATTTAAACACTTTAAATATAAATTTAACTTATACTATACATCCATTAACCTAGATTTGGTTTCAAGCTATGCTAGAGACTTTGCAATCTAATTGCAAACCAAACATATTTAATTAATCAATTAAACTCTTTAATTAATTAATTAATTAAATCATATTTAATTTGGTGATTACTTGTGTATATGTGTGACTTACTAGGCTCATCACTAATTGGCAATGAGACATTATATCAACTCTTAATATCATCAGAACTCTTTCTTACCATAAATGATTTCTCTAAATCATTTTATGCACCTCATAGACCATGGTTAACATCTAGTGTAGCATGCCATGACCACCCAATCAGAAATTAGGTTTACCTTAAATGAACCTATAATCATATATTACCATGCACTAGAATCTCTCTGTTACAAAATCCCAATTTGAGCTGGAGTCATGGTTTATGTCAAACCCCATTTGCTATGAATATTATGTTCTCTTTTAATTCCAGTTCTTGATTAAAAAGATTTTCTTATCAGAAACTCTTTTCTGATTAAATCTATTTGTTCTGGCCAGGAACTTGAAATATCAAGAATAATTAAATGAACATAGGATTTTATCCCTATTTACTTAGGGTAACATATTACATCTTGATCAACACCTACCTCCATATATAACTAGTAGGAGCCAACACATGCCCATATACCCATACACAGTATAAGTATGAAATTAGTATCAAACTCAAACCACCTATATACAAGATAACTGTGCTATCTCAGGTCTAAATATTATATGCACTGATATGATTTATGATAATGCATTGACAAGAGTAAACTCCATGTGCTTGTTATAAATGTCACTAGTTTGACCTACTTATCATGTATAAGTGCCTATCATGTTTGTTATATGGCATGAGACTCACCATTCCATCTTATTTACATCTCATGTAAATAACTTGGGAACAAACATGATTACAATCTTTCTAGATAAGTCATGTCCTTATTATGAAGTATCCTCGATTATGAACCAATTTATGATACTTTGTGCTAGAAATACTTTCACTCATATTCTTAACAACTTAAGAATAGAATTTCTAACAAAATATCAATGGACCTTTTCTATTACACATAAATATATTATGTAAACGGAAAAGTAAAAATGCCTTTTATTAATAAAACATGTACAAGATACATACTAAATGATATGCTCTAGCGCATATTACTAACAGAAACTAGATGACCAAGAACTATGCCCTCGCAAACCATGAAGTGTCATTTCTCCCAATTGAGTAATAGGTTTTGTGACAGCCCTTACCCGACTACAGTGTAGCCGAGCAACTTATGCCACTCAGTGTGCCGAACACTCTATTTTATCTTAATTCATTTTTATTCTTCCTTTTGAATATAACTTATGAAATATAATTCATTTATTGAAATTGTAATTTATTTGAGGTTCCGAAAATTTTATGGAAAATCCGGCAGAGTACCGGCTAAAAATGGAGAAAACAGTTCTTCGGAACCTGTGAAAAACACTTCCAATATTGACATTCAATCATTTCCAAACTCCAATATCAAAATCTCATCAATATTTTTCAATTTCAGTTCTCAACATTTGTCAACCATTCATTTCTCAATCATTCATCCATCTCATATGATACCATGCATATATGATAGATAAACATTCACTTTTCCATTTACAACCACACTTTTCATTATTTACATGAATATCAAAATATATTACATAAGTTCAAATACATATGAGAAAATAAAATCAATTACAAAATACCAAAATGACATCTAGTGTCCTACCAATGCACTGCTGACAGTGAGGTGACACAGACTATGCAGAGCTGCAGGATGGACTTACTCAATCTATGGTCTACCGGCTCTCGATCAGTATCTTCAGTACCTACGCGTTGCAAAAGCGACGCGCTAAGCATAAAGCTTAGTGGTGCAAATAATAAAATAGAAAGAAATAATATGCAAATAAAAATCATAATTTCTTAGCCATTGTGTTCACAAGAACTGAATAATTACCAACTTAGTGTTTAGTCGAGGGCTAATTACGTTTTGTGATATTAACTTCTTCATGAATTTTAAATTTCTTTGTATTCTATCGTAATCATTCCTGATATTTAGTTTTCGTATTTTCTTTAACAATCAGTTCAATTACAGTTATACTTTTTCATGCCCAAGTAACCTATACAAATTGACCGGACTGGATAAACGGGTAAACTAGCACTGGGTACCAGGTACCTCGGGCCGTCACACCATCGGTCACAATGTGTCTCCCGGTGTGCAAACAGAATGGCTAATAAGCCATATAAGCAATAAGGCATAAAGCCAAGTAAAACATCATAATCAGTATAGCCATAGGCTATCACATCACAGAATGGCAATGAAGCCATATATCATACGCAGTACTGCTATCAGAACCCTATTGGCATGCCAACCTATCCAAACCAATCACATTAGGCCTACTAGGGCATTTGAAACTTTTGAATTCTTCAATTTTTTTGAATTTCAAGTTTTTATGTCACTATTCACTTCAATAGTCAACAAAAAGTTGACTTTTGCATAGAACATAGGTGCATTGGTTTTAACACTCCTAATGTACCCCATTTTGCATTTAAAACTTGTTAGTTTTGGTCACTTTCTCAAAGCTTAGGTCATTTTGGCAAAATTGCCAATTTTTGGTTTTGAGGTCACTATTCACCTCATTGGTCAACAAAAATGTTGACTTTTGGGTAGAAAATATGTACATTGACTTTGGCACTCCCAATATACCACATTTGGCATTCAAAACTTGTTGGCATTAAGTGTTAATACCATTTCTAAGTTTAAACCAACACAAGCAGAATTTTCAGTTTTGGTGAGTCAACTTCACTGTTCCATTGGACACTGTTACTATTGGAATTTGAAGAAATGTAAAACATAAAAGTTGTTCATTATTTTGTCTAGTTGAATTTCCTTTTTTGAATCACTCCATTTTGAGTTTTGTAGCTCCAGATATGGCCCAAAAACCCAAGCTGTCCGGATATGCATTATGCAGAAAATTACCATATCTACAGTGCATGAACAGTGACTGGAACCACTTGTTTGGATCGGTTCTGGCCATAATTTGGGGTAGGTTCCTTCATGAAAGTTGTTTGTCTATGTCTTAACTTGTTGCTGTAAAAATTTCAGGTCAATTGACCAAATCTACAGTGAGTTATGGCCAAATGAACAGTTACTGTTCATTTGGTCAATTCTGCAGAGGCAGTTTCAGGGTTTCGGATTGGGGCCAAGTTTTGGTCCTCTTGCTTTGGTCTTTTGGGCATGGTTTCTTCAGAAAAAATGTGCCATTATAAGCCTAGTTTCATGTCCAATTGGCCAAACATCAATTGGACTAACACAGCCCAAGTTATGGCAGTGCAAAGGGACTGAATTTTCAGTCCCTATGCTTTCTTGTCCTAGGCGACTGCAATCCTCACTTTGCAATCTCATTTTTCTGTCCATTTGTTGTTCAAATCACCTAAAATGGTCACTAATTGACCATTAAAATGCTTTCTAATAATTTCCTAAGCCAAGTAACATTTTCACCTTTCCAAACCCTAATTCAAATTCATGGTTTATGCCATGTATCTTTGTAACTACCAATGCATTGCTTATATGTTTATAACTTCAACATGGTTTCTATTTCACTCTAAGCTCATCAAATACTCCTACATATTCCTTTTCTAGGGCATCCAACATTCAAGAGCTCATACACATAGGTTTTTGTTCATTTAAATTACAAGTCTTACTAAATTTCAAGTCCAAAATCATGAAATTTAAGAGTTTTATGTTTATAGTTGCACTAACCTCAACTTGAAGAATCTCCAAGCTTGCCAACTTTAATTTCTCTTCTCCCTTTTGCTCCCAAACACCTTAGCAAGCTTCTAGAATAAATTTTTGTGTTGAGAACTTGAGGAAATATGGTGGGAGTTTAGGGCTTCATGAGCTTGCTAAGCTCATCAATGGAGGGAGGGGAAAATCACATTTTGGTGAAGAGGAAGAAGAATGGCTGCTGCTCACGTTTTTCTTTCCCTTTAGTCCATTTTTTTTTGTCTCTTTTAAGTGTTTTAAAAATGCTTGTTTGAATGCAATTGGTGGGGACTTGTAAGTGACATCATAAAGATGTCATAAATTGCTTTTTATGGATTTTTCTTTCCTTTTCTTTTCTAATCATTTTCAATTCAATTTTCAACAATATTTATTCACATTTTAGATCATAATAATTATTTACTTAACTGGACAAGTCAGCCAAAAATCACCTCTGAAGGCGAAATGACCAAAATGCCCTCCGTTTGGCTCAACGGGTCAAAATTGGCTGTACCGATTGAAAAATTTTTCTAAGTATTTTCTTGGCATTCTAATGCCATGGGAACCTCAATAACCCTTCTCTGGAGTCCCAAAAATTATTTTATAATTTTTCCCCTGGGTCTAGGGCTCCTCGTTGCGAGAACCGCAACTTCCCTCCGGTTACCCATCGCTTGGGCACCGGCTCGTTTCACTTGGTTGTATTTTATTTCTAAAATTTTTTCTAAGTGTTTCTTATTAATATTTGAGTTAATTATGGTTCCTGACTTTAGTTTAAATATTTTTCCGGACGTTCTAGCTGTCCGGACCGACACCGGTCACCGGAACAGTAGAATGTACGGAGTTGCTACGAGGAGGGTGTTACAACTCTTCCCCTCTTATTTAAATTTCATCCTCGAAATTTACCTGGCTTAAGTAATCGGGGAGTTACTACCTCCTTGTTTCTTCACTTCCTTGTATTGCCTCATCAGTCACATGCATTAGCTCTTCCTGAGCTTCCATTGCATATACTTGTGGTGCCACCCTAACTTCGGGCTTTTCAACGGTCTCTGAAATAATCTTCTGTGAAATGTCAGCTGTTTCTGCTCTACCCGATCTTTTACCCCTTTGAACTACAGGGGAAGGTCTATCAATTTGTACCGGAGCTATTGAACCACTCCTCTGAGGGCAATCTCTTATGAAATGATCCGTAGCCCCACACTTAAAACACTCTCCAGTTAACAGTTGGCACTCCCCTCTGTGTCTCCTACCGCAATGCATACATTCAGGCACTGGAGTTGATCCCCTTGTTATTGTGTCCGGAGAACTAGCTATAGATATTCCCATCTGGCCTCTGTGGCCCTGTATCTGATCTTGTGAACTGGGACCCTTAAACTTCTTACTATCAGTTGGTATACTTGACTGTCCTGGTCCAAATTCCCTCTTACGCTGCCTATCTTTCCTATTCTGTTCATTTACTCTCACTTTCTCCACTTTTAATGCAACTTCCACTAACTTAGTGAAGTCAGTGATTCCCAAGGCAGTGAGCTGGATCTTGATGTTGTCATTTAGTCCCTCTTCAAATCTCTTACATCTTTCAGCTTCATTAGGGACTATCTCCCTTCCATAGCGGCTTAATCGAACAAATTCCTTCTCATACTCGGCTACTGACAACTGTCTCTGCCTCAGGTTGATGAATTCCCTTCTTCTCTCTTCCAGGTATACAGTACCCACATATTTCTTCTTGAATTCAGAGAGAAAGAAGTCCCAAGTTACAGCTTCTGGCTGCACTTCACTGGACACGGTGTCCTACCACTCATATGCATCATCTTGCAGTAAAGAGATGGCAGCTTCCAGGTTTTGCTCTGGAGTGCAGTGAAGTTGTTTTAGTACTCTGCCTGTTCTGTTCAACCAATTCTACCGCAATGTAATCATCTTCTCTCTTGCCATAGAAATCCACTGCTCCAAACTTTCTTAACCTTTCCAGGTGTGATTTCTGCTGTGGAGCTGGTGGTGGTGGTGGTGCTTGCATTACTCCGGCCATTTATCTGAAGAAGTCGGCCATCTGTTGGAACATGGCCTATGGAGGCTGAGCAGGCTCTGCTTGAGCTGGCAGAGCAGATTCTCTCATGCCCCCAGTCTCAGCTGCTGCAGGTGGAGCATGACTCTCCACTTCCTCCTCGACTGCCCTCTGCGATAAAGGGTCCATATCCTATTTAACAAAGACAAACAGATCTGCATTAGTGTCACCTCGACTCTTACAAATGCAATGCATGGTATGGACTCAATCTAGGCCCAGAAACACCTAAACCGTGCTCTGATACCACTAAATGTGACACCCCTTACCCGACTACAGTGTAGCCGAGCAAGTTATGCCACTCAGTGTGCCGAACACTCTATTTTATCTTAATTCATTTTTATTCTTCCTTTTGAATATAACTTATGAAATATAATTCATTTATTGAAATTGTAATTTATTTGAGGTTCTGAAAATTTTATGGAAAATCCGTGATCTGCAGGCTAAAAATGGAGAAAACAGTTCTTCGGAACCTGTGAAAAACACTTCCAATATTCACATTCAATCATTTCCAAACTCCAATATCAAAATCTCATCAATATTTTTCAATTTCAGTTCTCAACATTTGTCAACCATTCATTTCTCAATCATTCATCCATCTCATATGATACCATGCATATATGATAGATAAACATTCACTTTTCCATTTACAACCACACTTTTCATTATTTACATGAATATCAAAATATATTACATAAGTTCAAATACATATGAGAAAATAAAATCAATTACAAAATACCAAAATGACATCTAGTGTCCTACTAATGCACTGCTGACAGTGAGGTGACACAGACACTATGCAGAGCTGCAGGATGGACTTACTCAATCTGTGGTCTACCGGCTCTCGATCAGTATCTTCAGTACCTACACGTTGCAAAAGCGACGCGCTAAGCATAAAGCTTAGTCGTGCAAATAATAAAATAGAAAGAAATAATATGCAAATAAAAATCATAATTTCTTAGCCATTGTGTTCACAAGAACTGAATAATTACCAACTTAGTGTTTAGTCGAGGGCTAATTACGTTTTATGATATTAACTTCTTCATGAATTTTAAATTTCTTTGTATTCTATCGTAATCATTCCTGATATTTAGTTTTCGTATTTTCTTTAACAATCAGTTCAATTACAGTTATACTTTTCCATGCCCAAGTAACCTATACAAATTGACCGGACTGGATAAACGGGTAAACTAGCACTGGGTACCAGGTACCTCGGGCCGTCACACCATCGGTCACAATGTGTCTCCCGGTGTGCAAACAGAATGGCTAATAAGCCATATAAGCAATAAGGCATAAAGCCAAGTAAAACATCATAATCAGTATAGCCATAGGCTATCACATCACAGAATGGCAATGAAGCCATATATCATGCGCAGTACTGCTATCAGAACCCTATTGGCATGCCAACCTATCCAAACCAATCACATTAGGCCTACTAGGGCATTTGAAACTTTTGAATTCTTCAATTTTTTTGAATTTCAAGTTTTTATGTCACTATTCACTTCAATAGTCAACAAAAAGTTGACTTTTGCATAGAACATAGGTGCATTGATTTTAACACTCCCAATGTACCCCATTTTGCATTTAAAACTTGTTAGTTTTGGTCACTTTCTCAAAGCTTAGGTCATTTTGGCAAAATTGCCAATTTTTGGTTTTGAGGTCACTATTCACCTCATTGGTCAACAAAAATGTTGACTTTTGGGTAGAAAATATGTACATTGACTTTGGCACTCCTAATATACCACATTTGGCATTCAAAACTTGTTGGCATTAAGTGTTAATACCATTTCTAAGTTTAAACCAACACAAGCAGAATTTTCAGTTTTGGTGAGTCAACTTCACTGTTCCATTGGACACTGTTACTATTGGAATTTGAAGAAATGTGAAACATAAAAGTTGTTCCTTATTTTGTCTAGTTGAATTTCCTTTTTTGAATCACTCCATTTGGAGTTTTGTAGCTCCAGATATGGCCCAAAAACCCAAGCTGTCCGAATATGCATTCTGCAGAAAATTACCATATCTATAGTGCATGAACAGTGACTGGAACCACTTGTTTGGATGGGTTCTGGCCATAATTTGGGGCAGGTTCCTTCATGAAAGTTGTTTTTCTATGTCTTAACTTGTTGCTGTAAAACTTTCAGGTCAATTGACCAAATCTACAGTGAGTTATGGCCAAATGAACAGTTACTGTTCATTTGGTCAATTCTACAGAGGCAGTTTCAGGGTTCCGGATTGGGGCCAAGTTTTGGTCCTCTTGCTTTGGTCTTTTGGGCATGGTTTCTTCAGCAAAAATGTGCCATTATAAGCCTAGTTTCATGTCCAATTGGCCAAACATCAATTGGACTAACACAGCCCAAGTTATGGCAGTGCAAAGGGACTGAATTTTCAGTCCTATGTTGTCGTCCTAGGGCACTGCAATCCTCACTTTGCAATCTCATTTTTCTGTCCATTTGTTGTTCAAATCACCTAAAATGGTCACTAATTGACCATTAAAATGCTCTCTAATAATTTCCTAAGCCAAGTCATATTTTCACCTTTCCAAACCCTAATTCAAATTCATGGTTTATGCCATGTATCTTAGTAACTACCAATGCATTGCTTATATGTTTATAACTTCAACATGGTTTTTATTTCACTCTAAGCTCATCAAATACTCCTACATATTCCTTTTCTAGGGCAGCCAACATTCAAGAGCTCATACACATAGGTTTTTGTTCATTTAAATTACAAGTCTTACTAAATTTCAAGTCCAAAATCATGAAATTTAAGAGTTTTATGTTTATAGTTGCACTAACCTCAACTTGAAGAATCTCCAAGCTTGCCAACTTTAATTTCTCTTCTCCCTTTTGCTCCCAAACACCTTAGCAAGCTTCTAGAATAAATTTTTGTGTTGAGAACTTGAGGAAATATGGTGGGAGTTTAGGGCTTCATGAGCTTGCCAAGCTCATCAATGGAGGGAGGGGAAAATCACGTTTTCGTGAAGAAGAAGAAGAATGGCTGCTGCTCACGTTTTTCTTTCCCTTTAGTCCATTTTTTTTGTCTCTTTTAAGTGTTTTAAAAATGCTTGTTTGAATGCAATTGGTGGGGACTTGTAAGTGACATCATAAAGATGTCATAAATTGCTTTTTATGGATTTTTCTTTCCTTTTCTTTTCTAATCATTTTCAATTCAATTTTCAAAAATATTTATTCACATTTTAGATCATAATAATTATTTACTTAACTGGACAAGTCGGCCAAAAATCACCTCTGAAGGCGAAATGACCAAAATGCCCTCCGTTTGGCTCAACGGGTCAAAATTGGCTGTACCGATTGAAAAATTTTTCTAAGTATTTTCTTGGCATTCTAATGCCATGGGAACCTCAATAACCCTTCTCTGGAGTCCCAAAAATTATTTTATAATTTTTTCCCCTGGTCTAGGGCTCCTCGTTGCGAGAACCGCAACTTCCCTCCGGTTACCCATCGCTTGGGCACCGGCTCGTTTTACTTGGTTGTATTTTATTTCTAAAATTCTTTCTAAGTGTTTCTTATTAATATTTGAGTTAATTATGGTTCCTGACTTTAGTTTAAATATTTTTTCGGACGTTCTAGCTGTCCGGACCGACACCGGTCACCGGAACAGTAGAATGTACGGAGTTGCTACGGGGAGGGTGTTACAGGTTTGATTCCTCACATTTTGTAACACTTTAGAAAGGTTAGTCAAACATTCGTCAAAAGTAATTCCATAGACAAAAAATTATCCATAAATACTTCCATTATATTTTTAATAAAATTAGAGAAAATAGCCATCATGCATCTTTAAAGAGTAGCAAGGGCATTGCATAGACCAAAAGGCATTCTCCTATAGGCAAAAGTGCAATAGGGACAGTGAAAGTAATCTTTTCTTAGTCCTCTGAGTGAATTGGGATTTGAAAAAATCCTGAGTACCCATCTAAGTAACAAAAATAAGAATGCTTGGCTAGTCTTTCAAGCATTTGATCAATAAATGGAAGAAGGAAATGATCTTTCCGAGCGGCATTATTTAGTCAATGCACTTTTGCCAACTGATGACTGTCCTAGTAGGGATTAGCTCATTATTTTCATTCTTAATTATTGTCATCCCACCTTCTTAGGTATTACATGTGCTAGACTAATCTTTTACTATTAAAAATAGGGTAGATTACTCCTGCATCTAATAGTTTCAAGATTTCCTTCTTGACTACCTCTTTCATGTTAGAGATAAGTCTTCTTTAATGCTCTATTATGGGTTTTCTGTTTTCTTTCATAGGTATCCTATGCAGAAAAATGGAAGGGCTAATTCCCTTTAGGTCTTTTATTGTGTTCCTAATTATCTTCCTATGGGTTCTCAATTCCCTCAATAATTTTTCCTCTTCTAGCTCAGCTCAGACTTGCACTAATTATTATAGGATAAGTAGAATTTAAGTTAATAAATACATACCTGAGAGTGGAAGAAAGAGGTTTCAGTTCTACCTATGGTGTTTCCTATTTGTCATTAGGTGTTGACATGGTTGGAGTATTTTCAACTCCTTCACTTGAAGTGCTTGAGCCAATGGTAGTGGTGTGCTAGCTTTTAGTGTTTGTGTACATGCTGTAATTTCTTTGTTTTCATCTTCAGTAGCACTACTATGCATAATACAAGCTTTTAAGGATCTTCTGGATATTTCTTGTTAAACTTCTCTTCAACTAGCTCATCAATAATGTCAACCCTTAAGCACTTGCCATGTTTGACTTTTGTTTCATGGCATGAAACAGGTTGAACTCTATTTCCTCTTCTCCTACTTTAAGAGTAAACCGCCCTTTTTCAACATCAATGATTGCTCTGGTAGTTGCTAAGAAAGGTCTTCCTAAGATTATGGGAATTTAAACATCCTTCTCCATTTTCAAAATAATAAAGCTGACTAGTATAAAGAATTTACCAACCTTTATGGGGATGTTCTCCAGAATTCTAATTGGATACTTCACAGATCTGTTCACTAATTAAAAAGAAATGATGGTTGGTTTAAGCTCTCCAACATTCCGCTTTTGACAAATAGATAGGGGCATAATACTAACACTTGCTCCCAAGTCAGAAAGGACCTTGTCAATATTCATGTTGCCAATGAGACAAGGTATGGAGAAGCTTCCAAGATCTTTTAGCTTTACAGGCAGTTTGTTCTGCAAGACTGCATTACATTCCTTTGTGAGAGCCACTATCTCATAGTCATTAAGATCCTTTGTGAGAGCCACTGTGTCATAGTCATTAAGCTTCCTCTTGTTGGAAAGTATCTCCTTTAAGGACTTAGCATATGATGACATTTGAGATAGAGCTTCTATGAAGGGAATGTTGATATAGAGTTTTTGTAAAACTTTTTAAAATTTTCCAAACTGCTTATCTAGTTTAGCCTTTTAAAATCCTTAAGGAAAAGGCAATGGTGGTTGGTAGAGCTTTCATAGCTCCTTCTTCTCTTTTTTCTTTTCCTCCATCTTCTCCTTACCTTTGTTAGCATGTATCTCCTCTCCCTTGACTTGAGTATCAGTTTCACTAGAAGTCTCATCTATTGTTTTCTGCTTGGCTTTTGGTTTATGGTCTTCTAATATCTTGCCACTCTTTAAGGCAACTGCCTTGTATTGCTCCTTTGGGTTCATCTCTAGCTGACTAGGTAGTTTACCAATGGCTTTACTTAAAGAACTAACTTCCTGAGTAACTTTGTTCTTAAACATTTTGTTGTGAGTAGCTAATTGGTCCATTATGAAAGTGAGCTATTTAATCATCTCATTCTGCTATTGCTGAGCTGCTAGAAAGCTTTCCATCATGGATTCCATAATAGATTTTTGTTCAGGGTATTGAGGTTGAGGAGGTAGTAGTGGTTGAGTTGTTTTCTAACCTCTATTCCGAAAACTTGGTGGTGCTAGCCTGTATCCTGCTGTCTATTGATCGGCTAGTTCAATTGGTTATGTGAGTTTGACCATGAGAAATTTGGGTGGTTCCTCCATCTAGGGTTGTAGTTATTGGAATAAGGATTGCTAGCTGTCCTCTGGTTAAAGTTTTCACTATTGTTCACATAGTTCATTTACTCTGTGGATGGCTCACTATAGTTGTTGCATTATGAGCTTTGGTGCCCTCCTTCACAGTGGTCGCAGAATTAATTATTTGTCCCAATTACATTAGCTTGCATTTTGTCAAGCCTCTTTGAAAACTGATCAAATTGAGCATGATCATGCTAAGAGCATCCAATTCTAATACTCTGGCTATTCATCTTGTATTTCCCCTTTCATTTGACCATTCATAATTATGATAAGCAACTCTCTCTAGAAGTTCAAGGGCTTCTATGGTAGTTTTCTCCATTAGATCTCCACTAGCTACTGAATCTACAATGCTCCTTGTTAATGGCAATAAACCATTACAGAAGTTCTGAATTAGGAGCCAGTCATGAATGCCATGGTGTGGGCACCTCTCTTAAGATCATTGTACCTTTCAAATAGTAATCACTTTCTTGCTTTGTCTTTAAGGGAGAATGGGAATGCTCTGAGTCTAATAGCATCCTCAGAAACACCATTCATCTTGAATATGTTGCATAGAGCAAGAAAACATTAGAGGTGATAGTGTGGATTTTTCCATCGATGACCCTCTAAATTGAGTCTGTTGAATGATCTAGAGCCATGCCAGTTTAAGCTCAAAGTTGTTATCATCTATTGCTGGTTTAGTAACACTCAATTGGAATCCTCGAATAGTTGGGGCTCTATAGTCCCTTAAGGGTTTTGGCCAATTCTCTATCATGGTTGAAGTTTCAGCTTCCTATTGCTTCTTTCCCCTGTTGGTGGCTCTTAGAGTTTTGTCTATCTCTGGATCCAATTCAAGTAGTTCTCTTCTTCTGGTTTAGTTTTGGTCATAAACTAAATAAAAGGCCTAAAAAAAAGAACAAAATAAAATAGCTAATAAAAATTAAATAAAACAAAATGTTTAAATTAACTATATTGCTTATCATCTAATATCAGCAAAATTTCTCAGCAATGGTGCCAAAAACTTGTTTATTGGTAGTAACCCTGCAAGTGCACGGATCATTAACTAGTAATATAAAAGTGAGTAAAGTATCATTCCCACGAGCAATTTGTGAGTACTAAACTAAACAGCAATTGTAAGTATCTAAACTACCAAATATGAAGATAGGAATTTAAAACTAAATTAATTAGAGTTAATGAAGTAAAGGAAAGCAAAGCAATTAAACTAAGAAAATCAATTAATGAAAGCAATTCTAGAATTAGGGGCTCACACTTCAACCGATTATATTCTAATCTCATTTATTCAATAAACTGAAAAGTTGTTACTTTGAAGGAAATTAATTCCAAGTTGTCTTAAGTCCTCTCTCAAGGCACTTATGGCATATCTTAATTACCCTGAACCCTACTTTTGTGGTGATCAATCTTAATTAAAACCGTTTAAGCTCTTTGATTAATTATAGACTTCACATATGATCTCAGCTTATCTCTAAGTCAAAGATTCTGAGTTCAATACCTTGATTTTTCAATATTAATCTTCACCTTTTAGTCATTCAATTAATATCTAGAATCATAACTAAGTGGAGCTCTACACAAAGCATGCATTAAGATCACAAGAAATTGAACCAAAGAATAAAACTTCAAATTTATTAAATAAAATCAATATAAATCCATAATGGAATTGAAAGTGCTACATCCCTAATTTCAGAATTAAGAAAACTACTCATTCATGGTAAATTTAAAGATCAAATTAAAATAAAATAACAATATGAAAAAATATGAAGAAATAGAACAAAGGACCCCAGATAGAAAACTCTGCAGCTTTGAACTTTTGGAACTTTAGTTATGAATCTTTCCCAAGAGCTTTGTTGCAAATCTATCCAAATTGCTAAAAACTTAAGCTTGAATGTAAAAAGTGCGATCCCTGGCTTGTTTCTGACTTGTATTTATATCTGGCTCCTAGAGGCCTTAGAAGTCTTCCTGAGTTGTGTGAAATAAAGTTAAAGTCTGTGCTGGTGCATAGTACACGGCCCATGTACCCTTACACAGGGCAGGTGTAACACCCCTCACTATAGGTAGTCTGTACATTCTACTATTCCAGCGACTAACATTTATCCGGACAAATTGGGATATTTAGAACTATCCTTAAATTTAAGTAAGGAGTCATAATTAAATTGATAAAGATCAAATAAGGTTAAAGAAAAAAAAAAGGTAGTGGAGCATAATCAGTTAAATGAGCACAAGTCCTGGCGATGGGTGACATCACTGGGAAGTGACTACGAGTTTGGTTGTTACTCCAGTTCTTATAGGATCTTATGAATTAATAAGTCAATGAAATGAAAAGAAATAAGTTCACATAAGTAGATTAAAAACCAAAGCTAGGGACTTATCTGGTATTATGAAAAAGATGAACAGAAACTCGGTAAGAGTAAAATTTGGTCAATAAAATTTAAGGGTTCAACATTAACTAAAAATGAGATTTATTAAGTTAATAAAGTAGGATTAATTTAATTAATTAAGATTATGAAAATTAAATATAATTAAATTAATTAGTCAAACCAGTTATTATAAATTTAAAAGTATTTACAAGTTTGCCATTCCCTTTGATTACAATTTTGCCATTATAAAATTAAATAAATATAAATTACAAATAAAAGAGATAAATATAAATTAATTGTCTTCTTCTTCCTTCATTCAAGTCGTCTACTCTCTCTCTCCATCTCTCTCTCTCATCTTCCTACATTAAAGCTTAAAACCAAGCTTTGAAACCATAAATTTCTTCCATAAATCTTATAGGAAATTGAGAGAGAATTTTGTATTGAGCCCTAATTTGAAGAAAGCAAGCAAAGGTTATAAGAAATTAGGAAGATTGATGAAGGAGGAGGATTTGCCAAGTTAGGTAAGTTATGATTTGATCTTGTTTAGTTATGAATTTATGGAATTCATGGTTGATTGTGAGGATTTATATGAAAATTAATTTGAAATTTTGGGTGTATTTGAAGGGGAAGAATTCGGTTGGGAGACCTAGTATGGGAATCAAAGTTATGGTGGATTTAAGCTTGATTTGGAAGTGGTTAAGAGTTAAAAAGCAAGGTTAGTGCTATGAATCTCATGAAATTTGGAAGTTTTATCACTTGAGTTAGGGTTTTCCATACAATTAGGGTTTTCTTGGTATGAAGCCTTTTCAAAACTATTATGGTGGTATTATGACCATGTGATATGTATTGATTGAGAAACATAAGTGATTTGTTGAAGAAACTAAATGAAATAGGTGTTGGACATTATGAATGAATCTGGACAGCTTGAGTCCAGTGGAGTTAAATGCTCATGAGCTATATAACTTCAATTTATGTGAAGTCAACAGAAATTTAAAGCTAAGACAGTGCTAAAACTTTCATGAAGACAAGTTGCCTAAATTTTGTGTGTAGATACTTGAAATAACTGCTAGAAATTGAGTTACAACACCTGAAACCTAGATGCAGTGCACCTTGGACAGTCTGGATTAGAATGAGTCTAACTCACTCTAGGAAACTCCAAATTAGGTAATTCTTGATTTTCTGAAAAGATAAAACATAAAGGAACAACTTTCCTGAAGTGAAAAGTAACAAATTCAAAGTGTAACTTGTTCAAATATAAGCTCCAAAAGCTGCCCAAACCCTGTCCTACAATTAGTAAAGAATATACTTGAACATTTCTTGTTTACTTGAACATAACTCCTTGTATATAATTCCAAATGAGGTAAATTTTATCTTGCTGGAAAACTGAGACATAGAAGAACAATTTTCATGAAGAACACTTGACCTAAAACTGATTGGAAGATACCTGAATTAGGGCTGGAATCCGAAAGTGCAAATTTGGAACTCTGAAATATGACCAAATGAACAGTACACACTCAATTGAGCATAACTCATTCTACAAAACTCCAAATTGAGTAATTCTTGAACCAGTGTAAACCTGAGACACAGGGGAACAATCCATTTGAGGACTATGATGATAAATTATGATTGTAACCTATCCAAATTTTCTTGAAAATATGAGTCAAGATATTTGCCTGAATTTTAGAAGTGATCTGAAAACTAGAAATTGGTCACTGAACAGTTTTGGTAAAATTGCCATAACTCAAGCTATATAAGTGCAAAAGGAACGATTCCAAGTCAAAATAAACATAAAGCATAGATCTACAATTTTCATTAATAAGGTATGCCTAATTCCTATTGTACCTTGGCTAAATCTACTAGGGAAGTTAAGGTATTAAATCTGGAAATTATGAAATATAAGCATAATTGCTTGAAATGTGAATTGTGCTTAACACCAATGACATGATAAGTGTCGACACCATATTTTGGCCGATCCTCAGAATCAATAAATTTCAAAACTGATCCCCAGCACTAAGTATCCCTTTGCCAGCCAATTACATTTCCAATCTCTCTTTACCGAACAATCACATTTCCGATCTCTCCTCAAAAGGAATCAAATCAATACTAAGTCCCCATGTCATTTAAAGCCTTGCCGATCTCTCAAACCAATTGTCAAATCTCCTGAATAGTCAATTACATTCCCGATCTCTCTTGTCGATTTAAATCCGAACCAAAGACTAGATCTTCATTTTAAAAGTTTAGGAATAATCAAGTTAAGGTTCCAATCCAGTTTAATGGCGATCCGAATCTTAAGTGCTCAAGCCAAATTTCCAATTTTAATCAAGTCCCGTTTAGCGTTGGTTCCCTGCCAATCTCATGCTTATTGTGTTTTTTCGACCTCTTACACTTAGATTAATAATCACCTTTAGTTGTTTTAATATGCTCAGACAATCAAGTGCTTAAGTAATTTAGAGATTTTCCGATCACATCCATTCACTGAACAAAAAGGGAATTTCATTTCATATTAAAGTTTGTACAAGTCATTCGGCTGGAGGATCACACCCAGCCTAATCTACATTTTGCTCACTTCCTCTCTCACCCCCAGCCTGATCTACATTTTTCTCACTTCCTCTCTCACCCTCAGCCTCCTCCTCGCTATCCTCACCCTCGTCCTGGGGAGCCAGATCTACCATCCAAGAGAAGTCCTCCTCGGCGTACCGCTTCTTGAGCTTGGCCAGGAGATTCCTGTAAGCATTCACATAAACACCGGCCTCCCTTGTCACTGTCTCTTCTTCTTTCGCTTTGAGCTCCTCAGTGAGGTGAGCAACTTCATCGGCCCGGAGCGCCTGAACTTCTTCAAGGACACGAGTTCGCTCGGCCAGAACATGAGCTTGCTCGACTAGCTTATCTTCGTAGAACTTCATCCGCCCCTCAATTTCAGATATGTAGTTCTAAGCAGATGAGAGTTGGGATCGGAGGGAAGTCACTTCATGACCCATCTTCTCGACCTCCTTACCCAGGCGATGAGCCTTCTCTCGGACGATGTGCTGATTCACCAAGCACTCCACGTTTAGGCTCATGGATCGAGTTAGGATGTCATCGAGATTGTCCGAGGACAGCCTGTCCTGATCCTCTCGAAGGCAGATAGAAGCCCCCAGAACCTTAGCCAAACCCGGATTCTCCCGAAAAGTTCAGTTTTTCTCCAGGGAATGGATCAGCACCTGAGTACCGCGGGAGAGGGTCCTTGGGGTAGGTTGGGAAGGACCCCCTTCCGTACTCGAAGTGACTGGAGGAGGTGGAGGTGGCTCTTCTTGGCGAGGAGGAGATCGGATCACTTCTACCTCGGGGATCGGCTGCCTCGAAGGTTGAGATGGGCCCCCTTGTATTTCCCCGGGCTCATGGCTGGGTGTCTGCAGGGCTTCAGCTCGCTTCATTTCCCGTACCTTCCGGGAGATCTCTCTCTTTCGCTTCCGGCTCTCCTTGGAGGCTTCGCCGCTTACCATACCAGCACAAAGAGGAGGTCAGTGAGATCGCTAAGGTCCAAAGATCTGAGATATAGAAAAATAACGATGCCGAGGTCAGAGATCTGAAGCCCGCGATCTTCGCCAGTGATCAATTCCATTGTCCAGTGATGCAGTTCGACAGTCACTGTGTCCAAACAAGAGAACTTCTCTCTGCCCGCCTGATCTTTCAGCTCCATCACCATCAGGCCTTCCTCCCTATTTAAGGTGATGCGCTTCGGAAGTACGGGGCCCTGGTGCAGCCAGCTGTGAGGGAAACCCTCAAAGCAGTTCGGGATTTTACTCCTCAGGATAAAGAAGCAGTTCTTCCAATTCTTCAGGGAGGAGGGCAGATCGGTAAAGAGCCCACAATGTGGCTTCGCCTGGAAGAACCAATACTCGTCATCCTTTCGACGAGTCAGCCTATGCAGTTCGGCGAATACCTTAGCTGTAGGACGGAGTCCCTTAGCCCGGCAGAGGCCTCGGAAAGCTACTAAGATCCGCCACGAGTTCGGGTGAACTTGGGCGATGCACACTTGGTGATATTTTAAAACTTCCTTGAAGAAGTCATCCAAAGGGAACCGTAGACCGGCCTTTAATTGTTCTTCGTAGACCATGATCATATCGTTCTCCTTGAAAAAGTGATCGGCATGAAGATCACTGTGACACTTAATCAACTCATAGGAATCAGGCCGAATGTTATACTCTTGGTTGAACGACTGCAGATCGGTTTCTTGAAGGACTGATGACAGCTCGTCCATGGGAAGATTCTCTCTCCTTGAAGAAGGTACATGCCTTGATGGTGCTGCTTGCCCCTGAGCTAGAATAGAAACCCTAGAAGGTTCAGGTCGCACGCTTGGTCCTACCACCTCCACTTCATCAGATGACCACGAGATCTGAACGGAAGGGGGGCTTGCCGCTCTCTGACCCTCGGCGCCGCTCATTTTCAAAGGAAACAAGGATTTTAAACTAAAAGAAAGATCAAAACCCTTACCAAAGTCTGATCGGTGTCGAAAGAACTTGAGAAAACGAGAGAATTCTGGATTTGCTCGCGGGATGTTGAAAATGACATAAGAGAGCAACTGGCTGACCCATCCCCTATTTATACCCATCTGAGCATTTAATGCTCACAGTGTTCTAGGCAGTGCATCGGTTAGCGGGAATTGCAAGCTTTCCTGACACGTCTCACGAATATTCCAGAAATTCCATAAAAGAGATCGACTAGTTAGGGATCGGCTAATTAAGGCGAATGTTTAGAAGTGCGGATCAGTTAAGGGTTGTTCAATTAGGAACTAGATCGAATAAACACATCATAGATCGGAAAATAATCAATGCAATAATAATAAAATGGCAGTTGTCAAAATAAAATTTTATTTCTGAAAAGGTCAGATTACATCATTTGGGCGATCTCTAGAGATCGGATTACATAAAAGGTCAAATTACATCATTTGGGCGATCTCTAGAGATCGGATTACATTAAAGGTCTGATTACATCATAAGGGTGATCTTTAGAAATCGGTGGAACATCCTATCTAAAAGGCCTATGTCAAAGCCTAGTCTCGTGGCTGAGTCAAAAGATGTGTTTGACCAGGAGACCGGCTGTTGACATCGAATAGATGTACAGCTTAGATGGGGGGACTATGACTCTCATGAGAATGAGAGAGGTCGTCATCAAAGTTACCACTTGAAACTGAGCCGCCGTCGGAACACCCAGTGTGGTGAGAAGCCAGATGAATGCCAAGGAGCAGTCACCGGTGTTAAGGGGAATATTAGTAGTCTTCTCGCCCGAAATCGGTTCGCCAATTATGTCGGATGAACGATTCGAGATCGGTACGATCGAGGTCCTCGATCCAGATCGGTTAATTAGTCCGGTTCTCTTACTATCATCAGATAGGGTTATCATGATTTTTCGATCACCGGGATCGTAAATTTTCAGACAAGGGACAAAAAGGATAATCGGGAAAAGATCAAAAGTGGCCATCATGGCCGAAATTATTGCTGGAGCAGCTAGAACAAGAAAAGCGAGAAGGAAAGAGGAAAAAAATCAAATGAGGAAGGGTTTCCTGCTGAAGGTATATATATAGGGGATGGTCTAAGCATTTATTACTAAGCAGAAAACGAAGCGGATGCCTCGGAAATTGAGGGAATAAATGCTTTGACTGGACGGACCTGATAAAGAAAAGACCAGAGTAGGAGAGGTCGGAAGAAGGGAGGCCGGCATGAAAAACCGGAAAAGGAGCGTGTTAGGAAGATCTGAAAGGAGAGGAAGTCGGATAGTAAAGAGAATAAGACAACTTCCGCTAACTGTCGTCATAAGCAGAGCCGAGGTAGTTAAAGCGTCGCAGACAAAATCTCCACCGCACGCCCCAGAATCGCCCGCATTACTGACATGCGCCAGAGTACGTCATGACAGTGCTGTACATCCCAATCTCCACCGTTGATCTCATTTGTAAGGATGAGCCTGGAGCCCTTGGATCAAAGAAGAAGACGACAAGACCAGCGCCTTTCACTCCTAGCCCTTGGATCGCTCTTGAAAAGAAAATTTTGGGCCTTCAGATTAGAAGAGAGAAAGGACAAATATTTCGGAAGGGACCTCAGCCGTCCATTCTGACTCTCTTTAATTCCCGGGCCTCAGATCATGTCCTTTAAAATCTTAACCCTCCATCTCCCTCAAAACAGATCCTGACCCTTCATGGGAAGCACCCGGTTCCTATAAATACCTGCATGAAAACTGTTCAAGGGGGGACGAATAGTGAATATAGTGGAAGGACTCTGAAACTTAATTTAGCTCGTTACTCTGCTATTTTTGAGCTTTCATAAGAAAAACTTTTGAAACCAGTTTTCTAAAGTATTTTCTTGCAAAGGAATTTCTGAATACTGAAACTCTCCATTTTCAGTTAGCTCATTATCCTGTGACACTCTCACTTTCTGTCTTTGTTATCTTTATTTTCACTCCCGTTGTCCAAGCTTAACTTTATTCATACTCAGTTATAATTTTGATCGGACTGCATTTTAGCAAGGTATTCTTCATTTCAAGGTGAACCTTAGTCTTCAGGTTACCAGCCCGCGGCCCCATTACGTTCTGTGATCCCGTAGTTAGTTCAATAGATTCGACTCCCTATAGGTGAGTACTCATATTGCTATTTTATTAAGTGCTTGTTCTTATTTTACGCATTTCCTTTATTCTTTATATATATATAATTTTCTCCAAGTTTATATTGCGTTAAAGAACACGAAGAAAGTTATTCTCGAGTTTACTTCCTTGTTGACCTGTCCATTCTTTTTTGTTAATCTTTGTTATTCCTGAATGTAAGTCTTCTAGTCCCGAGTAGCGTATAAGTGGTTGGATAAAACGTAGGTAACTGTATCTTAAGGGTCTCTTTAAAATAATGAAAGGTCTGAATAATAAGTCGGGAAAATAGTAAGGCTAAACACTAGAATAACACAAAAGACAATTGGGTAAAACGTCCCAAGGCAGAGTAAAACCGAACCTTAAGATAAATAAATGGGATAGATCGGGTATCAAAAGGTACTGGTAAGGCGACCACATAGGAAGGTCGGAAAATTCAATTTGGTATCCCCTGACTAGTCACAAGGTACCAATGAGTTAAAAGAAGCCTAATTCCGACCCCCGGCATCTTTGAATGCCAGAACCCTTAGTTCTAGGCTTTTGTGACGTGTAGCTGTAATCAAATTTCGAGAGATCGGAAAAGTCCTTATCCGACTCCTATTAAAATAAAAGGAGATCGGAGGAGAGTTCTTATCCGGTTCTCAATCTAAAATTTTAATAAATATTTAAAAGGAGATCGGAGGAGAGTTCTTATCCGGTTCTCAATCTAAATTTTAATAAATATTTAAAAGGAGATCGGAGGAGAGTTCTTATCCGGTTCTCAATCTAAAATTTTAACAAATATTTAAAAGGAGATCAGAGGAGAGTTCTTATCCGGTTCTCAATCTGAATTTTAATAAATATTTAAAAGGAGATCGGAGGAGAGTTCTTATCCGGTTCTCATTCTGAATTTTAATAAATATTTAAAAGGAGATCGGAGGAGAGTTCTTATCCGGTTCTCAATCTAAAATTTTAATAAATGTTTAAAGGAGATCGGAGGAGAGTTCTTATCCGGTTCTCCATCTAAAATTTGAAAAAATGTTTAAAAGAGATCGGAGGAGAGTTCTTATCCGGTTCTCAATTCAAAAATTTAAATAAATATTTAAAAAGATATCGGAGGAGAGTTCTAAAAAAAGATATCTGATTCTCAATCAAAAAAAGATATCTGATTCTCAATCAAAATTTTTTTAATCTAAAAGAGATCGGAGGAGAGTTCTTATCCGATTCTCAATCAAGACCTTTAATGAATATATGAAACAGGTCGGAGGAGAGTTCTTATTCGATTCTCAAATCGAATTATTTATACGCACAATAATCCCTAAAATAAAACCAATGCGCAACAGCCACTCACTAAGGTTGTTTCATTTACTTATGTATCTGGGTAATTCGGACTAGTGAAAGATCAAATATTCCTTTTGTCAAAAGGATTAACATTTCCATTCAAACTCTCCTAACTATCAATTCTAATTTATAAAGGACGTGAAGTTAAATCTGTTTACCCTAATTGAGGGACGAGGTGGGGTGCCTAACACCTTCCCCACCTGTTTACGGACCTTGAACCTGGAATCTCTGTTTTTGAAGTGGTTTTATTTTAATTTACTTTCACAAATGATTTTCTTTAATTTCCCTCAAAATTAAAGTGGCGACTCCTCACTTTTCCCACTTCGATGAGTGTTCGCCCAGGCGACAGCAAAACCCATGCGACAGCTTGGCGACTCCGCTGGGGATTTTTTGAACTTAACCCCGGTTTAGAGGTACAAAAGTAGATTTAATTTTGCGATCAAATCATAGTTAGGTGGGCTCACTCTGCAAAATTTTATACATTAATTATTGTTATTCCTGCTAACTGTTTTGCTTGTCTTGCTTGTTTTACTTCCTACAGCGCTCTTCGTCTAAAAAAAAAAGAGAAAATTCCCCCCTGTATTGGGAAGAGGTAAAGATGTCCCTTCACACACTGAACACTCACATGATGTCCTCACACACTTCAGCCCTATACCATGGCTTTCTTACCCTTTTAGGAAAATAGGAGGGGGTCATGTAGTGGTACCCGTGGGTTTTTACCCTGTTAGTATCCGTGAAGGCTTCTGCTCAAATTGAAACTCGTTCTATTCACTGTGATACCCGTGGAACTTTCCTGATAGTATCATGAGGGATAGAATGGGGCTCTACTATTTACAGTAGGGGCAATTTGGGAACCTGTGGCTTTTAGAAAATTAGACCTTGAGCTAAACTATCACGATAGCTGGAAGCCGTAGCAAGCTACCTTATAAGATAGAACTATCCAATTAGGTAGCACCTAGCCGATACTAGGACTCTCCTTTATTTTAGGAAAAAAGGGGCATACTTACTCTTACCCTATTCTGTTTATTTTATTTTGTTCTTATTTTTAAGGGTAATCTTGAATCATACTGTTAAGAAAACTTACACATTTTCCTACTTTGATAAATGTGGAGGTGTCACTCTGCCAACAGTATAATTCAAGATTACCTGAATTTATCCCGCTAACAAGTTTTTCCTGCAGGCATCACCAAAATAAGGTCTGTAAAAGGATAAGCATCATTTTTAACATGGCATCCTCGAGTCAGTCAGTAGAAGAAGTTCTTAAGTCAGAACAGAATGCTAAACCATGGCCCAAAAATAATTCAGTGCCCCCACACAGTGATACTAGCTCATTACCTCCATTGGACCTGAACAAGATTGAAGTCAGAATGAACAGTCTCGAGGGTTTGGCCAATGGTTGGAAGTCATTTCCTGATCAGGTCAAAGCACAAATTGAGAAGAAATATGGGAGGATTGCAGCCTTGATGCGAGTTAAAGTTTAAGTCCCGGCACTAAAGGCCATGTTGCCAGTTTGGAACCCTAAGTTTGGAGTGTTCTCTTTCAACGACATCGATACTGCTCCCACTATGGAAGAATATCAAGCATTGCTAGAAATCCCTTATGTGGTGCAAAATCGGATTTACCTACACCTCGAGCATAGGCAGACCTGGAAACGGTTCGCACATATATTGGGAATTCCACCAGAAGAAGCAAAGGCTAGGGAAACTGTCAAAGGAAACACGCATGGATGGTATTGGACTTACCTCAAGAAGGGGTTGGATCAATGCATCCAAGATGAACAGTGGGATCAAGCTTCATTGATGCTCACTTTAGCAATTTACGGCTTGATCTTGTTCCCTGGACCTCCCGGAATCATAACCTGCGACGTTGTGGAAATGTTCTGGGCAGTAGAAAAACAGAAGGTCAACCCAATACTGGTAATTCTTGCCGAGACTTTCTTATCCCTTACTTATTGCAGACAACAAGGCAAGGGATCCATTAAATGTTGTTCTCAGTTGTTGCACCTCTGGATTATTAGTCATATGTGTCCTGTGGAGACGAAGGGATTAACTTGGTATCTTGACCAGCCTCTCATCGAGAAAATGACCCGATTGGTAATCAGCCCGAAGGATGAGCCGCAGTGGCAAGAACGGATTTTGAGCTTCAATAGCCATAACTATTATTGGAAGAAATTGTGGACGTCAAGTCAATCCATTATGATCAGCACGGGGAACAATCAATCAGTATCCCTAATCGGAGTGACTGGATACACAAGTTACACTCTGGCCTTAGTAATGAGACAATTCGGCTTAACACAGTTCAGAATCAATACAGAAGAATACCACCAAGGTCATTTCTACCATGAGCTCAAGGAAGAGGAGGGGTTGAAAATAGCTCGCAAATCTTGGGAAAACATCACTCTGATGGAGAGGTCGCCTAAAGGTCTGAGTGCCACGGGCGATTATCTTAAATGGAGGGCTGACAGGGATCAAGAATACTTAGCTGGAGATCCAACAAAATTCGAAGACAGCGACACTCGCTGAGACGTCCTATCAGAAGAAGTTAGTAATCATTTGGCCGACTCACTACAGAAGGCAAACACCGAGAACTCGCAACTGCAAGAACAAATAAAACAGTTGGAGGATCAATAGCAGAACCTTAAAAGAAAAGTAAGAAGACTCAGGGAATAGGCAAGAACCGAAAAGATGGGGTTCGAAGAGCAAGAGGCACGGTGGGAAAAGGAAAAAGGCTCTCTCCAAGCTGTGGTAAAAGAAGTAGAAGTACAGAATAATAAGCTTCAGGAAAAAATGAAATACAAGAGATACTCGTAGAAGAGTATAAACATGAAAACAAAAAGAAGAAGCTCGAATTGAAGGAACAGGCACTACCCATCAACGATATTCTAAAAGAATGTCCTAAGGAAAGAAAGGAAAAAGAAAGACAAGCCGCTCTATATCAAGAGCTGAAAGAGAATGTTGACCAGCTGGAGAGAACGATAGCACAAGGAAAACAAGAACTCCTACCTAAATCCGAGTATGCTCTGAAAGCGTTCGACCCTGCCAAACAAAAAGAAAGGTTATACGAGTATCTCAGAAAATGTCATCTCATTATAAAGAACCTCCCTGAGCTTAGGCCGATGTAAAAAATGCTGTGTACAAATTATTCAGTTAATAGAATGATTTTTGGGCCATTGTTTAGCAAAATGATGAATGAATAGTATAACTCCCATAGGAACCCCCTCGCTAGGGTTATGCAAAAAATTGGATGTGCCATATGGATAGGTATCATAGATGCGCATTCAATCTAGTCATTCACAGTCAGACTATCGAATGATGCCATGATAAAATTGATGCAATCATCTTTCTGCAGATTTCATTTTGGCTCCCAAATGCCACTGTATCCTTTGTCCGAACCAGGACCTTTAGTTTTTTTACGAAATTCAAAATTCACTAAAAGCTTTTTTATTCCCCCTACAGAAAATCAACATTGCTTCAAACAAAGCAAGTCTAACTCGGCACACAGTTCAACCCAAACGAGTGTACTTAACAAGATCCCGAATAAAAGAAGATAATGGAAGATCAGGAACAAGTACAGAACCTACAAGGGCAAGTGTCCGAGCTAAAAGATCAGGTCTCAGAACTCATGAGACTAATGAGGGAGATGTCCCAGAATAAACCTGCTTCAGAACCTAACCTACCACTACCACCTCCACCACTTACCACAAATGATCCGCATCAAGCTTCAACTTCTTTTACCTTTCAGTCACCTATCCCGGATCCGATAATCACTGTCAATCCGGCTACTATAAATAATGACCCACCTTTCTCCCATTACCCAGCCGTCTCAAATGCCGACCCATATCCTTAATTACTAATTCCTCCAGTTCACTCCACCCCTCATCTCCCAACTGGGGGAGCATTTCATACAGTAGGAGGAGAAAACAAGACCAGCGAAAATGAGAAGCTGTCTGCTCTAGAGGAAAGATTGAGAGCAATAGAGGGACTGAACATGTATGGTTCAGTCGATGGGGCGTCACTTAGATTGGTGCCAGATGTGGTGGTGCCACCCAAATTCAAAGTCCGGGACTTCGACAAGTACCCCGAGAACTCAGACCCCCGTATTAACCTAGCAACCTACATTGCCAAAATGTCTGCCTTGACAGAAGATGACAGACTTCTCGTCCACTTCTTTCACGAGAGCCTCTCCGGAGCAGCCCTCAGATGGTGCATACAGTTGGATAGGAGCAAACTGCGCTCCTGGAAGGATTTAGCTGATGCCTTCTTGAAGCAGTATAAATTTAACTACGATGTAGCCCCCACAAGGAGAGACCTCCAAAACCTGGTGCAGAGAGACAGGGAAAGCTTCAAGGAATATGCCCAAAGATGGAGGGAGAAGGCTACAAAAGTATATCCTCCAGTAACCGATAATGAATTATGCTCCCTGTTCATCGAAACATTGAAGGCTCCTTACATCAATTTGATGATTGGAAACACTTCCAACAGCTTCTCAGACATCATCCAAGTCGGTGAGAGAATAGAGGCCAATTTAAGGATGGGACGGCTGCAGGAGTTGACTGAGAATCCTGTGAAGAAAACTACTAGTTTTGGCAAAAAGAAGGAGGTTGATGTGCATTCCATCACCCGGCAGAATAATTATTCCCTACTTTCCCAAAATAACTACCGGCCATATCCTCCCCCTCATGGCCAAACCATTGCAAACATCCCACCTCCTTTCCCAAATTATCCACACCCACGCCCACAGTACCCACCACCTACAAATTACCAACCTAGACCACCTCCTCCTCCTGCTCAACCTATACCACCCCCAAATAACCCGAGACCACCAAGAAACCCCGATCCACCCCTTCCCCTCCCACTCAGTGAAATATACCGATACCTCGTCTGTATAAATCAGATAGTACAGATCCCGCTTGACCCAATTCAGCCACCGTACCCCAGGTTGTATGATACCACTGCCCGTTGTGAATATCATGGAGGGGCACAAGGGCATTCAACAAATAACTATGGGGCACTTAGGGGTAGAGTGCATGCCTTAATCAGGAACGGGTGGTTGAAGATTGAGGGAAACGGTTCCCTCCCCAATGTTACCTCAAACCCGTTGCCTAATCATAATACGGGCAATGGTGTAAACATGATAGAATCAGACGGAGAGAGGTCGACACCCGAGGTAGACGAGCTGATTCCTTACTTTGAGGAAATTTTTGCCATGGCGATGAGGGAAGGTTACCTTTGCCCTCAGGTATCAGGATCAGAAAAGGGTACGGGATGTCCTTACCATGGAGGGGCAGCTGATCATGAGCTGCGAGACTGTGAGGGATTCCAGCAAGAGGTCCAAAACTTGTTGTCCCTCAAAATTTTAAGATGCCAAAGGAGATAGAAAGTGGAGGGCAAAGTAAATACTACCAGGTTTGGCCAGAATACCTCAACCCCCAATCCTAGATTAACCTTCTCTGCCCCCAATGCCCCAACGCCACCACTGCCAGTAATAGTCATCCGAACCCCGCCTCAACTCCCAGTCACAAATACTCATGCTGTGCCTTGGAACTACAATTTCCAAGTCTTCACTCAAGAAGCATCTAGCAGTACATCAACTCCTAACCTCGCCTATACTCCACCCCTGGCACCTCCAAAACCGTGCTTCACTCCCCATGAGCATTTTAGAATGACTTACGCCGGACCGACCAGCAGTACTACTCCCAAACCAAATCCTCAGCCCGCCACTACCACAAAATCTTCCCCGCTTGAATCAGAGGTTGAGTTTATAACCAGAAGTGGGAGATGTTACGGGTCTGATGAAAAAGAAAAGAAGAGAGGGAAAGTAAAAATGGGAGAGTTACAGAAGAGTACAGAAGAGGAGGTTGAGAAAACGGAGGAAGTAGAACCCGCCGGACCTAAAGAAGAGGAGGAGTTGTTGCTTCAAATAATGAAGCAGAGTGAGTATGATGTGGTGGAACAGTTGAGAAAGACACCTGCCCAAATTTCACTATTATCACTAATTTTGAGCTCTGAGGTGCACCGTCAAGCCTTGCAGAAAATCCTGGATCAGGCCTTTGTGAACCTCGACATCACACCGGGGCAGTTTGAGAAGATAGTGGGACAAATCCAAGCATCCAGTTTTGTCACCTTTTCTGAAGAAGAGATAGACCCAGCAGGCTTAATGCAGACTAAAGCCCTACATGTGATAGTGAAATGCAAAGGTTGTATAGTGGCCAAGGTCCTTATTGATAATGGATCAGCCCTCAATGTACTGCCTAGTGCCACCTTGGCTAGGCTGCCAGTTGACTAATCAAACATACATCAGAGTGCTATGGTGGTAAGAGCCTTTGACGGTACAAGAAGAGAAGTGTTAGGAGACATTGACTTGCCACTCCAAATTGGCGCATGCACCTTCAACGTCACATTTCAAGTGATGAACATTGAACCGGCCTACACTATGTTGCTGGGGAGGCCGTGGATCCATTCAGCAAATGCCGTTCCTTCAACTTTGCATCAGAAGATAAAGTACATCATGGACGGCAAAATCATCACGGTGAGAGGGGAAGAAGCCATATTGGTCACCAAGCCACAATCACTTCCTTATGTGGAAGCGGCTGAGGAGTCATTGGAAAGCTCCTTCCAGGCCCTCAAACTACAAGAAAACGTTTCAAGAAATGAAGGGGCTATGGCTATGGTAGCCAAAGTGATGTTGAGGAATGGGTATGAAGAGGGCAAAGGCCTAGGCGCTGCGTTACAAGGGATTGTTGAACCTATACCGGCTATCCAGAAGGTGGGCCGTTGCGGTTTGGGTTATGAGGAAGATGCCCTCATGGATGGGCGATTCTGGTTGAGGAACAGACTTCGGGATCAGAGATTCGATTAGAAAGTTGGGAGAATGAAGGAAGTCCCGAGGATCACTGAAGTCTTCACTAAACCGGTCATTGAAAATCTGGCAGATGTGGAAGAATCACCTGATGAACCATCCATCGATGTCATCCACCTGGATTCCTTGTATGAGGCTCTGGTCTCGCCAATGGCTGAGGGGCAAGAACTGGACAACTGGACAGCAGAGGACATCCCTGTACTTAATTTCGAGTAAAGTACCTTTGGTTAACTACACTTGATCATTTTGTCCATGGTGACAAGTGTAACATTGTAAATGGACCCTTTTCTTATGTCATAAATCTTAATGAATTAATAGCGCATTTTATATCCGATTCTCTTTTTCTTTCCGTTTGAATTCCATCCTTATAATATATTATATTTTCGTTCATCCAGGACCATTCATCAATTAACACCTAATAATTCAATAGACTCAAAAATTCCTCTGGTTAATTTTGAAATCCCCATAATTGCAATTACTCTAAGTGATTCTGAGGTGGAGCTCACAGGAGAAAGGGGTGAAAGGGATGAACCTTCCCTAGTGCCTTGTGGAGATGAAACGCGCACCATAAACTTAGGCACCGAGGAAGTGAAAAGGGAACTTAAGGTTGTGGAGAGTGAAGAATTGGGAGATATGATCAGTTTGCTCAAAGAATTCCTGGATGTGTTTTCCTGGAGCTATGACGATATGATTGGTTTGGACCCCCAGATAGTGACTCACAAAATTCCTCTAATTCCGGGGACGATCCCGGTAAAGCAGAAGCTAAGAAGAATGAACCCAGACACGTTGCTCAAAGTTAGGGATGAGGTCAAGAAACAGTATGATGCTGGGTTCCTAGAAGTGGTCAAATATCCCCAATGGATAGCTAACGTTGTCCCGGTAATGAAAAAGGACGGGAGAGTCAGGGTATGCGTTGACTACAGGGATCTTAATAAAGTGAGCTTGAAAGATGATTTCCCACTCCCTCACATTGATGTGTTAGTAGACAATGCTGCAGGATTAGGCAGGTGTTCGTGTATTGACGGGGCATCAGGATACAATCAAATCCCAATGGACGAGGGAGACAAGGAGAAAACTGCTTTTATCACTCAATGGGGGCTATTTTGCTATCGGGTCATGCCTTTCGGGTTAAAAAATGCTGGCGCCACCTACCAACGCGCTATGGTCACATTATTCCATGACATGATGCATAAAGAAGTGGAGGTATACGTGGATGATATGATCATCAAATCCAGGGGAGAAGAGAGCCATGTGCAAGTGATGAGGAAAGTATTCGAGAGACTCAGGAAATATCAGCTGAAACTGAACCCTGCCAAATGCATATTCGGAGCTAGATCTGGGAAATTGTTTGGATTCATAGTGAGCGAGAAGGGAATAGAAGTTGATCCGGACAAAGTCCGAGCCATTCAAGAGATGCCGTCGCCAAAAACATAAAGGGAGGTGCGCAGTTTCTTGGGAAAGTTGAACTACATATCAAGGTTTATTTCCAATCTCACCGCTAAAGCTGAGCCTATTTTTAGACTACTACAAAAGAACAACACCACCCAATGGGATTCGGTTTCTCAAGAGGCTTTCAAGAAAATCAAGCAAGACTGGCCCAACCCACCAAGATTGGTTCACGGCAAGGTGAAGGCCTCGATTCTCAGATATGGCAGTCCAACAAAGCTCAATGGGATGTGTTTTGGGGCAACATGATGATACCGGCCGAAAGGAAAGGGCTATTTATTACCTGAGCAAAAAGTTCAATGATTGTGAGTCAAGGTACTCTTTCTTAGAGAAAACTTGCTGCACGTTAGCCTGGACAGCGAATCGCCTCAAGCACTACATGCTGAATCACAAGACATGGCTCATTTCTATAATGGATCCCATCAAGTATGTATTCAAAAGCCCATTCGTGCCGGGAAGGATAGCCAAATGGCAGGTCATACTATCTCAATATGACATTGTCTATATGACCCAGAAAGCAGTGAAAGGTAGCGTGATCGCTGACCTCCTAGCGGAAAACCCTATGCAGGATTACGAGGCTCTGGATTTTGAGTTCCGTGATGAGCATATTAACAAAGTAGACTGCGAAGAAGAAGAGCCCATTGACGTATGGGAAATGTATTTCGACGGAGCTGTCAATTTGTCCGGTAATGGAATCGGAGCTGTATTGGTATCCCTAGATGGAAAACACTTTCCGATAGCTATCAAGTTGAGATTTGACTGCACCAACAACATTGCAGAATACGAAGCTTGTGTGATGGGTCTATAGGCCGCCATCGAAATTAAAGTTAGGAAGTTGGATATATATGGAGACTCAGCCCTAATCATTTATCAAGTCAAAGGAGAATGGCAAACCAAGGATCTAAAGCTAATCCCATATCAGAAGTATTTACTAGAGTTGATTAAGAAATTCGAAGAAATCTCTTTCACTCACCTTAGTCGAGACAAGAATTAATTTACAGACGCCTTGGCCACCTTGGCTGTTATGGCTCAAATGGAAGAAGGGCAGACGACTCAGGTATTAAAGATTAAAGCAAGGGATGAGGCGGCTTACTGCTTCGTGATCGAAAAAGAACCTGATGGTAAACCTTGGTACCATGACATCTTGCTCTACATCAGAACTAGAGAATTCCCTTCGGGGGTGAGCAAAAATGAAAAGAGGATGATTCGGAGATTAGCATTGGGATACTTCCTCATTGGAGAAATTCTATACAAAAGGAGCTCCAACAGCGAATTGTTGAGATGTGTGGATGCGAAGGAGGCAAAGAGAATCCTTTTCGAGACTCATGAGGGAAACTGTGCAACCCATGCCAATGGGCATATGATGGCTAAGCAAATCATGCGACGGGGATATTTTTGGACTACCATGGAAAAGGATTGTGTCGAGTATTTTCGGAAGTGCCATAAGTGTCAAATCTACGCGGATCCGATAAATGTTCCACCTCACCAATTGTTCAATCTCGTTTCACCATGGCCTTTTGCAATGTGGGGCATCGATGTGATTGGTCCCATCAACCCTAAGGCATCCAATGGGCACAGGTTTATCCTAGTAGCGATCGACTATTTTTCTAAATGGGTCGAAGCAACGTCATATGCCCATATTACACAGAACACATTTCTCAAATTCCTCAGAAATAATATCATCTGCCGACATGGCCTCCCCAATGAAATCGTCACAGACAATGCCAAGAATTTGAATGGTCCAAAGATCCAGAAGTTATGTGATCAATACATGATTCAACATCTCATTTCCTCCCCATACCGTCCCCAGATGAATGGAGCGGTGGAAGCCGCAAACAAAAATCTCAAAAGAATAATCCGAAAAATGATGATCACTTATAAGGATTGGGATGATATGCTCCCTTACGCCCTTCACGCATACCGAACTTCCGTAAGAACATCAACTGGGGCAACTCCTTATTCGCTGGTTTATGGGATGGAGGCTGTATTACCTATCGAAGTTGAAATTCCTTCCCTAACGATTCTGAAGGAATTGAGGATTGATGAGTCGGAATGGATCCAGTCAAGGTTGGACCAATTAAACTTACTGGATGAGAAGAGGTTAGCAGCAGCATGTTATGGGCAGTTATACCAGAGAAGAATGGCTAGGGCATTTGACAAAAGTGTTCGCCCACGTGAATTTCAACCCGGGGACCTAGTTCTGAAGAAAGTTCTCCCGAATCAAAATGATCCCCAGGGTAAATGGTCACCAACCTATGAGGGACCATATGTGGTTAAAAAAGCATTTTCTGGTGGGGCCTTGATCTTGACCCATATGGATGGCGAAGAATTTCCAAGACCTGTGAACGCTGACACCATCAAGAGATACTATGCCTAAAAAAAGAAAAAAAAAAGAGTAGGGGTGAAAACCCAAAAGGGCGTCCTGAAAGAGTGAGCAAAAAAAAAATAAATCTAGGGGTGAAAACCCGAAAGGGCATCCCAAGAACAAAAAGGGAGAAATAAGGAACGGGGCATGAAACCGAGGATGAAAATAAACCGTCATGGCATGAGGCTTCAGAGTACTTGAAATAATGGCAGTTAAGAGACTTCAAAGCTAACTACAAGGAATATGTGAGATCTATCCCTGTACCCTTTTTCTTTGAAACTGTACATTTTATTTCTTAAAACCATAATAAAGTCATACTTTATTTGTGTTTATCTCTTTGCTTTTAACTTCCCTATACTCACTCTTTAATATTATCCTTCTTCAATCTCTTTATCTAATGCGCTATTAATCATTTAAAATTTTGCCATAAGATTAGGATTTGAAATTGATAACCTCACGTACTTTACTATGAGATTTGCAGGGAATGGCAAAAAAAAAAAAACTAGAGGTGAAAACCTGGAAGGACGCTTCTAGTCAAATGGATGAAAGGAAAGTGAAAACCCACGAGGGCGCTTTTCATAAAGTAAGAAGAAAGTCAAGAACAGAAAAGGGGCATCCGAAGAAAAGAGGTCGTAGGTCGAGTCTTGTAACTCGTCCTCCATTAATCATCGGCCTTCGGGATCCTGTTAAGTACACTTCATCGGGGAAGAACTTCTCGTGTCGGGATTACACTTGCTTTGTAAGTTGATTTTAATTTCCTGCATTTTAAATTTCTTGTTATCAACCTCTGGTTCCTTGATCTAAGTTGATTTTAATTTTCAGTATTTTAAATTTCCTGTTATCAACCTCTGGTTCCTTGATCTAAGTTGATTTTAATTTTCAGCATTTAAATTTCCTGTTATCAACCTCTGGTTCCTTGATCTAAGTTGATTTTAATTTTCAGCATTTTAAATTTCCTGTTATCAACCTCTGGTTCCTTGATCTAAGTTGATTTTAATTTTCAGCATTTTAAATTTCCTGTTATCAACCTCTGTTTCCTTGATCTAAGTTGATTTTAATTTTCAGCATTTCAAATTCCCTGTTAATCAACCTCTGGTTCCTTGATCTAAGTTGATTTTAATTTTCAGCATTTTTTCCTATTATCAACCTCTGGTTTCTTGATCTAAGTTGATTTTAATTTTCAGCATTTTAAATTTCCTGTTATCAACCTCTGGTTCCTTGATCTAAGTTGATTTTAATTTCAGCATTTAAATTTCCTGTTATCAACCTCTGGTTCCTTGATCTAAGTTGATTTTAATTTTCAGCATTTAAATTTCCTGTCATCAACCTCTGGTTCCTTAATCCAAGTTGATTTTTATTTTCTAGCATTTTAACTCTTGTTACCAATCTCTAGGTCACTAACTTAAGTAGGCTTTAGTTTCCTAACCTTGAACACTTAATCGCCCAAAATAGGGGTCTAAATCTTTACATAATCCCTACACGGAAATTTTTCCAGTAGGAATTATGTAAAGAGGGGCAGCTATCGACACCATATTTTGGCCGATCCCCAGAATCAATAAATTTCGAAACTGATCCCCAGCACTAAGTCTCCCTTTGCCAGCCAATTACATTTCCGATCTCTCTTTACCGAACAATCACATTTCCAATCTCTCCTCAAAAGGAATCAAATCAATACTAAGTCCCGATGTCATTTAAAGCCTTGCCGATCTCTCAAACCAATTGTCGAATCTCCTGAATAGTCAATTACATTCCCGATCTCTCTTGTCAGACGAAACTGAACCAGCACTAGATCTTCATTTTAAAAGTTTAGGAATAATAAAGTTAAGGTTCCAATCTGGTTTAATGGCGATCCCGATCTTAAGTGCTCAAGCCAAATTTCCAATTTTAATCAAGTCCCGTTTAGCGTTGGTTCCCTACCAATCTCATGCTTATTGTGTTTTCCGACCTCTTACACTTAGATTAATAATCACCTTTAGTTGTTTTAATATGCTCAGACAATCAAGTGCTTAAGTAATTTAGAGATTTTCCGATCACATCCATTCACTGAACAAAAAGGGAATTTCATTTCATATTAAAGTTTGTACAAGTCATTCGGCTGGAGGATGATCTACATTTTGCTCACTTCCTCTCTCACCCCCAGCCTGATCTACATTTTGCTCACTTCCTCTCTCACCCTCAGCGTCCTCTTCGCTATCCTCACCCTCGTCCCGGGGAGCCTGATCTACCATCCAAGAGAAGTCCTCCTCGGGGTACCGCTTCTTGAGCTCGGCCAGGAGATTCCTGTGAGCATTCACATAAGCACCGGCCTCCCTTGTCACTATCTCTTCTTCTTTAGCTTTGAGCTCCTCAGTGAGGTGAGCAACTTCATCGGCTCGGAGCGCCTGAACTTCTTCAAGGACACGAGTTCGCTCGGCCAGAACATGAGCTTGCTCGGCTAGCTTATCTTTGTAGAACTTCATCCGCCCCTCAATTTCAAATATGTAGTTCTGAGCGGATGAGAGTTGGGATCGGAGGAAAGTCACTTCATGACCCATCTTCTCGACCTCCTTACCCAGGCGATGAGCCTTGTAACACCCTCCCGGTAGCAACTCCGTACATTCTACTGTTCCGGTGACCGGTGTCGGTCCGGACAGCTAGAACGTCCGGAAAAATATTTAAACTTAAGTGAGAAACCAAAATTAACTCAAATATTAATGAGAAAAATTTAGTAAAAATTTTAGAAATAAAATACAGTTAAGTCAAAAGAGCCGGTGCCCAAGCGATGGGTAACCAGAGGTAAGTTGCGGTTCTCGCAACGAGGAGCCCTAGACCCGGGGGAAAAATTATAAAATAATTTTTGGGACTCCAGAGAAGGGTTATTAAGGTTCCCATGGCATTAGAATGCCAAGAAAATACCTAGGAAAATTTTTCAATCAGTACGGACAATTTTGACCCGTTAAGCCAAACGGAGGGCATTTTGGTCATTTCGCCTTCAGAGGTGATTTTTGGCCGACTTGTCCAGTTAAGTAAATAATTAATATGACATAAAATATGAAGAAATATTGCTAAAAATTAAATTGAAATGTGGTAGAAAAGAAAAGAAAAGAAAAATGAAGGAAATTAGGGATAATGACATCACATGATGTCATTTACATACCCTCCACCAATCACCATTCAATAAGTCTTTTTTTAAACAATTAAAAGAGACAAATGGACTCAAAATTCTGCTGTTTTCTTCTTCTTCTTCAGCCAAAACGTGAATCTCTCCCTCTTCTCCCTCCATTGATTTTCAAACAAAAGCTTCATTTCTCATGCTTGCTCACCATATTTCCTCAAGACCCCAACACTAAAATGAATCCTTGGACCTAGAGGAAGTGTTTGGCAGCCAAGACAGTACAAGAAAATGAAGATTTAACTTGGAGAAATCTGCCCTACAAGAGGTTAAAGTGAGGTTAGTGCCTACTTATATATATACTTCTTTGATTCCATGTTAGAAGCTTGAAATAAGTGAGAAATTGTAAATTAAATGAATAAAAGTTAAGTGTATGCATCCCTTGAATTTTTGGCAGCCCTAAGGAAGGATGAGTTTGATTGTTTTAATGAATTTAGAGTGGATAGAAATGATGTTTAAGGTATGAATATGCATGGATGTTGAACTAGTGTGCTAATTGAGGTTTATTTATGGGGCAAATTGAATTGGACATTAGGGTTTTGAGAGTGAAAAATGATTTGGCTTATGAAATTGTTAGTAGCACATTTTAATGGTCAATTATGACCATTTTTTTAAAAGTTGACCATATTATATAAAAAAAAAAAAATGCAAAGTGAGAGTGAAAGTGTAGCTAGACTACAACAGAAGGGGACCAAAAAAATCAAACACTGCACACTGCATAACTTTTGGCTGTGTAGTCCAATTGATGTTTGTGCAAATTGACATGAAACTAGGCTTATAATTTTTTTTTTTTTTGAAAAAAAAAAAAAAAAAAAAAAAAAGAAAAGAAAAAAAAAAAAAATGGCCCAATCCTAACACCACAGCAACAAAAAAAATGATGAAAATGAATGAACAATAACTCATCATTCATAACTCATTTTGATTTTTTTGAAATTTTTGATTTTTTTTTTAACAACAAAGACACAAACAAACACAACAGAAAATCACCCCAAAACCCCCCCCAAATTATGAAAAGAAAATCATCAAGAAAAGAGTCAAGTTGAGTGAAGTTGAATTTTTTTTTTTTTTTTTTTCATTTGAGCATTTTTGAGAAACTCTCTCTCTCTCTAAAAAAACTCTGATTCTGAAACCTTGAAAATGATGAAAAAATGAAAATAGAAAAAAAAATGAAGAAAAGAGAGATAGAAAAAAGAACTGCAAAAAAAAAATATAAAATAAAAAAAAAAAAAAAAAAAAAAATAAAAATAAAAAAAATAAAAATAAAAAAAAAATAAAAATTAAAAAAATTAAAAAAAAATAAAAAATAAAAAAAAAAAAAAAAAAAAAAAATTTTTTTAAAATTAAAAAAAAAAAAAATAAAAACAGTAAAAAAACAAATGAAAAAAACAAAAACCAAATAAAAAAAAAAAAAAAATTGCAAATTTGCAAAATGAAAAAGAAAAAAAAAAAAAATAAAAAAAACAAAAAAAAAATGAAAAAAAATGTAAGTAAGTAAAAAAATAAAAAATGATTTAAATTTAAAAAGTCAACATTTAGTTTTTAGAATAGAATGAATAGGAAAGTGAAAAATTGAAAAATAATAATAAATGAAATTGATAATTGAATTGAAATTTAAAAAATAAAATGTAAAAAAATGTGTAACAAAAATAAAATGTAAAAAATTGTGTCAAAAAAATTAATGAAAAATTGAAAAATGAATGATGAGAATGAAAAAAAAAAAAAACTCAAAAAAAAAAATAAAAAATTAAAATTGAAATGAAATAAATTTTAAATATAAATTAATAAATAATAAAAAAAAATAAAAAATTAAAAATAACAAAAATATATATTAAATTATTATAATAGTATAAAATTATGGTTAATATTTAGAAGTATGAATAGTGAATTAAGATGAATAAATATGATGAATTAAAAAGATTTCTAATAAGAAGAATATATGCAAATGCTATAAATTGTATAATATGGAAAATAAAAAAAATTTAAAAAAATAAAAAAAAAAAAAAAAAAAAATAAAAATTAATGTGAAAAAAAATGAAAAAATTTTGATGAAAAATAAAAAAATAAGTATTAATTATGATAGAATAGATAATATATAATATTATATAAAATAAAAATGAAAATAAATAAAATAATTAAATAAAATAAAAAAAAATAAAATAAAAATAAATAATTTAAAAAATAAAAATATAATGAATAAAAAAAAAAAAAAAAATAAATGTGATGAATGATCATATGTTTATAATTAAAATAAATATTAATATAAATATAATAATAAATGAATAAATAAATTAATAATTATTATGAATGAAATTTTTTATTATTTTATATTAATAAAAGTAGAATTTTTATTTATAAATAATATAAAAATATAAGAATGATATATGTGAATCATAAAAATGATGATGAAATGAATTGAATTATGATAAAAATTAATAATAATGAAATAATTAACATTTTAAAATTAAAAATATATTTTTTTTTTATTAAGTTAAATGTATTAGTTTTTTTTTTTTTTTTTGTTTTTTAGTTTTTTTGATATGTATTTTTTTAGATTGCTTTATGCTTTATGATATGCTTTTTTTATGTATGTGCTATTTTGTGCTTATTTATATGATATATATATATGATTATGCATAATGATGGATATATGTATATTGATATTTTTTATGAATGTATGGGTGCGTGGTTTAATGATGTTGCATGATGCCATGACGCCCGAGGCACCGCGTTGAGCGATTCATATCTAGGCTGAGTAAGACAAAAAGTTTTACTAAAAAAAACTGAAAAGAAAAAAAAAAAACAAAAAAAAAAAAAATAAAAAAAAAAAAAAAAATAAAAAATTAAAAAAAAACAAAAAAAAATAAAAAAAAATGAAATAATGATTAAAAAAAAAAAAAAATGAATAAGTATGAATGAAAAAATATTAAAGTTATAATATACAATAATTATATAATTTTTTTTTATTTTTATTATTTTTTTTTTTATTATTTTTTTTTTTTTTATTTATTTTTTTATTTTTTTATTTTTTTTTATTTTTTTATTTTTATTTTTTTAATTGGCTTTTTGGCTTAGCTTGCGAGGCGGAATGAGGGCCAATAGCCCGCATTTGGCACTCGTATGACAGGGTGTCATAGAGGCTTGTTCAATTAGTACAGACACATTGGTATTGTTTTTTATTTTTGTAATTTTTTTTTTTAATTTTTTTTTTGTTTTTAAATTTATTTTGTAATTTGTAATGTTATGAAATGTGAATGTATGTTGTATGAAAATGAATTTGTGAATGATGATATATATAATATATATATGATATGATATATATATATGATGATATGAATGATGATGATTGATGAATGATTGATTGATGATGATGATTGATAAAATGAGATGATTGATTGATGATGGAGATTTTGATTTTTTTTTTTTTTTTTTTTATTTTTTTTTTTTTTTTTTTTTCTTTTTTTTTTTAAAATTTTTTTTTTTTTTAAAATAAATTAATTTTCAAAAAATTAATTTTTTCAAAAAATATTATAAAAAAAAAATTTTTAAAAAAAATGAAAAAAAAAAAAATTAAGATAAATGAATAAAAAGAGTGCTTGTACTTTGCATGAGCAAGCCTAAAAGTGTGTTTGGAGGTTCTCCGCATGTGCGTCTTGGATCGACTCGATCACCAAGCTCTCCACGTTCAGGCTCTTGGTTCGAGTTAGGATGTAATCGTGATTGTCGGAGGTCAGCCTGTCCCGATCCTCTCGAAGGCAGATAGAAGCCCCCAGATCCTTAGCCAAACTCGAATTCTCTCCCGACAGTTCGCTTCTTCTCCAGAATGGATCAGCACAAGACCGAGTACCGCGAGGGTCCTGGTAGGTTGGGAAGGACCCCTTCCGCATTGAAGCGGCGAGAAGGAGGTGGAGGTGGCTCTTCTTGGCGAGAAGGAGATCGGATCACTTCTACCTCGGGGATCGACGGCCCCGAAGGTTGAGATGGGCCCCTTTGTATTTCCTCGGGCTCATGGCTGGGTGTCTGCAGGGCTTCATTTCGTACCTTCGGTCAGAGATCTCTCCTTTTTCGCTTCTCTCCTTGGAGGCTTTGCCGCTGCCATACTGCACAAAGAAGAGGTCAATGAGATCGATAAGGTCCAAAATGATCGAGATATAGAAAAAAGCCGATGTGATCTTCGCCCGCGATTCGCCAGAATCAATTCCATTGTCCATGCGATTCGCATGCATCCAAACAAGAGAACTTCTCTCTGCCCGCCTGATCTTTCAGCTCCATCACCATCAGTCCTTCCTCCCTATTTAAGGTGATGCGCTTGGCACTGCTGAGGCCACAGCTGCGAGGGAAACCCTCCAAGCAGTTTGGGATTTTACTCCTCAGGATAAAGAAGCGGTTCTTCCAATTCTTCAGGGAGGAGGGAAGATCGGTAAAGAGCCCACAATGTGGCTTCGCCTTGAAGAACCAATACTCGTTATCCTTTCGACTAGTCAGCCTATGCAGTTTGGCGAATACCTTAGCTGTAGGACGGAGTCCCTTAGCTCTGCAGAGCCTCGGAAAGCTACTAAGATCTACCACGAGTTCGGGTGAACTTGGACGATGCACACTTGGTGATATTTTAAAACTTCCTTGAAGAAGTCGTCCAAAGGGAATTGTAGACCGGCCTTTAATTGTTCTTCGTAGACCATGATCATATCGTTCTCCTTGAAGAAGTGATCGGCACGAAGATTGCTGTGACACTTAATCAACTCATAGGAATCAGGCCGAATGTTATTCTCTTGGCTGAACGACTGCAGATCAATTTCTTGAAGGACTGATGACAGCTCGTCCATGGGAAGATTCTCTCTCCTTGAAGAAGGTACATGCCTTGATGGTGCTGCTTGCCCCTGAGCTGGAATAGAAACCCTAGAAGGTTCCGGTCGCACGCTTGGTCTGACCACCTCCACTTCATCAGATGACTATGAGATCTGAACGGAAGGGGGGCTTGCCGCTCTCTGACCCTCGGCGCCTCTCATTTTCAAAGGAAACAAGGATTTTAAACTAAAAGAAAGATCAAAACCCTTACCAGAGTCTGATCGGTGTCGGAAGAACTTGAAAAAATGAGAGAATTCTGGATTTGCTCGCTGGATGCTGAAAATGACATAAGAGAGCAACTGGCTGACCCATCCCCTATTTATACCCATCTGAGCATTTAATGCTCACAGTGTTCCAGGCAGTGCATCGGTTAGTGGGAATCGCCAGCTTTCCTGACATGTCTCACGAATATTCCAGAAATTCCATAAAAGAGATCGGGTAGTTAGGGATCGGCTAATTAAGGCGAATGTTTGGAAGTGCGGATCAGTTAAGGGTTATTCAGTTAGGAACTAGATCGGATAAACACATCAGAGATCGGAAAATAATCAATGCAATAATAATAAAATGACAGTTGTCAAAATAAAATTTTATTTCTGAAAAGGTCGGATTACATCATTTGGGCGATCTCTAGAGATCGGATTACATAAAAGGTCAAATTACATCATTTGGGCGATCTCTAGAGATCGGATTACATTAAAGGTCTGATTACATCATAAGGGCGATCTTTAGAAATCGGTGGAACATCCTATCTAAAAGGCCTATGTCAAAGCCTAGTCTCGTGGCTGAGTCAAAAGATGTGTTTGACCAGGAGACCGGCTGTTGACATCGGATAGATGTACAGCTTAGATGGGGGGACTATGACTCTCATGAGAATGAGAGAGGTCATCATCAAAGTTATCGCTCGAAACCGAGCCGCTGTCGGAACACCCAGTGTGGTGAGAAGCCAGATGAATGCCAAGGAGCAGTCACCAGTGTTAAGGGGAATATAAGCAGTCTTCTCGCTCGAAATCGGTTCGCCGATTATGTCGGACGAACGATTCGAGATCGGTACGATCGAAGTCCTCGATCCAGATCGGTTAATTAGTCCGGTTCTCTCACTGTCATCAGATAGGGTTATCATGATTTTCCGATCATCAGGATCGTAAATTTTCAGACAAGGGACAAAAAGGATAATCGGGAAAAGATCAAAAGTGGCCATCATGGCCGGAATTATTGCCGAAGCAGCTAGAATAAGAAAAGCGAGAAGGAAAGAGGAAAAAAATCAAATGAGGAAGGGTTTCTTGCTAAACGTATATATATAGGGGATGGTCTAAGCATTTATTACTAAGCAGAAAACGAAGCGGATGCCTCGGAAATTGAGGGAATAAATGCTTTGACTGGACCGGACTTGATAAAGAAAAGACCAGAGTAGGAGAGGTCGGAAGAAGGGAGGCCGGCATGAAAGACCGGAAAAGGAGCGTGTTAGGAAGATCGGAAAGGAGAGGAAGTCGGATAGCAAAGAGAATAAGACAACTTCGGCTAACCGTCGTCATAATCAGAGCCGAGGTAGTTAAAGCGTTGCAGACGAAATCTCCACCGCACGCCCCAGAATCGCCCGCATTACTGACATGCGCCAGAGTACGTCATGACAGTGTTGTACATCCCAATCTCCACCGTTGATCTCATTTGTAAGGACGAGCCCGGAGCCCTTGGATCAAAGAAGAAGACGACAAGACCAGCGCCTTTCACTCCTAGCCCTTGGATCGCTCTTGACAAGAAAATTTTGGGCCGTCAGATTAGAAGAGAGAAAGGACAAATATTTCGGAAGGGATCTCAGCCGTCCATTCTGACTCTCTTTAATTCCCGGGTCTCAGATCATGTCCTTTAAAATCTTAACCCTCCATCTCCCTCAAAACAGATCCTGACCCTTCATGGGGAGCACCCGGTTCCTATAAATACCTGCATGAAAACTGTTCAAGGGGGGACGAATAGTGAATATAGCGGAAGGACTCTGAAACTTAATTCAGCTCGTTACTCTGCTATTTTTGAGCTTTCATAAGAAAAACTTTTGAAACCAGTTTTCTGAAGTATTTTCTTGCAAAGGAATTTCTGAATACTGAAACTCTCTATTTTCTGTTCGTTCATTATCCTGTGACACTCTCACTTTCTGTCTTTGTTATCTTTATTTCCACTCCCGTTGTCCAAGCTCAACTTCATTCATACTCGGTTATAATTTTGATCGGACTGCATTTTAGCAAGGTATTCTTCATTTCAAGGCGAACCTTAGTCTTCAGGTTACCAGCCCGCGGCCCCATTACGTTCTGTGATCCCGTAGTTAGTTCAATAGATTTGACTCCCTACAGGTGAGTGCTCATATTGTTGTTTTATTAAGTGCTCATTCTTATTTTACGTATTTCCTTTGTTCTTTATATATATATATATAATTTTCTCCAAGTTTATATTGCGTTAAAGAACACGAAGAAAGTTATTCTCGAGTTTACTTCCTTGTTGACCAGTCCATTCTTTTTTGTTAATCTTAGTTATTCCTGAATGTAAGTCTTCTAGTCCCGAGTAGCGTATAAGTGGTTGGATAAAACGTAGGTAACTATATCTTAAGGGTCTCTTTAAAATAATGAAAGGTCTGAATAATAAGTCGGGAAAATAGTAAGGCCAAATCACTAGAATAACACAAAAGACAATTGGGTAAGACGTCACAAGGCAGAGTAAAACTGAACCTTAAGATAAATAAATGGGATAGATCGGGTATCAAAAGGTACTGGTAAGGCGACCACATAGGAAGGTCGAAAAATTCAATTTGGTATCCCCTGACTAGTCACAAGGTACCAATGAGTTAAAAGAAGCCTAATTCCGACCCCCAGCATCTTTGAATGCCAGAACCCTTAGTTCTAGGCTTTTGTGACGTGTAGCTGTAATCAAATTTCGAGAGATCGGAAAAGTCCTTATCTGACTCCTATTAAAATAAAAGGAGATCGGAGGAGAGTTCTTATCCGGTTCTCAATCTAAAATTTTAATAAATATTTAAAAGGAGATAGGAGGAGAGTTCTTATCTGGTTCTCAATCTAAAATTTTAATAAATATTTAAAAGGAGATAGGAGGAGAGTTCTTATCCGGTTCTCAATCTAAAATTTTAATAAATATTTAAAAGGAGATCGGAGGAGAGTTCTTATCAGGTTCTCAATCTGAATTTTAATAAATATTTAAAAGGAGATCGGAGGAGAGTTCTTATCCGGTTCTCCATCTAAAATTTTAAAAAATGTTTAAAAGAGATCGGAGGAGAGTTCTTATCCGATTCTTAATCCAAAAATTTAAATAAATATTTAAAAAGAGATCGGGGGAGAGTTCTTATCTGATTCTCAATCAAAATTTTTTTAATCTAAAAGAGATCGGAGGAGAGTTCTTATCCGATTCTCAATCAAGACCTTTAATGAATATATGAAAGAGGTCGGAGGAGAGTTCTTATCCGATTCTCAAATCGAATTATTTATACGCACAATAATCCCTAAAATAAAACCAATACGCAACAGCCACTCACTAAGGTTGTCTCATTTACTTATGTATCTGGGTAATCCGGACTAGTGAAAGATCAAATATTCCTTTTGTCAAAAGGATTAATATTTCCATTCAAACCGTCCTAACTATCAATTCTAATTTATAAAGGACATGAAGTTAAATCTGCTTACCCTCATTGAGGGACGAGGTGGGGTGCCTAACACCTTCCCCACCCGTTTACGGATCCCGAACCTAGAATCTCTGTTTTTGAAGTGGTTTTATTTTAATTTACTTTCACAAATGGTTTTCTTTAATTTCCCTCAAAATTAAAGTGGCGACTCCTCACTTTTCCCACTTCGGTGAGTGTTTGTCCAGGTGACTGCAAAACCCTTGCGACAATAAGCATAAAATGATATATGGAAATGGTGTTTGGGACTTATGGTTCTCGTGATGAATGAGATAATGATGAAATGATGAAATAATGAGAACCATAAATTGCTAATGATGATAAATTAGCCCGAGTATGCCTAGACAGTAGTGAATGGGTTGGATAGATTGGCATGCCAAGAAGGGATGAAATTAGCAGTATTGCCCATGGCTTTTATGCATGTATACCATTGGCAGGCACTGAGTGTCCGATAGGGTTATCCCTTATTCATTATTTCTTTCACTATATTGCATACTCGGTAGACACTGATGTGTCCAAAGGTATGATAGCCCGAGGCATCGAGTGTCCAATGCCAGTAAAACCCGCGTATCCAGTCTAGACAATTCTATTAAAGGTTACTTTGGGCACTAAAATAAAGTAAGAAAGTTGAATATTGAAATAAGGAAAAAGGAAAGATCCAATGAAAATAACTATTTCCAAAGATCTTGAAAATATGAAAATATGAGAAAAAGAGAGAAAAATATTGTGAAATGACTACAAAAGTTTAAGGTTATAAGTTTTATACTCTTCTAAATTATTTATGAACATTTAAACATGCATTTTTTTCTATTTCATATAAGCATGAATGATTATTTTATTTGTATATGATACTTTCAATATGTTAGTGCCCCACTAAGCAGAAATGCTTAGCGCAATGGTTTCTCCTCGCGCAGGTCCATAAGCTAAAACACAATAGAATGTGGACAGAGATTTTGAGATTGATCTGTAAAGTGGTCTGTATCACTTCGGCACATCATCTTGGTATAGATTTTTGGCCCACAGTAGTGCATGACTTTGTACATTGTAATTTAGTAAAGATGTAACTAAATTTTTAGATTGTATGGTAATGTGTACATATTTTGTAAATGAATGAAATAAATAAAAGTTATGTATAGTAATGAATGTGATCAGAAATGGAAATATGAATTTTGATTTGAAATTGGGTATATTCGAGATTTTCCCATATGAATATTTTTAAGTAGGTCAAATCTTTAATAGGTCAAATGTTCCAAATACGGGAAAACTCTTGCAATTTTCCATTAAAACTCTCCGTAAATAAATTATGATAAAATTAAATTGATAATCACTTGAATAGGATAAGATTAGGTGCTTTGGCATAGGATGTGGCATTCCTTTGCTCGGCTACACTGTAGATCGGATAAGGGGATGTTACAGCAGGGCCATGTAAGTCTCTAAAGGGCATGATGTACAAGTTTGTGAAACCCCTCACCCGACTACAGTGTAGCCGAGCAAGACATGCTACATTCGGTGCTGGAGCACCCTATCTTATCTTACTTTATTCCTTTAAAAATTTTGTTCTCGTTATATTTTAATATCAATTATCTTTTTATAGAGAAACTAGCAGAGTTTCCCCTGTTTCTATTACCATTTTCCGTATTTCACTATTTACCTGTTTGAAATTCAACAATATTTTCAAAATAAAATCTCATCATTTCATACATCGTCTTTATATTTCAATTCCGTATTCAAATATATACAATTTCATTCATATCCATTTCCATACATTCCCCTTCATGCTCAACTCATATATGAAAATTTTTAATCTTCATTAATTTACATGATATACAATTTAATCACATATGAATTAACCGATTTATTAATTTACATCACATACCTATTAATTACATTTTCATAATCTACATTACAATACTATAACTACGCATTTTACACAACATACAAATTATGACCTATATGGGCCCTATCTACATGTATTACTGAGGAGGTGACAACCTTGAATACTTCAGACACTTCTGCAGATCAGAACTCTAAAATCTCTGTTTAATATTCACTGGGCTTTACCTTCAGTACCTGCGCGAGGAAACAAATCCATCTCACTAAGCATTGCTACTTAGTGGTGTAATAATATAACAAGAAAATAATATACAATAAAAAAAAAAGAAATGGATCAAAATTTGGATACTCTGGAATTTAATCTAATTTCATATAATACTTCTAGTATTATCTATCCTTTGTTGTAATTTATTTCTCTTCAGAAGCGTTCAATTCTTTCATAATAATTAAATTTTAATATCATTCCAATTCGTTTCAATTCTTTCTGCTAAATAACTAATCTAATTTATTTTGAATATTCTTACTCATTTATTTAATTGCTAATATTTTCTGTTGTAATATTTTTAACTTATTTCAATAAATTTCACTGCCCAAGTAACCTATGATAGGCTGACTAAACTGGATAACGGGTTGTTGGCACTAGACACCGCGGTGCCTCGGGCCGTCATATGATGGGATGCGGAACGTCAACCACTTATGCAGTCAGTATGGCTAAAAAGGCCATGATATCACATAATCGGACATAAAAGCCATAAGTATGGGCGTAAAGCCATGAGTGCGGGCGTAAAGCCATGAATATGGGCATAAAGCCATGAATACAGGCATAAAGCCTTTCGCAGTACTCCTAAAACAATACCCTATTGGCATGCCAATCTATCTAATCTGACACACGTGTCTAGGCAATATATGGGCACATAATTTCATTATTTATTAAACATTCCGAGTATAATTTATAGTATTTTAATTTTTATTCATAGAAAAAGCATAAATACCTAAATCTCATTCCTACACAATTTATGTAATTCATCATACCATCCATGATAATTTCAATCCACATCAATTAATTTTTTTATGTACCATTTGTACATCAAAATATTTTTCTCCTCTCAAGAGGAGAACTAATGTCAAATTCTGACATCCTTGTGATTCTTTTATTTATTACAATAAGTATATGTATTATCAGTCATAATTTTTCCTAAAGCCCTCCATGTGGGTTATCCCCTTATGTCCTAGAGTTACTCAAATTCAAGGATTAAAGTTCACTAATTACATTATATATTATCATTCATAATGTATTATCTAATTTATTTTACTTTTTTTCTTATGTCCTTGGGGTTACTATTCATTTGTTCATTTAAGTCCAAATATTGACTTTCTCATATATGATAGTTACATAAGTTTTAATCACATAGATTTACCACATTTTGGTTCCCAAAAGTATTGGCATTAGTTGCCAATCCACACTTCTAACCAATGGAAAATAAATCAGAAATTTTAGTTTTTGGGTACTAGAGTTCACTGTTCCATTAGGACATTTTACAGTGAGAATTTGGCCAAATGTTCTTAATCAAAATTGTTCTTTATTGTGTCTAGTTACATTTCACTTTTTGAATCACCCAATTTGGAGGTTTCTAGCTCAAGTTATGGCTATTTTACCATAACTGGTCGGATTGCCTTTACCCAAAATTTCTGGGCAATTTTTGGTTCTGCCAAATTTGGTCTCTTGATTTCGGTGGATAATTCCGTTAAGTTCTGGTCAAAATTTGGAATTATGTTCTGCATGAAAGTTGTTCTAAATTGTCTAATCTTTCCATTGATATAAAATTTAGGTTATTTGGACATTTCTACACTGAGTTATGACTATTTGAATAAATACTATTCATTTGGTTAATTTCCAGGACTAGCAGGGTGGTTACCCAGATTTGGTCAATTTTTAAGGTATCCTAAGTTTGTTTTCTGGATAGGGTTTCTTCATCAAAGTTGTGCCATTATGTGTCTAGTTTCATATTCAATTGGCTTTGCACCAATTGAACCTACACAGCTCATGTGAAGACTATCTAACCTTGCTGGACTCACACCCAGCCCTGTAAATCACTCAAGGCAACACCTCTAACCTCCATTCCCATAGCACAATTCACTTCATTTCCTACTCAAACACAATCAAATGGTCACTAATTGACCATTAGAACTTCTTTTCACCACTACTTGAGCAAAATCATAAATTTGTTACCCAAACCCTAACTCCAACAATCTCAATTCTCAAATCTTACATTATACTCACAATTAAAGTTTTCAATTCACTTACACATGTCAAGGGATAGCCCTACACCATTTTAAATCTATTAAAAGCTATCAAACTCAAGAAGATTTAAGGCTGCTGAAAATTGGATAATGTCACTACATGCATATTTTTACACAATTTCTTCAATTCTTAGTTCAATTCCTAGTTCTAATCAAGAATTAAAAGAGAAAAAGAAAGACTCTAGCACTAACCTTGTTTGATGGAATTTCTAAGCTTGTAAAACTCTTTCTTTTCTCTTCCTTTTTGCTGCCTCAAGCTTGCTCTAGTTGCAAGGATGAATTTTAATGAAGCAAGCTAGTGGTTTTATGGTGAAATGGAGAGGGAAATGGAGCTTTGGTTGAGAATCAATGGAGGGAGAGAGAAGTGAGGTTTCGGCTGGCTATTTGAGGAAGAAGGAGCAGATTGTTTTTTTCAAATTTTCTACCCATTTTATGCTTTTAATTAAGTTTATAGATAGGTGTCACAATATGATTGGATGGGGGCATTTTAGTGACATCATGTGATGTCATAATTCCAAATTTCCTTCATTTTCATTCCTTTTCTTTTCTACTCATTTTCAATTAAATTTTTAGCAATATTTATTCACATTTTATGTTATTATAATTATTTACGTAACTAATCAAGTCGGCGAAAAATCATCTCTAAAGATGAAATGACCAAAATGCCCTCCGTTTGGCTTATTGAGCCAAAATCGTCTGTACTGATCTAAAAATTTTTCTAAACATTTTCTTGGCATTCTAATGCCATAGAAGCCTCAATGACTCTTCTCTGGAGTTTCAAAATTTATTTCATGAATTTTCTCCTGAGTTTAGGGCTCCTAGCTACGAGGATCGCAACTTCGCACTGGGTTACCCATTGCTAGGGCACCAGCTCATTTAACTTGGTTGTATTTTATTTCTAAAATTTTTCCTAAATTTTTGTTATTATTATTTAAGTTATTTATGACTCCTCACTCTAGTATAAATATTTTTCCAGATGTTCTAGCTGTTTGGACTGACACCGATCACCGGAACAGTAGAATGTACGGAATTGCTACAGTGAGGGTGTTATAAAGATACACAGGTAAGGACCATTACACGGGGTCCCTGACATAACTGGTGTAGTGGCCCTTTCCCTAGTGGCAAGTTGCATGGGTCTAGACCTCCATTGCATGGTCTGTGCAATTCTCCCAGTGGTTGGCATATACTTTTTGATTTCCAAACTTGTTCAATCATGCTGTAGACCTAATAAAAGGCAGAAATTAAGAAATTAAGCAGAATCAACTTAAAATCCTAAAATATAATCAAACTAACTAAAAATCATGCAATTAACTAATAAAATTCAAGTGAAATGAAATAAAAAGTATATTGAAATATCTATATAAGACAAGTGTTTCAATATCCCTAGCTACTATACAACTCAAAACAGAGGAGTAAAAATGCTACCAAACAGTTTATTTATTTTTTTATTTTTTATATAAACACAAGAATGGAAGACCTTATTTTCTTAAACCTTATTTAGGCCTAGAAAAGGGAGTGGCAACCCCAAATCTTATATCACACTCTTCTGCTATTCCAATTGCAAAAATCTACACAAGAGTTTCTAAAATCACACCTTCAACTACTCAAGGCATCATACAAATAGCCGGTTTTAAATCTTCAAAACTTAAAATATCCCAATTAAGAAAGTCAAGAAGGAAAAATATAACCTAACCTCAATCAAAATTTTTTTTTTTTTAATATTAGAAAAAACACTATTAAAAAAGAAAAAAAACACTAAAATGAATAGAAAAAGACACCCCCACACTTAAACATGATGGTGTCCTTAACATCACAAGTAAAAGAGAAACAAAGAAACAAAGAAATCACAAAGATGTTAAAAGATAAATAAAAATCGAAGTGACTATCAAGCTACGGACTTAATCGGTATTATTGAAAAAAATGGACTATAACCCGATAAAGGGCATTTTGGTCAATTTACTTGAAGAGCTGACTTTTGACCGAAATGTCAATTAAAATGAGTTAGATTAATGTATTTGAATGGGACTAAATTAACAAAAAAAGTATGAAATTAATGAGGACATAGAGGGAATTATTAAATTTTAACAATTACCATTAGAATTGTAATTATAATTAAATTAGATATTTTGAAAATAAGACAAAAATTAATTACTTAAGCAAAATATCTCATTTAAATACATCATCACACATCATCTTCATCATCTTCTTTCTTCTTCCTTTTGTGCCTTCCCACTCTCCCTCTTATTCCTCTACTGATGCATCATTCCAAGCTCTAAAACCCTTAAATTCTCTCATAATTTCCATAGCAAATCAAGAGAAAATCTTGAATTAAGTCTTGAATTGAAGAAAACAAGCAAGAAATCAAAGGAATTTAAAAGATTTGGGAAGATAGAGTGTGGGCCAAATTGAGGTAAGAGGTTATTTAAGTTTAATTTGTTATGAATTTATGTATTTCAAGTTTAATTGCAGAAATTATTATGGGAATTGATGGAAATCATGCATGTTATGAAGAAAGGGAATTTAGGTTAAGATGAAGAAGTTAGGAGGTTTTGTGTTTTGATGCAATTAACTTGAATTCTAGGCTTGAATGAAGTTGTAAAAATTGATTGAATTTGGAACCTGGGAATTAAGGTTCTTATGCAATTAGGGTTTTCATGGTAGGAAGTTTACTTAATGCTATTATGGTTATAATATGATTATTGGATGTGCATTTATTGAGAAATAATAATGAATTAGTGAGGAAATTAGAGGAATTGATGTTATGCCTTAAGTGTTGAATCTGAATAGCTTGAGTCCAGTGAGGTTAAATGCTCATAACTTGAGCTACGTAACTTAAATGATGTGAAACCAATGGGAAATGAAAGCTAAGAGAAAATACTAAAACTTTTATGAAGGACACTTGCCCTGAAAATAACCAAAAGATACCTAAATTAGGGCTAGAATCCGAAAATAGAAAACTCGAACCTGGAAAACTAACCAAATAAATAGTACATACTAAATTGAGCATACCTCACTCTACAAAACTCCAAATTAAGTGATTCTTGAACCTATGTAATCCTGAGACATAGAGGAATAATTCATATGAAGACCATGATGCTAAATTATGGTTTTAACCTATCCAAATTTGCTTGACAAAGTGAGTCTAGAAATCTAACTGGATTCTGAAACTGACCTGAAACCTGAGAATTTGTCACCTGAATAGTTTTGGCAAAATGACCATAACTCAAGCTACACAAATGCAAATTGAATGTTTCCAAAACTAAAATAAACATAAGATATAGAGCTGCAACTTTAATGTTTTGACCTAGACCCAGATATGAGGGTAAAGTGGTTGAAATTCTAGTGCAAGTTGGTTTGGCCAGACTGAGATTCCTGAATTTCTGGCAAAACCCTTGTGTAGTAAACATAGTATATCTTCCTTTGTACATCTCCAATTGAGGTGTTACAAAATAATTTGGAAACTTAAGATAAAGGCCTAAAACTTTACTTTAGAGACCTAGTACAAATTATGGATATAAAATGCTTGGAAATTATGTCACACCCTACCCCTCTGTAAGGCATAACATGATCCCATAGTATACCTAATGAATTACCAACTCCGTCTACTGATAACCCATTAAATACACTACCAGGTATTTTCAAAACTTTTCTTACTTCTTTTACAGTGGTGAGCACTATTTACAGGTGTTAAAACCTTTTTGAACTGAAGTGATAGAATTGACACATTTGAATTATTTGGAATTTCTGTAAAAATTTTGGCAGAGTGCCCTCTGTATTTTGGATAAAACAGTTCTTCAGAAAACCTGTAAAAAGCACTTCAATATGTATTTGCAAATCTCAACTCAAATCCGCAGTGATTTTTCAAAGACTGAGATACAAGAAATATAATACAAAACTATTCAAGTAAATGAAATCTCAAATTTACATTTACAATAATTTACATTTAATTACATACCAAAATATTTTACAAGAGTTTCTATACAACTGCTCAAATAATTTACATACATATTATTACATGCATACATCAAAACCTATGTACATGGGTATACCTATGATATACCTGGAGCTGATCTGAATATATCTTCAAGGAATTTTACTCACTGCTCTATGCTCTTCTTACCTGCGACAGCATACAAAGCTATCGCTGAGTGGTGAACTCAGTGGTGCACAACTATAATTTAAAACATAGTACAATATACATTGACAAAATTTACAGTAAATAAATTGGGAATCTGAATACTCATCAAATTTCAAAACTCAAAATATTCGTTTCCAATAATGTAAATCATTTGTAAAAATGACTTTGATCACAAAATTCAATTTATCAAATCATGACTAACCATTTAAGTAATTCCAACAAAATCAATTATACATAAACCATAATTGAAATCACAATTCCTTACCATTCAAAAGCCATTCTGTATCTCAAAAATTATTCTTTATCTCACTAACTATGCAAGACTAATCCGAAAGGGCCATCTTCGATGTGATTCTAACTCCCTATGGTCGGGGAGGTCGAATCAGATTCTAACTCCCTATGGTCGGGGAGGTCGAATCATCGTGCACAGTACCATCACAATAATGAATCTTCCGTAAGGGCCATAACGATAAAATAAACTTAGATCTAACCTCACATCAGAGGAAAATCTAAGCTTGTGCACGTACCATGGTAATCAAAACACAACTAACTCCATTGTCTTCTCAACAAATGAGAGAGACGGGTAATAACCTAGTCAAGCATCTATAGTGAGATATAAAACAATATTACAATCCATTTAGTGAGCATAAATCACAATATAATTCGATTCAAAGTCAATTCTAATATCCAATAATTTTTATGCTCATCACAATTCAAATCATAAATTTGCATTTTTCCATGAAAATTACCATCACAATTCAAAACATGTTCTATCACAATTTTCCAAAACATATTTTGTTCAATCCATAACAATACTTAATACTTGTGGAAATACCATTTCACAAAGCTAAAATCATACATACTACAGCAATTTCAATAATAATTGAATTAAATCCAATGCCTGTTAAACATAGTTCATAAGAAAATATGTCATTTAATCATATAAAATATTCAGAACAAAATTAGTTAAAAACTAGTTGTGCACAAACCTCTGATGACTGTCTCCTGGTCTGGACTCAGTGTTTCCTTCCCTTTCCCTGAGTCTTTACTAACTGAGAAATACAATTTGAAGTGTTTCAGTACTAAATTAAACTGTCTCTATCGATAATGTTTGACAAATAATTCACTGAAAGCTATTATTTGCTTAATCACCTAATATATCGACCCTCTATGTGTTCTAGGTAATTTAGGTTTTAGTATCCTTAATATGTCACATTCGATAGGGTTTTAGGGTTGGTACGTGTTACCAAACTCAATTCCTTGTTTAGTGTATTTTCTTGCAATTTGCTGGATTCCGGGATATTAGTTTGACCTAACCGGACGACCTAGTCCCTCGGTTTTCGGGTTTCGGTCAAAACTACAAACTTGTAGATCTATGTCTTATTGCACGCGGGGCAAAATTTCAGGTCAATCCGAGTTAATTAGACCAAGTTATGGTCATTATACTATTGCTGGTCAATTAATATCAAATTAGGTCAATTTTAGGTCAATTTGGTCAACTTTGGTTCGGCCAGTTTTTGGACCCGAACTTGTGCAAGCTTTTTGACTTCCTTCTGGTCATTTCTGGGTTTTGGTGTCTTCATAAGACTTGTAGGTATGGGTCTTAACTATTCATGGTTAAAATTTCAGGTCAATTGGACCTGTTTTGAGTGAGTTATGGCCTAAACACTCACTGCTGCCCAATTGGTCATTTTTCAGGTCCTAATTGTACCTAATCCGAATTGGTCATTTTCTTAGGTCACCTTGCAAGCAGAATTTTGGTATGTTTTCTCAATGAAAGTTGGCACATTTTGTGCCTAGTTCCACCTCCAATTGGTCTCATACCAATTGAGGTTACACATTTAAACTTATTGGCTAAAATGTACACTGCCCTTGGTTACTTTGCTTAACACACATCAATTACACACATTTACCTTGCAATATGTTTACTTCCCTACCAAATCTGTTTTGGTACATTACCAAAACTATATATTACTTTACATTAACATCACTTTGGGCAGATTACAATTATCTTCAATACACCAAATATAACTCTAATTCCCAAAGTCCAAACACAATTACACATACACATAACATTACTAGTTTTACATACTCTTTACACAACAAGTTCATATACATATCCATCAATCCTTCTATGTCAATATTCTGCCAACACTTCCATGAATACATACATTTATTCAAGTGTCCCCAAGCTGCTGAAAATCTTCTTCAACACCAAATTGTCCTACAATTCATCAATTCCCATCCAAGTGCCAAAAATCACCATATAAATATGAAGTAATTCACTAGGTTATTAAATCATCACAACCAACATAATTCTCATCAATTATATGTACAAATACTCCATCAATACATGATTATATGGCTGCCCAAAAATGGATATCTCAATACTCTTCAAACTTAAAAATTTCCTTCACAAAACCAACACCCATAACATGTATACAAAGTTTATCAAAGAAATCTTCAAAAATGCTAACTTACCTTATGGTTGGAGCTTGTTAAACCTTGCTTAAACTTCTCAAATTTGGTATCAAACTCTTCCTTGTGATGAGTAGACAAACTTTCATGAAGGGACTTGTTGGATTTATGGCATGAAAGTGAAGATTGGGGTTCATGCATGGAGCTTGGAAGCTTTGGCCATGGAGTTCTTCTTGGAGGCTCACGGCTGAATTTTTGAGGTTGAAGAAGGAAATGAATCTGCTGTCCAAATGCAGATTAAGTGGTCCGCTTTAGGTGTGAGTGGAGCACTAAGTGGAAAGATAATGTTAATTTATTCAAAAGTTTTAATTTCCCACATTTAACTCCCCATTTTTGCTATTTACATTAGGTACCCCTAAATTAATTTTTTATTATATTTTCCAAGTGTAATATTATTTATTTTTGATGGACATTTAGGTCAAAAGACAATTCGGGATGTCAAATGACCATAATGCCCCTGTTCGGGTTGCATTCCCGATTTTTCGGTAACACCGGGTTTTGTCTGTTTTTCGATTTCTCACTTTTCTTTGTACTAATTATTTAATTTTTATTTGACATTTCTAATGATATTTATACTTCAATAAGGGTCTATTTAAGTCCTAAAAATATTTTCCAGGGTTCCCCGCAGTCCAGGGCTAGTCAACGGTCCACGCCGTGACTTCCCGGTGCGGTCACCCATCGCTAGGTTTCCCAGCTCGCTTAACTTGATCACATTTCTTTGCTATTATTTTTCCTTTGTTTTTCCTTGTATTTTCTTTTCTTGTATTTCATTATTTTATGTCTCCTCCCTCATGTCAAAGTGTAGTTCTAGGCATCCTAGCTGTCCGGACAACACTGGTCACCGGAGCAGTAGAACGCACTACTGAACTTTGGGGTGTTACAAATTAAGTACAAGTTCGGGTAAAAATCTAGAAAACCTGAAATTACAGGATAAGGCACCCCGAAATAGTACTTGGTATTTTGGCTATAACTAATGACCTAGACCTCCAAATTGAATGATTCAAAATGATAATTAAAGCTAAGACATAGAGGAACAACTTTCATGAAGACCGATTTGACAAATTATAATTAGAACTAGATTGAAATTGAGTTCTAAGATCATGTTCAAATTCTATCCTGTATCTAGAATAGTTAGAATGTATAGTTATCTTAAAAATTCACTGGGAATTTATTTGGTTAGTTATTAGTGGAAGTTAGAATAAGTATTGAAGCTTTTGAGATTATGTATTTCAGTGGAGAAGAGGACTTGAAAGTAAAGGGAGAATTAAATCAAAGAAAGGAGACTAAGATAAGATTTGTGCACAATTTAAATTTTCTCGCATTTTAAATTTGCAAATGACAAGGAAAGATTTTTTGCTAGCTAAATGTGAATTTCCTTTGTATTTGAGAATTGTTTATATTGTTTTGAGAATATTTTTAATATTGAAAAGAATTTATAATTGTATTGAAAAGGCAGACGTTTGGCCATTGATTTTATTGTAGCAAGGGGTTGGCTGGATGTATGTAATTTAGAAGTGTTTGTAAAATTAATGTGTTGCCAATCATATATAATGAGTTGTAATGATTTGAAATGTCTATTGTTTGAATGAAAATTGTTTTAACATTATTTTAAAATACAGTTGGCATGAAAGACTTTAATTTCTTTCCTCATTTTATGAGGTTGAGATTGGATATGTTCCTCCTCCATGTGAGGGGTTGAGATTGATTATGGTACCTTCCCTCTCTAGCTTACTAGTGGAGGCTGAGATTAGATGGGTTCACTCATATTTGCTAGCTAGCTTTACTTTCCTTATTAGTAGCAGCTAATGGGGTTGAGATAGCTTTGTCGTGGTGTATAACATGGCATTGATCGGAAATTTTATGTCATTGTTTAAACTGTGAGTGTCACACCTTATCCCGTGTAAGGTATGACATGTTCCCGTAGCATAGCTAATGAATTACTGAACTACATCGACCGATAACCCATTAAATATACTACAAGGGATTTTGAATAAATCATAGCTTTTTATCTTATTTTTATTTTGTGGAAAATTGAGTGGTGATAGTTAAAACTTTAGCAAAACCCAAATAAATAACCTGTTGAAAACGTATTATAAGTCAAGTCAAAGATTTTCTTCAATCCGTTTCACAAGCATAATAAATTCAATTATATTTTAAGTAGATATTCATTAGAGGAAATAAACTTAATATTACAACAGTTACATTCTTCATAAGTCTCAAAATGAAGTTTAAATATGTACAACTCAAAATGCTAGAGCAATGTAATGCTTTTTAATACAAACTACTCAATGTCTATACATCCATATATATAGGTACAAAATACATCAAAAGGAATTATAAGGGTATACCTAATGTAAATACCCACAATCAATACAAAAGCTACTCCAAGTCTCTCACTCAGCAGCCTTCTCCTTTCCCTTACCTGCGACAGCATAAATAAGCTATTGCTGAGTATATCACTCAGTGGTGCACAAGTAATAACTTTCAAACTTAAGGAAAAACACAACTTGTCAAAATATAGGAAATCATAAAGTTGCATAATCATGATAGCATCACAAAACTTTCTGCGCCCATAAGAATCATTTATTGAAATCACAATTCGAATGAGAATCATACTTTACAAATCACAATTTACAAACATAAGTGTTGCCAACATCAACACACAGTTTAGACCATGACACAAAATTTTATGATTAATGCCGTGTTGTACACTATGACAAAGCAATCTCAACCTCACTAACCATTATTAATGAGGGAAGGAATAGCTAGCTAATGAGTAATTATATAATCTCACCCCACTAACCGTTATTAATGGGAGACATAATCATAATCAAATATCAAACCCCAAGTAGCCATTAGTACTGGGGAGTTCCGAAACGGACTGTCATGCTAACTGTAGTTTCAAAACAATTTTCAAAAGTTTCTCAATCAACAATCACATTTGCAAACCAATAAGCACATTTAAATTATCATAAAATCCATATAGAGGTGGCAACACCTAAATTTTCTCAAATGCAAGAGAAAAACCATATCTCATTCAAATTAAACTCATTTAAAGTAAACTCATTCAAATAAACTCATTCCAATCAATTCACAAGTTTAAAAACAAAGAAAAAGGTTAGCTATGCACAAATCTTCAATAATTTTCCTTTCTTGTTACTTACTTCACCTTGTCCATCCCAACTTCATTTTCTACTAAAAACACAAAAGTAGAATGTTTTAATACTCATCCCAACTATTGCCAAAACTCATTTCACCCTAAGTTAGATTGACAATTTTCAAAGAGTTTTGAATTTTGGACATCTTGGTGTCCCAATTTTTGAACGAAATTTTTATCTAGTTCCCATCATAATTTGATAAGATGTTCTGCATGGAAATTATTCACCTAGGTCTTAACTTTATTTTCCTTTTTTAATCACCTAGTTAGGAGTTGTGTAGCTCAAGTTATGACCAAAATAGTAATTATTATTCACATGGGCTGATTCTGGGAGATTTTGGTGACTTAACTTTGTCCAACAATTTGATTGAGTTAAGTTCATAATTTGGCCTTACATTCTTCATATGAAATGTTATACGATGTTTTAGGTTTCTATCAGTTTAAGAATCGCCTTAATCGTAGTTTTTTAGAGAAAGTTATGGCTATAAAAAAAATTACTATTTACGTGACTATTTCAGTTCTGGCAGATTCATCGACTCAACTTTACTCAGCAATTTTGTTAGGTTAAGTTCATAATTTTGCTTCAAGTTCTTCATATGAAATTTTCTATCATGTTTTAAGTTTCCATCAGTTCAATAATCACTTAAATTAGAGTTTTCTAGAGAGAGTTATAACTACGTAAATTTTACTGTTCATATGATCAATTTGCAAATTTCCAGATTTTGGCAGATTTGGTAACTCAATTTTGCTTAGCAATTTGATTGCGTTAAGTTCATAATTTGCCCTTAAGTTCTTCATATGAAATGTTCTACTATATTTTAGGTTTCCATCGGTTCAAGAATCACCTAAATTGGAGTTTTCTAGAGAGAGTTAAGACTATGCAAAGTTACTATTCACGTGGTTCAAATTCTGCAGATTCAGAATTTCACTTCCAGTTTCAAGGTTCATTTAGGGTAGTTTATGGTCATTTTCTGGGTAGGGTATCTTCATGAAAATTCTAGCCTTATATCTTAAGTTTTATTTCCCATTGGTTTCACATTAATTGGAGTTGTGTAGCTTAACTTATGAGCTGGCAAGCCCACTAGACTCAGTGTGCAGAAATTCTGCCTAAGGTTCAATTTTCATTTCTTCAATTACTTCCACTAACCAACCTCAATTTACATTTAATTCACCCCAAATGACCATACTTTAACATTAAACGCATCAATGGTGCTTCCTAGCATAAAATCCCCCATTTTCTAAAACCCTAGTTTGCAATTTCTCCATCCCTACAACTCCATCAATTCCTTTCATCCAATTAATGTTAATTCTCATTCAAGGAACTTCAATGACCATAATTTTTCATTATAAATACTAATTACACTTCATAAAATAAAAGCCCCAATTTTCCCATGAACCTTAATCTTCCATAATTCAATTTATACAAATCTTATGCAATCTCACTACTCCAATCATGCATAATACTTCAACTAAGCTTGATTTCATCATCAATTTCATTAAAATACACCAAACCCTAAGTTTTCCCCAAGTTGGCCAAAAACCCTAGTTTTGGTTCCATGCATGATTCTCATGCTTCCTCATTAAATTTTCCCATAATCAATGTGACACCCCTTACCCGTCTACAGTGTAGCCGAGCAAGCTATGCCACACGGTGTACCGGCACATTCTAATATACCTTAATTAATTTATACCATACTTGTGATTATAATTTAAGAAATATAATTTATTTTAGCCATTTATCAAAAGTATTATTTATTTGAAGTTCCGAAGATTTTAAAGAAAATCCGGCGGAGTACCAGCTAAAAATGGAGAAAAAAGTTCTTCGGAACCTGTTAAAAACACTTCCAATATTTGTATTCCATCATCTCAACTCCAATATCCAAAATCTCATCAAATATTCTCAATTTCAGTTCTCAATAACCTTGTCATTTCTCAAACATCCATTTCTCATATACAAGTAATAAATAAATGCTCAAATTTTGCATTCATAGTCATCACTTTCATTATTTACATGAACATCAAAATATATTACATAAGTTCAAATACATATGAGAAAACAAAATTAAGTTACAAAATGTCAAAATGACACCTAATGTCCTACCAATGCACAGCAGACGTTGAGGTGACACGGACACTGAGCAGAACTGCCGGATGGACTCACCCAGTCTGTGGTCTACTGGGCTCACGATCGGTATCTCCAGTACCTACGCGTGGCAAAAGCAACGCGCTAAGCAATAATGCTTAGTGGTGCAATAATATAATAAAAGAAAATAACAAGAATTTAAATGTGTAGTGAATGTATATGTGTCATTTGCTTGGTATTTGTATATTATTTACTTTGTCCACTTTTATTCATTTGATTGCCCCAAGTAACCTACACTAGACGACTGGACTGGATAACGGGTAAACTGGCACTGGGTATCAAGTACCTCGGGCCATCACACCATCGGCCACATATGCATCTCCCGGTGTGCAACAGAACAGCTAACAAGCTGTAAATATATCAGGCACAAGGCCAAAGCTCAATACAAAGTCAGAATGGCTAAAAGCCATGAAATCACAGAATGGCATTTTTGCCATGTGCAGTACTGCTAACTGAACCCTATTGGCATGCCAAACTATCCAACCCAATCATGTTAGGTATACTAGGGCATTTGAAACTTTTAAATTCTTCAAATTGTGAATTTCAAATTTTTAGTGTCACTATTCATCATTGGTCAACAAAAATGTTGACTTTTAGAATAAAAATGTGTACATTGACTTTGGCACTCCCAACATACCACATTTGGTGTTTAAAACTTGTTGGCATTAAGTGTTAATACCATTCCAAAGTGTAACTCAACACAAGCAGAATTTTCAGTTTTGGTGAGTCAACTTCACTGTTCCATTGGACACTGTTACTGTAGGAATTTGAAGAAATGTAAAACATGAAAGTTGTTCCTTATTTTGTCTAGTTGAATTTCTTTTTTTGAATCACTCCATTTGGAGTTTTGTAGCTCTAGATATGGTCCAAAGACCCAAGCTGGCCGAATGTGCATTCTGCAGAAAATTACCATATCTACAGTGCATGAACAGTAACTAGAGTCACTTGGTTGGATGGGTTCTGGCCATAATTTGGGGTAGGTTCCTTCGTGAAAGTTGTTTGTTTATGTCTTAACTTGTTGCTGTAAACATTTCAGGTCAATTGACCAAATCTACAGTGAGTTATGGCCAAATGAACAGTTACTGTTCATTTGGCCAATTCTGCAGAATCAGTTTCAGGGTTCCGGATTGGGGCCAAGTTTTGGTCCTCTTGCTTTGGTCCTTTGGGCATGGTTTCTTCAGCAAAAATGTGCCATTATAAACCTAGTTTCATGTCCAATTGGCCAAACACCAATTGGACTAACACAGCCAAAGTTATGGCTGTGTAATTGGACTGGATTTTCAGTCACCATTCTGCACCCTCTAGGCAGCACACACCTTCCCTTTGCCATGCTTTATTCCAGTCCCAATTAAGGTCAAATTCCTTCAAATGGTCACTAATTGACCATTAGGATGTACTTTAACAATTTCATAAGCCAAGCTAATTTTTACTTCCCAAAACCCTAGCTTCACAATATAATTTCTACAAGGTGCCTTAGTTAGCATACCAATCCATCACCTATATATATATATATATATATATATATATCCTCAACATCATTTTTAGTCCACTTTAAGACCAACAAAACACTTATTCCTATACCTTCAATAGGGCTGCTGAATTCTGTATTGGACATACACATGAGTTTGGTTCATTTCATTCACAAATACTTGTTGGTTTCAAGTCCTTAAGATAGAAATTAAAACTTTTAAGTGTATATATGCACTAACCTTGATTGGGCAGAATTTCCAAAGCCCTAAACTTCACTTTCTTCCCTCTTGTTGGCTGCCAAAAGGTTTAGCAAGGTGTGGGATTAATTTTTGATGAAGGGACTTATGGGTTTTAGGGTGAGGAAGCATGGAAATTTGAAGCTTTTGTTGCAAATTTAATGGAGGGAAATGGGGAGAGGGTTTCGGCTGGATTTTTTTGGGGAAGATGGCTGCTGAAATTTTGGTGGATTTAGTCTTCATTTAGTCTTTTATTTAGTTAGTCAAAGGATGGCTAAATTGTGATTGGTCCAAATTTTCTTAATGACATCACCATGATGTCATAATTAGGCTTTTTCCTCATTTTCTTTCCTTTCCTCCACTACTAATTTCCAATTTAATTTCTAGTAATTTTTATTCATATTTTATGTTATATTAATTATTTACTCAACTGGACAAGTCGGCCAAAAATCACCTCGGAAGGCGAAATGACCAAAATGCCCTCCGTTTGGCTTAACGGGTCAAAATTGTCTGTACCGATTGAAAAATTTTTCTAGGTATTTTCTTGGCATTCTAATGCCATGGGAACCTCAGTAACCCTTCTCTGGAGTCCCAAAAATTATTTTATAATTTTTCTCTCCGGTCTAGGGCTCCTCGTTGCGAGAACCGCAACTTCCCTCTGGTTACCCATCGCTTGGGCACCGGCTCGTTTAACTCGGTTGTATTTTATTCCTAAAATTTTTACTAAATTTTTCTTATTAATATTTGAGTTAATTATGGTTCCTGACTTTAGTTTAAATATTTTTCCGGACATTCTAGCTGTCCGGGCCGACACCGGTCACCGGAACAGTAGGATGTACGGAGTGGTTATCAGGAGGGTGTTACAATCAACCTTAATTCAAAGCTTGTACAACTGATCTAGCATGAAAAGAAACTTACGTCAATTTTAACCTTCCCAATCTTCAATTTCTTCCAAATCTTCAATTTCTTCCAAATCTCTTGTTCTCCTTGCTTTTAATCTCTCAATCAAAGATTAATTCAATGTTCTATACCAACTAGATGGAAAACCCATGGAGAAAAAGTAAGGAATTGAGTTTTGAGAATGGGTGTCAATGGAGAAAGAAGGAAGAAGAAGAAAGAATGAAAGAGAGAGGGAGAGGGAAGGTGGGGCAGCAACTAATAGGGGAAAAGAAGAGGGTTTGTTCCTTTATATATTTACCCCAAATTTTGATTTATTTAATTAATTTTAATTGAGTTGTCCAAAGCCCATTAGTCCTAAAATTTTAATTTTTGTCATAAGGGTAATTAAACTTAAGTTTTTATTTCTTTTCTTTTCTTGTTTTTTTTTTACATTTACACTTAAGTTTCCTGAAAAATTACTCCATAATTTATCTCATTAATTTCATTTAATTTAATTGACATTTTGGTCAAAAATCAACTATTGAAGTGAATTGACCAAAATGCCCATCATCGGGTCATAATCCTTCTTTTTCATAATACCCGATGAGTCCTTAGGTCTTTGATTTACTTGAATTTTTATTATGTCTATCTCAATTACTTTTTTTTTTTATTTTTGGTCCTCAAGGTGTCTTTGAATAGTACTAGTCGTAGACCAAAAATAGTATTATTCGAAACTCGGAGGTTCGAGGTGTTATAGTGAGATGTTGGAAACACTAATGATTTTGAATGTTATAGTTAATGTGTTGTTAAAAATAAATGATTTGTAGATGATTGAGAATATTAATGTTATTTTCATGTTTCATGGAAATTGAACATATTAAATACTTTGTTATGATTTAACAATTTCTGTTTTGTGATGGTTTTATAAATTGATAGTTGTACACCACTGAGTCTTTGTACTCAGTGATAGTTTTTATACTGTCGCAGGTAATGGAAAAAAAAAAAGACAGCTGAGTATGCGTAGTAGAAGTTGTATTCTTTTTAGCAAGCGAGGTATACTTCTAGGTTACCCTTTTTAAATTTGTTTCTGATGTAAATATGGACTATATGTATGCAAGAATCATCTAAGCAGTTATATATGAAACACCCTCACTGTAGCAATTCCATACATTCTACTGTTTCAGAGACCGGTGTTGGTTCGGATAGCTAGAACGTCTGGAAAAATATTTAGACTAGAGTGAGGAGTCATAAATAACTCAAATAATAGTAAGAAAAATTTAGGAAAAATTTTAGAAATAAAATACAACTAAATTAAATGAGCTGGTGCCCTAAACCTGGGAGAAAATTCATGAAATAATTTTTAGGACTCTAGAGAACAGTCATTGAGGTTTTGATGGCATTAGAATGCCAAGAAAATGCTTAGAAAAATTTTTCGATCGATACAGACGATTTTGGCTCAATAAGCCAAACGGAGGGCATTTTGGTCATTTCGTCTTTAGAGATCATTTTTGGCAGACTTGTCCAGTTAAGTAAATAATTATTATGACATAAAATATGAATAAATATTGCTAAAAATTAAATTGAAAATAAGTAGAAAATAAAAAGAAAAAGAAAAGAAAGGAAAAGAAGAAAATTTAATAGAAATAATGACATCATAAAAAGTGAAGACCAATGGGGAATTAACAAATGCTCATTAAGAGATAAAGAAGACCATAAAAATGAATCAAAATTAATTAAAAACACCATCTTCTTCCTTAATTTTCATGATGGCAGAACCCCTCTTCCCACTTTTCCTCCATTTTCTTTCAATTCTCAAGCTTTAAATCCTTGATAAATCTCCATAAATTAGCTAGTTTCCAAAACAAAAACTTCATATTTTCTTATGGTAAGAAGATTGAAAGTGAAAGATTAAAGAAAAATTGAAGTTGACAAGAAGGAGAAAGAGCCAAGTCAAGGTTAGTGCATATTAACCTTTAAATCTTGTTTATTCCTTAAAAGTTAGCTTAAATATGAGCAAATGATTAAGAGATTGAAAGAAATCATGTATAAAAGTGAGAGAAAAAATTCAGGCAACAACCATAAGAGGAGGAATTGAAGTGTTTTGTTGCTAGTAAACTTGATAAATTGCTTGAATATGATGATAAGTATGGTTAGTATATTCAATTGGTTTGTGTGGCATGAATTTTGAAATTTTAGCTAGCGTTTTGAGGAGAAAATTTGGGATTTGCTAAATTGTTGATAGATTGATGATTCTGAGATTAATTATGGACTATTTGTAGTGTATTGAATGTGATTGAAGTTGGTAGTAGTGTGGAATGGGGGGTATTGGAAGTGTTGTGTTCATGCAGGATTTTCTAGACTTTGAGTCTAGTACCTAAATGTGACCATAAGTAGAGTTAGGCTGCTTTAATTGGTATGAGGCCAATTGGACATTAAACTTAGGACATAATGACACATTTTTTTGTGAAGAAACCATGCCTAGAAAACGAACTTAGGATAACCTAAAAATTGCCCCAATCCGGGTGACCAACATGCTGTCCCTAGAAAATGACCAATGAATAGTGTTTGTTCAAATGGTCATAACTCAGTGTAGAAATGTCCAAATGATGTGAATTTTATACCATTGGAAAGCTTAGACATAGTACTACAACTTTCATTCAGAACACCAAGCCCAGAAATACCTCTAACCAAATTAAATTGCTAGCCTAATGAGGTCACCAAAGTGACCATAATCCATTCTGCCCAGAAATTACTAGACATTCTTACACGACTAGTTTTGGAAAAATGGCCATAACTTGGTCCATAAAATTCCAAATGCAATGAAACCAAAGGCAAAAATTTTATAAGACATAGATTTACAATATTGGTATTTTGACCAAAACCCAGAAATCAAGAGAACTAGGTCAAATTACTAGAACAACTCAATACATCAAAACTTGGAATCTGACCATACTTCACTTGACCCCAGAACAGTCTTTTAGTCATATCTCCCACAAGGAAAATCCAATTGGGATGAGCCATACCTTTCCAAAAACCTAAGACGTAGGGTCCCAATTTTGTTTTAGAAACCTTCCTAAAATTATGAACGTAAGAACCTTAAAAATCCACTTGTAGTCACTGACTAGAACCTAGACCCTAAAGACACAGGGTACTAGAGTCTAGGCCAATTAAATTAGTATAATTAATTCTACAAAACTTGGAAAATTATAATTAAAATTTTTGAGTGACCATAAGACATAGGGAAAAAAATTATATGGAGAACGCTAAGCCTAAAAGTAACTACAACATGTCCAATTAAATTGGAAAAAGGTAATGCCAAAATCTATCTAATTAAAGAGACAGAGTTTGGAAATGAACCTATTATGGTTATTTGACCATAAGTTGAGCTAAAAAACTCAAAAAGGGGTGATTTAAAAAGTGAAATGTAACTAGACACAATAAAGAACAACTTTGATCAAGAACACTTGGCCAAATTCTCACTGTAGAATGGCCTAATGGAACAGTGAATTTGGACCTCAAATTCTGAAAACTTGAAATAAAACCTAGGAGGCTAGGAATTGAGTTTAGCAATCAATGCCAACAAAAAAAAAATGCAAAATGTGGTAAATCTATGTGATTAAAACTCATGTAACTATTATATATGAGAAAGTCAATATTTTGACTTAAATGACTAAATGAATAGTAACCTTACATGTTAAGTATAAATATTCAAGAAATAACTTTGTAATATGCCCTAGTAGGCCTAATGTGATTGGTTTGGATAGGTTGGCATGCCAATATGGTTCTAATAGCAGTACTGCGTATGATGTATGGCTCCATGCTATTATGTGATATGATAGCCTATGGCTATACTGATTATGATGTTATACTTGGCTTTATGCCTTATTGCTTTTATGGCTTATTAACCATTCTGTCTGCACACTGGGAGACTCATTGTAACCAATGGTGTGACGGCCCGAGGTACCTGGTACCTAGTGCTAGTTTACCTGTTTATCCAGTCCGGTCAATTTGTATAGGTTACTCAGGCATCAAAAAGTATAAATGCAATGAAATTGAGAATTTTGATATATGTAATAAGCATGAATGAATTTGTACAAATGAAGATGGATTTGAATTACATAATGATTTTTGAAATGATGATATGAGTATGGATGAATTATTGTATGGAAAAGTATTAATAAAATTAAATTAAGTTTAAAGGCAACAAATTGATGAAATATTAAGTTAAGAAACAAGAATGATTCCAATAAAAATAAATGTTCTTAAGGGTCAGAAAATAAAGATAAATAAATATATGAGGCTTAAAATCATTATGAGATCGACTAATAACATGCTAGGAAGAGTTAATATCATAAGATTTAATTAGCCTTAGACAAAAACAAAAATTTAAAAATTATTTATTATTCTTATAAGCACAATAACTAAGAAATTATTATTTTTATTTGTATATTATATTTTCTTTTATTATTAGCACCACTAAGCTTTATGCTTAGTGTCACTGTTTGCAACGCGTTGGTACTGAAGATTTGGCTAGAGAACCCAGTAGACCACAGACTGGGATTTTGGAGTCCGGATCTGCAGAAGTAACATAAGTGTATAAGGTTGTCAACTCCTCAGCAATGCATGTAGATAGGGCCCATATAAGTTATTTTATGTATTTTGTACATTATGTAAATTATGAACTTGTGTAATTAGTTTATAAATCATATAAATTTATGTAATTTGAACATTTTTACATATGAATTGAGTATGAATGGAAATGTATGGAAATAATTATGAAATTAAAATATATGGATGAGATTTGAAATATGAGAAAATTATGAGAATGATTGATGAGATAATTATAATTAGAATGGATAAGATTTTATTGTGAAAATATTGTTGAATTTCAAATAGGTGAATAGTAAAATACATCAACTGGTAATAAAATAGGAAAAATTCCATTAGTTTCTCCGTCGAAAAATAATTGATATTAAATTAAACGAATTCAAAATTATTAAAGTAATAAAGTAAGATAAGTTATGGTGCTCCGGCACCGAGTGTGACATGCCTTACTCGGCTACATTGTAGTTGGGTGAGGGGTGTCACATTTAATGGTATCAGAGCATGGTTTAGGCATTCCTAGGCATCGATAGATCGAATAAGATTATGTGCATAGCATGCATTGCATTCATATGAGTCGAGGTGACACTAATGCAAATCCATTTTCTCTGGTAAGGTGAAGAAATAAGGAAGTAGTAGCTCCTCGACTATTTACACTGGGTAAATTTTGAGGAAGAAATTTTTGTTAGAGGGGAAGAATTGTAACACCCTCACTGCAGCAAATTTCGTACATTCTACTGTTTCAGAGACCGGTGTCAGTTCAGACTGCTAGAACATCTGGAAAAATATTTAGACTAGATTGAGGAGTCATAAATAACTCAAATAATAGTAAGAAAAATTTAGAAAAAATTTTAGAAATAAAATACAACCAAGTTAAATGAGCTGGTGCCCTAGCGATGGATAACCCACTGGGAAGTTGCGGTCCTCACAGCTAGGAGCCCTAAACCCGGGAGAAAATTCATGAAATAATTTTTAGGACTCCAGAGAAGAGTCATTGAGGTTTCGATGGCATTAGAATACCAAGAAAAGGCTTAGAAAAATTTTTTGATTGGTACAGACGATTTTGGCTCAATAAGCCAAACGGAGGGTATTTTGGTCATTTTGTCTTCAGAGATGATTTTTGGCCGACTTGTCTAGTTAAGCAAATAATTATTATGACATAAAATATGAATAAATATTGCTAAAAATTAAATTGAAAATGAGTAGAAAATAAAAAGGAAAAGAAAAGAAAGGAAAAGAAGAAAATTTAATAGAAATAATGACATCATAAAAAGTGAAGACCAATGGGGAATTAACAAATGCTCATTAAGAGATAAAGAAGACCATAAAAATGAATCAAAATTAATTAAAAACATTATCTTCTTCCTTAATTTTCATGATGGCCGAACCCCTCTTCCCACTTTTCCTCCATTTTCTTTCAATTCTCAAGCTTTAAATCCTTGATAAATCTCCATAAATTAACTAGTTTCCATAACAAAAACTTCATATTTGCTCATGGTAAGAAGATTGAAAGTGAAAAATTGAAGAAAAATTGAAGTTGACAAGAAGGAGAAAGAGCCAAGTCAAGGTTAGTGCATATTAACCTTTAAATCTTGTTTATTCCCTAAAAGTTAGCTTAAATATGAGCAAATATTTAAGAGATTGAAAGATATCATGTATAAAAGTGAGAGGAAAAATTTAGGCAGCAACCATAAGAGGAGGAATTAAAGTATTTTGTTGTTAGTAAACTTGATAAATTGCTTAAATATGATGATAAGTATGGTTAGTATATTCAATTGGTTTGTGTGGCATGAATTTTGAAATTTGAGCTAGCGTTTTGAGGAGAAAATTTGGGATTTGCTAAATTGTTGATAGATTGATGATGCTGAGATTAATTATGGACTATTTAAAGTGTATTGAATATGACTGAAGTTGATAGTATTGGAAGTATTATGTTCATGCAGGATTTTTAAGACTTTGAGTCCAGTACCTAAATGTGACCATAAGTTGAGTTAGGTTACTCCAATTGGTGTGAGGCCAATTGGACATTAAACTTAGGACATAATGACACATTTTTTGTGAAGAAACTATGCCCAGAAAACTAACTTAGGATAACCTAAAAACTACCCCAATCCGGGTGACCAACAAGCTGTCCCTGGAAAATGACCAAATGAATAGTGCTTGTTCAAATGGTCATAACTCAGTGTAGAAATGTCCAAATGACTTGAATTTTATACCATTGGAAAGCTTAGACATAGTGCTACAACTTTTATTCAAAACACCAAGCCCAGAAATGACTCTAACCAAATGAAATTGTTGGCTTAAATGAGGTCACCAAACTGACCAGAATCCATTATGCCCAGAATTTACTGGACATAGGCTTACTCGACTAGTTTTGGCAAAATGGCCATAACTTAGACTATGAAATTCCAAATTTAATTAAATGAAAGAAAAAAAATTTATAAGACATAGATTTACAATATTGGTATTTTGACCAAAACCCAAAAATCAAGATAACTAGGTCAAATTACCAGAACAATTTAATACATCAAAACCTGGAATCTGACCAGACTTCACTTGACCCCAAAACAGTCTTTTAGTCATATCTCCCACTAGGAAAATCCAATTGAGATAAGCCATCCCTTTCCAGAAACCTAAGACACAGGGCCCCAACTTTGTTTTAGAAACCTACCTCAAATTATGAACATAAGAACCTTAAAAATCCACTTGCAGTCACTAACTTGAACCTAGGCCCTGAAGACATAGGGTACTAGAGTCTAGGCCAATTAAATTGGTATAATTAATTCTACAAAACTTGAAAAATTGTAATTAAAATTTTTAGTGACCATAAGACATAGGGCAACAAATTATATGGAGAATGCTAAGCCTAAAAGTAACTACAACATGTCTAATTAAATTGGAAAAAGGTAATGCCAAAATCTGCCTAATTAAAGAGATAGAGTTCAAAAATGAACCAGCTATGGTTATTTGACCATAATTTAAGTTAGAAAACTCCAAATGGGGTGATTCAAAAAGTGAAATGTAACAAGACACAATAAAGAACAACTTTGATCAAGAATACTTGGCCAAATTCTCACTGTAGAATAGCCTAATGGAACAATGAATTTAGACCTCAAATTCTGAAAATTTGAAATAAAACTAAGGAGGCTAGGAATTGAGTTCAGCAATCAATTCTAACAAAAATAAAATGCAAAATGTGTTAAATCTATGTGATTAAAACTCATGTAACTATTATATATGAGAAAGTTAATATTTTGACTTAAATGACTAAATGAATAGTAACCTTACATGTTAAGTATAAATATTCAAGAAATAACTTTGTAATATGCCCTAGTAGGCCTAATGTGATTGGTTTGGATAGGTTGGCATGCCAATAGGGTTCTGATAGCAGTACTGCGTATGATGTATGGCTCCATGCCATTATGTGATATGATAGCCTATGGCTATACTGATTATTATGTTATACTTGGCTTTATGCCTTATTGCTTTTACGGCTTATTAGCCATTCTGTCTGCACACCGGGAGAGACATTGTGACCAATGGTGTGACGGCCTGAGGTACCTGGTACCCAGTGCTAGTTTACCTATTTATCCACTTCGGTCAATTTGTATAGGTTACTTGGGCATGGAAAAGTATAAATGTAATGAAATTGAGAATTTTGATATATGTAATAAGCATGAATGAATTTGTACAAATGAGGATGGATTTGAATTACATAATGATTTTTGAAATGATGATATGAGTATGGATGAATTATTATATGGAAAAGTGTTAATAAAATTAAATTAAGTTTAAAGGGAACAAATTGATGAAATATTAAGTTAAGAAACAAGAATGATTCTAATAAAAATAAATGTTCTTAAGGGTCAGAAAATAAAGATAAATAAATATATGAGGCTTAAAATCATTATGAGATCGATTAATAACATGCTAGGAAGAATTAATATCATAAGATTTAATTAGCCTTAGACAAAAACAAAAATTTAGAAATTATTTATTATTCTTATAAGCACAATAACTAAGAAATTATTATTTTTATTTGTACATTATATTTTCTTGTATTATTAGCACCACTAAGCTTTATGCTTAGCACGTCGCTATTTGCAACACCCTTAACTAGACCTTGGTGAGAAGCTTGGAATAAGAAAGAAAGGGAGAAAGTGAAAGAAATAGAAGATTGAAAATTCAAGAAAAGGTTAGTAATCTAAACTTGAATATTGTAGTTAAATGTTTATGTTCTTAGTTCAATTAACTTAGAAATATACTTAAAATTAAAAGAAAACTATCCTTGGGGACCAAATAGAAATTCGGCCAGCAGTAGGTTAGGGCTTGAAATGAGTGAATTTGATGCATTTGAATGGTTATTTAGGTTGAATTATGTATGTAGACTATGGATAGGTGTTTAGAATGCATTAGATTTGAATTTTGTAAAAGTTAGGGTTTTGGACTTAGGGTTTAGGAGATAAAATTTTGAGAATTGGTCAAATGGTGTGTTTGACCTAGTTTGAGCTGAAAAATGGTCATTTTTTACCAATTTTGGTATGTTGGAAGTGTTGGAATTGAATGGAAATTCGGATTGCTAAGGGCCATTATCCAGGCAGTAGGACCAAGGTCCCGTTCAGGGACCAAAACTGAAAATTTACTAACCCAATTGGTGTGAGACCAATTGAGAATGAAACTAGACACAAAATGACACATTTTTTATTGAGGAATCATGCCCAAAAAGTGACCATAGCATAGTAAAAAAATTGGCCAAATCCGGATGTGAGTGTTCTACCCTATACAAAAATGACCAGTGTTTGTTCATTTGGCCATAACTTGGGCTATGCAGGTCTAAATGACCTGAAAGTTTACCAGTAGAAAGCTGAGATATAGACCTAAAACTTTTATGAAGAACACAAACCTAAATTATGCCCTTAACCAAGTCATTTAGTCACCCAAAATTGGTGACCTAAAACTGCTAGAACCCAGAATTTGACCAGAAAATCTGGGTTAGACTAATCTGGCAGCCATGATTCAAATGGCTATAACTTGAGCTAAAAAACTCTAATTGGAGTGATTCAAAAAGGAGAATAAATTTAAGACAATAAGGAACAATTTCTATGAAGAAAACTTTGCCAAATTCTAACAGTAACATGACCAATGGAACAGTGCAACATACGACACCAAAACTGAAAATTTGCAAATTTGCCTAAAAGACTTAAAATTTGAGTAAACAACCAAAACTAACAAATTTGGTAACCAAAATGTGGTATGTGAGTGAAATTAGAATTTTCATACCTATTAAGCCTTAGAAAGTCAACAAATTAACTTGAATAATGTAGCGAATAGTAACCCCGAAACACAAATTTTAAAGAATACCAAGTTTAGCATATTAAAGCTAGGTAAAAGTAAATTTGAATTTATTTTTGGATTTATGATAAGTTATGATACTGAAACAATGTGAAACTGTGTGTTTCAGTTGAAAATAATACTAGGAAAGAACTCGAGGGATCGAGTTAAGGTCAAGAGACGACTCGTATAAGGTTTGTGCACAACATAGAATTTCTATAAATTTTCTTCTGTACATTGTTTTGAATAAATTAAAATATTGAATTGTGACACCATTGTCTTGAAATGTTTACTATGCTTCTGATTTAAATTGTTGAAAGATTAATTGTTTGTGTTTGAAATGAAAATAAATGTTTAGTAAATTGTTAAGATAGGTTTGAAACCACAGTGTCATGACCATATATTTGAATACCTCACTAGTATGACTAGTGGAGGAAATCAGTTTCGAATTTTGATTCCTTCTCTGGCTGAAGTGTTGAGGTGTGTGCTAGTAGAAGAAGAAAAAGAATGGGTTACCATATATTTGAGCTAGCTAGCCTTGTGATGTGACTTCTCCTTAGCCTCTGGCTATTGAGATGATATTTTTTTCGAATGGCATGATATAACTGTGTGTTTTTATGAAATTTATTTTGAGACTTTCGAAATGAAATTATTTGGATTAAAATTTTATAAGTTATGTTTTGAATTTATATTTCATGTTCAGTTTAATTCTTGAATAAATATGATTTAAATTCTGCATAAAGATTATTTTAATATGTTGTACACCACTGAGTCCTAGTACTCAGTGATGGCTGTTATTGCTGTCGCAGATATAGAGACTAGAGGAGCAGTAGAGTGAGCTGTTAAAGATTGAAGAGCTACCTACTTTGAAGTTTATTGGGTATATTTTATACCCTGATTGTAAAAATTATTTTGATGTATGTAATGTATGTAAATGTAGGAAATGGTCATGAGCAGTTGTATAAAGCTTGTAATTAATTTTGGTTTGGATTTTTCCCAATGTAAATTTTTGTATTGATGTATATAAATTGCTTTATCTTTAATTACATATGAATGGAAGTATTTTGTTTTAATTTGAATGAAATTGAATTATAGTATTTTGATGATATTGAATTTTGAAAATTGAGAAATGACGTTGAAATTGGTTGAGATGGATGTTGATTGGATGAAGTTGTTGAGATAAATCTTTGGAAGTGCTTTCCACAGGTATTTCAAGAACTATTTTCTCAAAATACAGACGGCACTATGCCAAAATTTTTATAAAATTTACGGAAAAATAAAATGGGGCAAAAATCTTAACTAGTTTTCAAATTCTAATTAAATGTTTTGATACCTATTAGAAAATGCTCACCACTTATAAAAAGTAAGAAAATTGTTTTAAAATCCCTTGTAGGGTACATAATGAGTTATTGGTAGGTAAAGTTCGGCAGTTCATTAGGTATTCTACGGGATCATATTATGCCTTACAGAGGGGTAAGGTGTGACAAGGGTACTCCGGCACCTAGTGTGACATGCCTTGTTCGGCTACACTATAGTCAGGTGAGAGGTGTCATAATATAAAAATGATGCAATATTATTTTAGTGACATCAAATGAATGTAAATTTGTAAGAATTTATTTCTTGTGTTTGTGAATAAAGAAAAGCATTTGATGAAATGTTGATTTGATGAATTTGTGATATACATATATTGCTACAGGTTTTGTTTAACAGGTTTAAAATTTTGGATAGTTAAATTTTAGCCGTCACTAAGCTGAATTTTCTTCAAATTTTCTTTAAGTTTTAAAAATACCTATGTCTTTTCTTAATTAACTTTGTGGTATTTTTCTTAAACCATTGAACCACTATTAAACCTTTCATTAACAATTTTAATTTGAAATTGAATATTGAATCGTTAAAATCCCTTGTAATATGTTTAATGGATTATCGATAGAGGGTGTTTTGATAATTCATTAGGCATACTAAGGAATCATGTCATATCTTATGTAAGGGTAAGGTGTGACAAGAATTATAGAAATCTTCAGGTTTGGTTGCCAAAACCATTATTTTGGTAACCAAAGTGGCTATAGTTTCTCTATAATTTCTAGATTTGATTGCTAAAATCTAGGATTTCGATAGGTACAATCGCTAGTACCCAAATAAGGCATGTAAGGTTTAAAACTTCAATAGCTAAAGTCCCATACTTCAGCAGCCGAAGTTGGTTTTACCAGTCTTATGTCCTTTTTTGTTCTAAGGCTCTAAAACATATTTTTATAATCCAAAAGGACCTAGAATAAGATGTTAGGCATATGTATAGAGTTCTTGGGCTCTAAATAACTCTTTAGGGTCTGATGTTTATAGGATCAATGATGAGTAGAGTATCATTATCACAAGGATCGTGTTAAGTACCAAACTATAGTGATTTTAATTATCTAGAGGATCGAATTGTATAGAAATAGTAATTAAATCTAAATTAAAAGAAATAAAATCTAAAACAATTGACTAAACTTGAATATTAATGGATAAAGGCATTCTATAACTAGGGGTTCACACTTCAATCAGTTATAGAATCAATATAATTCATTCAATAAATGGGAGATTATTACTTTAATGGAAATTAATTCTAAGTTATCTTAAGTCCTGTCTAAAGGCACTCAAGGTGTATTTTAATTAACCTAAACCCTACTTTCACGATGATTAAATTAATTAAAACCCTTTAAGATCTTTGATTAATTTTGGAACTCTACAAAAGTCATCAGCCTATCTCTAGATCAGATTTCCTAGGTTTAAAATCCTGATTTTCTAATACTAATCTTCACCTTTCAGTTCTTCAATTAGTATCTTAGATCATAACTAGGTGGGTATCAACACATAGTATGCATCAAGAATACAAGAGATTGAATCAAAGAACAAAACCCTCAATATATTAAATAAAATCAAATCAGATCCATAATTAAATTGAGAGTGCTACATCCCTAACCCTAGAATAAAGAGACTACTCACACATGGTGAGTTTTACAATCAAGTTTATAAAATAAAGAAAAGACATGAGAAGAAAAAGAATGGAAGAACCCATATGGAGAATCACAGCCTTGGACTTTTGGAACTTCAGCTGAAAATCCCTTCTAGCAATCTTGCAGATCTTATTTCTCTTTTTCCTTTCTTGAAGTTGATGTGCATTCTTGAATATAAATTCTCCTCTCCCCTCTTAATTCTTGACTTGTTATATTTATATCTGGTGTAAAAACCTTAATTTTAGAGTCCTAATAACCTTAGAAGTCTATTCGGGTCGGGTTGGAAGCAAGAAAAGTCGAGTTAGAATTGCTGTTAGGACACTTTACATGGGCCATGTAGTGTCACATGCCCCATTCTGTGTAACACCCTCATATTAAGTAGTTTGTACATTCTACTGTTTCAATGATTACGGTCTGTCTGGACAGCTAGAATATCTAGAACTATACTTAGATCACATAGAGAAACCATAAATAAAATTGATAAATATTAAATGTAGTAGGAAGAAAATAAGTGAAATAAAGCATAAATGGGTTAAATGAGCCGAGGTCCCGGTGATGGGTGACCGATCGAGGAAGCGACTGCGAGCTCAATTGCAACCCTAAATTCATGTGGGACCCCATGAAATTCTAAGCCAAGGGATAATTATGAAACTATTGGGAATGTGAAAACGATAAAAAAGAAAAGAGAACAAACTTAAAAAAGTGAATCAGTACTCAAGGAGTTATCGAGCATCATTAAAAAGATGAATTAGACCCGATGAGGGGCATTTTGGCCAATTCACTCCTAGAGGTGACTTTTGACCTAAATGTCCATTAAAATGTGTGAAATTAAATTATGGAAAAAGGGATTAAAAATGAAGAGAGTAGGGAAAGAAAAGAAAAAGAAATGAAAATTTTCATTTTTAATAGCTTTATGACATCATTATGAGGTAAACATGACATAATTAACAATTATAATTAACAATTATAATTTAAATAATTAAAAATAGAGATTTATCTACATAAAAATAAGACAAAAGATTAAAAAATTAAATCAAATTAAATGGTCTTCTTCCTCTAGAACAGTTGGCTCCCTCTCTCTCTAATTCTCTCACATTTTCCTTCATTTTCATCTAAGCTTAAGCATGAATTTCCACTTTCCCTCCATAACCTCCCACCAAATTAGTAGAAAATCCCAAAGTAGACATTGATTTGAAGATTTGAAGAAAGAGAGACAATAAAGAGTGAAGGAAATTCAAGTTTGGAAAAGCTCCATTTAAGGTAAGTCATCCCTCTAGCTAAATTAAGTATGTAGGCATGGAATTAAGGGTGATTAAGTAGAATTAACTTGAGAAAGCTTGAAATCATACATGAATGGGGAAGGATAGAATTCGGCCAGCATAAGGACTTGAGGGTTGGATGTGTTTTTAATTGAATTGATGTAGAATCCTAGCTTAAATGAAGTTGTGTGCATGATTGTGAAGTGAACTGCATGAGGATTACATGAGTTTGGGATGATGAAAAATTAGGGTTTATGGAAAATTAGTATTTTGTGATATGTTGACCAATTGATGGTTATAAGGCTTAATTACGTTCATTTGGTATGTTTGGGTGGGAATTGATGTTAAATTGATGGAAAAGATTGATGGATTAGTAGTGTGTCATTGTGCTGAATTCTGGACCCTTAAGTTCAGTAGGTTTGATTGAGTATAATTTGATCTACATAGCTCCAATTGGTGTGCGGCTAATTGGAGATGAAACTTGAGACCAAAAGCCACAAATTTCATGGAGAAACCTTGCTAGAAACTGACCACAAATTGCCCTTTAAATTGCTTGAATCCAAAATTAGTGTTCTGGACTTGACCAGAAATGATCAAATGAACAGTACATCTTCAATTAGGCATAACTCACTCTAGACACCTCCAAATTAGGTGATTCTTGAACCAATGGAAACTTCAAACATAGTAGAACACTTCTTATGAAGATCATAAGCCCAAATTATGGACCTAACTTGGTCAAATTGCTAAGCAAAATTAGTCCATCAAACTTGCCTGATTATGGACTAACCTAGAAATCTTGGACAAATGGCCATCCGACCAGTTTTGGTAAAAATGCCATAACTAGGGCTACAAAGCTGCAAATGTAGTGATTCCAAAGCTAAAATGTTCATAACACATAGAACTACAGTTTTTGTGGTTTGACCAGAACCCAGATCCTAAACTAACTTAGGGAAATTGTTAGGAAAATTCAGGACTTCCCAGTCTGGAATTCCTACACTGGAATCATTTTAGCCATTTGACCCTAGGACAGTAATTAGACTATAACTTGCAATAGAAAATTTTAAATGGGATGAGCTAAAATGATCTAAAAACCTAAGAATTAGGGCTACAACTTTTGTTTAGGAATCTTAATCAAATTCTGGATGCAAAATTCTTAAATGTTAAATGTAAGAGTTGACTTGAACTTGAAATCCTGAATGTACAGGGTTGATGAGTCTAGGTTGGTTAAATTGTCATAACTTATCCTATACAGCTTCAAATTTAGAAATTCTTGAACTTGTGTAACCATGAGACATAGGGGAACAACTCATATGAAGAACACTAGGTTAAATTATGACTATAACTAGTCCAATTAGCTTGATAAAATTGAATTCTAGAATTTACCCTGATCTGGAATAGTATTGGTCATTGGACCAGTACTTGGTAAATCGATCATAACTAGAGCTACAAAACTCCAAATAGAGTAATTCAATATAGGAAATAAAACTAAGACATAGAGGAACAATTTTAATGAAGAATACCTCACCAAATTATGACTAGAACTAAGTTGAAATTGGGTTTTAAAGTCAAGGTTCAAAATTTTTCAGAACCCTTAGAACTTGGGAAGTCATTAGAATTTTGTTTAGTTGACTATAAATGGGACTTAGAATGAGTATTAAAGTTTGGTAATTATGTGATTTTAGTGAACAAAGAGACTTTGCAAGAAGGGAAGGCTTAGGACAAATAAAGAGATCCATTTGAGGTTTGAGCACAACTAATCCTTTGCTTTGTTTTTCACTTGAACTTAATTTAAATGAGTTATTATGAATGAGTTTGAATTTTCCCCTTGCATTTTGAGAATTTGTATGTTGCTAACCCTTTTGGGTACTATTTTTGAATGAAATGTGATTATGAATATGGTTTGAAACCACAGTTGACATGACTATGTGATTTGTATTCCTCATTAGCTTGCCTAGTGAGATGAATTGGATTTGTTTTCCCTCTTTGGCTAAAGTGTTGAGGTGCGTATTCAGTTGAGGATAGATTAAATAAGTACTCATATTTGCTAGCTAGCCCTTGAATTCCCCATTAGCCTTTGATTATCGGGATGAATTGGAAATTTGTGTCATGTTCTGAACTGTGTGGTTTTTAGCAAACTTGTGTTTTATGATTGTTTGGAATAAAATGTGATTTTATTAAATGATTCTCTCATTTTAGAAATATTGTAATATTTTACATGTGTTTGACATTATGATTGATTAAGTTTTGGTAAATTATGTTTTATATTAAGCTTTAAAATTTTAAATTGTGTACCACTGAGTTCACCACTCAGCGATAACTTGTTTATGCTATCGCAGGTAAGGAGATAGATAAAGCAGTAGAGTGAGCTGCCAGTGGCAGTAGTGAGAGCAGTGTTTTGGACTATCCTCGGGTATATTTGTTATACCCTTTGTAATTTATTTTTGATGTAAAGTTGTCCTTATGTATCAAAAGACAGAAGAGCATTTGTATAAATAATATTATAATAAAACTTTGATATCTTTTGATTGTAAAATTTGTATATGAATATTTAATTGATTTGTATATATATATGATGAGTACATTTTCTTGGTATTTGTGGAATGAGAAAGAAATGATTTGAGTTGATTGAGATAAGTTTATGAATGTTATGATTTTATAATTTGCTTTACCACGGGTTTGAAGAAATGTTTTATTACATTTTTAATCGGCACCATGCCAAACTTTTGTAAAATTTTAAAAATGCCAAATTAATTCCAAATAAAATTTTATGACATCAATTTGAACCAATTACATTTTAATATTGCTTTTCTCAGCACGCCAAACTTAATAAGAAATTGATACGTAAAACCCCTTATAATATATTTAATAGATTATCAGTAGGTGAAGTTTGGTAATTTATTAGATATACTATGGGGTCATGTTATGTCTTACTGAGGAATAAGGTGTGACATCCAGTGTAACTTTCTACCACTTTTATTTTTTAGCGTTCTTTCATCCAAAAGGTTACACAGGGTGTAGGAAAGTATATAGGGTTGTTTACATGGGCCGTGTAATGCTTTTGGCCCTATATTCTTCACGTTGACCTCCAAATCTCTTCCAAACTCGTGTTTGATTCTAGAACCACATAAAAACACCTGATGAAATACAAAAATTAATGAATTGAGTTGGATTAACATGTTTTCTAAAATAATACTAAAAAAATATAAAAATAAACATGAAAAGAGACTAAATGCCAACAAAATGAAATGAATGTTAACCTTAAATGTCTATATAATTTGACTTCATCAATCAGACTTGAGGGACTCGAGAAGCTAAGGATTCAAGGATAGTTGTTGTTCGTGTCAGGTGGTTGATAGGCTACAAGAGGTGAATAACACTAACCTTAATGAATGAAAACTTATTTGATTGAAATTATAATCATCCACATGCATCAATTCATTACTTATTAGGAAGTATGTATCTAGAGCATGAATATGTTGCATTTTCACATAATTACTGTTGATGCTCAATAGATATTGGATGACCCACTGATTTCCCCCATGACATAGATATGTTACATGGTTATGATTATGCATGATATGATGTGGTAAGACTAAGTGAGGCCTAACAAGCACCTGGCTCACTATTTTATTAAGCATAAGTCCTGAGGAGCCTCTGTATGAGCCGAGCACATTAGATATGTTATGTATTTAAGCGAAAGTCTTGAGGAGACTCTATATGAGCCGGGCACATTAGATATAGGAAATCACTGGTGATAAGTCCATCTTATATTAAATTTTTTGTGTTGTAAAAAACTCATGTGATTGATGCATTACATATGTATGAAATGAATAACATGATTAATATATATTGGCTTGTTGACTCATGAAGCTCTTCAAAGCTTACCCCATTTCCTTAACCACAGATCTAGAGAAAAAATATACTATGTATTGTTTAAAGTTTAAGATATGTATATATGTTTACCTTAACCTTTTAAGCACACATATTGAGTATCTATTAATATAAGAAAAAAATTACACTTTAGCGTTTATGAATAAAATGGAAAGGTTCAAATTCTAGAGCATTTTTAAAGGAAAAATTATTTATGCTTCAATGTAAATACTAAAGTGTGATTGTTTATGAGTTGCTTAGGTTTTAGTTCATATGGAATAAGATATGTTTCACTAGTTTTAGGCTTACTATGGGTTCCAACAGCTTTGAGCTGACCCATTCCTTAGTGTTGGTAATGGCCCTAGTTAGGTTGTTATAGCTAATGGGGTTAGAAACATTTTCCTTCATTCTTTGCCAATGGGGTTAGAAGCATGTTCCTTCATTCTTTATACATTCATCTACAATAAAGGCACTTTTGTTGGTGATGGTTTCTTTGAATCTAAGTAAGATAATTCCTTGTGACCTATTAATGATTGTATATTTGGAATGATTTGTTTAAACTTCACTTGAAAGGTAGATTTTCTCAAGTTACCACTAATTTCTTTATGCCTTGAAAGAGGAATTGAAATGTGGTAGTTAAGAGCTCAATTAGGAGCTAAATTAGTCTTACTTATCATTCTATAAGATAAGATTCCCCTACGAGGTTTTGAATTACAATTTATTGTAAGTAAATATTTGAGTTTGGGGGTATTTGATATGCTTGCATGATATAAGCATTTAAGAGTAGTAATTGTTGTATTTTCATTCACGTTCAGTTAGTTAATTGCATAGTTTTTAGTATTTTTTTTTTAATTTAGAAAACATGCTAATATGACCTAATACATTGAGATTTATATTATATCAGGTGTTTTAATGTGATCCTAAGGCCAAGGACAAGTTTAGAAGAGGTCTGGAGGTCAACAAGTGAAGAATAGGAGGCTAAAAGAATTGCAATAGGTGTGCAAGCATGATATATTGCCCGTGCAAATAAGAGTTGTGGAAGACCAATTGCATGACCCATGCAATATACCCCATGCAACACTCTCTACCCCATGTAATCTTTTAGTCATTTGGAAACTAAAAGGCACAAAGTAGTACAGAACATTGCATAACCTTACCCTGTGCAATACTACATGGGCTGTGCGCAACCTCTAGCAAAGAGTTCTAAATTGATTTTTATTCCTTTTTGCTCGACTCAGAAGGACTTCCAAGGCTATTACGACTCTAAATTAAGGTCTTTTATGCCATATATAAATATAAAAAGTCAGGAATAAGGGGGGAAGGGATTGATTCTTTATATTCTAGCGTAGCATTCTACATAAGGAGACATAGTTTAACAAGATTTCTAGAGAAGATTTCCATCCAAAGTTCTAAAAAGTCCAAAGATGTAAATTCTCATTCTAGGCTTTTTTTATTCTATTTCTTCTGATGTTTTATCTTTAATTTCTTATTTTATATTTAGTTGTAGAACTCACTATGAGTGAGTAGTTTTCTTTATTCTAGAATTAGGGATGTAGCATTTTCAACTTAGTTATGTGTTTAATTTAAGTAGCACTTTCAGCTTAATTATGTATTTAATTTAAATTCTATTTTAATAAATCTGGGATTTGTTCTTTGATTCAATTTATTATGTTCTTAATGCATGCTATGTGTTGGTACCAATTAATATTGATCCTAGATATTAATTGAAGGACTAAAAAAGGTAAAGATTAAATTAAGAATAGGATTTTGAACTTAGGGTTTTGATCCAGATATAGGCTAGAATTCTATGTAGAATTAACAATTAATCACAAGAACTTAATAAATCTTAGTTAATTTAATTATCATGAAAGTATGGTTTGAGTTATTTGCGATAGAACTAAAGTGCCTTGAAAGAGGACTTAAGGTAACCTAGGATTAATTTCTTTCAAAGTAATAATTCTCGATTTATTGAATAGGTTAGATTGAGTTTGTGATTGATTGAAATGTGAACCCTTAGCTCTGAAATGCTTTCATTTATTAATATTTCAATTTAGTTAATCAGTTCTCTTTTATTTTCTATAAATAACTAGTATAGTTTATAATCATTATCTCGAATTCAATAATATAGATAATTACAATTATTATGTAGTTTGGTACTCAAACCCGATCCTCATGAGAATGATGCTTACTCATCACTTTATTACTTATTACATGCACTTGCAGGATTTTGCACAATAGTTGATAACCTAGCTAATCCACTCAGCAAGGCGATGACATGGCAACAATTGGACCAACATCTTTGAAAGATGGATCTTAGGTTTTATAGTGATTGGCTCTAGTGTAAGTGGTAGATTGTTGGTAGTCTAAGAGCATAACTTGTAATTTATATCTTGTAAATATTTAATTCTTTTCTAATGGCTATAGATTAGTATGAGATACTAATGAAAATGAAATTATGAGTCTCAAGCCATCTAACATTATGATGTTAAGACAAACACAGTGGCATTCATAAGATAAGTAGGCCAAACCAGTGACACATAGATGACATGTACATGGACTTTACTCTTATCAATATATTGTCATCTAGATTATAATAGTGCATATAGTCTCTTCACTTGAGACAATACAGTTATCTTGTATATAAGTGGTTTGAATTTATTACTACTTACATACTTGTACTAGGTATGGGTAAAAGGGTGAGTGTTGGCTTTGTCTTATTATATATGGAGACAGATGTTCAATCAAGATGTAATCCATTACCCTAAGTAAATAGGGATAAAGTACTATGTCTATCTAAATTGTTCTTGATAAAAAAAGTTCCTAGCCAGGATAGATAAACTAAGTCAAAAAAGAGTTTCTAATAGAAAAGTCTTATTAATCAAGAATTAGAATTAAGATGAGGACATATAATTCCAAACAATTAGGGTTTGACATAAATTGTGACCTTAGCTAGAATCGGGATTTTGTAATGGAGAGACTTTAGTGCATGGTTCAAATGTAAGGGATGAATTAATTCATCACTTGCTAGTAGTTATGGTACACTATGCTAGATGTAAACCATGATTTATAAGACCCAAGAGTGAAAAGAGAATTTCACTCCAAGTATGGAAAGAGTTCCAATAATATTAAAGAGTTAATATTATTCTCATTGCCAATTAGTAATGGACCTAAAAGTTAGCACACATAGGAACAAATGATCAAGGAATTATTAATTTAATTAATTAATTAATTAGTTTAATTAGTTAATTAAATTAATGAATTTAGTTTACATTTAAATTACAAAGTCCCTAGCATGACTTAAAACTAAATTCAAGCAATTAGTTTATTAGAAGAATATAAGCTAATATTTAAAGTGTTTAAATATAAGCTTAATTAATTAACAGAGTTTAATTAATTAGTAATTCATATGAGATATAAATTATAAGGTAGCATAATTAATTTGGCCAATATGGCTTATGAAGCCATGAGAGAAAAAGTGGCTTGGTGACTTGCAGAGATTTGGCTTAAGATGACAAGTGGCACCATGTAATGGTGGCAACTCAATTAATATGATTAGATGAGAATATGATGTTAGTAGTATGCCCTAGAACATAACCAGTAATTTGTATCTTGGAAATATTGATTCCTCTTTAATGGCATATATATATTTTTTAATTTAAATTGTTTAAATTTTATTGTAAAATATCTTTTAACAGCTTATTAGATGTTCCATTCTTAAGTTGTTAAGAATATGAGTGACAAAACAATTTAGTACAAGTATTAAAATTTAGTTCACAATCAAGGATTCCTCATTGGGTATGATTTATCCATATAGACTATCACCTCTATTTGTTTCCATGGATTAGTATGAGATATTAATAAGATGGAATGGTGAGTCTCATGCCATATAACAAACATGGTGGGCACTTATAAGATAAGTAAGCTAAACCAGTGACATTAAGATGACATATATATAGAGTTTACTCTTGTCAATATATTATTATCTAGATCATAATAGTGCATATAATCTCTTACCCTGAGATGATATGGTTATTATAACATCCTCCCTGTATGTAGTCTGTACGTTCTGTTGCTCCGGTGACCTAATGTCTGTTCGGACAAGTCAGGATGTCTAGAACTACATTTCAGTGATTGTAAACAGGCATAAAATGATGAAATAAATAAAAAAAAATACAAGAAAAAGTACGAAAAAATAAAAGAGAGGAAATGAAACTAGGTTAAACGAGCCAACACCGTAGTGATGGGTGACCGCACTAGGAAGTTACGGCGAAGGCAATTGCCGATCTTAGGACCGCAGGGAACCCTCAAAATTAAATTTCAAGACATAAATAAAGGCTTATTGAGGTATAATTAACATTAGAAATGTCAAAAAAAAATTAATGAATTAGTACAAAGAAAAATGAAAAATTGAGAAACCGACAAAAATTGGTGTTACCGAAAAATTTGAAATACAACCCGAAAAGGGGCATTTTGGTCATTAGGCACCTAGAGTTGACTTTTAACCTAAATGTCCATTAAAAATAAGTGGTATTACACTTTAAAAATGTCATAAAAAATTAAAAATATGGTACATAATATAAATAATGAAAATTGAGGCATAAAATGTAATTTAGGAAAGTTGGAATAAAGAAACATTAAAAATCATGTAAGTGCTCCACTAACTCAATCCTTGGACACCTATATAAGCTAAATGGGACAGAAGAATTCATCTTCAACCTCCAACAATTACACCAGCCGAAACCTCCCAAAGAGAACTCCATAGCTGAAGTGAGCCTCCTTTCCACTTGATTGCTTCATTAAAGTTGATCACCACACTTGGGGAAGGATATTGGCAGCTGAAAGAGAGAGATTTGGAGAATTTTTGACAAGTTCAACTTGAGGTAAGTGTCCAATTACTCTTCCTTTCTTTAGGCAAATTAATGTTTAAGTTGAGGGATGATGTTTGGTGAAGAAAAATTGATGAATTATTGAGTAATTAGATTGAGCCAATTTTGGCAGCCATGAAAGCTTAATGTGCTTGAGATTTTCCTACCTCTAATGGATGGAAATTTGGGTTGAATAAGTCAATTTGGAGTTATAGCAAATTAATTTCCATGTATGTGTATGTTAGTACTTGAAATTAGGGGTTTGAAAGGGAAATTTAATACCTTAGTAAACTGCCATTTTTGGCAGCCTTTAAACTCATGAATTTATGTGTGATTTCATGAAATTTATTGATGAATTCTGGTGGTGATGATTTGACGGTAGTATGTATGATTGATAATGAAAGTGTATGTATAAATTAGGTGATGATTTGTATTGATTTTGGTTTGAATTAAATTTTGAGAATTAAAGGTGTAATGTGTGCATTGAGCACATGAGTATTCTGCTCAAATTGCCTTAATTGAATTGTGTTGAATGATATGGAAGTACCATGAATGCAATATTGTAGTATTAGGAGGAGGAGAATTGCCAAATTGGAAGTGAAATTTTCATGTGCAGGTTGTGTATTGTTGGCAGTACATAAATTGTGTTATAAGTGTAAAATCGTGACCCAAATTGGTATGAGGCCAATTGAGAGTGAAACTAGACATAAAATAGGCCAACTTTCATGTAAAAATATTGCCGAAATTCTGTCCAAAAACTGACTTTAAAACTGACCTAATCCGGAATTACAACTTTGAGAACCCAGAAATTGACCATATGAACAGTAGCTATTCAATTGGCCACAACTCACTCAAAACAGGTCCAAATGACTTGAAATTTATATCAATGGAAAGCTTAGACATAGAGTTATAACTCTTATGAAGAAACTAAAGCCCAGAATGACCAGAACAAAGTCAAATTGATTGCCCAAGTTAGGGTACCAAATCTGCCAGAATTGAACTTAACCTAAAAATGACCTAAAGTTGCATTGAAAATGCAATCTGTCCATCTTTAGTAAATTGACCATATCTTGGTCTATACAACTCAGAATGACCTGAAATCTATGCCAAAAGTTTAATAAGACATATAGCTACAAATTTGCTTCTTTGACCAGAAGCTAAAAACCAATGGAAACTGGACATTTAGCTAGATCAATCTAGCATACAAAAACTGAAAAATTGACAATAATATGCAATAAAGCCTAGAAATAAATTGGCAATAAATGCCAACTTGTGAGAAATGTACATTGTACTATATTGGCATCATATTTAAATGCAAATTGTGACATGTTGATACTAGAATCAACTTATCCATGATGTATAAAAAGGTCAACATTTTCGTTGACCAGTGAAAGGCATAATGAAGTATAAAACCTAAAAATAAAGAATTAAATATGTAATCTTGTAATATGCCCTAGTTTGCCGAGTTGACTAGTTTGGATAGGTTGGCATGCCAACAAGGTTCTGACAGCTGTATTGTAAATAGCATCGTGCCACATTGTGTTTTATGGCTATTATGCCACACTATGATTTTAAAAAACTATGGCTATACGGATTATATTGTTATACTCGGCTTATTGCCTGATTGATTATATGGCTTCTTAGCCCCACTTTTTGCACACTGGGAGATACTTTGTGATTGATGGTGTGATGGCCCGAGGTACTAGGTACCCAGTGCTAGTTTATCCACTGTTTGCATACTGAGAGATACTTTATGACCGATGGTGTGACGGCCCGAGGTACTAGGTACCCAGACTTGTATATCCATTTATCTAGTCTGGTTAGTATATAGGCTACACGGGTAGTTAATTTAAGTATTATTAAATTTAGACAGTTAAACTAAGTGTATTGACATGCAGTACAACTAAATTAAGTATAAATGAAATATGCTCAATAAAAACATGAAAAGCTTTAGAAGAACAATCTTATTAAAGATTATTGAAGAATTAGTCTGCAAAGACTATAGGCATTGAAAATCATAAACAATTAATTTATTTTAGTTTGGTTTATTTCTCTTCATAATTGGCACCACTAAGCAAAATTGCTTAGTGCGTTGCTTTTGTAACGTGTAGGTATTGGAGACACAGCTAGGGAGCCCAGCAGACCTATGACCAGGTGAGATATCAGATCTGCACAAGAGTCCAGAGTCATCTACACTGCATTACATACTTGGTAGGACTTAAGATATCTTGTATTTTGTACTTTTATTGTATTTTGAAATTTGTTCCTATATTTTGTAATATTATGAAAGCTCTAAAGTTTGTAATAATTTGTACATATTAAATAACATGGAGATTGTAACATCCTCCTTGTACGTATTCTGTACGTTCTATTGCTCCGATGACCTAATGTCAGTCCGGGCAAGTCTGGATGTCTGGAACTATACTTCGGTGATAGTGAACAGACATATAATGATGAAATAAATAAAAAGAAAATACAAGAAAAATTAAAGAAAAATAAAAGAGAGAAAATGAAATTAGGTTAAACGAGCCGGCACCGTAGCGATGGGTGACCGCACCGAAAAGTTATGGCAAAGGGCATTGTCGACCCCGGGATCACAGGGAACCCTCGAAATTAAATTTTGAGACATAATTAAAGGTTTATTGAAATGTAATTAACACTAAAATATCAAAGAAAAATTAATAAATTAGTATAAAGAAAAATAAAAAATTGAGAAACAAATAAAAATCGGTGTTATCGAAAAATTGAGAATACAACTCGAAGAGGGGCATTTTGGTTATTTGACACCTAGAGTTGCCTTTTGACCTCAATGTCCATTAAAAATAAATGATATTACACTTTGAAAATGTTATAAAAAATTAAAAAGAGGTACATTATATTAATAGTGAAAGAAATGAGGTATAAAGTGTAAATTGTGAAACTTTAAATCATTAAACATTAAAATATGGTTTAGTGCTCCACTAACTCCTAATTTTGGACACCTATATAGGACTTTGGGATAGCAGATCCCACTAACTTCATCTTATTCTTCTTCATTCTTCTTCTTGCCGAAATGAAGCTTTCAACCAAAACCTCCATGGCCGCACACCTTGCAAGCTTCATCAACCCATCATTAAGCCATGATTCTCACACTTCTCTTCACTAAACCTTATCTATACATCTTAGGCAGCATACTTGGAGCAAAAGGAAGGAAGTTTAGTGATGTTTGAGCAAGCTACAAAAATAGGTAAGTGTCCAAATCCCCTCCCTTGCTTTAGTAAACTTCATGTTTAGGTTGAGGTGAGTTGAATAGTGAAGAGAATGGAAGAATTTATTGAGTTATGGAATTGTTCAATTTCAGCAGCCATGAGAACCTATGTTGTTTGAGTTTTCTTATCTCTAATGGATGGAAAATAATGTTGATTTAATCATTTTAAAGTTGTACTAATTTAGTTTCCATGTATATGTACATTGAGTATTTGAATTTAAGGGTTTGGAAAGCAATTTATATACCTTAGCAAACAGCCACTTTTGGCAGCCTTTAAATTCATGAATTAGTGTTTGATTTCATGAATTTTAATGATGAATTATGGTGAAGATGAATTGTGAGCAGTGTATGTGAAGTAATGTTTGGGAGGTATATGTAAAAATCAAGTGTTTTCATGTATATATTATGTTGAATTTAACTTTGCAAATTAGGGTTGTATAATGTATATGGAGTACTTTTATATTCTGCCCAAATGGACATAATTGAGATATGATAAATGGTATAGAAGTGTTATGAGTGTAATATTTGTAGTTTTGGGAGGAGGAGAAGTGTCAATTGGGAGTATTCTTTATGTGCAGATTGTGTGTTATGAAGGCATTAGGTAAATTGAACCATAAGTAAAAATTGGTGATCCCAATTGGTATGAGCCAATGGGAGGTGAAACTAGACACAAAATAGGCCAACTTTCATGTCGAAATGTTGCCAAAATTCTGCCTAGAAACTGACCTTAAAAATGACCTAATCAGGAATTGGTAATGTGCAAGCCCATATTTTTTATCATATGAACAGTAGTCACTAAGATGACCATAACTCACTCAAAACAGAACCAAATGACCTAAAATATTTACCATGGAAAGCTTAGATATAGAGCTACAATTCTTATGAAGACATCAAAGCCCAGAAATGGCCATAACTAAGTCAAATTGCTTGCCCAAGTTAGGGTACCAAAACTGTTAGAAATGAATTTGACCTAAAATTGACCAAATTTTGCACTAAAGATGCACTCTGTCCAGCTTTAGCAAATTGACCATATCTTGGTCTATACAACTCAGAATGACCTGAAATTTGTGCCAAAAGTTCAATAAGACATAGAGCTACAATTTCTCTTCTTTCACCAGAAGCTAAAAACCAAGAGAAATAGGACATTAAGCTAGACCAATCTAGCATACTAAAACTGAAAATTTGACATTAACATACAATGAAGCTTTGAACTAATTTGGCAATAAATGCCAACTTGTGAAAATTGTAAATTGCACTATATTAGTAGCATATTGAAATGCAAATTATGACATGTTGATACTAGAATCAACTTATCCATGATGTTTAAAAAGGTCAACATTTGCATTGACTTGTGAATTGCATAATAACTAGTAAACCCTAAAGATAAAGAATTAAACAATCAATTGGTAATATGCCCTTGTTTGCCTAGTTGACTAGTTTGGATAAGTTGGCATGCCAATAGGATTCTGACAGCTGTTCTGTAAATGGCTTCACGCCATACTGTGTTTTCTGGCTTATTATGTCATACTATGATTTTAATAGCCTATGGCTATACGGATTGTGTTATTATACTTGGCTTAATGCCTAATTGATTATATGGCTTTTTAGCCACACTGTTTGCACACCGAGAGATACTTTGTAACTAATGATGTGACGGCCCAAGGTACTAGGTACCCAGTGCTAGTATATCCGTTTATCCAGTCTAGTCAGTGTATAGGCTACACGGGTAGTTAATTTAAGTGTTATTAAATTCAGACCATTAAACTAAGTGTATTGACATGCAGTATAACTAAATTAAGTATAAATAAAATATGCTCAATAAAAACATGAAAAGCTTTAGATGAACAATCTTATTAAAGATTTCTGAAGAATTAGTCTGCAAAGACTATAGGCATCAAAAATCATAAATAATTAATTTATTTTAGTTTAGTTTATTTCTCTTTATAATTGGCACCACTAAGCAAAATTGCTTAGCGCATTACTTTTGTAACGCGTATGTATTGGAGACACAGCTGGGGAGCCCAGCAGACCTACGACTAGGTGAGACATCATATCTGCACAGGAGTCCAGAGTCATCTGTACTACATTACATACATGGTAGGAATTAGGATATCTTGTATTTTGTGCTTCTGTTGTATTTTGAAATTCGGCCCTATATTTTGTAATATTATGAAAGCTCTAAAGTTTGTAATATTTTGTACATATTAAATAACATGAAGATTTTCTGGATATATTTGAATTATTATGGACTGTATTATAGAACTGTTTAATGACTGTGAAAATCTATTGATTTTACTGAGAAATTGAGACAGTGAATGAAATTGTGATTTTGAGAATACTATATTGAGACTGTTTTTAACAGGTGCAGAAGGACTGTTTATCCAATTTACAGATGGCATTGTGCCAGATTTTGGTTAAAAATTTTGCAACACTCAGTTTTATCAAAACATAAAATAATAAACAATCATGATATAAATTTCACACAACGGTTTCCTAAATCAAATTGAGTATTCAGAAAATAAGCTAATCACATAGTTAGTGCTCCGACACGCCATGTGGCATGCTTTACTTGGCTACATTGTAGATAGGTGAGGGGTGTTATAGAGATTTCCTGGATGTATTTGAATTATTATGGACTATATTAAGGAACTGTTTAATGACTGTGAAAGTTTATTGACTTTACTGAGAAATTGAGACTATTTTTAATAGGTGCAGAAGGACTATTTGTCTAATTTACAAACGGCACTTTGCTGGATTTTTGTTAAAAATTTTGCAATACTCAGTTTTATCAAAACATAAAATAATAAACAATTATGATGTAAATTTCACACAATGGTTTCCTAAACCAAATTGAGTATTCAAAAAATAATATAATCACAGACTAGGTGCTCCGGCACGCCTTGTGGCACGCCTTGCTCGGCTACACTGTATACGGGTGAGGGGTGTTACGGTTATCTTGTATATAGGTGATTTGATTTTGATACCACTTGTCACACCCTACTCCCTTGTAAGATGCAACATGATCCCGTAGTACACCTAATGAATTACCGTACTTCGCCTACCGATAACCCATTAGATATACTACAAGGGATTTTAAAACAATTTTCGTGAAATTTAAATCATCGGTTAAAATCTGGTGTTATAATTTTTTTTTTTATAGAATTTCGGCAAAGTGCCGGCTGTATTTTGAGAAAACAGTTCTTCAATCCTGCAAAAGAAAATGCTCCTAATATGTTTTCTCAAATACAACTTCAATAACTTCATTTCAATTAACAATAAACAATCAATTCATTTTCAAACTACTCTTATCATAAAGAAACATTTCATTGATTACAAGACTCAAAATTTATAATACAAAACTATTCAAGTAAATGAAATCTCAACTTTATATTTACAATAATTTACATTTAATTACATACCAAAATATTTTACAAGAGTTTTTATACAACTGCTCAAATAATTTACATACATATTATTACATGCATACATCAAAACCTATGTACATGGGTATACCTATAATATACCTGGAGCTGATCTGAAAGTGTCTTCAAAGAAACTTACTCACTGCTCTATGCTCTTCTTACCTGCGACAGCATACAAAGCTATCGCTGAGTGGTGAACTCAGTGGTGCACAACTATAATTTAAAACATAGTACAATATACATTGACAAAATTTACAGTAAATAATTTGGAAATCTGAATACTCATCAAATTCCAAAACTCAAAATATTCATTGCCAATAATGTAAATCATTTGTATAAATGACTTTGATCACAAAATTCAATTTATCAAATCATGACTAACCATTTAAGTAATTCCAACAAAATCAATTATACATAAACCATAATTGAAATCACAATTCTTTACCATTCAAAAGCCATTCTGTATCTCAAAAATCATTATGTATCTCAAAAATCAATCTTTATCTCACTAACTATGCAAGACTAATCCGAAAGGGCCATATTCGATGTGATTCTAACTCCCTATGGTCGGGGAGGTCGAATCAGATTCTAACTCCCTATGGTCGGGGAGGTCGAATCATCGTGCACAGTACCATCACAATAATGAATCTTCCGCAAGGGCCATAACGATAAAATAAACTTAGATCTAACCTCAAATCAGAGGAAAATCTAAGCCTGTGCACGTACCATGGTAATCAAAACACAACTAACTCCATTGTCTTCTCAACAAATGAGAGAGACGGGTAATAACCTAGTCAAGCATCTATAGTGATATATAAAACAATATCACAATCCTTTTAGTGAGCATAAATCACAATATAATTCAATTCAAAGTCAATTCCAATATCCAATAATTTTTATGCTCATCACAATTCAAATCATAAATTTGCATTTTTCCATGAAAATTACCATCACAATTCAAAACATGTTCTATCACAATTTTCCAAAACATAATTTATTCAATCCATAACAATGCTTAATACTTGTGGAAATACCATTTCACAAAGCTAAATTCATACATACTATAACAATTTCAATAATCATTGAATTAAATCCAATGCTTATTAAACATAATACATAAGAAAAGTATGTTATTTAATCATATGAAATATTCAAACAAAATCAGTTAAAAACTAGTTGTGCACAAACCTCTGATAATTGTCTCTTGGTCTTGACTCAGTGTTTCCTTGCCTCTCCCTGAGTCTTTGCTAACTGAGAAACACAATTTGAAGTGTTTCAGTACTTAATTAAATTGTCTCTAACGATAATGTTTGATAAATAATTCACTGAATGTTATTATTTGCTTAATCAACTTAATATATCGACCCTCGATGCATTTTAGGTAATTTAGGTTTTAACGTTACTAATATGTCACATTCGATAGTCTTTTAGGGTTGGTACATGTTACCAAATTCATTTCAGTGTATACTGCATTTTCTTGCAATTTGCTGAATTCCGGGATACTAGTTTGACCTAGCCGGATTACCTAGTTACCTCGGTTTTCGGGTTTCGGTCAAAACTATAAACTTGTAGATCTATATCTTATAGAATGCGAGGAAAAATTTTAGGTCATTTTGAGTTATGTAGACCAAGTTATGGTCATTTTACTATTGCTGGTCAACTTGCACTAAAATTGGTCACTTTAGGTCATTTTAGGTTCGGCCAGTTTTTGGACCCGAACTTGTGCAAGCTGTTTGACTTGCTTATGGTCATTTCTGGGCTTTGGTGTCTTCATAAGACTTATAGATATAGGTCTTAAATATTCATGGTTAAAATTTCAGGTCAATTGGACCTGTTTTGAGTGAGTTATGGCCTAAACACTAACTGCTGCCCAAATGGTCAATTTTCAAGCCCCATTTGCACTTAATCCAGATTTGGTCATTTTTCAAGCTACCTTGCAAGCAGAATTTTGGCAAGCTTCCTTCATGAAAGTTGGCACATTTTGTGCCTAGTTTCACCTCCAATTGGTCTCATACCAATTGGAGCCACACAATTAAAATTCTAGGCCTAAAACTCAAACTGCCTTATTGAAATTCTTGCATACACATCAAGCATCACTTTTAACACTCACCAAACTTAACATTTAAACCAATTCTGGTTGTACCACAACCTAAACATAATTTACAACATTTTATAGGTCATTTTGGCAGCTTACAATTACATTCAATGTGCACCAACAAGTGCAGAATTTGTCCAACTCAATTTACAACAATTCAATCACCAATTCATGCTCATTTACATGTCAAACTTCACACCATCATTCATGCACTCAAACTGCCATAACAACCAACAGATTTTAACATCATTATTCCATAAACCAAGCATGAATTCCAGCATTCTTCAAGAGATAACAAACTGCCACAATGGTACATTACATTCCATTAATTTCCAAGCTTTAAATTTCATTTCACATTTACATATTCTAAATATACATCACCCAAATGATTACCCATACACATAAATAATTAATCAACCTTCTAATCCACCATTTACAAGCAAGAGTAAACTATCTTGAAGGTGTTTCCATGTAACATCCTCCCGGTAGCAATTCCGCACAGTCTACAGTTCCGGTGACCAGTGTCGGTCCGGACAGCTAGAACGTCTGGAAAAATATTTAAACTAAGGTAAAGAACCATAATTAACTCAAATATTAATAAGAAAAATTTAGAAAAAATTTTAGAAATAAAATACAACCAAGTCAAATGAGCCGGTGCCCAAGCGATGGGTAACCAGAGGGAAGTTGCGGTTCTCGCAACGAGGAGCCCTAGACTCGGGGGAAAAATTATAAAATAATTTTTGGGACTCCAGAGAAGGGTCATTGAGGTTCCTATGGCATTATAATGCCAAGAAAATATTTAGAAAAATTTTTCAATCGGTACAGACAATTTTGACCCGTTGAGCCAAACGGAGGGCATTTTGGTCATTTTGCCTTCAGAGGTGATTTTTGGCCGACTTGTCTAGTTAAGTAAATAATTAATATGACATAAAATATGAATAAAACATTACTAGAAATTAAATTGAAATTGAGTAGAAAAGAAAAGCAAAGAAAAATCAAAATAATGCAAATAATGACATCACATGATGTCACTCATTTACTCCCAAACAATCACAAGTTAATAAGCTTTATTAAAACACTTAAAAGAGTCAAAATGGACCAAAATAAATTTGCTCTTCTTCTTCTTCTTCCTCAAGACGTGAAACCCATCCTCCTCTCTCCCTCCATTGAAGCTCTTGTTTCAAGCTTGATTCCCTTCACTTCCCACCATAAAATCTCTTCTTCTTTTCATTAAAATTTGTCCACTCATCTTGGGAGAGTGTTTGGCAGCCAAGAAGAGGAAAGAAAGTGAAGTTTTGAGTTCGTAAATTCTGCCCTACAAGAGGTTAGTGCTTACTTATGCTAATATTCCTTTACTTCCATGTTAAGGACTTGAATTTAGTATGAAATTGTAAGTTAAATGGACTAAAACTCATGTGTATGTGTACCATAAATTTTGGAAGCCCTAAGGAAGGAACAATGATGGAGTGTTTTTGATGGTTTTAATGGACTTAAAATGAATTAGAGATTATGTTTAAGGTGCATATACACATATGTGATGAATGAAAGTGTGTATCTAAGGTGTATGTGTGAATCATAATGGGAAACTAGGGTTTTGGGGAGTGAAAATTGATTTGGCTTATGAAATTGTTAGAGCACATTTTAATGGTCAATTAGTGACCATTTTAGGTAAGTTGACCATATTATGGACTGAAAAATAGGATTGCAAAGTGAAGTTGTAGGCTGCCCTAGGACAGCAGCAGAGGGACTGAAAATTCAGTCCACTTGCACTGCCATAACATGGGCTGTGTTGGTTCAATTGGTGTTTGGCCAATTGGACATGAAACTAGGCTTATAATGGCACATTTTTGCTGAAGAAACCATGCCCAAAAGACCAAAGCAAAAGGACCAAAACTAGGCCCCAATCCGGACACCCTGCAAACAGCCCCTGCAGAAATGACCAAATGAATAGTAACTGTTCATTTGGCCATAACTCACTGTAGATTTGGTCAATTGACCTGAAATTTTTACAGCAACAAGTTAAGACATAGACAAACAACTTTCATGAAGAAACCTACCCCATATTATGACCAGAACCTAACCCAAATGGCAGTCACAGTTACTGTTCAAACCTGCAACTCTGCAGATTTTCATTTGAGCAGCAATGTTTGGATGTCTATAACTCTCTCTAGAAAACTCGGATTTAGGCGATTCTTGAACCGATGAAAACCTAAGGCATAGTAGAACATTTCATATGAAGAAAGTTAGACCAAATTATGAACTTAACTTGATCAAATTACTGACCAAAGTTGGACCAAAATCTGCCAAAACCCAAAAGTACAAAGATGAATAAAGCACGTGAATAGTAAACTTATTTTGGCCATAACTTAAGCTACAAAACTCCAAATGGAGTGATTCAAAAAAGGAAATTCAACTAGACAAAATAAGGAACAACTTTCATGTTTACCATTTCCTCAAATTCCAACTGCAATAGTGCCCAATGGAATAGTAAAGTTGAGTTAGCAAAATTGAAAATTTTGCTTCTCTTGGTTTAAGCTTAGAAATGGTATTAATGCTTAATGCCAACAAGTTTTAAATGAAAAATGTGGTATGTTTGAAGTGCCAAAGTCAATGTACATATTTTCTATGCAAAAGTCAACATTTTTGTTGACCAATGAGGTGAATAGTGTCACCAAAACCAAAAATTGGCAATTTTGCCAAAATGACCTAAGCTTTGAGAAAGTGACCAAAACCAACAAGTTTTGAATACAAAATGTGGTATGTTGGGAGTATTAAAACCAATGTACCTATTGTTTTTGCAAAAGTCAACATTTTAGTTGACTAATGAAATGAATAGTGACACAAAAACTTGAAATTCAAAATTTGAAATTAGAAATGCATCTAGGGGACTTTAAATTGCAATTGGCAATTAATACTAGCAAATGTAAAACTCAAAATGTGGGATCTTGTTGTAATAAGAATTAATATATTCATTAAGTATAAAAAGGTCAACATTTTGGTTGACTAGTAAGGTGAATAGTAATCAAAATGATTAGTAAATTAAGATGAAGACCTAGAACCAATTCTAAGCTTAAATGCTTAGAATTGTATGACAAATATGGACTATGCATCCTAGTCAAAATTGTTAAAAAGAAATTTAGGCCATAAATTTGAAATCCATGAAATATTCATGGATTACTTGAAATATGAAAAATAAGTCACCTAATTGATGTGAATAGATAGTTAGAGCACATATGCTCATCACAAATGGAATTCATAAAATATTAGAAACTCAACTTGAAATATAAAATTTGTAATTACATAAGTAGATTCTTGAATGTATAAATGAGAAAGGAAAAATGTTTTGAATACAATGGTACATGTGAACCATTGTTTAGAATTGTGATCAATATGAATAACATAATGAATGGACAAATAAACCGTATTAATGTATGAATGAGACATTAGTTCTCATTATTGTAAAGAGGAGAAGTATTTTGAATACAATGGTATAAAAGGATCATTGATGTGAATTGTGATCATATAAATGATCAAATGAATGTATGAATTATGATTGAAATTTATCATGAAATAATGAAGTCATAAAGCACAATATATTAATATTTTAAAATATTAAATGCCCTAGTATACCTAACAAGATTGGTTTGGATAGTTTGGCATGCCAATAGGGTATTGTGTTAGCAGTACTGCGAAAGGCTTTATGCCTGTATTCATGGCTTTATGCCCGTATTCATGGCTTTTATGCCCGATTATGTGATATCATGGCTTTTTAGCCATACTGACTGCATACATGGTTGACGTTCTGCGTCCCATGGTATGACGGCCCGAGGCACCGCGGTGTCCAAAGCCAACGACCGTTATCCATCCAAATGCCTAGTATAGGTTACTTGGGCAGTCAATTAAAGTATTATTCAATTCAGGCAGCTAAGTTAAGTTAAGATCCAGTACAATTAAATTAAGTATTGAATGAATAAGCAAAAGAGATTAGCAAAAGAAACATAACAAAAATATAAATTGCAGAACCGTACAGACTTGAAATACAATACAGATAGAATAAATTATATACCTGCTAGTATTACTGAAAAGTTATAAACTAAGCACTTCCAAAGAGGAACAAACTAGTATATAAGATCGTTGATACTAGAAATACCATACCAAATTAAATTGATTCTTGAGTATCTGAATTATCATTGATTTCTTTCTTTACTTGTATATATTATTTCGGTTATATTATTGCACCACTAAGCGAAATGCTTAGCGCGATGGAATTGCTTCCTCGCAGTAATCAAGGTAAAACCAGAGACTGTCGATCGAGATTTTTGGAGTCCAGATCTGCGAAGTGTCGAAGAGTTCAAGATTTTCACCTCCTCAAAGAATGCATGTAGATAGGGCTCATTTTATACATGTTATGTATATTGTTCATTCCTAGCACATTGTAAATTATTTGTATATCTTGTACAAAATAAACTCATGTAATTAACCTATGAATTATGGAAGCTATTCAAAGTAAGTATTTTAGTATGTGAATTGAATTTGAGTTATAATGAGATTATACTTGTGAATATTGAGATATTGAAAATCTAATGAGATTTCTGAGAAATCTGGATACTGTATTGAGATACATTATGATTGAAAATTTTTGAGACTATTAAGTTTGAGAAATTGAGTATATATTGAAATTGTCTTTGACAGGTTCAGAAGAACTGTTAGTCCAAATTACAGCAGACACTTTGTCGGATTATTGTTGAAATTTTTGAAATTTCCAATTTAGTTAGATTTTGATAAAAGTAAAAATAGCCTAAATCTTCAATAAAGTTTTTGAATAAATAAATCAAGGACTGTAATGAAATCAGATAAAATAGACTGCTCCGGCACACTGAGTGGCATAACTTGCTCGGCTACACTGTAGTCGGGTAAGGGGTGTCACATTTAGTGGTATCAGAGCGCGGTTTAGGCGTTTCTGGACCTAGATAGACTGCATATCATGCATTGCATTCATAAGAGTCGAGGTGACACTATTGCAGATCTGTATTTCCTGTTTATTTTAGGTTAGGGTATGGAATAAGAGAGTGAAGAGACAATGAGATAGAGAATGGAAATAAGAAGGAGACTATATTTAAGATGAAAAAGAATGAGTACATAACTGTTTGAGGATAGGATTGAGACTAGGAGAAAGTGAAGTAGGATAACATGGAAAGGTGAAGAAATAAAGAGGTATTAGCTCCTTGGCTATTTACATTGGGTAAATTTCGAGGACGAAATTTAAATAAGAGGGGAAGAGTTGTAACATCCTCCTGGTAGCAATTCCGCACAGTCTACTGTTCCGGTGACCAATGTCGGTCCGGACAGCTAGAACGTCCGGAAAAATATTTAAACTAAGGTAAAGAACCATAATTAACTCAAATATTAATAAGAAAAATTTAGGAAAAATTTTAGAAATAAAATACAACCAAGTCTAATGAGCGGTGCCCAAGCGATGGGTAACCAGAGGGAAGTTGCGGTTCTCGCAACGAGGAGCCCTAGACCCGGGGGAAAAATTATAAAATAATTTTTGGAACTCCAGAGAAGGGTCATTGAGGTTCCTATGGCATTAGAATGCCAAGAAAATATTTAGAAAAATCTTTCAATCGGTACAGACAATTTTGACCCGTTAAGCCAAACGGAGGGCATTTTGGTCATTTCGCCTTCAGAGGTGATTTTTGGCCGACTTGTCCAGTTAAGTAAATAATTAATATGACATAAAATATGAATAAACATTACTAGAAATTAAATTGAAATTGAGTAGAAAAGAAAAGCAAAGAAAAATCAAAATAATGCAAATAATGACATCACATGATGTCACTCACTTACTCCCAACCAATCACAAGTTAATAAGCTTTATTAAAACACTTAAAAGAGTCAAAATGGACCAAAATAAATATGCTCTTCTTCTTCTTCTTCCTCAAGACGTGAAACCCATCTTCCTCTCTCCCTCCATTGAAGCTCTTGTTTCAAGCTTGATTCCCTTCAATTCCCACCATAAAATCTCTTCTTCTTTTCATTAAAATTTGTCCACTCATCTTGGGAGAGTGTTTGGCAGCCAAGAAGAGGAAAGAAAGTGAAGTTTTGAGTTGGAAAATTCTGCCCTACAAGAGGTTAGTGCTTACTTATGCTAATATTCCTTTACTTCCATGTTAAGGACTTGAATTTAGTATGAAATTGTAAGTTAAATGGACTAAAACTCATGTGTATGTGTACCATAAATTTTGGCAGCCCTAAGGAAGGAACAATGATGGAGTGTTTTTGATGGTTTTAATGGACTTAAAATGAATTAGAGATTATGTTTAAGGTGCATATACACATATGTGATGAATGAAAGTGTGTATCTAAGGTGTATGTGTGAATCATAATGGGAAACTAGGGTTTTGGGGAGTGAAAATTGATTTGGCTTATGAAATTGTTAGAGCACATTTTAATGGTCAATTAGTGACCATTTTAGGTAAGTTGACCATATTATGGACTGAAAAATAGGATTGCAAAGTGAAGTTGTAGGCTGCCCTAGGACAGCAGCAGAGGGACTGAAAATTCAGTCCACTTGCACTGCCATAACTTGGGTTGTGTTGGTTCAATTGGTGTTTGGCCAATTGGACATGAAACTAGGCTTATAATGGCACATTTTTGCTGAAGAAACCATGCCCAAAAGACCAAAGCAAAAGGACCAAAACTTGGCCCCAATCCGGACACCCTGCAAATAGCCCCTGCAGAAATGACCAAATGAATAGTAACTGTTCATTTGGCCATAACTCACTGTAGATTTGGTCAATTGACCTGAAATTTTTACAGCAACAAGTTAAGACATAGACAAAAAACTTTCATGAAGAAACCTACCCCATATTATGACCAGAACCTAACCCAAATGGCAGTCACAGTTACTGTTCAAACCTGCAACTCTGCAGATTTTCATTTGAGCAGCAATGTTTGGATGGCTATAACTCTCTCTAGAAAACTCGGATTTAGGCGATTCTTGAACCGATGAAAACCTAAGTCATAGTAGAACATTTCATATGAAGAAAGTTAGACCAAATTATGAACTTAACTTGATCAAATTACTGACCAAAGTTGGACCAAAATCTGCCAAAACCCAAAAGTGCAGCATGAACAGTGCACGTGAATAGTAAACTTATTTTGGCCATAACTTGAGCTACAAAACTCCAAATGGAGTGATTCAAAAAAGGAAATTCAACTAGACAAAATAAGGAACAACTTTCATGTTTACCATTTCCTCAAATTCCAACTGCAATAGTGCCCAATGGAATAGTAAAGTTGAGTTAGCAAAATTGAAAATTTTGCTTCTCTTGGTTTAAGCTTAGAAATGGTATTAATGCTTAATGCCAACAAGTTTTAAATGAAAAATGTGGTATGTTTGAAGTGCCAAAGTCAATGTACATATTTTCTATGCAAAAGTCAACATTTTTGTTGACCAATGAGGTGAATAGTGTCACCAAAACTAAAAATTGGCAATTTTGCCAAAATGACCTAAGCTTTGAGAAAGTGACCAAAACCAATAAGTTTTGAATACAAATGTGGTATGTTGGGAGTATTAAAACCAATGTACCTATTGTTTATGCAAAAGTCAACATTTTAGTTGACTAATGAAATGAATAGTGACACAAAAACTTGAAATTCAAAATTTGAAATTAGAAATGCATCTAGGGGACTTTAAATTGCAATTGGCAATTAATACTAGCAAATGTAAAACTCAAAATGTGGGATCTTGGTGTAATAAGAATTAATATATTCATTAAGTATAAAAAGGTCAACATTTTGGTTGACTAGTAAGGTGAATAGTAATCAAAATGATTAGTAAATTAAGATGAAGACCTAGAACCAATTCTAAGCTTAAATGCTTAGAATTGTATGACAAATATGGACTATGCATCCTAGTCAAAATTGTTAAAAAGAAATTTAGGCCATAAATTTGAAATCCATGAAATATTCATGGATTACTTGAAACATGAAAAATAAGTCACCTAATTGATGTGAATAGATAGTTAGAGCACATATGCTCATCACAAATGGAATTCATAAAATATTAGAAACTCAACTTGAAATATAAAATTTGTAATTACATAAGTAGATTCTTGAATGTATAAATGAGAAAGGAAAAATGTTTTGAATACAATGGTACATGTGAACCATTGTTTAGAATTGTGATCAATATGAATAACATAATGAATGGACAAATAAACCGTATTAATGTATGAATGAGACATTAGTTCTCATTATTGTAAAGAGGAGAAGTATTTTGAATACAATGGTATAAAAGGATAATTGATGTGAATTGTGATCATATAAATGATCAAATGAATGTATGAATTATGATTGAAATTTATCATGAAATAATGAAGTCATAAAGCACAATATATTAATATTTTAAAATATTAAATGCCCTAGTATACCTAACAAGATTGGTTTGGATAGTTTGGCATGCCAATAGGGTATTGTGTTAGCAGTACTGCGAAAGGCTTTATGCTTGTATTCATGGCTTTATGCCCGTATTCAAGGCTTTTATGCCCGTATTCATGGCTTTTATGCCCGATTATGTGATATCATGGCTTTTTAGCCATACTGACTGCATACATGGTTGATGTTCTGCGTCCCATGGTATGACGGCCCGAGGCACCGTGGTGTCCAGTGCCAACGACCCGTTATCCAGTCCAGTCGTCTAGTATAGGTTACTTGGGCAGTCAATTAAAGTATTATTCAATTCAGGCAGCTAAGTTAAGTTAAGATCCAGTACAATTAAATTAAGTATTGAATGAATAAGCAAAAGAGATTAGTAAAAGAAACATAACAAAAATATAAATTACAGAACTATACAGACTTGAAATACAATACAGATAGAATAAATTATATACCTGCTAGTATTACTGAAAAGTTATAAACTAAGCACTTCCAAAGAGGAACAAACTAGTATATAAGATCGTTGATACTAGAAATACCATACCAAATTAAATTGATTCTTGAGTATCTGAATTATCATTGATTTCTTTCTTTACTTGTATATATTATTTCTGGTTATATTATTGCACCACTAAGCAGAAATGCTTAGCGCGATGGAATTGCTTCCTCGCGCAGGTACTGAAGGTAAAACCAGTAGATCACAACGAGATTTTTGGAGTCCAGATCTGCAGAAGTGTCAGAAGAGTTCAAGATTGTCACCTCCTCAGCAATGCATGTAGATAGGGCTCATTTTATACATGTTATGTATATTGTTCATTCCTAGCACATTGTAAATTATTTGTATATCTTGTACAAAATAAACTCATGTAATTAACCTATGAATTATGGAAGCTATTCAAAGTAAGTATTTTAGTATGTGAATTGAATTTGAGTTATAATGAGATTATACTTGTGAATATTGAGATATTGAAAATCTAATGAGATTTCTGAGAAATCTGGATACTGTATTGAGATACATTATGATTGAAAATTTTTGAGACTATTAAGTTTGAGAAATTGAGTATATATTGAAATTGTCTTTGGCAGGTTCAGAAGAACTGTTAGTCCAAATTACAGCCGACACTTTGTCGGATTATCGTTGAAATTTTTGAATTTTCCAATTTAGTTAGATTTTGATAAAAGTAAAAATAGCCTAAATCTTCAATAAAGTTTTTGAATAAATAAATCAAGGACTGTAATGAAATCAGATAAAATAGAGTGCTCCGGCACACTGAGTGGCATAACTTGCTCAGCTACACTGTAGTCGGGTAAGGGGTGTCACATTCCATGGCTGCCAAAAGTACACATTCCCATTCAACATCAAACCTCAAAATTTTCTTCATAAATCAAACACCCATAACACCCTTACAAACTTTAACAAAGCAACAATCAAAAACTCAAACTTACTTATGGATGAGACTTCTCAAATCTTCACTAAACTTCTTGATTTTGGTATCAAACTCTTCCTTGTGATGTGGGGATAAACTTTAATGAAGCAACCTAAGTGTTTGGAGGTGAAATGAAGAGGATGATGAAGCTTGAACCAATTGCGGCAATGGAGGTTTTGAGAGAGTTCAATTCGGCATGGTGAGTCTCAAGGTTGAAGATGAAGTTTAGTGGAAGTAATCTGCCCATGTGATGTTAATTTAATCCCCAAAGTGCTCCACTCACCCATTTTTAATGATTTAATAAGTGAAAAGTGTTAATTACCCAATTTGAACCCCATTTTTGCTATTTGTATTAGGTACCCCTAATTTAATTTTTCATTATATTTTCCAAGTATAATATCATGTATTTTCAATGGACATTTAGGTCAAAAGACAACTCGGGGTATCAAATGACCACAATGCCCCTGTTTGGGTTACATTCCTGATTTTTCGGTAACACCGGGTTTTGTCCGTTTTTCGATTTCTCACTTTTCTTTGTACTAATTATTTAATTTTTCTTTGATATTTCTAATGATATTTATACTTCAATTGATGTCTCTTTAAGTCTTAAAAATAATTTCCAGGGTTCCCCGCAGTCCAAGGTTAGTCAACGATCCACGCCGTGACTTCCTGGTGCAGTCACCCATCGCTAGGGTTCTCGGCTCGTTTAACTTGGTTACATTTCTTTGCTATTATTTTTTCTTTGTTTTTCTTGTATTTTCTCTTCTTGTTTTCCATTATTTTATGTCTCCTCACTCATATCGAAGTGTAGTTCTAGGCATCCTAGCTGTCCGGACAACACTGGTCACCAAAACAGTAGAACGCATTACCGAACATAGGGGTGTTACACCACTTACATACTTATACTGGGTATGAGTATATAGGTGCATGTTAACTCCGATTAGTTATATATAGAGATAGGTGTTAAGTCAAGATGGAATCCGTTGCCCTACATAAATGGGGATAAAATCTTATGTCTATCTCAATTGTTCTTGATAAATAAAGTTCTTGGCCAGGACAAATAGACTAATTCAGAAAAGAGTTTCTGATTGAAGAGTCTTATTAATCAAGAGTGGGAATTAAGATGAGAACATATTACTCTAAGCAATTAGGGTTTGACATAAGCCATCCCTAGCTAGAATTAGGATTATGTAATGAAGATATTTTAGTGCATGGTATGTATGATCAAGGTTTATGAGTTAAGTATAAATTAATTTATCACTAGTTGGGTAGTAATAGTACACTATGCTAGGTGTCAACCATGATTTATGAGAACTAAGAGTGGTAAAGGAATTTCACTCTAAGTATGGAATAGTTCCAAGAATATTAAATGGTTAATATTATTTTCATTGCCATTTAGTCATGAACCTAGAAAGTTACACACAACAAGAATAACATGATCAAAGCTTAATTAATTTAATTAATTAATTAATTAGTTTAATTAATTAATTTGATTAATTAATTAGTTTAATTAATTAATTTGATTAATTAATTAATTAATATTTTGTTTTTAGTTTGCAATTAGATTGCAAAGTCTCTAGCATGATTTGAAACTAAATTCATCAATGGAAGTATTCGAGTTAATGTTTAAAGTATTTAAATATAAACTTGATTAATTAATTACAAGGAAAGAGATTTTAATTTGATTAAAATGACTTAAGAAGTCATGAGAGAGAAATTAGTGGTTAATTAGTATTTTCTTTAATACTAATTAATTAGTGATTTAATTCTCTAAATTAAGTTAACTTGACAAGTGGCCAAATCAAAATTAGAAAACATATCTAATTGGAGAATTAGATGTGAACACTTATAAAGGAGGTAATCATTAGTGGTCAACCACTAATTGACCTTAAAGGGAATTAAATATCTCTAATAGTGAAAAAAAAAAAAGATTAAGTTTGTTAATCTCTTCTTCTTCTCCACTTTTCTCTCAAGCCAATTCTCTCATCTCTTCTTTCTTGTGATTAGTTCAAGAGAAATTTGAAGTTGTTACTCTTGAATTAAAGTTAGAGAAATTGCTTCTATATACTTCCATAAGTATAAAATCAAGAAAAACCTTAAGCTTCATCTTTGTGTAAGCTTGGTCAAGACAAGGAGAGGGAACACAAAGGAGTTTTGGGTGAAACTAGTGCTTTGGTCATCTTGTTCATGTGGACAAACTAGGGGATCGATTTTTGGCAATCTAAGCTTCCCGGATTAGTTGTTGAATGTGATTCTGTGCCTATACAGGTAAAATCTTTAATTTTATTTTAATAATTTTAAGGTTTAAGTTTCCCAATGGCAAATAAGCATTTTAGCAATTGAGTTACAAGTATTGTAACCTAAAATATATGTTTTTGCAATAGCATAAAGAACTTGCATGTTACATGAAACATTAGGGTTTAAAATTTTAAAATTGCTAATTTTGCACCCTAGGTACTATTTTTCTTTCAGATGACACTTGTAAAGTTCATCTGATTAGTGGGAGACAAGTAATATCTACTAACTATGCTTAGGGGTTTAAATATCTAAAGTTTAGAGAATTCTACTTACTTTAAGGATATGGGAATCCCTAAAGTGTAAAAAGCCATCTCCCTCTTTCATTTGGTGGGATCTTTACAAGAAAGTTTTCTCCTCTTAAAACTTTTCTCTACCCTTTCTTCTTCTTCTATGTAATTCAAGAGGCATTAGAAGTTTTACTCTTGAATTATAGCAAGAAATTGTTTCTCTAATCACCCAAGGATAAAACCAAAGAAACCCCAAACCCTTCTTTGTGTAATTGTTGGCCAAACCAAAAGGGATAGCATCAAGAAGGTTTTTGGTTCAAGGGTTGAGCTAAGATCATTTGTTTGTGTAGACAGATAAAAGGACTAATAATTGGAGGTCTAAACTTCCCGAATTTGTGATAAATTTGATTCTGTGCCTATTCTGGTAAAATCACTAAAATCAATTTAAGTTTTCAGTCATTAGCTTTCCAATGGCAAATAGGCTAATAGCAATTGAGTTATAAGAGTTGTAACTATAATATGTGATGTTTTCTATAATGTTCCCTCCCTTTTTATATTTCTATCTCTCCATGCTCAGTGGCCAAAAGTTAAGTTCTTCGGCAACCAAAGACACTCCATCATGGAATACTCTAGAATCCTTTAACTTACCTATTGTTCCAATTCATGTTTTAGATACTATCTTTTCCTCATCGGTATTGTAACTAAATTCTTTGCTACCCAACTTCGAGAACACATTCAGTTTCCTCGGAGCATATTTCGACAAGCCATAATGAGGAGTATTATAACTGGGCCATGGGCTTTTGAGATGCAAAGTCTGGACTCTTAATAAACAATCCAACTGAGCTAAGCTGGGCTTGGGTCTCCGAGTACGTGATGCTGGGATATCTGAACCATTCAGAATTAGTTTTGGGACATACCCTTGTTAGTGGTATGCCCTAGGGCATATCATTGTATTGTATCATGTAAATAATTATTCCCATTTAATGGTAATTATTCTTTTCATTTTTGTTCAAATGGTTTGAATTCAAATTGAAAAGTTCTTTTAATATCTTGTTAGATGTTCTATTCTTAATTTGTTAAGAATATGAGTGACAGAATATTTTAATACAAGTATTATAAATTTGATTCACAATCTAAGATACTTCATTGAGCATGACTTATCCAGAAAGATTATCACTGATGCTTGATTCCATGGATTAGTATGAGATACTAATGGGATGGAATGGTGAGTCTCATGCCACATAACAAACATGGTAGGCACTTATAAGATAAGTAGGTTGAACTAGTGACACAAGATGACTTGTACATGGAGTTTACTCTTGTCAATACAAAGTCATCTAGATCATAATAGTGTATATAATCCCTTAACCTGAGATAACACAGTTATCTTGTATATAGTCAGCTTGAATTTGATACTGCTTTCATACTTGTATTGTGGATACCCATATGGGCATGTGTTGGCTCCAACTAGTTATATATGGAGATAAGTGTTAGTCAAGATAGGATCTATTATCCTAAGTAAATAGGGATAAAATTCTATATTTATTTAATTTTTCTTGATAATTTAAGTTCCTAGCCAAGACAGATAGGCTTAGTCAGAAAAGAGTTTCTGACAGGAAAGTCTTATTAATCAAGAATTGGAATTAAAAGAGAACATATGGTTCAAAGCAATTGGAGTTTGACATAAACCATGACTCTAGCTTGAATTGGGATTTTGTAATGGAGAGATTTTAATGCATAGTATATATGATCAAAGGTTCATGAATTGGAGAACTAATTCATAACTAATTAGGTAGTCATAGTACATTGTGCTAGATGTCAACTATGACTTATGAGAACTTAAATGAAAAGGAAATTTCACTGGCTGGAATGGAAGAGAAGTGAAGTAATTCTCTTCTTATCTCTTCCATTAATATCTCAACTTTATAATTAATTAAGCTAACAAGTGTTTACCTTTAATTGGCTAATTAAATGTATTGTCCCAATCTTATTGGTCCACTTGTGTAAGCTTAATCTTAATTAAGAAATTAAGATATGATTAATTAAAATTAATCATGCCAATTAATTAATTAATCAACTATTAATTAATTAATTTTCTCCCATGTTTGACCAAGTCAACATGGTCAAACTTTGACAAGTCAAAATTCATTTTCTTCCTTAGGTTAATTTTCAAGTTTATATTTAAACACTTTAAATATTAACTTGAATACTTCCAATGATTAATTTAGCTTCAAGTCATGCTAGAAACTTTTCAATCTAATTGCAAACTAAATTAGTTAATTCAATTAATCAATTAAACTATTTAATTAATGAATTGAATTAATTTTGCTTTGATCAAATTGCTCTTATGTGTGTGACTTACTAGATTCATTTCTAATTGGCAATGAGACTAATATTAACTGCTTAATATTATTAGAACTATTCCAAACTCAAAGGTTTGATGTTGAATGGGGATGTGTACTTTTGGCAGCCATGGAAACACTTTGAAGGCAGTTTATTTTTGCTTGTAAATGGTGAATTAAATGATTGATTAAATGTATATTATGTAGGAAATTGTTTGGGTGATGTATACTTAGTATATGTAAATGTGAATTGAAATTTGAAGCTTGGAAATTAATGGAATGTAAAGGTACCATTACTGCAGGTTGTTAACTCTTGAAGAATGCTGGAATTCATGCTTGGTTTATGGTATATTAATGTTGAATTGTGTTGGATGTTAGGGCAGTTTGAGTGTATATATGATGGTGTGAAGTTGGACATGAAAAAAGTGTTATGGTTAGGTGATTGAATTGTTGTAAATTGAGTTGAAAAATTCTGCACTTTATGGTGTATGTTGAATGTAATTGTAAGCTTCCAAAATGACCTATAATGTGTTGTGAATTATGTTTAGGTCATGATACAACCAGAATTGACTTGAATATTGAGTTTGGTAAGTGTTAGGAGTGATCCATGATGTGTATAAAAGAAATGCAATAAGGCAGTTTGTGTTTTAGGCCTATAACTTTAAGTGTGCGGCTCCAATTGGTATGAGACCAATTTGAGGTGAAACTAGGCACAAAATGTGCCAACTTTCATGAAGGAAGCATACCAAAATTCTGCTTGCAAGGTAGCTTGAAAAATGACCAAATCCGGATTAAGTGCAAATAAGGCCTGAAAATTGACCATTTGGGTAGTGGTTAGTGTTTAGGCCATAACTCACTCAAAACAGGTCCAATTAACATGAAATTTTGACCATGATTAGTTAAGACCCATATCTACAAGTCTTATGAAGACACCAAAACCCAGAAATGACCATAAGCAAGTCAAACAGCTTGCACAAGTTCGGGTCCAAAAACTGGCCGAACCAAAATTGACCTCAAATGACCTAAAGTGACTAATTTTGATGCAATTTGACCAGCAATAGTAAAATGACCATAACTTGGTCTACATAACTCAGAATGACCTGAAATTTTGCCCCGCGTGCAATAAGACATAGATCTACAAGTTTGTAGTTTTGACCAAAACCTGAAAACTGAGGGAACTAGGTCGTTCGGCTAGGTCAAACTAGTATCCCGGAATCCAACAAATTGCAAGAAAATGCAGTATACACGGAACTGAAATTGGTAACATGTACCAACCCTAAAAGACTATTGAATGTGACATGTTAGTAACATTAAAACCTAATTTACCTAGAATGCATCGAGGGTCGATATATTAGGTTGATTAAGCAAATAATATCATTCAGTGAATTACTTATCAAACATTATCGTTAGAGACAGTTTAATTAAGTACTGAAACACTTCAAATTGTGTTTCTCAGTTAGCAAAGACTCAGGAAAAGGGAAGGAAACACTGAGTAAAGACCAGGAGACAGTTATTAGAGGTTTGTGCACAACAGCTATTTCTTTTGAATTTTTTTTTTCAATTGAAATGAATTATGACTATTTGTACATTATTGTTTTAAATTGTGGAAATGTGTTTGAATGGATATTTATCGCTTGAAAAGCACTGTAAATGGTTTGAAATTGTGAGAAATTGTTTGAATGATATTGATGGATACTTATTGATTGAAAAGCATTGGAAATGATTTGAAACCACAGCTATCATGTATATTGATTGTATTCCTCGCTAGCTTGTCTAGTGGGACGAATTGAATTCCCTCTCTGGCTGAAGTGTTGAGGTGTGTGCCTGTTGAGGACGAATTGGATGAGTACTCATATTTTTGCTGGCTAGCTATGTTATTCCTCATTAGTCATTGACTTTTGGGATGAATTGAATACCTCATTAGCCATCGGCTTTTCGGACGAATTGAACTTTGGAACATGATTAAGCTATGTGTGATTTATTGATATGTATTGTGAGATTGTGAAATAAATTTAAACTCTCATTGACATTCACTATCTTTTGAAGTTAACTATGTTTTGTTCTCTGAGATTTATTGTGATATTGTGTTAAATTCCTTATGACATTAATTGTCTTGAATTTAACTATGATTTTATGTATCCATCATTTATATGATTTATGAATTGTGATTTAAAGTTGTATTTGGTTAATGTTGTGCACCACTGAGATATTGTCTCAGCGATAGCTTTCCATTGCTGTCGCAGGTAGACAGACGGACAGGGTAGCAGATTAGGCTGCTAGTACATCCAGCGAAAGATTATCGGGTATAACGAGTATACCACATTTTGCATTTTGTACTGTAATATATGACCACTGTATGTATATATTATTTTTGGTTTTGAGCAGTTGTAAATTAAAATTGTACATTAAAGTTGTAAAGTAAATTTGAGATATTTTGACTTATAAAATTTATATTATATTTCTTTAATCTCATCCTTTGAAAATACTGAAAAATTATTGTGAATTTGAGTTGAGAAAAATATTATGTAATTTAACTGTTGGAGTTGAGATTGGGAAATATATTTGAAGTGCTTTTTACAGGTTTTCTGAAGAACTGTTTTACCCAAAATACAGATGGCACTGTGCCAAAATTTATACAGAAATTACTAATAGTCCAAATGAGTTAGCTGTTTCACTTCAGTTCACAAAGGTTTTTAACACTTGTAAATAGTGCTCACCACTGTAAAAGAAGTAAGAAAAGTTTTTAAAATCCCTTATAGTGTATTTAATGGGTTATCAGTAGACGGAGTTGGTAATTCATTAGGTATGCTACGGGATCATGTTATGCCTTATAGAGGGGTAGGGTGTGACAAGTTTTAGTGGTATCAGAGCTAGTTTTTAAATTTTGTTTTCACATGTTATTTGAATATTCTTTCTTCATAGTATAACTGCTCAATATCATTGTTTGATACATACAGTACATTACATTATAAATATGCACTAATGGGAGAAAATCCCCTTGTGTTATTTGTTCAGGAGATCTAAGATCCTCGCATTGACTATGGAAGAGGGTGATCGTTCAGTCGATCAATCTATTGAGGCTGAGGTGCAAGGGGATGCCCCAGGCCTACACAATGTCAGTGGTTCAAAGAACACCACCGTAGTACCGCAGTTCCTCGCTTCAATTCGGCCACAGATGGTCGCAATGTTTCAACAAATGGCTGGTAATGTGCCTACTCAAGTCTCAATACAGACACCAGTGGTACAACCACAGTCTACTGCTAGACAGTATGACAAATTGATGAAATATGGGGCTACAGAGTTCAAGGGGATAGTAGATCCTCTAGAGGATGAACAGTGGTTAGAGAGGATGGATAGGGTATTCAAGAAACTGCATTGCACAGAGGAACTCAGATTTGAATACTCAGTATCTTTGCTACAGAGGGATGCTTATGACTGGTGGAAAACCATTCCCCACAGTCTGGTAGAACCTGCAGTGCTAACATGGAATGACTTTCTCAGGGAATTCAGACAAAAATATGTCCCTGATGCTTATGTAGACCAGAAGTTGCAAGAGTTCCTAAGTCTAAAACAGGGGAGCAGATCAGTGGCTGAGTAAGAAAGAGAATTTTCCCGCCTAAGCCATTATGCATTAAGTCTACTCTCTACCAGCAGGGAGAGATGCAAGAGGTTTGAAACTGGCTTGAAGCCCAGTATCAGATTATAAGTGGTCGGATTCAAACTCACTAACTTCTCTAAACTTGTTTCTCAAGCCCTAGAGTTGGAAAGAATTGAGTCTGAAGCTACTCCTGAGAAAAAGAAATAAGAGAAGACAGAGAAAGAGGGAAAATCTGTAGAACAGAGTTCCAGTGGTCCTACTGAAAAGAGGAAGAATCATGGGGGACACAGCAGAGGTGGCAAAAAGTCTGGTAGGGGAAGATATTCAGGACAGAAGCCTCCCCTATCTGGTCAGTAGAGTACCAGAGGTTCCTACCCTCCCCGCCAATGTGAAACATGTGGAAGAAATCATGGTGGGATATGCTACAAGGCTATTGGAGCCTGTTATAACTGTGGAAGCACAGGACACTTTGCTAAGGACTGCACCAGTAGTCGCAGAGTTGGACCACCTCCTATTACTGCAGAAGGGTCAGTTCAGAGCCCTGTCACCAGAAGTTCACAACCACCCAGCAGAGGTAGATGCAGGGGTAGAGGTAGCCCAGCAGGCAGCCAAGGCACAATGAAACAATCAGAGCAAGAGAGTGCTCTAGTCAGAATCTATGCAATGAGACAGAGGGAAGAGGCCGAGACATCTGATGTTGTGGCTGGTATGTTTGTGTTATTTGATCCGGGTTCTACCCATTCTTATGTGAGTGCTAGCATCATTGATTGCATTGCTGTTCCATGTACAAAAATGGACTTTGAGGTGCTAGTAACAAGTCCGCTAGGACAGGATGTCAGGGTTAATAGGATGTATAGAGATTGTCCTTTGGTGATCCAAGGACACACTTTTCTGTCTGATTTCATTGAAATGCCCTTCAGAGATTATGATATCATCTTGGGCATAGATTGGTTAGCTAGGCATCATGCCATGATTGACTGTAGACTGAAAACAGTCACTTTTGGTCTCCCTCAGTACAGTGTTGTGGTAATAAATGGGGAGAGGCAGTTGTTGCCATCAAACATCATTTCGGCTGCACTAGCCAAAAAAATGATCAGAAAGGGGTGTGAAGCATACTTGGCACATGTGGTAGACACCCAAGTGGGGAGTCCAGCATTGAAAGACATCCCTACAGTATGTGACTTTTCAGATGCATTTCCTGATGAATTGCCAGGATTACCTCCGGAAAGAGAAGTGCAGTTTGAAATTAATGTTATGCCTGGTGTGGATCCAATCTCCATAACACCATATAGAATGGCACCAGCAGAGTTGAAGCAGTTGAAGATACAATTGCAGGAACTACTTGAAAAGGGCTTCATCCGCCCTAGTGTGTCACCTTGGGGAGCACCAGTATTGTTTGTTAAGAATAAAGATGGCACTCTTCGCTTGTGTATTGACTACCGGCACTTGAATAAGGTGACAATAAAGAACAGATATCCATTGCCTCGCATTGATGATCTGTTTGATCAGTTGAAGGGTGCAGCTGTATTCTCCAAAATTGATTTGTGATCTGGTTATTATTAGTTGAAGGTGCAAGAGCAGAGTATTCCAAAAACTGCTTTCAGAACTCGGTATGGCCACTATGAGTTTCTAGTAATGCCATTTGGGTTAACAAATGCTCCAGCTGCTTTTATGGATCTGATGAACACTATCTTTAGACCATATCTCAATCAATTTGTGGTGGTGTTTATTGATGACATTTTAATATACTCGAGGAATACAGAGGAGCATGATAGACATCTGCGGATTGTACTACAGACTTTAAGGGAGAAACAGCTATACGCCAAATTGTCGAAATGTGAATTTTGGCTGAAAGAAATCTCCTTTTTGGGACATGTTGTGTCAGCTGAAGGGATCAAGGTAGATTCCAGCAAGGTAGAAGCTATCCTTAATTGGAAGCCGCCCAGGAATATCACAGAAATTCGCAGTTTTCTGGGTTTAGCTGGATATTAGCGTCGATTTGTGAAAGGTTTTTCTATGTTATCTTCTCCACTGACCAAGATGCTTCGGAAAGATGTAAAATTTCAGTGGACAGATAAATGTCAGCAGAGTTTTGATGAGTTGAAGAGGTGTTTGACTGAAGCTCCAGTCCTCACTTTACCTACTTCGGGTAAAGAATACACAGTTTATAGTGATGCTTCTCACAATGGGTTAGACTGTGTACTAATGCAAGATCGGAATGTCATTGCTTATGCATCACGTCAGCTGAAACCGCATGAGAGGAACTACCCAATATATGATCTGGAGCTAGCAGCTATTGTTTTTGCTCTGAAGATCTGGAGACACTATTTGTATGGGGAGAAATGCTATATTTACACAGATCATAAGAGCTTGAAGTACTTAGGCACCCAGAAGGAATTGAATTTGAGGCAGAGGAGATGGTTAGAACTCATTAAAGATTATGATTGTTTAATAGACTATCAGCCAGGGAAAGCAAATGTGGTGGCTGACGCCTTAAGTCGTAAGACTATGGCAAGTCTCAGAGTTTCTCCTTTGTCCATGGTATATGAGTGGAAAGCACAGTATGCCAGTTTAGAGATTAATGATGAGGGATAGACAGTAGTTGCATGGCATGTACAGCCAGTGTTGATTGATTAGATCAGAATGGCTGCTCAGAGTGATGATAAATATCAGAAGCTACTGAAAGAAGTCCAGCAGGGCAAGAAACCTGAATTTTCTGTGAGAGTTGATGGTTTATTACTACATCAGGGCAGAGTGTACGTTCCTAGTGATGTGGAATTGAGACAAATCATTATGAAGGAAGCACATGAGTCTCCTTTTGCTATGCACCCTGGTGGAACTAAAATGTACAGAGGGCTGAAAGAGCATTACTGGTGGATGGGTATGAAGAGGGAAATAGCTGAGTTTGTTTCCAAATGCCTAACTTGTCAGCAAGTAAAGGCAGAACATCAAGTTCCAGTTGGTTTGTTATATCCTTTGTCAGTACCAGAGTGGAAATAGGAACGAATAACTATGGTTTTTATTACAGGACTTCTAAGGACACAGAGTGGTTATGATTCAGTATGGGTTATAGTTGACAGATTAACCAAGTCTGCTCACTTTTTGCCAGTTCGGATGGACTATAGCCTGGAAAGATTGGCCAGATTGTACATATATGAGATTGTAAAGCTGCATGGAGTGCCAGTATCAATTGTGTCTGATAGAGATCCTAGGTTCACTTCTAGATTCTGGGGTAGTCTACAGAGAGCCCTAGGAACTAGATTGAACTTCAAAGACAAAGATTCCACCCACGCATGCATGGCCACCGAGAGGGTTATTCAGATATTAGAGGATATGCTATGGGCTTGTGTGATTGAGTTTGAAGGTAGTTGGGATACACACTTGCCTTTGATTGAGTTTGCTTGTAACAACAGCTACCAATCAAGCATTGGGATGCCTCCATATGAAGCTTTGTACGGCAGAAAGTGCAGAACTCCCTTATGTTGGGATGAAGTAGGTGAAAGGAAGATGATTGGGTCAGAGATTGTTCAGCAGACAGAGGAAAAGATCAGATTGATCAGAGATAGACTTAAGGCTACATCAGACCGTCAGAAGTCCTATGTTGATCTTAAGAGAAGAGATATTGAGTATGCAGTGGGTGATAAAGTATTCCTCAAAGTTTCTCCTTTGAAGAGGATTGTGAGATTTGCCAGAAAGGGGAAACTGAGTCCTCGTTTCATCGGGCCATATGAGGTTCTGGAAAGAGTGTGTCCTTTGGCATATCGGTTGGCATTACCTCCAGAGCTAGCAAGGATACACAATGTCTTCCATGTGTCCATGTTAAGGAGGTACATATCTGACCCATCTCATGTACTATCAGTTGAAGAGATTGAAGTAAATCCAGACCTCTCATATGAGGAAGAACCCATAGAAATTCTGGCTTATGAGGTGAAGCAACTGAGGAACAAACAGATACACCTGGTTAAAGTGCTGTGGAACCATCATTCAGGCCAGGAAGCTACTTGGGAACGTGAAGAGGATATGAGGAGACAACACCCACAGCTGTTCAGAGACTAATGCCAGGTAAAATTTCGAGACGAAATTTATTTTAAGGGGGGGAGAATTGTAACACCCCTATGTTCGGTAGTGTGTTCTACTGTTCCTATGACCAGTGTTATCCGGACAGCTAGGATGCCTAGAACTACACTTCGATATGAGTGAGGAGACATAAAAAAATGAAATACAAGAAAAGAAAATACAAGAAAAACAAAGGAAAAATAATAGTAAAGAAATGCAACCAAGTTAAGCCAGCTGAGAACCCTAGCAATGGGTGACCGCACCGGGAAGTCACGGCGTGGACCGTTGACTAGCCCTAGACCGCTGGGAACCCTGGAAAATATTTTTAGGACTTAAATAGACACCTATTGAAGTATAAATGCCATTAGAAATATCAAAGAAAAATTAATTAATTAGTACAAAGAAAAGTGAGAAATCGAAAAATGGATAAAACTCGGTGTTACAGAAAAATCAGGAATGCAACCCGAACAAGGGCATTGTGGTCATTTGACACCCCTAGTTGTCTTTTGACCTAAATTTCCATTAAAAATAAATAATATTACACTTGGAAAACATAATAAAAAATTAATTTAGTGGTACCTAATGTAAATAGCAAAAATGGAGGGTAAATGGAGTAATTATAAATTAAAACATATAATATACTTTAATTAAGGTGAGTGGAGCACTATGGATTAAATTTAATCTTAAGTGGGCAGGTGTACTTCCATTATACTTCATCTTCAACCTTTCTCCTTACCCATGCCGAAATGAAATTCTTTGAAAACCACCATTGCCGCATTTGATTCAACCTTCATCATCCCCTCCATTTCACGTCCAAACACCAAAGTTCCTTCACTAATCTTGATCCCCACCTCAAAAGGAAGAAGTAGATACCAAAATCAAGGGAGTTTAGTGAAGATTTAACAAGTCTCATCAATAGGTAAGTTTGAGTTTTCTATTGTTGCCTTGTTAAAGTTTGTAAGGATGTTATGGGTATTTGACTTATGGAGAAATTTTTGAGGTTTGATGTTGAATGGGGATGTGTACTTTTGGTAGCCATGGAAACACTTTGAAGGCAGTTTATTTTTGCTTGTAAATGGTGAATTAAATGATTGATTAAATGTATATTGTGTAGGAAATTGTTTGGGTGATGTATACTTAGTATACGTAAATATGAATTAAAATTTGAAGCTTGGAAATTAATGGAATGTAAAGGTACCATTACGGTAGGTTGTTAACTCTTGAAGAATGCTGAAATTCATGCTTGGTTTATGGTATATTAATGTTGAATTGTGTTGGATGTTAGGGCAGTTTGAGTGTATATATGATGGTGTGAAGTTGGACATGAAAAAAGTGTTATGGTTAGGTGATTGAATTGTTGTAAATTGAGTTGAAAAATTCTGCACTTTATGGTGTATGTTGAATGTAATTGTAAGCTGCCAAAATGACCTATAATGTGTTGTGAATTATGTTTAGATCATGATACAACCAGAATTGACTTGAATATTGAGTTTGGTAATTGTTAGGAGTGATCTTTGATGTGTATGAAAGAAATGTAATAAGGCAGTTTGTGTTTTAGGCCTATAACTTTAAGTGTGTGGCTCCAATTAGTATGAGACCAATTGGAGGTGAAACTAGGCACAAAATGTGCCAACTTTCATGAAGGAAGCATACCAAAATTCTGCTTGCAAGGTAGCTTGAAAAATGACCAAATCCAGATTAAGTGCAAATAAGGCCTGAAAAGTGACCATTTGGGCAGTAGTTAGTGTTTAGGCCATAACTCACTCAAAACAGGTCCAATTGACATGAAATTTTGACCATGATTAGTTAAGACCCATATCTACAAGTCTTATGAAGATACAAAAACCCAGAAATGACCATAAGCAAGTCAAACAGCTTGCACAAGTTCGGGTCCAAAAACTGGCCGAACCAAAATTGACCTAAAATGACCTAAAGTGACCAATTTTGATGCAATTTGACCAGTAATAGTAAAATGACCATAACATGGTCTACATAACTCAGAACGACCTGAAATTTTTTCCCGCGTGCAATAAGACACAGATCTACAAGTTTGTAGTTTTGACCAAAACCCGAAAACCGAGGGAACTAGGTCGTCCGGGTAGGTCAAACTAGTATCCCGGAATCCAGCAAATTGCAAGAAAATGCAGTATACACGGAACTGAAATTGGTAACATATACCAACCCTAAAAGACTATTGAATGTGACATGTTAGTAACATTAAAACCTAATTTACCTAGAATGCATCGAGGGTCGATATATTAGGTTGATTAAGCAAATAATATCATTCAGTGAATTACTTATCAAGCATTATTATTAGAGACAGTTTAATTAAGTACTGAAACACTTCAAATTGTGTTTCTCAGTTAGCAAAGACTCAGGAAAAAGGAAGGAAACACTGAGTCAAGACCAGGAGACAGTTATCAGAGGTTTGTGCACAACAGCTATTTCTTTTGCATTTTTTTTTTCAATTGAAATGAATTATGACTATTTGTACATTATTGTTTTAAATTGTAGAAATGTGTTTGAATGGATATTTATCGCTTGAAAAGCACTGTAAATGGTTTGAAATTGTGAGAAATTGTTTGAATGATATTGATGGATACTTATTGATTGAAAAGCTTTGGAAATGGTTTGAAACCACAGCTATCATGTATATTGATTGTATTCCTCGCAAGCTTGTCTAGTGGGACGAATTGAATTCCCTCTCTGGCTGAAGTGTTGAGGTGTGTGCCTGTTGAGGACGAATTAGATGAGTACTGATATTTTTGCTAGCTAGCTATGTTATTCCTCATTAGTCATTGACTTTTGGGACAAATTGAATACCTCATTAGCCATCGGCTTTTGGGACGAATTGAACTTTGGAACATGATTAAGCTGTGTGTGATTTATTGATATGTATTGTGAGATTGTGAAATGAATTTAAACTCTTATTGACATTCACTGTCTTTTGAAGTTAACTATGTTTTATTCTCTGAGATTTATTGTGATATTGTGTTAAATTCCTTATGACATTAATTGTCTTGAATTTAACTATGATTTTACGTATCCATCATTTATATGATTTATGAATTGTGATTTAAAGTTGTATTTGGTTAATGTTGTGCACCACTGAGATATTGTCTCGGCGATAGCTTTCTATTCTTGTCATGAATAGAGACAGACGAGCAGCAGATTAGGCTGCTAGTACATCCAGCGAGAGATTATCGGGTATAATGAGTATATCACATTTTGCATTTTGTACTGTAATGTATGACCACTGTATGTATATATTGTTTTTGGTTTTGAGCAGTTGTAAATTAAAATTGTACATTAAAGTTGTAAAGTAAATTATGAGATATTTTGACTTCTAAAATTTGTATTATATTTCTTTTATCTCATCCTTTGAAAATACCGAAAAATTGTTGTTGATTTGAGTTGAGAAAAATATTGTGTAATTTAACTATTGGAGTTGAGATTGGGAAATATATTTGAAGTGCTTTTTATAGGTTTTCTGAAGAACTATTTTACCCAAAATACAGATGGCACTGTGCCAAAATTTTTACAGAAATTACTAATAGTCCAAATGAGTTAGCTATTTCACTTCAGTTCACAAAGGTTTTTAACACCTGTAAATAGTGCTCACCACTGTAAAAGAAGTAAGAAAAGTTTTTAAAATCCCTTGTAGTGTATTTAATGGGTTATCAGTAGACGGAGTTGGTAATTCATTAGGTATGCTACGGGATCATGTTATGCCTTACAGAGGGGTAGGGTGTGACACCCACCACCGACTGAGAGGTTTGCCCTCTAACACCCTCATTGTAGCAATTCCATACATTCTACTGTTCTGATGACCAGTGTCGGTATGGACAGTTAAAATGTCTGAAAAAATATTTAAACTAAAGTGAGGAACCATAATTAACTCAAATATTAATAAGAAAAATTTAGAAAAAATTTTAGAAATAAAATACAATCAAGTTAAACGTGCCGGTGCCCTAGCGATGGGTAAACCAGTGGGAAGTTGCGGTCCTCATAACTAGGAGCCCTAGACTAGGGTAAAAATTCATAAAATAATTTTGGAGACTCCAAATAAGAGTCATTGAGGGGTCTATGGCATTAGAATACCAAGAAAATGCTTAGAACAATTTTTCAATCAGTACAGACAATTTTAGTTTGTTAAGCCAAACGGAGGGCATTTTGGTCATTTCATCTTCAAAAATGATTTTTGGCTGACTTGTCCAGTTAAGTAAATAATTATTATGACATAAAAATGTAAATATATATTGCTAAAAATTGAATTGGAAATGAGTAGAAAAGAAAAGGAAAGAAAAATGAAAGAAATTAGGAATTATGACATCATATGATGTCATTAAACACTCTCCACCCAATCACAAATTGACAAGCCTCTTAAAAGGGATAAAAACTACATAAAAAAAGAGACAAAATGAAAAACCAATATGCACTTGTCTTCCCCAATCAGCCATAACAAGAGAAAAAGAGAAAGAGAGAAGAGAGAAACCTCCATTGGAGTACACTTCAAGCTTGTGTTCTACCCCCAAAACCACCTCAAAACCCTAGCTTCCCTTTACAAAAATTCATCCTCACACCTAGAGCAAGCTTTGGACAGTAAAAAGAAAGGAAGAAAGTGAAGTTTTGAATTCTTAAAAGTGACTCCGTTCAAGGTTAGTGTTAAATCTCTTACTTTTCTCCATATATTTTTTATTTGAATTTTGAGTTAAGTTAGAAAATGGAGAAAATTTGAAGAAAATATGCATGTTAGGATCATTCTAATTTTTGGCAGCCATGGGGGAAGGCTGAGAATTGTTGATTTGATTGAATTAAGTTGCTTGGGAATGATGTTTGATAACTATATTAGAGTTAGATGTTGATTTGTGTATGTTAGATGAAGTGATGGATTGTTAGGGTTAGGGTTTGTGATGAATTGAGGGTTATTGTATTTTAATTTTAAGTAGAGTTTTAATGGTCAATTAGTGACCATTTGGCTGAGTATAATGATGAATTGAAGTGAATTGTGCCATGAGAATTGAGGTTGGGAGTGCTGCCTTGAGTGCCCTACAGGTTTGGATGTGAGTCCAGCATGTTTGGGCAGCTATAACTTGAGTTGTATAGGTTTAATTGGTTCAAGACCAATTGCACATGAAACTAGACAAATAATGGCACAACTTTATTGAAGAAACCTTGCTCAAAAAACCAAACTAAGTTAACCTAAAAATTACCCTAATCCGGGTGACCAACAGGCTGTCCCTGGAAAATAACTAAATGAACAATATTTGTTCAAATAGTCATAACTTAGAGTAGGTAAGTTCAATTGATCTGAAATTTTACCAGCAGAAAGCTGAGATATATACCTACAACTTTCTTAAAGAACACAAATCCAAATTCTGACCATAACCTAGTCAAATTGCCAGCTAAACTTAGGTTACCAAATCTGGCAGAACCAAATTGCCCAGAAAATCTGGGTACAGGTCAATCCAGCCAGTTATGAAAATGACCATAACTTGAGCTACAAAACTCAAAATGGAGTGATTCAAAGAAATAAATGTAACTAGACACAATAAGGAATAACTTTCATGAAGACAATTTTATCGAATTCCTACTGTACAAATGACCAATGGAATAGTAAACCTAAGGTATGAAATCTGAAAATTTTGAATAACATGAAATAAGCTTTGAAACGGTATTGGCAACCAATACTAACAACTTTAAAATGCAAAATGTGGTATCTTGATGAACTTAGGTTCAATAAATTTATTATGTATTAAAAAGTCAATAATTTGAGTGAATAGTAATGTGAATAGTAACACAAAGACACAAAGTATAAGAACTAAATTGGCAGAGGAAATTAAGGCATGAAATTTGGAATCCATGAAATGTTCATGGATTATTTGGAATAGTTAATTGAGATTTATACTCCCAACACCAAAGGAGTTCATAATATATTAGCAATACAACTTGAAGTATGAAATGTAATTTACATGAATAGATTGTTAAATGTATAAATGAGATTAAAGTGCCATTTGGGATTTAAGTTCCCATCAAGAGAGAAAGGAAAAATGTTTTGAATACAATGGTACATGTGAACTATTGTTTTGAATTGTGACCAATATGAATAACATAATGAATGAATAAATGAACCATATTAATGTATGAATGAGACATTAGTTCTCATTATTGTAGAAAGGAAAAGTACTTTGAGCACAATGGTATAAAAGGATAATTGATGTGAATTGTGATAATATAAATGATCAAATTATAATTGAAATTTATCATGAAATAATGAAGTCATAAAACACAATATATTAATATTTAATGATATTATGTGCCCTTGAATTGCCTAGACATGTGTGTCAGATTGGATAGATTGGCATGCCAATAGGGTATTGTTTTAGCAGTACTGCGAAAGGCTTTATGCCCATATTCATGGCTTTATGCCCATACTGATGGCTTTATACCCGCACTCATGGCTTTAATGCTCGATTATGTGTTATCATGGCTTTTTAGCCATACTGACTATATACGTGGTTGATGTTCTGCGTCCCATGGTATGACGGCCCGAGGCACCGCAATGTCCAGTGCTAATGACCCGTTATCCAGTTTAGTCAGCTTGTCATAGGTTACTTGAGCGGTTTATTTTATTAAAATAAGTTACAAATATTAGCAATTAAAAATGCTAGAAAGTAAATAAATGAGTAAGAAGTTCCCAAATAAATCAGATTAGCTCCAAAATTTTATTTCTTAGAATGATCTGAAGTAAATTAAACTAGTTCTGATCTGTAGAGTGTTCAAGGTTGTCACCTCCTCAACAATGCCTGTAGATAAGGCCCATATAGATCATATTATGTATTTTGTACATTATAATTAGTTATTATTTGTAATGTAAACTATGAATTATATGTTGAAATATAGATTATGAAACTGTAATTAATTTGTAGATCATATAAATTATGAATTTATGTAATCAGTCTATAAATCATGTAAATTAATGAAACTTGAGAATTTATATATATAAATTGTGCATGAATGGAAATGCATTGAAATGAATATGAAATTGAGATATATGAATGAGATATGAATGATGAGATGGTTATGAGAATAATTGATGAGATCATTATTGTAAAATATTATTGAATATTTCAAGCAGGTAAATAGTGAAGTACACCAACTGATAATAAAATAGGTGAAACTCTGCTGGTTTCTCCGTTTAAAAATAATTGATATTAAAATATAACGAGATCAAATTATTAAAGAAATAAAGTAAGATAAGTTAGGGTGCTCCAGCACCGAATGTAGCACGCCTTGCTCGGCTACACTGTAGTCGGGTGAGGGGTGTTACATGCCCCCATAGCTCAGAGGGGTAGATGACCTACGAGGACAGAGGTGACGAGTACATCATAGAGACCAGCTTCAGAGATGATTGAGCGGCCTGAGGCCTGAGTAGCACCTCGTGTATATGCTATGAGGGCACAGGAGGAGCCAGAGCCGGCAGATGTTGTCAGAGGTATATTTCTCATTATAATACTTTAGTATATGTAATGATAGACCTAGTATACGAGGTGAAAGTAGATAGGTGCAGAACTAGTTGAAGATAAAATTGTAGTGCTAGATTTAGTAAGATAGACTAAGGAGACAAAGAGATAGCAGCCCCTCAATTATTTACACTGGGTAAATTTTGAGGACAAAAGTTTATTTAGAGGGGAAGAATTATAATGCCCTCACTTTAGGTAGTCCGTACATTCTACTGTTTCAGAGACTAACGTCTATCCGGACAGTCAGAGTGGTTGGAACTACACTCAAACTAGAGTGAGGAGGCATAAATTGACTGAATAAAGACCAAGAAAAATTAAGGAAAAATTTTAGCAACTAAATACAATGAAGTTAAATGAGTCGGTGCCCTAGCGATGAGTGACTTAACGGGAAGTTGCTGTCTTCATAGCTAGTAGCCCTAAACCCAAGGAAAATTCAGTGATATAATTTTTGAGACTCCAGAGAAGAGTCATTGAAGTTTCGATGGCATTAGAATGCCAAGAAAATGCTTAGAAAATTTTATTAATCAGTACAGATAATTATAATTCGATAAGTCCAACGAAGGGCATTTTTGTCATTTCAACCCCAGAGTTGAATTTTGACCTAAATGTCAATTTAAATGAGAAAGATTAAAATATATAAAATAAATTTTAAATTTTAAATTATGGTAGGGAAAGGAGGAAAGAAGGAAAAGAAAAAGAAATTAACTTATTATATAAATATGACATACGGATGATGTCATTAAAGTTTATAGTAATTAAAATCTATACATAACTTTATGGATAAATATACTTGTACAAGACAAGTTTGACCAAATGAAAAGCAATTTCTTTCTTCTCCTTCCTCATATGCCGTCTACCATAGCCAAGAAACTTTCTCCATTTTCTTTTTTTAAAAGCTTGATTTTCCTAAGCTTTCTCCCCCCAAAACCCTAGTTCACCTTCACAAAAGTTCATTCCCACACCTTGAAGAGTTTACTTGTAGCAAAAAGAAGTAAGAAATTTGAAGTTTTGAGAACTTGGAATTAGACACAAGCAAGGTTAGTGCTAGTATCTTTTCTCTCTCTTTATTCTATGTTAAGACCTCAATTAGAGTTGGAAATTACAAAGAAATGAAATAAAATGTCCATGTATCAATATCATGAATTTTTGGCAGCCCTGTCACACCCCGGCTTAGTGGGCCCCAGCTCAAGCCCCTCTATGGGTGGCCATCTTGCCGGCGTACCCCTCTAGAGGCCGGCGATGCAACTCAAATCGGTACTATCCGCTTTGGTGGAGTTCAATCCCTTCGCCCTGCAGAGCTAGGATTCAAACCCATATCACCTCACGGATTTGCTTCGCCTCTTACCAATTGAGCAATAGCTAGTCGATTGGTAGAGGCGAAATTCGCGAGGTGATATGGGTTTGAATCTAGCAGGCGATTGAACTCCACCAAAGCGATAAGATGAGTTGCATCGCCGCCTAGAGACGCCAAGAAGATGGCCACCATAGGCTTGAGTCAGCCGGTGACAACAAAAAGGCGCCTTTTTATTGTCACACCCCGGCTTAGGGGGCCCCCGCTCAAGCCCCTCTATGGGTGGCCATCTTGCCTGCACTCTCTAGAGGCCTGGCGATGCAACTCAAATCCAGATCGCCCGCTTTGGTGGAGTTCAATCCCTTCGCCCTGCAGAGCTAGGATTCGAACCCATATCACCTCACGGATTTGCTTCGCCTCCTTGATTTATTTATTCAAAAACTTTATTGAAGATTTAGGCTATTTTTACTTTTATCAAAATCTAACTAAATTGGAAATTTCAAAAATTTTAACAATAATCCGACAAAGTGTCCTACTGTAATTTGACTAATAGCTTCTTCCGAACTCGCCAAAGACAATTTCAATATATACTCGATTTCTCAAACTTAATAGTCTCAAAAATTTTCAAACATAATGTATCTCAATACAGTATCCAGATTTCTCAGAAATCTCATTAGATTTTCAATATCTCAATATTCACAAGTATAATCTCATTATAACTCAAATTCAATTCACATACTAAAATACTTACTTTGAATAGCTTCCATAATTCATAGGTTAATTACATGAGTTTATTTTGTACAAGATATACAAATAATTTACAATGTGCTAGGAATGAACAATATACATAACATGTATAAAATGAGCCCTATCTACATGCATTGCTGAGGAGGTGACAATCTTGAACTCTTCTGACACTTCGCAGATCCGACTCCAAAAATCTCAATGATACCATCGGTTTTTACCTTCAAGACTGCGCGAGGAAGCAATTCCATCGTGCTAAGCATTTCTGCTTAGTGGTGCAATAATATAACAAGAAATAATATATACAAATAAAAAAAAGAACAGAGCATAATTTGAATGCTTAAGAATCAATTTAATTTAATACAATTTGTCTAATGTTAATTATCTTTTGTTCTCATTTGTTTCGCTTTGGAAGCGTTTAATTCCGAAATTCACAGTGATAATGTACGATATACAGAATTAATAAAAATACTCAATTTATATTTATATGGCAATGGAAGGTACATTTAAAATATTTAGTTAAGTTATACCTATTTTTGCAACTCTCTTATCATTTTACTTAACAATTTTTATGTGGTTTGGATCATTTCATAATTGTAACTAATTCTTTTGAAGTCTTATTAACTCATTTATTTGATCTCTAATGTTTTTAATTACTAATAGTCTTAATTTATTTCAATAAATTACACTGTCCAAGTGACCTACGACAGGCTGACTAAACTGGATAACGGGTCGTTGGCACTGGACACCGCGGTGTCTCGGGCCGTCATACCATGGGACGCAGAACGTCAACCTTGTATGCAGTCAGTATGGCTAAAAAGCCATGATATCACATAATCGGGCATAAAAGCCATGAATATGGGCATAAAAGCCATGAATACGGGCATAAAGCCATGAATACAGGCATAAAGCCTTTCGCAGTACTGCTAAAACAATACCCTATTGGCATGCCAAACTATCCAATCTGACACACATGTCTAGGCAATACAAGAGCATATAATATCATCAAATATTAATATGTTGTGTTTTATGTCTTTATTATTTCACGATAAATTTCATAATTTGTACATTGATCATAATATTTATACATTCCTTACATCATTCCTATTGATCACAATTCACAATAATGGTATTCATATACCATTGTTCTCAAAATATTTCTCCTCTCTACAATAATGAGAACTAATGTCTCATTCATACATTAATATGGTTCATTTATTCATTCATTATGTTATTCATATTGATCACAATTCTAAGCAATGGTTCACATGTACCATTGTATTCAAAACATTTTTCTTTTCTCATTTATACATTCAAGAATCTATTTATGTAATTACAAATTTTATATTTCAAGTTGAGTTACTAATATTTTATGAATTCCATTTGTGATGGGCATATAAGTCTTAACTATCTATTTACATCAATTTGGTGACTTATTCTTCATGTTTCAAGTAATCCATGAAAATTTCATGGATTTCAAATTTATGCTCTTAATTCCCTTTTTAACAATTTTGACTAAGATGCATAGTCCACATTTGTCATACCATTCTAAGCATTTAAGCTTAGAATTGGTTCTAGGTCTTCATCTTAATTTGCTAATTATTTTGATTACTATTCACCTTACTAGTCAACCAAAATGTTGACTTTTTCATACTTAAGGGATATGTTAATATTAATTACACCAAGATCCCACATTTTGAGTTTTACATTTGCTAGTATTAATTGCCAATTGTAATTTAAAGTCCCCTAGATGCATTTCTAATTTCAAATTTTGAATTTCCAAGTTTTGGTGTCACTATTCACCTCTTTGGTCAACAAAAATATTGACTTTTAGGTAGAAATTATGTACATTGGTTTTGGCATTCCCAACATACCACATTTTGCATTTAAAACTTGTTAGTTTTGGTCACTTCCTCAAAGCTTAGGTCATTTGGCAAAATTGCCAATTTTCGGTTTTTGAAACTTAATTTTACTATTCCATTAAGCATTGTTGCAGTGGGAATTTGAGGAAATGGTAAGCATGAAAGTTGTTCCTTATTTTGTCTAGTTGAATTTCCTTTTTTGAATCACTCCATTTGGAGTTTTGTAGCTCAAGTTATGGCCAAAATAAGTTTACTGTTCACGTGCACTGTTCATGCAGCACTTTTGGGTTTTGGCAGATTTTGGTCCAACTTTGGTCAGTAATTTGACCAAGTTAAGTTCATAATTTGATCTAACTTTCTTCATATGAAATGTTCTACTATGCCTTAGGTTTCCATCGGTTCAAGAATCGCCTAAATCTGAGTTTTCTAGAGAGAGTTATAGCCATCCAAACATTACTGCTCAAATGAAAATCTGCAGAGTTGCAGGTTTGAACAGTAATTGTGACTGCCATTTGGGTTAGGTTCTGGTCATAATTTGGGGTAGGTTTCTTCATGAAAGTTGTTTTTCTATGTCTTAACTTGTTGCTGTAAAAATTTCAGGTCAATTGACCAAATCTACAGTGAGTTATGGCCAAATGAACAGTTACTATTCATTTGGTCATTTCTGCAGGGGCTGTTGCAGGGTGTCAGGATTGGGGCCAAGTTTTGGTCCACTTGCTTTGGTCTTTTAGGCATGGTTTCTTCAGCAAAAATGTGCCATTATAAGCCTAGTTTCATGTCCAATTGACCAAACATCAATTGGACCTACACAGCCAAAGTTATGGCTGTGCAAGTGGACTGAATTTTCAGTCCCTCTGCTGCACTAACAAGGCAGCCTACACATTCACTTGGCTATACTATTTTTCAGTCCAATTCATGGTCAACATACCTAAAATGGTCACTAATTGACCCTTATAATGTTCTTTCACAATTCCATAAGCTAAATCTAAGTTTCACTTCTCAAAACCCTAATGTCCAATTTAAATTATCCATAAACCTCAATTAGCACACTAATTCAACATCCATGCATATTCATACCTTAAACATCATTTCTATCCATTCTAAATTCATTAAAACAATCAACCTCATCCTTCCTTAGGGCTGCCAAAAATTAAAGATGCCCTAACACATATAACTTACTTCAAACTCTTACAATTTCTTAACTTAAAATGATGCTTTAACAAGGATTAAAGGAGTGAGAGTGAAAGGATAGCACTAACCTCACTTTAACCTCTTGTAGGGCAGATTTCTTCAAGCTAAAACTTCACTTTCCTTCCTTTTCTAGGCTGCCAAAAGCTTTGTCTAGGTGTGGGATTAATTTTTGATGAAGAGACTTATGGGTTTTAGTGAGTGGATGAAGAGAAAATCAAGTTCAAAGCTTGATAAAATGGTGGAGGGAGAGGGAGAGATTCACGTCCAAATGAAGAAGAAGAACCAGAAATTTTGTGTCTTCATTTGTCATTTTTTCTCTTTTTAATTTGGCTTATTAGGTTGTGATTGGTGGAAGCCCTCCAAATGACATTATGTGATGCCATATTTAGGTTTTTCTTTTCTTCTTTTCTCTACTCATTTTCACATTAATTTTTAGTAATATTTATTCATATTTTATGTCATATTAATTATTTACTCAACTGGACAAGTCGGCCAAAAATCACCTCGGAAGGCGAAATGACCAAAATGCCCTCCGTTTGGCTTAACGGGTCAAAATTGTCTGTACCGATTGAAAAATTTTTCTAAGTATTTTCTTGGCATTCTAATGCCATAGGAACCTCAATGACCCTTCTCTGGAGTCTCAAAAATTATTTTATAATTTTTCCCCCGGGTCTAGGGCTCCTCGTTGCGAGAACCGTAACTTACCTCTGGTTACCCATCGCTTGGGCACCGGCTCTTTTGACTTGGTTGTATTTTATTTCTAAAATTTTTATTAAATTTTTCTTATTAATATTTGAGTTAATTATGGTTCCTGACTTTAGTTTAAATATTTTTCCGGACGTTCTAGCTGTCCGGACCGACACCGGTCACCGGAACAGTAGGATGTACGGAGTTGCTACCGGGAGGGTGTTACAAGCCCTATGAAGAGAGTGAATTGATGGTTTTGATGATTTTTTATGAATTAAGTTGGTTTGTTAGTGTTACTGAGGTGGTTGTTTATGATAGACATCAAATTAGATAGAAATTCCATGAGCTGTGAAATTTTGAGTTAGGGTTTTGAATTAATTTTGGTACTTTTGTGTTATGGCTTGAGAATAATCTTGTTAAGACTGTTTGTTGCCTATTAGAAGTGCCATGTATGTCAATTGAAGTAATGGAGTTAGAGGAAATTGAATATTGAGAGTGCATGTTTCTTGCAGGAAATTTGGACCTATGAGTCTAGTGAGGTTTTTGAACCATAACTAGATCTGTGTTGCTCCAATTAGTATGAGGCCAATTGGAGGAGAAACTAGACTTAAAATACCCTATTTTTCATGAAGAAACCATGCCCAAATTCTGTCCAAATCTTGATCAATTTACTATCCCAATCAGGATATCCATACACTGAACCCAAAAAAATGACCAAATGAACTGTGCCATAACTTCCTCTAGACCGGTCCAAATGACCTGATTTTTGTGTCATTGGAAAGCTTAGACATAGGACTACAATTTTCATTTAGAACACCAAGCCCAGAAATGCCTCTAACCAAATGTAATTGCTGGCCTAAGTGAGGTCACTAAACTGACCAGAACCATTCTGCCCAGAATTTTCTGGACATAAGCCCTCCCGACTAGCTTGGCAAAATGGCCATAACTTGGTCAATAAAAATCCAAATGCAATAAAACCAATGGAAAATTTTTTATAGGACATAGGTCTACAATATTGGTCTTTTGACCAAAACTCAAAACCCAAAAGAACTAGGTCAAATGGTTAGAAGAAGTTAACATATCAAAACCTGGAGTTGACCAAATTACATTTGACCCCAGAATAGTTTTTATAGTATATCTTCCACTAGGAAACTCCAATTTGGATGAGCCATACTGATATGGAACGCTAAGAAACAGGGCTCCAACTTGGTTTTAGGCATTTTCCTCAAATTATGAACATTAGGACCTTAAAAGTTAAGTCAAATCTACTGACCTGAACTTGGACCCTGAAGACACAGGGTACCTGAGTCTGGGCCAGTGATTTGGTCATAATTAATTCTACAAAACTTGGAAAATTGTGATTTAAATTTTTGAGTGACCATAAGATATAAGGTAACAATTTCTATGAAGAACTCTAGGCCTAATTTTAGCTGTAACATATTCAATTAATTAGGTTAATTGTAACTCTAAAATCTGAGTATTTAAGGAACCAGAATTAGGAAATGAACCAGTTATGGTTATTTGACCATAACTTGAGTTCTAAAACTTCAAATGACATGATTCAAAAGGAAAAACAAAGACAATACATAGAGGAACAACATCCATGAAGGAAGTGTAACCAAATAAGGGCCAAATCTTGGCCAAATTGCTAGGTGAATCTAAGATACTAAACTTGGACCATGAGAAAGGTTCCTAATTTGATTTGGCATATGAGATGAAATAAATTACAATAACTTGCTAAGCATGGAAATGGCATGAATCAATGAAATTATGAGTATTAAATAACATTATTTTGCCCAGAGTACACCTAGACTCATTTATATAGCTAGATCGATTGATATACCAATTAGGGACTATAGATTGCAGTACTGCCCACATGAATGATCATTGACAAACAACATATGTCTAAGATGATTGTTATACTGGCTTTATGCCTACCCGTCGGCCACAGTGCCTGTTATTATTATGGGCTTATGTCTGCCCCCTGGCCTAGTGTCTGACATGACCGTTGTATTTTTATTTAAATTTATACACCACTAAGCAATATGTTTAGCGTGTTGGTTCTTACCACATGTAGGTACTAGAGAGCAGCGGGAGCAGTAGTGCCTAGACTGGACTTGGACCAGATCTGCTACAGTGTGGGTTGTCACCTCATCAGTTATTTTGGTAGGGCTCATGTACATAATAGATTTTGCATTTTGGTATTGTATGTAATTAAATGATATAAATAATTTTGGATTGTATATAAATTATAAATTATTATATATGTAAACTTTATATAAATGAAATGTAATTTATTTTCTTGAAATTGATATGCGCATGAGAAATGATATGATGAGTGAATAGATGAAAGCAATATAATTTGAATTTAACAGGTAAATAATGGAATCCACCATACACTAATAGAATAGAGGAGACTTTGTCTAGGTCTCTATAAAAATGAAATGGGATAAAAAAAAATTTTTTTCTACAAGTGAGATAATATAATTAAATGGAAATTAAATTATATTGTACACAATAAGATAGGATAGGGTGCTTCGGCACCGAATGTAGCATGCCTTGCTCAGCTATACTGTAAATGGGTGAGGGGTGTTACACTTTTTGCTCTATCTCTATTGATGCGAATACTAAGAATGTAGGTCACTTCTCTTAAGTTTTTTATGGAGAATGTATTTGACAATTGAACTTTTACAGTATTAAGCATACCGATGTCATTACCTAGCATATCGACATCATTACCTATTAATAATTCATCATCCACATACAAGATAAGGAAAGTGATAGCACTCCCACTAACTTTCTTATAAACTCATGGTTCATCCTTATTTTTGATAAAAACCAAAAGATTTGATGGCTTCATTAAAATGGATGTTTCAACTCCTTAAAGCTTGTTTTAACCCATATATAGATCATTTTGGCTTACATACTTTTGAACCTTCTTGGGATTCAAAACTCCTAGGTTGTTCCATGAATATATTTTCCTCAATGTATCTATTGAGAAAAGTTATTTTCACATCCATTTGCCAAATTTTAAAATCATGGTATGTAGCTATAGCTAATAAAATCCTAATGGATTTAAGCATGGCAACAGGTAAGAAAGTCTCCTCATAGTCGATTCCTTGCCTTTGGCGAAACCCTTTCACAACTAACCTTGCTTTATAGGTCTCTACCTTTCCATCATAACCATTTTTCTTCTTGAAGACCCATTTATTTCCTATAGGTGCAATACCTTCAGTAGGGTTAACAAGATCCAAAACTTGGTTCTTATACATGAAATCCATTTTGAATTTCATTGCTTCAATCCATTTAAAAGAATCTTAATCTGATAAAGCTTCTTCATAGGTTAAAGGATCATCTCATAATCAGTTTTTTCATGAATAAACAACTCTTGTTCATCCTCATGAAGAAATCCATATCTCTTTGGTGGATGAGATATGCATGTTGATATGCGAGGAACAGATGTGGATGAATTATCAATAGGCTTAGGTTGAGCGGATGGATCTATATCCATTTGATCTGTTAGTTGATCAGAATTTTCTAATTCCAACTCTATTTGCTGACCTTTACCAACTTCTTGAATAAATTATTTTTCAAGTAAAATGGCATCTCTACTTATCACAACTCTGTGATGTTTGCAAATAGAAATAATATCCAAAACTATCTTTTGGATATCTAACAAATCATCCCTTTTCAAATCAAGTTTCCAACTTATTAGTCTTCAACTTTTTGATATGCAACGCCCCAGACTTCTGTGCTCTAAATAGTGCCATATTCCGTCAGTGAATAGTACTATTCAAAGCCATTCTGAGGACCAAGAATAAGATGAAAATAAAATGAAATAGGCAAAATAAAAATGAGACAAGCAGTATAAAAATTAAAGGAACTATCGTGTTATGAAATAAATCAGTATTACCGAAAAAGTTTGACTATAACCTGATGAGAGGCATTTTGGTCATTTGACACATATAGTTAACTTTTGACCTAAATGTCCGTTAAAATAAGTGACAATAAAATTTTGAAATTCTATTGAAAACATGAAGTATTTATGGAATTAAATAAGAGGACATAGAGGGAATTTTTGAAAATGTTAAAATTTAATTATTATACTTAATAATTAAATTTTATTTTTGGATATCAACAAAGAGACAAAACTAATTAAAACAACTCATCTTCTTCCTCTTAAAAGTCCCTTGGCCGAACCACCATGGAAGACTCCTTCTTCCATTTTTCAAGCTTTCAAGCTTGAATCCTCTACCTTTCCCACAATAAAAACCCTAAATTCCTTCACTAAAAATTTAGTTTACACTTAGAGAAGTGATTGGCTGCCAAGAAAAGCTAGGAAATTGAAGTTTTGGGAAAGCTTGGAATTGGCCACAACAGGTTAGTGCATGTTCTTGCTTTCCCATTTATTTGATCTTTGAATTTGAGTTGAAATGAGTTGATATTGCATGAAAATGAAAGAAAATAATGGGTATAAAGGGTGATAAGTGCATAATTTATTAATTTTACTCCTATCATATTTAGTGTTTCGAGTGTGTTTTTATGCCTAATTCAGTTGATTAAAGTATAATTATCATTTAGGCATATTTTTAGATAGCTGTTGGAATAATTGTGTTAAATAGAGAAATTTTCAGCATTTGCATTAATTTGACCTTTGCTGTGTTTTTCAGATGTTTTTGAAGTTGTGGGTGTCTGAATCCAATGCTATTTAATTCGTTGAAAAGCTAAGTCAAAGCACTACAAATGATAAAGAGGGACCAAAGCCCAGATCAGTCTCTAAAGTTGTCAAAATTAGTTGTGAATCTAATACAAAAGGCCAGACTTGGTGTGTCACGATCAGTTTCAATATTTATTTTGTATCTGGAGTTCTAGATGTCCAAATGAAGCAAACCTAGGCCCAATTGAACCTTAAGAGCCACCTCTACAACTTCTATGAAGGGCTAGAAGTGAAATAAGGCCGTTTTAATTGTTAAAAATGGTAATGAAGTCAAAATTATGGGTTGGACTGTCTGTCAGAATTTGTTTCGATTTTTAGCCCATAACTAGGGCTGTAGACCTCGGATTTGGGCAAATGAGTACCCGTTGGAAAGCTAAGAAATGGGGCTACAACTTTTCTGAAGTAGGCAGAGACAAATTCGAAAGGCAAGTGGCAGAAAAATGGCCGTGATTGCAGAGCAGAAAATCTGTCTTTTGAATTTCAAAACTTTTTCAAGTTTGGCTCTTATTTTTGGATTAGGTTTTTTAGTATAAAGACCATCTTTTGGCAGCAGCCGAGAGGACACCATTCAGACTTTCGAACACCATAGAAGACCTTCATTCTCTATTCTCTTTTTAGATTTCTTTTTTATTTTTCTTTAATTTTCTATAAGCCATGAACATGAGTGGCTAAGTTCTAAATTCAATTCAAGGGATTCTAGTTCTTATGCATGATTTGTGAGGTCAGGTTATTAATTTAAATTATGCCTTTCTGAATATCTATTTTTTCCTGATTTAATTGTTTTTGATCTATTGAATGATTTGTTAGAAAGGCCTATTAGCTAATTATTTGATTTGATCAATTACTAATTTATCTTCATAATCTGTAATTGTTGTGTAAGATTGAATGTGAGTAGCAATTAGGTTTTATTGATTATGATTCAAGTTTTCGATAATAACCTAAGGAAACAATAAGGTGAATTAAATGGTTTATGCTTTATAAATCGTTGTTCAGCTTAACTACTTCCTGCTCTTAAGGCAGTTATTAATTTTATGAGGATTGCTTAATACCAATTCAGTTAATAATTAGAGTCAATAAGAGTGGTGGGCTTGAATTGATGAGTATAGAGAAGTTAGGGGTTTTACCTCGCTGTTTGGTAAATCTAAATTAAGTATTCAATAAGAGATGATTGTATTTCTTTTGTCTATGATCAAGTCATGCATTGGAATGTAAATCACCTTGGACTGAAGTTTGTTTAAATTGAGAGTTTCATATTTAAATTTGGTTCTTTAATTTCTGAGCTTGATTTCTTCTGATTTAGTGTTACAACCTTCCCCCCTTCCCCCCCCCCCCTCCCCCAACCTTTGTTCTTTTTCTGTTACACAAGTGCACGAAAATTTAGTAACTCAGTTTCTATGGTTCGACTGGGATTACTACTTACTGCAGAAAATATTTCATTACTGGTAATTTTAGTTAATTTAATTTTTGGTGGATTTGGCAACCATCAATAATTTTGGCATCGTTGCCAGGGACTAAAGTTTATTGGATTTCATGTTTTTAGTGTTAGGATATTCTCTTATTAACCTTGTTTGTGAAGTGTTATTGTTTTTAGGTTTTCGGTAAAAATTACGGTGCTACTATTAATCGGCAGAATTTTGGTTGAATTAGAAGGGCGCTCCATATTTTTTTTGAAGGAAACGACGTTTTGATCAAGACCTATCAATCCATAGGATTCCTTGGCCCCACCCTCTTGAGGCCAAATTCTATCATTTTCTAGGGTTTTGAGGCAGTTTTCTGTTTTTACTCTGATTTTTTTTTTTTTTTATGATAAGAACTTCTAAATTTGGTAACTTGCTCTTTGATCCAGAAGTGGAAAAAATAGCTAAACAGTTGAGAAATTTGGCTAAGCAATCTAGGCAGATTTTGAGTACATCTGAAGGAGTCCAATCTCCAAGGAAATTAAGTTCGGATTCGGATTCGCATTCTGTAAACGAACTAAGAAATTTTGGAATAAGAATTCTGAAGTTTATTGCCCCAGAAATCAAAGATATGTATAAAAAAATTACAGCTAACAAATAGGTTCCTAATCAAGCTAAACTACCAAAATTGTATCAGAATCATACAACAAAAGGTAAGAACAGATATGCACATAAAAATTCCTAAATAAATGTCCTAAATAAATGCAAAATAAGTGGCAGCTAACAACTGTCTTTCCAATAACCCCCCTCAAGTTGGAGCATGGAGATCTAAAATGCTCAACTTGCGTAGAAGAAAGTCAAACTGATCCTTTCCCAATGCCTTTTTGAAGATATCCGCAAGTTGCATTGAACTACATACATAATCTGTTCGAATGTTACCATTCAATATCTCATCACAGATAAAATGACAGTCCACTTCAATATGCTTGATAAAAATGATAGACAGGATTAGCAGCTATATGCAGAGCTGCTTGACTATCACAATACAAATTCATAGGTTTAGTATGAGCCACACCAAGAGAATTCAATAATCCTTTCAACCATTTAAGTTCATAAGTTGTAGTACTCATAGACCAATATTTAGCTTCAGCAGATGAGCGAGACACTGTCTGTTGCTTTTTAGTCTTCCACGAGATAGGGGATTCACCCAAAAGAACAAAATAACCGGTCAAAGATCGTCTCGTCAAAGGACAGCTAGCCCAATCAGAATCACAGTAAGTAGACCATTTGAGATCACAATTAGCATGCAGTAGTATACCCTAACCTGGATTTCCTTTCAAATAATGCACAACTCTAACAGCTGCCTCCCAATGAGCTTTCTTCGATTGTTGCATGAACTGAGCAAGAATATGCACACAATAAAACAACTCGGGCCAAGTTATTCTTAGATAAATAAGCCGTCCCACCAGACGTCTATACGGAGCAGGGTCATCCACATCATCACTCTCGGTAAGGGCCAGCTTGTGATTTTGTTCAAGAGGAGTTTTAGCCGGCTTGTAACCCAGTAATCGAACTTCTGAAATTACATCCAATGCATACTTACGTTGACACAAGAAAATACCATTCGAGTTTCTGGCTACTTCAATCCCTAAGAAAAATTTCAGCTTCCCCGAGTCTTTTATATGAAAGCAACGACTCAAATAGTTCTTGAATTTTTGTATAGCGGAAACATCATTGCTGGAGATAATAAGGTCATCCGCATAAATAATCACATTCAATTGAATAGTCCTAGCTCAAAAAGTGAACAAAGAGTAATCTGATTATGATTGCTGAAATCCATAAGCTTTCAGAGATGCAGCCAATTTCGCAAACCAACATCTAGGTGCTTGCCGCAAACCGTATAGAGATTTCCGGAGTTTACAAGCCTTCCCTCGTGATTGAGAAGCAAATCCAGGCGGCATCTTCATGTAAACCTCTTCCTCCAAATCACCGTGTAAGAAAGCATTTTGGACATCCATCTGATGGAGTTCCCAATTCTTTGCAGCCGCAACGGCAAGAAAGGTGCACACAGTAACCATTTTTGCTATAGGAGCAAAAGTCTCCTGATAATCTATACCGTCAACTTGATTATTTCCCAATATCACTAACTGTGCCTTGTATCATTCAACACTTCCATCAGAATTGTATTTAATTTTGTATACCCACTTGCTTCCTATTGCTTTCTTCCCAAATGGTAGATTTTCAACTGTCCATGTACCATTATCCTCCAAAGCCTGTATTTCTTTTCTCATAGCCACTCTCCACCATTCATCCTTAACTGCTTCTGCATAAGAGCTTGGTTCATGTCCTGTAGTAATGGCTATCAAAAAACATCAGTGTTGTGTAGAGAATTTATCATAACCCACATAATGTGCTATAGAGTAAGGCGTACCTGAGGAATTAGATTGGGCAGGTGAGCATACCGAGGGGCTTGTTTTGATGGCGTTTGTCACATAATCCTTCAAATGAACACTAGGTTGCTTGGCCCTTTGTCCCCTACCTAGTTGCTCTTCAATAACTTCACCTCTATCCACTCCTTCACTATTTTCATGGATCAATTCTTCCATTTCAGGATTCACCTCACTTTCTCTACCCACACTTTCATCGTGCTCCTTTCCCAAGTTGTTCTCTAAACCATCAACTTCATCACCCAACTCCTCAACTCCATTTTTAATGAGTTCATCACCCATTGTTTTCTCATTTGCATGTGAAAATTCTGTTTTAGCGAATACCACGTCTCTTGATACAAAGTATTCTTTAGTTTCCAAATCATATAATCTCCATCCCTTCTTTCCAAATGGATACCCAACAAAAACACACCTACAACTTCTACTACCAAATTTATCTTTATCTCGATTCAGATTATACGCATAGCACAAACAACCAAAAACCCGAACGTGTTTGTAAGAAGGTACTTTCCCAAAGAGCATCTCATATGGGGTTTTACCATTTAATAACATAGATGGAGTCCTATTAATGAAATACCTGGCTGCAAGTACACATTCTCCCCAAAATTCTATGGGTAAATTTGCTTGGAAACGCAAGGCTCTTGCCACATTAAGAATATGGCGATGTTTTCTTTCCACTCAGCCATTTTGTTGAGGTGTTCCTACACAAGAAGTCTGATGCAATATCCCTTGTTCATCAAAATATTCTTTCAAGCACATAAATTCACTTCCGTTATCACTTCTGACAATTTTCACATTTTTTTCAAATTGGCATTTAACCATCACAACAAATTTCTTAAGAACACAAGCTACTTCTTGTTTTCCATTCAGCAAATATATCCAAATAGCATGAGAGTAATCATCAACAATTGTTAAGAAGTAAATTGCTCCACAAGAAGTTGGGACTCTATAAGGTCCCCACAAATCACAATGTATCAATTCAAAACAACCATCAGCTTTATTATCACTAGAAAAGAAAATCTCTCTTGTTTGCTTTGCTCTAAAACAAACTTCACAAGTTTTATTAGTTTTTCTAACTACGCTACTAGCTTCTGTAATTAACTCTACCACCTTATAAGAAGGATGACCCATTCTCTTATGCCAAAGCTCAAAAGACCCCACATCAGTTACCTTTCAAGCATGTATCGATGTCACTCCCTTGAGAAAGTACAGCCCCTCGCATTGCTCATCCGCTCTAATCAGGTTCCTCTAATTTAGGTCCTGTATAGCACAAATTTTGTTAGTGAGTTGAATAACCAAATTTGAATCATTAAGTAGTTGTGATACAGAGATCAGATTGCAATTCAAATTTGGCACATAAAGGACTCGTTGCAATTTCAAGTCTCCTCCAAGCAACACAGTTCCTTCTTTCACCACTGAGGTCTTTTTTCCATTAGGTAACCAAACTGAGAATGGCACAATGTCACGCAATTCACTCAAAAATGCCAACGTTCCTGTCATATGATGAGAAGCTCCTATGTCAATAATTCAAGGAAATATCCTCTGCATACCTGTCAGCCTCTCATTGCCACCATTCTGACAAGAATTCAACATGCCCAAAGAAAGCGTACAACGCTTCTTCATTTAATCCATTAAGACCCTTTCGATCTGAATCTGTGACAATTCCATGCCCACCATCAACTCCAGTTGCTTGTGTGGCGTTGGCACGAGCAACTCCTCCCTTGCTACGTCCTGCTCCATTGCCATGCTTTTGACCACCTCCTCGTCCAGCAGAAGTTCCACGTGGTCTATTACCCCACCATTCTGGATAACCTATAAGCTGGAAACAACTTTCAGCATCATGTCCCTCTCGGTTGCAGTTAGAACAAATTGAGGATTTGTCTTTATCCCCCCCTGAATTTCGACTTCCTGCTCAAATTGCAAAACTCATAGGATTGCCTCTTTCTTCCTTGGTTTGTGTCATAGTTCGCACCCGCTCTTGCTAAACAACCATAGCATAGGCACGATTCAAATTGGGAAAGGGTTCAGTGCTCAAAATATTAGAGTGCACTGTTCCGTATCCTTCTTCATCCAAGCCCATCAAAAACTGATGAACTCTCTCTTCTTCACGCTTTCTTTCCAATTCAATGGTAAGATTGTATCTGCAGCCTGCACAGATACACACTGGTATCCGATCATAGTTGTTTATTTCATCCCATAATGTTTTGAGTCTTATGAAATAGGGCACGATCGGTTGACCTTCCTACCTATAATTCACCAGATTCGATCTCAGTTGCTGCATTCGTGGACCATTCCCAATCGAGAACCTCTGTTTAATATCCTCCCATAGATCCTTTACGTTCTCCATGTGAGAGATGGTCGAGCGAAGCATCGGTTCAATGGTGTTAAACACCCAAGAAACCAGCATAGAGTTAACCATCCACCAATCTTCGAGTTCCAGTGAGTCATCTGCTGGTTGCTTAATAGATCCATTAATAAAACCATAGTTCTTTTTAGCCCGCAATGCAGTCCGCATAGCTCGCGCCCATTCTTTGAAATTCTTTCCCTTCAACTAAACTTGGGCAATCAAGTTACCTGGGTTATCATTCGAATTCAATGTGTAAGAACTAGAAGTTTTCTTTCCTGACCCAGAACTCTCATTTTTCTTTTCATCAGCCATGGCTATGATACCATGTAAAAGAACTAAGAAATTTTGGAATAAGAATTCTGATGTTTATTGCCCTAGAAATCAAAGATATATATAAAAAAATTACAGCTAACAAATAGGTTCCTAATCAACCTAAACTACCAAAATTGTATTAGAATCATACAACAAAAGGTAAGAACAGATATGCACACAAAAATTTCTAAACAAATGCCCTAAATAAATGCAAAATAAGTGGCAGCTAACAGCTGCCTTTCTAATACATTTAGATTCCGAAAACAAAACCATGGCTGCTAGGACTTTGAAAGAGTTGGCTGCTCCTGATATAAACCAACAGCCTTTTTATATTCAATACCCTGCTTTAAATGTTGCTTTTGAATTAAAATATGGACTAATTTATTTGTTGCCTAAGTTTCATGGTTTTTCAGGTGAGGATCCACACAAGCATTTAAAGGAATTTCATGTTGTATGTTCCAGCATGAAACCTCAAGGAGTTTCAGAGGATCAAATCAAGCTTTGAGCTTTTTCCTTTCTCACTAGAAGGCATAACTAAGGATTGGTTGTATTACCTTCCTTATGGATCTGTCAACTCATGGAATGAGATGAAGCATATATTTTAGAGAAATATTTTCCTGCTTCCCATGCTACCAATATAAGAAAAGAAATTTGTGGCATCCGGTAGTACAATAGAGAGAGTTTGTATGAATATTGGGAGAGATTTAAGAAGCTGTGTGCAAGTTGTCCCCATCATCAAATAAGTGAGCAGCTTTTAATTCAGTATTTCTATGAGGGACTTCTACCAATGGACCATAGTATGATAGATGCTGCTAGTGGAGGAGCTTTGGATGACAAGGCACCAGAAGAAGCAAGAAGGCTGATTGCTAACATGGTAGCAAACTCTTAGCGGTTTGGAATGAGAATGGATCACACACCTAAGAAGGTTAATGAGGTAAATACATATAACCTTGAGAAACAGATTTCAGATTTAACTTCTTTGGTGAGGCAGTTAACTGTAGGGAACATGCAAACAGTTAAGGTACGTGGAATTTGTTTGGGTTTGGGTCATGCTACTAACATGTGTCCTGCATTACAAGAGGATGAATCAAGGCAACATGCTAATGTAGTAGGCAATTATGGACAGCCACAATGCAAGTATGATCCCTTTTCTAATACCTATAATCCAGGATGGCGAGATCATCCCAATTTGAGTTATGGGAATCAATCAGTACAAAACCGATACTAGTAGCAAAGACCACAAGTGAATCAACCACCTCCACCTCCCTCAAATTAAGGTATGTCACTTGATGAAATTGTTAAGGCTTTGGCTAGCAATACAAAATAGTTTCAACAGGAGACTAGAAAAAGCATTCAAAACATAGAGAGGCAGATTGGTTAGTTAGCTTCATCTGTGAGTAAGCTGGAAGCCTAAGGTTCTGGAAAGCTTTCATCACAAATAGTCATGAATCCCAGAGAAAATGCAAGTGCTATAGTGTTGCGGAGTGGGAAAGAAGTTGATAATCAGACTCCACATGAGTCAATGAAAAAGAAGAAGCAAGGAGCAAAAGAGTTTGAAGTTCCTGAAGTTGAGGTAAATACTGAACCTAAACTGAATAAGGTTAATAATTCTGTTCTTCCTTCATTCCCCTGCAGTTTGGCTAAGACTAAGAAAGAAGAACAAGAGAAAGAAATTTTGGAGACTTTCAGGAAGGTAGAGGTTAATATACCTTTACTTGATGCCATCAAATAAATCCCTAGGTATGCCAAATTCCTTAAGGAATTATGCACTACAAAGCGCAAGTTAAGGAATAATGAGAAGATCAGTGTGGGGAAAAATGTGTCGGCATTAATTCAGCGAAAATTACCCCTAAAGTGTAAGGATCCAAGTTTGTTTTCTATTCCTTGCAGAATAGGTGATTCTAAATTAGAACATGCAATGGCAGATTTAGGAGCATCTATTAATGTTATATCAAATTCAATTTTTCAAACTTTAAATTTGGGTCCTTTGAAAGAAACCAGTTTCATTATTCAATTAGCTGATCGTTCTAATGCTTACCCATTGGGAGTAGTTGAGGATGTGTTAGTGCAGGTTGAAGAATTGATTTTTCTTGCAGATTTTTACATTCTGGATATGGAAGATAGTGCTCTCACATCAAAGTTAGCTTTGATTTTATTTGGAAGACCTTTCCTAAAAACTGCCGAGACAAAAATTGATGTGGATGAGGGTACCTTAACTATAGAGTTTGATGGAAAGACTATCAAATTTAATATCTTTGATGCCATAAAGTATCCTGCTGATGATCATTCTATCTTTTCTATTGATTTTGTTGATACATTTGTGCAGGATGTTTTTGAGTTAAGCATGGAGGATGAGTTGGAAAGAAAATTACAATTGCATGAATTAGAGGAAATTCGACTTAAGGCTTATGAGAATTCTAGGATCTTTAAAGAAAAGACAAAGCATTACATGACAAACTAAGGAAACAGTTTGTGGTTGGGTAAAAAGTTTTATTGTATGATTCCATATTGAAACTGATGCCTGATAAGTTGCGTTCTCGATGGATTGGACCCTTTGTTGTTACTAATGTGTTTCTTTATGTGCAATTGAAATTCAAAGTTTAGGAACTAACAAAGTGTTCAAGGTTAATGGTCATAGACACAAGCCATTTTATGAGGGGTTTTAGGAGCATTCAGTGGAGGAGCTCAAATTGAGTAACCCAATTTATGTGGATTAAGGAGCTTTGCCATGTCGAGCTAACGACGATAAACAAAAGCGCTTATTGGGAGGCAACCCATGGGTGGCTTGTTAGCCACAATCAGATTTGTTTTCTTTCCCTTATCTTATTTTATTTTCTAGCATTTTTTTTTCTTTTTTGTTGCATTTGGGCTTTACATTGGGGACAATATAAGTTTTAAGTATGGGAGAGGAGAAATTTTTTGCTGTAAAAAAAAAAATCATTCTCATAAGCATGATTCATGATTCTATATTAACTCTTGGAGAGAAGTGCTTTGTCCTTGAAATGACTTTTCTATTTTAGTTGAATTTTTGAGATTTTAGGCAAGGTAATAGTAACTTTAATGATGGATTTTCCCTCTTCTCCATACCATAGAGCAATTTTTTTTTCCTGCATAAATCATTTAGGCTTGATTTAATGGTGAAATGATTAGTTATGTGTGCGAGAGTTTAAGTCATGCTTGAGGACAAGCATGGAATAAGTGTGAGGGAATTTGATAAGTGCATAATTTATTAATTTTACTCCCATCACATTTAGTGTTCTAGTGTGGTTTTATGCCTAATTCAGTTGATTAAAGTATAATTATCATTTAGGCATATTTTTAGATAGTTATTGGAATAATTGTGTTAAATAGAGAAATTTTCAACATTTGCATTAATTTGACCTTTGCTGTGTTTTTCAGGTGTTTCTGAAGTTGTGGGTCTCCAAATCCCATGCTATTTAATTCGTTGAAAAGCTAAGTCAAAGCACTACAAATGACAAAGAGGGACCAAAGCCCAGATCAATCTCTAAGGTTGTCAAAATTAGTTGTGAATCTAATACAAAAGCCCAGACTTGATGTGTCACGACCAGTTTTAGTATTTAATTTGTATCTGGAGTTCCAGATGTCCAAATGAAGCAAACCTAGGCCCAATTGAATCTTAAGAGCCACCTCTACAACTTCTATGAAGGGCTGGAAGTGAAATAAGGTCGTTTAAATTGTTAAAAACGGCAATGAAGTCAAAATTCTGGGTTGGACTGTCTGTCAGAACCAATTTTGGTTTTTAGCCCATAACTTGGGCTATAGACCTCTGATTTGGGCAGAGACATATTCAAAATGAAAGTGGCTAAAAAATGGCCATGATTGCAGAGCAGAAAATCTGTCTTTTGAATTTCAAAACTTTTCCAAGTTTGGCTCTTATTTTTGGATTAGGTTTTTTACTATAAAGACCATCTTTGGGCAGTAACTGAGAGGACACCATTCAGACCTTCGAACACGATAGAAGACCTTCATTCTTCATTCTCTTTTTAGATTTCTTCTTTATTTTTCTTCAATTTTCTGTAAGCCATGAACAAGAGTGGCTAAATTCTAAATTCAGTTCAAGGGATTCTAGTTCTTATGCATGATTTGTGAGATCAGGTTCTTAATTTAAATTATGCCTTTTTTAATATCTATTGTTTTCTGATTTAATTGTTTTTGATCTATTGAATAATTTGCTAAAAAGGCCTATTAGTTAATTGTTTGATTTGATCAATTGCTAATTCGTCTTCATAATCCGTAATTGTTGTGTAAGATTGAATGTGAGTAGCAATTAGGTTTTATTGATTATGATCCAAGTTTTTGATAATAACCTAATGAAACAATAGAGTGAATTAAATGGTTTATGCATTATAAATCGTTATTCAGCTTAACTACTTCTTGTTCTTAAGGCAGTTATTAATTTGATGAGGATTGCTTAATACCAATTCAGTTAATAATTAGAGTCACCAAGAGTGCTGGGCTCGAATTGATGAGTATAGGGAAGTTAGGGGTTTTACCTAGCTGTTTGGTAAATCTACATTACGTATTCAATAAGAGATAATTTTATTTCTTTTGTCTATGATTGAGTCATGCATTGGAATGCAAATCACCTTGGACTAAAGTTTGTTTAAATTGAGAGTTTCATATTTAAATTTAGTTCTTTAATTTCTAAACTTGATTTCTTCTGATTTAGTGTTACAACCTTCTCCCCCCCCCCCCCCCAACCTTTGTTCTTTTTCTGTTACACAAGTGCACAAAATTTAGTAACTCAGTCTCTAGGGTTCGGCCTGGATTACCACTTACTACAGAAAATATTTCATTACTAGTAATTTCAGTTAATTTAATTTTTAGTGGATTCGGCACCCATCAAAGGGAGATGAATTTTTGGTGAGAGGAGTTGAGATTTGATGATTTTTGGTTGAATTAAATTGTCTATTAGTGTTGATGATGAGCATATATGATGGACATATTGATTTGGTATGAGTTTGGTATGAATTTACATGAAAGATGAATAAGGAAGTTAGGGTTTTTACCTTAATTTGGGATTTTTGTGTTATGGCTTGAAATTGATTTTGTTAAGGTTAATTATTAATTATTTGAAGTGCCATGAATGTGATTGAAGTTTGGGAGTTGGGTGGAACTGAGAAATTGGGAATGTTGTTTTCATGCAGGAATTCTAGACTTATGAGTCTAGTGTGGTTTTAAAGCTATAATTAGAGCTATGTTGCTCCAATTGGTGTGAAGTAAATTGGAAATGAAACCTAGGACATAAAGCTACATTTTTCATGAAGAAACCATGCCCAACAACTGTCCATAGAATGATCTAAAATTAGCTTGAATCTAGGTAACCACTTGCCAGACTTGGACAAATGACCACATGAACAGTAAATGTTCAAATGGCCATAACTCACTCTAGGAAGGTCAGAATGAACTGATTCTTGAACCATTAGAAAGGTTAGAAATAGGAGCACATTTTTCATGCAGAACACAAAACCCTGTTCTGCCTCTAACCTAACCAAATTGCTAGAAAACTTTAACAAATATAACCAAAACCAAAATTGATTTGAAATTCTGGGTTTAAACCTATCCGACCAGTTTTGGCAAAAATGCCATAACTTGGTCCAAAAAGCTGAAAATGTGGTGAAACCAAAGCCAAAATTTCTAAAAGACATGGAACTACACTTTTTGTGTTTTGACTAAAACCCAGAACCTAACAGAACTTGGTCAATTTGCTAGGATAAGTCAATATACCAAAACCTGAAACTGAACCAAATAGCCACTTCACCATGGAACAGTATTTATAATATATCTCTCACTAAGAAATTTAAAATGGGATGAACTAAACTATTCTGGAAACCTAGGAAATAGGGCTTCAACTTTGATTTAGGAATCTTCCTCAAATTATGAGTGTAAGAACCCTAAAATGGGAATAAAAAACACTGACCTAAACCTGAAATCTTGAAGGCACAGGGTTAAGGAGTCCAGGCCAGTTAATTGGCTATAACTTGCTCTTCATAACTTAGAAAATTATGATTCTTGAACCTGAGTGACCCTAAGACATAGGGTAACAACTCATATGAAGGACATTAGCCTAAAAATGATTGTAACATACCCAAATGGCTATAAAAAGTTGGACTCCAGAATCTGCTTGGTTTTGGAACCAGAAAAAGGCAATGAACCAGTTTGGGTAATTTAGCCATAACTTGAGTTCTAAAACTACAAATGACATGATTCAAAAAGAAAAAATATATATAAGACATAGAGGAACAACTTCCATGAAGGAAGTGTGGCTAAATAGAGGTTACATCTTGACCAATTTGCTAAGTGAAGTTAAGACACCAATTCTGGACCTAAAGAAAGGTGCATGAAATAACTTGTTATATGGTAAGGAATTAACCTAAATGATTTGCTAAACATAAAAGTGACATGAATATACATGTGAAACCTACTTTTCCATTACAAATGTAATGAATGGTACTAATAAATAGTACCAATGAATAGTAACCTAGAATAGTGCATAAATAACATAATGGTACTAAATTGCCCCATGTATACCTAGACTTATGTATACAGCTTGGATCGATTGGTATGCCAATTAGGGACTGCAGACAGCAGTACTGCCTACATGAGCAATCATTAGAAGATAAAATATGTCTAATATGATTGTTCTACAGGCTTTATGCCTGCCCATTGGCCATTGTGCCTATTATGATTTCTGCCTTTATGCTTGCCCGCTCGCTTCGTGCCTGACATGACAGATGTACACATGATAGACATACGGATGTCTAACTAGTGTACTCTCATGTATCCAGTCTTTATAGTCTATTATAGGTTACTTGGGCACTGATATGAATTTAATAAGACTGAATATGAGATAAACGAGCAGAAAATTGCTCCCAAAGTTCATTAAGTATGTAAATGACTCAAAATTTATGAAATTATACATAGAATCATTATCTTTAATTATTTAGTTATTTTTATTTTAAATTATGCACCACTAAGTAATTCACTTAGCACGTTGATTTTACCACGCGTAGGTACTGGAAAGCAGCAGCAGCAGCAGTAGTGCTCACATAGAGGTTGATCAAATTTGCTAGCATGAGAGTCACCTCAGCAGTTTAATTTTTTTTTGGTAAGGCCCATGTATATTTATTTTTGTACTTTTGCTCATTATACATATATAGGATGAAATTAAATTTTGAGATTGTAAATAAATTATAAAATTGCTGTATATGAATTTTATATGAATGAATAAAATATATTTCTTAAAAATTTTATGTGCAATGATGTGATGAGAATTATGATGATATGATATGACTTAAGAAAATATGAAATGGATATAGACTATTTTCACAAGTGAATAGTGGAACCCGCCATACGCTAATAAAACAAAAGAGTTTCTGTCCGGGTCTCCACAAAAATAAAATGCGATAAAAAAAATTTTCTACACATGGGATAATATAAATAAATGGACATTAAATTAATAATGTACATGATAAGTGTGACACCTTTTACCCGTCTACTATATAGCTGAGCAAGAAGTGCCACATTCGGTACCGGAGCACCCTATCTTGTCTTATCATGTCCATCGTAAAATTTTAATATCATTTAAAAACAGGCAATTCAAGTGTAGAATTTTTTTTTTTTTGTTATAACTTGTTTCCGTGGAGACCCGGACAGAGCCTCCTCTGTTTTGTTAGCATCTGGCGGGTTCCACTAATTACCTGTTAATATGTTCATATTCATTTCACATTTTTCCATATCATATTCTATTATATCATCTCATTCATAATTATTTATGAGATCTCAAAAGGGTATCATCTATTGCATTCATATAGGAATTCATAAACAATAATTTACAAGTTTATATACAATATCAAAATTTAATTATAATCCAAAATGAAATACATCATGTGTTTATGTACAATGAACAAAAAAGACAAAATCTAGACATACATGGGCCCTACTATAACGCCCTCACCATCGGCAGTCCGTACGTTCTACTGTTCCGATGGCTAATGTTTGTTCGGACAGTCAGAATGATGGGAACTACATTTAAACGATAGTGAGGAGACATAAAATGATGGAATACATAATAAGAAAATACAAGAAAAATTAAGGAAAAAATAAAGAAAATGAAATGCAACTAGGTTAAATGAGCTGGAACTACAGTGATGGGTGACCGCACCGGGAAGTTACGGCAAAGGCAATTGCTGACTCCAGGATCACGGGAAACCCCAAGAAATAAATTTTGGGACCTAATTAAAGGTCTACAGAGGTGCAAATGACATTAAAAATGTCAAGGAAAAATTTAATTAATTCATAAAAGTGAAAATAAAAATAAAAATAGACAGAATAAAAATTTAAGGAATTGTCCAATCGGTAATTCCGAAAAAGAGAGACTTTAACTCGAAGAGGGGAATTTTGGTTATTTGACACCTAGAGTTGACTTTTGACCTAAATGTTCATGAAAAATAAATAGTATTAAAATTTGAAAACCCCATAAAAAGATGAGTTTATGCATATATTGTAATTAAGGGAAAATGGGGGGTGTAAATTGTAAATAATGGAAACTTAATTATTTTAAGTAATATTTAATTCATTAGTGGAGGTATAAAAGGGTCAAAAGTGGGCAGAATGTTCCACTAACACTCATCTTCTTCAACCTCTCTTCCTTACCAAATTGAAGCTCCCAAAACTCCATAGCCAACTTTCATGCAATTCTTCATTCTCTCCCCTTTCATGCCATAAATCCCATAAGTCCCTTCATTAAAGTTAATTCTCACATCACAAGGAAGCTTTTGATAGAAATTTGAAGAGTTATAGTTTAAGTTTTAGCAAGCTTAAAAAAAGGTTAGTGCTTAATCTTCCCATTTTCCTTCACTAATACTTGTTTTGAGCTTTGGGTAAGTTGATTTGCTAAGAAAAATTGGTAGGAAATTGATAAGAATTGAAGAGCCATGAATTCGACAGCCATGGAACTAGGGGAGATTTATTTGATTTTTATATGAAATTGATGTTTAGTAATGTTAATTAAGCTAATTACATGAATTAGGATAGAAGTGCATGTGGTGTTTGAGGTTTGATTGTGAATTAAGGTTTGTAACCATAAATTTTGGGGATTTTGTTTAGGCTTGAATCTGCCCAATTTGGCAGCCTTAATTAGCTTGATTATTGATTAAATTAGACACATAATTGGTGAATTACAATGTTGATTAAGGTGACTAAGAGTATAGGAATTAAATTGCATGTATAATTGTTCATTTTGATACTTTAACTTAGGGCTTTGAACAATTGTGAGTAATTAAGGATACTGCCCAATTTGGTAGCCTTGAGGAACATAGAAAATATGTAATTTCATGAATTAAATGGTGAAATATGGTGTCCATGAATATGTGAAAGTGAATTAGGCATTGATTGTTGAAATTACATGTATTAGTCAATTATTCCATTCACATATTGTTGACCTTGACCAAATTGAATTTAAGGTTTTGAATTGCTTATTATAGACTTGTGTATACTGCTAGATATTGATTGATTGAGATGAATTGGTAATATTAGAAGTGCCATGAATGTATACTTGAAGTTTGGGAGATAGAGAAATGAATTATTGGGAGTGTCATTTTGTGCAAGTTGTGATATTATTGAAAACAGTGTATAAATGGAGTTAAAACTGACCTTGTGTGACTCCAATTGGTATAAGGCCAATTGAGGTGAAAAATGACCTAAAATGTACCAACTTTCATGTAGAAACCATGTCCCAATTCTGCCTAAAAAGTGACTAGAAAACTGACCAAATCCGAATTGCCTTTTTAATGAACCCAGATATGACCAAATGAACAATGTTCACTCTTTTGGTCATATCTCACTGTAGACAGGTCCAAATGACTTGAAATTTATTCCATTAGAAAGCTTAGACATAGGGCTATAACTCTTGTGAAGACACCAAAGCCTAGAAATGTCATTAGCCAAGTCAATTTGCTAGCCTAATTAGGGACACCAAAATTGTCTAGAATTGACACTGTCCAGAATTGCAAAATAAAGACCACTTGACCAGTTTTGCAAAGAAGCCATAACTTGGTCCATAGAACTCCAAATGCCCTGAAACCAGTGCCAAATTTTCAATAAGACATAGGCTTACAATAATGGTATTTTGACCAGAAACTTACGAAGCTAAGTCAATTAACTTGACTAAGTTGGCATACCAAATCTGGAAATGGTTCAAATGACCATTAGCTCTAGCAAAGTGTTTTAAGTATAAATCCTACTAAAAGTCTTCAAACAAAATGAGCCATACCATTTTGGAAAGCTAAGAAATGGACCTTCAATTTTGTTTTAGATATCTTCCTCACCTTATGAATGTAAGAAGTTCAAATATTGGGTCAAGGCTACTGCCCTAGTTGAAAATCCTGTTACTATAAGGCCATTGAGTCTAGTCCAATAACTTGACTATAAGTAACTCTACAAGACTTCAAAAAAATTACAACAAAAAATTATTAGTGACCATAAGACATAGGGTAACATATCCTATGAAGAGTAATAGACATAAATATGGCAGCAACCTGCTAAAATAAAATTGGCAAGATATAATACCAAAACTACCTAGTAAGGGAACCAAAATTCAGAATTGACCTAGTTATGGTCAATTGACCATAACTTGAGCTATACAAATCCAAATGACATGATTCAAAAAGAAAAATAAAGTCAAGACATAGAAGAACAATTTCCTTTTAGGAAATAGGGCCAAACAGTGGCCACAAACTATCCAAGGTCATATGCAAAGTTAAAATTCTAAAATTGAACCTAAAGAAAGGTTCTTGCAAAACATTAGTGGCTTATCCCTACAAAATCACTATATGCTAAATTACTTAAAACAGGTATGTGGGTTCCACTTTTCCCACTTTTCCACAGTAAAATGACATGAAAAGTTTAATAAGATATTAATATGATTTTAAAGGACTGAAAATGCATTGATATAACTTTAAAAGATAGTAAATATTGGTCTCAGAGCCGCTCGCGTGTCCTCTTAAGCGATGGTGGGGCAAACCTCAGCAAGGACACTGAGTCCCAAAAAGGGGGGGGGGGGAGAGAGGGGGAGAAAGGTCCTTTAGGCCAATCCCACATCGGCGAAGCACAAAGATGGTCTTGAGTTTCAAAAAAAAAGTAATGAAATATAAAGTGGGGGAACTAATCAGATTTGAGTTTAAAAGATAGAATAAGAAATGCATATACAGATAAGATATTAATATGATTTTAAAAGACTGAAAATACAATGATATCATTTTAAAAGACAGTGAATATTGGTCTCAGAGCTGCTCACGTGTCCTCTTGGGCGATGGTAGGGCAAACCTCAGCAAGGACACTGAGTCCCAAAAAGGGGGGAGGGGGAGAAAGGTCCCTTAGGCCAATCCCACATTGGCAAAGCATGGAGATGGTCTTGATTCAAAAAGTAATGAAATATAAAGTGGGGCGCGGCAGGGGAACTAATCATTAGGCTTGCAGGGATGGCAATACGTAACGCCTACAAGTGCTCTAATAGGTTACTTGGGCACTGTGATAAATTAATTAAGACTAAAAATATAAGAAAGGACAAAAAAAGATACTGTTAAATTAAATTGATTCCAAAGTATAGAAAATTCATAAATAACTTAGAATTTGTGGTGTAACACCCCTCACCCGACTACAGTGTAGCCGAGCAAGGCGTGTTAGATTCGGTACCGGAGCACTCTAACTTACCTTACTTTATTTCTTTAAAAATTTTATTCTTGTTATATTTAGTATCGACTATTTTTCAATGGAGAAACTAACAGAGTTTCCCCTATTTTATTATCGTTTGACGTGTTTTACTATTCACCTGTTTGAAAATTTCAATAATATTTTATAATAAAAATCTCATTAATTATTCTCATAATCATCTCATAATTCACATCTCATTCATATATCTCAATTTTATATTCATTCCCATGCATTTCCATTCATGCAGAATCTATATATATATAAGTTCTCAAGTTTCATTAATTTACATGATGTACAAACTGATTACAGAAATTCATAATTTACATTATCTATAAATTAATTACAGTTCCATAATCTATATTTCAACATACAATTCATAGTTTACATTACAAATAATAACTAATTATAATGTACAAAATCCATAATATGATCTATATGGGCTCTATCTACATGCATTGCTGAGGAGGTGACAATCTTGAACACTCTGTAGATTAGACTCCACAATCTCTGTTTAGTATTCGCTGGGCATTAACTTCAATACCTGCATGAGGAAACAAATCTATCGCACTAAGCATTGCTGCTTAGTGGTGCAATAATATAACATGTAAAAATAATTGGAGCATATTTTCTATACTCAAGAATTTTACTGGGTTCATATGAAATTTTCCATACAATATATCTTCCGTCATTTATGTTGCTTTCTAGAATTACTTCTTTCATAAGTTTGCAATAATCATTTATATAATGTACAAATAAATCTAAAATTTATACTTATACTTATATTCTTATGAAAGTCACATTTGTAATGTTATTTAAGTTATAATTCTTCTACTAGTCTTTTTATCACTTCTTTGATACTTTCTAAGTTGTTTATAATCATTTCGTAATATTTAAAATTTTTAGAACTAGTTTAATTTACTTCAAATTATTCTAAAGAACAAATTTTTGGAGCTAATCTAATTTATTTCAGAACTTCTTGTCATTTATTTACTTTCTAGCATTTTTAATTGCTAATATTCATAACTTATTTTAATAAATTAGACTGCCCAAGTAACCTATGACAGGCTGACTAAACTGGATAACGGATCGTTGGCACTAGACACCGCGGTGCCTCGGGCCGTCATACTATGGGACACAGAACGTCAACCACGTATGTAGTCAGTATGGCTAAAAAGCCATGATAACACATAATCGGGCATAAAAGCCATGAATGCGGGCATATATCATCAGTACGGGCATAAAGCCATGAATACGGGCATAAAGCCATGAATATAGGCATAAAGCCTTGAATACAGGCATAAAGCCTTTCGCAGTACTGCTATAATAATACCCTATTGGCATGCCAAACTATCCAATCTGACACACATGCCTAGACAATACAAGGGCACATAATATCATTAAATATTAATATATTGTGTTTTATGACTTCATTATTTCATAATAATTTTCAATTATAATGTATACATTCATTTGATCATATATATGGTCACAATTTACATCAATTATCCTTTTATATCATTGTACTCAAAGTACTTTTCCTTTCTATAATAATGAGAACTAAAGTCTCATTCATACACTAATATGGTTCATTTATTCATTCATTATGTTATTCATATTGATCACAATTCAAAACAATAGTTCACATGTACCATTGTATTCAAAACATTTTTCCTTTCTCACTTGATGGGAACTTAAATCCCAAATGACACTTTTATCTCATTTATACATTCAACAATCTATTCATGGAAATTACATTTCATACTTCAAGTTGTATTGCTAATATATTATGAACTCTATTAGTGTTGGGAGTATAAGTCTCAATTACCTAATCACAAGGCTTTTTTTTTTTTTTTGTTTTCATTAAGTCATTCAAATTCACCAATTACTATTTCTATTCCAAGTAATCCATGAACATTTCATGGATTCCAATTTTCATGCCTTAATTTCCTCTACCAATTTAATTCTTACACATTGTGTCTTTGTATTACTATTCACATTACTCTTCACTCAAATTGTTGGCTTTTTAATACATAATAAATTTATTGAACCTAAGTTCACCAAGATACCACATTTTTCATTCTAAAGTTGTTGGTATTAGTTGCCAATACCATTTCAAAGCTTATTTCATGTTATTCAAAATTTTCAGATTTCATATCCTAAGATTACCGTTCCATTGGTCATTGTTACAGTGGAAATTTGGCAAACTTTTCTTCATAAAAGTTGTGTCTTTGTGTGTCTTCTTTAATTTTCCTTTTGAATCACGCCAATTGGAGTTTTGTAGCTCAAGTTATGGCCATTTTACCATAACTGGCTAGATTAAGCAGTACCCAGAATTTCTGGGCAATTTGGTTCTGCCAGATTTGGTGTCCTAAATTTGACTAGCAATTTGAATTGGTTAGGTTCAGAATTTGAGTTTGTGTTCTTCATGAAAGTTGTAGAGCTATATCTCAGCTTTCTTTTGGTAAAATTTCAAATCAATTGAACTTTTCTATGCTAAGTTATGACCATTTGAACAAATACTATTTATTTGGTCATTTTCCAGGGACAGCATGTTGGTCACCCGGAATAGGGTAACTTTTTGGTCAAATTGGTTTGGTTTTCTAGGCAGGGTTCCTTCATTAAATTTGTGCCATTATGTCTTATAAAACTTTTTGCATTGGTTTCATTCCATTTGGATTTTTATAGACCAAGTTACGACCATTTTTCCAAAACTGGTCGGGTGAGTTTTAGTTTAGGAAATTCTGGGCAGAATGGTTTTGGTCAGTTTGGTGATTTCACTTGGGTTAGCAATTTCATTTGGTTAGAGGCATTTCTGGGCTTGGTATTCTGAATGAAAGTTGTAGTCCTATGTCTAATCTTTCCAATGACATAAAAATCAGGTCATTTGGACCTGTCTAGAGGGAGTTATGGCCAAATGAACATGTTCATTTGGTCAATTTTCTGGGTTTAGTGTTTGGATTTCCGGATTGAAACAGTAAATTGGTCAAAATTTGGATAGAATTTGGGCATAGTTTCTTCATGAAAACTGGGGTATTTTGTCCTAGGTTTCATCTCCAATTGGCCTCACACCAATTGGAGCAACACAACTCCAGTTATAGCTCAAACAATACATTGGACTCAAAGGTCCAAATTTCCTACATAAGAATCAATACTCCCAAATTCAATTATCCCAACTACACAAACTTCATTTGACATATTTAGCACTTCTAATGGTCATTAAATCATCTCAACATCATCAAATTCTAAGCAATAATACAAAAACTAAGTTAGGTCAAAACCCTAACTTATAATTTCAATCTCAATCATACATCCATGCAATTTGATTTCTAATGCCTTAAACTTCATTAATCAACTTCACTAACTAAAAAAAAATCAACAAAACCATCAAATTCATTTACTTCCTAGGGCTGCCACAAATTGAAACTTCAACATATTCCAAGTTTCTTTTCTTTTGATGCCATTTCTACTTAATCAGGAATGCTTTTCATTCTTAGGAAATATAAAGGGTATGGTTAGTGCACTAACCTCTTTAACCACTCTCTTGGCTTGTTGAAACCTTAGAATTTTTTTCACTTTCTTCAATTTTTTTGGCAGCCAAACACTTCTCCTTGATGTGGGTGTAATTTTTAGTGAAGGTGGTTAGGGCTTTTAGGGTGAGGAAGGATGGGAATTCAAGCGTGAAGTGTGCTCCAATTGAGGTTTCTCTCTTCTCTCTTTCTCTTTTTCTCTTCTTACGGCTGCCCATGGTGAAGATGCAGATTGGTTTGTTAATTTGTCTCCTTTATCTCCTTTTTAATTGGTTTTTAGTGGCTTGTTGCAAGGTGATTGGGTGAGACCTAACTAATGACATCATTTGATGTCATATTTTCCATTTAATTCATTTTCTTTTTCTTTTCTTTTTTATTTATTTTCAATTTAATTTTTAGCAATATTTATTTATATTTTATGTCATAATAATTATTTACTTAGCTGGACAAAGCGGCCAAAAATCATCTTTGAAGACGAAACGACCAAAATGCCCTTCGTTTGGCTTATTGAGCCAAAATCGTCTGTACAAATCAAAAAAAATTTCTAAGCCTTTTCTTGGCATTCTAATGCCATAGAAACCTCAATGACTCTTCTCTGGAGTCCCAAAAATTATTTTATGAATTTTCTCCAGGGTTTAGGGCTCCTAGTTGCAAGGACCACAACTTCCCACTGGGTTAGCCATTGCTAAGGCATCGGTTCATTTAACTTGGTTGTATTTTATTTCAAAAATTTTTTCTAAATTTTTCTTATTAATATTTGAGTTAATTATGGTTCCTCACTTTAGTTTAAATAACTTTCCAGACGTTCTAGCTTTCCATACTGACACCGGTCACCGGAACAGTAGAATGTGCAGAATTGCTACAGTGAGGGTGTTACAATTCTTTCCCTCTAACAAAAATTTCATCCTCGAAATTTATCCTGTTTACATAGTCGAGGAGCTACTACCTCCTTATTTCTTCACCTTTCCATGTTATCATACTTAACTTTCTCCTTAGTCTCAATCCTATCCTCAAATAGTTCTATACTCATTCTTTTTCATCTTAAATACAGTCTCCTTCTCACCTCCATTTGCTATCTCATTGTCTCTTCACTCTCTTATTCCATACCTTAACCTGAAATAAATGGGAAATACAATCCTGCAATAGTGTCACCTTGACTCTTATGAATGCAATGCATGATATGCAGTCTATCTAGGTCCAGAAACGCCTAAATCGCGCTCTAATACCAATAAATGTAAGACCCCTCACCCGACTACAGTGTAGCCGAGCAAGGCATGCTACATTTAGTGCCGGAGCACCCTAACTTACCTTACTTTATTTCTTTAAAAATTTTGTTCTCGTTATATTTAATATCGACTATTTTTCAACGGAGAAACTAACGGAGTTTCCCCTATTTTATTATCGTTTGATGTGTATTACTATTCACCTGTTTGAAAATTTCAATAATATTTTACAATAAAAATCTCATCAATTATTCTCATAATCATCTCATAATTCACATCTCATTCATATATCTCAATTTTATATTCATTCCCATGCATTTCCATTCATGCACAATTTATATATATAAGTTCTCAAGTTTTATTAATTTACATGATTTACAGACTGATTACAGAAATTCATAATTTATATTATCTACAAATTAATTACAGTTCCATAATCTATATTTCAACATACTATTCATAGTTTACATTACAAATAATAACTAATTATAATGTACAAAATACATAATATGATCTATATGGGCCCTATCTACATGCATTGCTGAGGAGGTGACAACCTTGAACACTCTGTAGATCAGACTCCAAAATCTCTGTTTAGTATTCGCTGGGCGTTAACTTTAGTACCTGCACGAGGAAACAAATCCATTGCGCTAAGCATTGCTGCTTAGTGGTGCAATAATATAATAAAGAAATAATATAACAAGAAAAAATAATTGGAGCATATTTTCTATACCCAAGAATTTAATAGGGTTCATATGAAATTTTCTATACGATATATCTTTCATCATTTATGTTGCTCTCTAAAATTACTTCTTTCATAACTTTACAATAATCATTTATATAATGTATAAATAAATCTAAAATTTATACTTATACTTATATTCTTATGAAAGTCACATTTGTAATGTTATTTAAGTTATAATTCTTCTACTAGTCTTTTTATCACTTTCTTGATACTTTCTAAGTTGTTTACAATCATTTCGTAATATTTAAAATTTTTAGAACTATTTTAATTTACTTCAAATAATTATAACGAACAAATTTTTGGAGCTAATCTAATTTATTTCAGAACTTCTTCTCATTTATTTACTTTCTAGCATTTTTAATTGCTAATATTTATAACTTATTTTAATAAATTAGACTACCCAAGTAACCTATGATAGGCTGACTAAATTGGATAATGGGTCATTGGCACTGGACATTGCGGTGCCTCGGGCTGTCATACCATGGGACGCAGAACGTCAACCACGTATGCAGTCAATATGGCTAAAAAGCCATGATAACACATAATCGGGCATAAAAGCCATGAATGCGGGCATAAAGCCATGAATACAGGCATAAAGCCTTTCACTGTACTGCTACAACAATACCCTATTGGCATGCCAAACTATCCAATCTGACACACATGTCTAGGTAATACAAGGGCACATAATATCATTAAATATTAATATATTATGTTTTATGACTTCATTATTTCATAATAATTTTCAATTATAATGTATACATTCATTTGATCATATATATGATCACAATTCACATCAATTATCCTTTTATATCATTATACTCAAAGTGCTTTTCCTTTCTACAATTATGAGAACTAATGTCTCATTCATACATTAATATGGTTCATTTATTCATTCATTATGTTATTCACATTGATCACAATTCAAAACAATGGTTCACATGTACCATTATATTCAAAACATTTTTCCTTTCTCGCTTGATGGGAACCTAAATCCCAAATGACACTTTTATCTCATTTATACATTCAACAATCTATTCATGAAAATTACATTTCATACTTCAAGCTGTATTGCTAATATATTATGAACTCTATTGGTGTTGGGAGCATAAGTCTCAATTACCTAATCACAAGATTTTTTTTTTTTTTTTGTATTCATTAAGTCATTCAAATTCACTAATTACTATTTCTATTCCAAGTAATCTATGAACATTTCATGGATTCCAAATTTCATACCTTAATTTCCTCTACCAATTTAATTCTTACACTTTGTGTCTTTGTATTACTATTCACTCAAATTGTTGACTTTTTAATACATAATAAATTTATTGAATCTAAGTTCACCAAGATACCACATTTTACACTCTAAAGTTGTTGGTATTGGTTGCCAATACCATTTGAAAGCTTATTTCATGTTATTCAAAATTTTCAGATTTCATACCCTAAGATTACTGTTCCATTGGTAATTATTACAATGGAACTTTGGCAAACTTTTCTTCAACAGAGTTGTTCCTTTACGTGTCTTCTTTAATTTCATTTTTGAATCACTCTAATTGGAGTTTTGTAGCTCAAGTTATGGCCATTTTACTATAACTGGCCGGATTGACCTGTACCCATAATTTCTAGGCAATTTGGTTCTGCCAGATTTGGTGTCCTAACTTAGACTAGCAATTTGAATTGGTTAGTTTTGGAATTTGAGTTTGTGTTCCTCATGAAAGTTGTAGGGCTATGTCTCAGCTTTCTTTTGGTAAAATTTCAGATCAATTGAATTTTTCTACGCTGAGTTATGACCATTCGAACAAATACTATTCATTTGGTCATTTTCCAGGAACAGCATGTTGGTCACCCGGATTAGGGTAATTTTTAAGTCAACTTGATTTGGTTTTCTGGGCAGGGTTCCTTCATCAAAGTTGTGCCATTATGTCTTATAAAACTTTTTGTATTAGTTTCATTGCATTTGGATTTTTATAGACCAAGTTACGGCCATTTTGCCAAAACTGGTCGAGTGAGCTTTAGTCCAAGAAATTCTGGGCAGAATGGTTTTGGTTAGTTTGGTGACTTCACTTGGGCCAACAATTTCATTTTGTTAGAGGCATTTCTGGGCTTGGTGTTCTTAATGAAAGTTGTAGTCCTATGTCTGATCTTTCCAATGACATAAAAATCAGGTCATTTGGACCTGTCTAGAGGGACTTATGGCCAAATGAACATGTTTCATTTGGTCAATTTTTTGGGTTCAGTGTTTGGATTTCTGGATTGAGACAGTAGATTGGTCAAGATTTTGACAGAATTTAGGCATGGTTTCTTCATGAAAAATGGGGTATTTTGTCCTAGGTTTCATCTTCAATTGGCCTCACACCAATTGGAGTAACACAAAGGTTCGAATTTCCTACATAAGAATCAACACTCCCAAATTCAATTCTCCCAACTCCACAAACTTCATTTGACATATTTAGCACTTCTAATGGTCATTAAATCATCTCAACATCTTCAAATTCCAAGCAATAATACAAAAACTAAGTTAGGTCAAAACCCTAACTTATAATTTCAATCTCAATCATACATCCATGCAATTTGATTTCTAATGCCTTAAACTTCATTAATCAACTTCACTAACTAAAACAAAATCATAAAAACCTGTTAGTAGTATGCCCTAGAGCATATCATTTAGTATGTATCTTGTACCTAAGGCTGCCACAAATTGAAACTTCAACATATTCCAAGTTTTCTTTTCTTTTGATGCCATTTCAACTTAATCAAGAATGCTTTTCATGCTTAGGAAAGATAAAGGGTATGGTTAGTGCACTAACCTCTTTAACCACTCTCTTGGCTTGTTGAAACCTTAGAATTTTTTTCACTTTCTTCAAATTTCTTAGTAGCCAAACACTTCTCCTTGGTGTGGGTGTAATTTTTAGTGAAGGTGTTTAGGGCTTTTAGGGTGAGGAAGGGTGGGAATTCAAGCTTGAAGTGTGCTCCAATGGAGGTTTCTCTCTTCTCTCTTTCTCTTTTTCTCTTGTTACGGCTGCCCATGGTGAAGATGCAGATTGGTTTATTAATTTGTCTCCTTTATCTCCTTTTTAATTGGTTTTTAGTGGCTTGTTGCAAGGTGATTGGGTGAAGCCTAACTAATGACATCATATGATGTCATATTTCTCATTTAATTAATTTTCTTTTTCTTTTCTTTTCTACTCATTTTTAATTAAATTTTTAGCAATATTTATTCATATTTTATGTCATAATAATTATTTACTTAACTGGACAAGTCAGCCAAAAATCATATTTGAAGACGAAATGACCAAAATGCCCTTCGTTTGGCTTATTGAGCCAAAATCGTCTGTACAAATTGCAAAATTTTTCTAAGCTTTTCTTGGCATTCTAATACCATAGAAACCTCAATGACTCTTCTCTGGAGTCCCAAAAATTATTTTATGAATTTTCTCCCGGGTTTAGGGCTCCTAGTTGTGAGGACCGGAACTTCCCACTGGGTTACCCATCGCTAGGGCACCGGCTCATTTAACTTGATTGTATTTTATTTCAAAAATTTTTTCTAAATTTTTCTTATTAATATTTGAGTTAATTATGATTCCTCACTTTAGTTTAAATATTTTTCTAGACGTTCTAGTTGTCGAGACTGACACCGATCACCGGAACAGTAGAATGTGTGGAATTGTTACAGTGAGGGTCTTACATGTACAATTTAGCATAGACTGATTATCTTAATTATTTAATTACCTTTCCTTTAAATTATGCAACACTAAGCAATTTGCTTAGAGCGTTAGTTTTTCCATCGCGTTGGTACTGGAGATCAGCAGCCGCCACAGTAGTGTCTGACAGAGCTCTGACCAGATCTGCCACCATCCAAAGTCACCTCACCAGTCATTTTATTTTTTGATAAGGCCCATATATAGACTAGTATTTTGGTTCATTATGTAGAAATATGATGTAATTATTAGTTCATGATGTAAATAAAAAAATTTGTAATTTTGTAGTTTGGATTGTAAATAAAGTTATGAATTTCTGTATATGAATATCTATATAAACAAATGAACTTGAGATTGTATAAGTAGAAATGAGATAATGTCACATATAGAGATATGCAATTGTTTTTAACAAGTAACTTGTGGAACCCGCCAGATGCCAATTAAACAAAGGGGGCTCTACCCGGGTATCCACAAAAATAAATTAGGATAAAAAAAAAATTCACCACATATTTTCTATAAGTTTAAAATTAACAATGAACAGGACAGTATAAGATGGGGTGCTTCAACACCGAATGTCGCACTCCTCACTCGGCTACACTGTAGACGGGTAAGAGGCTTCATACCTACCAACAAAATTAAAACTGTCGAGGTGACTAGTAGACACTAGCAAATCTGATCGGCCTCTGTATGACCACTACTGCTGCTGCTGTTGTAACTGCTGAGACTGGTCTCCAGTACCTATGCAATGGAAAAACCAACGCGCTAAGCATAACCCTTAGTGGTGCATAATTTAAAATAACAATAACTAAATAATTAAAGATAATAATAATTCTATGTGAGAATTCATAATATCTAGGTCGTTTACATTTTTATTTCACTTTGGAAATAATTGAATTTATCGGGATCTTTTTTGTTTACTTATTGTATATTCAGTCTTAATTAATCATTATCAGTGCCCAAGAAACCTATAACAGATTATAAAAGCCGGATGCACAAGAGTATACTAGTTAGACAGCCATATATCTATTCAGTATACATTGATCATGTCAAGCATGAAGCCTGCGGGAAGGCATTTAAGCCAGATATAATATTAGGCACAATGGCCAATGAGCAGGCATAAGGCCTGTAGAACAATCATATCAGGCAGATTTTATCTGTTACTGATTATTTTTATGGGCAGTACTGCTATCTGTAGTCCCTAATTGGTATACCAATTGATACAAATTAAATAAATAAGTCTAGGTATACTATGGCCAATTAAACATTATTACTTATTTATTTGAAATGTTCATGTCACTTTATAGTGGGAAAATAGGTCCCACATACCTCTTTCATGTGATTTAATGTTTAATGGCTTATTAGGGTTAAATTCCTACCATAAGATAATTTATCTCATGAACTTTTCTTAGGTTCAATTTTATTTCTTACTTTTACCTATCCATTTGATCAGTTTGCAGCCACTGTTTGGCCACACTTCTTTCATAAAAGTTGTTCCTCTATGTCTTGTCTTTATTTTCCCTTTTAAATCATGTCAATTAGGTTTTTAGAACTCAAGTTATGGTCGGATAACCATAATGATACACTTGTATTATATAGATATTTTTAAGCACATTTATATAATATTTCATGGCATTTAGAATAGCAATCTCATACATAGTTGTTAATTTCATTAACTTTTGTAAATTCCAGTGCCAGGCTCTAAATTCTATGTTTCTGCGGTATTTCATGTGTTTTGGTAAAGTCCAAGAGCATAAGAGTGTGAAGAGAAGCTTGGAGAGTCAAAAGACTGAGAATCGCATCTGATACAAAAGTACACGGGCCATGTAAGAACAACCACGGACCCGTGTAAGATTCTGCCAGAAGAAATTCAGAAGAGCCGAAAAGAAGCAAAGTACACGGGTCATGTACCTCGACCTGTGTAATATCCTCGGACCTGTGTAAGTCTCTGTCAGGCCAGGCTTGAAGAACTTCCAGAAGAACAAAAGTATACGAGCAGTGTACTTAGACCCGTGTAACCTCCTGCGACCCGTTCAGCTCCAGCAATTTCTGGGCAACCTAGTTCTGGACAATTTTGTGACTCAAATTGGGCCAACAATTTGGTTTGGTTTAAGGCATTTCTGGGCTCTGTGGTCTTCATGAAAATTATAGCCCTATATCTAAGCTTTCAAATGGTATAAACTTCAGGTCATTTTGACTAGTATAGAGGGAGTTATGACCAAATGAATGCGTACTATTCATTTGGTCATTTTTTGGGTTCTGTGCATGGTAATCTGGATTGGGACAGTGTTTAGGTAAAGTTTTGGATAGAATTTGGGCATGGTTTCTCCATAGAAAATGGAGTGTTTTGGGTTTGGTTTCACCTCTAATTGGCCTCATAAGTGGAGCAACACACATTTAGTTATGGCTCAAAACTCAAGCTGGACTCAATGAGTCCCAAACCTGCAGAAAAAGCACTCCCAATTTTTCAATTTCCTCCAACTTTCTTACTTCAATTGGCATACATAGCACTTCTATAAGCAATAATTTCATCTTAATTAGGTCAATTTCAAGCAACTACATAAAATCCCCAATTCATGTACACAAACCCTAATTTTAATTATTCAATTTACACAAACTCAACTCATTCAAACTTCTATTCATATCAACTTATCAAACATCCTCATGGAACCAATTTTCATCATTTAAAAGCATCAAACTCCAAGAAGTTCCATGGCTGCCGAAATTAGGGTTCTTAAATTTCTTATCATTTATTTTTAATTTCATGTTATACTCACTCATTTCATCATGCTTACAAGATTTAAAGAAGAGAGGGAGTGGTATCTTGCACTTACTTCTTGTGACCCAACTTTAAACTTTCCAAAACTTCAAATTTCCTTTTTCTTATGGGTACCTAGAGCTTCCTTATGGTGTGGGGATGATTTTTAGTGAAGAGAATTTAAGGTTTTGTGGGAGGGAAGCTTAGGAAATCAAGCTTTGAGAAAGAAAAATGGAGGGAGAGAGAGAGCTTGAGAGTTTCGGCTATGGAGGAGAGAGAAGAAGAAAATGGCTTTGGGTAGGTGAGTTTTGTCTCTTATGTCTCTCTCTCTCTCTCTCTCTCTCTCTCTCTCTCTCTCTCTCTCTCTCTATATATATATATATATATATATATATATATATATATATATATATATATAATTATTATACTTAATTTGTCATTGCTTATGTCATAAGTATTTTTCTTTTCTTTACTTTTCTCTCCTTCTTCTTTCTTTTCTCATTTTCATAAATCAATTTATACTTTTAATTTACTTTAATTATTTTATTCTCTTAAATTTTCTTTAACATCTTAAATGTCGCTTTTACCTAAATAAACCTTTAATTAAGTCCTAAAATTATTTTCCTATATTTTCTTAACATTTATTCCAATAATTTATGTCTTCTCACTATAATTTAAGTGTAGTTCCAGACATTCTAACTATCTAAACAGACATTAGTCATCAGGACAGTAGAATATATGGACTACCTACGGTGAGGGTGTTACAATTCTTCCCCTCTAAATAGAAGTTTCGTCCTCGAAATTTACCTAATGTGAAGAGCTGAGGGAATTGTTGCCTCACCGTCTCCTCGCTCTCCCATGTCACTTCTTCTGTGTTGTGGCGTCTCCATAAGACTTTCACTAGTGGGATCCTCTTGTTTCTAAGTTCTTTCACTTCCTGTGGCAAGATTCTGATTGGCTCTTCTTCATATGTCAAATCAGATTACACAATTATTTCTTCTGCTGAAATGATATGTGAAGGATCTGATCTATATCTCCTAAGCATCGACACATGGAATACATTGTGAATCTTGTCCAGCTCAGGTGGTAAAGCTAGCCTATAGGCTACTGGACCTACACATTCATTGATATCGTATGGACTAATAAACCTAGGGCTTAACTTACCCTTCTTATCAAATCTTAGCACTTTCTTCCAAGGTGATACCTTGAGAAACACCTTATCGCCAACCTCATACTCTATATCCTTTCTCCTCAGGTCGGCATATGACTTCTATCTATCTAAGGTGGCTTTCAAATTGTCTCTAATGAGTTTCACTTTTTCCTCAGTCTGTCTCACTAAGTTTGGGCCTCCTACTTTCTCTTCCCCCATTTTTATCCAACATAAGGGAGTCCTGCATCTCCTCCCATACAATACTTCGTATGGAGCCATTTTTATGCTAGCTTGGTAGCTGTTATTATAAGCAAACTCTACCAAAGGAAGATACTTCTCCCAACTTCCTTCAAAATCAATGATGCAGCTTCTTAACATATCCTCCAATACCTAAATTACCCTTTCTGACTATCCATCCTTCTGTGGATGAAAAGCCATACTAAAGTGCAGTTGAGTGCCTAAAGACTCCTATAGCCTCTTTCAAAATGTCGAAGTAAATCTCGGGTCTCGGTCAGATATGATCGATGTTGGCACTCCATGAAGGAGCGGAAGCATGAAAAACACAAGTTTAGATCATTAAAATTCAAAATTTTTCATCTAGGGTCACATGCATCATGCAAGATTCATTTTTATCTATTTGATTTCAATGATAAACAGCATATTAAAACTCTTTTAATATATTTTTGGATCTACATTTGCCATTTAAGATTTTAGAATTAATCAAATTAATTTTAAGAAGCCTATATTAGATCAAAATAAGTGCACTAACCTCTTGATGCACTGCAGTGTGTTTGGCACCTTTGGGATGCGTCTTTAGGACACCAGATGTTGTCCCTCTAGCTTGTCCACACCAAGATCACCTATGGCAACCCTTGAACAGCTTCTAAAGCTTTTTCTATGAATTAGAAAATCAAGTTTTGCCTTTTGAGAAATTAGAGATGTAAACAAAACACTAGAAACAATTTCTAGTATTTTTAATTCAAGAGATTGTTTGTTAATCTCTTGGAATTTATGAGAGATGAAGAATAAGAGAGAATGGGAGCCTCAAGGGTGGCGGCACAAAGGAGGCAGTAGCTTGTTATGTTTTTCTTTTTATAACAGCACTTATATAGCTAGGTCACCACTTAAAACCCTCGCCACATGTCACCTTCTGATTGGCTCTAGGTTTAATTGACCCAATCACATTGTGCCAAGTGTCAAACCTATATTTAATCTTAATTTTAATCATCTTACATGATTAAAAAACATTTGGCAAGCTTATGTGTAGTGCCATGTGTCACCATCTCATGGTGCCATATGTCACCCTGTGAAATGACCAAAATGCCCCTATGTCTTGATTTTGGGTTCTCAACCCAAAATAATTATTTCTCTTCTTCTAACCAATTTATATCAAATATAAATAATTAATTAATCTCTATTAATTAATTTCTCATTAATTAAATTCATATTTAAACACTTTAAATATAAATTTAACTTATACTATACATCCAATAACCTAGATTTGGTTTCAAGCCATGCTAGGGACTTTGCAATCTAATTGCAAACCAAACCTATTTAATTAATCAATTAAACTCTTTAATTAATTAATTAAATCATATTTAATTTGGTGATTACTTGTGTATGTGTGTGACTTACTAGGCTCATCACTAACTGGCAATGAGACATGATATCAACTCTTAATATCATAAGAACTCTTTCTTACCATAAATGATTTCTATAAATCATTTTATGCACCTCATAGACTATAACACCCCTCACCCGACTACAGTGTAGCCGAGCGAGGCGTGCTACATTCGGTGCCTGAGCACCCTATCTTATCTTACTTTATTCCTTTAATAATTTGATCTCATTATTTTTTAATATCAATTAATTTTCTATGGAGAAATCAGCGGATTTTCCCCTATTTTATTATCAGTTGACGTAATTCACTATTCAACTACTTGAAATTTTCAATAATATTTTACAATAAAAATATTATTCATGCTCATCATATTCATCTCACATTCAATTCTTGTAATTCACATACTAATTTGTACAAATCTATTCATACTCAATTCATATGTAAACATTCTCAAATTACATAAGCAAAATTTTCAAATTTCCTTAATTTACATAATTTACAAAATAATTACATAATTTCATAATTTACATGATATACAAATTAATTACAGTTCCATAATCTATATTTCAATATACAATTCATAGTTTACATTATAAATAATAACTAATTATAATGTACAAAATATATAATATGATCTATATGGACCCTATCTACATGCATTACTGAGGAGATGACAACCTCGAACACTCTGCAGATCAGACTCCAAAATCTCTATTTAGTATTCGCTGGGCTTTAACTTCAGTACCTGTGTGAGGAAACAAATCCATCGCGCTAAGCATTGCTACTTAGTGGTGCAATAATATAACAAGAAATAATGTATACAAATAAAAATAATTGGAGCATATTTTCTATACTCAAGAATTTTATTGAGTTCATATGAAATTTTTCATACAATATATATTTCATCATTTATGTTGCTTTCTAGAATCACTTCTTTCATAAGTTTACAATAATCATTTATATAATGTACAAATAAATCTAAAATTTTTGTTTATACTTATATTCTTATGAAAGTCACATTTATAATGTTATTTCAGTTACAATTCTTCTACTAGTCTTTTTATCACTTCCTTGATACTTTCTAAGTTGTTTACAATTATTTCGTAATATTTAAAATTTTTAGAACCAGTTTAATTTACTTCAAATCATTCTAAGGAATAAATTTTTGAAGCTAATCTAATTTATTTCAGAACTTCTTCTCATTTATTTACTTTCTAGCATTTTTAATTGCTGATATTTATAACTTATTTTAATAAATTTGATTGCCCAAGTAACCTATGATAGGATGACTAAACTGGATAATGGGTTGTTGACACTGAACACCGCGGTGCCTCGGGCCATCATGCCATGGGAAGCAAAACGTTAACCACGTATACAGTCAGTATGGCTAAAAAGACATGATAACACATAATCGGGCATTAAGCCATGAGTGTGGGCATAAAGCCATGAATGTGGGCATAAAACCATGAATACAGGCATAAAGCCTTTCGCAGTACTGCTAAAATAATACCCTATTGCCATGCCAAACTATCCAATCTGTCACACATGTCTTGGCAATACAAGAGCACATAATATCATTAAATATTAATATATTGTGTTTTATGACTGCATTATTTCATAATAATTTTCAATTATAATGTGTACATTCATTTGATCATATATATGATCACAATTCACATCAATTATCCTTTTATATCATTGTACTCAAAGTACTTTTCCTTTCTACAATAATGAGAACTAATGTCTCATTCATACATTAATATGGTTCATTTGTTCATTCATTATGTTATTCATACTGATCACAATTCAAAACAATAGTTCACATATACCATTACATTCAAAACATTTTTCTTTTCTCATTTATACATTCAAAAATCTACTTATGTAATTACAAATTTTATATTTCAAGTTGAATTACTAACATTTTATGAATTCTATTTGTGATGGGCATATAAGCCCTAACTATCTATTCACATTAATTAGGTGACTTACTTTTCATGTTTCAAGCAATCCATGAATATTTCATGGATTTCAAATTTATGATCTTAATTTCCCTTTAAAATTTTGACTAGCATGCATAGTCGACATTTGTCATACAATTCTAAGCAATTAAGCTTAGAATTGGTTCTAGGTCTTCATCTTAGTTTGCTAATCATTTTGATTACTATTCACCTTACTAGTCAACCAAAATGTTGACTTTTTTCATACTTATTGGATATGTTAATTCTAATTACACCAAGATCCCACATTTTAAGTTTTACATTAGCTAGTATTAATTGCCAATTGCAATTTAATGTCCCCTAGATGCATTTCTAAATTTTCAGTTTTGATTACCTAAGTTTACTGTTCTATTGGACAATTTTATAGTGGAAACTGGGCTAACTTTTCTTCATCAAAGTTGTTCCTTATTGTGTCTTCTTTAATTCCCTTTCTGATTCACTCCATTTGGAGTTTTGTAGCTCAAGTTATGGTCATTTTACCATAACTGGCCGGAGTGACCTATACCCAGAATTTCTGGACAATTTGGTTCTGCCAGATTTGGTGACCTAAGTTTGGTTGGCAATTTGATTAGGTTTTGGTCAGAATTTGGATTTGTGTTCTTCATGAAAGTTGTAGGGCTATGTCTCAGCTTTCTTTTGGTAAAATTTCAGATCAATTGAACTTTTTTACACTGAGTTATGACCAAATGAATGAACACTATTCATTTGGTCATTTTACCCAGGCAGAATGTAAGTTACCCAGATTAAGGAAATTTTTAGGTCAACTTGGTTTGGTTTTCTGAGCTGGGTTTCTTCACCAAAGTTGTGCCATTATGTGTATAGTTTCATGTACAATTGGCCTTGCACCAATTGAACCTATACAACTCCATTTATGACTGCCCAAACCTGCTGGACTCAGAGCCAATCTTACAGGTCACCAAGTGCAGCATGCCTAAACTCAACTCCATTATCCTTACTCACTTCAATTCCTCCTCACACACATTCAAATGGTCACTAATTGACCATTACAATGTTAATATACCATTATATGAGCAAACCCTAACTTCATGCCTCAAACCCTAGTTTTCAAATATCCATTCATGCACATACATCAATTAAACATGCTAATTCATTATCACTCTACATATACACTTCAAACACCACCTCTAATCCACTTTAATCCATCAAAATAATCATAACTACTTCCCCCCATACAGCTGCCAAAATTTTTAGAGGCCCAAACTTGCATATATTTATTTAATTTTCTCAATTTCCTAGCATAAATAATGATACTAGCACAAAATCTAAAGAAAAAGAGAAGAAATAGGCACTAACCCTTATGTGAGCAGAATTTTCTCTCATCCAATCTTAAATTTTCCTTCACTTTCTTAGCTTTTCTTGGCAGCCAAACACTTTTTCAAGAGGTGTAGACAAGTTTTAATGAAAGATGCTTAGGGTTTAGTAGTGAGAATTCATGGGAAATGGAAGAAAAGATGAAACAACACTCATGGAGGTTGAGAGAAAAGTGTGTCGCCTGAATGGGGAAGATGAGTGCAGAATTGTTTTTCATTTTGTCTCATTTTTACTTAGCTTTTATCCCTTTTAAGAGGCTTGTCAAGTTGTGATTGGGTGGAGATTGTTTAATGACATCATATGATATCATAATTCCTAATTTCTTTCATTTTTCTTTCCTTTTCTTTTCTACTCATTTCCAATTCAATTTTTTAGCAATATTTATTCATATTTTAGATCATAATAATTATTTACTTAACCGGACAAGTCGACCAAAATCATCTCTGAAGATGAAATGACCAAAATGCCCTTCGTTTGGCCTAACAGACTAAAATTGTTTGTACCGATTGAAAAATTTTTCTAAATATTTTCTTCGCATTCTAATATCATAGAAACCTCAATGACTCTTTTCTGAAGTCCCAATAATTATTTCATAAATTTTCTCTCGAGCCTAGGGTCGGTAATTATCTTTACCAATACTTCCCCATACGGTCACCCATCGCTAGTGTCACGCCCTACCCCTCCATAAGGCATAACATGATCCCATAGTATACCTAATGAATTACTAACTTTGTCTACTGATAACCCATTAAATACACTGCAAGGGATTTTAAAATTTTTCTTCTTTTTACAGTGGTGAGCACTATTGACAGGTGTTAAAAATTTTCATTTACTGAAGTGAAACCAAATAACACATTTGAAGTATTAATAATTTCTGTAAAAATTTTAGTGGAGTGCCATTTGTATTTTGAATAAAATAGTTCTTCAAAAACCTGTAAAAAGCACTTCAAATATATAATTCCTCAATCCCAAACTCTAATAATTTATTCAACACAATAACTTTCTCAACATTATTAACTCAGTTCAACAATCAATCTTCTAGTGTTTCAAAAAAAAAACTGAGATAAGATAAATTTACCACAATACTTTTACAGGCCAAATAGTTTACAATTTTAGTTTACAATTTTAGTTTACAACTGCTTAAGACCAAGTACAATATATACATACAATGCACATACATTACAACAAAAACTACAAAATATGGTATACTCAATATACCCGGCGAATCTCAAAATGTGGTACAAGCAGCCTACTCTGCTGCTCTGTCCGTTTGTCTACCTGCAATAGTAATGAAAAAGCTATCGCTAAGTAAAATTTACTCAGTGGTGCATAATAACAATTTAAAATGCAGTATGTACAACTTTTATCGACAATTTACAATCCAAACAATTTAAAATTTTTCAAAGCTCATATAACACAATTTGATCAAATAACTGAATAACACAGTGTTGCCAATCAATAACACAATTTAATCAAACAACTGAATAACACAGTGTTGCCAATCAATAACACAATTTAGGCCATGACACAAATTTTTTCGATCATGCCGTTTGTACATCACGACAAGGCACACTCACCCCACTAATCGAAATCAATGAGGGAGGAAGCTAGCTAGATAATGAGTATTCATCCACACTCACCTCAGACTGACAAGTCAAAGAGGGAGGAATATAATCACACTCACCCCATAAATAGAGGAGGAACATAGTAATCTTGTCATGCCAAGTGTGAATCAAAACAATTCCAAATCACAATATTTAAATATTTCATACAAACCACAAATCACATTTGAACTCAAAATTTCCATTTGCAAAGTAGGCAACACAATAATTTTCAAATAATATTCCCAAGGCTAAAACAATAAAAAATTATTCATAACTCATTTCTCCAAATAAATTTTCTAGTAAAAGTAATGAATATAAAAAGTATTGTGCACAGACCTCTGATATATGCCTCTTGGCCCTGACTCAGTGTTCCTTATGCCTCTCAATATCCTTTTCAACTGAAACACACAATTTAAAGTGTTTCAGTACTCAATGAATTTGTTTCTAACAATAAAATCTAATATTTAAATTTTCTGAGTACTATTCCCTTCAATTCATTTCATTAGTCAACCTATAATGTTGACTCTTGATGCACTCTAAGTGAATTAGGTTTAATTTTACCAATATGTCACAGTTTATAGCCTTTTAGTGTTGGTACATATTACCAAATTCATTTTCAAGTATATTCCATTTTATTGCAATTTGCCGGATTTCGGTATACTAATTTGACCTAGTCGGATGACCTAGTTTCCTTGGTTTTCGAGTTTCGGTCCAAACTACAAACTTGTAGGTCTATGTCTTATTGCATGCGGGGCAAAATTTCAAGTCATTCTGAGCTGTGTAGACCAAGATATGGTCAATTTACCAATGCTGGACAGAATGCACCAAAATGGTAGGCTTATGTCATTTTTAGGTCATTTTCACTTCGGCCAGTTTTGGTACCTGAACTTGTGCAAGCTATTTGGCTTGGTTCTGGCCATTTCTGGGCTTTGGTGTCTTCATACGAATTGTAGATCTATGTCTAAACTATTCATGGTAAAAATTTTAGGTCATTTGGACCTATTTTGAGTAAGTTATGGTCAAAACACTAACTACTACCCAAATGGTCAATTTTCAGGCTTTCAAGTCACTAATCCGGATTTGGTCATTTTTCAAGTTACCTTCTAGGCAGAATTTAGGTAAGCTTCCTTCATAAAAGTTGGCACATTTTGTGCCTAGTTTCACCTCCAATTAGTCTCATACCAATTGGAGTCACACACTTAAGGTTCTAAGCTAAAACACACACTGCCTTGCTACACATTCTTCAACACTTACCAATTACACATTCAATACTTACCAAGTTTACCTTTCATGCCAATTCTGATTTGGTACCATAATGCTAACACACTTTACATCACATTTTGGTTATTTTGGGCAGCTTGTAACCACTCTCAACATACACATTATAACTCAGAATTTTCAAAGTCCAATTACAATAATTTAACCACATGAACATACCCCATTCACATGTCCAAATCCAAACAATTATTCACATACACATGCTACCACCATAAGCAACATAATTCAACAACATTTCATGAACTTAAACACTTCAATCTTCTTCATGAGGCTGCCACAAGTTTACACATATCCATCAACTTCCATTTTCACTTTTCAAGCTTACAAATCAAACCATACACATGGAATTCAACTTCAATACAATTAAACATTTAAATCATCATCCAAACAACCATTTACATGCAAGGACAAGCTGTTCATGGTGAGGTTTCATGGCTGCCTAAATGGCTGAACTCCAATAATTCATCAACAACAAAAATTCTTCCATAAATTAACCACGCACAACCTTGGTTACACTTTAATGAAACAAGGATTGAAAACACCCACTTACCTCTTTTGGACTTCTTCAAAACCACACCAAAACTTATCTTTCTTGCTCCAAGTATGCTGCCCAAGGTGTGTGGACAAGGTTTAGTGAAGGAACCTAGTGGAAAAAGTGACTTAACCAAGGTTGCATGGAGCTTGGAAGATTTTGGCTATGGAGTTTTTCTCCTAAGGGTTTTTGGCTGGTTTGTTAGATGAAGAAGATGAAGGTATATTCTACCACAAATTTTCTTAATGGTCCACTTTGAAGATGTTTGTGGAGCACTAGAATCAATTATAATGTGTGTTTAATCAAATTTTCCATAATTCCCACATTTATCCTCTTTTCTTTCACTATTTACATAATGTATCTCATTTTAATTTTTCATGACATTTTCAAAGTGTAATATCATTTATTTTTAATGGAAATTTAGGTCAAAAGGCAACTCGGGATGTCAATTGACCACAATGCCCCTATTCGGGTTGCTTTTCGGCTTTTTCGGTAACACTGAGTTTTTATCGGTTTCTCGATTTTATGTTTTTCTTTATACTAATTATTTAATTTTTCTTTGATATTTCTAATACTATTTATTTTTCAATAGATGTTTATTAAGTCCCAAAAATATTTTCTAGGGTTCCCCGTGGTCCAAGGCTAGTCAATAGCCCACGCCGCAATTTCCCGGTGCGGTCACCCATCACTACGATTTTTAGCTCGTTTAACTTGGTTACATTTCATTGCTATTATTTTTTCTTTATTTTTCTTGCATTTTCCTTTCTTGTATTTCATTATTTTATGTCTCCTCACTAACATTTAATTATAATTCCAAGCATCCTAGCTGTCCAGACAGACACTGTCACTGGAACAGTAGATCGCACTACCAAACATAGGGGTTTTACAATTCGCCCCCCCTTAAAATAAATTTCATCCATGAAATTTTACCCAATAGCCATCTTACAATAGTCATACGTTTATTTTCTCCTTTCTATATGATCGTACAATCTTCTTTCCTTTGAATTTGTATAAGACTTTTAACAATCTAATAGAACATTTAATTTGTTTGTATAACACCAATCTTCTCATACTATTGTTCCGTCTAATATTTCGGTTCATGTTTCCTTACTGAATGACCCTTGAGGTCATGTTGGAATTATTTATCTAGTCATTGGTCCTCTGACCATTCTAGTCAACAATCTTACTCACATTCGTAATATTTTTTTGTTATATCTAAATCAACTGTTCAAATTTTTACTTCCACAATCTCTTTTTATCTATTAATATTCTATAACTTACTTTCTTTTGTACTAAACTATAACCTTTCGATATTCTAACTTTTGAGTTTTAAATCCCTAAGTAGGATTTCCAAACTCATTTCCAACAATAAAATTTGTTTTGGCATAACTATACCAAAACTGATGCCATTGGCAACTATTCTCATCATGGTGTACTATCGAGTAGTACGTAGCTCTACACAATAATCTCAAGTTAGTACTGTAATCTGCAGCTTACAGTACAAACATTAAGAACATTGCATAGTTACTACGATACATTCCAATAGATCAAACTTTCCTATCTTTTATCTTTTTTGAATTCACTAATATCCGAAACTTATTCTGATTACAATATCCACTGATAATTACTAACTGTAACATCTTTGCCCTCATCTAGAGCAATTCCATTACTATAACTTACTTTTAGATGACTAACAAATTTTTTTTTTATATGAGGGACAGCAGGAAGGCAAACAATACTGGCACTAATATAAAAGTATGCAGACCCTAGGTCAAACAATACATATATATATTAGTTACTAATTTAGAGAGTACCAGCAATGATGTTAAAAGTCTCAGCCTCTTCCCTCTGTTGTATAGCATATACTCTAGCTGAAGCATCACCTTGTTATGGCTGATTCATAGTACTCTGACTTCTAGGTGTACTACCCCTACCTCTGCCTCTATTAACTGATGGTGAACTCTTTGGGGTAGAAACTTGGGTTGATCCCTCTGGTGTAGTAAATGATCCAGAATGGCGTGGATTTATACAATCCCTAGCAAAATGACTAGTCTCTCCACAATTAAAACATGCTCCTATGGCTCTATAGCATACCCCACTATGTGGTTTACCACAAGTTTCACAAAGTCAATCCGACAGTGCATTTCTGGGTTTCTACTGAGTTTGCTGATCCGATTGAGGTGGTTTCTGTCTAGAAGATCTATCTCTACCCGATTCGCGTGAGCTAGATCCTCCAAAGTGCTTCCTCTTTCCTGACCCACTATCAGGAACTTGATCAGTAGTCTTTCTAATTTTCTCTTTTTCTTCTGTACCCTTTTTAACTGTTTCTTCATTCTCAATTTTTTCCAGTTCCAGGGCTTGCGATATTAGCTCTGAGAAATTCTGTTGTCGAAACCCCACAACTTGCATTCTTAGACTAGGCCTTAACCCAGTCTTAAAACATTTACATCTGTCTCTAGGAGTGGTAAGCAGGCTTCCTGCATAATGACTCAATCGAGAGAAGTTCCTCTCATATTTTACCACTGTTCTGTTCCTTTTGCTTCAGGCTTAAGAACTCCTGTAGCTTCTGGTCCACATAGGCATCTGGGACATATTTTTGTCTAAACTCTCTGAAAAAGTCATCACATGTCAACACTGGCTGTTCTACCAAACTGTGGGGAATGGTTTTCTACCAGTCATATGCATCCCCCTATAGAAGTGAGACTGAGTATTCAAACTTCAGCTTATTGGTGCAGTGCAACTTCCTAAAAACTCTTTCCATCGTTTCCAACCATTGTTCTGCGTCTAGCGGATCCACTGTCCCCTTGAACTCAGTAGCCTCATACTTGATCAGCTTATCGTATTGCCTAGCTGAAGCCTGTGGTTGTACTACTGGTGTCTGCAGTGGAGCTTGAGTGGGCATATTACCAGCCATCTGTTGGAACATTGCACCCATCTGCTGAGCAAATTGAGTAGGAAACTGTGGTATTGAGGGGATTGGTGCAGCTGATCCACTCCCATTTTGAAGTGTTGGGCCTTTCCCTTATACCTCAGCCTCTATTGATTGATCGACTGAACGATCCCCTTCTTCCATAGTCGATTTGAGGATCTTAGACCTCCTGAACAATAACACAAGGAGATTTCCTCCTGTTAGTGCATATTTATAATGTAATGTACTGTATGTATCAAACAATGACATTGAGCAGTTGTACTATGGAGAAAAAATATTCAAATTACAGGTCAAAACAGATTTTAAAAACCTTGCTCTGATACCACTAAAACATGCCACACCCTACCCCTCCGTAAGGCATAACATGATCCCATAGTATACCTAATGAATTACCAACTTCGTCTACTGATAACCCATTAAATACACTACAAGGGATTTTAAAACTTTTCTTACTTCTTTTTACAGTGGTGAGCACTATTGACAGGTGTTAAAAATGTAACACCCTCCTTGTAGCAACTCCGTACATTGTACTGTTTCGGTGACCAGTGTCATTCCGGACAGCTAGAACGTCCGGAAAAATATTTAAACTGAAGTGAGAAACCATAATTAACTCAAATATTAATAAGAAAAATTTAAGAAAAATTTAGGAAAAATTTTAGAAATAAAATACAACCAAGTTAAATGAGCCGGTGCCCTAGCAATGGGTAACCTAGTGAGAAGTTGCGGTTCTCGCAACTAGGAGCCCTAGACCTAAGAGAAAGATTATAAAATAATTTTTGGGACTCCAGAGAAGGGTCATTGAGGTTCTTATGGCATTAGAATGCCAAGGAAATGCTTAGAAAAATTTTTCAATCGGTACAGACAATTTTGGCTCGTTAAGCCAAACGGAGGGCATTTGGTCATTTCATCTTTAGAGATGATTTTGACCAGAACCTAACCCAAATGGCAGTCACAGTTACTGTTCAAACCTGCAACTCTGCAGATTTTCATTTGAGCAGTAATGTTTGGATGGCTATAACTCTCTCTAGAAAACTCGGATTTAGGCGATTCTTGAACCGATGAAAACCTAAGGCATAGTAGAACATTTCATATGAAGAAAGTTAGACCAATTATGAACTTAACTTGATCAAATTACTGACCAAAGTTGGACCAAAAATCTGCGGACTCCAAAATCTCAAGCATGAACAAGACACGTGAGCAAGAAACTTATTTTGGCCATAACTTGAGCTACAAAACTCCAAATGAAGTGATTCAAAAAAGGAAATTCAACTAGACAAAATAAGGAACAACTTTCATGTTTACCATTTCCTCAAATTCCCACTGTAAAAATAACAAATGGAACAGTAAAGATGAAGCATGAAAATCGAAAATTTTGCTCAATTAGCATTAAGCTTAAAAATGGCATTGGCAACCAATACCAACAAGTTTGAAATACAAAATGTGGTATGTTTGAGGTGTTAAGACCAATACACCTATTTTCTATCCAAAAGTCAACATTTTTGTTGACCAATGAGGTGAATAGTGACACTAAAACCAAAAATTGGCAATTTTGCCAAAATGACCTAAGCTTTGAGAAAGTGACCAAAACCAACAAGTTTTGAATACAAAATGTGGTATGTTGGGAGTATTAAAACCAATGTACCTATTGTTTATGCAAAAGTCAACATTTTAGTTGACTAATGAAATGAATAGTGACACCAAAACTTGAAATTCAAAATTTGAAATTAGAAATGCATCTAGGGGACTTTAAATTGCAATTGGCAATTAATACTAGCAAATGTAAAACTCAAAATGTGGGATCTTGGTGTAATAAGAATTAATATATTCATTAAGTATAAAAAGGTCAACATTTTGGTTGACTAGTAAGGCGAATAGTAATCAAAATGATTAGTAAATTAAGATGAAAACCTAGAACCAATTCTAAGCTTAAATGCTTAGAATTGTATGACAAATGTAGACTATGCATCCTAGTCAAAATTGTTAAAAAGGAATTAAGGCCGTAAATTTGAAATCCATGAAATGTTTATGGATTACTTGAAACATTAAAAATAAGTCACCTAATTGATGTGAATAGATAGTTAGGGCTTATGTGCCCATCACAAATGGAATTCATAAAATATTAGAAACTCAACTTGAAATATAAAATTTGTAATTACATAAGTAGATTCTTGAATGTATAAATGAGAAAGGAAAAATATTTTGAATACAATGGTACATGTGAACAATTGTTTAGAATTGCGATCAATATGAATAACATAATGAATGGATAAATAAACCATATTAATGTATGAATGAGACATTAGTTCTCATTATTGTAAAGAGGAGAAATATTTTGAGTACAATGGTATAAAAGAATAATTGATGTGAATTGTGATCATATAAATGATCAAATGAATGTATGAATTATGATTGAAATTTATCATGAAAAAAATGAAGTCATAAAGCACAATATATTAACATTTTAAAATATCAAATGCCTTAGTATACCTAACAAGATTGGTTTGGATAGTTTGGCATGCCAATAGGGTATTGTGTTAGCAGTACTGCGAAAGGCTTTATGCCTGTATTCATGGCTTTATGCCCGTATTCATAGCTTTTATGCCCGATTTCATGGCTTTTATGCCCGATTATGTGATATCATGGCATTTTAGCCATACTGACTGCATACATGGTAGATGTTCTACGTCCCATGGTATGACGGCCCGAGGCACCACGATGTCCAGTGCCAACGACCCGTTATCCAGTCCAGTCGTCTAGTATAGGTTACTTGGGCAGTCAATTAAAGTATTATTCAATTCAGGCAGCTAAGTTAAGTTAAGTATAATGAAAATCCAGTACAATTAAATTAAGTATTGAATGAATAAGAAAAAGATATTAGCAAAAGAAACATAACAAAAATATAAATTGCGAAATGCATGGACTTGAAATACAATACGGATAGAATAAATTATATACCGCTAGTATTCTTGAAAAGTTATAAACTAAGCACTTCCAAAGAGGAACAAACTAGTATATAAGATCGTTGATACTAGAAATACCATACCAAATTAAATTGATTCTTGAGTATCTGAATTATCATTTATTTCTTTCTTTACTTGTATATATTATTTCTGGTTATATTATTGCACCACTAAGCGAAATGCTTAGCGCGATGGAATTGCTTCCTCGCAGTGCATCAAGGTAAAACCAGAGACTATCGATCGAGATTTTTGGAGTCCAGATCTGCAGAAGTGTCAGAAGAGTTCAAGATTGTCACCTCCTCAGCAATGCATGTAGATAGGGCTCATTTTATACATGTTATGTATATTGTTCATTCCTAGCATATTGTAAATTATTTGTATATCTTGTATAAAATAAACTCATGTAATTAACCTATGAATTATGGAAGCTATTCAAAGTAAGTATTTTAGTATGTGAATTGAATTTGAGTTATAATGAGATTATACTTGTGAATATTGAGATATTGAAAATCTAATGAGATTTCTGAGAAATCTGGATACTGCATTGAGATACATTATGTTTGAAAATTTTTGAGACTATTAAGTTTGAGAAATTGAGTATATATTGAAATTGTCTTTGGCAGGTTCAGAAGAACTGTTAGTCCAAATTACAGCCGACACATTGTCGGATTATCGTTAAAATTTTTGAAATTTCCAACTTAGTTAGATTTTGATAAAAGTAAAAATAGCCTAAATCTTCAATAAAGTTTTTGAATAAATAAATCAAGGACTGTAATGAAATCAGATAAAATAGAGTGCTCCGGCACACTGAGTGGCATAACTTGCTCGGCTACACTGTAGTCGGGTAAGGGGTGTCACAACAACCACAGCCATAACCTCCACCAGTACCACAGAAATCTCATCTGGAGAAACTACGAAAGCATGGGGCTGTGGACTTCTTTGGGAAAAGGGAGGATGATCCCATGACAGCAGAAAACTGGTTGGATAGAACCATCAGAGTGCTGAAATAGCTAAACTACACCCCCGAGTAGAACTTGGTGGGTGCTGTGTCCCTACTTCAGGATGATGCATATCAGTGGTGGGACACAGTAACCAGTGAGGTGCCACCAGAATGGATCACCTGGGAATTCTTCCTCACAGAGTTCAGGAAGAAATATATTAGCAAAGCGTATTTAGAAGAGCGAAGAAGGGAATTTATCAGTCTGAGATAGAGACAGTTGTTAGTGATTGAGTATGAGCGTGAGTTTGTCAGACTGAGTTGATATGGGAGGGAGATAGTCCCTACGGAGGCAGAGAGGTACAGAAGGTTTGAAGAAGGACTTAATGATAATATCAAAGTCATGATCATGGCATTAGAGATTACAGATTTTGCTAAACTAGTTGTTGTTGCATTAAAAGTGGAAAGGATCTGAATAAATGAACAAAATAAAAGGGAAAGACAGCAGAAGAGGGGTCCGAGTCAGTCCAGTATATTTTCTGCTCCCAGTAAGAAGAGTAAGGGTCCTCCTGCTCTGAGTTCAGGACCACCACAGGGTCAGGGTCAGTCACAAGGGCCCAGACCACAGTTCACACCTAGGAGAGGCAAGTCCACACCATCAATGGGCAGCTCTCCAGGGACGGTGTTTAGGGGACCAGCCCCAGCATCTTCTGCCTGTCAGTACTGTCAGAAGTGGCATAAGGGGGATTGTTAGTGAGTGACTAGTGCATATTTACGGTGTGGATCGACATAACATCAAATCAAGAATTGTCCGAAGAGGACTGCTACAGTTGCTCCAACACAAGCTGACAGACTTGCTCCTGCACCACAAAGGGGTAGGAAGCCCGGTAAATCTGAGGCAGCTGGTCCATCACTGAGGCCTGCATCCGAGTCAGCTGAGAGGCTAGATACTAGAGTACCTGCCAGGGCCTATGCCATCAGAGCTCAGGAGGAGCAAGATGCCCCGGATGTCATCAGGGGTACGTTTTCCCTCTACAACACTTCTGTGCATGCATTGGTGGATCCAGGATCCACTTATTCCTACATTTGCATCAAACTACCCATAGAGAGGGGAGTTCCAGTAGAGGAGAGTGATCAAGACATTCTAGTCACAAATCCACTAGGCCACAATGTGGTAGTGAATAAGGTGTATAAAGGTTGCCCATTGAGGATTCAAGGGTATGAATTCTCGGCAGACCTAATTGAATTGCCCTTCCACGAGTTTGACGTGATTTTAGGAATGGACTGGTTGTCACGTCATTAGGCAATAGTTGATTATAAATTGAAGAGGATTTCTCTAAAAACTCCTGAGGGTAATGAGATTACTGTTGTAGGTGAAAGGGTAGATTTCCTGTCCAATGTTATCTCAGCCACAGTTGCAAGAAAATTGATGAGAAAAGGCTGTGAAGCTTACCTAGCACATGTGGTTGATACTAGGCAAGCTAAGCCAAACTTGTATGATATATCCACAGTAAGAGACTTCCCAAATGTATTTCTTGAAGAGTTGCCTAGTTTACCACCAGAAAGAGAAGTCGAGTTTGCTATTGAGGTAATGCCGAGTACAACACCCATTTCAATTGCTCCTTATAGAATGGCACCCACTGAATTGAAGGAGTTGAAAACTCAGTTGCAGGAGTTACTCGATAAGGGGTTCATACGCCCCAGTGTGTCACCATGGGGAGCTCCGGTGCTATTTGTGAAGGAGAAGGATGGAACCTTGAGACTGTGTATTGATTATCGGCAGTTGAACAAAGTAACTGTGAAGAATAAATATCTGTTGCTCAGAATTGACGATTTGTTTGATCAGTTGAAGGGAGCTGGTATATTTTCAAAAATTGATCTCAGATCAGGGATCATCAGTTGAGGGTAAAGGATGCAGATGTGTCAAAAATTGCATTCAGAACCTAGTATGGGCACTATGAATTTCTAGTGATGCCATTTGGGTTAACAAATGCACCAGCAGCATTTATGGACCTTATGAACCGTATCTTCCATTCATACCTAGACCGGTTCGTAGTGGTCTTTATTGATGATATTATGGTGTATTCTAAGACCAGGGAAGAATATGATGAACATTTGAGGATTATTCTGCAAACACTGCGAGAAAAGAAGCTGTATGCTAAGCTGTCCAAATATGACTTCTGGATGAGTGATGTCACACCCTACCCCTCTGTAAGGCATGACATGATCCCATAGTATACCCAATGAATTACCAACTCCGTCTACTGATAACCCATTAAATACACTACAAGGGATTTTAAAAACTTTTCTTACTTCTTTTACAGTGGTGAGCACTATTTATAGGTGTTAAAAACCTTTTTGAACTGAAGTGAAACAACTAACTCATTTGGTTTATTTGGAGTTTCTGTAAAAATTTTGGCAAAGTGCCATCTGTATTTTGGACAAAACAGTTCTTCAGAAAACCTATAAAAAACACTTCAATAATTTTCCAAATCTCAACTCCAATACATTTCTCAACACAACAATTTATCAAGTCAAATCCACAGTGGTTTTTCAAAGATTGAGATACGAGAAATATAATACAATTTGTACAAGCCAAAACCACTCATAATTATTTTACAAATCAAATGTACAATTTGGATTTACAACTGCTCAAAACCAACAACAAAATATACATACAGTGAATATACATTACAGTACAAAATGCAAAATATTGGTATACTCGTTATACCAGGTAATCCCTCGCTGGATGTACTAGCAGCCTAGTCTGCTGCCCTGTCTATCTCTCTACCTGCGACAGCAATAAAAAGCTATCGCTGAGACAATGTCTCAGTGGTGCACAACATTAACCAAATACAATTTTAAATCACAATTCATAAATCATATCAATAGTGGATACTTAAAACCATAGTTAAATTCAAGACAATGAATGTCATAAGGAATTTAAACTCCAATTCACAAATTATCAAAATTCATAATAACACAATTTAGTCAAATAGCTTAAGAATACCGTATTGCCAATTCATACACAATTTGATCAAATTACTGAATAACACAGTTTTTCCAATCAATGACACAATTTGATCAAATAACTGAATAATACCTTTTTGCAAATCAATAACACAATTCGCTCAAATAACTGAATAATATCGTTTTGCAAATCAATAACACAATTCGATCAAATAACTGAATAATATCGTTTTGCAAATCGATAACACAATTCGATCAAATAACTGAATAATACAATGTTGCCAATCAATAACACAATTTAGGTCATGACACAAATTTTTCCATATATGCCGTGTTGTACACCACGACAAGACATACTCACCCCAATAATCGAAATCAATGAGGGAGGAAGCTAGCTATCTAATGAGTACTCATCCATACTCACCTCAGACTGGGAAGTCAAAGAGGGAGGAACATAATCATACTCACCCCAGACTGATAAGTCAAAGAGGGAGGAATAATCACACTCACCCCATTAATGGAGGAGGAACATAATATCCGTGTCATGCCAATTGTGAGTCAAAACAATTCCAAACATTTTATTCAAATGATCCGTAAGAATCCAATAAATTTCCAAAGTTATAATTTCATTCACAAAATGGCAACACAATTCGTAATTCACTTCAATTTCCACAAAAACCATTTACAGTGCTTTTCAATCAATAAGTATCCATCAATATCATTCAAACAATTTTTCACAGTTTCAAACCATTCACAATGTTTTTCAATCAATAAGTGTCCACCAAACACATTTCCACAATTTAAAACAATAATATACAAATAGTCATAATTTATTTCAATTGAAAAATTCAAAAGAAATAGCCGTTGTGCACAAACCTCTGATGACTGTCCCCCTGGTCTGGACTCAGTGTTTCCTTCCCTTTTGCTGAGTCCTTGTTAACTGAGAAATACAATTTGAAGTGTTTCAGTACTAAATTAAACTGTCTCTATCGATGGTGTTTGGTAAATAATGCACTGAACTCAATTATTCACTTAATCACCTAATATACCGACCCTCATTGCGTTTTAGGTAAATTAGGTTTTAGTGTCGTTAATATGTCACATTCGATAGGGTTTTAGGTTTGGTACATTTTATCAAAGTCATTTTCTTGTTTAGTGCATTTTAATGCAAATTGCTAGATTCCGGGACACTGGTTTGACCTAACCGGACGATCTAGTTCCCTCGGTTTTCGGGTCTCGGTCAAAACTACAAACTTGTAGATCTAGGTCTTATTGCACGCGGGGCAAAATTTCAGGTCAATCCGAGTTAAGTAGACCAAGTTATGGTCATTATACTATTGCTGGTCAAATGGTACCATTTTAGGTCAATTTTAGGTCAATTTGGTCAACTCTGGTTCGGCCAGTTTTTGGACCCGAACTTGTGCAAGCTTTTTGACTTGCTTATGGTCATTTCTGGGATTTTGTGTCTTCATAAGACTTGTAGGTATGGGTCTTAACTATTCATGGTTAAAATTTCAGGTCAATTGGACCTGTTTTGAGTGAGTTATGGCCTAAACACTCACTGCTGCCCAATTGGTCATTTTTCAGGTCCTAATTGTACCTAATCCGAATTGGTCGTTTTCTGAGGTCACCTTGCAAGCAGAATTTTGGTATGTTTTCTCAATGAAAGTTGGCACATTTTGTGCGTAGTTTCACCTCAAATTGGTCTCATACCAATTGAGGTTACACATTTAAGGTTATAGGCTAAAATGTACACTGCCCTCAATATGCCTTTCACACCCCACTTCAAACACACATTTACCTTTGCAATTTGTTTACTTACCTACCAATCTGTTTTGGTACATTACCAAAAGCATTTTCTACATTACATTAACATTACTTTGGGCAGATTACCATTACCCTCAACACACCAAATGTAATTCACATTTACAATTTCTAAGTACCATTACATACACACCTAAGCATTACCAATTTTACATACACTTTACAATATCAATCTACATACATATCATCAATCCTTCTAGGTCAATATTCTGCCTACACTTCCTTCAATATATACATTTAGTCAAGTTTTCCGTATCTGTAGCAATTCTTCTTCAAGATCTAAGTGCCGTCCAAGTTACCATTTCCCATCCAAGTGCATAAATCATCATATAAACATGAAATAATTCACTAGGTTACTATATCACCATGATCAACATTATTTCTCATCAATTATATGCACAAATATCTCATCAAAAACGTGACTCATGGCTGTCCAAAATGAAAACAACAATAACTCTTCAAACTCAAAATTTTCTTTCACCAAACCAACACCCATAACATGCACACAAAACTTAACAAAGGAATTCTCAAAAAATGTAAACTTACCTTTGATTGTAACTTGCTAAACCTTCACCAAACTTCTCAAAATTGGTATCAATATCTTCCTTGTGATGTGTAGACAAAGTTTAATGAAGAAACCTAAGAGGTTGGAGTTGAAAATGGAGAGTTAAGAAAGCTTGCATGAAAAATGGCTATGGAGTTTCCTCTCACCTTCATTCACGGCAATGTTGAATTCATGTGGAGAAGATGGAGTTTCAGCTGCATATTAAGTGTACACATGTCCCACTATGTGTTTAATTAATTCCCTTAGTGGTCCACTAAAAAATTAAATCATATTATAAGTTAAACTTTCACTTAATCCCACATTAACCCATGATTTTAGCTATTTACTTTAGGTACCACCAAATTAATTTTTCATTTCATTTTCTAAGTGTAATATTATTTATTTTTAATGGACATTTAGGTCAAAAGACACTTCGGGATGTCAAATGACCATAATGCCCCTGTTCAGGTGGCATTCCCGATTTTTCGGTATTACCGGGTTTTGTCTGTTTTTCGATTTCTCACTTTTCTTTGTACTAATTATTTAATTTTTCTTTAATCTTTCTAATGAGATTTATACTTCAATAAGGGTCTATTTATGTCCTAAAAATGTTTTCCAGGGTTCCCCGCAGTCCAGGGCCAGTCAACGGTCCACGCCGTGACTTCCCGGTGCGGTCACCCATCGCTAGGTTTCCCGGCTCACTTATTCGGTTACATTTCTTTGCTATGATTTTTTCCTTTGTTTTTCTTGTATTTTCTTTTCTTGTATTTCATTATTTATGTCTCCTCTCTCATATCAAGGTGTGGTTCTAGGCATTCTAGCTGTCCGGACAGGTCACCAGTCACCAGCAATGAGCACTCTAGAACTTAGGGGTGTTACAAGTGAAATCTCTTTCCTTGGACACATAGTATCAGCTGAGGGGATTAGAGTGGATCCCAAAAAGATAGAAGCAGTGATGGAATGGAAACCTCCTAGAAATACAACTGAAGTCAGAAGTTTCTTGGGGCTAGCTGGGTATTACAGAAGATTTGTGAAGGGGTTCTCTCTTATAGCTGCTCCAATGACCAAGTTGTTGCACAAGAATGTGAAATTTGGCTGGAACGATAAGTGCCAAGTCAGTTTTGAGAGGCTGAAGGCTATGTTGACAGAAGCACCAGTGTTAACACAGCCAGTGTCAGGAAAAAACTTTGTGGTCTACAGTGATGCCTCGCATAATGGGCTAGGGTGTGTATTGATGCAAGAGGGGAAAGTGGTCGCCTATGCTTCCAGGCAGTTAAGGCCACATGAACAGAACTATCCTACTCATGACCTGGAGTTAGCAGCAATTATCTTCGCACTGAAGATATGGGGGCATTATTTATATGGTGAAAAATGCTACATCTATACAGACCACAAGAGTCTAAAATATTTAACAACCCAGAAGGAGCTCAATCTTAGACAGAGGCGATGGATTGAGTTCCTAAAGGAATATGATTGTGTGATAGATTATCATCCTGGGAAGGCAAATGTAGTTGTTGATGCCTTAAGCAGAAAGTCCATCACAGCTTTGAGATCACTAAATGCCTGTCTGTCCTTAGCTCAAGATGGAGCTATTTTGGCTGAGTTACAAGTGAGGCCAACCCTGCTACAGTAGATACAAGATGGGCAGAGGCTAGATGAAAAATTAATGGCCATTTTAGGTAAAATTCCAGAGGGAAAGGAAACTGAATATGAGGTGAAAGCAGATGCGTGTCTGTACTACAGAGGAAGAGTGTGTATACCGAATGATGGGGAACTGAAGACTAGTATTCTGAAAGAAGCACACACTAGTGTTTATGCTATGCACTCGGGAAGCATAAAAATGTATAATGATTTGAAGCCTCATTATTGGTGCCTGGTATGAAGAAGGATATAGCTGACTATGTGACTAAGTGTTTGACATGTCAGCAAGTTAAAACAGAACATCAAGTTTGATTAGGATTGCTACAGCCTATAAGCATACCTGAGAATTGCTACAGCCTATAAGCATATCTGAATGGAAATGGGACCGGGTCACTATGGATTTTGTTAGTGGTCTACCTCTCACTCAAAAGAAGCATGATGCAGTATGGGTGAGAGTGGATAGATTGACGAAGTCAACACATTTTCTGCCAGTTAAGACTGACTACTCATTGGAAAAGCTAGCAGAATTGTATATCAGTGAGATAGTTAGACTGCGTGGAATCTCACTTTTCATCATATATGACCGAGACCCAAGGTTTACATCGAGATTCTGGAAAAAGTTGCAAGAAGCCTTGGGCACACAACTCCGTTTTAGCACGGCTTTTCATCCCCGCACAGATGGACAGTCAGAACGAGTAATCCAAGTAAACCTGAGAACTAATTGAATTTTCATAGTTAATAAATTGAAATGATAGTAACAATGTGAATTATGTGATAGATCCTAGAGGATATGCTAAGGAGTTGTGTCATTGAGTTTGAGGGGAGTTGGGATAGATACCTCCCACTGGTAGAATTCGCATATAACAATAGCTACCAAGCTAAAATTCAAATGGCTTCGTATGAATCACTGTATGGGAGGAAATGTAGAACCCTAGTGTGTTGGACTGAATTGGGCAAAGATAAGCTGGTAGGACCAGACCTGGTGAAACAGACTGAGGAGAAAGTGAAAATAATCAAAGCTAACTTGAAGGTTGCCTTAGATAGATAAAAATCTTATGCCGACTTGAAGAGAAAAGAGATAGAGTATGCAGTTGGCGATAAAGTGTTTCTCAAAGTCTCACCATGGAAGAAAGTACTGAGGTTTGGAAGGAAGGGTAAGTTAAGCCTTAGGTTCATTGGCCCATATGAAGTCATTGAACGTGTGGGACCAGTGGCCTATCGGCTAGCTTTACCACCAGAACTGGATAAAATCCATAATGTATTTCATGTTTCTATGCTGAGAAGATATCGCTCAGACCCTTCACATATCATTTCCATGAAAGAGATTGAAATTCAACCGGATTTGACATATACAGAAGAACCTATATAGATCCTAGCTCAGGAAGTGAAGGAACTAAGAAATAAACAAATTCCATTAGTGAAAGTGCTTTGGAGGCACCACAACACTGAAGAGGCAACTTGGGAAAGTGAAGAGATGATGAGGCAACAGTTCCCTCAACTGTTTGCATCAGGTAAATTTCGAGGACGAAATTTTTATTAGAGGGGAAGAGTTGTAACACCCTCCTTGTAGCAACTCTGTACATTCTACTGTTCTAGTGACCAGTGTCGGTCCGGACAGTTAGAACGTCCGAAAAAATATTTAAACTAAAGTGAGGAACTATAATTAACTCAAATATTAATAAGAAAAATTTAGAAAAAATTTTAGAAATAAAATAAAACCAAGTTAAATGAGCCGGTGCCCTAGCGATGGGTAACCTAGTGAGAAGTTGCGATTCTCGCAACTAGGAGCCCTAGACCTGAGGGAAAAATTATAAAATAATCTCGCAACTAGGGGCCCTAGACCCGAGGGAAAAATTATAAAATAATTTTTAGGACTCCAGAGAAAGGTCATTGAGGTTCTTATGGCATTAGAATGCCAAGAAAATGCTTAGAAAAATTTTTCAATCGGTACAGACAATTTTGGCTCGTTAAGCCAAACGGAGGGCATTTTGGTCATTTCATCTTTAGAGATGATTTTTGGCCAACTTTTCCAGTTAAATAAATAATTTATATAACATAAAATATGAATGAATGTTATTAAAAATTTAATTGCAATTAAATAGACAAGAAAAGGAGAGAAAATAAAAGAAAATGGAATTATGACATCATAATGATGTCATTAAGATTCTCCCAACCAATCCAATGTTGACACATGGCATAGGCTTACTTAAAAGAGACAAATTGGGCTGAAAAATGAAAAAAAAAATCAGACTTCTCTTTCTCTTCTTCTTCCTTGCCGTGACCTTCCCTCCATAGCCACCCATTTTCAAGCTTTTCAAAGCTTGATTCCACTAGCTTCTACCCCACTAAACCCTATACTCCCAACACAAAAAAGTGTTCTTACACCTTGGAGAGTCATTTGGGAGCAAAAAGAAAGGAAAAAGAGGAACTCTGGCAAGTGGGAAATCTCACTCCATAGAGGTTTGTGACCTAACTTTGAATTTCACTTTAAATTCATATTTAAGGACTATGAATGAGTGCAAATGACAAAGAAAATTGATGAAATACCATTGGTATGCTAACCCTATATTTCAGCAGCCTTGGTTGAGGTATGATTGTGATGAGTTTTATGGAGCTAACATGCTAGTATGGCTGCCCTTAAATTGCATCTCTTAAGTGGAATGTTGAAATGCAATGATATTGCATGGTATGTGATGTTTGAGTTAGGGTTTTGGGATGGAAATTGAGACTTTGATCATGTGATGATGAAAGTAGGTTTTAATGGTCAATTAGTGACCATTTGGCTCTGTTTAAATAGAAAATGAAGTGAATTGTATAGTGTAACATCCCCACTGTACGTGTTTTGTACGTTCAATTGCTCCAGTAGTCAAATAACAGTCCATGCAAGTTAGGATGTCTAGAACTATACTTCGGTGATAGTGAACAGACATATAATGATGAAATAAATAAAAAAAATACAAGAAGAATTAAAGAAAAAAAATGAAAAAGAGAAAATGAAACTAAGTTAAGCAATGACACCGCATGATGATCGATCAGACTTGGGAAGGCCGTTGCCGACCCTAGGACCGCAGGGAACCCACGGAATTTAATTTTGAGACATAAATAAAGGTTTATTGAAATGTAATTGACACTAGAAATATCAAAGAAAAATTAATAAATTAGTACAAAGAAAAACGAAAAATTGAGAAACAGACAAAAATCGGTGTTACTGAAAAATCGGGAATGTAACCCGAAGTGGGGTATTTTGGTCATTTGACACCTAGAGTTGGCTTTTGACCTCAATGTCCATTAAAAATAAATGATATTACACCTTATAAATGACATGAAAAATTAAATTATGATGCATTATGTAAATTGTGAAAGAAAAGAGGTAAATGTGTAAATAAAGGAACCTTAACCTAATTAAACATTAAACAACTCATAAGTGCTCCACTAACTATATTATAAATTACATAAAATAAGCATTAGTGGGCAGAATTGGGTCTTCTTTAACCTTGAGAAAACCTTGCCGTAAATCCTCTCAAAGTCCTCCATGGCCACCATGCATGGAGCTTTCTCTCTCCATCATCAAGCCCTCATTTCCACTTCCTTCCTTCATTAAAGCTTGCATACTCAGCTTGGGGAAGATATTGGCAGCAAGAAAAACAAGATTTGGTGAGGTTTGAAGGAAGCTTTCAAGTGGTAAGTGTCCAAAATCCCTCCCTTGCTTTAGTAAAGCTTGTGTTTAGGTTGAGGTGAGTGTTTTGGTGAAGAGAAATGAAAGAAATAGTGAGAAATGAATTTGTCCATTTTTGGCAGCCATGAACCCTTGTTGAGCTTGAGTTATTTTTACTTCTAATGAATGAAAATGAAGGTTGATTGATTCAAATGAAAGTTAGAGTAAGTTTGTGCACAAGTATGTACATGTAGTGTTTAGATTAAAGGTGTGAAATGGAACCTTGAAGCCTTGAGCAAACTGCCATGTTTGGCAGCCCCTAATAGCATGAAATTGTGTGTGAATATATGGTTATTAATGATATATGTTAATGTCAATTTGTGGGCAGCAAGTGTAAGTGATGTTGAAGTATGAATATGTTGAAGTATATGTGTAATATTAACATTGAAGTATGTTGAATTTTGGTGGAAGTGAATGTTGAACTTAATGATGGATTGTGTGCATTGAGCACTTGAACATTCTGCCCAGAATTGTTGCTGAAATTGTGTACAATATATGTATAGAAGTGTCGTTGATTGAATATTGTAGTAATGAGGAGGAGAAGGAACATTAAATTGGAAGTGTATGAGCTTTGTGCAGGTTGTGTATTGAAGGCAGCACCTAAATGAGGCCATAAGTGCCAAACTATGAACCCAATTGGTATGAGGCCAATATGGGGTGAAACTAGACACCAAATAGGCCAACTTTCATGGAGAAAGGTTGCCAAAATTCTGCCTAGAAACTGACCTTAAAAAGTGACCAAATCCGGATTAGTGCAATTGAGGCCTGAAAACTGACCATTTGGGCAGAAGTTAGTGTTTAGACCATAACTCACTCAAAACAGGTCCAATTGACCTGAAATTTTGACCATGAATAGTTAAGACCTATATCTACAAGTCTTATGAAGACACCAAAGCCCAGAAATGACCAGAACCAAGTCAAATGGCTTGCACAAGTTCGGGCACAAAAACTGCTGAACTAAAAGTAACCTAAAAATTGACCAAATTGTGCACTAAAAGTGTAATCTGTCCAGCTTTAGCAAATTGACCATATCTTGGTCTACACAACTCGGAATGACCTGAAATTTTGCTCCGCACGCAATAGGACATAGAGCTACAATTTTGCTTCTTTGACCAGAAGCTAAAAACCAAGGGAAATAGGACTATAAGCTAAACCAATCTAACACACAAAAATTGAGAATTTGACATTTTGCATACAATGATGCTTGAAGCATTTTGGCAATGAATGCCAACTTGTAAAAATGGTAAATTGCACTATATTGGCAGCATATTGAGATAAAAATTGTGACATAATGATGCTAGAAACAACTTGTCCATATTACCTAAAAAGGTCAACATATGCATTGACTTGTGAATTATACAATAGTTAGTAAACTCCAAAGATTGAATAATTAAACAATTAATTTATAATGTGCCCTAGTTTGCCTAGTTGACTAGTATGGATAGGTTGGCATGCCAATAGGATTCTGACAGTTGTTCTGTAAATGGCTTCATGCCATACTGTGTTTTTACGGCTTATTATGCCGCACTGTGACTTTAATAGCCTACGGCTATATATATTGTGTATTTATTTTTGGCTTATCGCCAGATTGACTATATGGCTTTTTAGCCACGCTATTTGCACATTGGGAGACACTTTGTGACCGATGGTGTGATGGCCCGAGGTACTAGGTACCCAGTGCCAGTATATCTGTTTATCCAGTCTGGTCAGTATATAGGCTACATGGGCAGTAATTCAAGTACTATTAAAAATTCAAATACATAAATTCAGTCTTCTGATATACAACACTACCAAAATTAGTAGATATTGAAATGTTAGCAAATAAAGGTAGAATCAACAATTGTGAAGAACACCGATGCCATAAATTTATTTACTTTATTTTAGTGTATATTTCTTTATATTTGGCACCACTAAGCAAAATTGCTTAGCGCGTTGCTTTTGTAACGCGTAGGTATTGGAGATACAGCTGGGGAGCCCAGCAGACCTACGACCGGGTGAGACATCAGATCTGCACAGGAGTCCAGAGTCATCTGCACTGCATTGCATACATGGTAGGACTTAGGATATCTTGTATTTTGTACTTTTGTTGTATATTTGAAATTCGGCCTTGTATTTCGTAATGTTATGAAAGCTCTAAAGTTTGTAATATTTTCTACATATTAAATAACATGGAGATTTTCTGTACATATTTAAATTATTATGGACTGTGTTATGGAACTGTTTAATGACCGTAAAAGTCTATTGACTTTACTACGAAATAGAGACTGTGAAATATTTGAGATTTTGATATTATCATATTGAACTATTTTCAACAGGTTTAGAAGGACAGTTTGTCCAAAATACAGACGGCACCTTGCCAAATTTTTATTACTATTTCAAAACACTGACTTTATTAAAGTATGATAATAGAACCAGTATGCTATAAATAGCACATAAACACTTCTTAAAATCAAATTGAGTTTATAAAATGTGATATTCACAGACTAAGTGCTCTGACACGCCATGTGGCATGCCTTGCTCGGCTATTCTGTAGACGGGTAAGGGGTGTTACATTTAGTGGTATCAGACCACGGTTTAGGCATTTCTAAACCTAGATAGATTGCACATCATGCATTGCATTGTAAGTGTTAAGATGACTCTAATGCAGATCTTTTGATTTGTTTTGTTATTTTGATCAGAATATGGACTCCACATCGCAGAGAGCGGTCGATGAGGAAGTGGAAAGTCATGCTCCATCTCTGACTGAACCAGGAGACAGGAGGGAACCTGCTCCACCAGTACTAAATGCAACAGCCACATTTCAGCATATGGCTGAGTTCTTTAGACAGATGGTAGGAGTTATGCCACCACCACCACCTCCACATAAAAAATCTCATATGGAGAAACTCAGGAAGTTTGGAGCAGTGGATTTTCTGGGCAAAAGGGAAGATGATTCTCACATCACGGTGGCTGGTTGGGACAGAATCGAAGAGTCTTGAAACAACTTCATTGTACTCCAGAGCAGAATTTGGAAGCTGCTGTATCACTACTACAGGATGATGCATACCAGTGGTGGGATACAATAACTAGTGAGGCGCCACCAGAACAGATAACTTGGGATTTCTTTCTCACCGAGTTCAGAAAGAAGTATGTGGACAGTGTATACTTGGAAGAGAAGAGATGGGAGTTTATTACCCTACGCCAGAGACAGCTGACAGTGGCTGAATATAAAAGAGAATTTGTCAGACTAAGCCGCTATGGGCGGGAAATAGTCCCTAATGAGGCTGAGAGATGCAAGAGATTTGAGGAAGGACTCAATGATAACATTAAAGTAATGATTACAGCCTTGGGGATTACAGAGTTTCCCAAATTAGTGGAAGCTACACTGAAGGTTGAAAAAGTTAGAATGAATGAGCAGAACAGAAGGGACAGACAGCAGAAAAGAGGTCAGGGTCAGACCGGTACATCTTCTGCCCCTACCAAGAAATTCAGAGGTTCACCTACTCAGAGTTTCAGTAGAGCACCAAGTCAGGGTAAGTCACAGAGGCCCAAATCTCAGTTTGCACCAAGGAGAGGCCAGTCCACCCCTTCAATGGCTAGCTCTCTAGGAGCAAGGTACAGGGGACCAGCCCCAACGGTATCTGTTGCTTGCCCACATTGCCAAAAATGGCATAAAGGTGAATGTTAGAGGATGACAGGTGCTTGTTTACGATGTGGATCTACAAACCACCTAGTCCGAGATTGTCCACGCAGAATTGCTACATCCACTCCGGTATCAACTAATAGGCCTGCCCCTCCACCTCCAAGGGGTAGAAGGCCGGGTAAGGCTGAGGCAGCCGGTACTTCACTGAAACCTGTGTCAAAGTCTGTGGAGAGAGCAGAAGGAAGAAAACCAGCCAAAGCCTATGCTATAAGGGCACAAGAGGAATAAGATGCTCCAGATGTCATCAAGGGTACGTTCCTCTTTTATAATACTTCTGTGCATGCATTAGTGGATCCTGGATCTACTCATTCATATATTTGTATCAAGCTGCCCGTAGAAAAGGGAATACCAGTGGAGGAAAGTGACCAAGACATCCTGGTCACAAATCCGCTAGGCCACAGTGTGGTAATAAACAAGGTGTATAAGGGCTGTCCTTTGAAGGTTCAAGGGAAAGAGTTCTTAGCAGACTTAATCGAATTGCCTTTCCATGAGTTTGATGTGATTTTGGGAATGGACTGGATATCCCATCATCAGGCAATAGTAGATTGTAAATTGAAGAGAATCTCTCTGAAAACTGCTGAGAACGAAGAAATAATAGTTGTGGGTGAAAGGATAGATTTCTTGTCCAATGTCATCTCAGCTACAGTTGCAAGGAGATGGTTGAGAAAAGGGTGTGAAGCCTGTATGGCACACGTGGTTGACACTAGGCAGGGTAAACTTAACTTATCTGACATACCCACAGTAAGGGATTTCTCTGAGGTGTTTCCTGAGGAATTGCCTAGTTTACCACCAGAAAGGGAAGTTGAATTTGCTATTGAGATTATGCCGGGTACAGCTCCCATTTCAATTGCTCCATATAGGATAGCACCTGCTGAATTGAAAGAGTTAAAAATCCAGCTACAAGAATTACTAGACAAGGGGTTCATACGCCCCAGTGTGTCACCGTGGAGAGCTCCGGTACTGTTTGTAAAGAAGAAAGATGGGACACTGAGGTTATGTGTTGACTACCGGCAGTTAAACAGAGTAACAGTGAAGAACAAGTATCCGTTGCCTAGAATTAATGATCTGTTTGATCAGTTGAAGGGAGCCGGTGTGTTTTCTAAGATTGATCTCAGATCAGGGTATCATCAGCTAAAGGTTAAGGATGCAGATGTGCCTAAGACTGCATTTAGAACCCGATATGGGCATTATGAATTCCTAGTGATGCCATTTGGGTTAACAAATGCTCCAGCAGCATTCATGGACCTTATGAACCGTATCTTCCATCCATACTTAGATCGGTTCGTAGTGGTCTTCATTGATGACATCCTGGTGTATTCCAAGGATAAAGCAGAACATGATGAGCATTTGAGAATTGTTCTGCAGACTTTAAAAGAGAAGAAATTGTATGCTAAATTGTCCAAGTGTGAGTTCTGGTTGAATGAGATTGCATTCCTTGGACAAGTAGTATCAGCTGAAGGGATTAGAGTGGATCCCAAGAAGATTGAAGTAGTGATGGAATGGAAGCCTCCCAGAAATACAACTGAGATCAGAAGTTTCTTGGGGTTAGTTGGATATTATAGAAGATTTGTAAAGGGATTTTCCCTGATAGCTGCTCCAATGACCAAATTACTGCATAAGAATATGAAATTTGACTGGAATGACAAGTGTCAAGCCAGTTTTGAGAGGCTGAAGGCTATATTGACAGAGGCACCAGTGTTAACACAGCCAATGTCTGGAAAAGACTTTGTAGTCTACAGTGATGCCTCACACAATGGGTTAGGGTGTGTACTCATGCAAGAAGGGAAAGTGGTCGCATATGCTTCCAGGCAGTTAAGGCCACATGAAAAGAATTACCCTACTCATGATTTGGAGTTAGCAGCAATTATCTTCGCATTGAAGATATGGAGGCATTACTTGTATGGAGGAAAATGCTACATATACACAGACTATAAGAGTCTGAAGTATCTACCAACCCAGAAGGAACTTAATTTGAGACAGAGGCGATGGATTGAATTCCTGAAAGATTATGATTGTGTGATTGACTACCACCCTGGGAAGGCAAATATAGTCGCTGATGCTTTAAGCAGAAAATCTATTGTAGCATTAAGATCTCTGAATGCCCAACTATCCTTAACTCATGATGGAGTTATTTTGGCTGAGTTGCAAGTGAAGCCGAATCTGTTACAACAGATACAGGATGGGCAGAAGACAGATGGGAAATTTATGGCTGTTATGGGCAAAATCACTGAGGGGAAGGAGACTGAATATGAAGTGAAAGAAAATGGGTGCTTGTACTATAAAGAAAGAGTGTGTGTTCCAGATGATAAAGAATTGAAAACCAGTATTCTGAAAGAAGCACATAACAGTGTGTATGCTATGCACCCAGGAATCACAAAAATGTACCATGACCTGAAACTCCGATACTGGTGGCCAGGTATGAAGAAGGACATAGTTGACTATGTAACTAGATGCTTGACATGTCAGCAAGTCAAAGCAGAACATCAAGTTCCATCGGGTTTATTCTGACCCATAAACATACCTGAATGGAAATGGGACCGAGTCACTATGGACTTTGTCAGTGATCTACCTCTCACTCAGAAGAAGCATGATGCAGTATGGGTGATTGTGGATAGGTTAACCAAATCAGCACATATTCTACTAGTTAGAACTGGCTACTCACTAGAAAAGCTAGCAGAATTGTACATCAGTGAGATAGTTAGACTACATGGAATTCCACTTTCCATTATATCTGATAGAGACCCGAGGTTTACATCTAGATTTTGGAAGAAATTACAAGAATCCTTGGGCACACAACTCCATTTTAGTACAGCTTTTCATCCTCAGACGGATGGATAGTCAGAAAGAATAATCCAGGTCCTCGAGGATATGCTGAGAAGTTGTGTTATTGAGTTTAAGGGAAGTTGGAACAGATACCTTCCACTGGTAGAATTTGCATATAATAATAGCTATCAAGCTAGCATACAAATGGCACCCTATGAAGCACTGTATGGGAGAAAATGTAGAACACCTGTATGTTGGACTGAATTGGGTGACGATAAGCTAGTGGGGCCAGACCTGATAAAATAGACAGAGGAAAAGGTGAAACTGATAAAGGCCAATTTGAAAGTTGCCTCAGACCGACAGAAATCTTATGCTGACTTGAGGAGAAAAGACATTGAGTATGAAGTTGGCGAGAAGGTATTTCTCAAAGTATCACCGTGGAAGAAAGTGTTGAGATTCGGGAAAAAAGGAAAATTAAGCCCTAGGTTTATTGGCCCATATGAAGTTATTGAACGTGTGGGACCAGTAGCCCACATATTAGCCTTACCACCTGAGCTGGACAAGATACATAGGGGTTGTTTGGTTTACCTGTTGGGTGCAGCTGATAGCTGATAGACACCCAAACAGGTAAATTGTGGTGTTTGACAAGTTTAAAAAAATAAAACTGATAGCTGATGGGCAACTGATATGATACCATCAGCTCATCAGCTGATAGCTGATCTGGTTTTATTTTTTATTTTGACCATATTATCCTTTTTTATTTAACTTGAAAATTAATATTATTAATATTTTTATTTTTTTATTTGTAATTTTAATATTTTAATTAATGTATTTCAACTTTGTTAAAATATTTTTTATTAATAACATAAAATATAAAATATTTATTTATATCCAAAAACTTAAAATTAATTATAAAATTTTCTATTAACAATAATAATTATTTTATTATTTTATCTATATTTTTAAAATTATTTAATTATCTTAAAAAATAATTATTTTCTTATTTCAATAATAAAATAAATGATATAATATAAAAGATTAATAATTATATATTTATTTAAATAATATAATATATTAATTTAATAATTATATATTTAATTTAATAATAAAATAAATAATATAATGTAATAAATTTATAATTTTATATTTATTTAAATAATAAAATAAATTATATGATATATACCCTTATTAGTCATTTCACATATTAACAGTAACAGCTAAATATAATTTTACCAAACACTTAATATAAAACAACTATCATCAGCTATCAGTTATCAGCTATCAGCTAACACTAACAGCTATCAGCTAACAGCTATCAGTTGTATTCAACAGTTAATCCAAACAGGCCCATAATGTGTTCCATGTCTTGATGCTCAGAAGATACAGATCAGATCCTTCACATGTCATCTCAGCAGAAGAAATTGTGGTACAACCTGACCCGACATATGAAGAAGAACCAATTAAAATCTTGGCACGAGAGGTAAAAGAGCTCAGAAATAAGACAATTCCACTAGTGAAAATCCTATGGAGACACCACAACACGAAAGAGGCAACATGGGAGAGCGAGAAGACAATGAGACAACAGTTCCCTCAGCTCTTCACATCAGGTAAATTTCGAGGACGAAATTTTTTATTTAGAGGGGAAGAGTTGTAACATCCCCACTGTACGTGTTTTGTACGTTCAATTGCTCCAGTAGTCAAATAACAGTCCATGCAAGTTAGGATGTCTAGAACTATACTTCGGTGATAGTGAACAGACATATAATGATGAAATAAAAAAAATACAAGAAAAATTAAAGAAAAAAATGAAAAAGAGAAAATGAAACTAAGTTAAACGAGCCGACACCGCAGCGATGAGTGACCGCACTGGGAAGGCCGTTGCCAACCCCAGGACCACAGCGAACCCTCGGAATTTAATTTTGAGACATAAATAAAGGTTTATTGAAATGTAATTGACACTATAAATATCAAAGAAAAATTCATAAATTAGTACAAAGAAAAACGAAAAATTGAGAAACAGAAAAAAATCGGTGTTACCGAAAAATTGGGAATGTAACCCGAAGTGGGGTATTTTGGTCATTTGACACCTAGATTTGGCTTTTGACCTCAATGTCCATTAAAAATAAATGATATTACACCTTAGAAATGACATGAAAAATTAAATTATGATGCATTATGTAAATTGTGAAAGAAAAGAGGTAAATGTGTAAATAAAGGAACCTTAACCTAATTAAACATTAAACAACTCATAAGTGCTCCACTAACTATATTATAAACTACATAAAATAAGCATTAGTGGGCAGAATTGGGTCATCTTCAACCTTGAGAAAACCTTGCCATAAATCCTCTCAAAGTCCTCCATGGCCACCATGCATGGAGCTTTCTCTCTCCATCATCAAGCCCTCATTTCCACTTCCTTCCTTCATTAAAGCTTGCATACTCACCTTGTGGAAGATATTGGCAGCAAGAAAAACAAGATTTGGTGAGGTTTGAAGGAAGCTTTCAAGTGGTAAGTGTCCAAAATCCCTCCCTTGCTTTAGTAAAGCTTGTGTTTAGGTTGAGGTGAGTGTTTTGGTGAAGAGAAATGAAAGAAATAGTGAGAAATGAATTTGTCCATTTTTGGTAGCCATGAACCCTTGTTGAGCTTGAGTTATTTTTACTTCTAATGAATGAAAATGAAGGTTGATTGATTCAAATGAAAGTTAGAGTAAGTTTGTGCACAAGTATGTACATGTAGTGTTTAGATTAAAGGTGTGAAATGGAACCTTGAAGCCTTGAACAAACTGCCATGTTTGGCAGCCCCTAATAGCATGAAATTGTGTGTGAATATATGGTTATTAATGATATATGTTAATGTCAATTTGTGGGCAGCAAGTGTAATTGATGTTGAAGTATGAATATGTTGAAGTATATGTGTAATATTAACATTGAAGTATGTTGAATTTTGGTGGAAGTGAATGTTGAACTTAATGATAGATTGTGTGCATTGAGCACTTGAACATTCTGCCCAGAATTGTTGCTGAAATTGTGTACAATATATGTATAGAAGTGTTGTTGATTGAATATTGTAGTAATGAGGAGGAGAAGGAACATTAAATTGGAAGTGTATGAGCTTTGTGCAGGTTGTGTATTGAAGGCAGCATCTAAATGAGGCCATAAGTGCCAAACTATGAACCCAATTGGTATGAGGCCAATATGGGGTGGAACTAGACACCAAATAGGCCAAATTTCATGTAGAAAGGTTGGCAAAATTCTGCCTAGAAACTGACCTTAAAAAGTGACCAAATCCGGATAAGTGCAATTGAGGCCTGAAAACTGACCATTTGGGCAGTAGATAGTGTTTAGGCCATAACTCACTCAAAACAGGTCCAATTGACCTAAAAGTTTGACCATGAATAGTTAAGACCTATATCTACAAGTCTTATGAAGACACCAAAGCCCAGAAATGACCAGAACCAAGTCAAATGGCTTGCACAATTTTGGGCACAAAAACTGCCGAACCAAAAGTGACCTAAAAATTGACCAAATTGTGCACTAAAAGTGCAATCTGTCCAGCTTTAGCAAATTGACCATATCTTGGTCTACACAACTTGGAATGACCTGAAATTTTGCCCCGGGAGCAATAATACATAGTGCTACAAGTTTGTAGTTTCGACCGAGACCCGAAAACCGAGGGAACTAGATCGTCCGGTTAGGTCAAACCAGTGTTCCGGAATCCAGCAATTTGCATTAAAATGCACTAAGCAAGGAATTGACTTTGGTAAAACGTACCAAGCCTAAAACCTTAATCGAATGTGACATATTAACGACACTAAAACCTAATGTACCTAAAATGCAACGAGGGTCGGTATATTAGGTGATTAAGCGAATAATTGAGTTCAGTGAATTAATTACCAAACCCCATCGATAGAGATAGTTTAATTTGGTACTGAAACACTTCAAATTGTGTTTCTCAGTTAACAAGGACTCAGCAAAAGGGAAAGAAATACTGAGTCAAGACCAGGAGACAAATATCAGAGGTTTGTGCACAACGGCTATTGCTTTTGAATTTTTCAATTGAAATAAATATTGAATATTTGTATATTATTGTTTTAAATTGTGTTTGTGCACAACAACTGTTTCTTTTGAATTATTTTCAATGGAAATAAATATTGATTATTTGTATATCATTATTTTAAATTGTGGAAATGTGTTTGAGGAATATTTATTGATTGAAAAATATTGTGAATAGTTTGAAACTGTGAAAAATGGTTTGAATGACATTGATGGATACTTATTGATTAAAAAGCATTAGAAATGGTTTGAAACCACTATCATGTATATTGATTGTATTCCTCTCTAGCTTGTCTAGTGGGATGAATTGAATTCCCTCTCCGCTGAAGTGTTGAGGTGTGTGCCTGTTGAGGACGAATAGAATGAGTACTCATATTTTTGCTAGCTAGCCATGTTATTCCTCATTAGTCATCGACTTTTAGGATGAATTGAATACCTCATTAGCCATCGGCTTTTGGGATGAATTGAATTATGGATCATGATTAAGCTGGGTGTGATTTATTGATGTGTATTGTGAGATTGTGAAATGGATTTAAACTCTCATTGACATATACTGTCTTTTGAATTCAAACCTGATCTGACTTATGGAAAATTATTGTGATATTGAGAAATGGAGTTTAAATTCTTGTTGACAATTATTGTCTTGAATTTAATTATGATTTTAAGTATCCACTATTTACATGACTTATGAATTGTGATTTAAATTGGATTTGGTTAATGTTGTGCACCACTGAGACATTGTCTCATGATAGCTTTTATTGTCGCCGCAGTAGAGAGACTGACAGAGGCAGACTAGGCTGCATATACATCCGGCGAGGGATTACCGGTATATTGAGTATACCGCTTTTGCTTTTTGTACTGTAATGTATGACACTGTATGTACATATTGTATTTGGTTTTGAGCAGTTGTAAATTAAATTAAATTGTACTTGAAGTTGTAAATTAATTATGAGTGTTTTGGATTGTAAAAGTTATATTATATTTCCTTATCTTAGACTTTGAAAAATTTCTATGGAATTGAGTTGATGAATTGTTGTGTTGAGAAATGTATTGAAGTTGAGATTTGGAAAATTATAGAAGTGCTTTTACTGTGTTTTACAAGAACTGCTTTATCCAAAATACAGAGGGCACTTTGCCAAAAATTTTCTGAAATTCTAAATAAATCAAATGAGTTAGTTATTTCACTTCACCACCAAAGTTTTTAATAATTGTAAATAGTGCTCACCATCAGTAAAAGAAGTAAGAAAAGTTTTTAAAATCCCTTGTAGTGTATTTAATGGGTTATCGATGACGGAGTTGGTAATTCATTAGGTATACTACGGATCATGTTATGCCTTACAGGGGTAGGGTGTGACATGTTTTAGTGGTATCGAGCAAAGTTTTTAAATTCTGCTTTCACTGTTATTTGAATGTCCTTTCTTCATAGTACAACCGCTCAATATCATTGTTTGATACATACAAGACATTACAAGATAAATATGCACTAACGAGTAAATATCCTTGTGTTATTATTCAGAAAGCTAAGATCCTCGCATTGAATATGGAAGAGGGTGATCGTTGATCGATCGATCTATTGAGGCCGAGGTGCAAGGGGATGCCCATTGTACAAAATGTCGTTGGTTCAAACACAGCCTGCCCGATCGCAGATTCCACTGCTCGGTTGCTCGCAGATGGTCGCAATATTCCAACAAATGGTGTGTCGCCTACTCAAGTCCCAATTCGGACACGTGGTACAACCACGCCTCCTACGAGACAAGTATGATAAATTGATGAAGTATGGGGCTCAGAGTTCAAGGGACATAGATCCTATAGAAGGTGAGCAGTGGTTAGAAAGGATGGATAGGGTGTTCAAGAAACTTCATTGCAGAGGAGCTCGGACTTGAATACTCGGTATCCTTACTACAAGGATGCTTATGATCGTGGAAAACCATTCCCCACACCCGTAGAACTCAAAGCGACTGGAATGACTTCCTCGGGAATTCGACAAATACATCCTCGATGCTTATGTAGACCGAAGCTACAAGAATTCTTAAGTTTGAAACAGAGGGGCGATCGGTGGTGAGTATGAAAGAGAATTTTCCCGCCTTAGCCATTATGCAGTGAGTCTACTCTCTACCAAAGAGGAGAGATGCAAGAGGTTTGAAATCGGCTTGAAGCCCGATGTCAGTACAAGTGCTCGGCTTCAAACACACTAACTTCTCTCAACTTGTTTCTCAAGCCCTAGAGTTGGAAAGAGTTGAGTTTGAGACTGCTCCCGAGAAGAAGAGGTCGAGAAGACAGAGAAAGAGGGAAAATCAAGAGATCGTAGTTCCAGTGGTCATCTTGGAAAGAGGAAGAACTATGGGGACATGGCAGAGGTGGCAAGAAATCGGTAGGGGAAGATATTCAGACAGAGACCTCCCTATCCGGTCACAGAGTACCGAAGTTCCTATCCTCCCGCCAATGTGAAACTTGTGGAAAGAATCATGGTGGGATATGCTATAAGGCTATTGGAGCTGTTATAACGTGGAGGCACCTGACACTTTGCCAAGGACTGCACGATGAGTCGCAGAGTTGGACCACCTCCTACTCGCAGAAGGGTCGCCCAGAGCCTGTCACGAAGCTCACAACCACCTAGCAGAGGTAGAGGCAGGGGTAGAGGTAACCCAAAGGTAGCCAAGGCACAGAAACAAATGTAACAAGACAGTGCTCCAGTCAGAGTCTATGCCATGAGACAGAGAGAAGAGGCAGAGACATCTGATGTTGTGGCTGGTACCTTCTCAACTTTTAACCGTAATGTATTTGTGCTATTTGATCCGGTTCTACCCATTCTTATGTGAGTGCTAGCATCATTGATTGCATTGTTGCTCCATGTACAAAAATGGACTTTGAGGTGCTAGTAACAAGTCCGCTAGGACAGAGGTCGAGGTTAATAGAATGTATAGAGATTGTCCTTTGGTGATCCAAGGACACACTTTCTGTCGATCTCATTGAAATGCCCTTCAGAGATTATGATATCATCTTGGGCATGGATTGGTTAGCTAGGCATCATGCCATGATTAGCGATCAAGAACAGTCACTTTTGGTCTCCTCAAGATGCTGATGTGGTGATACATGGGGAGAGGCATTTATTGCCATCCAACATCATTTCCGGCCGCACTAGCCGTAAAAATGATCAAAAAGGGTGTGAAGCATACTTGGCACATGTGGTAGACACCCAAGTGGGGAGTCCAAAGATTGAAGGACATCCCTACAAGACATGACTTTCGCACGTGTTTCCGATGAATTGCCGTGATTACCTCCGAAAGAGAAGTGATTTGAAATTAATGTTCTGCATGGTGTTGATCCAATCTCCATAAATCCATACATAATGGAACAAGAAGAGTTGAATGAGTTGAACATACAGTTACAAGAATTACTTTAAAAGCGCTTCATCCGCCCTAGTGTGTCACCTGGGGAGCACCGGTGTTGTTTGTTAAGAAGAAGGATGGTACTCTCGCTATGCATTGACTACGAGCGGTTGAATAGGGTGACAATAAAGATCAGATATCCATTTCCTCGAATTGATGATATGTTCGATCAGTTTAAGGGTGCAGCAGTATTCTCCAAAATTGATTTGAGATCTGGTTATCATCGATTGAAGGTGCAAGAGCAGAGTATCCCAAAAGCGCTTTGTAACTCGGTATGGCCACTATGAGTTTCTAGTAATGCCATTCGGGTTGACAAATGCTCCACCGCTTTTATGGATCCGATGAACACTATCTTCGCACCATATCTTGATCAATTTGTGGTGGTGTTTATTGATGACATTTTGATATACTCGAGGAGTGCAGAGGAGCATGATAGACATCTCATGATTGTACTGCAGACTTTAAGGGAGAAACAGACGCCAAATTGTCGAAATGTGAATTTTGGTGAAGGAAATCTCCTTTTTGGGACATGTTGTGTCACCGGGATCAAGGTAGATTCCAGAAGGTAAAAGCTATCCTTAATTGAAACCGCCAGAACATCACGAAATTAGCAGTTTGGTTTAGGATATTACCGTCGGTTTGTGAAGGGGTTTTCTATGTTATCTTCTCCATCACCAAGCCGCCGGAAAGATGTGAAATTTCAGTGGGTGATAAATGTCACAGAGTTTTGATGAGTTGAAGAGGTGCTTAATCAAGCTCAGTTCTCACTTTACCTACTCCGTAAAGAATACACGCTTTATAGTGATGCTTCTCACAATGGGTTAGGCCGTGTCGATGCAAGATCGAATGTCATTGCTTATGCATCACGCCAATGAAACCGCATGAGAGGAACTACCCAACACATGATCCGGAGTTAGCTATTGTTTTTGCTCTAAAGATCCGAGACACTATTTGTATGGAGAGAAATGCTACATCTTCACAGATCACAAGAGCTTGAAGTACTTAGGCACCTGTAAGGAATTGAATTTGAGGCGGAGGAGATGGTTAGAACTCATTAAAGATTATGATTGCTTAATAGACTATCACCGGGAAAGCAAATGTGGTGGCCGACGCTTAAGTCGCAAGACTATGGCAAGTCTCGAGTTTCTCCTTTGTCCATGGTATATGAATTGAAAGCACAAAGATGCCGCTTTAGAGGTTGATGATGAGGGACAGACAAGAGTTGCTTGGCATGTACGGCCGGTGTTGATTGATCGATCGTAATGGTCGCCAGAGTGATGAAAAATATCGTAAGCTACCAAAGAAGTTCACAGGCAAGAAACCCGAATTCTCTGTGAGAGATGATGGTTTATTGCTACATCAAGGTAGAATGTGTTCCTAATGATGTGGAATTGAGACAGTCATTATGAAGGAAGCACATGAGTCTCCATTTGCTATGCACCGGTGGAACTAAAATGTACAGAGGGTCAAAGAGCATTACTTGGTGGATGGGCATGAAAAGAGATATAGCCGAATTCGTTTCCAAATGCCTAACTTGTCGCAAGTAAAGGCGTAACATCAAGTTCCACTGGTTTGTTACATCCTTTGTCAAGCACTGCAGTGGAAATGGGAACGGATAACTATGGATTTTGTTACTGTGACTTCCAAGGACACAGAGTAGTCATGATGCAAGATGGGTTATAGTTGACAGATTGACTAAGTCCGCTCACTTTTGCCGATTCGGATGGGCTATAGCCCGAAAGATTGGCCGATTGTACATATATGAGATTGTAAAATTGCATGGAGTGCCAGATCAATTGTGTCCGATGAGATCCTAGGTTCACTTCTAGATTCTGGGTAGTCTTCAGAGAGCCCTAGGAACTAGATCGAACTTCAAGACATCATTCCACCCACGCATGCATGGCCACCCGAGAGGGTTATTCAGATATTGGAGGATATGCTACGGGCTTGTGTGATTGAATTTGAAGGTAGTTGGGATACACACTTGCCTTTGATTGAGTTTGCTTATAACAACAAATACCAATCAAGCATAGGGATGCCTCCATATGAAGCTTTGTATGGCAGAAGTGCGTAACTCCCTTATGTTGGGATGAAGTAGGTGAAAGGAAGATGATTGGACCAGAAATTGTCCAAACAGACAGAGGAAAAGATCAGATTGATCGAGATAGACTCAAGGCTGCATCAGACCGCCAGAAGTCCTATGTTGATCTAAAGAGAAGAGATATTGAGTATGCAGTGGGTGATAAGGTATTCCTCAAAGTTTCTCCTTGGAAGAGGATTATGAGATTTGGCAGAAAGGGGAAACTAAGTCCTCGTTTCATCGGACCATATGAAGTTCTGGAAAGAGTGGGTCCTTTAGCATACCGGTTGGCATTACCTCCAGAGCTAGAAAGGATACACCGTGTGTTCCTTGTGTCCATGTTAAGGAGGTACAGGTCAGACCCATCTCATGTACTAACAGTTGAAGAGATTGAAGTAAATCCAGACCTTTCATATGAGGAAGAACCCATAAAAATTCTGGCATATGAGGTGAAGCAGCTGAGGAACAAACAGATACACCTGGTTAAAGTGCTGTGGAACCATCATTCAGGCCAGGAAGCAACTTGGGAACGTGAAGAGGATATGAGGAGACAGTACCCACAGCTCTTCAGAGACTAATGCTGTAAAATTTCGAGACGAAATTTATTTAAGGGGGAGAATTGTAACACCCTAAGTTCTAGAGTGCGCTCGCTTCCGGTGACCATCTTTGTCCTGGACAGCTAGGATGCCTAGAACCGTACTTCAATATGAGTGAGGAGACATAAAATAATGAAATACAAGAAAAGAAAACAAAGGAAAATCATAGCAAAGAAATGTAACCGAGTAAGTGAGCCGAAACCTAGCGATGGTGATCAGACCGAAGTCACGGCGTGGACCGTTGACTAGCCCTGGACTGCGGGGAACCCTGGAAAACATTTTTAGGACATAAATAGAACCTTATTGAAGAATTAATCTCATTAGAAAGATTAAAGAAAAATTAAATAAATAGTACAAAGAAAAGTGAGAAATCGAAAAACAGACAAAACTGTATCAGAAAATCGAACGAATCGAACAGGGCATTATGGTTATTTGACACCGAATTGTCTTTTGACCTAAATGTCCATTAAAAATAAATAGTATTACACTTAGAAAATAAAATGAAAAATTAAATTGGTGGTACCTAAAATAAATAGTGGAAATTAAGGGTTTAATGTGGAATTAAGGAAATTAAGTTTATTAAATGATTAAATGGTGTGAGTGGACCACTAAGAATTATAAAATGGGTTAAATATAATCATAAGTGGGCAGATTCCTCCCACTAAAACATCATCTTCTTCAATTTTTCAACCATGCCGTAGCAAGCTCCTAAGAAATCCTCCATAGCCATTTTTCATGCAAGCTTTCTTATCTCTCCATTTTCAACTCCAAGCTCTTAGGTCCTTTCATGAAAAATGGTCTACACACCACAAGGAAGATATTGATACCAATTTTGGGAAGTTTGGTGAAGGTTTAGCAAGTTACAAATAAAGGTAAGTTTGTATTTTTGAGAAATCCTTTGTTAAAGTTTATGTTCATGTTATGGGTGTTAGTTTGGTGAAGGAAAATTTTGAGTTTGAAGGGTTATTGTTGTTGTCATTTTGGACAGCCATGGTCACGTTTTTGATGAGGAAATTGTGCATATAATTGTTGAGAAATAATGTTGTTCATGGTGAGTTAGTAACCTAGTGATTTAATGCATGTATATATGGTGAATTATGCACTTTGATGGGAATTAGCATATGGTATGGCAATGTGATGTTGATGAGTGATTTGTGGCAGCTTGTGGACACTTGAGAAATGGTGTATATTGAAGGAAGTGTGGGCAGCATATTGACCTAGAAGGATGGATGTTATGTATGTAAATTAATGTTGTAAAGTGTATGTAAAGTTTGTAATGTTTAGGTGTATTTGTAATGGTACTTAGAATTATAATTGTGAATGATATTTGGTGTGTTAAGGGTGATTGAATCTGCCCAAAATAATGCAAATGTAATGTAGAAAATGTTGTTGGTAATGTGCCAAAACAGTTTGGTAGGGTATGGAAGTGAACCTTGCAAAGGTAAGTGTGTGTTTGAAGTTTGGGTGTGTAATGCATAGTGAGGGCAGTGTATATTTTGGCCTATAACCTTGAATGTGTAACCTCAATTGGTATGAGACCAATTTGGGTGAAACTAGGCACAAAATGTGCCAACTTTCATTGAGAAACCATGCCAAAATTCTGCTTGCAAGGTGACCTAAAAATTTGACCAATTCGGATTAGATGCAATTAGGACCTGAAAAATGACCTATTGGGCAGCAGTGAGTGTTTAGGCCATAACTCACTCAAACCAGGTCCAATTGACCTGAAATTTTGACCAAGAATAGTTAAGACCCATACCTACAAGTCTTATGAAGACACCAAAGCCCAGAATGACCATAAGCAAGTCAAACAACTTGCACAAGTTCGGGTCCAAAACTGGCCGAACCAGAATTGACCACTTTGACCTAAAATTGACCTAAAATGGTACCATTTGACCAGCAATAGTGTAATGACCATAACTTGGTCTACTTAACTCGGATTGACCTGAAATTTTGCACCGCGCGTGCAATAAGACCTAGATCTACAAGTTTGTAGTTTCGACCGAGACCAAAACCGAGGAACTAGATCGTCCGGTTAGGTCAAACCAGTGTTCGATCCAAAGAATTTGCATTAAAATGCACTAAGCAAGGAATTGACTTTGGTAAAACGTACCAAGCCAAAAACCTTAATCGAATGTGACATATTAAAGACACTAAAACCTAATGTACCTAAAATGAAACGAGGTTAGTTATATTAGGTGATTAAGCGAATTATTGAGTTCATTTAATTACCAAACCCCATCGATAGAGATAGTTTAATTTGGTAATCAAACACTTCAAATTGTGTTTCTCAGCTAACAAGGACTCAGCAAAAGGGAAAGAAATACTGAGTCAAGACCAGAGACAAATATCGAGGTTTGTGCACAACGGCTATTGCTTTTGAATTTTTCAATTGAAATAAATATTGTATATTTGTATATTATTGTTTTAAATTGTGTTTGTGCACAACAACTGTTTCTTTTGAATTATTTTCAATGGAAATAAATATTGATTATTTGTATATCATTATTTTAAATTGTGGAAATGTGTTTGAGGAATATTTATTGATTGAAAAATATTGTGAATAGTTTGAAATCGTGAAAAATGGTTTGAATGACATTGATGGATACTTATTGATTAAAAGCATTAGAAATGGTTTGAAACCACGGCTATCATGTATATTGATTGTATTCCTCTCTAGCTTGTCTAGTGGGATGAATTGAATTCTCTCTGGCTGAAGTGTTGAGGTGTGTGCTGTTGAGGACGAATAGAATGAGTACTCATATTTTTGCTAGCTAGCCATGTTATTCCTCATTAGTCATCGACTTTTAGGATGAATTGAATACCTCATTAGCCATCGGCTTTGGGATGAATTGAATTATGGATCATGATTAAGCGTGTGTGACTTATTGATGTGTATTGTGAGATTGTTAAATGGATTTAAACTCTCATTGACATGTACTGTTTTTTTGAATTCAAACCTGATCTGACTTATGGAAAATTATTGTGATATTGAGAAATGGAGTTTAAATTCTTTTTGACAATTATTGTCTTGAATTTAATTATGATTTTAAGTATCCACTATTTACATGACTTATGAATTGTGATTTAAATTGGATTTGGTTAATGTTGTGCACCACTGAGACATTGTCTCAGCGATAGCTTTTTATTGCTGTCGCAGGTAGAGAGACCGACAGGGCAGCAGACTAGGCTGCATATACATCCGGCGAGGGATTACCGGTATATTGAGTATACCGCTTTGCTTTTGTAATCAGAATGTATGACATTTGTATGTACATATTGTATTTGGTTTTGAGCAGTTGTAAATTAAATTAAATTGTACTTGAAGTTGTAAATTAATTATGAGTGTTTTGGATTGTAAAAGTTATATTATATTTCCTTATCTTAGACTTTGAAAAATTTCTATGGAATTGAGTTGATGAATTGTTGTGTTGAGAAATGTATTGAAGTTGAGATTTGGAAAATTATAGAAGTGCTTTTACAGGTTTTCTGAAGAACTGTTTTATCCAAAATACAGAGGGCACTTTGCCAAAAATTTTACAGAAATTCTAAATAAATCAAATGAGTTAGTTATTTCACTTCAGTCCACCAAAGTTTTTAATACCTGTAAATAGTGCTCACCACTGTAAAAGAAGTAAGAAAAGTTTTTAAAATCCCTTGTAGTGTATTTAATGGGTTATCAGTAGACGGAGTTGGTAATTCATTAGGTATACTACGGGATCATGTTATGCCTTACAGAGGGGTAGGGTGTGACAATTGTATACAAATTCTGTTAATGGGATGTATCTGTCTCATATCTCTCGGATTCAAGGACAGAAGTTCTCAGTATATTCTCGAGGGTTTATTCCATTTTACAGGTTATTATTATCATTTCATTTTATTATTTATAGAAACTCAACGAGTTTCAAAATTTACCTGAATCACTTGTTTCGACTGTCCATCCGTTTGAGGATGATAAGTCGTACTGATATCTTTAAGCTTATAGCAATTACTATGGTACAGGTAATTCACATTAATATAACTGAGTCACTGACTCTAGCTACCTTACAAGTGTAATCATTTGATAGGCTAGTTCTGAAGTTTTACATTTCTGACTAAAATTTTCACATTTATTTCCAGTAATAGTACTCTATTCGGGTGTAACTGTATTAATTTATAGATTACTTACAAATATTCTAATTTACTGTATCACGAGGAAGTACGTAGCTTTACACAATAATCCCGTGTCGGTACTATAATCTGCAGCTTACAATACAAACATCGAGAACATTATATAGTCACTACGTTATAACCTCATGGACTAGGTTTTCTAACATCTTATCTTTCTTGAATCCACTAATATCCCAAACCGATTCTGATTACAATTTCCTTTGACAATTACTAACAGTAACATCTTTGCCCTCATCTAGAGCAATTCTATTATTGTAACTTACTTTTAGGTCCTCTTGCCTTACATTAAGTAGGCTCGCCAATTAGCTTTATTATTTACGGTATGTTAGAAAATACTTTTAGCTAACAATTCTTCCAAAATTAATGTCAACCATACTTGTTATTGTAGTTATTATCCTAAAGGACTAGTCACTAATACATCAAAATTCATTTCCATGTAAAGGAATAACAACAGAACATATAGTTCTGACACTAACACACAACTAAGTAGTGCTGGGATCAAATAATAACTAATTGTTTCTTTCAAAAATTAAGAACTTACCAGTGACTACATCCAAGTTTCGCTCCTTTTACTTGGCGCATAGTGGACTCTCCGACTGGTGCGCTACTATATTCGGGTTGATTCACTGTGTTATAGTGGTGAGGAGTACCAACTCTATTTCTATCTTGACTCTGACTGACGGTTTGTGAACTCCGGAGAGCAGATCGAGGTGGTTTAGCACAATCTTTAGCAAAGTGTCCAAGTTTTCCACAATTGTAACAGGCTCCAGAGGCCTTATGACAAATACCTCCATGTAGCTTACCACAAACATGGCAAAAACGGGCAGAATAGGAACTTCTGGTTGTTCAACGACTAGATCTTAGTGGTCTCTGCCCTGATGATCCGCCTCTATCATATTTCTGAGCTCGGGGTTCCTCAAATTCTTTTCTCTTCCCCAAATTACTGTTCGAACTCTGACCCATAGGTTTCTCCCTCTTTTCCATTTCACACTGCCCTTGTGGGGGTTGGGTCGATACTTGGGCTTGGGCTGACAGATTATCAGCCAGTTGTTGAAAGAAAGTGGCCATTTGCTGGGCCATTTGTGCAGTAATTTGTACCGGTAAAACTGGTACAGTCAGGCCTTCGACATTTTGTGGAGCTGGGGCCTCAACTTGTTCTTCTGCCATCACAGACTGTTCTATTGTCTCATTCTTCTCTTCTATTTTTTTTCACAGAATTTTCTATTCCTGTAAAACCAACACAAGGAGATTCCTCTCCATTAGTTCACATTTATTATGTAAATGTACTATATGTATCAAACATTTGAGCAGTTGTAGTTCTGACAAAAAGATTTCAAATTCATAGTTCGAAATTCACTTTAAAACCATTGCTCTGATACCACTAAACATGTCACACCCTACCTCTCTGTAAGGCATGACATGATCCCGTAGTATACCTAATGAATTATCAACTTCGTCTACTGATAACCCATTAAATACACTACAAGGGATTTTAAATACTTTTCTTACTTCTTTCACAGTGGTGAGCACTATTTACAGGTGTTAAAAACTTTTGTGAACTGAAGTGATAGAACTAACACATTTGACTTATTTGGAATTTCTGTAAAAATTTTGGCAGAGTGCCATCTGTATTTTGGATAAAACAGTTCTTCAGAAAACCTGTAAAAAGCACTTTAATATTTTTTTCCAATCTCAACTCCAACAAAATTCAACACAATATTTTTCTCAACTCAATCCACAACAATTTTTCAGTATTTTCAAAGGATGAGATAAAAGAAATATAATACAAATTTTACAAGTCAAAATAACTCATAATTCACTTTACAACTTCAATGTACAATTTTAATTTACAACTGCTCAAATAATTTACATACATATTATTACATTTATACATCAGACCTATGTACATGGGTATACCTATAATATACCTGGAGCTGGTCTGAAAGTGTCTTCAAAGAAACTTACTCACTGCTCTATGCTCTTCTTAACTGCGACAGCATACAAAGCTATCGCTGAGTGGTGAACTCAGTGGTGCACAACTATAATTTAAAAAAAAGTACAATATACATTGACAAAATTTACAGTAAATAATTTGGAAATCTGAATACTCATCAAATTCCAAAACTCAAAATATTCATTGCCAATAATGTAAATCATTTGTATAAATGAATTTGATCACAAAATTCAATTTATCAAATCATGACTAACCATTTAAGTAATTCCAACAAAATCAATTATACATAAACCATAATTGAAATCACAATTCTTTACCATTCAAAAGCCATTCTGTATCTCCAAAATTATTATGTATCTCAAAAATCAATCTTTATCTCAAAACCATGTTGTATCTCAAAAACCATGCTGTAGCTCAAAAACCATGCTGTATGTGACACCCCTTACCCGTCTACAGTATATCCGGGTAAGATATGTAACACGGTGTACCGGCACACTCTATTTTTTTCCTTAATTAATTTTTTTGTCATAGTTTTGAATATAGTTTATGGAATATAATTTATTTAAGCCATTTATCAAAATTATTATTTATTTGTGGTTCCGAAAATTTTTAAGAAAATCCGGCGGAGTACCGGCTAAAAATGGAGAAAACAGTTCTTCGGAACCTGTGAAAAACACTTCCAATATTTATATCTCATCACTCTCAAACTCCAATATCAAATCTCAACATTTTTCAATTTCATTTCTCAATCATTCATCTCATAATTCACATCTCATTCATATAACTCAATTTCATAATCATTTCCATTCGTACTCAATTCATATGTAAACATTCTCAATTTACATAAGCAAAATTTTCAAATTTCCTTAATTTACATAATTTACAAAATAATTACAAAATTTCATAATTTACATGATATACAAATTAATTACAATTTGCTAATTTATATTACAATATAAGAAATAATTAACATACACAAAATACATGATATGCTTAATGTGAGCCCTATCTACATGCATTACTGAGGAGGTGACAACCTTTGACACTCTGCAGATCTGAACTCTCAAAATTTCCGATCAAGCGTCCGGTGGGTTCTAGCTTGATCACTGCGAGGAAACAATTCCATCGCGCTAAGCATTGCTGCTTAGTGGTGCAATAATATAACAAGGAAATAATATACAAATAAAGATAGAAATAAAACATCATTCAAATAATTAAGATCTATTTATACTTCACATGCGGTTTCTAAAATTTAATATGTTTTATCCTAATTTAGTCTTCTTTGGAAGCGTTTATTTCGCCAATGTACAGTAATAATGTACAAGAAAAAAAAATGATCTGAAAATAATAAATTTATGCTTATATTATTATATAAGTCTCATTTGCAATATTTATTTATTTTATAATTTTCTTTGCTAATCTTTTAGCATTTTCCCAATACTTGCTAGGTTGTTTCAGATTATCTCATAATAAATAAATTTTAATATCTCTCCAGTTCATTTCGATTCTTTCTAATAAATAACTATTCTAATTTATTTTAGGTCATCTTACTCATTTATTTTATTTAATTTCTAATATTTTAAATTGTTAATATTCTTAACTTATCTCAATAAATTTCACTGCCCAAGTAACCTATGACAGGCTGACTAAACTGGATAACGGGTCGTTGGCACTGGACACCTTGGTGCCTCGGGCCGTCATACCATGGGACGCAGAACGTCAATCACGTATGCAGTCAGTATGGCTAGAAAGACATGATAACACATAATCGGGCGTAGAAGCCATGAATGTTGGCATAATGCCATGAATGCGGGCATAAAGCCATGAATACGGGCATAAAGCCATGAATACAGGCATAAAGCCTTTCGCAGTACTGCTAAAACAATACCCTATTGGCATGCCAAACTATCCAATCTGACACACATGTCTAGGCAATACAAGGGCACATAATATCATTAAACATTAATATATTGTGTTTTATGACTTCATTATTTCATAATAAATTTCAATTATAATTCATACATTCATTTGATCATTTATATGATCACAATTCACATCAATTATCCTTTTTATACCATTGTACTCAAAATACTTCTCCTTTCTACAATAATGAGAACTAATGTCTCATTTATACATTAATATGGTTCATTTATTCATTCTTTATGTTATTCATATTAATCACAATTCTAAACAATGGTTCACATGTACCATTGTATTCAAAACATTTTTCCTTTTCTCATTTATACATTCAAGAATCTACTTATGTAATTGCAAATTTTATATTTCAAGTTGAGTTATTAATATTTTATGAATTCTATTTGTGATGGGCATATAAGCCCTAACTATCTATTCATATCAATTAGGTGACTTATTTTTCATGTTTCAAGTAATCCATAAATATTTCATGGATTTCAAATTTATGGCCTTAATTTCTTTTTAACAATTTTGACTAGGATGCATAGTCCACATTTGTCATACAATTCTAAGCATTTAAGCTTAGAATTGGTTCTAGGTCTTCATCTTAATTTACTAATCATTTTGATTACTATTCACCTTACTAGTCAACCAAAATGTTGACTTTTTTATACTTAATGGATATATTAATTCTAATTACATCAAGATCTCACATTTTGAGTTTTACATTTGCTAGTATTAATTGCCAATTGCAATTTAAAGTCCCCTAAATGCATTTCTAATTTCACATTTGAATTTCAAGTTTTGGTGTCACCATTCACCTCATTGGTCAACAAAAATGTTGACTTTTGGATAGAAAATAGGTACATTGGTTTTGACACTCCAAACATACCACATTTTGCATTTAAAACTTGTTGGAAGTGATCACTATTACCATTTCTAAGCCTAACACTAAGTGGCAGAATTTTCAGTTTTTGTACCATATGTTTACTGTTCTATTAGGGACTGTTACAGTGGAAATTTGAGGAAATGGTAAACATGAAAGTTGTTCCTTATTTTGTCTAGTTGAATTTACTTTTTTGAATCACTCCATTTGGAGTTTTGTATTTCCAGATATGGTCCAAAAACCACAGCTGGCCGGATTTCAATTTTGCAGAATTTACCAAATCTACAGTACCATGAACAGTGACTGTGACTGCCATTTTGATTAAGTTCTGGTCATAATTTGGGGTAGGTTTCTTTATGAAAGTTGTCTATCTATGTCTTAACTTGTTGCTGTAAATATTTCAGGTCAATTGACCATTTCTACACTGAGTTATGGCTTACTGTTCATTTGGTCATTTTGCAGTTTCTGGGTGCAGGGTATCCGGATTGGGGCCAACTTTTGGTCCTCTTGCTTTGGTCTTTTGGGCATGGTTTCTTCAGCAAAAATGTGCCATTATAAGTCTAGTTTCATGTCCAATTGGCCAAACACCAATTGGACCTACACAGCCAAAGTTATGGCTGTCTAAGTTGGCTGAAATCTCAGCCACCCTGCTGCACTCACTAGGCAGCATACTCATTCACTTTGCCATGCATTAGTTCACTTCAAATTATAATTAACTTGCCTCAAATGGTCACTAATTGACCATTAGAATGTCCATTAATCATTTCATAAGCAAAGTCCAATTTTTCACTCCCAAAACCCTAATTTTCCCTTTCAATTCACCCATACACCTAGTTAAGCACTTTCATTCATTCTATATGTGTACATACACCTTAAACATAATCTCTAATTCATTTTAAGTCCATTAAAACCATCAAAAACACTCCATCCTTGTTCCTTCCTTAGGGCTACCAAAATTCATGGTGGACATACACATATATTTGGTTCATTTAATTCACAAATTCTTACCTATTTCAAGTTTCTAACATAGAAATAAAGGGTTTAAGGTATATATGTGCACTAACCTCTTGTAGGGCAGATTTTCCCAAGCTCAAACTTCTTTTTCTTTCCTTTTCTAGGCTGCCAAACACTTTCCCAAGATGAGTAGACAAGTTTTAATGAAGAGAAGAAAGGATTTTATGGTGGGGAGTGAAGGGAATCAAGCTTGAGATAAGAGCTTCAATGGAGGTCTCTTTCTTTTTTTCTTTCTCTTTCTTTCTTATTCCAGCCCGTATGAAGAAGGAAACTGCTGGTTTTCTTTGTTTTTTTTATGTCATTTTAAGCCATTTTTATCTCTTTTTATTGGTTTGTCAAATGGTGATTGGAGGGAGCTTTTAAATGACATCATCATATGTCATAATTAAGCATTTTCCTTCATTTTCTTTTCTTCTTTTCTCTACTCATTTTCAATTCAATTTTTTAGTAATGTTTATTCATATTTTATGTCATATTAATTATTTACTCAACTGGACAAGTCGGCCAAAAATCACCTCTAAAGGCGAAATGACCAAAATGCCCTCCGTTTAGCTTAACGGGTCAAAATTGTCTGTACCGATTCAAAAATTTTTCTAAATATTTTCTTGGCATTCTAATGTCATAGGAACCTCAATGACTCTTCTCTGGAGTCTCAAAAATTATTTTATGAAATTTTCCCCAGGTCTAGGGCTCCTAGTTGCGAAAACCGCAACTTCCCGCTGGGTTACCCATCGCTAGGGCACCGGCTCATTTAACTTGGTTGTATTTTATTTCTAAAATTTTTACTAAATTTTTCTTATCAATATTTGAGTTATTTATGGTTCCTCACTTTAGTCTAATTATTTTTCCAGACGTTCTAGCTGTCCGGACCGACACCGATCACCGGAACAGTAAAATGTATGGAATTGCTACAGTGAGGGTGTTACAATTCTTCCCCTCTAATTTAAATTTCGTCCTCGAAATTTACTGGGTATTTTGGATTCTGAGATAATTCTTTTACCTGTCTATTGCTCCATCTGTCTACTTCTTTTATACATATGGTACTATTTAATTTTTTTTGAATCTATTATTATACACTTTGGCATATCATAAGGGAAGGATACTTTACCTCAAATTTACATTTGGGGCTTCTTGCTCCTCTCTGACTTGGGTGACATTACTGTTGTACTTGGTCCTTCCACGACCTCTGTTTGGGTCCGTGGTAAATTCCTCTTAGGACAATCTTTTAGATGATGGTCTATGGCCCCACATCTATAACAGGCTCCAGTCAATCCCCTACATTCACATTTATGCCACTTGTTACAATGGTCACATTTTCTTGCTAATCTTGGCGCACTCACTACTAGTGTTTCTGGTTGATCTCTTCTGGGTATAGGCCTGGGTTTGGATCTCCTACTTTGATCAGATGTCTGACTTAACTGTTCTCTCGGCCTCTTATTACTAGACTGTCCAAATTTCCTCTTTTGCTGATCACCACTCCTCTTTTGTTCCTCTTTATGAACACAGCTAATATATTTCTTTCTGAACTCTATCAGAAAGAATTCCCAAGTTACGTCAGCTGGTGGCACTACCTTGGTTACGACATCCCACCATCGATATGCAGCTTCTTGTCACAATGAAACTGCACACTCCAAACTCTGTTCTGGTGTGCAATAGAGCTGCTGCAAGACTCTTTTAGTCCTTTCTAACCAATACTCAGCTGCTACAGAATCGTCTTCCTTTCTACCATTAAAATCTACAGCTCCATACTTCCTAATTTTTCCTAGAGGTGATTTTCGCTGAGGCAGTGGTGGAATAACCCCAGTCATCTGTTGAAAGAATTCAGTCATCTGCTCAAACAAGGCCTGTTGGGGTTGTACAGGCACCTCTTGCACTGGTGGAGCAGGATCTCCCTGATTTCCAATATCACTCCCAGTCGGGATACGACTTACTACTTCTTCTTCTACTGCCCTCTGTGATTCTGAGTCCATACCTTAACCTAAAATAACCAAGAAAACAGATCTGCATTAGTGTCACCTCAACTCATATAAATGCAATGCATGTTATGCACACAATCTTATTCTATCTATCTATGCCTAGGAACGCCTAAACCGCGCTCTGATACCAATAAATGTGACACCCCTTACCCGTCTACAGTATATCCGGGTAAGATATGTCACACGGTGTACTGGCACACTCTATTTTTTTCCTTAATTAATTTTTTTGTCATAGTTTTGAATATAGTTTATGGAATATAATTTATTTAAGCCATTTATCAAAATTATTATTTATTTGTGGTTCCGAAAATTTTAAAGAAAATCCGGCGGAGTACCGACTAAAAATGGAGAAAACAGTTCTTCGGAACCTGTGAAAAACACTTCCAATATTTATATCTCATCACTCTCAAACTCCAATATCAAATCTCAACATTTTTCAATTTCATTTCTCAATCATTCATCTCATAATTCACATCTCATTCATATAACTCAATTTCATAATCATTTCCATTCGTACTCAATTCATATGTAAACATTCTCAATTTACATAAGCAAAATTTTCAAATTTCCTTAATTTACATAATTTACAAAATAATTACAAAATATCATAATTTACATGATATACAAATTAATTACAATTTGCTAATTTATATTACAATATAAGAAATAATTAACATACACAAAATACATGATATGCTTAATGTGAGCCCTATCTACATGCATTGCTGAGGAGGTGACAACCTTTGACATTCTGCAGATCTGAACTCTCAAAATTTCCAGTCAAACGTCCAGTGGGTTCTAGCTTCAGTACCTGCGCGAGGAAACAATTCCATCGCGCTAAGCATTGCTGCTTAGTGATGCAATAATATAATAAGGAAATAATATACAAATAAAGATAGAAATAAAACATCATTCAAATAATTAAGATCTATTTATACTTCACATGTGGTTTCTAAAATTTAATATGTTTTATCCTAATTTAGTCTTCTTTGGAAGCATTTATTTCGCCAATGTACAGTAATAATGTACAAGAAAAAAAATGATATGAAAATAATAAATTTATGCTTATATTATTATATAAGTCTCATTTGCAATATTTATTTATTTTATAATTTTCTTTGCTAATCTTTTAGCATTTTCCCAAAACTTGTGTACATCACGACATGGCACACTCACCCCACTAATCGAAATCAATGAGGGAGGAAGTGTCACACCCTACCCCTCTGTAAGGCATGACATGATCCCGTAGTATACCTAATGAATTATCAACTCCGTCTACTGATAACCCATTAAATACACTACAAGGGATTTTAAATACTTTTCTTACTTCTTTCACAGTGGTGAGCACTATTTACAGGTGTTAAAAACTTTTGTGAACTGAAGTGATAGAACTAACACATTTGACTTATTTGGAATTTCTGTAAAAATTTTGGCAGAGTGCCATCTGTATTTTGGATAAAACAGTTCTTCAGAAAACCTGTAAAAAGCACTTTAATATTTTTTTCCAATCTCAACTCCAACAAAATTCAACACAATATTTTTCTCAACTCAATCCACAACAATTTTTCAGTATTTTCAAAGGATGAGATAAAAGAAATATAATACAAATTTTACAAGTCAAAATAACTCATAATTCACTTTACAACTTCAATGTACAATTTTAATTTACAACTGCTCAAATAATTTACATACATATTATTACATGTATACATCAGACCTATGTACATGGGTATACCTATAATATACCTGGAGCTGGTCTGAAAGTGTCTTCAAAGAAACTTACTCACTGCTCTATGCTCTTCTTACCTGCGACAGCATACAAAGCTATCGCTGAGTGGTGAACTCAGTGGTGCACAACTATAATTTAAAACATAGTACAATATACATTGACAAAATTTACAGTAAATAATTTGGAAATCTGAATACTCATCAAATTCCAAAACTCAAAATATTCATTGCCAATAATGTAAATCATTTGTATAAATGACTTTGATCACAAAATTCAATTTATCAAATCATGACTAACCATTTAAGTAATTCCAACAAAATCAATTATACATAAACCGTAATTGAAATCACAATTCTTTACCATTCAAAAGCCATTCTGTATCTCAAAAATCATTATGTATCTCAAAAATCAATCTTTATCTCAAAACCATGTTGTATCTCAAAAACCATGCTGTAGCTCAAAAACCATGCTGTATCTCACAAATCATTCTTTATCTCACTAACTATGCAAGACTAATCCGATAGGGCCATCTTCGATGTGATTCTAACTCCCTATGGTCGGGGAGGTCGAATCAGATTCTAACTCCCTATGGTCGGGGAGGTCGAATCATCGTGCACATTACCATCACAATAATGAATCTTCCGCAAGGGCCATAACGATAAAAAACTTAGATCTAACCTCAAATAAGGGGAAAATCTAAGCCTGTGCACGTAGCATGGTAATCAAAACACAACTAACTCCATTGTCTTCTCAACAAATGAGAGAGACGGGTAATAACCTAGTCAAGCATCTATAGTGAGATATAAAACAATATCACAATCCTTTTAGTGAGCATAAATCACAATATAATTTGATTCAAATTCAATTCCAATATCCAATAAATTTTATGCTCATCATAATTCAAATCATAAATTTGCATTTTTCCATGAAAATTACCATCACAATTCAAAACATGCTCTATCACAATTTTTAAAAATATAATTTACTCAATCCATAACAATGCTTAATACTTATGAAAATACCATTTCACAAAGCTAAATTCATACATACTATAACAATTTTCAATATTCATTGAATTAATTCCAATGCTTGTTAAACATAATACATAAGAAAAATATGTCATTTAATCATATGAAATATTCAAAACAAAATCAGTTAAAAACTAGTTGTGCACAAACCTCTGATGACTGTCTCCTGGTCTGGACTCAGTGTTTCCTTCCCTTTCCCTGAGTCTTTACTAACTGAGAAACACAATTTGAAGTTTTTCAGTACTAAATTAAACTGTCTCTATCGATAATGTTTGACAAATAATTCACTGAAAGCTATTATTTGCTTAATCACCTAATATACTGAGCCTCGATGTGTTCTAGGTAATTTAGGTTTTAGTGTCATTAATATGTCACATTCGATAGGGTTTTAGGGTTGGTACGTTTTACCAAACTCATTTCCTTGTTTAGTGCATTTTAATGCAACTTGCTGGATTTCGGTATACTAGTTTGACCTAGCCGGACGACCTAGTTCCCTCGGTTTTCGGGTTTCGGTCAAAACTACAAACTTGTAGATCTATGTCTTACGAAACGCGGGGCAAAATTTTAGGTCATTCCGAGTTATGTAGGCCAAGTTATGGTCATTTTACTGTTGCTGGTCAAATGGCATCAAATTTGGTCATTTTAGGTCAATTTGGTCAACTTTGGTTCGGCCAGTTTTTGGACCCGAACTTGTGCAAGCTGTTTGACTTGCTTATGGTCATTTCTGGGCTTTGGTGTCTTCATAAGACTTGTAGATATGGGTCTTAACTATTCATGGTTAAAAGTTCAGGTCCATTGGACCTGTTTTGAGTGAGTTATGGCCTATACACTAACTCCTGCCCAATTAGTCAGTTTTCAGGTTTCACTTGCACTTAATCCGAATTGGTCATTTTTCATGTCACCTTGCAAGCAGAATTTTGGTATGCTTTCTTAATGAAAGTTGGCACATTTTGTGCCTAGTTTCACCTCCAATTTGTCTCATACCAATTGAAGTTACACATTTAAAGTTATAGGCTAAAATGCATACTACCCGTAATTACCTTGCTTAAACATACATCAATGACACATTTACCTTACTATATGTCCATTTCCCTTACCAATTCTGTTTTGGTACATTACCAAAACCATATACCACCTTACCTTAAAGTCATTTTGGGCAGATTACAAACATCCTCAATACACCAAATAAAACTCCAATTCATAAAGTCCAAATAAAACAATACATACACATGGACATTTCTAATTCTTACACATACTTTACACAACCAATTTACATACACACTCATCAATCCTCAATGTCACAATTCTGCCCATATCTTCATGAACACATACATTTATCAAAGAAGCCTCAAGGTTGCCGAAAAGCTTCACCATGCCAAAGTGTCCATAATTCATCAATTTCCATTCCAAGTGCATAATCACTATTTACATGTGGAATTAACTACTAGGACATTAAATCACCCTAATCAAATAATTTCTCATCAAATATATGTATGAATATTTCATTAAACATACAATTCCATGGCTGTCCAAAATTGATATATCAAGAACTCCTCAAACTTGAAAATTTTCTTCACAATTCAAACACCCATAACAAGTATACAAAGTTTAACAAAGCAATGTTCAAAAATACAAACTTACCTTTGGTTGGGACTTGTTAAACCTTCACTAAACTTCTTGATTTTGGTATCAAGCTTTTCCTTGTGATGTGAGGACAATTTTTAGTGAAGCTACCTAGGTGATTGGAGGTAAATTGAAGGAGTGCATGAAGCTTAAAGAAAAATGGCCATGGAGGTTTTGGGAGCTTTTCATTTACGGCATGGATGATTCTCAAGCTTGAAGATGAAGTGTTTAGTGGAGAAATCTGCCCACTAACACATTTTATAATCCGTAGTTTATTCCTTAGTGGTCCACTCACTTTAGTTTAATCATTTTATATGTTAAATGTGTTATTTACACAATTTTCACTCCACTTTTGGCTATTTACATTAGGTACCACCAAATTAATTCTTCATTTTATTTTCTAAGTGTAATATTATTTATTTTTAATGGACACTTAGGTCAAAAGACAATTCGAGATGTGAAATGACCATAATGCCCCTATTTGGGTTGCATTCCCGATTTTTTGGTAACACCGGGTTTGTCCGTTTTTCGATTTCTCACTTTTCTTTGTACTAATTATTTAATTTTTCTTTGATATTTCTAATGATATTTATACTTCAATTGATGTCTCTTTAAGTCCTAAAAATATTTTCCAGGGTTCCCCGCGGTTTAGGGCTAGTCAACGGTCCACGCCGTGACTTCCCGGTGCGGTCACCCATCGCTAGGGTTCTCGACTCGCTTAACTTGGTTACATTTCTTTGTTATTATTTTTCCTTTGTTTTTCTTATATTTTCTTTTCTTGTATTTCATTATTTTATGTCTCCTCACACATAACGAAGCGTAGTTCTAGGCATCCTAGCTGTCCGGACAGCACTGGTCACCGGAACAGTAGAACGCACTACTGAACTTAGGGGTGTTACAGGAAGCTAGCTAGATAATGAGTACTCATCCACACTCACTTCAGACTGACAAGTCAAAGAGGGAGGAATATAATCACACTCAGCCCATAATTGGAGGAGGAACATAGTAATCTTATCATGCCAAGTGTGAATCAGAACAATTCCAAATCACAACATTTAAATATTTCATACAAACCACAAAATCACATTTTAACTCAAAATTTCTATTTGCAAAGTAGGAAACATAATAATTTCCAAATAATATTTCCAAAGCTAAAACAATAAAAAATTATTCATAACTCATTTCTCCAAATAAATTTTCTGGTAAAAGCAGTGAATATAAAAAGTATTGTGCACAGACCTCTGATATATGCCTCTTAGCCCTGACTCAGTGTTTCTTATGCTTCTCAATATCCTTTTCAACTGAAACACACAATTTAAAGTGTTTCAGTACTCAATGAATTTGTTTCTAACAATAAAATCCAATATTTAAATTTTCTTTGTACTTTTCCCTTCAATTCATTTCATTAGTCAACCTATAATGTTGACCCTTGATGCACTCTAAGTCAATTAGGTTTAATGTTACCAATATGTCATAGTTTATAGCCTTTTAGTGTTGGTACATGTTACCAAATTCATTTTCAAGTATATTGCATTTTATTGCAATTTGTTAGATTTTGGTATACTAATTTGACCTAGCCGGATGACCTAGTTTCCTTGGTTTTCGGGTTTCGGTCCAAACTACAAACTTGTAGGTCTATGTCTTATTGCATGCGAGGCAAAATTTCAAGTCATTCTGAGTTGTGTAGACCAAGTTATGGTCAATTTACCAATGCTGGACAGAATGCACCAAAATGGTAGGCTTAGGTCATTTTTAGGTCATTTTCACTTCGGCCAAATTTAGTACCTGAAATTGTGCAAGCTATTTGGCTTAGTTTTGGCCATTTCTGGGCTTTGGTGTCCTCATAAGAATTGTAGATCTATGTCTAAAATATTCATGGTAAAAATTTTAGGTCATTTGGACCTATTTTGAGTAAGTTATGGTCAAAATACTAACTACTGCCCAAATGGTCAATTTTCAGGCTTTCAAGTCACTAATCCGGATTTGGTCATTTTTCAAGTTACCTTCTAGGCAGAATTTAGGTAAGCTTCCTTCATGAAAGTTGGCACATTTTGTGCCTAGTTTCACCTCCAATTGGTCTCATACCAATTGGAGTCACACACTTAAGGTTCTAAGCTAAAACACACACTGCTCTGCTACACATTCTTCAACACTTACCAATTACACATTCAATACTTACCAATTACAAATTCAATACTTACCAAGTTTACCTTTCATGCCAATTCTGATTTGGTACCATAACATTAACATACTTTACATCACATTTTGGTTATTTTGGGCAGCTTGTAACCACTCTCAATATACACATTATAACTCAGAATTTTCAAAGTCCAATTACAATAATTTAACCACATGCACATACCTCATTCACATGTCCAAATCCAAACAATTATTCACATACACATGCTGCCACCATAAGCAACATAATTCAATAATATTTCATGAACTTAAACACTTCAATCTTCTTCATGAGGCGGCCACAAGTTTGCACATATCCATCAACTTCCATTTTCACTTTTCAAGCTTACAAATCAAACCTTACACATGGAATTCAACTTCAATACAATTAAACATTTAAATCATCATCCAAACAACCATTTACATGCAAGGACAAGCTGTTCATGGTGAGGTTTCATGGCTGCCTAAATGGCTCAACTCCAATAATTCATCAACAACAAAAATTCTTCCATAAATCAACTACCCACAACCTTGGTTACACTTTTAATGAAACAAGGATTGAAAACACCCACTTACCTCTTTTGGACTTCTTCAAAATATCACCAAAACTTATCTTTCTTGCTCCAAGTATGCTGCCCAAGGTGTGTGGACAAGGTTTAGTGAAGGAACCTAGTGGAAAAAATGACTTAAACAAGGTTGCATGGAGCTTGGAAGATTTTGGCTATGGAGTTTTTCTCCCAAGGGTTTTTGGCTGGTTTATTAAATAAAGAAGATGAAGGTATATTCTGCCACAAATATGCTTAATGGTCCACTTTGAAGATGTTAGTGGAGCACTAGAATCAATTATAATGTTTGTTTAATCAAATTTTCCATAATTCCCACATTTAACCTCTTTTCTTTCGCTATTTACATAATGTATCTCATTTTAATTTTTCATGACATTTTCAAAGTGTAATATCATTTATTTTTAATGGACATTTAGGTCAAAAGGCAGCTCGAGATATCAATTGACAACAATGCCCCTATTCGGGTTGCTTTTCGGCTTTTTCGGTAACATCGAGTTTTTATCGGTTTCTCAATTTTTTGTTTTTCTTTATACTAATTATTTAATTTTTCTTTGACATTTCTAATACCATTTATTTTTCAATAGATGTTCATTTAAGTCCCAAAAATATTTTCTAGGGTTCCCCGCGGTCCAAGGCTAGTCAACGGCCCATGCCGCAACTTCCTGGTGCGATCGCCCATCGCTACGGTTTTTGGCTCGATTAACTTGGTTACATTTCATTGCTATTATTTTTCCTTTATTTTTCTTGTATTTTCTTTTCTTGTATTTCATTATTTTATGTCTCCTCACTAACATTTAAATATAATTCCAAGCATCCTAGCTATCCGGACAGACACTGTCACCGGAACAGTAGAACGTACTACCGAACATAGGGGTGTTACAGCTAGGACACCAGCTCATTTAACTTGGTTGTATTTTAGTTCTAAAATTTTTCTTATTATTATTTGATATATTTATGACTTTTCCCTTTAGTCTAAATATTTTTCCAGACGTTCTAGTTGTCCGAACCGACACCGATCATCGAAACAGTAGAATGTACGAAATTGCTACAGTTAGGGTGTTACATAGACCATGGTTAACACCTAGCATAACATGCCACTAACACCCAATCAGTAATAAGGTTAACCTTAAATGAACTTATAATTATATGTTACCATGCACTAGAATCTCTCTGTTACAAAATCCCAATTCGAGTTGAAGTCATGGTTTATGTCAAACCCCATTTGCTATAAATATTATGTTCTCTTTTAATTTCAGTTCTTGATTAAAAAGATTTTCTCATCAGAAACTCTTTTCTGATTAAATCTATCTGTCCTGGCCAGGAACTTGAAACATCAAGAACAATTAAATGTGTAACACCCCTATGTTCAGTAGTGCGTTTTACTGTTCCAGTGACCAGTGTCCGTCTGGATAGTTAGAATGCCTAGAACTACACTTAAATATTGACGAAGAGACATAAAATAATGAAATACAAGAAAAAAAAACAAGAAAAACAAAGGAAAAATAATAGCAATGAAATATAACCAAGTTAAATGAGTCGAGAACCCTAGTGATGGGTGACTGCACCGGGAAGTTACGGCGTGGACCGTTGACTAGCCCTGGACACTGGGAAACCCTGGAAAATATTTTTAAGACATAATTAAAGACTTATTGAAGTATAAATGTCATTAGAAATATCAAAGAAAAATTAATTAATTAGTACAAAGAAAAATGAGAAATCGAGAAAACAACAAAACTCAGTGTTACCGAAAAATCGGGAATGTCACACCCTACCCCTCTGTAAGGCATGACATGATCCCGTAGTATACCGAATGAATTAACAACTCTGTCTACTGATAACCCATTAAATACACTACAAGGGATTTTAAAAGCTTTTCTTACTTCTTTTACAGTGGTGAGCACTATTTACAGGTATTAAAAACCTTTTTGAACTGAAGTGATAGAACTAACACATTTGAATTATTTGGAATTTCTGTAAAAATTTTGGCAGAGTGCCATCTATATTTTAGATAAAACAGTTCTTCAGAAAACCTGTAAAAAGCACTTCAATATATTTCCCAATCTCAACTCCAACATATTTCTCAACACAACATATTTCTCAACTCAAATCCACAGTGATTTTTCAAAAACTGAGATAAAAGAAATATAATACAATTTTTACAAGTCAAAATAACTCATAATTTACTTTACAACTTCAATGTATAATTTTAATTTACAACTGCACAAAATCAAAAACAATATATACATGTAGTGGTCATACATTATAGTACAAAATGCAAAATGTGGTATACTTGTTATACCCGAGAATCTCTCGCTGGATGTACTAGCAGCCTAGTTTGTCGCCTCGTCTGTCTACACTGCGTGACAATAAAGAAAGCTATCACTGAGACAATGTCTCAGTGGTGCATAACATTTACCAAATACAACTTTAAATCACAATTCATAAATCATACAAATAGTGGATACTTAAAACCATAGTTAAATTCAAGATAATAAATCTCATAAGGAATTTAACACAATATCACATTAAATCTCAGTAATCAAAACATAGTTAAATTAAAAAGACAGTGAATGTCAATAAGCATTTAAATTCATTTCACAATCTCACAATACATATAAATAAATCACACACAGTTTAATCATGTTCCAAAGTTCAATTCGTCCCAAAAGTCGATGGCTAATGAGGTATTCAATTCGTCCCAAAAGTCAATGACTAATGAGGAATAACATAGCTAGCTAGCAAAAATATGAGTACTCATTCTATTCGTCCTCAACAGGCAAACACCTCAACACTTTAGCCAGAGAGGGAATTCAATTCGTCCCACTAGACAAGCTAGCGAGGAATACAATCAATATACATGATAGCTGTGGTTTCAAACCATTTCCAATGCTTTTCAATCAATAAGTATCCATCAATATCATTCAAACAATTTTTCATAGTTTCAAACCATTTACAATGCTTTTCAAGCAATAATTATTCATTCAAACACATTTCCACAATTTAAAACAATAAAATACAAATAGTCATAATTCATATCAATTGAAAAATTCAAAAGAAATAGCTGTTGTGCACAAACCTCTGATAACTATCTCCTGGTCTTGACTCAGTCTTTCCTTCCCTTTTCCTGAGTCTTTGCTAACTGAGAAACACAATTTGAAGTGTTTCAGTACTAAATTAACTGTCTCTAACGATAATGCTTGATAAGTAATTCACCGAATGCTATTATTTGCTTAATCAACCTAATATATCGACCCTCGATGCATTCTGGTAAATTAGGTTTTAATGTTACTAACATGTCACATTCGATAGTCTTTTAGGGTTGGTACATGTTACCAAGTTCATTTCCGTATATACTGCATTTTCTTGCAATTTGCTGGATTCCGGGATACTAGTTTGACATAGCAGGACGACCTAGTTTCCTCGATTTTCGGGTTTCGGTCTAAACTACAAACTTGTAGATCTATGTCTTATGGAACGCGGGGCAAAATTTCAGGTCATTCTGAGTTATGTAAACCAAGTTATGGTCATTCAACTATTGCTGGTCAAATTGTACTAAAATTGGTCATTTTAGGTCTTTTTAGGTCATTTTAGGTTCGGCCAGTTTTTGGACCCGAACTTGTGCAAGCTGTTTGACTTGCTTATGGTCATTTCTGGGCTTTGGTGTCTTCATAAGACTTGTAGATATGGGTCTTAACTATTCATGGTTAAAATATCAGGTCAATTGGACCTGTTTTGAGTGAGTTATGGCTTAAAAACTAACTGCTGCCCAAATGGTAACTTTTCAGGCCTTACTTGCACTTAATCCGGATTTGGTCATTTTTCAAGCTACCTTGCAAGCAGAATTTTGGCAAGCTTCCTTCATGAAAGTTGGCACATTTTGTGCCTTGTTTCACCTCCAATTGGTCCCATACCAATTGGAGCCACACACTTAAAGTTATAAGCCTAAAACTCAAACTGCCTTATTGCATTTCTTGCATACACATCAAGCATCACTTTTAACACTCACCAAACTTAACATTCAAACCAATTCTGGTTGTACCACAACCTAAACATAATTCACAGCACATTATAGGTCATTTTGGTAGCTTACAATTACATTCAACATACACCAACAAGTGCAGAATTTTTCAATCCAATTTACAACAATTCAATCACCTTTTTATGCTCATTTACATGTCCCACTTCACACCACCTTACACACACTCAAACTGCCATAACAACCAACACATTTTAACATCATTATTCCATAAACCAAGCATGAATTCCAGCATTCTTTAAGAGTTAGCAAACTGCCACAATGGTATACTTACATTCCATTATTTTCCAAGCTTTAAATTTCATTTTACATTTACATATACTAAGTATACATCACCCAAACAATTTTCTACACAATATACATTTAATCAATCATTTAATTCACCATTTACAAGCACAAATAAACTTCCTTCAAGGTGTTTCTATGGCTGCCAAAAGTACACACCATCATAACTCACCAAAAACTCAAAATTTCTTCATCAATCATTTTATCTCAAGCTTCCCATAAACTTTACTTAAGAAAAAACATAATTTAAACACTTACCTATTGTTGGGGCCTGTTAAATCTTCACCAAATTTCTTCCTTTTTATTCCCTATAATCTACCCAAGAGGTGTGGACCAAGTTTAATGAAGAGAATTTATGGTTTTATGTTGAAAATGGGAGAAAATTAAGCTTTGCATGGAAAATTTTCCATGGAGAATTGGGAGTGACAATCGGCCATTGTTGGAAGCTTGAAGAAAATGAGTTAGTTAGTGGAGAAATCTGCCCATTTAATGGTTATTATAATCCTTAGTGCTCCACTCACCAATTATAAACTATATTATATGTTTAAATGTGTTAATTAGTCAATTTACCCTCCATTTTTACTATTTATATTAGGTACCCCTAAATTAATTTTTCTGTGACACCCCTTACCCGACTACAGTGTAGCCGAGCAAGTTATGCCACTCAGTGTGCCGAGCACTTTATTTTATCTTAATTAATTTATATCATGCTTTTGAATATAATTTGTGAAATATAATTTATTTAAGTCATTTATCAAAATTATAATTTATTTGAGGTTCCGAGAATTTTATAGAAAATCCGGCAGAGTACCGGCTAAAAATAGAGAAAACAGTTCTTCGGAACCTGTGAAAAACACTTCCTATGATCATATTCAATCATCTCATCACTCTCAAACTTCAATATCAAAATCTCAACATTTTTCACCATTCATTTCTCAATCATTCATCTCATGTGATAATCATGTACAAGTCACAGTTATGTATTCACTTTTCCTTTCACAAACACAATTTTCTTAATAATTCCTCTATTTGTCATTCATTCATTTCACATCATCATTAAACTCAAATCATAAATAAATTCTCACATGTGATTTATAATCACAATTTACAAGTACTTACATTAATACAAAATTATATTACATTTGTTTCAAATACACATGATAAAATAAGAGTTTAATTACAAAATTTACAAAAACCTCAAAATACAAAATGGGACCTAGTGTCCTACCAATGCACTGTGGATGGTGAGGTGACACGGACACTATGCAGAACTGTGAACTGCCTTACCGAATCTGTGGTCTACTGGGCCCTCTGTCCAAATCTTCAGTACCTACTCGTTGCAAAAGCGACGCGCTAAGCATAAAGCTTAGTGGTGCCAATAATACAAGAAAATATAATATGCAAATAAAGATAATAATTTCCTTGCTATTGTGTTCATAATAAATGAATAATTACTAACTTCTTGTTTAGTCGAGGCCTATTCATGTTTTATGATATTAACTTCTTCATGCATTTCATTAATTATTTTCTTCATGATCTTGAGCTTCTTTGTATTTTTGTAATCATTCCTGATACTTAATTTTCGTATTTTCTTTAATGATCAGTTCAATCACAGTTATACTTTTCCATGCCCAAGTAACCTATACTGGATGACTGGACTGGATAACGGGTCGTTGGCACTGGACACCGCGGTGCCTCGGGCCGTCATACCATGGGACGCAGAACGTCAACCATGTATGCAGTCAGTATGGCTAAAAAGCCATGATATCACATAATCGGGCATAAAAGCCATGCATACGGGCATAAAAGCCATGAATACGGGCATAAAGCCATGAATACAGGCATAAAGCCGTTCGCAGTACTGCTAAAACAATACCCTATTGCATGCTAAACTATCCAAACCAATCTTATTAGGTATACTAGGGCATTTGATACTTTAAAATTCTTCAATCTTTGAATTTTAACTTTTGGTGTCACTATTCATTTCTTTGGTCAACAAGAAAGTTGACTTTTGCATAGAAAGTAGGTACATTGACTTTGGCACTTCAAACATACCACATTTTTCATTTAAAACTTGTTGGAAGTGATTACCATTACCATTTCTAGGCTTAAACCAAGGGAAACAAAATTTTCGGTTTTTGAAGCTTAACTTTACTATTCCATTAAGCACTGTTACAGTGGGAATTTGAGGAAATGGTAAACATGAAAGTTGTTCCTTATTTTGTCTAGTTGAATTTCTTTTTTTGAATCACTCCATTTGAAGTTTTGTAGATCAAGTTATGGCCAAAATAAGTTTACTATTCATGGGTACTGTTCCTGCTGAAATTTTGGGTTTTGGCAGATTTTGGTCCAACTTTGGTCAGTAATTTGACCAAGTTAAGTTCATAATTTGGTCTAACTTTCTTCATATGAAATGTTCTACCATGCCTTAGGTTTCCATCGGTTCAAGAATCGCCTAAATCTGAGTTTTCTAGAGAGAGTTATAGCCATCCAAACATTACTGTTCAAATGTAAATCTGCAGAGTTGCAGGTTTGATAACTCAAATTTGTTCAATAATTTGAATGGGTTAATGGCATAATTTGGGGTAGGTTTCTTCATGAAAGTTGTTTTTCTATATCCTATCTTGTTGCTGTACAAATTTCAGGTCAATTTGACCACTCTACAGTGAGTTATGGTTACTGTTCATTTGGTCATTCTGCAGGGGCTGTTTGCAGGGTATCCGGATTGGGGCCAACTTTTGGTCTACTTGCTTTGGTCTTTTGGGCATGGGTTCTTCAGAAAAAATGTGCCATGATAAGCCTAGTTTCATGTACAATTGGCCAAACACCAATTGAACCTACACAACCAAAGTTATGGCAGTCCAAGTGGACTGAAATCTCAGCCACCCTGCTGCACTCATTGGGCAGCCTGCCCATTCCACTTTGCCATGCAATAATTCACTCCTAATTATGGTCAACTTACCTCAAATGGTCACTAATTGACCATTAGAATGTTCTTTAACAATTTCATAAGCAAAGTCAAATTTTCACTCCTAAACCCTAGCTCAAAGTCATGGTTTTCACAATTTCTTTAGTTAACTCTTTCATTCTTTGTATATATATATGTATACACTTTAAACATAATCTCCAATTCACTCTAAGTCCATTAATACAATCAAACTCATTCCTTCCTAGGGCTGCTGAAAATTCAAGGGATGCATACACTTAACTTTTATTCATTTAATTTACAATTTCTCACTTATTTCAAGCTTCTAACATGGAATCAAAGAAGTATATATATAAGTAGGCACTAACCTCACTTTAACCTCTTGTAGGGCAGATTTCTCCAAGCTAAAACTTCACTTTCCTTCACTTTCTAGGATGCCAAACACTTCCCAAGAGGTAGAGACAAGCTTTTAGTGAAGGGACTTAGGGTTTTATAGTGCAAATTCATGGGAAAATGGAAGTAATTAAAGAAAACTTCCATGGAGGGTTATGGAGGAGAGGATCACGTTTTGAAGAAGAAGATGGCTACTTGTTTTTGGTCTTCCTTGGTCTTTATTTATCTCTTTTATTAATTAGTCAAATGGTTACTTAATTGTGATTGGTTATGGCTTTTAAATGACATCATCAAGATGTCATAAATTGCTTTTTATTTCATTTTCCTTTTCTTTTATCCACTACTCATTTTCAATTTCATTTTTAGTAATGTTTATTCATATTTTATATCATATTAATTATTTACTTAACTGGACAAGTCGGCCAAAAATCACCTCTGAAGGCAAAATGACCAAAATGCCCTCCATTTGGCTTAACGGGTCAAAATTGTCTGTACCGATTGAAAAATTTTTCTAAATATTTTCTTGGCATTCTAATGCCATAGGAACCTCAATGACCCTTCTCTGGAGTCCCAAAAATTATTTTATGAATTTTTTCCCGGGTCTAGGGCTCCTCGTTGCGAGAACCACAACTTCCCTCTGAGTTACCCCTCGCTAGGGCACCGGCTCGTTTAACTTGGTTGTATTTTATTTCTAAAATTTTTGCTAATTTTTTCTTATTAATATTTGAGTTAATTATGGTCCCTCACTTTGATTTAAATATTTTTCCGGACGTTCTAGCTGTCTGGACCGATACCGGTCACCGAAATTGTAGAATGTACGGAGTGGCTATCGGGAGGGTGTTACATTTTCATCATATTTTCCAAGTGTAATATTACTTATTTTTAATGGACATTTATGTCAAAAGACAACTCGGGATGTCAAATGACCACAATGCCCCTGTTCGGGTTGTATTCCCGATTTTTCGGTAACACCGGGTTTTATCCGTTTTTCGATTTCTCACTTTTCTTTGTACTAATTATTTAATTTTCATTTAATATTTCTAATGATATTTATACTTCAATAAGGGTCTATTTAAGTCCTAAAAATATTTTCAGGGTTCCCCGCGGTCCAGGGCTAGTCAACGGTCCATGCCGTGACTTCCCGGTGCGGTCACCCATCGCTAGGGTTCTTGGCTCACTTAACTTGGTTACATTTCTTTGCTATTGTTATTCCTTTGTTTTTCTTGTATTTTCTTTTCTTGTATTTCATTATTTTATGTCTCCTCACTCTTATCGGAGTGTAGTTCTAGGCATCCTAGCTGTCCGGACAACACTGGTCACAGGAACAGTAGAACGCACTACCGAACTTAGGGGTGTTATAGGGAATGTAACCCGAACAGGGGCATTGTGGTCATTTGACACCCCGAGTTGTCTTTTGACCTAAATGTCCATTAAAAATAAATGATATTACACTTGGAAAATGTCATGAAAATTAAAACGGTGGTCCATTATGTAAATAGTGAAAAAAATTGAGGTAAATGTGAGAATTTAAAAACTTGGAATAAATAACCATTCTATTTCTTTAGTGCTCCACTAACCTTAACTTTGGGAGACCTTAAGGGACACTTGGAATGCTAAAAACCCATCTTCAACCTCACTTTGCAAAACCAGCCGAATCCTTCCTCCCAAGGTCCATCCATGGCCGTCCATGGTGAGAGCTCAAGTTCACCATTTTCTAGCCACTTTTTCCATTAGGTTCCTTCACTAAACTTGACCACCATACCTTGGGCAGCATACTAGGAGCAAGAAAGTTAAGTTTTGGTGAGGTTTTGAAGAACTTCAAAAGTGATAAGTGAGTGCTTTCAATTCTTGTTTCATTAAAAGTGTAACCAAGGTTGTAGGTAGTTGGTTTATGGAAGAATTTTTGAAGTTTGATGTTTTAATGGAGATGTACATTTTGGCAGCCATGGAAATTCTGTATATGTAGCTTGTTTTTACTTGTTTATGGTTGTCTAAGATGTTGTCATTGATGGCAGCATGTGTATATAAATAATTGTTTGAATTTGGACATTGAAATGAGGTATGTTCATGTGGTTGAATTGTTATAAATGGGACTTTAATTGTTGTAAATGGGACTTTAAAAAATTCTGTATTATAGTGTGTATGTTGTGAGTGGTTACAAGCTGCCAAAATGAACAAAAATGTGTTGTAAATGTGTTAATGTTATGGTACAAACCATAATTGGCATGGAAGAGTGAACTTGGTAAGCATAGGATGTGTAATTGGTAAAGGATGAACAAATTGTAATAGGGCAGTGTATGTTTTGGCTTAGAACCTTAAGTGTGAGACTCCAATTGGTATGAAACCAATTGGAGGTGAAACTAGGCACAAAATGTGCCAATTTTCATGAAGGAAGCTTACCAAAATTCTGCTTAGAAGGTGACTTGAAAAATGACCAATTCCGGATTAGTGCTTTGAAAGCTTGAAAATTGACCATTTGGGCAGTAGTTAGTGTTGTGACCATAACTTACTCAAAACAGGTCCAATTGACCTGAAAGTTTAACCATGAATAGTTGAGACACATATCTACAATTCTTATGAAGACACCAAAGCCCAGAAATGGCCAGAACCAAGCCAAATAGCTTGCAAAAGTTTGGGTATAAAAACTAGCCGAACCAAAAGTGACCTAAAAATGACCTAAAGTTACCATTTTGATGCATTCTGTCCAGCATTGGTAAATTGATCATAACTTGGTCTACACAACTCATAATGACCTGAAATTTTGCCCCGCATGCAATAAGACATAGACCTACAAGTTTGTAGTTTGGACCGAAACCCGAAAATCGAGGGAACTAGGTCATCCGACTAGGTCAAATTAGTATATTGAAATTCGGCAAATTGCAATAAAATGCAATATACTTGAAAGTGAATTTGGTGATATCTACCAACACTAAAAGGCTATAAAATGTGACATATTGATAACATTAAAACCTAATTCACACCTAATTCACTTAGAGTCCATCGAGGGTCAACATCTTAGGTTGACCAAGGAAATAATAGAATTCAATAAGTTAATTATTAAGCTTTATTCTTAGAGACAGTTTAAATGAGTACTGAAACATTTCAAATTGTGTGTTTCAGTTAGCAAAGACTCATGGAAGGGGAAAGAAACACTGAGTCAGGGCCAAGAGACATTTATCAGAGGTTTGTGCACAACAGTTATTTCTTTTGACTTTTCAATTAAAATAAATTATGAGAAATTTGTATGTTATTGTTTTGAATTGTGAAAAATAGTTTGAATGGAAATTTGTTGGATACTTATTGTTTGAAAATATTGCAATTGGTTTGAAATCACAGCTATCATGTATATTGATTGAATTCCTCGCTAGCTTATCTAGTGGGATGAATTGACTTTGAATTCCCTCTCTGGCTGAAGTGTTGAGGTGTGTGCCTGTTGAGGACGAATGGAATGAGTACTCATATTATCGCTAGCTAGCTATGTCATTCCTCACTAGCCATCGGCTTTTGGGATGAATTGAATTCCTCACTAGCCATCGGCTTTTGGGATGAATTGGACTTTGGAACATGATTAAGCTGTGTGTGATTTATTGATATTTATTGTGATATTGTGAAATGGAGTTTAAATTCTTATTGACATTCACTGTCTTTTGAATTTAACTATGGTTTTAAGTATCCACTATTTATATGACTTATGATTTATGTTTTAAAGTTGTATTTTGTTAATGTTGTGCACCACTGAGACATCGGGTCAGTGATAGCTTTTCATTGCTGTCGCAGGTAGACAGACTGATAGGGCAGCAGACTAGGCTGCTAATACTACACTGAGAGATCATAAGGTATATTGAGTATATCATATTTTGCATTTTGTATTCTAATATATGTTCACTGTATGTATATATTGTTCTTGATTTTGAGCAATTGTAAATTAAAATTGTACATTGAAGTTGTAAAATAAATTGTAAATTATTTTAGCTTGTAAAATTTGTGATATATTTCTTTTATCTCAGCTTTTGAAAACACTGGAAAAATTATTGTGGATTTGAGTTGTCAAATGTTGAGAAACATATTGTGTTGATTGAATATTGGAGTTTGGGGATTGAACAAAATATTGGAAGTGCTTTTTACAGGTTTTTGAAGAATTATTTTATTCAAAATACAGATGGCACTCTGCCAAAATTTTTACAGAAATTATTAATACTTCAAATGTGTTATCTAGTTTCACTTCAGTTAAATTTTTTTTTTTTAACACCTGTAAATAGTGCTCACCACTGTAAAAAGAAGTAAAAAAAGGTTTAAAATCCCTTGTAATGTATTTAATGGGTTATCAGTAGACGAAGTTGGTAATTGATTAGGTATATTACGGGATCATGTTATGCCTTACGGAGGGGTAGGGTGTGACAAAATGAACATAGGATTTTATCTCTATTTACTTAGAGGAATAGATTCCATCTTGATCAACACTTACCTCCATATATAACTAGTAGGAGCCAACACATGCCCATATACCCATACACAGCACAAGTATGAAAGCAGTATCAAACTCAAACCACCTATATACAAGATAACTGTGCTATCTCAAGTCTAAAGATTATATGCACTGATATGATTTATGACAATACATTGACAAGAGTAAACTCCATGTGCTTGTCATAAATGTCACTGGTTCGGCCTACTTATCATGTATAAGTGCCTATCATGTTTATTATATGGCATGAGACTCACCATTCCATCTTATTTACATCTCATATAAATAACTTGAGAACAAACATGATTACAATCTTTCTAGATAAGTCATGTCCTTATTGTGAAGTATTATCGATTGTGAACCTATTTATGATACTTTGTGCTAGAAATACTGTCACTCATATTCTTAACAATTTAAGAATAGAACTTTTAACAAAATATCAATGGACCTTTTCTATTACACATAAATATATTATGTAAACGGAAAAGTGAAAATGCCTTTTATTTATGTACAAGATACATACTAAATGATATGCTCTAGGGCATACTACTAATAATCTCCCACTAGCACTAGAGCCATTCATTACAATACCTTAGACTCATCTTCTCAAGATGACGGTCTAACTGTGCTTGTAACAAAGGCTTAGTGAATGGATCAGCTGGATTTTTCAGCTAATGCTATTTTCTGCATGGCTACATCGCCTAGCCCAACTATTTCTCTGACAATATGGTAGCGCCTTTCTATGTGTTTGGATTTCTGGTGAGACCAGGTTTTCTTATATCCAAATAACTTCTTTTGCAGCATCTGATGCAGCAATATACTCAGCCTCTGTAGTGGAATCTACTGTCGTGCTCTGTTTGGAACTCTTCCAACTGACTGCACCTCCATTACAAATGAACACATACCCAGAGGTAGACTTTTTATCATCGATATCTAATTGGAAATTAGAATCAATATAATCATCCAATTGCAAGTCTCCACCTCCATATTTCAAGAATAAATCCTTAGTTCTTCTCAAGTACTTAAGAATATTCTTGACAGCTATCCAGTATTCCAAACCTGGATTGGATTGATACCTGCTAGTCAAACAAACAACATATGCAATATCTGGCCTAGTACACAACATTGCATACATCAAACTTCCAATGGCCGAAACATATGGAATCCTGGCCATTTTATCTCTTTCTTCAGGTGTCCTTGAAAAAATCTCCTTAGAAAGGTGGATACCATATCTCACTGGTAACAATCCTCTCTTGGAATCAAGCATGTTAAATTTCTTTAACACCTTTTCCAAGTATAGACTTTAGGATAAACCAATTATTCTTTTCGCTCTATCTCTATAGATGCAAATCCCAAGAATATAGGTTGCCTCTCCTAAGTTTTTCATGAAGAATGTATTTGACAACCATACCTTTATAGTTGTCAACATACCTGTGTCATTACCTATCAACAGAATATTATCCACATATAAGACAAGAAAAGTGATAACACTATCACTAACTTTTATATATATACATGGCTCATCGTCATTTTTGATAAAACCAAATGACTTAATGGTTTCATCAAAATGGATGTTCCATCTCCTCGAAGTTTATTTTAACCCATAAATGGATTACTTTAGCTTGCGCACTTTGAAACCATCTCGGGATTCAAAACTCCTAGGTTGTTCCATGAAAATGTTTTCTTCAATGTATCCATTGAGAAAAAGCTGTTTTGACATCCATCTGCCAAATTTTATAATCATAGTATACAGCTATTACTAATAGAATCCTAATTGATTTAAGCATGGCAACAGTCGAGAAAGTCTCTTCATGGTCGATTCCTTGCCTTTGGTGAAACCCTTTTGCTATTAGCCTTGTCTTATAGGTCTCTACCTTTCCATCAGAACCAATTTTCTTCTTGAAAACCCATTTGTTCCCTATAGGTACAATACCTTCAGGTGGGTCAACAAGATCCCAAACTTGATTCTTATACATGGAATCAATCTCGGATTTCATAGTATCAATCCATTTTGAAGAGTCTATATCTGATATAGCTTCTTCATAGGTAAGTGGATCATCTCTATGATCTACTTCTTCATGAGTAGACAACTCCTGTTTTTCTTCATGAAGGAAACCATATCTCACTAGTGGGCGAGATACCCTGGTTGTTCTCTGAGGAACAGCTATAGATGTTTCATCAATGGGTATAGGTTGAATAATGGATCTATATCCATATGATCTGTTGGTTGGTCAGAATTCTCCAATTCTAACTTTATTTGCCTTCCTTTGCCTCCTTCTTGAATAAACTGTTGTTCAAGAAATGTGGCATCTCTACTTACCATAACCTTTTATGAAGGAGGCAAATAAAAATAATTTCCAAAACTATCTTTTGAATATCCAACAAATCGACCCTTTTCTGATCTGGTTTCTAATTTATTAGTGTTTAGCTTTTTGATATAAGCTGAACAACCCTAAATCTTAACATGCTTAAGACTTGGTTTTCTTCCATGCCATATCTCATAAGGTGTGGAAGAAACTGATTTTGATGGAATCCTATTCAGAATATACAAAGCTGATTCTAATGCAAGTCCCCAAAAGGAGATTGGCATATCAATATAGCTCATCATACTACGTACCATATCCAATAGGGTACGATTTCTCCTTTTAGATACACCATTCTGTTAGTAGTATGCCCTAGAGCATATCATTTAGTATGTATCTTGTACATATTTTATTAATAAAAGGCATTACCACTTTTCTGTTTACATAATATATTTATGTGTAATAGAAAAGGTCCATTGATATTTTGTTAGAAATATTATTCTTAAGTTGTTAAGAATATGAGTGGCAATATTTCTAGCACAAAGTATCATAAATAGGTTCACAATCAAGGATACTTCATAATAAGGACATGACTTATCCAGAAAGATTGTATTCATGTTTGTTCCCAAGTTATTTATATGAGATATAAATAAGATGGAATGGTGAGTCTCATGCCATATGACAAACATGATAGGCACTTATAAATGATAAGTAGGCCGAACTAGAGACACTTATGACAAGCACATGGAGTTTACTCTTGTCAATGTTTTGTCATAAATCATATCAGTGCATATAATCTTTAGACCTGAGATAGCACAGTTATCTTGTATATAGGTAGTTTGAGTTTGATACTGCTTTCGTAGTTGTACTGTGTATGGGTATATGGGCATGTGTTGGCTCCTACTAGTTATATATGGAGGCAGGTGTTGATCAAGATGGAATCTGTTCCTCTAAGTAAATAGAGATAAAATCCTATGTTCATTTAATTGTTCTTGATGTTTCAAGTTCCTGGCCAGGACAGATAAATTTATTCAGAAAAGAGTTTCTGATGAGAAAATCTTTTAATCAAGAACTGGAATTAAAAGAGAACATAATATTCATAGCAAATGGAGTTTGACATAAACCATGACTCCAACTTGAGTTGGGATTTTGTAACAGAGAGATTCTAGTGCATGGTAACATATGATTATAGGTTCATTTAAGGTAAACCTTATTACTAATTGGGTGGCCATGGCATGCTATGCTAGGTGTTAACCATGGTCTATGAGGTTCATAAAATGATTTAGAGAAATCATTTATGGTAAGAAAGAGTTCTGATGATATTAAGAGTTGATATCATGTCTCATTGCCAATTAGTGATGAGCCTAGTAAGTCACACACATACACAAGTTATCACCTATTTAAATATGATTTAATTAATTAATTAAAGAGTTTAATTGATTAATTAAATAGGTTTGGTTTGCAATTAAATTGCAAAGTCCCTAGCATGACTTGAAACCAAATCTAGATTCTTGGATGTGTAGTATAAATTAAATTTATATTTAAAGTGTTTAAATATGAATTTAATTAATGAGAAATTAATTAATAGAGATTAATTAATTAATTTATATTTGATATAAATTAATTAGAAGAAGAAAATAATTATTTTGGGTTGAGAACTCAAAATTAAGACACAGGGGCATTTTGGTCATTTTGCAGTGTGACACGTGGCACCATGAGATGGTGACACATGGCATAACACATAAGCTTGAAAAATGTTTTTTAATCATGTAAGATGATTAAAATCAAGATTAAATATAGGTTTGACACTTGGCACAATGTGATTGGGTCACTTAAACCTAGAGCTAATCAAAGGGTGACATGTGGCAAGGGTTTAATGTGTTAACCTAGCTATTTAAGTGTTGTTATGAGAAAATAAAACACAACCAGCAGCCACACTCCTTTGTCACGCCAATTTGAGGGTTTTCTTCTCTTCTTCTTCATCTCTCATCAATTCAAAGAGATTAGCCATCAATCTCTTGAATTAAGAACACTAGAAATTGTTTCTAGTGTCCTGTTTACATCTTTAATCTCTTAAAAGGCAGAACTTGATTTTCTAATTAATAGAAAAAGCTTTAGAAGCTATTCAAGGGCTGCCATAGGTGTTCTTGGTGTGGACAAGCTAGAGGGACAACATCTGGTGTCCTGAAGACGAATCTCAAAGGCGCAGACACGCTGCAGTGCATCAAGAGGTTAGTGTAATCGTTCTTGATTTAATCTAGGGTTCTAAAATTAATCTGATTAATTTTAAAATCTTAAATGGCAAATACAGATCCAAAAACATAGTAAAAGAGTTTTAATATGTTGTTTATCATTGAAATCAAATAGATAAAAATAAATCTTGCATGATGCATGTGACCCTAGGTGAAAATTTTTGAATTCAATGGTATAAACTTGTGTTTTTCACGCTTCCGTTCCTTCACATTTAGCTGTGGTGTTCCTGGAGGAGTCAGCTGGGAAACAATGCCGTGCTCTCTGAAGTATTCATCAAATTCAATACTTAAATATTTACCTCCATAATCTGATCGAAAAGCTTTAGTACTCTTTCCTGTTTGATTTTCTACTTCAGATTTAAATTCTTTAAACTTTTCAAAGGATTCATGTTTGTATTTCATCAAATACAAATACCTAAACCTTGATTTATCATCAGCAAAGGTAATAAAGTAATGAAAACCACCTCTAACCATTTCCTTAAATGGACCATATACATCACTATGTATTAGCTCCAAAATATTTTCAGCTCTTAGCCCTTGTCCAACAAAGGGTGATCTAGTCATTTTGCCCTGAAGGCAAGATTCATAAGTTGGAGTAGGCTCGGAACCCAATGAGGATAGAATCCCCATTTTCTCTAGTTTTGCAATCCTATCTTCTTCAACATGACCTAATCTTAAGTGCCAAATATATTTTGAACTTGAGTTGATTTTCATCATGGCATTGCATTCTTTTAGATTGTTATACTCTGGGCAGTGGAAACACTTTTCTGCTAGCAGTGGAAACACTTTCCTTTGCCTTTATCAGATTTGATCTTTGTTTTTCTGTTTGGCTATCGACTTGAAGATCTTGGAACTTGAGGTTTGTTTCTCTAATTGCCCTTTTTCTTATTGGACTTTCCAGCAGAAAAAGATGTAATCAAAGCTACCTCCTTTCTTTTATTGCCCAGCATATTCTTTTGGGCAATAACCAGCATGTAGAGTAGACTAGCCAAGGTGCATTCCTGTTTAGTCATATGAAAATTTGTCACAAAATTACCAAATGACTCAGGAAGGGACTGAAGGATTAAATCCGGCTGTAGTTGGAAATCCATGTTAAAGTTAAGATGTTCCAGCTGCTCAATTAGCCGAATCATCTTATGGACATGATCCCCAACATTCTGTCCCTCAGACATCCTCATGTGGAATAGCTATCTAGATATCTCATACCTAGCATTTTTGCTGTGCTCACCATATAACTCTTATAGGTGAAAGAGGATCTCACTCGCACTCTGCATGTTCTCATGCTGCTTTTGTAACTCATTACTCATGGAAGCAAGCATGTAATATTTAGCTCTCATACCATGCTCCTTCCACTTGTCCAAAGTTTCATGTTCCTCTTGAGTGGCCTCTGGAGGTAAGAGACCAGGAACATTTGAGTCTAGAACATATCCTATATGTCCAAGGTTCAGGAAAAGTTTCAAATTTCTTAGCCAATCTGAAAAATTAGGTCCTGTCAACCTATTAAGATTAAGTATGCTTGCAAGGATATTGGATGGTGGTGGTTATTCTGTGCTCATTATTATCAGAAAATTAACTGCAGAAAATAACCAGATTAATTAGTAAATGTATCATGTAATTAACCAAAATGATTATGGTCTTTTAATCAATTTGGTCCTCCCACTAACTTAGCAAATCCTACACTTCCAAAGTAGAAAACGGAAATCCTAGTTGGATGGATTTTTAATGGGTGATTGAATTCTTATAATTCTATTGATCATCCTTAGGTACATCCATTATTGGAATTACAATAAACTATAAATGAGCAACTCCTTGCCCATCACATCTCATGTGAGGTTTAATCCCTTACCTAGCCCCTAATGCTCAAAATCTCAGGTACATCCATTATTGACTTATCTTGCATTAGTTAAGTTGATCCCATTGAGCCAGTAATTATGCAAATAATTTTAATATCCTCAGATACATCCAATATTGGTCACCAAACCATTTACATCTTTACAACATCTCATGCTTAACAATTATTCTTAAGAAAATCTCTTAAATTAATTGCATCTTATGCAAGTATTTAAAATTTCTTAAAATAATTGCCTCAATGGAGGGCCCATATTATAATTACTTTAATTATAGCATTTCCAACTTAATCATTTATTTTGAAAATTTTATGGTCATCCTAATTACTATTAAGGTCTCACTTTGCACATTATCCATTTAGCATGCATATATCATATACTTGCATACATTCACATGCATCTTATGCATTCATGGATAAACAGTAAATATGGTATGATCATGGACTTTCTAAAAGATTTAGTTCTGAGCCACCAAGAATTGAATTCCTAGGTGCATTTCATTCATTCATTTTACAAAAGTTGCTGAATGAGTACATAATCAACACTTGATCTTAAATTCCTCCCACTGGTCCCTCTAATGCTCTTGACCTCCTTGATCTTCTTGCAATCCAATTACAAAGTAATCCTTGGCATACCAAGGCGAATTTACAAGAACTAAATAAATGAAATTACAACCCAAAATTATTACAACCTTAATAATACATGCCCAAAATAAATTAAAATAAATTAATTAATTTACAATCCCAAAGAAACATAAAAGAAATAAATCCAATCACATTGGTCTTTTATAGTCCATGATCATCCATCATGTATATCACTATTTAACAATTAAATAAAACATACATACTTAAATTAAATTGAATATCTCATATTCAACTTAAAAATCTAGATTTGAATATGATTCAAACAAATTTAAAAATTCATATTTGAATCACATTCAAACAAATTTTAAAATTCATATTTGAATCACATTCAAACAACTTTATAAATTCAGATTTGAATCATATTCAAATAACTTTTAAAATTCAGATTTGAATCACATTCAAACAACTTTAAAAATTTAGATTTGAATCACATTCAAACAACTTTTAAAATTCAGATTTGAATTATATTCAAACAACTTTAAAAATTCAGGTTTGAATCACATTCAAACAATTTTTAAAATTTAGATTTGAATCAAAATTTAATTGTGTTAATAAAACTCTAATTAAATAATTTAATTAGACATAAAATGGACAAAATTATGAGCATTAGATCATACAACAATTGCACAAATATTGCCCAAAACCATGCGCACCATAAGGGATGAACAAACCTTGCGCACACATGGTGTCCCATCCAAGTCGCAACCTTTTTCATTGCAACCAGCAATGGATCTTTCATCTCATGATCATACCACACAATTAAATCATATAATGAACAATCTAAATGGAAAATATAGTGGCTCTGATACCAATTAAAGGAGCGAAAGCATGAAAAACACAAGTTAAATCATTGAAATTCAAAATTTTTCATCTAGGGTCACATGCATCATGCAAGATTCATTTTTATCAATTTGATTTCAATGATAAACAGCATATTAAAACTCTTTTAATATATTTTTGGATCTACATTTTCCATTTAAAATTTTAGAATTAATCAGATTAATTTTAAGAATCCTAGATTAGATCAAAACAAGTGCACTAACCTCTTGATGCACTACAGTGTGCTTGGCACCTTTGGGATGCGTCTTTAGGACACCAGATGTTGTCCCTCTAGCTTGTCCACACTAAGATCACCTATGGCAGCCCTTGAACAGCTTCTAAAGCTTTTTTTATGAATTAGAAAATCAAGTTTTTCCTTTTAAGAGATTAGAGATGTAAACAAAACACTAGAAACAATTTCTAGTATTTTTAATTCAAGAGATTATTTGCTAATCTCTTTGAATTAATGAGAGATGAAGAAGAAGAGAAGGGAGAGGTCTCCAAGGTGGTGGCACAAAGAGAAAGGCAGCAGCTTGTTATGCTTTTCTTTTCATAACAACACTTACATAGGTAGGTCACCACTTAAAACCCTTGCCACATGTCACCTTCTGATTGGTTATAGGTTTAATTGACCCAATCACATTGTGCCTAGTGTCAAACTTATATTTAATCTTAATTTTAATCATCTTACATGATTAAAAAACATTTGGCAAGCTTATGTGTAGTGCTATGTGTCACAATCTCATGGTGCCATATGTCACCCTGTGAAATGACCAAAATGCCCCTGTGTCTTAATTTTGAGTTCTCAACCCAAAATAATAATTTCTCTTCTTCTAATCAATTTTTATCAAATATAAATTAATTAATTAATCTCTATTAATTAATTTTTCATTAATTAAATTTATATTTAAACACTTTAAATATAAATTTAACTTATACTATACATCCAATAACCTAGATTTGGTTTCAAGCCATGCTAGGGACTTTGCAATCTAATTGCAAACCAAACCTATTTAATTAATCAATTAAACTCTTTAATTAATTAATTAAATCATATTTAATTTAGTGATTACTTGTGTAAACTGGCAATGAGACATGATATCAACTCTTAATATCATTAGAACTCTTTCTTACCATAAATGATTTCTCTAAATCATTTTATTCACCTTATAGACCATGGTTAACACCTAGCATAGCATGCCATGGCCACCCAATCAGTAATAAGGTTTACCTTAAATGAACCTATAATCATATGTTACCATGCACTAGAATCTCTCTGTTATAAAATCCCAATTTGAGCTGGAGTCATGGTTTATGTCAAACCCCATTTGCTATGAATATTATGTTCTCCTTTAATTCCAGTTCTTGATTAAAAAGATTTTCTCATCAGAAACTCTTTTTTGATTAAATCTATCAGTCCTGGCCAGGAACTTCAAACATGAAGAACAATTAAATGAACATAAGATTTTATCTCTATTTACTTAGAGGAACAAATTCCATCTTGATCAACACCTACCTTCACATATAACTAGTAGGAGCTAACACATGCCCATATACCCATACACAGTACAAATATGAAAGCAGTATTAAACTCAAACCACTTATATACAAGATATGTAACACCCCTATTTGCATAGCCTGTTATATTTCACTATTCCGGTGACCGGAGCCAGTTCGGACAATTAAGGGGATTAGAACCACACTTAAGGCAACTAGATAAGCCATAAACACAAATAATTAGTAATTGTCAATTAGTTAAGTATAAATAGGAAAAATAGAATATAAGAAGTTAAACGAGCTGAGAGTCACAGCGATGGATGACCATTTCGGGAAGGACTGCAAAGTCAATTTAAACTCAAATTTTGAACCATAAAATGTGACACAGTGGTCCTTAGGACTATTACGAACACAATGGAAAAGAGAAAAACACCAAAAAGAATTGTTAAGCCAGTCAAATAATTAGGTCAGGGAGCCGGAAGAAATATGAAATTATTTGCAAATCGGGTTGAACCGGCGAGGGGCAAATTGGTCAATTGACCCCGAAAGCTGACTCCTAACCTAACTGTCAAATAAAATCGGAGAAAAGGAAATTTCGGAATTGAGAATTAAATTAAAGAACTAATGAAAAAATAAAAAAAAATAAAAAGAAAATTGAAAAAGTGAAAAGAGATGACATCATGCATGATGCCATAAATACTATAATTAAAAATTTATTTAATTTGATTTATGGTCTTCCATAAGACTAAATTTATAAAAGAAAAAGAAAAGAAAAAAAAAGACTTCATCTTCTTAAAAAAAAAAAAGTGAACCATTTCTCTCTCACCCTCTCCCTCACCAAACTCCATTAAAGCTCATTTTGAGCTTGAAGAAACCCTAATTCCCATCATAGAAACCCTACTCTCCATCACTATATCTTGTAACTAGACCTTGATAAGGAGATTTACAACAAAAAGAAAAAGAAAGAAGAAGTTGGAGAGGTGGAAAAAATTCTGCATAAGGTTAGTAAACTAAACTTGATTTGTTAGTTGATTTAATTGTGTTTATAGTTTAATAAACTTAGGATTATGCTTTAAAAAAAAAAAAAATTATTGGGGGACCAAAGGGAAATTCAGCCAGCATATGAAGGGTTATGATTTTCATGGGTTTGATGGAATTAGAGGTGAATATGAACATCAAGGAGTTGAATGATTATGGTTATATGCTTTGAATTAGCTAAATGCAACAAATTGGTGAACTAGGGTTTTGGACACTTAGGGTTTAGGAGCCAAAAAAGTGAGAAAGGGTCAAATGTTGTGTTTGACCTTGTTTGAGATGAAAAATGGTCATTTGTGACCAATTGAGATGTGCTGGAAGTGTTAGAAGTGAGTTTAAATTGATCGAATGGCCATGTCAGCAGTAAGGACCAAGGTCCCTTTGAGGGACCAAAACTAAAAATTTACAAGTCCAATTGGTATGAGGCCAATTGGGAATGAAAATAGACACAAAATGACACGTTTTTCATTTAGGAATCATGCCAAAAAAGTGACCAAAACCTAGTGAACAAATTGACGAAATCCAGAGTTTTGCAGTCTGACCTGTACAAAAATGACCAAATGAATAGTATTTGTTCATTTGGCCATAAGGTGGGCTAGGTAGGTCTAAATGATCTGAAATTTTACCAGTGGACAGCTGAGATATAGAACTAAAACTTTCATGGAGAACATAAACCCAAAATATGCCTTTAACCAAGTCATTTGGCCACCCAAAATTGGTGACCTAAAACTGCCAGAACCAGAATTTGCCCAGAAAATCTGGATTATGTCCAATCCGGCAGCCATGATTCAAATGGTTATAACTTAGCTACTTAAGACACCAAAACTGAAAATTTGCAAATTTTCCTAAAAGACTTAGAATTTGAGTAAACAACCAAAACCAATAAATTTAGTAACCAAAATGTGGTATGTGGGTGAAGTTAGAATTCCCATACCTATTAAGCCTTAGAAAGTCAACAAATTGACTTGAATAGTGTCATGAATAGTAACCCCGAAACACAAATTTTAAAGAACATTAAGTTTAGCACATTAGAGCTAGGTAAAAGTGAATTTAAATTTATTTTTAGATTTATGCTAAGTTGTGGTACTGAAACACTGTGAAACTGTGTGTTTCAGTGGAAAGGAACACCGGGAAGGAACCCGAGGTGTCGAGTCAAGGCCAAAAGGCGATTCATATAAGGTTTGTGCACAACATAGAATTTTTGTAAATTTTCTTCTGCATATTGTTTTGAATAATTTGAAATATTGAATTGTGACTTCATTGTGATTAAATGTTTATTATGCTTTTGATTTAAATTGTTGAAAGTTATTTGTATATGAGATGGCATAAATGTTTAGTAAATTGTTAAGATATGTTTTGAAACTACAGTGTCATGACCATATATTTGAACACCTCACTAGCATGACTAGTGGGGGTAATCAGTTTCGAATTTTGATTCCTTCTCTGGCTGAAGTGTTGAGGTGTGTGCTAGTAGAAGAAGAAAAAGAATAGGTTCTCATATATTTGAGCTAGCTAGTCTAGTGATGTGACTTCTCCTTAGCCTCTGGCTATTGAGATTATATTTGTTTCGAATGGCATGATATAACTATGGGTTTTATGAAATGTGTTTTGATACTTTGAAATAAAATTGTTTGGATTAAAATCTCATAATTCATGTTTTGTATTTAATTCTCATGTTCAGTCCAATTTTTGAATAAATATGATTTAAACTCTGCATAAAGATTATTTTAATATGTTGTGCACCACTGAGTCCTAATACTCAGCGATGGCTGTTATTGCTATCGTAGATTTAGAGACTAGAGGAGCAGCAGATTGGGCTACTGAGGATTGAGGAGCTCTCCGCTTTAACGCTATCGGGTATAATTTATACCTTGACTGTAAAGATTTATTTTGATGTATGTAATGTATGTAAAGGTATGAACATATAAAACTGGTCTTGAGCAGTTTGTATAAAGTTTGTAATAATTTTAGTTTGAATTTCTCTTAATATAAATTTTTGGAATGATGTATATAAATTGTTTTATCGTTAATGAAATATGAATGGAAGTAATTTGTTTTAAATTGAATGAAATTGATTATTGGTATTTTGTTGATTGTTGAATATTGAAAACTGTGGATTTGAATTTTTGGAAATTGATAAATGATGTTGAAATTGGTTGGGATGATTGTGAATTTGAAGAAGTGGTTGAGATAAATAATTGGAAGTGTTTTTTTTCAGGTATTTGAAGAATTGTTTTCTCAAAATACAGACAACACTCTGCCGAAATTTTTATAAAATTTGCTGAAAAATAAAATGGGCAAAAAATTTTAACTAGTTTTCAACTTTAACTAAATGATTTTAATATCTATTTAGAAATGCTCACCACTTATAAAAGTAGGAAAATTATTTTAAAATCCCTTGTAGGGTACTTAATGAATTATCGGTAGGTGAAGTTCGATAGTTCATTAGGTATTCTACGGGATCATGTTATGCCTTACAGAGGGGTAAGGAGGGACATGTTTTAGTGGTATCAGAGCAAAATTTTTGAAGTATGTTTTAACTTATGAATTTGTGTCTTTTCTTTGCTAAGTACAACTGGTCAATGTTCTTATTTGTTACATACAGTATGTTACATCATAAATATGAACTAACGGAGGGAAATCTCCTTGTGTTATTTGTTCAGGAGATACCCTAACTTCAGACTGAAATGGAAAAAGGGGATCGCTCAGTCGACCAATTTGTTAAAGCTAAGGCATAAGGGAAAGCCCCAGCTCTACAGAATGTTAGTGGATCAGTAACACCAGCCCCACAAATGCCGCAATTTCCTGCATAGTTTGCACAACAGATGGCTTTGATTTTTCAATAAATGGCTGGGGGTATGCCTGCTCAAGCTCTACCCCAGACACCTGTGGTACAACCACAACCTCCAATCAGACAGTATGACAAGCTATTGAAGTATGGTGCTACAGAATTCAAGGGTATAGTAGACGCGCTTGAGGCAGAGCAATGGCTTAAAAGAATGGACAAAGTGTTCAAGAAGCTGCACTACCAAGATAAATTGAAGTTTGAATACTCTGTGTCACTACTGCAAGGGGATGCGTATGATTGGTGGAAGACCATCCCCCACAGCTTAGTTGAACCACCAGTATTGACCTGGGATGACTTCATCAGAGAATTCAGACAAAAATACGTCCCAGACGCATATGTGGATCAAAAGTTATAACAATTTCTGAGTCTAAAGCAAGGGAGTAGATCAGTGGCAGAGTATGAGAGGGAGTTCTCCCATTTAAGCCACTATGCTGGGAGTTTCCTTTCTACCAGCAAGGAATGGTGCAAGAGATTTGAGACTAGTTTGAAGCCCAGTTTGAGAATGCAAGTAGTGGGATTCAGACACAGCAATTTTTCAGAACTCATGTCTCAAGCACTCAAGTAGAGAGAATTGAAACAGAAGCAACACCTGTAAAAGAAAAATCAGAGAGGACTGAGAAAATAGAGAAAGATGAAGGTGAAAGTTAGTATAGCCAAGTCCTAATGGTACTTCTGGGAAGAGGAAGAAATTTGGGAGACCTAGCAGAGGTCAAGGTGGAAGATTTGGAAGGGGCCGATTCTCTAGATAGAGACCCCCTAGGTCTGGTCAGCAGTCGAGCAGGGGTTCATATCCTGCCTGCCCCTATGTGACTTGTGGCAAGATTCATGGGGGAGAATGCTATTGGGCAACAGGAGCCTGTTTTAACTGTGGAGGCAAGGGCCATTTAGCTAAAGACTGCACTAGTGCTCTTAGATTCGGTCCAACTCCTACGACTGTAGAAGGATCTATTCAGAGTCTTGCTCCCAGAGGTTTACAATCAGTTGGCAGAGGAAGAGGCAGAGGTAGAGGCACTGCTTTAGGCAGTCAGGGTACTGTTGGTCAATCAGCACAAGGAAGTGCTTCAGCTAGGGTTTATACGTTGAGACAGCGAGAAGAGGCTGAGACTTCTGATGTTGTAGCTAGTATATTTTCTATCTCTAATCAAGAAGTATTTGTGCTGTTTGATCCGGGTTCGACCCACTCATATGTTAGTGCTAGCATAGTTAATTCACTTGCTGTTCCATGTGTCCTAATGGGTTTTGAAGTGCTAGTAACTAGTCCATTAGGACAAAAGGTTCGGGTCAACATAATTTATAGAGATTGTCCTTTGGTGATCCAAGGACATGTTTTTCTATCAGATTTGATTGAAATGCACTTCAGAGATTATGATATCATCTTGGGCATGGATTGGTTAGCCAGGTATCACGCCATGATTGACTGTAGACTGAAGACAGTCACTTTTGGTCTCCCTTTGTATGGTGATGTGGTAATACATGGGGAGAGGAATTTACTACCATCAAACATCATTTTGGCTGCACTAGCCAGAAGGATGATCAGAAAAAGGTGTGAAGCATACTTGGCACATGTGATAGACACCCAAGTGGGGAGTCCAGCACTGAGGGACATCCCTACAGTATGTGACTTTTCGGATGTGTTTTCTGATGAATTGCCAGGATTACCTCCAGAAAGAGAGGTGCAGCTTGAGATTGATGTTATGCCTGGTGTGGACCCAATCTCCATAAAACCATATAGAATGGCACCTGCAGAATTGAAAGAATTGAAAGTGCAATTGCAAGAGCTATTTAACAAGGGCTTTATCCGCCCTAGTGTGTCACCTTGGGGAGCGCCAGTGTTGTTTGTAAAGAAGAAAGATGGCACTCTCCGGTTATGCATTGACTATCGCCAGTTAAATAAGGTGACAATAAAGAATAGATATCCATTGCTCCGCATTGATGACTTGTTTGATCAGTTGAGGGGTGCAGCTGTGTTCTCCAAAATTGACCTGAGATCAGGTTATTATCAGTTAAAAGTACAAGAGAAGAGGATTTCTAAAACTGCCTTCAGAACCCATTATGGCCATTATGAGTTCTTAGTCATGCCATTCGGGTTGACTAATGCTCCGGCTGCTTTTATGGATCTGATGAACACTATCTTCAGACCATACCTCGATCAGTTTGTTGTGGTATTCATAGATAATATATTGGTCTATTCGAGGAGTGTAGAAGAGCATGATAGACATCTATGCATTGTGCTGCAAACTTTGAGGGAGAAACAGCTATATGCCAAATTATCGAAGAGTGAATTTTGGCTGAAGGAAATATCCTTATTGGGGCATGTAGTATCAGTAGAGGGCATCAAGGTAGATCCAAGTAAGATAGAAGCTGTCCTTAATTGGAGGCCACCCAGAAATATCACGGAGATTCGCAGTTTTCTGGGGTTAGCTGGATACTACCGTCGATTTGTGAAGGGATTTTCAATGTTGGCATCTCTATTGACCAAGCTGCTTAAAAAAGATGTTAAATTTCAATGGATGAATAAATGCCAACAGAGTTTTGATGAGTTAAAGAGTTGTTTGACTGAAGCTCCAGTCCTGACTTTACCTACTCTGAGTAAAGAATACACAATTTATAGTGATGCTTCTCACAATGGATTAGGCTGTGTATTGATGCAAGATCGAAATGTTATTGCCTATGCATCACGCCAGCTAAAACCGCATGAGATAAACTATCCGACAAATGATTTGGAGTTTACAGCTATTATGTTTGCTCTTAAGATCTGGAGACATTATTTGTATGGGGAGAAGTGCTACATCTACATAGATCAAGAGTTTGAAGTATCTAGGCACTCTGAAGGAGTTGAATTTAAGACAGAGGAGATGGTTAGAGTTGATAAAGGACTATGATTGTCTGATAAACTATCAGTCAGGGAAAGCTAATGTGGTGGCTGACGCCTTAAGTCGCAAGACTATGGCAAGTCTATGGGTTACTCCTTTGTCTATGGTATATGAGTTGAGATCATTACATGCCAGCTTAGAGATTAATGATGAGGGGTAGACAGCAGTTGCATGGCATGTATAGCCAGTGTTGACTGATCAGATCAAAATGGCTGCTCAGAATGATGAAAGGTATCAAAAGCTGTTGAAAGAAGTCAGACAGGGCAAGAAACCAAATTTCTCAACAAGAGATGACAGTCTATTGCTACACCAGGGCAGAATGTGTGTTCCTAATGATATTGATTTGAGAAAGATCATTTTGAAGGAAGCACATAAGTCTTCTTTTGCCATGCACCCTAGGGGCACAAAAATTTATAGAGGGCTAAAGGAGCATTACTGGTGGATGGGTACGAAAAGAGATGTGGCAGAGTTTGTTTCTAAATGCCTAACTTGTCAGCAAGTGAAGGCAGAGCATCAAGTACCCGCTGGGTTATTACACCCACTACCAGTACTAGAATGGAAATGGGAGAGAATAACGATGGATTTTGTAATGGGACTTCCAAGGACACAGAAGAGTCATGATGCAGTATGGGTCATTGTTGACAGACTAACCAAGTCTGCTCATTTTCTGCCAGTCCGGATGGACTACAGTTTAGAAAGATTGGCCAAGTTGTACATCGATGAGATTGTGAGGCTGCATGGAGTGCCAGTATCCATCGTATCAGACATAGATCCTAGGTTCACTTCTAGATTCTTGGGTAGTCTTCAGAGAGCCCTAGGAACTATATTGAACTTTAGTATTGCATTCCACCCACAGACAGATGGCCAATATGAGAGGGTAATTCAGATATTGAAGGACATGCTACGGGCTTGTGTGATTGAATTTGAGAGCAGTTGGGACATACACTTGCCTTTGATTGAGTTTGGTTATGACAATAGCTACCAATCAAGCATTGGAATGCCTCCATATGAAGCTTTGTTTGGCAGAAAATGTAGAACCCCATTGTGTTGGGATGACATGGGTGAAAGAAAGATAATTGGATTCGAAATTGTTTAGCAAACTGAAGACAAAATCAGGGTGATCAGAGATCGACTTAGGACTGCATCAGACCGTCAGATGTCCTGTGTTGATCTGAAGAGAAGGGATATTGAATATGCAGTGGGAGACAAAAGTATTCCTCGAGGTTTTCCCTTGGAAGAGAATTATGAGATTTGGCAGGAAGGGAAAACTGAGTCCTCGCTTCATTGGGCCATATGAGGTTCTGGAAAGAGTGGGTCCTTTGGCATATCGATTGGCACTACCTCCAGAGTTAGAGAAGATACTTAATGTCTTTCATTTGTCTATGTTGAGGAGGTATCGATCAGACCCATCTCATGTACTACCATTCAAAGAAATTGAAGTGAATCCAGACCTCACATATGAAGAGGAACCCATAGAGATTCTGGCTTATGAGGTGAAGCAGCTACGGAACAAGTAGATACCATTAGTGAAAGTGCTGTGGAACCATCATTCGGGCCAGGAGGCTACATGGGAACAAGAGGAGGACATGAGGAGACAGCACCCATAGCTGTTCAGAGATTGATACCAGGTAAAATTTCGAGACGAAATTTATTTTAAGGGGGGAAAAATTGTAACACCCATATTTGCATAGCCCAGTATATTTCACTATTCCAGTGACCAGAGCTGGTCCAGACAATTAAGGGGATTAGAACCACACTTAAGAGAACTAGATAAGCCATAAATACAAATAATTAGTAATTGTCAATTAGTTAAGTATAAATAAGAAAAATAGAACATAAGAAGTTAAACGAGCCGAGAGTCACAGCGATGGATGACCTCATCATAAATTCATGCTCAAGGTTGGCAACACATCAAACTTAAAATTTACAATCCTCAAAACCATGCAATAAATCCTTAAATGCATTAAAAAAATTTACATTTAATTTATACAATTTCATTCAACAAATTAAATCCTCAATACAACAAAATTATAAATCATAAAATAGACTTGTTCAAATCAATTTAGAAGTGAAAAGTAACAAAATAGTTAGTTGTGCACAAACCTTATACGAGTCGCCTCTCGGCCTTGACTCGATGTCTCGGGTTCTTTCCCGGTATTCTTTTCCACTGAAACACATAGCTCCACAGTGTTTCAGTATCACCATTTATCATAACTCCAAAAATAAATTTAAGTCTACTTATACCTAGCTTTAATATGCTAAACTTGACGTTCTTTAAAATATGTGTTTCGGGGTTACTGTTCACTATACTATTTAAGTCAATTTATTGACTTTCCAATGCTTAATAGGTATGAGAATTCTAATTTCACCCACATACCATATTTTCATTACCTAATTTGTTGGTTTTGGTTATTTTCTCAAATTTTAAGTCTTTTAGGCAAAATTGTAAATTTTCAGTTTTGGTGTCCTATGTTGCACTATTCCATTGGTCATTTTTTCTGTTAGAATTTGGTAAAACTTTCTTCATAGAAAATGTTCCCTATTGTCTTAAATTTATTCTCCTTTTTGAATCACTCCATTTGGAGTTTTGTAGCTCAAGTTATAGCCATTTGAATCATGGCTACCGAATTGGACTTAACCTAGATTTCTGGGCAAATTCTAGTTCTAGCAGTTTTAGGTCACCAAATTTGGGTGGCCAAATGACTTGGTTAAGGGCATAATTTGGGTTTGTGTTCTTCATAAAAGTTTTAGGTCTATATCTCAAATTTCCACTGGTAAAATTTTAAGTCATTTAGACCTACCTAGCCCAAGTTATGGCCAGATGAACAAACATTGTTCATTTGGTCATTTTAGTACAGGTCAGACTTCATAAATCCGGATTTGGTCAATTTGTTCACTGGGTTTTGGTCACTTTTTGGGCATAATTCCAAAATGAAAAATGTTCCATTTTGTGTCTGTTTTCATTTCCAATTGTCCTCACACCAATTGGACTTATAAATTTTCAGTTTTGGTCCCTCAAAGGGACCTTGGTCCTGCTACCTACAGTATGGCCATTTTCAATCCGAATTTAAACTCACTTCTAACACTTCCTACACATCTCAATTGGTCACAAATGACCATTTTTCATCTCAAACAAGGTCAAACACACCATTTGACCAATTCTCACATTTTTGCCTCCCAAACCCTAGGTGCCAAAAACCCTAACTCATAAAATTCAAACCTAATGCATTCTAAACATCTAGCCATAGTTTACATACTTAATTCAACTTAAGCAACCATTCAAATGCATCAAATTCACCCATTTCAAACCCTAACTAAGGCTGGCCAAATTTCATGTTTGGTCCCTCAACATTGTTTTCCTTTGATTTGTTTCAATTTCTAAGTTTATTAAAGCATATTTGCATGAAATTTAAAGAAATAAATTAGAGTTTATTACTAACCTTTCTTTGATTTCCACCTCTTCAATTTCCTTTCTTTTCTTCCTTTCTTTTCTTCCTCTAAAGCTTCTTCAAGTTGAACTAACAAGTTTTTATGGATTATTTTGGGGTCAAAGTGGGTTTAAGTGGTTGGAAGCAAGCTTAAAGCATGCTTTAATGGAGGTTTTTGGTGAGAGAAGAAATGGCATAGAGAGAGCTACGGGAATTTGAAAAAGAAGAAGCAAAAAATTTTTCTTTTTAATTTTGTTTTTATCTTCATTTATGCCATAATTGACTTAGTCAAAAATTTGGGTAAAATAATTTTAATTTTGACATCATTCATGATGTCACCTAATGACGTAAGCATGATATAAATAAAGTTTTCTTTTCTTTTTTCTTTTGCATTTATTTTTTTATTAGTTCTTTAATTTAATTCCTGATTCCTAAACTTTCTTTTCTCTGATTTTATTAGACAATTAGGTCAGGAGTTAGCTTTAGAAGTAAATTGACCAAATTGCCCCTCGCTGGTTCGATCTAGTTTGTAAATAATTTAATATTTCTTCCGGATCCCTGACCTAATTATTTGACCTGCTTAAAAATTCTTTTCGTGATTTTTTGTTTTGCAATGTGTTCGCAATAGTCCTAAGGACCGCAGCGTCACATTTTACGGTTTGAAATTTGAGTTTAGATTGACCTCGCAGTCACTTCCCGGGAAGGTCACCCATTGATTTGACTCTCGGCTCATTTAACTTCGTATGTTCTATTTTTCTTATTTATACTTAACTAATTGACAAGTACTAATTATTTGTGTTCAGGACTTAACTAGGTATCTTAAACATAGTTCTAATCCTCTTAATTGTCCAGACCGATACCGGTCACCGGAACAGTAACATATACCAGGCTATGCAAATAAGGTTGCTACACTCAATATACCCGATGAACTCTCAATGTAGCACTAGCAGCCTAGTCTGTTGCCTTGTCAGTCTGTCTACCTGCGACAACAATGAAAAGCTATCGCTGAGTAAAATTTACTCAGTGGTGCACAATAACAATTTAAAATACGGTATGTAAAACTTTTATTGATAATTTACAATCCAAACAATTCATAATTTTTCAAAGCTCATATAACACAAATTTGATCAAACAATTGAATAACACAGTGTTGCCAATCAATAACACAATTTGATCAAATAATTGAGTAACACAGTTTTGCCAATTAATAACACAGTTTGATCAAATAACTGAGTAACACAGTTTTGCCAATCAATAACACAATTTGATCAAATAACTGAGAAACATAGTTTTGCCAATCAATAACAAAATTTAGGCTGACACAAATTTTTCCGAACATGCCATGTGTACATCACGACAAGGCACACTCACCCTAATAATCGAAATCAATGGGGGAGGAAGCTAGCTAGATAATGAGTACTCATCCACACTCACCTCAGACTGGCAAGTCAAAGAGGAAGGAATATAATCACACTCACCACATAAATGAAGGAGGAACATAGTAATATTGTCATGGCAAGTGTGAATCAAAATAATTCCAAATCACAATATTTAAATATTTCATACAAACCACAAATCATATTGTGACACCCCTTACCCGTGTACAGTATACCCGAGTAAGTAATGCCACACGGTGTACTGGCACACTCTAATATACCTTACTTAATTTGTGTTATGCTTTTGAAGCTAATTTATGAAATATGATTTATTTAAGCCATTTATCGAAATTATTATTTATTTGGGGTTCCAAAAATTTTAAAGAAAATCCGGCGGAGTACCGGCTAAAAATGGAGAAAACAGTTCTTCGGAACCTGTTTAAAAACACTTCCAAATAATTTCCAAACAATCCTAACTTTAATTTATCAACAAATTCTCAATATTAAGATCTCAACAACATTTCAATTCCAGTTCTCAATCATCCATCACATGTGATGATCACATATAAATCACAAGTAAACATTTACATTTCCATTCACAAGTACAATTTTCATAATTTACATAAACATCAATATACATTACACAAGTTTAATTACATATGAGAAAACAAAGTTAAGTTACAAAATGTCAAAATGACACCTAATGTCCTACCAATGCACTACAGAAGTTGAGGTGACACGGACACTGTGTAGAACTGCAGGATGGACTCACCCAGTCTGCGGTCTACTGGGCTCACGATCTGTATCTCCAGTACCTACGCGTGGCAAAAGCAACGCGCTAAGCAATAATGCTTAGTGGTGCAATAATATAATAAAAGAAAATAGCAAGAAATTAAATGTGTAGTGAATGTATATGTTTCATTTGCTTGGTATTTGTATATTATTTACTTTGTCCACTTTTATTCATTTGGTTGCCCTAAGTAACCTACACTAGACGATCGGATGGATAATCGTAAACCGCACTGGGTATCTAATACCTCGGGCCGTCACACCATCGATCGCATATGCATCACCCGGCAGTAATGTAACAGCTACCAAGTCAGAATAATCTCAGGCACAAGGCCAAGTCTCAATGCAAGGTCAGAATGGCTAAAAGCCATGAAATCACAGAACGGCATATTGCCATGTGCAGTACTGCTAACTGAACCCTATTGGCATGCCAAACTATCCAAACCAATCTTGTTAGGTATACTAGGGCATTTGAAACTTTTAAATTCTTCAATTTGTGAATTTCAAATTTTTAGTGTCACTATTCATCTTATTGGTCAACAAAAATGTTGACTTTTAGAATAAAAATATGTACATTGACTTTGGCACTCCCAACATACCACATTTGGCATTCCAAACTTGTTGGCATTAAGCATTTATGCCATTTCAAAGTTTAAACCAACACAAGCAGAATTTTCAGTTTTTGTGAGTCAACTTCACTGTTCCATTGGACACTGTTGCTGTGTGAATTTGAAGAAATGAAAAACATGAAAGTTGTTCCTTATTTTGTCTAGTTGAATTTCCTTTTTTGAATCACTCCATTTGGAGTTTTGTAGCTCCAGATATGGTCCAAAAACCACAGCTGGCCGGATTTGCATTCTGCAGAAATTACCATATCTACAGTAACATGAACAGTGACTTCCACTGCCATTTGGGTTAGGTTGTGGCCATAATTTGGGGTAGGTTCCTTCATAAAAGTTGTTTGTATATGTCTTAACTTATTGCTGTAAAAATTTCAAGTCAATTGACCAAATCTACAGTGAGTTATGGCTAAATGAACAGTTACTGTTCATTTGATCAATTCTGCAGAATCAGTTGCAGGGTGTCCGGATTGGGGCCAAGTTTTGGTCCTCTTGCTTTGGTCTTTTGGGCATGGTTTCTTCAGAAAAAATGTGCCATTATAAGCCTAGTTTCATGTCCAATTGGCCAAACACCAATTGGACCAACACAGCCAAAGTTATGGCTGTGTAATTGGACTGAAATCTCAATCCATTGCTGCTGTCCTAGGGCAGATTTCACCTTCACTTTACCATACTATTTTTCAGTTCTAATTATGGTCAACTTACCTAAAATGGTCACTAATTGACCATTAAAATGTGCTCTAACAATTTCCCAAGCCAAGCCAATTTTTCACTCTTCAAAACCCTAGTTCCATTATAGGTTTTCACAACACCTTAATTATTAGCTCCTTCAATAATCACATACACACATGGTTTAAACTTGATCTATAGCCCACTTTAAGTCCATCAAAACAATCAAAATAATTCCTTCACAAGGGCTGCCAAAAATTCATAGTATGTGTACACATAATTCTTGTTCATTTTAGTTACAATTCTTACTCAATTCAAGTTGCAAATCATGAAAATAAGGAGTTTTAAGTACCTAATGCACTAACCTTGATTAGGGCAGATTTTTCCTCACTCAAAACTTCACTTTCCTTCACTTTCTAGGCTGCCAAAAGCTTGTTTAAGGTGTAGGGTAAAATTTTAATGAAGTGAGGTTAGGATTTTATGGTGAAACAAGGTAGGAATTTGAGCTTGCTTGATTGAACTTCAATGGAGGGTGGAAGGGAGAGGTTTCGGCTGCACTAGAGGAGGGAGGGATGGCTGCTGGTTTTTGGTCTTCTTTAGTCTTTATTTATCTCTTTAATTTGTTAGTCAAATGGGTGCTTAATTGTGATTGGTTGGTAATTATAAATGACATCACCATGATGTCATAAATAGCCCTTTTTCCTCAATTTCTTTTCTTTCCTCCACTACTCATTTTCAATTTAATTTCTAGTAATGTTTATTCATATTTTATGTCATATTAATTATTTACTCAACTGGACAAGTCGGCCAAAAATCACCTCTGAAGGCGAAATGACCAAAATGCCCTCCGTTTGGTTTAACGGGTCAAAATTGGCTGTACCGATTGAAAAATTTTTCTAGGTATTTTCTTGGCATTCTAATGCCATAGGAACCTCAATGACCCTTCTCTGGAGTCACAAAAATTATTTTATAATTTTTCCCCCGGGTCTAGGGCTCCTCGTTGCAAGAACCGCAACTTCCCTCCGGTTACCCATCGCTTGGGCACCGACTCGTTTGACTTGGTTGTATTTTATTTCTAAATTTTTTACTAAGTGTTTCTTATTAATATTTGAGTTAATTATGGTCCCTCTCTTAAGTTTAATTATTTTTCCGGACGTTCTAGCTGTCCGGACCGACACCGGTCACCGGAACAATAGGATGTATGGAGTGGTTACCGGGAGGGTGTTACAACTCTTCCCCTCTAATTTAAATTTCGTCCTCGAAATTTACCTGATGCAAACAGTAGAGGGAACTGTTGCCTCATCGTTTCTTCACTTTCCCAAGTTGCCTCCTCGGTGTTGTGGTGCCTCCAAAGCACTTTCACCAGTGGAATCTGCTTGTTCCTTAATTCTTTTACTTCCCGAGCTAGGATCCGTAGAGGTTCTTCCTTATATGTCAAATCCGGCTGTATTTCAATTTCTTCTCTGGAGATGACATGTGAAGGATCTGAGCGGTATCTCCTGAGCATGGACACGTGGAACACATTGTGGATCTTGTCTAGCTCTGGTGGTAAAGCTAGCCTATAGGCCACTGGACCCACACGTTCAATGACTTCATATGGGCCAATGAACCTAGGGCTTAACTTACCTTTTCTTCCAAACCTCAGCACTTTCTTCCACGGTGACACCTTGAGGAACACTTTGTCGCCAACCACATATTCTATTTCTTTTCTCTTTAGGTCGGCATAAGATTTCTGTCTGTCTGAGGTAACTTTTAGATTGGCTTTGATTATCTTTACCTTCTCCTCAGTCTGTTTCACCAGGTCTGGCCCTACCAGTTTATCTTCACCCAATTCAGTCCGGACTGCTGAGTTCTACATTTTCTCGCATACTGTGCTTCATACGGGGCCATTTGGATACTAGCTTGGTAGCTATTGTTGTATGCGAATTCTGCCAGTGGGAGGTATCTATCCCAATTTCCCTCAAACTCAATGACACAACTCCTCAGCATATCCTCAAGGACCTGACAAATATTTCACGTTATTGTTATCATTTCAATTCAATATTTGTATCAATTTCATTGGTTTCAATTATTTACCTGGATTACTCTTTCAGATTGCCCATCCGTCTGAGGATGGAAAGCTGTGCTGAAATGGAGTTGTGTACCCAAGGATTCATGCAACTTCTTCCAAAATCTCGATGTAAACCTTGGGTCTCGATCAGATATGATGGAAAGTGGGATTCCATGCAGTCTAACTATCTCACTGATATACAATTCTGCTAACTTCTCCAGTGAGTAGTCAGTCCTAACTGGCAGAAAGTGTGCTGACTTTGTCAATCTATCAACTATCACCCATACTGCATCATGTTTCTTCCGGGTGAGAGGCAGACCACTCACAAAATCCATGGTGACCCGATCCCATTTCCATTCAGGTATGCGTATAGGCTGTAGCAAACCTGATGGAACTTGATGTTCTGCCTTAACTTGCTGACATGTCAAGCATTTAGTCACATAGTCAGCTATATCCCTCTTCATACCAGGCCACCAATACTGAAGCTTCAGGTCATGATACATCTTTGTACTTCCTGGGTGCATAGCATATACACTGGTGTGTGCCTCTTTTAGAATACTGGTCTTCAATTCCCCATCATCTGGTACACACAGTCTTCCTTTGTAGTACAGACACCCATCTGCTTTCACCTCATAGTCAGTTGCTTTTCCCTCTGAGATCTTGCTCATAATAGCCATTAACTTTTCATCTGCCTTTTGCCCATCTAGTATCTGCTGTAGCAGGTTTGGCCTCACTTGCAACTCAGCCAAAATAGCTCCATCTCGAATCAAAGATAGACGGGCATTCAATGATCTCAAAGCTGTCATGGATTTTCTGCTCAAAGCATCAGCAACTACATTTGCCTTCCCAGGATGGTAGTCAATTACACAATCATAGTCCTTCAGGAACTCAATCCATCGCCTCTGTCTAAGGTTGAGCTCCTTCTGGGTTGGCAAATATTTCAGGCTTTTGTGGTCCGTGTAAATGTAGCACTTTTCACCATACAAGTAGTGCCTCCATATCTTCAGTGCGAAGATAATTGCTGCAAGTTCTAGATCATGGGTAGGGTAGTTCTGTTCATGTGGTCTTAGCTGTCTGGAAGCATAAGCGATCACTTTCCCCTCTTGCATCAATACACACCCCAACCCATTATGAGAGGCATCGCTGTAGACCACAAAGTCCTTTCACGACCTTGTTGTGTTAACTGCTGGTGCCTCTGTCAACATAGCCTTCAACTTCTCAAAGCTAGTCGACACTTGTCATTCGGTCAAATCTGACATTCTTGTGTAACAACTTGGTCATTGGAGCAGCTATGAGGGAAAATCCCTTCACAAATCTCCGGTAATACCCAGCTAGCCCCAAGAAACTTCTGACCTCCGTTGTATTTCTGGGAGGCTTCCATTCCATCACTGCTTCTATTTTCTTGGGATCCACCCTAATCCCATCAGCTAACACTATGTGTCCAAGGAATGCAATCTCATTCAACCAGAAGTCACACTTGGACAACTTAGCATACAGCTTCTTTTCTCTTAGGGTTTGCAGAACAATCCTCAAATGCTCATCATGTTCTTCCCTGGTCTTGGAATACACCAAAATATCATCAATAAAGACCACTACGAACCGATCTAGGTATGGATGGAAGATACGGTTCATAAGGTCCATGAATGCCGCTGGTGCATTTGTTAGGCCAAAGGGCATCACTAGGAACTCATAATGTCCATATCGGGTCCTGAATGCAGTCTTGGGCACATCTGCATCCTTCACCCTCAACTGATGATACCCTGATCTGAGATCAATCTTGGAAAATACTCCTGCTCCCTTCAACTGATCAAACAGATCATCAATTCTAGGCAACGGATATTTGTTCTTCATAGTCACTTTATTCAACTGCCGGTAATCAATGCATAGCCTCAAAGTCCCATCCTTCTTTTTCACAAACAGCACTGGAGCTCCCCATGGTGACACACTGGGGCGTATGAACCCCTTATCAAGCAACTCTTGCAACTGAGTTTTCAACTCTCTCAATTTAGTGGGTGCCATCTTATAAGGAGCAATGGAAATGGGTCTTTGTACTGCGGTGTCTCAATAGCAAATTCAACTTCCCTTTACGGTGGCAAACCGGGCAACTCTTCAGAAATACCTGCAGGAAGTCTCTCCTTTGTGGGTATGTCACTCAGGTTTGGCTTAGCCTGCCTAGTATCCACCACATGTGCTAGGTAGGCTTCACAGCCTTTTCTCATCATTCTTCTTGCAACTGTGGCTGAGATGACATTGGACAAGAAATCTGTCATTTCCCCCACAACTGTGATCTCATTACCCTCTGAAGTTTTTAGAGAAATTCTCTTAAATTTGCAATCAACTATTGCCTGATGACATGACAACCAGTCCATTCCCAATATCACGTCAAACTCATGGAAGGGTAACTCAATTAGGTCTGCCAAGAATTCATACCCCTGAATCCTTAACGGGCAACCCTTGTATACCTTGTTCACCACTACACTGTGACCCAATGGATTAGTGACCAGAATGTCTTGGTCACTCTCCCCTACTAGTATCCCCCTTTCTACGGATAAGTTGATGCAGATGTATGAATGAGTGGATCCTGGATCCACCAATGCATGCACAGGTGTAGTGTAGAGGGAGAACGTACCCCTGATGACGTCCGGGGCATCTTGCTCCTCCTGAGTTCTCAAGGTATAATTTCTGGCAGGTGGTACATTATCGGCCTCTCTGCGGCTCGGATGCGAGCCTGCGAGATGGTCCCACGACTTTGGATTTACGGACCTTCTACCCCTTGGTGATGTAGGAGCGGTGCATGCGCTTGTGTTGGAGCGGTGTAGTAGTTCTGCGTGGGCGGTTCTTCAAGCGATGCTCTGTTGACCCACACCTCAGCGAGCACAGTTACTCTCCAACATTCCCCTTGTGCCATTTCGGCAATGCGGACATGCGAGAAGATGTTGGGGTGGTCCCTGAACCCCATCCACGGAGGCGCCTGCGATGGTGTGGACCGACCTCTCCTAGGGGTGAAGCGTAGCTGGGCCCCTGAGGTGACCACGACCCTGTGGCTGAGCTGAACTCTGTGCAGGAGGACCCTTGAACTTCTTCCCAAATGCAGGAGATGAGCTGGACTGACCCGGTCCCCTCTTCTGCTGTCTTTCCCTTCTGGTTTGCTCAATCATTCTTACTTTTTCCACCTTTATTGCAGCTTCCACTAACTTAGTAAATTCTGTGATTCCCAAGGCAGTGAGCTGGATCTTGATGTTGTCATTTAGTCCCTCTTCAAATCTCTTGCACCTTTCAGCTTCATTAGGGACTATCTCCCTTCCATAACGGCTTAATCGAACAAACTCCTTCTCATATTCGGCCACTGACAGCTGTCTCTGCCTCAGGTTAATAAACTCTCTTCTTCTCTCTTCCAGATATACAGTACCCACATATTTCTTCTTAAATTCTGAAAGAAAGAAGTCCCAAGTTCTGACTTACATTTGCACTTCATCGACCAGTGTCCCACCACTCATATGCATCATCTTGCAGCAAAGATATGGCAGCTTCCAGGTTTTGCTCTGGAGTGCAGTGGAGTTGTTTTAGGACTCTGCCTGTTCTGTTCAACCAATTCTCGGCTGCAACAGAGTCATCTTCTCTCTTGCCATAGAAGTCCACAGCTCCAAACTTTCTTAGCCTTTCCAGGTGTGATTTCTGCTGTGGAGCTGGTGGTGGTGGTGGTGGTGGTGCTGGCATTACCCCAGCCATTTGTCTAAAGAAGTCGGCCATTTGTTGGAACATGGCCTGTGGAGGCTGAGCAGGCTCTGCTTGAGCTGGCGGAGCAGATTCTCTCATGCCCCCAGTCTCAGCTGCTGCAGGTGGAGCATGACTCTCCACTTCCTCCTCAATGGCTCTCTGAGATGAAGGGTCCATATCCTATTCAAAATAAGAAAGATAAACAGATCTGCGTTAGTGTCACCTCGACTTTTACAAATGCAATGCATAGTATGGACTCAATCTAGGCCCAGAAACGCCTAAATCGTGCTCTGATACCACTAAATGTGACACCCCTTATCCGTGTACAGTATACCCGAGTAAGTAATGCCACACGGTGTACTGGCACACTCTAATATACCTTACTTAATTTGTGTCATGCTTTTGAAGCTAATTTATGAAATATGATTTATTTAAGCCATTTATCGAAATTATTATTTATTTGGGGTTCCGAAAATTTTAAAGAAAATCCGGCGGAGTACCGGCTAAAAATGGAGAAAACAGTTCTTCGGAACCTGTTTAAAAACACTTCCAAATAATTTCCAAACAATCCCAACTTCAATTTATCAACAAATTCTCAATATTAAGATCTCAACAACATTTCAATTCCAGTTCTCAATCATCCATCACATGTGATGATCACATATAAATCACAAGTAAACATTTACATTTCCATTCACAAGTACAATTTTCATAATTTACATAAACATCAACATACATTACATAAGTTTAATTACATATGAGAAAACAAAGTTAAGTTACAAAATGTCAAAATGACACCTAATGTCCTACCAATGCACTGCAGAAGTTGAGGTGACACAGACACTGTGCAGAACTGCAGGATGGACTCACCCAGTCTGCGGTCTACTGGGCTCACGATCTGTATCTCCAATACCTACGCGTGGCAAAAGCAACGCGCTAAGCAATAATGCTTAGTGGTGCAATAATATAATAAAAGAAAATAGCAAGAAATTAAATGTGTAGTGAATGTATATGTTTCATTTGCTTGGTATTTGTATATTATTTACTTTGTCTACTTTTATTCATTTGGTTGCCCCAAGTAACCTACACTAGACGACTGGACTGGATAACGAGTAAACTGGCACTGGGTATCTAATACCTCGGGCCGTCACACCATCGGTCGCATATGCATCACCCGGCGTGCAACAGAACAGCTACCAAGTTGTAAATAATCTCAGGCACAAGGCCAAGTCTCAATGCAAGGTCAGAATGGCTAAAAGCCATGAAATCACAGAACGGCATATTGCCATGTGCAGTACTGCTAACTGAACCCTATTGGCATGCCAAACTATCCAAACCAATCTTGTTAGGTATACTAGGGCATTTGAAACTTTTAAATTCTTTAATTTGTGAATTTCAAATTTTTAGTGTCACTATTCATCTTATTGGTCAACAAAAATGTTGACTTTTAGAATAAAAATATGTACATTGACTTTGGCACTCCCAACATACCACATTTGGCATTCCAAACTTGTTGGCATTAAGCATTTATGCCATTTCAAAGTTTAAAACAACACAAGCAGAATTTTCATTTTTTGTGAGTCAACTTCACTGTTCCATTGGACACTGTTACTGTGGGAATTTGAAGAAATGACAAACATGAAAGTTGTTCCTTATTTTGTCTAGTTGAATTTCCTTTTTTGAATCACTCCATTTGGAGTTTTGTAGCTCCAGACATGGTCCAAAAACCACAGCTGGCCGGATTTGCATTCTGCAGAAATTACCATATCTACAGTAACATGAACAGTGACTTCCACTGCCATTTGGGTTAGGTTGTGGCCATAATTTGGGGTAGATTCCTGCATGAAAGTTGTTTGTCTATGTCTTAACTTGTTGCTGTAAAAATTTCAGGTCAATTGACCAAATCTACAGTGAGTTATGGCCAAATGAACAGTTACTGTTCATTTGGTCAATTCTGCAGAATCAGTTGCAGGGTGTCCGGATTGGGGCCAAGTTTTGGTCCTCTTGCTTTGGTCTTTTGGGCATGGTTTCTTCAGTAAAAATGTGTCATTATAAGCATAGTTTCATGTCCAATTGGCCAAACACCAATTGGACCAACACAGCCAAAGTTATGGCTGTGTAATTGGACTGAAATCTCAGTCCATTGCTGCTGTCCTAGGGCAGATTTCACCTTCTCTTTACCATACTATTTTTCTGTTCTAATTATGGTCAACTTACCTAAAATGGTCACTAATTGACCATTAAAATGTGCTCTAACAATTTCCCAAGCCAAGCCAATTTTTCACTCTTCAAAACCCTAGTTCCATTATAGGTTTTCACAACACCTTAATTATTAGCTCCTTCAATAATCACATACACACATGGTTTAAACTTGATCTATAGCCCACTTTAAGTCCATCAAAACAATCAAAATAATTCCTTCACAAGGGCTGCCAAAAATTCATAGTATGTGTACACATAATTCTTGTTCATTTTAGTTATAATTCTTACTCAATTCAAGTTGCAAATCATGAAAATAAGGAGTTTTAAGTATCTAATGCACTAACCTTGATTAGGGCAGATTTTTCCTCACTCAAAACTTCACTTTCCTTCACTTTCTAGGCTGCCAAAAGCTTGTTTAAGGTGTAGGGTAAAATTTTAATGAAGTGAGGTTAGGATTTTATGGTGAAACAAGGTAGGAATTTGAGCTTGCTTGATTGAACTTCAATGAAGGGTGGAAGGGAGAGGTTTCGGCTGCACTAGAGGAGAGAGGGATGGCTGCTGGTTTTTGGTCTTCTTTAGTCTTTATTTATCTCTTTAATTTGTTAGTCAAATGGGTGCTTAATTGTGATTGGTTGGTAATTATAAATGACATCACCATGATGTCATAAATAGCCCTTTTTCCTCAATTTCTTTTCTTTCCTCCACTACTCATTTTCAATTTAATTTCTAGTAATGTTTATTCATATTTTATGTCATATTAATTATTTACTCAACTGGACAAGTCGGCCAAAAATCACCTCCGAAGGCGAAATGACCAAAATGCCCTCCGTTTGGCTTAACGGGTCAAAATTGGCTGTACCGATTGAAAAATTTTTCTAGGTATTTTCTTGGCATTCTAATGCCATAGGAACCTCAATGACCCTTCTCTGGAGTCCTAAAAATTATTTTATAATTTTTCCCCCAGGTCTAGGGCTCCTCGTTGCGAGAACCGCAACTTCCCTCCGGTTACCCATCGCTTGGGCACCGGCTCGTTTGACTTGGTTGTATTTTATTTCTAAAATTTTTACTAAGTGTTTCTTATTAATATTTGAGTTAATTATGGTCCCTCTCTTAAGTTTAATTATTTTTCCGGACGTTCTAGCTATTCGGACCTACACCGGTCACCGAAACAGTAAGATGTATGGAGTGGTTACCGGGAGGGTGTTACACATATTTTATCTCAAATTTTCCATTTGCAAAGTAGGCAACACAATAATTTCCAATTAAGATTCCCAAAGCCAAAATAATAAAAATTTATTCATAACTCATTTCTCCAAATAAATTTTATGGTAAAAGCAGTGAATATAAAAAGTATTGTGCACAGACACAATTTAAAACTATAATGTTAAATTAAATTTTTAAGTAGAAAATGAGAAATCAAAATTATTGTGCACAAACCTCTGATATATGCCTTTTGGCCCTTACTCAGTGTTCTTTATGCTTCTCAATATCCTTTTCAACTGAAACACAGAATTTAAAGTATTTCAGTACTCCATGAATTTGTTTCTAACAATAAAATCTAATATTTAAATTTTCTTGGTACTATTCCCTTCAATTCATTTCATTAGTCAACCTATAATGTTGACCCTTGATGCACTCTAAGTGAGTCAATTCTAAAGTTACCAATATGTCACATTTTATAGCTTTTAATGTTGGTATATGTCACCAATTTTATTTCCAAGTGTATTGCATTTTATTGCAATTTACCGGATTTCGGTGTACTATTTTGACCTAGCTGGACGACCTAGTTTCCTTGGTTTTCGATTTCCAGTCCAAACTACAAACTTGTAGGTCTATGTCTTATTACACATGAGGCAAAATTTCAGATTATTCTGAGTTGTGTAGACCAAGTTATGGTCAATTTACTAATGCTGGATAGAATGCACCAAAATGGTAGGCTTAGATCACTTTTAGGTAACTTTTGGTTCGGCTAGTTTTGGTACCTGAATTTGTGCAAGCTATTTGGCTTGGTTCTGGCCATTTCTGGGCTTTGGTGTCTTCATAAGAATTGTAGATCTATGCTAAACTATTCATGGTAAAAATTTTTGGTCATTTGGACTTGTTTTGAGTAAGTTATGGTCAAAACACTAACTACTGCCCAAATGGTCATTTTTCAAGCTTTCAAGTCACTAATCCGGATTTGGTCATTTTTCAAGTTACCTTCTAGGCAGAATTTAGGTAAGCTTCCTTCATGAAAGTTGGCACATTTTGTGCCTAGTTTCACCTCCACTTGGTCTCATACCAATTGGATTCACACACTTAAGGTTCTAAGCTAAAGCACACATTGCCCTGCTATACATTTTTCAACACTTACCAATTACACATTCAATACTTACCAATTACACATTCAATACTTACCAAGTTTACCTTTCATGCCAATTCTAACTTGGTACCATCACATTAACATACTTTACATCACATTTTGGTTATTTTGGACAGCTTATAACCAATCTCAATATACACACTATAACTTAGAATTTTCCAAAGTCTATTTACACAATTTAACCACATGAACACACCTCATTTACATGTCCAAATCCAAACAATTATTCACATACACATGCTACCACCATAAGCAACATTATTCAACAATATTTCATGAACTTAAACACTTCAATCTTCTTCATGAGGCTGCCACAAGTTTACACATACCCATCAATTTCCACTTTCACTTTTCAAGCTTACAAATCAAACCTTACACATGGAATTCAAGTTTAATACAATTAAACATTTAAATCAACATTCAAACAACCATCTACATGCAAGGACAATCTGTTCATGGTGAGGTTCCATGGCTACATAAATGGTGTACCACCATTAAAACATCAAACTTCAAAAATTCTTCCATAAATCAACTACCCACAACCTTGGTTACACTTTTAATGAAACAAGATTTGAAAACACTCACTTACCACTTTTGAAGCTTGATCAAAACCTCACTAAACTTCTTAGAATCCCTATCAAACTCTTCCTTGCAAGGTAAGGAGCAAAGTTAATGAAGGAACCTAGTGGAAAAAGTGGCTAGAACATGCTTGCATGGAGCTCTCACCATGGACGGCTATGGAGGATTCATGGTGTTTTTCCATTCAGCTGGTTCTAATCTTTGTGGTTGAAGATGGTAGTTTCAGTCTACTAATGCTTAATATGGGTCCCTTAAGATGTCACTAGTGGAGCACTAACTTGGTTAAATAATTCATTAATCTCAATTTCCTTAATTTTGCTCATTTGTCACTAATCTTTTACTATTTGCATAATGTATCTCAATTTAATTTTTCATGTCATTTCTAAAGTATAATATCATTTATTTTTAATGGACATTGAGGTCAAAAGGCAACTCTAGGTGTCAAATGACCAAAATGCCCTACTTCGAGTTATATTCTCGATTTTTTCGGTAACACTGATTTTTGTCTGTTTCTCGATTTTTCGTTTTTCTTTGTACGAATTTATTAATTTTTCTTTGATAATTCTAATGAAATTTATACTTTAATAGATATTTATTTAAGTCTAAAAAATATTTTCCAGGGTTCCCCGCGGTCCAGGGCTAGTCAACGGTCCACGCCGCAACTTCCCGGTGCGGTCACCCATCGCTAAGGTTTTCGGCTCGTTTAACTTGGTTTCATTTCATTTCTATTATTTTTCCTTTGTTTTTCTTGTATTTTCCTCTCTTGTATTTCATTATTTTATGTCTCCTGTAACACTCCTATGTTCGGTAGTGCATTATACTATTCCTGTGACCAGTGTTATCTAGACAGTTAGGATGCCTAGAATTACACTTAGATATGGGTGAGGAGACATAAAATAATGGAATACAAGAAAAGAAAATACAAGAAGAACAAAGGAAAAATAATAGCAATAAAATGTAACCAAGTTAAACGAGCCGAGAACCCTAGTGATGGGTGACTGCACCGGGAAGTTGCGGCGTGGACCGTTGACTAGCCCTGGACCACGGGAAACCCTGAAAAATATTTTTAAGACATAATTAAAGACCTATTGAAGTATAAATATCATTAGAAATATCAAAGAAAAATTAATTAATTAGTATAAAGAAAAACGAGAAATTGGAAAAACGACAAAACTAGGTGTTGCCGGAAAATCGGGAATGCAACCCGAACAGGGGCATTGTGGTCATTTGGCACCCCGAGTTATCTTTTGACCTCAATTTCCATTAAAAATGACTGATAGCACACTTTGAAAATATCATAAAAATTAAAATTGTGGTATATTATAATAATAGTGCAAGAAATGGGATATAATTTAAATAACTAAAACTTTAACATATAAAATTGTTCAATTAAACTATAGTGGAACACTAAGGGGGTGTTTAAACTCATTAAGGGACATGTTTATGTCCACTGAGTGATTCAGTTTCTGCTTCATTTTCTTCATGCCGAATTGAGGTCCCAAATTCCTCCATAGCCGAACCTTCAAAAGCTCCACATTCTTCACCATTTTCAACTTAAACCCCAAAGCTTGCTTCATCAACTTTGCTCCCTACATCACAAGGAAGACTTAGATAGCAATTTTAAGAAGTTTAGCGAAGGTTTTGAAGAATTTCAAAAGTAGTAAGTATGTATTTTTAATTCTTGTTTCATTAAACCTTGAATGGATGTTATGGGTAGTTGATTTGTGAAAGAATTTTTGAAGTTTGATGTTTTAAGCGAGATGTATATTTTGGCAGCCATGGAACTTCTATAAGAATAGTTTATACTTGCATGTAAATAGTGGTTTGAATAATGATTTATAGGTTTGATTGTATGGTACTTGAATTCCATGTGTAAGGTATGATTTTGGAAGCTTGAAAGCTAATTGAAAGAGATGTACAAATTGGCAACTTTGAAGTGTAGACCAAAATGTGCTATTTCATGGTTTGGTTTATGGAATTATATTGTTGAATTATGGTGCTTGTTATGGCAGCATGTATATGTGTGTAAAGGTTTGAGTTTGGACATGTAAATGAGCTATTTCATGTGGTTAAATTGTTTGTAATTGGACTTGGAAAATTCTGTACTATAATGTGCATATTGAGAATGATTATAAGCTTCCAAAATGACCAAAAATGAGTTGCTAAATGTGTTTATGTTATGGTACAAACCAGAAATGACATGGAAGAGTGACTTAGTAAGCATGGGATGTGGAATTGGTAAAGGGTGAATAATATGCAATAGGGCAGTGTAGGTTTTAGTTTGGAACCTTAAGTGTGTGACTCCAATTGGTATGAGACCAATTGGAGGTGAAACTAGGCATAAAAAGTGCCAACATTCATGAAGGAAGCTTACCAAAATTCTACTTGGAAGGTGACTTGAAAAATGACCAAATCCGTATTAGTGCTTTGAAAGCCTGAAAATTGACTATTTGGGCAGCAGCTAGTGTTTTGGCCATAACTCACTCAATACAAGTCGAATTGACCTGAAATTTTTACCATGAATAGTTGAGACATATATCTACAATTCTTATGAAGGCACCAAAGCCCAGAAATGGCTAGAACCAAGCCAAATAGCTTGCAAAAATTCAGGTCCAAAAAACTAGCCAAACCAAAAGTGACCTAATAATGACCTAAAGCTACCATTTTGGTACATTCTATTCAGCATTGGTAGATTGGCCATAACTTGGTCTACATAACACAGAATGACCTGAAATTTTGCCCTGCGTGCAATAAGAAATAGACCTACAAGTTTATAGTTTTGACCGAAACCCGAAAATCGAGGGAACTAGGTCATCCGGCTAGCTCAAATTAGTATACTGGAATCCGACAAATTGCAATAAAATGCAATATACATGAAAATGAATTGGGCAACATATACCAACACTAAAAGGCTATTAAATATGACACATTGGTAACATTAAAACCTAATTCACCTAGACTGCATCGAGGCTCAACATCTTTTGTTGACTAAGGAAATAATAGCATTCAATAAATTAAGTATTAAGCCTTATTGTTAGAGACAGTTCAAATGAGTACTGAAACACTTCAAATTGTGTTTCTCAGTTAGCAAAGACTCAGGGAAGGGGAAGAAAACACTGAGTCAGAGCCAAGAGACAGTTATCAGAGGTTTGTGCACAACAGTTATTTCTTTTGAAATTTTCAATTGAAATAAATTATGACTATTTATATATTATTATTTTAAATTGTGAAAAATTGTTTGAATGATATTTGATGGATACTTATTGATTAAAAAGCATTGTAAATGATTTGAAACCACAGCTATCACGTGTATTATTGAATTCCTCACTAGCTTGTCTAGTGGGATGAATTAAATTCCCTCTCTGGCTGAAGTGTCGAGGTGTATGCCTGTTGAGGACGAATAGAATGAGTACTCATATTATTACTAGCTAGCTATGTTATTCCTCATTAGCCATCGGCTTTTGGGATGAATTGAATTCCTCACTAGCCATCGGCTTTTGGGATGAATTGAACTTTGGAACATGGTTAAGCTGTGTGTGTGATTTATTGATATTTATTGTGATATTGTGAAATGGAGTTTAAATTCTTTATGACATTCATTGTCTTTGAATTTAACTATGGTTTTAAGTATCCACTATTTATATGACTTATGATTTGTGATTTAAAGTTGTATTTGGTTAATTTTGTGCACCACTGAGACATTGGCTCAGCGTTAGCTTTTCATTGCTGTCGCAGGTAGACAGACTAACAGGACAGCAGACTAGGCTGCTAATACTACACTGAGAGAGCATCGGGTATATTGAGTGTACCATATTTTATACTTTGTATTGTAATGTATGTTCACTACATGTATATAATGTTCTTGGTTTTGAGCAGTTGTAAATTAAAATTGTACATTGAAGTTGTAAAATAAATTGTAAATTATTTTGGTTTGTAAATATTGTGATATATTTCTTTTATGTCAGCCTTTGAAAATACTAAAAAATTATTGTGGATTTGAGTTGAGAAACATATTGTGTTGATTGAATGTTGGAGTTTGAGATTGAGAAATATATTTGAAGTGCTTTTTACAGGTTTTTGAAAAACTGCTTTATTCAAAATACAGATGGCATTCCGCCAAAATTTTTACAGAAATTACTTATAATTCAAATGTGTTAGCTGTTTCACTTCAGTTCAAAAAAAATTTTAACACCTGTAAATAGTGCTCACCATTGTAAAAAGAAGTAAGAAAAGTTTTAAAATCCCTTGTAGTGTATTTAATGGGTTATCAGTAGACGAAGTTGCTAATTCATTAGGTATAATACGGGATCATGTTATGCCTTATAGAGGGGTAGGGTGTGACATGTTTTAGTGATATCAGAGCTATTTTATAAATTCTATTTTCACCTGTAATTTGAATATTCTTTCTTCATAGTACAACTGCTCAATGTCATTATTTAATACATACAATACATTACGTTTTAAATATGCACTAACGGGAGGTAATCTCCTTGTGTTATTGTTCAGGAGGTCTAAGATCCTCGAATTGACTATGGAAGAGGGTGATCGTTTAGTCGATCAATCTATAGAGGCTGAGGTACAAGGGAATGCCCCAGCCCTACACAATGTTAGTGGATCGCGGCACCGGCCCCTCGGTACCACGATTTCTGCTCGATTCGCTCGTGGATCGCAATGTTTCAACAGATAGCTGGTAATGTGCTTACTCAAGTCCCACTATAGACACCAGTGGTACAACCACAGTCTTCTGCTAGGTAGTATGACAAATTAATGAAATATGGGGCTACTGAGTTTAAGGGGACAGTAGATCCTCTAGAGGCAGAACAATGGTTAGAGAGAATGGATAGGGTGTTCAAGAAGCTACATTGTACAGAGGAGCTCATATTTGAATATTCAGTGTCTCTGCTACAGAGGGATGCATATGACTGGTGGAAAACCATTCCCCATAGTCTGGTTAAACCTTCGGTGCTAACATGGAATGATTTTCTATGGGAGTTCAGACAAAAATATGTCCCTGATGCTTATGTGGACCAGAAGCTGCAAGAGTTCCTAAGTCTGAAACAAGGGAGTAGATAAGTGGCTGAATATGAAAGGGAATTTTCCCACCTAAGCCATTATGCAGTTAGTCTACTTGCTACTAGCAGGGAGAGATGTAAAAGGTTTGAAATCGGTTTGAAGCCCAGTATCAGATTACAAGTGGTCGGATTCAAACATACTAACTTCTCTGAACTTGTTTCTCAAGCACTAGAATTAGAAAGAATTGAATCTGAAGCAGCCCTAGAGAAAAAGAAATCATAAAAGACAGAAAAAGAGGGAAAGTCAGTAGAACAGAGTTCTAGTGGTCCTACTGGAAAGAGGAAGAACCATGGGGACACAGCAGGGGTGGTAAGAAGTCTGGGAGGGGAAGATATTCAGGACAAAAACCTCCTCTATCTGGTTAGCAGAGTACCAGAAGTTCTTACCCTCCTCTCAAATGTGAAACTTATGGAAGAAATCATGGTGGGGTATGCTACAAGGCTATCGGAGCCTGTTATAGTTGTGGAGGCACAGAACACTTTGCCAAGGACTGCACCAGTACTCATAGAGTTGAACCACCTCCTACTACTGCAGAAGGGTCAGTTCAGAGCCCTGTCACCAGAGGTTCACAACCACCCAGCAGAGGTAGAGGCAGGGGTAGAGGTAACCCAGCACGTAGCCAAGGCACAGTGAATCAATCAGAGCAAGGAAGTGCTCCAGTCAGAGTCTATGCAATGAGACAGAGAGAAGAGGCCGAGACATCTAATATTATGGCTGGTACCTTCTCAAATTTTAATCAATATGTGTTTGTGTTATTTGATTCGGGTTCTACCCATTCTTATGTGAGTGCTAGCATCATTGATTGCATTGCTGTTCCATGTACAAAAATGGACTCTGAGGTGCTAGTAACAAGTCCGCTAGGACAAGAGGTCAGAGTTAATAGAATGTATAGGGATTGTCCTTTGGTGATCCAAGGACATACTTTTCTGTCTGATCTCATTGAAATGCCCTTTAGAGATTATGATATCATCTTGGGCATGGATTGGTTAGCCAGGCATCACGCCATGATTGACTGTAGACTGAAGATAGTCACTTTTGGCCTTCCTCAGCACAATGATGTGGTAATACATGGGGAGAGGCAGCTATTGCCATCAAACATCATTTCAGCTGCACTAGCAAGAAAAATGATCAGAAAGGGGTGTGAAGCATACTTGGCACATGTGGTAGACACCCAAGTGGGGAGTCCAGCATTGAGGGACATCCCTACAGTATATGACTTTCCAGTTGTGTTTCCTGATGAATTGCCAGGATTACCATCGGAAAGAGAAGTGCAGTTTGAAATTAATGTTATGCTTGGTGTGGATCCAATCTCCATAACACCATATAGAATGGCACCAGCAAAGTTGAAGGAGTTAAAGGTACAGTTCCAAGAACTACTTAAAAAGGGCTTCATCCACCCTAGTTTGTCACCTTGGGGAGCACCAGTATTGTTTGTTAAGATGAAAGATGGCACTCTTCACTTATGTATTTACTACCGGCAGTTGAATAAGGTGACAATAAAGAACAGATATCCATTGCCTCGCATTGATGATCTGTTTGATCAGTTGAAGGGTGCAGCTGTGTTCTCCAAAATTGATTTGCGATCTGGTTATTATCAGTTGAAAGTGTAAGAGCAGAGTATTCCAAAAACTGCTTTCAGAACTCGGTATGGCCACTTTGAGTTTCTGGTAATGCCATTCGGGTTAATAGATGCTCAAGCTGCTTTTATGGATCTGATGAACACTATCTTCAGACCATATCTCGACCAGTTTGTGGTGGTGTTTATTAATGATATTTTGATATATTCGAGGAATGCAGAGGAGCATGATAGATATCTGCGGATTGTACTGCAGACTTTGGAGGAGAAACAGCTATACGCCAAATTGTCGAAATGTGAATTTTGCCTGAAAGAAATCTCCTTCTTGGGATATGTTGTGTTAGCTGAAGGGATCAAGGTAGATTCCAGCAAGGTAGAAGCTATCCTTAATTGGAAGCTGCCCAGGAATATCACAGAAATTCGCAGTTTTCTGGGTTTAGCTGGATATTACCGTTGATTTGTGAAAGGGTTTTCTATGTTATCTTCTCCACTAACCAAGATGCTTCGGAAAGATGTAAAATTTTAGTGGAAAGATAAATGCCAGCAGAGTTTTGATGAGTTGAAGTGGTGTTTGACTGAAGCTCCAGTCCTTACTTTACCTACCCCGGGTAAAGAATACACAGTTTATAGTGATGCTTCTCACAATGGGTTAGGCTGTGTACTGATGCAAGATCGGAATGTCATTGCTTATGCATCACACCAGCTGAAACCGCATAAGAGGAACTACCCATGTAACACCTTCACTGTAGCAATTCTGCACATTCTACTGTTTCAGTGATCGGTGTCAGCCTAGTCAGCTAGAACGTCTGAAAAATATTTAGACTAAAGTGAGGAGTCATAAATAACTCAAATAAGTGTAAGAAAAATCTAGGAAAAATTTTAGAAATAAAATACAACCAAATTAAATGAGCCGGTGCCCTAGCGATGGGTAACCCAGTGGGAATTTGCGATTCTCGCAACTAGGAGCCCTAGACCCGGGGGAAAATTCATAAAATAATTTTTAGGACTCTAGAGAAGAGTCATTGAGGTTTTTATAGTATTAGAATGCCTAGAAAATGCTTAGAAAAAATTTTCAATCAGTATACACAATTTTAGTCTTTTAAGCCAAATGGAGGGCATTTTGGTCATTTCGTCTTCAGAGATGATTTTTGGCCGACTTGTCCAGTTAAGTAAATAATTATTATGACACAAAATGTAAATAAATATTGCTAAAAATTAAATTGAAATTGAGTAGAAAAGAAAAAAAAAGAAAATGGAATTAAATTAGATTTATGACATAGGATGACATCATTAAAAAGCTCTCCACCAATCACCATGAGACAACCATTTAATAAACAAATAAAAAGGAGATAAATGAGTCAAAAAAAAATTGGAAAGTCCATCTTCTTCTCCAGCATTCTCCCATCCAACCCTCTCTTTCTCCATTTCCTCTCAAATTCTTTCATTTTCCTATCATTAAAACACCATTCCAAGCTTCCAAATCATTACCTTCCTTCACAAAAATAGTTGGCAGCCTTGATAAACCTCCATAGCCAGCCATAAAACCCAAGGAAAGTGGGAAGAAAAGTGCAAGGAAAATCTGGTTGGAAGCCCCAAAGAGGTGAATCAAGTGTTGGGTTGATTGAAGGTTGCTTGGAGCTAGAAGAATAAGGTTAGTGCTAGAAATTCTCTTGGAATTTAAAATTTATGCAAGTTGATTTAGGGTTTCCTCAAATATGGAATTTTGTGTTGTGACTTGAATTTGATGATGTTGAGGTTGATTATTGACTATTAGAAGTGCTATAAATGTGAATTGAAGTTTGGAAGTTGGGTGGAATTGAAAATTGGGAGTGCTTCTCTTATGCAGGAAATTTGGACCTATGAGTCCAGGGTATTGTTTGACCTATAACTGAAGTTGTGTGACTCCAATTGGTATGAGGCCAATTGAAGGTGAAACTAGACTCAAAATGCCCCATTTTTTATGAAGAAACCCTGCCCAAATTCTATCCATAAGTAGACCAATTTGCTGGTCCAATCCGGATATCCAAATACTAAACCCAGAAAAATGACCAAATGAACAGTTCATTTGGCCATAACTCTCTTTAGACAGGTCCAAATGACCTGAATTTTATACATTAGAAAGATTAGACATAGTACTATAACTTTCATAGGAACACCAAGCCCAGAAATGCTTCTAACCTAATGAAATTGTTGACTCAAATTAGGACACCAAAGCGACTGAACCATTACGCCTGAATTTTCTGGACATAGACTACCCGACCAGTTTTGGTAAAATAGCCATAACTTGGTCTATAAAAATTTAAATGCAATGAAACCAATGGGAAAAGTTTTATAAGACATAGATCTACAATATTTGTATTTTGACCAAAACCCAGAACCTAAAGGAATTAGGTCAAATGCTTAAAAGAACGTAGTACATCCAAACCTAGAAATTTACCCAATTTCATCTGACCCTGGATTAGTGTTTATAGCATATCTTCCACTAGAAAACTCCATTTAGGATGAGCCATACATTTTCAGAATCCTAAGATAGAGGGATCTAACTTTGTTCTAGAAACCTTCCTTAAATTATGAATGTAAGAACCTTAGAAATCCACTCGTACTCACTGACCTGAATCTGGACCCTAAAGACATAGGGTACTGGAATCTAGGCCAATTAAATTGGTATAATAAATTCTAAAAAACTTGAAAAATTGTGATTCAAAATTTTGAGTGACCATAAGACATAGGGAAACAAATTCTATGAAGAGTACTAAACCTAAATGTGACTGCAACTTGGTCAATAAAATTTGTAAAGTGTAACTACAAAATCTGCCTAGCTATGGAACCAGAACTAGGAAATGAACCAGTTATGGTTATTTGATCATAACTTGAGTTACAAAACTCCAAATGGAGTGATTCAAAAAAATAAATTAAACTAGATACATAAAGGAACAATTTTCATGAAGAAAGATTAGCCAAATTCTCATTTTAGCATAGACCAATGAAACAGTAAACATAGGACATAAAAACTGAAAATTTGGAAATACTTTTACAAGGCTTTGAATTGCAATTGGCAATCAATGCCAACAAATTTAGAACAAAAAATGTGGAATCTTAGTGCAATTGGAATTAACACACCTATTATATATGAAAAGACAACAATTTGAGTGAATAGTAATGTGTAAATAGTAACCTTAAAGACATAAGAAATAATAAAAGAAATTAAAGAAGTCATTATGAGTAATGTATAAATATATATTGTAATTGGTGAATTTGAATGACTTAATGAATACCAAAAATTTTGTAATTGAGACTTATACTCCCAACACTAATGGAGTTCATAATCTATTAGCAATACAACTTGAAGTATGAAATGTACCTTACATGAATAGATTGTTAAATGAATAAATGTGATAAAAGTGTCATTTGGGATTTAGGTTCCTATCAAGAGAGAAAGGAAAGATGTTTTGAATTTGAATGGTAGATCAAATGAATGTGAATTGTGATCAATATGAATGATGTAACGAATGTATGAATATTATGATGAATGTATAAATTATAGAATTTGTCATGAAATAATTAAGTCATAAAACATAATATATTAATATTTAATGATATTATGCGCCCTTGTATTGCGTAGACATATGTGTCAGATTGGATGGATTGGCATGCCAATAGGGTATTGTTTTAGCAGTACTGCGAAAGGCTTTATGCCTGTATTCATGGCTTTATGCTCGTATTCATGGCTTTATGCCCGCATTCATGGCTTTATGCCCGCATTCATGGCTTTATGCCAACATTCATGGCTTTTATACCCAATTATGTGTTATCATGGCTTTTTAGCCATACTGACTGCATATGTGGTTGACGTTCCACATCCCATGGTATGACAGCCCGTCTAGTGCCAACGACCCGTTATCTAGTTTAGTCAGCATGTCATAGGTTACTTGGGCAGTGAAATTTATTGAAATAAGTTAAGAATATTAGTAATTAAAAATATTAGAAATTAAATAAATGAGTAAGATGACCTAAAAAAAATTAGAATAGTTATTTATTAGAAAGAATCGAAATAAACTGGACCGATATCAAAATTTACTTATTATGAAATAATCTGAGACAATCTAGAAAGTATTGAGAAAATGCTAAAAGATTAGCAAAGAAAATTATAACATAAATAAATATTGCAAATGTGACTTATATAATAATATAAGCATAAATTTATTATTTTTAGATCATTTTTCTTTGTACATTATTACTGTACATTGGTGAAATAAACACTTTCAAAGAAGACTAAATTTGGATAAAAAATATTAAATTTTAGAAACCGCATGTGAAGTGTAACACCCTCCCGGTAGCAACTCCGTACATTCTATTGTTCCGGTGACCGGTGTCGGTCCGGACAGCTAGAACGTCCGAAAAAATATTTAAACTAAAGTCAGGAACCATAATTAACTCAAATATTAATAAGAAAAATTTAGTAAAAATTTTAGAAATAAAATACAACCAAGTCAAATGAGCCGGTGCCCAAGCGATGGGTAACCCAGAGGGAAGTTGCGGTTCTCGCAACGAGGAGCCCTAGACCTGGGGGAAAAATTATAAAATAATTTTTGGGACTCCAGAGAAGGGTCATTGAGGTTCCTATGGCATTAGAATGCCAAGAAAATATTTAGAAAAATTTTTCAATCGGTACAGACAATTTGGACCCGTTAAGCCAAACGGAGGGCATTTTGGTCATTTCGCCTTCAGAGGTGATTTTTGGCCGACTTGTCCAGTTGAGTAAATAATTAATATGACATAAAATATGGATAAACATTACTAGAAATTAAATTGAAGATGAGTAGTGGAGGAAAGAAAAGAAAGTGAAGAAAAAGCTTATTTATGACATCATTGTGATGTCATTTAAAATTGCCAACCAATCACTATTAAGTAACCATTTGACTAACTAATAAAAGAGCTAAATAAAGACCAAGGAAGACCAAAAACCAGCTGCCTTCTCTTCAGCCAAAAACGTGAGTTTCTCTTCTTCCTCCCTCCATTGATGTTCAATCAAGCAAGCTTAATTTCCTACCTTGTTTCACCATAAAAACCTAACCCCACTTCATTAAAATTTTACCCTACACCTTAAACAAGCTTTTGGCAGCCAAGAAGAGGAAAGAAAGAGAAGTTTGAGTTGGGAAAAAAAACTGCCCTATTCAAGGTTAGTGCACTATATACCTAAAACTCTTTAATTTCATGAAATGGAACTTGAATTTAGTAAGAAAATGTAATTTAAATGAACAAAATTCATGTGTATGTGTACATGAGTTTTGGCTGCCCTAGTGAAGGAATAGGAAGGAGTGTTTTTGATGAGCTTGAAGTGAACTAGAATCATGTAGGAAGTTTATAAACATAAGAATAATAAGTTGGTATGCTAACTAAGGCATTTTGTAGAAAACCTAATGTGAAGCTAGGGTTTTGGGGAGTGAAAATTGATTTGGCTTAGGAAATTGTTAGAGCACATTTTAATGGTCAATTAGTGACCATCTTAGGTAAGTTGACAATAAAATGGAATGAAAAATAGGATTGCAAAGTGAAGTTGCAGGCTGCCCTAGGACAGCAGCAGAGGGACTGAAAATTCAGTTCACTTGCACTACCATAACTTGGGCTGTGTTGATCCAATTGGTGTTTGGACAATTGGACATGAAACTAGGCTTATAATGGCACATTTTTGCTGAAGAAACCATGCTCAAAAGACCAAAGCAAGAGGACCAAAACTTGGCCCCAATCCGGACACCCTGCAACAGCCCCTGCAGAATTGACCAAATGAACAGTAACTGTTCATTTGGCCATAACTCACTGTAGATTTGGTTAATTGACCTGAAATTTTTACATCAACAAGATAAGATATAGACAAACAACTTTTATGAAGAAACGTACCCCAAATAATGCCATTAACCCATTCAAATGATTGGGTAAAGTTAAGTTATCAAACCTGCAACTCTGCAGATTTACATTTGAACAGTAATGATTGGATGACTATAACTCCCTCTAGAAAACTCGGATTTAGGCGATTCTTGAACCGATGGAAACCTAAGGTATGGTAGAACATGTCATATGAAGAAAGTTAGACCAAATTATGAACTTAACTTGGTCAAATTACTGACCAAAGTTGGACCAAAATCTGTCAAAACCCAAAATTTCAGCATGAACAGTGCACGTGAACAGTAAACTTATTTTGGCCATAACTTGAGCTACAAAACTCCAAATGGAGTGATTCAAAAAAGGAAATTCAACTAGACAGAATAAGGAACAACTTTCATGTTTACCATTTCCCCAAATTCCCACTGTAAAAATAACAAATGGAACAGTAAAGATGAAGCACTAAATCTGAAAATTTTGTTCAATTAGCATTAAGCTTAGAAATGGTATTGGCAACCAATACCAACAAGTTTTAAATACAAAATGTGGTATGTTTGGGGTGTTAAAACCAATACACCTATTTCCTATCCAAAAGTCAACATTTTTGTTGACCAATGAGGTGAATAGTGGCACCAAAACCAAAAATTGGCAATTTTGCCAAAATGACCTAAGCTTTGAGAAAGTGACCAAAACCAACAAGTTTTGTATACAAAATGTGGTATGTTGGGAGTACTAAAACCAATGTACCTATTGTTTATGCAAAAGTCAACATTTTAGTTGACTAATGAAATGAATAGTGACATGAAAACTTGAAATTCAAAAAATGTGAAACTTAAAAATGCAAAATGCCCTAGTAGGCCTAATGTGATTGGTTTGGATAGTTTGGCATGCCAATAGGGTATTGTTTTAGCAGTACTGCGAAAGGCTTTATGCCTGTGTTCATGGCTTTATGCCCGTATTCATGGCTTTTATGCCCGTATTCATGGCTTTTATGCCCGATTATGTGATATCATGGCTTTTTAGCCATACTGACTGCATACATGGTTGACATTCTGCGTCCCATGGTATGACGGCCCGAGGCACCGCGGTGTCGGTGCCAACGACACATTATCGATCCAATCGTCCAGTATAGGTTACTTGGGCATGGAAAAGTATAACTGTGATTGAACTGATTATTAAAGAAAATACAAAAATTAAGTATCAGGAATGATTACAAAAATACAAAGAAGCTCAAGATCATGAAGAAAATAATTAACGAAATGCATGAAGAAGTTAATATCATAAAACATGATTAGCCCTCGACTAAATAATAAGTTAGAAATTATTCATCTCTTATGAACACAATAGCAAGAAAATTATTATTTTTTATTTGCATATTATATTTTCTTGTATTATTGGCACCACTAAGCTTTATGCTTAGCGCGTCGCTTTTGCTGGCGTGAGTGCTTCAAGATTTGGACAGAGGGCCCAGTAGACCACAGATTCGGTAAGGCAGTTCACAGTTCTGCATAGTGTCCGTGTCACCTCACCATCCATAGTGCATTGGTAGGACACTAGGTCCCATTTTGTATTTTGAGATTTTTGTAAATTTGGTAATTAAACTCTTATTTTATCATATGTATTTGAACAAATGTAATATAATTTTGTGTTAATGTAAGTACTTGTAATTTGTGATTATAAATCACATGTGAGAATTTATTTATAATTTGAGTCTAATGATGATGTGAAATGATAAATAGAGGAATCATTAAGAAATTGTTGTAACTTGATGTGATACAAAATGTGAATTGTATATGAGTACCATGAGATGAATGATTGAGAAATGAATGGTTGAAAATGTTGAGATTTTGATAAATGGAGTTGAGATAATTGAATTTGAATATAGGAAGTATTTTTCACAGGTTCCGAAAAACGGTTTTCTCCATTTTTAGCCGGTACTCTGCCGGATTTTCTTTAAAATTTTCGGAACCTCAAATAAATAATAACTTCGATAAATGGCTTAAATAAATTATATTTCATAAATTATATTCAAAAGCATGATATAAATTAATTAAGGTATATTAGAGTGTGCCAGTACACCGTGTGGCATTACTTATTGGGGTATACTGTACACGGGTAAGGGGTGTCACATTTAGTGGTATCAGAGCACGGTTTAGGCGTTTCTGGACCTAGATAGATTGCATATCATGCATTGCATTCATATGAGTCGAGGTGACACTATTGCAGATCTGTATTTCTTGTTTATTTTTGGTTAAGGTATGGAATAAGAGAGTGAAGAGACAATGAGATAGTGAATGGAGATGAGAAGGAGACTGTATTTAAAATGAAAAAGGATGAGTCCATAACTGTTTGAGGATTGGATTGAGACTAAGGAGAAAGTGAAGTAGGATAACACGGAAAGGTGAAGAAATAAAGAGGTATTAGCTCCTTGGCTATTTACATTGGGTAAATTTCGAGGACGAAATTTAAATTAGAGGGGAAGAGTTGTAACACCCTCCCGGTAGCAACTCCGTACATTCTACTGTTCCGGTGACCGGTGTCAGTCCGGACAGCTAGAACGTCCGAAAAAATATTTAAACTAAAGTCAGGAACCATAATTAACTCAAATATTAATAAGAAAAATTTAGTAAAAATTTTAGAAATAAAATACAACCAAGTCAAATGAGCCGGTGCCCAAGCGATGGGTAACCCAGAGGGAAGTTGCGGTTCTCGCAACGAGGAGCCCTAGACCTGGGGAAAAAATTATAAAATAATTTTTGGGACTCCAGAGAAGGGTCATTGAGGTTCCTATGGCATTAGAATACCAAGAAAATATTTAGAAAAATTTTCAATCGGTACAGACAATTTTGACCCGTTAAGCCAAACGGAGGGCATTTTGGTCATTTCGCCTTCAGAGGTGATTTTTGGCCGATTTGTCCAGTTGAGTAAATAATTAATATGACATAAAATATGGATAAACATTACTAGAAATTAAATTGAAGATGAGTAGTGGAGGAAAGAAAAGAAAGTGAAGAAAAAGCTTATTTATGACATCATTGTGATGTCATTTAAAATTGCCAACCAATCACTATTAAGTAACCATTTGACTAAATAATAAAAGAGCTAAATAAAGACCAAGGAAGACCAAAAACCAGCTGCCTTCTCTTCAGCAAAAAACGTGAGTTTCTCTTGTTCCTCCCTCCATTGATGTTCAATCAAGCAAGCTTAATTTCCTACCTTGTTTCACCATAAAACCCTAACCCCACTTCATTAAAATTTTACCCTACACCTTAAACAAGCTTTTGGCAGCCAAGAAGAGGAAAGAAAGAGAAGTTTGAGTTGGGAAAAAAAACTGCCCTATTCAAGGTTAGTGCACTATATACCTAAAACTCTTTAATTTCATGAAATGGAACTTGAATTTAGTAAGAAAATGTAATTTAAATGAACAAAATTCATGTGTATGTGTACATGAGTTTTGGCTGCCCTAGTGAAGGAATAGGAAGGAGTGTTTTTGATGAGCTTGAAGTGAACTAGAATCATGCAGGAAGTTTATAAACATAAGAATATTAAGTTGGTATGCTAACTAAGGCATTTTGTAGAAAACCTAATGTGAAGCCAGGGTTTTGGGGAGTGAAAATTGATTTGGCTTAGAAAATTGTTAGAGCACATTTTAATGGTCAATTAGTGACCATCTTAGGTAAGTTGACCATAAAATGGACTGAAAAATAGGATTGCAAAGTGAAGTTGCAGGCTGCACTAGGACAGCAGCAGAGGGACTAAAAATTCAGTCCACTTGCACTGCCATAACTTGGGCTGTGTTGATCCAATTGTTGTTTGGACAATTGGACATGAAACTAGGCTTATAATGGCACATTTTTGCTGAAGAAACCATGCCCAAAAGACCAAAGCAAGAGGACCAAAACTTGGCCCCAATCCGGACACCCTGCAACAGCCCCTGCAGAATTGACCAAATGAACAGTAACTGTTCATTTGGCCATAACTCACTGTAGATTAGGTTAATTGACCTGAAATTTTTACATCAACAAGATAAGATATAGACAAACAACTTTCATGAAGAAATGTACCCCAAATAATGCCATTAACCCATTCAAATGATTGGGCAAAGTTAAGTTATCAGACCTGCAACTCTGCAGATTTACATTTGAACAGTAATGATTGGATGACTATAACTCCCTCTAGAAAACTCGGATTTAGGCGATTCTTGAACCGATGGAAACCTAAGGTATGGTAGAACATGTCATATGAAGAAAGTTAGACCAAATTATGAACTTAACTTGGTCAAATTACTGACCAAAGTTGGACCAAAATCTGTCAAAACCCAAAATTTCAGCATGAACAGTGCACGTGAACAGTAAACTTATTGGCCATAACTTGAGCTACAAAACTCCAAATGGAGTTATTCAAAAAAGGAAATTCAACTAGAAAGAATAAGGAACAACTTTCATGTTTACCATTTCCCCAAATTCCCACTGTAAAAATAACAAATGGAACAGTAAAGATGAAGCACCAAATCTGAAAATTTTGTTCAATTAGCATTAAGCTTAGAAATGGTATTGGCAACCAATACCAACAAGTTTTAAATACAAAATGTGGTATGTTTGGGGTGTTAAAACCAATACACCTATTTCCTATCCAAAAGTCAACATTTTTGTTTACCAATGAGGTGAATAGTGACACCAAAACCAAAAATTGGCAATTTTGCCAAAATGACCTAAGCTTTGAGAAAGTGACCAAAACCAACAAGTTTTGAATACAAAATGTGGTATGTTGGGAGTACTAAAACCAATGTACCTATTGTTTATGCAAAAATCAACATTTTAGTTGACTAATGAAATGAATAGTGACATGAAAACTTGAAATTCAAAAATGTGAAACTTAAAAATGCAAAATGCCCTAGTAGGCCTAATGTGATTGGTTTGGATAGTTTGGCATGCCAATAGGGTATTGTTTTAGCAGTACTGCGAAAGGCTTTATGCCTGTGTTCATGGATTTATGCCCGTATTCATGGCTTTTATGCCCGTATTCATGGCTTTTATGCCCGATTATGTGATATCATGGCTTTTTAGCCATACTGACTGCATACATGGTTGACATTCCGCGTCCCATGGTATGACGGCCCGAGGCACCGCGGTGTCCAGTGCCAACGACCCGTTATCCAGTCCAGTCGTCCAGTATAGGTTACTTGGGCATGGAAAAGTATAACTGTGATTGAACTGATTATTAAAGAAAATACGAAAATTAAGTATCAGGAATGATTACAAAAATACAAAGAAGCTCAAGATCATGAAGAAAATAATTAACGAAATGCATGAAGAAGTTAATATCATAAAACATGATTAGCCCTCGACTAAATAATAAGTTAGTAATTATTCATCTCTTATGAACACAATAACAAGGAAATTATTATTTTTTTATTTGCATATTATATTTTCTTGTATTATTGGCACCACTAAGCTTTATGCTTAGTGCGTCGCTTTTGCAACGCGTAGGTACTGAAGATTTGGACAGAGGGCCCAGTAGACCACAGATTCGGTAAGGCAGTTCACAGTTCTGCATAGTGTCCGTGTCACCTCACCATCCACAGTGCATTGGTAGGACACTAGGTCCCATTTTGTATTTTGAGATTTTTGTAAATTTGGTAATTAAACTCTTTTTTTATCATATGTATTTGAACAAATATAATATAATTTTGTATTAATGTAAGTACTTGTAATTTGTGATTATAAATCACATATGAGAATTTATTTATGATTTGAGTCTAATGATGATGTGAAATGGTAAATAGAGGAATCGTTAAGAAATTGCTGTAACTTGATGTCATACAAAATGTGAATTGTATATGAGTACCATGAGATGAATGATTGAGAAATGAATGGTTGAAAATGTTGAGATTTTGATAAATGGAGTTGAGATAATTGAATTTGAATATAGGAAGTATTTTTCACAGGTTCCGAAAAACGGTTTTCTCTATTTTTAGCCGGTACTCTGCCGGATTTTCTTTAAAATTTTCGGAACCTCAAATAAATAATAACTTCGATAAATGACTTAAATAAATTATATTTCATAAATTATATTCAAAAGCATGATATAAATTAATTAAGGTATATTAGAGTGTGCCAGTACACCGTGTGGCATTACTTATTCGGGTATACTGTACACGGGTAAGGGGTGTCACATGAAGTATAAATAAATCTTAATTATTCGAATTTTGTTTCTATCTTTATTTGTATGTTATTTTCTTGTTATATTATTGCACCACTAAGCAGCAATGCTTAGCGCGATGGAATTGTTTCCTTCGCACAGGTACTGAAGCTAGAACCCAAGGGACGTTTGACTGGGAATTTTGAGAGTTCTGATCTGCAGAAGTGTCTGAAGTATTCAAGGTTGTTACCTCCTCAACAATGCATGTAGATAGGACCCATATAGATTATATTTTATATTTTGTATAAAATGCTTAGATATTGTATTGTAATGTATATTATGAACAGGTAATTAATAAGAATGCGATGTAAATTAATTAATTAGCTTTTTCATATGTAATTAATTTATATATCATGTAAATTATGAAATTTTGTAATTATTTTGTAAATTATTTAAATTAAGGAAATTTGAAAATTTTGCTTATACAATTTGAGAATGTTTACATATGAATTGAGTATGAATGCAAATGTATGGATGAGATTTGAAATATGAGAAAATTATGAGAATGATTGATGAGATAATTATGATTAGCATGGATAAGATTTTATTTTGAAAATATTGTTGAATTTCAAACAGGTGAATATTGAAATATGCCAAACGATAATAAAATAGGAGAAACTCCGCTGGTTCTCCATCGAAAAATAATTGATGTTAAATTAAATGAATTCAAAATTATTAAACAAATAAAGTAAGATAAGTTAGGGTGCTCCGGCACCGATTGTAGCACGCCTTGCTCGGCTACACTGTAGTCGGGTGAGGGGTGTTACAACCCAACACATGATTTGGAGCTAGCAGCTATTGTTTTTGCTCTGAAGATCTAGAGACACTATTTGTATGGGGAGAAATGCTACATCTACACAGATCACAAGAGCTTGAAGTATTTGGGCACCCAGAAGGAATTGAACTTGAGGCAGAGAAGATGGTTAGAACTAAGTAAAGACTATGATTGCTTAATAGACTATCAGCCAGGGAACGCAAATGTGGTGGCTGACACCTTAAGTCGCAAGACTATGGCAAGTCTCTGAGTTTCTCCTTTGTCCATGGTACATGAGTTGAAGGCACAGCATGCCAGTTTAGAGATTGATGATGAGGGACAGATAGTTGTTGCATGGCATGTACAGCCAGTGTTGATTGATCAGATCAAAATGGCTACTCAGAGTGATGAAAAATATCAGAAACTACTAAAAGAAGTCCAGCAGGGCAAGAAACCTGAATTCTCTATGAGAGATGATGGTTTACTACTACATCAGGGCAGAATGTGCATTCCTAATGATATGGAATTGAGACAGATCATTATGAAGGAAGCACATGAGTCTCCTTTTGCTATGCACCCTAGTGGAACTAAAATGTACAGAGGGTTGAAAGAGCATTACTAGTGGATGGGTATGAAGAGGGATATAGCTGAATTTGTTTCCAAATGCCTAACTTGTCAGCAAGTAAAGGCAAAACATCAAGTTCTAGCTGGTTTGTTACATCCATTGCTAGTACCAGAGTGGAAATGGGAATGGATAACTATGGATTTTGTTATGGGACTTCCAAGGACACGGAATAGTCATGATGCAGTATGGATTATAGTTGATAGACTGACTAAGTCTACTCACTCTTTGCCAGTCCGGATGGACTATAGCTTGGAGAGATTGGCCAGATTGTACATATATGAAATTGTAAAACTACATGGAGTGCCAGTATCAATTCCATATGACAGAGATTGTAGGTTCACTTCTAGATTCTGGGGTAGTCTTCAGAGAGCCCTAGGAACTAGATTGAACTTCAGCACAGCATTCCACCGACAGACAGATGGCCAGTCTGAAAGGGTAATTCAGATATTGGAGGATATGTTACGGGCTTGCGTGATTGAGTTTGAAGGTAGTTGGGATATACACTTGCCTTTGATTGAGTTTGCTTATAACAACAGCTACCAATCAAGCATTGGGATGCCTCCATATGAAGCTTTGTATGGCAGGAAGTGCAAAACTCCCCTATGTTGGGATGAAGCAGGTGAAAGGAAAATGATTAGGCTAGAAATTATTCAGTAGATAGAGGAAAAGATCAGATTGATCATAGATCGACTCAAGGCTGCATCATACCGTTAGAAGTCCTATGTTGATATAAAGAGAAGAGATATTGAATATGCAGTGGGTGATAAGATATTCCTTAAAGTTTCTCCTTGGAAGAGGATTATGAGATTTGGCAAAAAGGGGAAACTGAGTCCTCGTTTCATCAGACCATATGAGGTTCTGGAAAGAGTGGGTCCTTTGGCATATCGGTTGGCATTACCTTCGGAGCTAGAAAGGATACACAGTGTCTTTCATGTGTCCATGTTAAGGAGGTACAGATCTGACCCATCTCATGTACTATCAGTTGAAGAGATTGAGGTAAATCCAGACCTCTCATATGAGGAAGAACCCATAGAAATTCTAGCATATGAGGTGAAACAGTTATGGAATAAACAGATACACCTGGTTAAAGTGTTGTGGAACCATCATTCAGACTAGGAAGCTACTTGGGAACGTAAAAAGGATATGAGGAGACAGCACCCACAGCTGTTCAGAGACTAATGCTAGGTAAAAGACAAATTTTATTTTAAGGGGGGAGAATTGTAACACCCCTATGTTCAATAATGCGTTCTATTGTTCCTGTGACCAGTGTTATCCGGACAGCTAGGATACCTAGAACTACACTTAGATATGGGTGAGGAGACATAAAATAATGGAATACAAGAAAAGAAAATACAAGAAGACTAAAGGAAAAATAATAGCAATGAAATGTAACCAAGTTAAACAAGTTGAGAACCCTAGCGATGGGTGACCGCACCAGGAAGTTGCGGTGTGGACCGTTGACTAGCCACGAACCATGGGGAACCCTAAAAAATATTTTTAAGACATAATTAAAGACCTATTCAAGTATAAATATCAATAGAAACATCAAAGAAAAATTAATTAATTAGTACAAAGAAAAACGAGAAATCGGGAAAATGACAAAACTCGGTGTTGCCGAAAAATTGAGAATGTAACCCGAACAGGGGCATTGTTGTCATTTGACACCCCGAGTTATCTTTTGACCTCAATTTCCATTAAAAATGAGTGATAGCACACTTTGAAAATATCATAAAAATTAAAATTGTGGTATATTATAATAATAGTGCAAGAAATGGGGTATAATTTGAATAACTAAAACTTTAACATATAAAATTGTTTAATTAAACTATAATGGAGCACTAAGGGGTGTTTAAACTCATTAAGGGACATGTGTATGTCCACTAAGTGATTCAGTTTCTGCTTCATCTTCTTCATGCCGAATTGAGGTCCCAAATTCCTCTATAGCCGAAACCTTCAAAAGCTCCACATTCTTCACCATTTTCAACTTAAACCCCAAAGCTTGCTTCATCAACTTTGCTCCCCACATCACAAGGAAGACTTATATAACAATTTTAAGAAGTTTAGTGAAGGTTTTGAAGAATTTCAAAAGTGGTAAGTATGTATTTTTAATTCTTGTTTCATTAAACCTTGAATGGATGTCATGGGTAGTTGATTTGTGGAAGAATTTTAGAAGTTTGATGTTTTAAGGGAGATGTACATTTTGGCAGCCATGGAACTTCTATAAGAACAGTTTATACTTGCATGTAAATAGTGGTTTGAATGATGATTTATAGGTTTGATTGTATGGTACTTGAATTCCATGTGTAAGGTATGATTTTGGAAGCTTGAAAGCTAATTGAAAGAGATGTACAAATCGCCAACTTTGAATTGTAGACCAAAATGTGTTGTTTCATGGTTTGGTTTATGGAATTATATTGTTGAATTATGCTTCTTGTTATGGCAGCATGTATATGTGTATAAAGGTTTGAGTTTGGACATGTAAATGAGCTATGTCATGTGGTTAAATTATTTGTAATTGGACTTGAAAAATTATGTACTATAATGTGCATATTGAGAATGGTTATAAGCTGCCAAAATGACCAAAAATGAGTTGCTAAATGTGTTTATGTTATGGTACAAACCAGAAATGACATGGAAGAGTGACTTAGTAAGCATGGGATGTGTAATTGGTAAAGGGTGAATAATATGCAATAGGGCAGTGTAAGTTTTGGCTTGGAACCTTAAGTGTGCGACTCCAATTGGTATGAGACCAATTGGAGGTGAAACTAGGCATAAAAAGTGCTACGATTCATGAAGGAAGCTTACCAAAATTCTACTTGGAAGGTGACTTGAAAAATGACCAAATCCGGATTAGTGCTTTGAAAGCCTGAAAATTGACTATTTGGGCAGCAGTTAGTGTTTTGGTCATAACTCACTCAAAACAAGTCGAATTGATATGAAATTTTTACCACGAATAGTTGAGACATATATCTACAACTCTTATGATGACACCAAAGCCTAGAAATGGCGAGAACCAAGCCAAATAGCTTGCAAAAGTTCAGGTACAAAAAACTGGCCGAACCAAAAGTGACCTAAAAATGACATAAAGCTGCCATTTTGGTACATTTTGTCCAGCATTGGTAGATTGACCATAACTTGGTCTACATAACTCAGAATGACCTGAAATTTTGTCCCGCGTGCAATAAGAAATAGACTTACAAGTTTGTAGTTTTGACCAAAACCCGAAAACCGAGGAAACTAGGTCATCCGGCTAGGTCAAATTAGTATACCGAAATCTGACAAATTGCAATAAAATGCAATATACATGAAAATGAATTGGGTAACATATACCAACACTAAAAGGCTATTATATATGACACATTGGTAACATTAAAACCTAATTCACCTAGACTACATCGAGGGTCAACATCTTAGGTTGACTAAGGAAATAATAGAATTCAATAAATTAAGTATTGAGCCTTATTGTTAGAGACAGTTCAAATGAGTACTGAAACACTTCAAATTGTGTTTCTTAGTTAGCAAAGGCACAGGGAAGGGGAAGGAAACACTGAGTCAGAGCCAAGAGACAGTTATCAGAGGTTTGTGCACAACAGTTATTTCTTTTGAATTTTTCAATTGAAATAAATTATGACTATTTGTATATTATTGTTTTAAATTGTGAAAAATTGTTTGAATGATATTTGATGGATACTTATTGATTGAAAAGCATTGTAAATGATTTGAAACCACAGCTATCATGTATATTATTGAATTCCTCGCTAGTTTGTCTAGTGAGATGAATTGAATTCCCTCTCTGGCTGAAGTGTTGAGTTGTGTGCCTGTTGGGGATGAATAGAATGAGTACTCATATTATTGCTAGCTAGCTATGTTATTCCTCATTAGCCATCGGCTTTTAGGATGAATTGAATTCCTCACTAGCCATCGGCTTTTGGGTTGAATTGAACTTTGGAACATGATTAAGCTGTGTGTGTGATTTATTGATATTTATTGTGATATTGTGAAATGGAGTTTAAATTCTTTATGACATTCATTGTCTTTGAATTTAACTACGGTTTTAAGTATCCACTATTTATATGACTTATGATTTGTGATTTAAAGTTGTATTTGGTTAATGTTGTGCACTACTGAGACATTGGCTCAGCGATAGCTTTTCATTGCTGTCGCAGGTAGACAGACTGACAGGGCAGCAGACTAGGCAGCTAGTACTACACTGAGAGAGCATCGGGTATATTGAGTATACCATATTTTGCATTTTGTATTGTAATGTATGTTCACTATATGTATATAGTGTTCTTGGTTTTGAGCAGTTGTAAATTAAAATTATACATTGAAGTTGTAAAATAAATTGTAAATTATTTTGGTTTGTAAATATTGTGATATATTTCTTTTATCTCAGCCTTTGAAAATACTGAAAAATTATTGTGGATTTGAGTTGAGAAACATATTGTGTTGATTGAATGTTGGAGTTTGAGATTGAGAAATATATTTAAAGTGCTTTTTATAGGCTTTTGAAGAACTGTTTTATTCAAAATATAGATGGCATTCGCCAAAATTTTTACAGAAATTAATAATAATTCAAATGTGTTAGCTGTTTCACTTCAGTTCAAAAATTTTTTTAACACCTGTAAATAGTGCTCACCACTGTAAAAAAAAAGTAAGAAAAGTTTTAAAATCCCTTGTAGTGTATTTAATGGGTTATCAGTAGACGAAGTTGGTAATTCATTAGGTATACTACAGGATCATGTTATGCCTTACAGAGGGGTAGGGTGTGACATCTCCTCACTACTTTTAAATGTAGTTCTAGGCATCCTAGCTGTCTGGACAACACTGGTCACCGAAATAGTAGAACGCACTACCGAACATAGGGGTGTTACAATTTCAATTATTCAATTTACACAAACTCAACTCATTAAAACTTCTAATCATATCAACTTATCAAACATCCTCATGGAACCAATTTTCATCATTTAAAAAGCATCAAACCCCAAGAAGTTCCATGGTTGCTGAAATTAGGGTTCTTAAATTTCTTATCATTTGTTTTTAATTTCATGTTATACTCACTCATTTCATTATGCTTATAAGATTTAAAGAAGAGAGGGAGTGGTATCTTACACTTACCTCTTGTGACCCAACTTTAAACTTCCCAAAACTTCAAATTTCCTTCTTTTTATGGGTACCTAGAACTTCCTTATTGTGTGGGGATGATTTTCAGTGAAGAGAATTTAAGGTTTTATGGGAAGGAAGCTTAGGAAATCAAGCTTTGAGAAAGAAAATGGAGGGAGAGAGAGAGTTTAAGAGTTTTGGCCATGGAGGAGAGAGAAGAAGATGATGGCTTTAGGTAGGTGAGTTTTGTCTCTTATGTATATATATATATATATATATATATATATATATATTGTACTTAATTTTTGTAATTGCTTATATCATAAGTCTTTTTCTTTTCTTTTCTTTTCTCTTCTTCTTCTTTCTTTTCTCGTTTTCATAAATGAATTTATACTTTTAATTTATGTTAATTATTTTATTCTCTTAAATTTTTTTTAACATCTTAAATGTCATTTTTACCTAAATAAACCTTTAATTAAGTCCCAAAATTATTTTCCTATATTTTTCTTAACATTTATTCCATCAATTTATGTTTCCTCACTATAGTTTAAGTGTAGTTCCAGACATTCTGACTGTCTAAATAGATATTAGTCATCGGTACAATAGAATATACAGACTACCTACAGTGAGGGCATTACAACAAGATAAGATAGGGTGCTCTGGCACCGAATGTGGCACACCTTGCTTGGCTACACTATAAACGGGTAAGAGGGGTCATATGATAAAAGCTAGACAATCCCAAATCTTAACATGTTTAAGACTTGGTTATCTCCCATGCCATATCTCATATGGAGTGAAAGAGACTGATTTATATTAAACTCTATTAAGAATATACAAAACTATTTCCAACATAAATCCCCCAAAAGGGATTAGCAGATCTGCACAGCTCATCATACTGCATACCATATCTAATAGGGCATGGTTTCTCCTTTCAGATACACGATTTAATTGTGGTGTTCTTAGAAGGGTCAACTGAGAAATAATGCCATGTTCTTTTAGAAAATCATCAAATTTAGTACTTAAGTATTCACGTCCTCAATTTGATTGAAGAATTTTAATAATTTTTTCTACTTGATTTTCTACTTCAGATTTAAATTCTTTGAACTTTTTAAAGGATTCATATTTGTATTTCATCAAATACAAATACACATACCTAGATTTATCATCTGTAAAGATAATGAAGTAATGATAACCACCTCTTGCCATTTCTGTAAATGGACTGCATAAATCACAATGTACAAGTTTCAAAATATTTTCAGCCCTTAACCCTTATCCAATAAAGGGACATCCGGTCATCTTGCCTTGAAGGAAGGATTCACGAATTGGAGAAGGGTTTGAACACAATGAAGATAAAATCCCCATTTTCTCCAATTTTGCAATCCTATCTTCTGTAACATGACCTAATCTTAAGTGCCAAAAATGTATTGGATTTGAGTTGGTTTTCATTATGACATTAAACTCTTTTTGATTGCTTGCCATGATTTTGTATTTATTATTATTATCCAAATAATAAAGTCCATCATGTGTATAACCCATGCCAACAAATTTATTACCGAAACAAATATTGCAAACATCATTTAAAAATTGAAATTTTTATCCATTTATAGTCAAACTAGATACATATATGATGTTTTTAAAAGCATCAGGTACATATAATACATGATCTAGACAAAAAACATGTCCAGACATATACAATAATTTAGACCCTATGGATAAGGCCGCAACTGTTGCTCCATTGCCAATGCGGAGTCTAGCATCTTGTGTCTGTAAGCTGTTACTGCTTGCTAGTTCTTGCATATCAAAGCATATATGAGAACTCATACCAGTATCTAAAACCCAAGCTGTAGATGAACTAGAAGTATCATCTGAATCTAAATAACAAGAGATAGACATATCTTCAGAAGATTTATCTTTCTTGTCCTTTATAGATGACAAATAGTCCGGGTAGTTTCTCTTCCAGTGCTTATCCTTCCGTTAGTGGAAACACTTTCCTTTGCCTTATCCAGCTTTTATCTTCTTCTTCTGCTTCGCTATTTTCTTGGAAGGACCTGGAATAGGAGATTTCTTTTTCTTATTACCCTTCTTCTTCTTGGACTTTCTAACTGAAGAAGAAGATGCAACCAAAGCTACCTCCTTTCCTTTATGCCTAGCATATTCTTTTGGGCAATCACAAACATGTTAAGCAAACTAGCCAAGGTGCACTCTTGTTTGGTTATATGGAAATTTATGATAAAATTTCCAAAAGACTTTGGTAGGGATTGAAGGATCAGATCCATTTGTAGTTGGAAATCCATGGTAAAATCAAGACCTTCTAGCTGCTCTATATGCCGAATCACCTTATGAACATGACTCCAACATTTTGTCCCTCTGACATCCTTATTTGAAATAGTTGCCTTGATATCTCATATCTCCGACATCCAAGCTTCCCTTTGCACTCCTATGTTATGTTCACCATACAACTCTTGTAGGTGAATGAGGATTTCAGATGCACTTAGCATATTCTCATGCTATTTTTGTAACTCATTAGTCATTGAGGCCAGCATGTAGCTCCTTGCTCTTAAATCATGCTTCTTCCACCTATCCAATGTGTCAAATTCCTCTTGTGAGGCCCCTAGAGGTAAAGGACTAGGAAGTTTTGAATCTAAAATATATCCAATACATTTTAAATTCAAGATAAGTTTCAAGTTTCTTAGCCAATCAGAAAAATTAGGTCTAGTCAACCTATTATGGTCTAATATGCCTGCTAGAATGTGCTCATTTTTATCATATTATTAACTATAAAAAATAACAAGATTGATTAGTAATTGTATCATGTAATTTACTAAAATAATTATGGTCTTTTAATCAAATTGGTTCTCCCACTAATTTGGCAGATCCTACACTTCCAAAGTAGAAAACGGAAATTCAAGTTGGGTTGAATTTCTAATGGGTAATTGAATTCTTATAGACTTGTTAATCATCCTCAAGTGTATCCATTCTTGGACTCATAAAAATCTATAAGTGAGCAACACTTTGCCCATCACATCTCATGTGAGACTCAATTAGTTATTTGATCCCTAATACTCAAAACCTCAGGTACATCCATTCTTAGTTTTTCTTGCATTAGTTAAGTTAAGCCCATTGAGTTAGCAAACATGCAAATTTGAACCTTAATGACCTCAGGTACATCCA